>NC_054062.1:30506111-31756111 GCF_017639655.2 Falco naumanni | reverse complement strand
CTAATGTTCCTCCCACCCTTGTGGAACAAAACAAAGAACAACTCATAGGGTAATAAATTTATTTACTCTACAAATATCAAGACAATTCCCTGGTTTTGTGTTGAGATTCAGCGAGGAGTGCTCCCTTTATGCCATGATCTCCCTTTTTGCCAAAAGACTTGAAAATGAGAAAGCAGATGGTTTGATGGGGAGCACAACTGCCCCCCCCTGCCCCCAGCTGGCTGGAGTAACAGCACTGGCCCCTCCAAATCCGTATTTTGCTCGTCCTCTGGAGATGGCAGAGGTACAGCACTCCTTTGCTTGTGCATTCACCCACTTTGCAGACTGAAATTTGCTTCAGAGCTGCCCCTAATACAGACCCGTAATGGAGCCTCCAAACACTGAGCACAGAAACTGCAGCTGTCAAAATCTGGGATGTAAATAAAGCACATCTCCAAAAGGCTGGGGCAGCATGTCTCAGTGAGCTGTATTGCTTTCTCAGTGAGCTGTATTGCTTCACTGTGATTTTATTTGAGCAACGTGGCTGTAAGGGAAAGCAGAATTTAGAAAATTTATACTGGTGCAATTAATACCACTAACATCATTACATGACATTTTAATTGCAAAAAACTGGTAACAAGGTGTCATTATTCAGGCCTAGCAGGTATAAAATGTTGCAATGGGGCGGGGGGTGGATGGGGTGGTAATTGGAAACATTAATGCTTTGCAATAAAAGCAATGCATTTTACTATACTGGAAGACAGCTACAATCCTTTTGGTCAAGTATGTTTTGTTAGCACTCATACATCACGACATCATCAGCTTCCAGGACTCAGGTTTTCACTTGTAGCTTCTTTTTGTAAGACAAGGACAGTTTTCTGTACTTTGTGTCATCAGCCATATAAACATGAATTAGGCAAGATGGGAAAGTAAATACTATAGAAAATAGTTTAAAAACAATCTTTGTACTCTTCTGTCACTTTAATCGGTGATGAATGGCATTTCTCAGATTTCAACAGGTCGGTTCCATCCTGACTGCTGTCATACCTTTACTTCACAGAAATTGAAATACCTTAGGGTTGACGATATGATGACTCACTAGAAAAGAACTGTGCTATGTCTAAATGGCTGATGTCTTCACTGGGCTAGGAAAAAAATATCAATGGATTTGCTTCTGGAGATGTAGGATATATTCCCCTTCTCTCTCTCTGTTTTGAGTGAGGTGTAAGTTTGCTCTGATAGATTCTAACATCAGAAACACTAATTAAGTTGTTCAGGCAATAGCCTATGTTCACAGGGACTCCATTTCCTAGAGCTAAGAATAATAAAGGAGTCTGCTTACTTAACACATAAGGTTTAGCTTTCCAAAAGTGTCAGGCGTTGGTGTTGGCTGAAGAGACAAAAAAGAATGTATCTTTTAGTGACAGTAATAGAAGTTATTTCTGCTTTGCTAAGCCTTCAAGTTCACCTTTGCGTGTTGCACTGTACAAATTCTTCATACTGTAATTTGTGGCCTTCCTGGGCTGCTGTTATCTTGAGTGGAGAGGATGAACACGTGTTCTGTACCATGTGTTTCTACGTGGCATAGGACAGATTTCATGCTAAATTGGACTTAGGCTGTGTTTGAGAACCTCCCAGTTTTGTAGTATCCTGGAGCCACCACAAAAATACAGAGATCTTTTACAGAAGGTGGTTTTAAATCAGGGTGGAATAAGCCTGTGTTGTGGGGCTGAGAGTGTGAACGCTACAGTGGGTGACATGGCAAAGACAAGAGCAGATAGCGTGTGGCCCTTTCACCATCCCTGCAAAAATCTCCTTTTGCAAACACTGGAGCAGCTTGTTTCTAGCTCCCAGCAGGTCTCAGCAGTGTTCAGTGCCTCAGCAATAAATTGTGCCATAACCATACCCTCACTCCTCTCCTCTGGGGCCCAGAGGAATACCTGGCATATCCTGCCAGTGTTGGAAAACAGCCCAGAGCCACATTCCTCAGTCTCCGTTCTCAAAAAAACTCTTTTCTGCCAGGTTGGAGTCTTTTAAAACTTGTTTCATGCTGTTCTGGCCCTTGTGCGTGGAAGTCTTTGACAGATGCGTAAATATTTCACAGTGAATGAAGCTTTTGAATGAGTACAAAAATAAAAAGTACAGCCCGGTTTTGAGTTCTCAAAATTAGCTTGGGAACTCTTTACCTTCATGAACAGTGTGAGGCCGGCTAGTGAGTATAGCATGAGAATTTCACTTCTAAGGATAAGCATTAAGGACAACTTTTGCCAAAAGAGATTGCATTAACTTGTTTTAAGTTGTTGCAGTCTTTACTAAAAATATTTTCAGAGAGCAAAAGTCTCAGAAAGAATTTTGTATATGTGTACCTCTCTGTTTCACAGAGAAATGTATTTATTTATTTGCTATCTTCAAACTTCTTGGATTTTCCTCTTGAAGCTTGAAAGATTGCGCTCTCAATGTTTTTGTAAAGGCTTTAATAATTCATGCAGGACATACAAACAAAATAATAGGTATTTGTGATTTTTCATGCACTATGTGGAGGATACGACCACGTGTAAAGGGAAACCAAATAATTTGGAGACCTTCTCAGGCTAAAGTACTTTTGCCCCAAGAGGTTTCTGAACCATTCAAATCATGCACCAATTTATAAAATCAGAACACTTTGTATAATTCATTAACAGATTAAAAGACTGTATCATTAACTAAATTAGGCACTACAGAGGTTATTCGGCTCTTTCTCCTCTCTTTTTGGCACTGGAGTAATAATAAATATTAATCTCTGAAAAACATAGTATTTAATACCAATTGCAATACTTGGTGATGGGAAATGTTAGGGAAGTGTGTAGTGATTTTTCACAATAAAATAAATAGTGATAGAGACAACTTTGAAGAACAAGTTGTTATAGATTCTCCCCAGCTGCCTGTAATTTTCACTAGAGAGTGGGTACAAGGTATTAAGAAATACATAGTTTAGTTCTTCCACACTGCAAAGGCTTACTCAGCAGAGCCCTGAGATGTATGTTGGTTAATGTTCCAAATAAAGGAAGCATACCATAGAAGAAAAGATTTAAAACATCACTGTCTATTTGGCTTAGAAGTTTGGGCTTTTTGAGGAATACAATGGGTATGTCTTCAGCTGACATTTGTGATAGTGTTGTGATCCTTTGCAGTCATTCAGTAAGCACCTTGGGTTTCCTCCAACTGCTTTAATTTCATCAACAAGCTTTTCATATCCTCTGGACTGCACATCAATGTCAGATTTGCTATTGCCCTCACCCACTTTAATTATGTCTGTTCAGATAGGTCCATTTACGTCCGCTACAGAAGATGACAGAGAAAACAGTGTGAGGCTTAGTAGAAAATTCAGTGTGTGTTCTGCTCCTTCAGAAAACTTGGTGAAGGCAGACGACACGATATTCTTTAAATATGGCAGTGTTTGTGAGTGCTTAGTTTGTTGGGCAAGGAACAGCATTTCAACTAGAATAAAATAGCCAACTTCATGCTCAGAGCATTTAGTTCTTTGGTTTTCTCGTGACTGAAAGTTAAACCTCTAGCGGAAATTAGATACGCCTCATTATCACGGAAGACCTGTGTTTCTCTCATCCCGTAGGTAATAGAAATGTCTTGTGAATTAAGTGCTTCTTTAGATGGCAAATCATTTTCTCTGAAACAGTAATGGAGCGGCTGAAAATGAGTACTCTGAAATACTCCATAGACATTTCTCTTGAAAAGGCTGGATTTGCCCTACAGCCTACAAAATGGAAGCAATGCTGCTTAGGGAACTCTTTTCCCGAACTAGAGCTAGCCCAAACCATTTGTTTTTGAAGTGTGTATGCTTTCTGAGCCAATCAGGTGGGTAAGGAAAACACATTTAGCTACACTTGGACTGCTCTGGAGTTGTGGAAGAATGATATGAGTATTGTCCTCTCAGTTTCAAAAATGAAATGGGATTTCCCATGTTCTTCTTCCCTCCAGTAAAAAGTAGCCTGGAAAGAACAGAGCTTCTTTTCCATCCATATGAAGAAAATCTCCCAGTGGTGGTGTAGGAATCTTTCATTGGGGAAAGAGAGTCTGATGGAATCACCTCATACTGCTAATAAATGTGCATAGATACCACAATAGATCATTGCTTTATTATTTAATAATAATATTATTATTATTTAATAATAAAGCAATGTAATAAGCATAATATTTAAACACTGAAATCTTGACTTCCCACATCAAGAAGTTTCTGTAATTTCCTGTATTCTCAGTGTGGTCTTCATGGCAATTCCTTTTTTTTTTTGTATTTTGACTTCATTACAGACAAGTCGTGGTGCCCAGATTGGGGCAGAGGTAGAGATCCCAAAATGTTTGTGCTAGCTGCATATTGTGGGCTTTAGAGCCTGCTTTCCCTCTGTGTTTTTCTAGCATTTTTCACTGTCCTGGGCTGAGGAATTTAGGTGCATGCAGCCTCCTGTCCAGACCTGCCTCTGGAAATGGAATCCAGTTGCAGATGTTCTTGGATACCCGCTTGATCTTCTGGATGTTCAAGTGTATCGTGCGTATTTTAATAGAGGTTATTCCTTACCTTTCAAGACAAAAATTACTGGAAATAGCCCATGTTCCAGGGAACTTTTCTTCATGTGTATTTTGGCCTGTTATAGGCTGCAGTCCTTTAATACCTTCATGCTTATAAAAGAATGGGGCAGTTCCATAGTTAAGGAAAATCCACATTCAAAAACTCTAATGCCATGTAGAAGTGACCAGTCAGTTTTCAACTAGAAAACCCAAATGTAAAATCCTGTGCTGATCCTCAGAGATATACTGAGTGAGTGTTTTGGAATACAAGCGTTCAGCCTGCTAACATATAAAGTTGAATTTCTCGAAGTGTCTGCTCCGCTTTGCTGCATAGAAGCTGTGGTCTACTTAAAAGAAACGTCATAATATATATTATAGCAATATATATTGCTGTAAATTATATATCGTAATATACATCACATGTACATTGTACATCGTATATAATTTTATGTACAATCATAGTATACGAGATAATAAATTTTATATATAGGAGCTGGAATGCACAGTCCTCTCTTCCACAGGGAAGTGTTTCAGAACGTGGATGATTTCTCTTCGGTTGTGTTTTGCTGTTGACAATATAGCAAATGATGTTTTCTAATCTCAGTTTCAGAAGCCAGTTGGTGGCATTTAAAAGGGACAGCTGATCTGAGTGCTTTACGTGGCACTTGTGTATACCGTTGTGTTTTATTTCTTTTTTGTTAGAATGTCGGTATGCTCAGTAATTGGGAGGATGAGTGAATGTCTCTGAAGTGTACCATATTTATCAAGATGTGACTGTGTATAATGAAATGAGGTGTTATCAGGCATCACTGTGATTCCAGCATTCTTGGTACTTTTAGTAAAACCAGACACAAGTATCTCTTGGATGGGCTGCCTTAAGAATACTTGTTTGGAAATGCAGTGCCTCTGAAAGACTCTTGACTGTATTAAAATATTCAACCTTAGTGCACCAATGGGATTTTTTTCCTCCTCGGTCCATGAATTGGTCGAAAGTGAGCGTGTCTGTCCTGCTGGATGTAGATGCAATATATAAATCACTCAGACTTGTTAATTTTCCCATAGGAGAAGTACCGTTCTGTTTCTTGCTTTATGATTTTTGCCATGTAATTGCTGAATTAAGCCTAATTACAGGTGACTGAACTTTTTGTGTATTGGGGTGGTGGCAGTGAACTTGCCGTTAAGCACTCTTCACAGCTAGCACTTACTTTCCTCCCCATTACTAAATGTTCTGTAGTCACAGGTACTGCCATAACTGCCTTGTTCTTCACCTCAGCGCACTCTGACACTGTTATATGGGTTCATTTTGCTCCTGGCCTTTCGGTCCACCTCCCCTCTGCCGTTTTCCCTTTCATATCTCGGCACTGTAATGTTTCATTCTGAATTATGTTGCAAAATTAGTAAATAAATCAGTAATGAGACTAGAGGGACATTTGCCACCAAGTGGCTGCATCATATTTCATATCCACCCTACATTTGCCTTTGCTTGGAGAACACATCCTGCAGTTCTCGCTTTGTACAGTGTTTAACAGAGCCTTTTCCATTTCGTAGCTGATCTTAGCCTCCCTCTGGTGTAATCAGGATGATTAATAAGTCAGCTACCTTTATTTTATTAAGTTAGGTAATAGAGACCAAAGCTTATTCATCTCCAGCTTTTCCACTTGCTACTTCCACTGCCAGCTGGGAAGCACTGGTTCAGCGATCTCCTCCTCCCCCCTTCTCTCAATAATACTGAATGTTGTTCTGTTAATGGATTTTCTCTGAAGTGCTGTAATGCAGCGCATGGCTTCTCAGATAAAGCTGTAAACTTCTGCTTTATTCTGAAATTGCTTACTATTGCAATAAAAACCCTTTTGTGCTGAGATCTGAAGATATGTCTTCTGGGTCAAAGTCAAGATGTCTCTGTGTATTACTCTTCGGGTGAATGTAGCGTAATGTTCCTTCTGTGACTGGGAAAAATTATACTGAAAGTTGGAGTGCGTGTAGGTTTTTTGGAGGACAGGATTATGCATGATGAGCACAAAAAAAAGAAGAAAAGAAACTTTAGCAATATGTAAGAAAGCAAATTTCCTTTATGGTGTGCAATCCAATATGTTTTTATAGGATTAGGGTAAGTAGGTATAAAGACATTGTCTCAGGGTTGTTTTCTAAATAATTTAGATGTTATTATATGCAGAGTAAATTGGCTCAGTGGTGCTCCTGCCTGCTAGACACGTGCCTTGTGTGTGATATAAAAGTAGAAATAAACTTTGTCAAAAGGCTATTTTTTAAAGAAGGAATAGTCTTAGGCTTGGAATAAACTCTAGTTCTGGCTTCTTTATTCTACACTGCAGCACAAAGCAGGCTGCCTTAGCTGACTAGCAGGGGTTTCTTGAGTTGTGTTTGCAACTCAAAAGCAGCTTAGCATCTCTCCAGAGGCCACCGTAGTATAACCTTTCCTGTGCTCTCCGTATGTTGTAATAAGGCATCTGGGAGCTGGGGCCCAAGTGCATCACCCCCCAAAGCTATCATCGACTGCACAGGAGGGGCTGGAATTCGTCCTTACCTATCTGTGAAAATAAAGTTGAAAATCCAGCAGTTTAATTGTCAATTACTAACCATGCGAAAACTCACTACAGCCAGAATTTGGCTGAAGTTGAGCAGAATTGACAGTGTACTCAAGTTAAATGAAACACTTGAAAAGTCTGTACTGGCAGAGCTAAATTCTCTCATCTGTGCGTTGTTGCCAAATTTGCTTGCATTTCAATTACCTACAATATGAATTTGCTATTAATTCTAATTTACTTTGGGGAGATAGAATTTTCAGTGGAGGAGCCAAAGGTTATGCAGGATATGTAGTCTTAAACACTTGCACCTATAAGGCTATGGTACCAGTTATTTCAGAGTCCTGAAAGAAAGAATAGAATATCTTCTCCCCCCCCCCCCCCCCCCCCCCCATTTCCTAAAAGTATTTTTATGTGACTCAGAAACATAGCAGGCTAACAAATTACTAAAGAACTGAAACATTTCTTTCCCATAGAATTTTCTGATAAGAAGATTGTGCAGTAATTAAATCTCAGGCAGTGGTGAGGATCTAAAATGTTTTGCAGATTGAATTGTTTCTTTTGCCCGTGTGCTGATTCAGATTCATCTCGAGGATATAAAACTACTGGGATGCTGTAGTGCGCTTTCAGGCTGTGTCATGCATTTTTTCCATCAGGGACAATGGAGGGTCATTAAACCTTGCTGCTGACTTACCAAATCTTACACAATGACTGTTAGTCTAGTTGAGTTGCCATTGCTGTTGGGCTCTCGTGCAGCTGATCCCGTATCTCCTATTCTGAGGTGAATTAACTGACTCGTGTGAACGTTCAGGTTAGATTGCAAAGAAGTTTCTAAGTGGTCCTTTACATCTTTCCCAGTAGCAGGATCTGTCACATGCTGGGGCACACATCTGGCATGCCAGATTCATGCAACTGTAGAGAGAAAGCAGCACGATGCTGTGGTGCCAGGGTGCACCCCCTTAATTTAGGGCCTTCTCTGCCTCTAACAGGGTGCAGCAACCTTTGCCTTGCCATGCGGCGTGATTCCTCAGGTGTGCGTATCAGCCCATGGACATAGTGCTGAGTGTGGCTTAGGAACGTCGTGCCTTATCCCAGATTTTGGGTTTTGGTCTGCTGTGTTAAGAAATGTTCTGGGAAGCAGAATGCCACTAGCCAAGGGACAGCTCAGCAAACCACTGTACCTATATTTTTTTGCCTTTCCGTTTCTTTTGCATGTAAAGATGAAAAAAAGTTCTGAGTTTTCAGGATATTTAGGGCTATGTTATGTTCTCAATGACAATGAAAATCCTCTTATCCTTTGTTTATTTCACTGGTGTCACTGATGAGAATTTGGAAAGCAATATAATATATAATGAAGATGCACTGGGAAGTATTTGTGTTCATTACATTATGTCTGCAGAGCTAAAATGGAACTAAGAGCAGTAGGGGAGTCTTGTTGTCTCTTAAGTTGCTGGTTCTACCCGTCATTACACCACTGTTAGGAGGATGGTATTACTCTTGTCGCATTAACAAGTGACAGACTAATTTTAAGCTAAATTTTGCTGATAAATACAGTAAAACTGCAGACACTGTTGTTATTAAAAGTATGCATTTTAAAAATTGGTTCTTGGGGGTAGTACTACAAGCAAGTGGCCACTTTCAGTAGAGCTTTAAAACACTACAGTGTTTTCAGCATCACAAGTTCAGCTGAATTACTTTTAAAATAAATCTACAGGGAACTGCCCTATTTTAAAGTGCATTCTTTAATTGCTACTTTTCAGTCTTCAGTGCATTTTTATTATTTATTTGGACCTAAACACTGCAATTTGTGTGCCTCAGATGAAATACTACTGTCATTCCACTATACTTTGTGGTGTTTCCTGCAATGTCAGTGAAAGCCAATGGCTGCAATGTGTACCTGTTTCTCATAGTCAAAAATTTTAGTCACATTTTAGACAAAAGTATTCTCTAAGGCAATGGATTTCAGCAAAAGCCATACCAGGAATTTTTGAGAAAAGGGAATGTTGTTACCAGTTCTAAAATCCAACCTTACAGGGCATTTCTGTCTTAGATCAAATAATAGTTTTGTGCAAGGAAACAAACGCATCACCCCTCCCTGCAGCAACAGAAGATTATTGTATTCTAATTAGGAAGGTAAATCTTTTATATATTTGGTCTATCTGAATCCTTGTGCAAAATGCTATTCTAAAGATGGTTATGGTTTCTTTTAGTCACTTACATTCATGTAATGTTTGGATGGTTTTTTTATAGCAATCTGCATATCCCAGATTTGTTCTGTCAAATTTTACCTGGGAGAATTATTGTAACTGAGGTTTCTGTGACAGGTTATCTCCCTCGCTGCCAGTTACGTGCGTGCCAGAAGCAGAGATGAGTAGGGTTTGCCATATCTGCAAACAACAGGAGTGCTTGTTTATGGGAAGCCAGTCAAGTAGCAATGTGTCAGATGATCTGTATTTTTATTTATCCTACAAAAATGTCTCCGCGCTATGGGTATATATATGTGTGTGTGTATATATATATATATATTCACTGCTAGGCTAGGACCTGGGTCTGCCGGACTTGGATTTTTCAAAATCTTATGGAAAAGCTTCTGTTTTAAGGGCATGCTAAACTTTTACACAAAGAGCAGAGAAATTGCATGGATAATGTGAATCAGTGGTCTTGAAAAATTATGACATGGTCATACTGCTTTGACAGCATTACTTTGAAAATCTTGTGTCAGAAAAAAACAGCAGCAAAATGTCACCTCAGCAACTGCAAAAGATTTTGTTTAAAACAAGTGATGACTTAGCCATTGATGTTCTTTTTTATGAGGACTTTTTATTGTCCTCCTCTTCACCCTAGTGCATCCTTGACATATCAGGCAGCATGTTCCCTTCCATTCCCCTCCTTTTGCCTCCTAACTCCACTATTGCTTTTTGATTTGAAATTTTGATAATATAAATTAGCTCAGAAGAATGTGTATTTCCACATAACTCATAGATCTGATCGAGTGTTTAGACTTTCAGCTTCTCTTATTTATTTCTCCATACTTCTTTGCCCTTCTATCCAGGTTTGATGATATTTGGGTTTATGCCTTTGTTTGTAAAACTCTCCATTGGCTTCAGCTTAGCCTTTCTCAGTCCGTTCGGAAGCCTCATCACACCACTAGCAAGTCTGTCTGTATACAAAGACGCTCCTCCCGTTTTCTGTGAGCTGTGTTCTGTCCTTGCCCAACAGCCACGGTGAAAGCCCTTCTGATGGCAGTGTCTGAGCAGCTTTCCATTTTCCTTCTGGCTCCATTCTTGGGAGTGTTGGGGTCCCCGCCACCTTGGCTGCCAGCCCCAGCTACAGTCTTGGTGGGAGTACCAATTCTCCTGTTGCACACAGAATCTGAAGGTCATCCAGCTGAGCTGTAATACTTGTAAACCTCCTTTTTTCATTGGATGCACAGTGCAGCAGATGCAGAGAAGCAGTCTGCTACAGGTACTCAGCAAGTTTCATAGGCCCCACTAGAGTAGTGGACTAAACAAGGAGGAAAGAAAAGAACATATTTTTAAAAAACTTTATTCAGGTCTTGTCTGTTCTAAAGCAGCTTGTTAGAGCGATAGTGAGTTATGTTTATAACTTTGCATAAACTCTCCATATCTGAGGTACAGGTGTGCTTGCTATCTGTGCAGAAACTTCTCAGGTGTTCAGTGAGGTCCTTTCCCCATCAGTTTGTGCTGCTGAAGGCATTTCAACCTGGCATAGGCATGAGTATTTTTTTGTTTGTTTATTTGGAGGAACATTCTGGAAACAGCCATTCTACCTTTGCTTTTTTGAATACTTTAAGAATAACGTCACATTTTAAGACTTCTCCCATAAACGGTTCTGCATGAAAAACTGCAGAAAAAATAGGAGATTTTGAATTTAGAACAAAGGCTTCCAAAAGTGCATACTAAGATGGCTGTGGACATTCAGTTGTCAAAAATAAAAATGAAGTGGGTATAATATTCAGTAATAAAGTTAAAGAAAATTGATCATGACAAGAATTGATAAAATGACCAGTATATATCACCTTATCTAATAAATTTTAATTTCTTAGAATTGCATTTATCTCTTGCGTTGACACATTTCAATTTATATACATATCTGCAAAGTGTGCCATTCTGTGCTCTGGCAGCATCTAATGAATCCTTCTGTTTGGAGAAAAGAACAGATTTGTTTTGGTTTATTGCTGTTATGGCCTTGTTATCTTGGGCATAGCTGCTGCTGAATTCTATCAACCTGTCTGTCTTCTGCTTGTAGAACTTATGCAGTTTATTTTATTTTTTTCCTGTGGTAAACATGTCAGCTTGATATTCCAAATTTCTTATGGCTGTACAACTTGCTCATGCCTTTTGGAGTAGCAGGTGTTCTGGCACCTGATATGTTGTGCAGTATTGGAGGACCAAATGAAATATCCTACTGAAAATGGTTGAAGTAGTTGTTCCTGTGGGTGAAAATTTATTGTATGCACCCTCTGTAAGGCTGGTATTGAAGAGTTCTGAAAGTCATATAGCTTAATAAAAGGATGGCAGGGATTTTTTCTGTGAAATATAGATGGTGTTTCCCATGAGCCATTTAAAACTCAATTGATGTCATAAATAGAGTGATCTAGACTTAAGGACACTATTTCTGATGACCTCTCCTAACACTGCTAAGCTTTTCCCAAGAGTTCAGCATTTAAGAGGTTATATTGGAGCAGAGATTTTTTTAAAGTGCTCTGAAGGTTACCATCTTTCTAAGCCTGTGGGTTTTGTCTATTAGTATGTTGTTTGAGCTGTTGTCAGTCTTGATCAGCACAAATAAATCACTGCAGCTTTCTGGCTTCATCTCATCTTTAGGATTTTGGAACGCTATGTCCAAGATCAAATTCCTGGTGCGACAGTTGTGGTGGAATCCATTGGTGCACGGAGATTTGGGGATGGGTACTCTGAAGAGGATTACACCAAGTCTGACCTCATGGTCTATGCAATTGACCCACAAACAAATAGAGCTATAATGAGGAATGAACTTTTTAAGTAAGTATATTATTTGTTCTTCTTCCTATGTTTCAATGGACTGTTTGGAAGCCTGTTGGTCTGTCTCTGTTAGCGAGTGGTTCGACATAACAGGAACAGAAAAATCTATTTGAAGCAGTTGGTGAGTGTCCCTGCATCTCTACCCTATGTGCAGCTTTACTAGGTTTAGTCCATTCCCTTGAGCTGAATGGCCCCAGTTCATGTAATTTAGACATTGTGGCTGTGAGAGCTTGTAATATGTTTGGTCTGCCCTGTGGAGGAGCTTCCATTTTAAATTCCTCTGAAGGAATTTACTTTCTATGTACCAAAACTTCTCTGGGATCTCCAAGCAAGGGGTTTGGTGCTCCATTTGTTGACCTTCAGGCTTTCTGCAGTTTCCATTTGGAGCTTGTCTTTTTCTCTTTTCATTTTTGTGGAAACCAAAGGGGAAGAAGAAAGGGAAGGGGAAGGAAGAGAGCTGGTGTGCACCCTGTCTAAAACAGATACTGGGGCATGACCCAGGTGTACATCTCCGTGCAGGAAATCAGTAGTGCTTGCAGTTGCCCAGTGGGATGAGCAGACAGATCTGCATGGGCCCATCCCACCAGCTGGTAGAGGAGATGAGCAGTAGTAGACAGGACACTTATATTCATAATTTAATGTTTTGCCTTTTCAATCAACTTCCAAATTAGCAGTTAAATGCCAGTGTCACATGAAACATAAGAGACAGCTTTTTATTAACTCATCATACTCACAGTGTTGCCTGGGAACGGGCCAGCTCTGGTCACTGCAGCAGAGCAGTTTGGTAGGGTACCACTCTGTCTGGGCTTCTGCACCTTAGCAGAGCTCGGGTGGGATGTCACTCTGGCACACTGCTGCTTTGGGTGTCAGCAGTAACTGCTCTCTGCCTGCGTTAGAAGAGAAGCCAAAGATTATGTGATTAAGGAAATGAAAGCAAGGTAATTTCTTTACATGGTTTTTCTGAGTCATCACTAGCGGCAGGTAGGTTCTAAAACAAAATTAGTATCTCAACCCATGCAGCTGCCAATGCATCAACACGGCTGTAGAATCATTTTGTTAGAAATGGTACTTTTGTGTTTCAGCATTATGCATATGATTTAAAACAATGAAAATGCAAAACAGGCTCTTCTTCTAACACAGCCACCATCTTTCGAGGGTTTTCACGCGTGTTTCACCCTTGTGTTTGCTTTTTATCTTGGACAGACTGTTCCAATGGGGTACAAAGCAGCAGCCTAAAAATCAAATGGCTGTGAGCCATCTCAGCGGACTGTGATTAAAAAAGGGCTTGTTCTCCCGAGCTTTTATTTTAGTACAGATGAATTATAGCATACTAAAGCTCTGCATATATTCAGAGTTTATAGGTTGGAAAAGATCACTGTGATCAGTCTAACCTAGTATAATAAAAACCATAGGAACTCCCCAATCTAATTCTGCTTTGAGCCTGTCTTTCAGCAAAGCAACCGCTCAAGAAAGTCCAGTCAACTACAATCTTTGATTGTTATTGCACAGTAATTATTTTTACTGTCCAAAATTAGGTCTTTTTCCTTTTTTTAAAATTTGTCTAGATTCAGTCATAGTTTTATTATAATTTTGGGTGCTAGACTGAAGCTTAAAATTGCTGCTTTTACTTCCTGGTTCCCACCAAGCTCTAGGCTTATGATCACATCATTCTCTTAAATTTTTTTCATGAGTTACTTCACCTCTGCACTCTGAGCTATGTTTTAATCCTTTTTATCACTTACAGTTTTCTCTGAACCCTGTCCAGTCTTCCAGCATCACTTTCTGAACTAGGAATATAAAGATCTAGACGCTGTTTAGCAGCAGCAGCTTTCAGAGTGGTGGCAATACAGCCTCCTTCCTTCTAGTGGCTGTTTTTTGTCTGTAGGTATCTCCATGGTTATAGTCTTTTTAGGTCTCAGTGATGCACTGGGAGTTTGTGTCCACTTTCCACTGCCAGAGCTGCTGATCATTCCCGGAATGGGGTCTCTGTGATTTTGTTCCCAATTTTATTCAAAAGTGGAAGTGAAAATTAAGGAAACCTGACATAAAGCCAGCAGAAATCCCTGATAGATAACCATTTTCTTTTTTTTTGTAAGGAAAAGTGCCAGTAAATCTGCTTGCAGTATTCCTGTAACTGTTGTACCCTAACCCACTCCCAAAATTAGTCTCAGTAATATGTATCTTACTGCCTTACACACAGACTATCTACTGATCCCTCTTTATCATTACTTTTCCACTTTTAACAGTTTGTAAATTCGTTGTGGCCTGCGTTTTCTTCCAGTCGTAGCCAGTTTAGAGTATGGCCAAAATGGGATTCCATTAGAAATGCTTAAGGTCAAAAGGACATTTTTTGGTACTGTCCAGGTTCAGGAAATGTACATAACCGTGATGACAGCTGACAGAAAATCCTGACACCCTTTTACTCCTCACCTTGGAAAGCTCTCTGCAAGTCTATTATCAGTATGGGAAAGCGAGCTAGTGTCCATGCATGGAGGCAATTAGCTTTTTCAACTCCATAAAGGGAACCTTTTTCTGATGCAGACTGTCTTAGTGGTCAGAAAATGTGTCCCTCTTCATTTTGGTGCCCTGTGAAAATACAGGAACATCCTTCTAGGGATGTTTGTGTGTCCAGTGAAAAACACAGAATAGAACATAGGTAAAATAGAATAAAAAGCAGTTTTTCAAAAGTGAAGGGAAGGTTATTCATTTACCTGGTCTGCAAATGTATGGGGTATCAGCTTAGAAGCAACCTCATTGAAATGCTCGGTGTGCTTCAGCTTTTCCTTTCTTTTATTCCACCCCCCCACCCCCCCACCCCCACCCCCGCCCTTTCTCTCTTCAAAAGCTTTTAAATATTTAAATCAGCAAAATGCCAGGGAATGCTTTCCTGGCTTTAGGGTAGAGGTGAGTAAGTGTCAGCTTACTAAAGGAGAAAAATGATGTAAGAATTTTTTACCTTGACATCAGAAGTTAACAAAATTTTGCTAGCAAGTGAGTAAACCTCAAGAGATTTGGCTCAGCTCAGGTGCTTACCCAAACCTACCAACAAATTCCTTCTGTGACCATCATTCCTGGAGTTTTGACCTTTAGAGGGATGGCTTAATGTACTTCCTGCTGCAGTCACAGGACACTGTAGCAATGGTTGCCCCCTCATTGCGAAGAGGTTGCCAGGAGTCACAGTCAATAATGCCAGCTAGGAATCTGCTCCAGTTCCTAGCAGAAGAGAGATCAATAGGAGAAAGGATCATTTCATAAACTGGTTATGATGGGAGAAAGCCTAGAATGTCAGAAAGAGGTGGAGCCCCTGTTCTAAAAACTTCATTAGCAATAAGGAATATAAATTTAGCCAAGGTATTTTTCAAGTGTTCAAAAATTTTGTGATGTATACAGAAGAGAGAACTGTACCAAAAGCACAGTTTTAGTGCATGAATTCTGCCAGCTGTGTTCTTAACAAAACTTAAAAAATAATTATTCATTGGAAGATACCTGTGGCTTTTCTTAAATAGGCTTTTTGGGAGCACTCTCCTGCATTTCTGCTTATAAAGCATAGCAGAGAACCTGGTTTTAACAGAGTTTATTTCACTATATGAAAACAATTACCTGAAAAGGTCTTTTGAGGAATGTGGGGTAAGTTGAGGACAGAGTACAGCAGAGCGACTTGTTCCCCTTTGCACATGGAGTGCTGCTGGGGTACAGACAGATATCACCATTGACACCCTGGTGGGTGCTGGCAGCCAGGCACAAGTCAGAGTGGTGGTGGGGTCCCAAAGGTGCTTGGCTTTACACTGAAGCTGGGAGAAAAGGAGAGCCAAGATGGCTCATGCCCATCAGCAGCTGAGCAAAGTCACGCTCATGACCGGCTACAGAGCTGAATTTCTACAAGTAAACCCCACTAAACAAAAGCTGATGTCTGAGGCTCCCATAATCACCTCTGGGAAATGTCACTCCAATACGTCGGGTCATGTCCAACAGTCGCTTATGAAGTGAAGAGATTCAAGGAGCTGCAGTGTGCTCTGGATATGCTGGATTACTGCAGATGTGCACAGTGACAGCACATGCACAGACTGCGCCATACTGGTTACCAGGCTATTTTAAATGGGCTACCTCACATCCAGAAGTCCCAAATGAGTAGCTCAATCCCACATATTTGCATTCAAGCAAAATGTTTTGCTGGAAAAGACATGATTTAGAAGTCATGGACATAACAGCCGTGCTGTCTTCATCACTGCCAGCTGGGGAAAACCCATGTGTCTCTCAAGTCATGCTGATTTTTCCCTATCCTATACTTTATAAGACTGATACACAACAAGTGATTCTTACTTTTCCTTAAGAATGTTATGACTGATAACCTGACATTTTTATTGTCTGGTTACACCAAAAGTGGGTCTGAATAGTAACTGTACTTTGTTATTTCCTCCCTCTACCACGAACTCCTAAAAGGCTTTGAGGTGACTTAGATAATTTTACAGACCAAAATGATCAGCCTCCTTTTTTATCTTTTATATGAAAGAGGGTTTGATTTATTGGAGCATAAAAACCCATTGAATCCAGAAGATTTCTCCTGCATGTATTAAGTGGAAAATGTCCACCATTAAAAATAAAATGCTTTGTCCTGTCTGAATCTTTTGCATAATGTGTCATGTTTCATCATGGAGTAAATGTGCATGGTTGAGTTAAGAATCTGTTAAAACAGGGTTTGTCAAGAAAATGCTAACAGAATTTTAACTGAGAGATTGTTAAAATCATCCAGAGATTTAATGCTGTCCTACTTGAATGCCTTTGCGAGCTCAAAGGACATGTAACATCCTCCAGTGACATCTAGCGTACAGCAAAAGAATTAGAGCTCCGTTTATGTCTTGTGAACCATCATTGCAGGTCTTCCTGTAAAAACAGATTTTTGCTCACATACCAAGAAAATGTTTTGCAGAAGAAATCAGTAAGTTGGTTGTGAATATTAGCAGAGCACACTAGGGCAAAGGGAAATTCTTCAAAACACCTTGGGTTGCTTTTTGTGGTCTTTATGGATCTGTAAGTGGCCACTGCTGCTAGTATGTTAGTACTATGAAACCAGCACCATTTCATCATTTGGGATGAATTGTTCTGCATTTTATGAGATCCAGCTAATATGTTACACACACAGATCAGAATGCGTTCTCCCCAAAGTTTAAAAAATCCAGGCACAAACAATGCTATAAGGATTTATCAGTAAATAAATTTGAGAGGAAATTATAATATAAGAAATTAACACCCTTTAAGAAATGTTATTTTGGGAGTGTCATTTCTGTCTTGTGATCAGACTAAGATAATAAAATCTATTTCAGATTTCTTTAGACATGCAGAGTTTATATGCAGAAATCCTTTCAGAGTATCTTTTAGCTGTTGGGTTTTTGGGCTTTTTTATGTCGGTGTTTTCACTTGACTTCCTTTCTGCAGGAGAAACACTGTAAATGTAAGGGTCTGGGGTTCTGCAGTAGCTAAAAGCCAGCAAGATCCTCTTCCATCCTAATGGGTGCCTCCTACTTTGATCTTTATAGCTGGAGCCTACTACTTGGCAGCTTGTGAGACAGTCAATCCTCTCTTCAAAAGTGATCCAAGAATTTTTATTTTCCTTTAGAAGTTAGAGTCTTGGCCAGTATATTTTTTCAAATAAAGCCTTGGCCAAAATATTTTTTCAAACTCCAAAAATAAACTTCTTTAACAAACTCTGCTCATTGTCTGGGATATATTTGGCTGGAGTTGATTGTCTTTGTAGTAGCTAGTTATGGGGCTGAGTTTTGGATTTGTGCTGGAAACAGTGATGAAAACACAGGAATATTTTCGTTCCTGCTGAGCAGCGCTAACACAGTGTCAAGGCCTTTTGTGCCTCTCGCTCCACCCCACCCGCGAGGAGGCTGGGGGTGCACAAGAAGCTGGGAGGGGGCACAGCCATGACAGCTGAGCCCAACTGACCGAAGGGATATTCCGACCATATGATGTCATGCTCAGCGTATCAAGCTGGGGGAAGAAGGAAGGGGGGAACTTTCGGAGTGATGGTGTTTGTCACAGTAGTGGCTGTGCTACTTTTCCTGGAGATGGCTGAACACCAGCTTACAGATTGGAAGTGGTGAATGAATTCCTTGTTTTGCTTTGCTTCCTTGTGTGATTTTCCCTTACTTGTTAAGCTGTCTTTATTTCAACCCATGAGTTTTCTCACTTTTCCCATTCTCTCCCCCATCCCAGCAGGGTGGAATGCGCAAGCAGCTGTGTGGGGCTTAGTTGCTGGCTGAGATTAAACCATGACACAAACATACTGTTTGTTATCAAAAAGTAATCAGAAGAAAATTTTACATCATACAGGAAATGAGGTCATTTGATTAGGGTTTACATTTGCCTACCTGTCTTTAAACTGCCAATTAGCAGATCAGGTACTGAATTTCTTCCACTGCATTTCCTTTTTCAGACTTTTCCTGTCCTTTGCTTGTTAACTATGTCATTCCACATTCTTCTTGTAGGTGATGCACAAACAGAAGATGGACAGGATTATAGGCTGCAAGCAGTGACAGCAGTGCATGGTTCCTGCTTAGCTAATGCCCTAGTTTTGCCTGGGACCTAACTGTCTGAATGGTGTGCCTTGTAGGCCTACTTGAAGTCAGTGTTTTTCTGATAGCTGTCTAGATAGCCTGTTGTTCTTGTAATTAGTAACATTAGTCAAGATTGTTCTGGTACCTGGTAATAATCTGGAGAACCCTTGAAGTTAAAATTACAGTTTATTATAAGCATTTAGTGCTTCTCTTTATAGGAGAGATGTGGAAAAAAAAATAGAAAAGGTGTCAAAAAAAGAAAGGGGAGGCAGTTTACAGTAATCTCTGTCTGTCATCTTTTGTGACCCCCAATCTGACTTTAAGGAAACAGTACAGATGATGCAGAATTTCCCAAAGTGTTATTGGTTTCCTGGTTACAGTTCTCCTGCATCTCTCAGGAGTGCTGCTACAGCTTCTGCCCAAAAATTGTCATGATGGAGATGTTGTGTCCATCCCTGCACTGTCAGAGTATGCTGTCAGATAGCCAGTGAATAAACTCCCTCAGCACAGTGCCAAATGTTGAGAGGGCACATCTTTCAGCTACTCGGATGTTCACTCCCACTGGAGATGAGTTCATCTGATCATTGTCCCTCTGTGTTTTCCTCTTGCGATCCATCATGCTCTAAGAGGAAAGTCTTACTCAAATAATTCAATATGTAGTATCAGCACTACAGTCTAAGAAAACAGCAGAGACATGGAGGCTAACTAGATGGAGCAGATGCGAGAATGAGGTTCAGAAATGATGCAGCTGGGGGGAAGGGGGTGGGATTAATAAAAGTGCAGTTTTTCCAAATCCCTTTTCTTTTTAATATTGAAAGGGAAGTCAAAAGGGAACAAACAGTAGACTATCCCTCCAGCCAAAGAATTTCCCTAAGAAGCTGAGGAAAGTCCTATAAAAATTACCCACTTTTGGAGTATCATGAATCTAGGCCAAAGTGGTCTTTAGGGATGTGTGCAGGTTAGTCAATCCTCTGCAAAGACCACTGAAGGAAAAAGCACAAAGCAAGCCATTTTCCAGGCTGCTGTCAATGGCATGGAAATCTTTTTGCCCCTAGAAATTAGGATAAGCTTCAGCTCACCTCTCCTCTTCAGTGTTTAAATTGTGTTCTGGTATCAAGTACTTTGGAGTTATCACTGACATAGGGATTACAGGGAATTACTAATATTCTTAAGTACATAAAGAAGAGGTATGTGCTTTATCAGACCACAGTTATTAACCCAGCTATGCAGTAATTCAAACACAGTTAATGAACTTGGCTGTAATAGTTTTCTTTTGTGACATTGAAGGTTCCTGGATGGCAAGCTGCTGGATATCAATAAAGAGTTTCAGCCATACCTGGGGCAGGGGGGACGCATCCTGGAGATCCGCACCCCAGACGTGGTAGCAAACGTCAAGAAACAGGCACAAGCCTTAGGCTACACAGAAGGCGCGTTACTTGCTCTGGCTGTCATAATCATCCTTTGCTGTATGCCGGCTATTTTAATAGTTATGGTCAGCTACAGACAGTAAGTACTCCTCCTCCTTTTTGTGGTAGCAACGTTGTAGAAGGGATGCTGCATTTCTTAGCAGAACTGCTTTGAAAATTATCCTTAATTGCAAGGAAATTATTATACAGAAAAATATTTTTAATTTTCTTCTCGTTACAAGAGTTGGTTAATGCTTGACGTGTGCTGCGCATGAAAAAAGAAAATGCACAGGAAGTGCATCTTGCTATTCTTTCTGAAGTTGTGGTGCAATAACGGTTTTAGAATACATGCCAAAACACAAGATCAAAAGCCAGATATTTGAAACGCAAGTGTAGATTCAGAGCTAAATGCCATACCAAAAAAAAAAAAAATTAAAAAGTCAGTAATCAAACTGTGTAGCTTGGGCAAAATAAGAGGACTCAACTTTTCTTGTTTAAATCCCAAAATACAGTTATTTTTTTCCCTAACTGTATGCTTCTTAATTGCAAATGTTTCATGAAGAATTGATTTTGTGCCATTTTAGTGCTATCTAAAGCAGCATACACCAGAGACAACCTTGATATTTCCACTCACCTCTTACAGACTCAAGAGGTTTAAGTAATTAGGCTAATAGACTAATTAAAAGATCAACATCACTAACAAGTTCCTCTCAACTAAGCCTTTTCAGGCCCACTCATTTAAAATCAATGCATTTGGACTTAAAGTCTCTATATTTGTTCTTTAATTTCTTCGCGTGAAAGATTTCTAATTCCACATGCATCCTCTGAGCTCTCAAAGAATTACCAATTATTACAAAATATAAATAATTCCATGCATCTTCCCCCGTAAATGGCTATATTCAACTTCTGTATATATTGGTCTCCATATCTTTCTATCTTCATTTTAAAATTAGTGAACTAGCTGGAATGTAATACACCCTCATCATGGAAAACCTCTCTTCCACAGGACTATGTAGGAAGGAGTTCCCAGAGGCCTGATGGATTTTTTTGTTTCTGTGTAAAATGCTTTGGCATCTGCTCCCTTCATTGTGTTGAGGGCAATGAAGTGTCAGTGCCTCTGCAGACTCCTGCTGCAGTGTTGCATCAGTCTGTGGGAGGAGAGGGTATGGAAGAGCTAATATACATGTATTGCAGCAAAGCAATTACAATCTGAATGCTGCAGTGGATGTAATGTGGTACAATACACCAGGAGAGATTTAACCTGTGCATTTTTCCTTTCTGCGCTGCAGTTAGGAGTTAGCAAAGCAGTATGTTAGTCATCGTTTAAAAAGCCTATCCTACATGAAAAAACAACAGCCTGACTGAGACCACTTCCCTGTCTGACACCACTTTACTTAGTATCCTTAGTGACACCAGAAAAACAGCCAGGGATAGCCATTTCTTGGTGGTTACTGCGCATTCCTTGGATTATATTTACATCTCAGTTTCTCCAAACAATTTGAGTCCAAGGAAGAAGTCCTTTTAAAGGAGTATGAAAGAGCTTGACAAGCTTCTGCACCATTGTCATGGCAGTGCATCTCAAAGCTGCTTTATTTCTCCCAAAATTGTATATAAAATTTGCTTCCAGTGAAACACAACTAAACCACTTAAACCTACAATTAGTTTTGTTGCTGTTGTAATCTGAATCGCCTATTTCTTTAAGAAACCTGACAGCACTATATTTCCTTGACATCTGTTAGATTATCAATCTCTTTTAAAAGTTTAAGGAATTTGCTGTTTCATAAAAAAATTCACATTTTTGTTGTCTAGAAGTATGACTTGGAGTTGGATTTATAGGAGACCAATGTGAATAAACTGTACTTCTATGAAAAACGTATCACTGAGTACTGCCAAAGAAAATAAAAGGAATTTTAGCGTTAATATCAGCACCAAACACTATCCTCAGCTTTATGGTTTGTTTTTGCATTACAGCCTTTTTTTTCCTTTTCAAAGGGAGTTTCAGTATTTTTCCTGATAACATTCTGGCAAAGTAGGTGCTCCAGTCTGCCACTGATTGTAGAGATTATAGCGGGATAAATGTAACTGTCATACATAATGGAAATGTTTAGATTTTCTCACTGTTAAAACTTTTTATGTGCAGTAGGTCCATTTTTCAGTGCTTTCCGTATCAGTGATCAGCTTACTAAATTCTGTAAAAATAATTGTTACTCAAAACTTACTTAATTTATAAAATTTTCACTGTCAAAGTGCAGTTCGGTGCCTACCTTTGACTTGTAAACAAGCCAGAAGTTATCGTTATTCTTTTCTATTAAATAATGTATTTGAAATATACTATCCAATACAGCCCCATAAGTTAACTATAAATAATGTATTATTTCCTAATCACAAAAGACCAGTGTCTTCTAAGTAGCAACCAAAAATAACACTCCTTCACTACTGAAGATGTTTCCTATAGTGTTCCTGAAACATGTTAAAAGGAGAAAACAGTTACATAAATGTATCCCTAGTAGTCCATCTGTTAAAAAAAATCATAAGGTATATTCCTGTTTTCAAGTCTTACTTTTCTTTGTGTGTGTGTGTATGTACATGTGGCGGGGAGCTGTTTTCTGTAAGCCCAAAGCGGTTTTCCCCACTGTAATTCATGTTTATGCCAACTGCAAAATTGTTTCAAGAGTATCACAAATAGCAGCTAAATACTGTTCAGCTCTGGAAGTTATGATTCTTTAAACATGTAAATAAAAACATTAATTCTGTAATTTTTTGTGTGGAATAATGCAGTAGCATCTACTTCATTATTCCTGTTACGTTTGCTGTTTGGTACAATGGTTGCAAATGGAATTGATTTAACCTGCCTTTTTATCTTTTTTTTTTGTCTGCATAACAAAACAGATTCAAGGAGTAAGTACTTATTTTCAGCTTTGTTTCTAACAGCTTGTATAGGAATACCAACAGTCTACCAGTCTTTATTTTTAAGAGGAGGGGGTACCTGACATTCAGTAAGAGTTATTTCCTATACTCTAACTTGCTTCTGAACACCTTGTCCAGTGAGGTTAAAAGTTATTTACATGGCTACTGAGTGTATATCATTGTTGCATGCTAGCACACATTAAAGGTACCCTAGATCAGGACGTTGCCTGTTTCCTGCAAAGAAAAGTATTTCCATGGGTGTGGTATTCCTCAGCAAGCATGTCAGGCTGGAGTGCATAGAGACTTCCCTAGGAAGGATCAAGTATTGACCACCTTCAAAAGCAAACTGAGGTAGATCAGTCATGTCACCTTAGTGGCTCTCCCCCAGTTACACACATGAGGAGGGACCACAGGGTTTGTTTTCTAGTTAGAGAACAGAAATGTGTTTCATAGTGAATTTAACCATTTTAAAAAGCAGGTTTTTCAGGAAAACTGTGGAGACAGAAAATTCCCACCCAACTCTAATGAGAAAGGAGCTGTAAGTGATAATGTAAACTTTGCCAGAGACTTTGTTTTGTGTTTAAAATTGGCACTTGAATGAAGCACTTGACCGAAGAGATTACTATCTCCACTATTAGTCTTTGGGCAGCCAGAACAGATAAACCTCCTAATGAGAGCAGGGTCAAAGGCAGCACCTGCGTTATTTCCTAGGAGATCCCTGCTCTGTCAGGGACACACTGCTGCTTAGGAGGTTTCAGTCCAGGGGGAGCTCTGGGATTCCATCAAGAGAGAGCAAAGAGCTGAAAAAGCCAGGAAAAGATTACCATGTTATTACTTTTCTTTGAAGAAGATAAGGTACAGGGATGTTTTGAAAACTGCAGGAAAAAATAGAAATCTCTACATCTTGGCATATGTTAGGTTATGGAGTGTCTCTAATGAGTATTTCTCCTTCCCTCCATGGCTTACCAAAGACGACAGGCTGAATGTGCGAAGACTGCGAGAATCCAGATGGCTTTACCAGCCGGCAAACCAGCAAGCAGCACTGCCAATAACCTCTATGAAGAGCTTGGCGACAGCACCATGTAAGTATTCCTTGTGGTACAGCAAGAAAATTGTTGGTCACCGAAGCCATGATTCACTTTCCGGGGGTTACCGCTTCATGCAGACTATGGTCAAAAAGGCTTTTCTTCATGAAGGAGTCTTCCCTCAGCTCCTTGGGGTTCTCAAACATCCAGAAAATAAATAGGGCGACTCTGTAAGGAGAGAAAAAATAATTTAACCTGCAAATGGGGATTTCTTGTAGTGCATAGGGGAGTCTTTTAACAGGTTTTAAGTTGGCAAAAAGCAGATGTTATTTCTAGAGCAAGAGCCATTGCTACCCAGGTGAGCCAGGACTGGGCTCCTTGAGTGCCTTTGCAAATCCAGGCCAGCGTGCCACGTGTTTCAAAACTGTTGACTAAACACATCTGATGGAATTGCTGCCCCAAAGCCCCATTTACTATAGTACAAAATACTCTGTTGGATGAAGTGGGTTTTTTTCTTGCAAATTTGAAACTGTTTCAATGTTGAAATGAAAGATAAAGGAACTATCAAAACAGAGAAACCACTGGCAGTTCAGTGAATATATATTTTACCTATTATATGCTCATAAAATAAAAATATTGCAAAGATGCTTACCTTTTCATGCTTCTGTACATCTGAAGTTTATGGACCCCAACAACAATTTAACTCTCAGTATGGAAATATTACAGCAGAGAATAGCCAATTAATATTTCTATCATACTGAGTTGTTTTGTTGATAAGCTTGCCACACTTACTCATCTATGCTTATATTTTAAAACTAAGTAACACTGAAGAGCGTATGTTTGGAGGCAGGTAGAGAGCAAGCCGCTGGTTGTGGTGAGGATTGCCCAACTCCTGCTTTATTTTCAGTCATTGTTTGTTTTGCTCAGAAAGTTGAAATTTTCCAGATGCTGTGACTGAGTTTATAAAATCTTAAGGAGGCACGGCAGAGTGTATCACTGCTGCTTTAACCCTTGGCCATCTGAGTCCAGCTTCTGTGTTTGAAATAATGCCAGAGCCTGAGCTTTTCTTTGTAAACAAAGGAGCTATACTTGAAGCAAGAATATCCCAGGGCTTTCGCCTTTGTGAAGTGTTACTGCTTGGGTGGGAAGGGAGAAGTGTTACTGCTTGGGTGGGAAGGGAGGAAAATCGTATGTTTGACAGTAGCATATAGTCGCATTTTTGAATGTGAGCACTTCTGCTTGTGAACCACATGAGATCACATCTGTACACTTACACATACAGTGGTGTGCCCTGCTGGATAAAGTTCCTCTTTCTTTTGCATTTAACGTTCTACTGAAATTAATGATTCCCTTCTACTAATTTTACTGGCAGTGATGTAAAGCTGATTATCTGTGGAAATTGGATATCCCAGTGGAAGAGTATGTAGTTTGTACTGATGAATACCTTATGCTAAATCCAGAACAAGCCTCACTGCGCTGAGCTTTTACCTGCAAAGGTTTTTTTGTGTTTTAGTACCATAACATATAGGTGCAAATTCACAGATCTGCACTATTGATTTGAAGCTTAGATCTGTGTTCATTTTGACTAGTTTTCATTGCACCAAAAAACATGCCATATTGAGAATATTTTCTCTCAGATGTCTGCATACAGCTAAGATATATCCATCATGCTAAAAAACTGATTAAACATAAACTAGTAAAAATCATTACAAGGTAAATGAAAATCCATGGGATTTTAAAGAAAATAACATACTTCAGTAAAAATAATTACAAGTTATCTTTTTTTCTTTTTGTCAAATATTTGATTTCAAGGCACGGGTATACCATAGGAATTATTATTTAGGAAATAACTTTTAATAACATTTTTTATGAATTTTAGTACAATATTTCTTGTCCATAGTTGTCCTAAGACAGTCATCTTTCATTTGCAGTGCTGCCTTGTGTCTTGTTTTCTTAATTTGGTGTTTATAGCAAATGAAATGGAACTAAGCTCTTAGTTTTAAATCTGCCTTGTTCTCATATTTTCATTTTTCTCTATCTTTGGATATATAGGCATCAGTAAGTAAGCTCATTTCATTGTCTTAATATTTGTAGCTAGTAGAAGCGCTAGTTAATTTCCTTGCAGTGATTCCCATTAAACTTTGCAATCCAAAATGCTTATTTTATTTGTCCATTGATCAAGTACAGGAAAGACATTTACTGTGAAGTTTTGATACTTCTTTATCCTATTATTGGAAGCTGAGATGAAGTACGATTGCTGAACTTGAATGGTATTATTTCTAAAGCCAAATAGTCCTACTACCTTAAAAAAAACACCACAAAACCAACACTGCATGCACAGAGGTTTGCTTTCAGTTCATGGACTTAAGATCTCACAATTGGATGCAAATAACATCTTTCTTGTCTGCTATTTATGATTTCTTGCAAGGCAAGTACACTTCTTTCAGTTTATAGAAATGTGCTTCAAACCAGTAAGCTAATGTTTCTCATTGAATAATACACATATTTATAAACAGAAAAAGACTGAAGGGTAACCTCATCCTTGAGAGGTCATGTGAAGTGAGGAAGGAACTGAGAAGCTTTTGAAATAATCTGTTCCAGTAGCATAAAGGTTATGTCATCTTGCATGAGCCTTCTACTGGAAGGTTTCCTTCAAGTTCAGAATCATTTATTTCTCTCACCTCTAAATAGATTGAGGGTGTTTGACCAACCTCAAAGTCCGCTGCTTTAGAATAAAGAATTAGTTTATTATTAGTATGAAGTCAGTTATTTTTCATGCAGTTACATTCTGCCTAAAGGCAAGCCTTAGGCGTACTGGTTTTTTGAGGACTGCAGTGCTTGGGGAGTTTGTTCACTGGTATCACCTTTTGTGGCTTTCCTGTGTGTTACTTGCCGATGCGAGAGTGATCCCTGTACTGTGCGCAGTGATTCTTCTCATTGGTCCTCTCAGGTCCCTGTGACGATGAGGAAGCTCTAGTTTCTCTGTGTGGGTAATCTCCCAGTCAAAACAAGAAACAAAAGTTAAGAAACAAATGTGTTCAATTACTAAATACAAGCCTTTGGGGGACTTTCACATATTAAAGGATATAGAAGAGATTTAGAATCTCTTAATTAACTCCTAACCAGTGTCTAGTTATTTAAATCTCTCATTAACAGTTTTGCTAGGAAATACTTAAGCACCAGAGGTTAAATTTCCATTAATTTAGATATAGTGATATTTTCTGAGATATGAAAAAAAAACCCACCAAAAAAGATGGAACAATCTGATCAAGAGGTCTAAAACTTTGTCTTTCAACATTCATGTAATCATGGAACACCTAATTTTTCCTCTATTCCTTTGTTAATAAAGCCTAGCCCTTTTTTAATCTAAATTCCAAAAAATATGGCTCAAAATTTGATAGGAACAAGACTTAGAATTTTTAACTCAGAAGGTTTTGTGAAAATATTGGGCAGCTCTAAATCACTAAAAATAGTTTTATACAGTATTTTGTGTGTGTGTATGTATGTAGAAGTCATTGCTACTTGTTCTATACTTCAGCTGCAGTTGCTTAACTGCAGAAAATGGGAAGGTTTTAAGTAAGGCATTCAAAATGTGGAGTACCAGCATTAGGCAGAGGTAGTGAATTTGTAATGAATTGTACAAAAGTGGAATTCAGTCTTTATATCCTGTTTCTACCATAATGTTCCCTTATGCTATCGTGTTCTCACCATGGCCTGTATTTAAAATTTCAGAGGGTTTTTTAGAATACACGTCCCTTTTAAGACTGGATTTTTTTTTTATTTTGGAGGGTTTGGGGTTTTTTGCATCCCCATCCTAGACAGCACATGTGTTTAGTTACAATAAATCTGTACGTGGCAGCAATGGAAATGCATTTTGATTCAATCTTGTTGCTGATGAGGGTAATCTTCTCTTTATAAGGATAAGGATTTTCATTTTAGCTCTATCTGACATTGGCCAATATCTTTAATTTTTCATAGGTTGGGTGGAAAATTATTTTTTTTTCCAGACTCAGGTGATCATTATTTAAAATAGGACTCTAAGGACACATTTTTCTAGCAGGCAGTTCGAGGATATTGATCTTAAAATCAGATCAGAAGTTTGTGGTATTAAAAATATTTGAGGAAGGTAGGTTAATGAGGCACTTGGAGGTGCTAGATTAATTCCCCAAAATAGTAAAACCTCCTACTTTTGGTATAGAAATTCAGTGCAGTCCAACTGCAGGGTTTTTTCATTTGGTTTTCCATGATCCAGAGATTAAATTCATGCACATATTGATACTTCTGCACTAATATGTGTATCATAAATGCAAGAAACAATGCCCAGCTTGGTAATTCTTTAAGAATTGGTGTCAGGAGAATGGTCTGAGTCTGATATGCATCTCAGCTGACTGTCTTCAGCTCCTCTTGGCTGCCCCACAGCGACCCTACAGGTCTATACTTCAGATGTGCCCAGGGGCACCTCTGTCTCCTGCAGCAAGTTTCAGGCTTACTGTCAGCTCAAACCACAGTTCTCATTTTGTGTGTGACCTATGGCCAGTCTTAAAAGGCAATGCAAGCACACTTAAAGACTGCCTAATCATACGTGTATTTTATAGAATAGCAGAGTTTTGATACACAATTATTATAGTACAGGTTTAAAGTAAAAATCCCCGTGTATGTTCTGTGTTGGCTGTGTGCAGTATGGCACAGTGCCTCTGCCATTTGTATGATGGAGATATGATTATACATACGTACAGTATACATACCATGAGACCATATTATCTCACAGAGAAATTGTATCACATAACTACACAGCATTGATGTTTTGTGTCACTGGGGAGATAGGGTTAGTATTGACTGACATTTTTGAAATCAAAGGAATTTTTTTAAGAAGAGGTTAACTTATTTTTTAACTTGCCCTGTAGCTGAAAACTTACTTTATTTTTTCTTCCTCCTCAAGTCCTTCTCCCTTAAAGAAGATGTCAAAGTAAATGTCTTGCCCAGTAGTGTAGTAAATGTGATCTTTCTGTTGGATAGCAGTAGTTTGCTAGAATTAATTTAATGGCTCTGATTCATATCATAAGGTTTTTTTTCTCTCTCATAAGTATCTATGTCCATGCATGTTTCCTCACATGTGATTATCTTCTTTTCTTTCAAGTCTTTTTCTTCTCTACCATTTCCAACAAAGCAGGGGAAAAAAGTCAGTCTTAGAAGAAGGAGACCGTCAGAGAGTTATAAGCAGCTTTGCTTCCCGTGCTATTGAGGCTCACAAGCAATCTAATATCAATGGATCTTTGAACAATAATCTCCCCAAATCTTCAAGTAACATTACTTTTTTATCTGATGAGAACCCATTAACTACTCAAAACCCATTATATATGGAAGGTGTCACTCAAAGTCCTGCTGCTGCTGGGTTTCTACGGAAAAGAAACGATACTCTAGATACTCTATCTCCTTCAAGACTAGCCCTGAGAGATGCCTCTTTGGGAGGCAGCCACCGTGCGTGGACAGTACCAGCTCACGTTACTAAAAGACACACGCCTGGTTCTCTGAGTAGGCCAGTTATCATGGACCCCATTCAGTGGCAACAGGAGAGACTCAAAGCAGAGAATGAAGGAACTGAAAACCAGCATAGCAGTGTTGATATTAGCAGTCCGCTATTTCAGAAAATAAGTGGCCCCAAGTTAACTGTAAAAGAGAAGGCAAGACAGTTTGAGCAGCAGGCTTTGCAGGAAATGAAGCAAGTGAAATCTCCTGATGTGAAATCCATCCGATCACCAACACACAGCATCTGTTTCCAAGAAGGAGAGAATGGGCTAGAGCAGTCTCCTAAAAGTGTGATTGCTTCTCCTTGCCTTCGCTCTTCTCTATCCTCTTCAACACCTTGTGCTGAAGTAGTTGAACTGGAGGCCTCTGCGGTTCCCTCTGTAATCATCACTCACCACGACTACCCTGAAGAACCTTCTCCTCCACCAGCTCGCAAACCAACTCCTCCGTCTTTTAGGATAAAATCAGTTTGCCAAAGTTTTCTAGCTCCTCAGACCAAAGAAGTTGTAGAAAGCATTCCAGATCCACCTAAAATTCCCCCACCCCCACCTCCACTTCTGCCACCTCCACTGCCACCACCACCTCCATCCCCTCCTCTGTTGCCATCACATCCTCCATCTCCACCCACTGTTTCTCCTTCTTCTCCTTCATCTCCTTTTAGCGCTCAGCACCTCTCCCCTGCCAAGCATCCAAAATCCCCTGCCAAACAGCCAGCTGTACCACCACCGGCCACAGTGCCAGAGCCTCCTCCCCGTAGGGAGCTGAAAGGTATTCTTAAAAACATTCAGAATTTAGCAGCAATCGAAAAGTCTGTGGCCAACATGTATAGCCAAATAGACAAAAACCACGTTCTGCCCAAGCACGTTTCTAAGCTCAAACTGGTTGCAACACCAGAGCTGCCAACCCCAGAAGCTGCGGCTGAGCATAACCAGCAGAATGGCAACTTGAGCTGTGTTGTGGAAGAGCTTGAGAAACGCTTTCCCTCTCAGTCGACAGCACTGTAATATTTACAGTTGGATGTTTTCTGCATGTAACATTTTGAGTGAGATGACTCTAATGCAGCACATGGTATCTGCCTCAGACTCAATAAATTCAGACTTTTTCCCTTTCTCTGCTGTGTAACACTACTTATTCAGCCCTGATCCTAAATTGAGAAACATTGTCTTTCCTGTTCATTTGGAAATTTGTAATGTACAATAACTTTACAAGTTGTTTTCAGAGATACATCTTACTGTTCTATGATGCTGGTTCTTAGTCTGTTTACCAAAAATTCTTGGGGAAAACTGTCCATTTTTACCCAAATATTGGTCATAGACAGCAGAGGGCTTAATACTGCTTTATGTTAAGCAGCCTTCACTGTAGGTAATATCAGTAAGCAGAGTGATTTTTCTGCAGCTGTAATTGGAATCTCTTGCTTTGCCCATAAAATGTACCACCTGGGAGGAATCTTACTGTCAAATATTGGATGTCAAAGAAAGCAAGTACTGGTAGTAAGCAGGCTCAGCAATAGTGAGCTGGAGTTATTGCAGTAATGCATCTTCATCTTCTGTAGGAGATGACACAGTGCTGTGCTCTGCTGGCATGCTTTGCTGGCATGCTTTCTTTCAGCTTATGTTTGCATGTCAAGTCAGAAGAAGGGTTTTGTCTTTATTTGTCAGTAAACCTGGCTGTCTTCCCTCCTGTTACCTCTGTTCTGCCTTCCATTGCATTTTTTATATTGTAACTGCATCTTGAAAGTTCTTATTTTGTAAATTTCTTTAATGTACAAAACATTTGTTTTTTATTTTGCATGTACATGTTGTTGTTGTCTCTCTTAACTTTCATGTTAGTTTGCCATGAGCTTTGCAGCTGAAAAATCTCGCTTATCTTAAATTGTAATAAAGTCACTCTGATTAGCGCTACCAAGTGAAGATTTTTCGAATACTTATAAAATTCCATGTAATATGGATCTACTTACTGGCTGTTTTGCTCACAGTCATTTAAATCAGGCCTTCACATTAAATATGATCAATTAGAGTAGATTAGCTTGCCTGTAGAAAAAAAATGGTAAGTAAAAGCAGGTTTGGCATTTAAATGTTAGTTTGGCTCAACTTGCAGGTTTCCTGTTAGTCTTTTGCCAAAATCCAAAAGTTTTGTGTTTATATATGACAGGTTTTAAAAACATATTCGGAAAGGCAGATACTGCATAATGAAGAAAAATTAAAACCCCGATTTCAAATGTTGTAATTCTGAGAAAAAAAGGTAATTATTTATCAGACTGTCTAGAGATCTTCAGCATTTCCATGGTGCTTGGCTTTTTCTCTTTTCTCTTTTTTTTGGTTTTTTTTTTGTTTGTTTGTTTTGGTTTGGTTTTGTTTGTTTTAAAATCTGCAGTTAGAACATGTATGGATGCTTCAGTCGGAAACTGCTGAAGGTAGTTTCGCTGTCTTTGTCCCAGCGCCAAACTCCATGAGCTCCCATCACGCAAGTTTCAGTGATACATTTCTTTACTTAAAACTCCTGTTGTGCTAGACTGTAGTTCCAAGACACGTATGGCAGCTAAACATATGAGGGGAATGATAATCGATCATAGCATTTTGGCTGTAATAGAATCTGTATAGTTTATGAGATGCACACATGTAGAATACCTGCCAATTATGCTAATTTCTCCAAGAGTGGCACAACTGAAGCACCAGCAGCAAATTGTCAAAGCTCAGCAGCTATTAGGTAGAGAAACATCTAAGATTTAAGAGTCAGAATCGGAAGATGGTGACATGTTGACTTGCTTCTGTGTGTCTGCCATGGTCCTGGTATTGAGACAGTGGGACAGTGGAAAGTGCAAGGATGAGCATGGGGAATCACCGTGCTAAGCATGTTCGAGTGGATCAACCCTTAAGACAGAGATCTGAATTGAAGTACACAAATCCCACTTCAGAGCTTGTAGACCCATAACAGATGCTTTTGTGAAGTTCGTTACATCACTAGTGAAATACGAGACAAATGTGATTTAATCTTGCAGTGTGTAGTGTCACACAACAAAGCTGCAGGTGTTTAGTAATTCGCAGCATAAACTCCAAAGCTTTTTATTTGTCTGCAATTATTTGTGGCATTCCTTAAGCAGAAAGAATGGGCATCACACAGGAGCTCCTTTTGAAATGTTTACTTTCATCACTCTTCTGAGTCTTTGGGGGTCATGGTAATCAGCTCTTCTCTAATGAGGAACACCTGCTTTCTCATTCTGGAACCTTTATTAAGTTGAAAGTTTACAAAACGTAGTTTCATTTTGTCTGGAATTAATGCAGCCTTTGTTGAATAGCCTTTGAAAAAAACCCAAAACATTCTATTAGACTGGGAAAGAAACTGTACCAAAATCATGTATTTTTAACCCAACCCAGGGAAACTGTGTCCCATTGAGATGTGTGGATGCTACTGCAGTTCTGTAGTGCTACAGAATATTGTAACTAATATAGTAGTTGGTAAGAAGTTGAGCAGATAGAAGCTTATTGACCCTTCTGCAGGTTATCTGATTTAGTTAATTAGGGTCAGCTGTGACCCTGGATGTATCTCTCATGCTTTCATCATCAGCTTGACTGGGTTGAGTCCTGAGCAGGAGCAAAGATTGCATCAATGCAGTGGGCTTCTTTGCAAACCCATCTGCAAAACTGAAATCAAGCAGTAGCGTATCATTGCTCATCTCCTTTCCAGAATCCTTCTCCTCAGTTCCAGCCAGGACCTGCAGGAAACCTCCATTTTAAGAGCAAAGGCAAACTGATAAACAGTTGCCTCGTCTTGGTATTATCTGTACTATTTGGGGTTTATGATGCTTTTGTTCTTAATATGAAAACAGATACAAAGTATGAAAAACCAAATGGCTGCTGGGATGCCAGTAACTGTGAAAACCGCTGCTTCAGGCAAATCACAGTTCCTTCAACCTGTGTTAGCAATACAGACCTATGAAAGGTTGGCCCATTTCGTACATGTGAATTCATTATTTTTTTAACTTTCATGTTAAGTACCAGCAGCGTATACCAGCTGCCATATTATCCTATGTCATCATAGGTACTATGTCCTCGCTTCCCATTTTGTGTTGAAGGTTTCGTTCTGACTGTGACTGCAGTGAAGTCTGGCTGATAATGTTTATCCAGAAGCAATTCCTCCCTTGGTGGAGAGCTTTAATTCCTTTCCAGAAGCAAAAGATGTTGTTTTGACCTTTGCCTTTTTGTCAGAATAGATCCTTGTGCTGTATTGAGTGAAAGGGTACTTTTTGTCTTTTGGGGGGCGTTTTTTTTCTTCTAATCATGGCCACATAAAACTATAAAAGAAGTATAAGCATCTCTCAAAACACAGCATGGTGATATTTTTTTAAAAGTTGAATTCCAAATTTAATTAGAGTTAGTTATGTTATGCTTTTAATCTGCAATATAGTGACTACTTGAGAGCAATTAAGAGTAATAGGCTTACTTATCCTCTGTGCAACACAAGACTTTCTTTATCTGAAGACTGTTGTAGGCGATACGGAAACTAAATACAGTGTTCCTCAAGTGGGCTTTGAAAGTCACAGATCATCTTTTGATGATAAATCTTCATTTCAGTTGTTCATTAGTTTTATATAATATGGGCAACAGCATTAATCTAATGCTGATAATCAATTTCATGTGCTGAATATTAATACAAAACTTTATAGATTTACTCAAGTGTAATTAAAGACTTTGCCTAGACTGCTGTCTGTGTAGTAGATTAAGCTCAAAATAATTTTGAGCATTCACCCTTTCCTCCTTAAAAAAAAAAATATTCCAGGCCTATCCTTAATAATAATGCTAAGAGCTAAATTGCTGTTCCCAAGTTTTGTCTAAACTATTTTAATTTTCTGGCACAAAATGTGAAAATAGAGAACTTGATAGACATAAGTTCATTTTTCATGCATATGAACGGCTCCAAGAAAATGAATTAAAACAACAAAACATTTCCAATACAATTAAAAGCATGATGCCTGTGGCAAAATAATCATAGATAGCAAAAATAATTTAACTCCTCCCTGCTGAGCAATTGTTAGGAAATGTGTAATTTAAAGAATAAAGTTGTTACAAGAAATTAGTAAAAGAAGCTCAAGGCCAGTTTCTAGCATGTCCTGAGTGGACACTGAAAGTCCAGAAGTAGAAGGGAAGCTGTTTCACTGCTTAAGCCGATGCATGAAATAACAGTGTCTCTTTGTAGGTGGTCTCTGAGACAACAGAGGGGGTGACTGGGCAACGGGAACACAAGGGAAGCCCAACACAGCGTTCACCCCCTTTCCCTTTGCTGACTTCCACTGGCTGCGCTGGCTCTCTGGCTTGTGGAGACTAGGGATTTCTTCCATTCATTTGCAATCTAAAAGCAAGAAAAGATCCCAAAGATTCAATAGCCTTTCTGATGCAATGATTCGTATATCCAGAGCAAATCTGAAGAAAAACACATTTTATGTTGTAGATATGTATTTCTTTTCTTGCTAGTAATTTCTAATTACATTATCTTGTCACCTCTCTCCAGAAAGAATGGCAATATGCATCTTTACATAGTCTCACAGAAGTATACTAATTTTTTTTTCTTTTTCTGACTTCTAGGCGAGGATATGCACAGCAAGAGGTAAGGCTGTTCCCCAATTACATTTACAATATTAATTACGTCAACATACTTCTTCTATACAGCCTATGTTGTGAAACTCCTTGCTACTGGGTGTTGTAGAAGCCAGAAATATCAAGTGGTTCAAAAATTTCATGAGGCATAGATTCAGTGGGGGCTAGTAACCGTTGTGGCACATACGTAACCTCCAGGCTAGCAGAGTGCTTCTTGGCAAACTGCTAAAAGCAGCTTTGCAGGGAGCTCACTCCACGCTTGCTGTGTTTTCCTATGGCTGCCCAGTGGTATGGGCCAGGTACGGGACTGCACAGACCTTCTCTGCAACTCAGTGTAGTTTTGTTGTTCTTGCAGCACCTTTTTCTCCAGCAAGGAATAACACGGAAAGTTGCCCTCAGAAATCTGAATGAACTCAATTCATAATTGGAAAGTTCTCCAAAATACATTTCTATCGTAAAGGCTGATAGATACTGCTGAGAGCTGGACCAGTTTTACTAATCTTAAAATGTGTATCCCAAGCCTACTGCTCCTTATTCAGCGGTGTTTTAAAAATTGCAAGCTTTCCATTGTTCTGATGGGATTTTTCCTCCCTTTGCAGAGCTGCTCTGTGTCTCAGTTCAGGTACAGAACTTCCCCATCTCTCAGGGTTTGATTTTGGCCAAGAAACCTGGCTGAAATAGTACCACCAAGTTTTGAGAGGAGTGTGAGGACGATAGTGCTGATTTTAATGAGTAAATCTGATTCTAATTTACAAAACAGCAAGTGATGTGCATCGGTCTCTCATTTGGATTTGCGGTAAACTGGAGCTGCAGAGTAATTAACAACATGGCTACCAAAAATGACCCATGTTTAGCTGTGCCACACCAGACAACAGCCATAGCATCCTGTCAGTCCTCTCCATAGAGCCTCCCAAGGTCTTTTCCCTCACATCAGCGTGTTTTTCTCACTGCATGCTGCATACAGAAAGGAATTACACATAAGCTGTAGAGAAAACAAGTGAGATAATACTTCACTGTCTTACTAGGTATTGTGAATTAAAGTATATTTGTGGTTGTGAGGTACTCAGTTACTAGCCACAAAAGTATATAAATGTAGATAGAGAATTAAAGCTATGGTATTGCAGTAGAAGCTTGGGTAAGAAATCGTATCACTTCAGGTTTTTAATAGCTGGTTCCACACACTATACTGCAGATTCCTATAGATTTGCTTTCTACTTGTGGATAATTTTTTGTCTACCATTGTCTCCCTGCTGTCTCCAACATACATCACATAATAGTTCTTTTGGGTTCTGATAGAAGGTTTTGAGCTAAATATTTTATAGAATCGCCACATAAACTGGTAATTTTATTTTATATTAGGAAAAATAAATAGTGGACTGTAATATATTAGATGCTTAGCAGTGTTCTCACCGAGTATGGAACTATCTGGTGGCTGCCATACACAAGGCTTTGAAGGACCTGTGTTCTTAGGCTTTCATTCCAATCTTAAACACAAATGGCCTGCACTTTAATTGTTGCTGCCTAATGAATCCCTTTCTAATTTCTAATTTTCTTTTCTAGCAACAGCAGTTGCTGAGACCTTCTCTTCTCAGACCAGAGGTACCACTACTTTTAACTTCTTAATTATCCTATATCTTTTTGAATGGATTTTACGTAATTTCCTAAAAAAAACTTGTCTGTCTTAGGTGATCTTCACACACACACGCACGCGTGCGCGCACACACACACACACACACACACACACACACACACCACCACCACCACCGACTCTTTCAGATGAAAAGGAAAGTCCTGACATTGTTACCCCAATTATGTTATTGTAATTCAATACTTTAAATTTACTGCATCTTGATATTTTCCCCTTGAGGATCTTTCAGTTGCCTCCAGGCGCTCACACACACTAAAAGCTTTCCTAGCTTCGTGTCCACATTCACAGACAGAATAATTTCCTCACTGTCCAACTGCATTCTATTTTTTCAGATGTCAGTCAACTAACAATTAATTATTGTACCTAGAGGTGAACTAAGCAGTTGGCATGCCAAGGTAATGGAAGAATTAGCACACTGCTGTGAAGTGCAAAAGCAGCTCTGGATTATGAACCAAATACTTCCTATTCCAAATCTTTTAGACCCAGTATCATTTCCAGAATAAGCCATAGAGCAAACGTAGCTTTTGGGAGATGTTGCTATCAATGGTAGTACATAATGGGAATAATTTCTGCACTCATTATAAGTAATTACAACAAGATGTTCTTACACAACTTTTAATTTCACTGGACAGGAGAAAAACATCTAGGAAGCTATGAGACAGAGGTGACATACAATCCCTTGCCAAAACCTATGCCCTGGTGCTCTGTGTCAATACTGCAGTTCAGAAGTATTCCACAGAGCAGCCTAATACCAAACAGCGTGTGAAAGGAGCTTAAGGACACACTGGCATTTTTGTAGGACACAGACGTACTCTGCTTAGTCCAATGCTGCTTATTATTGTTAATGGTTGAGAAAACATTAAAAGAGACCTGACAGTGTAAGTAAAATAGTCCTAATCTTTCAATGCAGCTTTTCCTTTGAGAGAAGCACAAGAACTGACAGTCTATTTGCAGTGAGTCCAGTTTACTAAATGAGTTTTTGTACCAGCTAAGTGAGACAGTGTCCCATGCCAGAACAGCATCTGCATTTATGTGACTTAGAACAGTCACTCCCAGGGAATGCACCAGGGAAGGGGTCACGTAAACCTCCTCTTGGCTTCTCATTGTAGTTCTTGACAGTTGTCAATGTTCCTCAAATTATTATCACTTTTTATTTTGCTTGTTTGCACTTTAAGATGCTGTTCTTTGCACCTTTTTCATCAGTCATTACTGTGTGTCACTGCATTCAATCAGTGTTTCTCTTTTAACAGGAGTTAAGTATGGAGTCTGGAATTGATCCAGGGCAGGAATACTATGGGCAAGATTACTACAGTTATGAGCATGGGTATATTTTCATTTCCCCTATATATTTCTAAAAATGCTGCTTTTCCAGGTTGGTGCTGCTTATTATTAAACAGCATCTAATCAGGACACTTTCCTTCACCTCAGGATTACTTTAATCTTTGTGTCCATGAAGGTGTGTGCTGACAACAGAACTCTAAAAGTTAAGGGGGCATTGTATACAACTCCCTGCTTCTTTAGGAATCTTAATAATTACACTTGCAGAGTGTATACCCCATCTGCCATGCCTTTTTTATTTGAATATTTCTGCTTTCTTGGAAATTAATTTCCATCGCCTTTGTGGCTCATCAGCCAGAGTTCAGTGACTGACACTTTCTGCTCACAGCTCACAGCCATCATCTGGCCTTTTACATTTACCTAGAAAAACATCATCCTGTTTTATTCTGATAATGCCCATCTGACTGCAAGCACTTCAGGGATTATTGCTGTTCTTATAAGCTCACAGGAATTCTCCAGAAATGATCCCAAGGAACCTGCTCTTTCATTCCCTAATTATTAAAAAGATCCCCCCCAAAAAATCAGGTACCTGGAAAGAGAAGGTCATTTCATTTGGGGGACTCTTGACTGATCCCAGAGACCTCACAATCTGGGTTGCCTTCCATTTGAAACAGGCTTGGCTTGTGTCCAATTGCAAGTTTTGGATTTTGTTACCACTAAGAAAAAAGAATAATAATTTCTCAATGGTAAAGCAAAAATAGAACAAAGATATTTTTGTCCTTTCGGGATGTGAGCCTGTGCCTTTGTTGCTCTGTGTGGAGACACACATGAACACATCCGTATGGTATGAAGAGATGATGGTGTTTTTGCCAGGTATGAACTGCCTCAGTATGGGAGCCGGCGACGACTATTGTCTCCTTCAGGAATGTACGATGAGTATGGGGAAGTCATGGTGGAGAATGATGGTGGCTACTACTACAGTCCACATGGATCAACAGCAGAAGAGGTAGGCATTTCTGGTGTGTTGATTCTGTCTCTGCAACAAGGTGAAGGACCATTAAACCTTGTTGAATGTATTTTGTAATTGATCAGCATATTGTGTTCTGCACAGACCAAACAAGCAGTTCTTCCAATGCTCATTATTGTTTGCCTTTCTGATGACCAGTAAAGTCAGTACCTCTCTCCCTTTTCCTAGAAATAAAAAGGAATTGCGAAGTTTCTTTTAATATCCACATCTGATTTTCCCTCAATGTAGATTTCTAGTTCAAAGAAAAATCCACATAGCCTTAGGTAGCTCCATTTTATATTGTTAACCAAATGAGTTATTACTAATATTCAGCCTGTAACTGGTGATTTTCCACTGAGAAAAGCAGTCTCCTAAACTCGTTCATCATAAAGTTCACAACTGAATGTTAAGAAATTTTAAAATATCAGTTGCAGTCAGCAAAAAGTTGCCATAAATTTTCCTCTCTTTTATAATCTAATATTCAGAAATAATAGACTCATAATCCATCACATGGGTTTTAATTAAATGAGAAGAGATAACATTTCTGAGCCAGTATTTTTCCCTGTTGCAGAGTAAGGTAGTTGTGTACTTGCAATCTATTCTCCAAGTAAAATTTTCCTCATAACTTTGGTAAAAAGCTATTCTGAAACAGGTAAATGAGTTCTGATGCTGGGGAAAAATGTTGCATTTGTTCCTATCGGCTTATTTTAGGGTACGAATTTTCACAATAACCATCTTTCAAATTGTAATCAAGTTCCATTTTCATAATTTGCAGGGGATGAGTCAAAGCAGAGGTCCTTCAAGCAGAGCTATAAGCCAGAGAGCAGGGGCTCAAATAGAAGGTAGACCTTTAGGTGGTGGGATGGATATAAGACCTGGGTCTGGAAGAGCATATAGGACCAGCCAGGGAAAAAGGAAACTAAAAGCAGTGATGCATTTAAGTCGTGTAGCAGTCAGTGCTCACAAACCAGTAGGAAGAACTGAGTCTGCTCGTTCTCCATGGAAGAAAGCAAAGATATTCCCGATGATTCTGCAGAAAGTGAAAGGTGGTAGGAAAGATTCTAGTTACGCCAAGCTGATGTCAGCTCGCCAAGTGGACAGTGAGAAAAGCATGATTATCAGGGGAAGTTACTTCCAGAAACCAACAGATGACAGACCTTCAGTGAGAAAACTCAGTCACGTGTTAAAACGCATTAGTGTCTCCAGAAAATTTCAAGAGCCTATTAGCAAAGATTCAGTGCATGCAAGAGGAAAAGGAGAGGAAGAGTATGAAACAGATGAAGCAAAATCAGGAGTTTCAATAAATATCACAGCAGAGAGTGAACACGAGGATAGTGATTATGAGAAGAAGAAAAAGAAGAGAAGAAAATATACTTCAGACGAATCATCCGTGAAGAGTAGTAGCTCTAGCTCAGAGTCAGAAGATAAAGACTACTTGAAAGTAACTCTGGACCAAGATGAAGCCACTGAAAGTACTGTGGACTCAGATGAAGAAACTGGGCACGATTTTGGGGATTCTGATGATGAGTCTGGATCCAGCTCTAGCAGTGAATCGGAGGAGGACTCATCTGAAGAGGATGATGATGAAGAAGACTCTGACAGTGATGAAGATGGTAGCCTGTCAAAGAGCTCATCTACACAAAGTTCATACAGCAAGTCAGGGACTAGTGAGTCCAGCAGTAGAAGAAGCACTGAAAGGTCCAGTACAAAAAGTAGAAGCGGCAGCTCTCGTGGCAAAGTGAGGCGACCCAGCCAGAAATCAAATACAAGCTCTAATGCATCAGGCAGTGACATGGACATGAGCTACAGGAAAACTTCAGGGTCCAGCTATAAGAGCAAAACCTCCTCTGCCAGCCTTGAAATAGAAGACACAATAGAAGAGGTGTCAGAAGAAGATGAACAATCAGATGTGGAGCAAGTCAGCACAAGCCCCAATGAGACAGCAGATAACTCAAATAAGGCAGTTTCTGAAACATCTGCCAGTGCAAAAACTGCTGCTACTGAAGAAGGCAAGAAACAAAAATCAGCTATTAATTGTGAGGATAGTGCAGACGAAAGCACAGAAGAGGTCGATGCAGATGCTAGTGATAGGGAGGAAACTACCAGTAAGAATGAATCTTCTTGCCTAGAAAGTGAAATCAGTGTTACTTCCAAAGGTACTGAAGGGTCAAAAAGCACAGCTAGTGCCACTTCTGGTAAAACTGCTACTTCCCCTGATACTGAGAATCAAAGCTCTGATACCAACATGAAAAGAAAGAAAATAAGAAAAAATATGTCCCAGGAAAACAGTCAGTCTCAGTCAGATGACACCCTGGATGCTGCCATTAAGGAGTCAGAGGCTACTGGTGATTCTACATCCTTTTAAAAAGGAGAGACAGTAGGTGGACGTTTTGCAGTAAGGAGTGACCTTGTTTGCTGTGCCTTCTCTGTGGTCTTTCCTAAGCAATGCACGCGTGACTAGAGACATCCAAAAAGAAAATGTCAAAGCTTACTGTTTCAGTGTTTGAACTCTACGTGCTGTCTTAAGGACAGAGCTGTAGAAAACCAAACTAATACACTTCCTCTGAGAGACTACTCAGGTATATTTAGTGGTGTGCATAGAAGGACTGATGTTCATTGTGCAATGGCAGGAAGGGAGTACTTTTTCTCTGCTAATCTCAACAACGTAGTTAAAGATGCATTGTGTTGATTCTTAGATGTAATCGTTTTTGCGTTATGAACATTGTAGTAGTAGAAGCAAAGTAACAATGCATTTTGTATTAGCTGTGATGTGTAGCTTGATGAACCTGATGGCGCAACCCTACTAAGGGCCCTGTGTTCATGCAGGTTATGTCTGTCACAGAATGGAACACTGCAGGAAGGAAAAGGAGTAAAACATGGAATTTAGTGAAGAACAGAAATGGTGATGAGGATGAAAAGACTCCAGATGTCATACATTATTCACCTCATGTTCCCCTACTGTATGACATTTGCAAATCTTCAAATTAGTTCCCTGCTGTAAACATTAACCCTGTTTGCAGGGAGGACAACTGAAATTGCAGCAAAGCAACACTACCCAAACTGCAGAGTATTACTAGTAGAGTTGGGATTAAACTGTTTCTGGATCGTGGGATTCAGGTTTCAGGTATCAGTGATGTACAGGACAGGAATCCAGAGGTAGGTGTACATAGTGATGAGCTTGGTCAGAAAAGGAAATGGATTACATTTTCCAACTTTTGCCCTTCCCATCTAACAGTACAGTGATACTGGGGTTTTTTTAAACCTCTGTTTGGAAGTCTGAGATGCATAACAGGAAAGTAAGGTAACCATCACCTACGTTCTATATTTTGGTATCTGCCTTCTAAAATTCAATAACTTGTAATACCTGATGTCATTCAGTAGAGACATCTTGTAGCACTGTCATTAGCACAGCTCTGCTCATAAATGAGTGTGATTGCATGGGAAGGGCTTCAGTTATTGGCAGCACAAGTGGCCTTTCTGTTTTCATGTAAGAAGCAACTTCTGCATGATGTACCTCCTTGTGGAGCTCTCATCTGTGCTGTCAGCACACTGCCTATGCAAGTTTTGTACACACACAAGTCATCTGTGCTTTATTTACCTTGTATTAAAACCCACAGAGCTGTTTCTCAACCACTAGATTTATCCACAGAAGCCATAAGAAGCCTAAATAAAATTAAAGCTTTGAGCCAGTATTGGATTAGTCTTGTGAGCAAGTACTTTAAAGCTAGTACAAAATCTGGCATATGCACCAAAGCTGTGCCAAAAAGTCTCTGTTGGATAGGTGAGAGAAAAATGTTTGAATTTTTAGGATACTTGAGCCTGCTGTGCAGTTACCCTGGCAGGACAGGGTGTTGAGCTAGAAAGCATGATACTAACTTCTCAACTACTGTCTTTAATTCCAGTTGGAATGTGAACTACACTTATGACCACTTACCTATTTTTGTGTATTTCCATATAGCACAAAGTTGTAGCTGCACACGGTGTTTTAACATAAATGCCATTTAAACTAGTCAGTCTTTTCATCCACCTGAATACGTTAGTGTGAAGAAAACTATGTCTTTACCAAGAACAAAAGAATAGGCATCTACATAACACGCTTAAGAGTAATCACCATCTGTTTGTACCTTGCATGATTTTCTTTCTTTAAAAATTGGCTTTTCTTATGTGCATGTGTGTGGATTGCAGTGGGAGTTAACTGTGATGGTGTCTGCTGCCTTAGTGAAATAACTGTTTTCATCATTATTTCAAGAATGATAGTAGCTTGTTTTAGAGTGCTGCAAGGAGGCATTTATTTTAAAAAGATCAGTTATCAATTAAAATAAGTAAGGGTGTGTGTGTAATCACTATTAGTACAAAGTCACAGCAAATTGTATTAACTCTTTAAATATATATATAAATTATATAAAATCTAAAGTCTCATTTCTCCACCATTTTCCATCTAATAGTAAAGCATCTCCATTGATTCCACTAGATTGGAACAGGCATAAAGCCTTGTATCAAGCTTTTCTTTTTTCAATCAGCCCATTTTGCCAACATCGTGCCTGAGAGTTTCCCTTGTGTAGGTCCTGATCTCTTTCTCTGCTTGATGTGTTGTGCATATGTAACAGTCCTGCTCAGTGCCATTTCTGCACTGAATTTACAGTGCAGTAATACTCTGGAAGAAAACTTCAAAGGCCTGCCAAGCATTTACTGATTAGTACAGTAGTTTCTTAGAAGTATTACTTACACAATGTCTTCATCATCAGTGCCTTCAAGTTTCTGTTAAAGAGGTTATTAATCTAGTTGGTTTTCACCTCTCCTTGTAAGACAGACTGAGACATTGCTTTCTCAAAATATGGCTGGCTTACCAATATGGCAATTTTCTTAAGTTTTCTTTCAGAAGGTAATGTCTCCATTCTTGGGGTTCTCTAAAGAAGGTGCACTTCGACTTAGCAGGAGCACAGCTGAATGCATCTCTAGAGAGGAAAAAAAATGCAAACAAAACAAGAAACAAACCTGAAATTTTTCACTACTTCCCAGACCTGAAGAAAAAAATTACACTTTTTATATACTCTGAATCGCATTATGCAGTTCATGAACTGAAATGATTTTATCCATCTCGTAACTTTTTAGTGCAAAGAATCATTTGCATGTTCAAGCATTAGGTATACAGGATTGGGGCACACAGATCATTGATTGTAATCAAAACAGTTAAGAAATATCTATGTACAACCTAAGAGGAAGGGTACAAAAGACTAAATTAATAAAAATTCATATGAGTTTCTAGATAAAAGACAAGATAAACAAAAGATAGGAAAAGGGCAGGAAAATGTAAGAAATAGTGCTGAGGTTTAACAACATTTCTATTTATTGTCAAACAGTGGGCCAGAAAGAAAAGGATCAAGTTGATAGTTGACCCAGAGTATGAGACCAGCTCTACTGGAGAAGACAGTGCTCCTGATTCCAGCCAGAGGAGTCGTCTTAATAACCCAAATATTCAAAACAACATCAACGGTAACATCTACATTGCACAGAATGGCTCTGTTGTCAGAACCCGTCGCGTTTGCCTTGGTAATAATTTAAAAGTCACATCTCCAGTGAGGCTAGGGAAACAATTCAAGAAACTGGACAAGCTTGCAGTGACACATGAGGAGAATGTCCCACTGAACACATTGTCAAAGGGACCATCTTCTAGTGATAAAATGAACACAAGACCCTGCAGTGTCTCATTTGCTTCCTCTACTATAGGGGCTGAAAATATAGTAACAAAGCCAGGGGCCTCCAAAATGAAAAGCACAGAAGAGCAAGAATCAGTTGTTGATAACGAGGATGTCAAGGAGCCCTTGGAGTCACACAGTGAACACACACAGTCAGATGAAGAGGAGCTCTGGATGGGCCCTTGGAACAACCTTCACATACCAATGACAAAACTGTGACTTTTTTTTTATTTTATTTTTATTTTTACTTCAGTTTATAATAAACTGCGCTTTTTATTGTCACTGAGGAAAATGTATGAAATTTGTATTGTGCACATATGTTGTATACTACAAACGACACGCTTTAAAGTTTAAAACCAGAATTTGCACTCACATTTGTACCAATTAATTGTCCTCCCCAACAAGTATTTTGACAGGCTCCCATTTCACTAAACAATACTTCATTTAAATTAATTAGGTTTTTTGGTTCTTGATTTATTGTTTAATAAACAGTAAACCACTAATAAATGCACAGCAACATTTGGCTAACTTTTCAGACAGTTCTATACATGCCTAGCTTGTTTTTCTGTATGGTACTTGTGGCTATACTGTTTAGATTTGGAAATTGTCTATTTATGTTCAAGATTTATATCCAGAGCTCTTGATTCTGAACTCAGAGTAATAAATTAAAAATAAATCCATGAAAGTCAATGGAGCAAATCCTCGGCTGGCTTAAATTTGAGTAACAATACCAAAGTCAATAGTGATATACCAGTTTATGCAAACAGAGGATCTCGCTCAACACCTAGCTAGCAAACTTAGGTAAGAGTGGAATTGGAGTTTATAAGTGTATAGCACTGTTACACAGAAAAGTGGAATAGAAGATTAAGTCAGATAAGAATTGCAGAGAGGAAGGAAATGTGTAGCAATTAATCTTATTCAGAGGTACCTGGCCGTGGTTTGTTCATTTTCTTTTGTAAATTAGCTCATTCCAATTTTCTTCTCTAGTCTGTTTTTCATCTTTTCATCTCTTCCTGCATCAGTTCTGGGTTTTTTTCTTTATACAGTCTTTAGCTCCAGTTTTTATGTTCCATCAATAATTGTCATCCTATGGCTATATTCCTCCAAAATAAACCAGGATGAGTCACGAGTCTGTGTGATAGAAATAGGCATTAAAGAGTAATTAATAGGAAGGGGATGGATACATTTTCGAGCCCAGCTAGCTGTTGGGTTAAATGGTACAATCACCATTCCACTCCAATAGTATTGAACATAAACCTGCTGGAAAGACAAATGGATCATGGTGAAGAGGATAAAAGGTGAATATTTTACAAGGCTAATATGCATAAACAGATCTGTGAGGGGCAAAGGGTGTTGGAACACACACAGAGAATTGTTTCCAAAACTTCTAAGTAAGCATTACTTGTAAAATACACAACATGCATTTTGGCACGTGCTTATAATTTCTATTTCTACCTCAAAGTAGTGACTGTCTTGTGTTACAACTTGAATAGGGAGCTGAGAAATGCAACTGTTCACAGTCACCAATACCTAAAAGACATTAGCAATACAGAACAAAGTCTTTTTCTCCAATGTGTTATAAGAAAGAAAAAAAGAAGATACATACTCACATGAGGAAGTGTCCTGTTGTATTACGCAAACTTTTTTTGCAGGATAAGATCAAACTATGTGTGAGAACAATAAGGATACCTCTCAAAAGATAGGAAGAATCAACAGATAAATGCGTGCAATTAGTAAGGAGATGATTGGCATCATCATTCTTTCCCTGTTGCTGTAGTTGAAGTTTCACCACAAGATCTGGATGACAATGGCTGTTGGTTCTGCTCTGGCAGTAAATGGACTTCTGCTGCTGTGATTGTGTTCGTTTTCGCCTTGCACAGGTTCTCCCCCACAGGATTCCTCTTACTGTCTGTCTTTAGAAGCTGTTCGCATGTTATGCCGATGTAAATGTGACATTTCTGTCAAATACCTCCTTTTCAAACTGAGGTTTCTGACCAAATATTTTGAGAGATGGTGCTTGTTTTTTAGGCATGAGAAATGCAATGTAGCCTACCATGCAAGGAAAAAAAAAAAAAAAAAACAACAAAACAAACAAAAAATCCGGGTATTTCTCTTTCCTAACTCTTTTATCTTGGCATATTTGCACTTGGTACCTAACAAAAAATAGCTGTTTGAAGTTTAGCTAGAGTCTGAACATATAGATAAGAATGATGAAAGAAAAAAAAATCTATTCTTTGAAATAACTAGTAAAATGTTCTATTTTAATCCTGTTTAAGATACTGTTATTATTTCACTACAGCATTTTTATTGCAATATCTGTCAGTTTGGTTCTTACTAAATCCTTTGATAAGGTCATATGCTTTTTAGAGAAACATCTTCTCCCAGCTACTCTTGATTTTTCTGAGGGCAGAACCAATTGTTTCTTTTTCTAGAGACTCATAGCTATACCAGCTTTAGCTGTAGCTCTGTGAAGGATTGTCAGGCCTAACACTAGTCTAGTGGTCAGCAGTGCTGTGGCTGCTTATCAAAGGCAAGACCTGTCAATACTGTCTCCTTTGTGCTGTCCAAGCACTCAGAACTTTTCCCAATGCAAACAGCATATGAAAATTCACTTCTTCAGCAATGGGTGGGTTTATCTAAAATCTCAATTTTAGCAAAACTTGTGTTACTTACAAAATCTTGAATACTGTTGGCAGAGGGCTTCATGAAACCTTTCACAGATGCAGAAAATTTCTGGGGGTAGTTTTTCTTTTTTATTTTCCGGGGATGCCATAATGTAAATTAATACAGACTTTAGACTGTGAGCAGGCAGTGGATGCCAGAACCAACAGCAATAACAGTACAGACTGTTCAAGTAAAAAAAGGTCACTTCTACTTTTTATTTGGGAAGAGAAGTATTAGCGTGGCTCCAGTAAGTAGAATAACGTATCTGGGTCTTGGGATATAATTTACAGCTATTTAACCACTGAAATCTGTGAAGCTGATGCAAGGCATGAGCATTTTCCCCTGGGTGGCAGAACTACTCACTGGCCGACTGATCAAGGTGATAATCATTGCTCCTGACATTGATTTAATTTGTACACTCCTTCAAGCAGGCACTGATAGTTTTGTGGTTTAGTATAGCATCTGCTGTTTTCAGAATAAGCAAGATTCAAATGACCGACCCTGTGGCTGTAGAAGGGCGGTGTACCACTGTGAGGCAGAACAAGGAATGTCAGGAGAAAATTAGAAACTTTTTTTCCCTCCTTTGCTTCTCCTTACTGTGAGCAAGACTGTAAAGAAAGCCCTGCAGATCTATCAGGGACCTGTTAGGATGCTTAAAATACATATACCTTAAGACTAGGCAGTTCTTACAACCAAGATTTGCCTGAAATGGTTTGGGGGAAAAGGATAGTGTGGTTGTGGTGTGTGATGTGTGTGTCTGTCATGGTGCTTGCTACTGGCAGAGTGATGTCACAGGGTGATCACTCAGCATCCCCCCACCCCTGGTTGAAACCTTCCAGAACCTGGTTATATAGCTGGAAAACTTGCACAGTCATCAAAATGGAAAAGAGATTGAAAAAAATTCTGAGTTTTTAGCAACAGGAGAATAGCACCAATCTTAGACACAAATTTCAGCTTACATGGTGGGAAAATGCATAGTGGGAACAGGATATTTTGGGCCAGTCACAACCATGAAAGTGCTTTCTGGAAAGTGTCTCACACTCTTAAGGGAATACAGCTTGGTATTTTAAAAAGCCTCTAATGGATCACAGCCGTGGTGGTTCTGGTTTCTCATGGTGGTTGTCTCCAGGTTCCTTCCATGTAATGATCTCAGTGGCTGGTAAGTAGCTTCTAGTTTTTACACCTGTTTGCTTCTAGCAAATGTCAGTTGTAACTCAAAACTTTACAATTAAGTATACTTCAGAGCTGGTGGATGGTGATTAATGCTTCTTACCTTGTAAGATTTATAGTTGTGCTGGTATACATTTGAATGCTTTCTCATCAAGCCGTGGTTTGTGGCTGTGTAAAGACACACAGCTAGCCAGAAACAGAAAGGGCAGCAGCTTTCTCCTGCACAGCATGTACTTGCTTGTCGACCCTTCAAATGCTGCATGCAGAAATGGTAACTTTAAGTTACCACTGACTGTCTCATTGTTTAAAGTCTGAGAAAGACTTGCATTTATTATAAAGTATTGATAAACCACAAGGTTTCATAAAGCCGAAGAATGGTGCAGTTTATCAAATGAATGTTGCAGGCAGCTGGTTCTCAAAACCCATTAGATAAGTACTGAGGAATATTACCTTTTGTCTTTATTATTGCAAGAAAAGAATTTATTAATTTCACTGTTTGGACTAAGAGCACTAAGCCCAGCTGATCAAATGATAAAGCTGTAGCACAGACCTGGATCAATAATGTAGCAACAACATGAGCAGAATCACGTAATTCACTCATAGCATAAAAAAACAGTTTTCAGGATTGCACCAGCCTGGATGGCTGGAATGCGGTTTATCTTTCTGGCAGTGATTGTTGCTCTTTACCAATACACAATAAAAGTATATTTTTCCATTCGCAAGTCACCCAACATGAGCAACACCAACCCTGCAAACTGTTTGCACAGTGTCAAGCGACAGGCTTCCACGATGCTGTTGTGTTACCCATAATGAGTTGCAGCATTCTGAGGAGTGTTTGCCTGTCCCCATGTGGATGCTATAGAAATATATAGGTGGCCGTGGTGTTCAGGGATTGCTGCAATTTGGCTCTATCTAAGCAGCCAGCATGGGGTAAGCAGGCATGGGGAGCCCATGCTGAAGTTCAGCAGAAGGGGATGCAGGCTCCCGGTCCTGGCTGTATGGAGAGGGCTGCTTGGAAATAGTAAGTGGTTCTAGCCTGGGGAGGTGTAATTTATATGTTTTCAACCTGGCAAGGAGCAGTAGTTTCCACAGAGGGATGGGGGAACCACACAGAACTGCTCAGGCAGCAGATTCACCAGGGCACTGTGGGCAAAAACATGGGGGGCCCTCAGTGTAACCACGCTTTATATGGGCCTGTAGGTTTAAACCAGTATTTGGCTTTTGGGATGTCCCAGTAAAACTAGCTCTGTACAGTCTGACCTTGCTTGGAGTGGGTAATAGCTGTTAAGTCGTTTGCGCTGTATTCAAAAGTGTGTTTGGAGAAGGGACAGTGTCTGTACAGTGGCTCTTTTGCAGTTCTTGACAGATCAAGGACAAGATCCCGTGTCAAACCATTAAAAATCTTCCTCTTCACCCGCAAAGCACTGCTGAAATGCTTAGAAAATAGAAAACATCATCACCAAGTAAAATTAGCCTTTTTGAGTGCATACCACTCTCAAGTCTTCATTCTCTGTTCAAAGACGACTGTAGACAGAATCATAGAACTGTTTAGATTGGAAAAGGCCTTTAAGATTGAGTCCAACCATTAACCCAGCACTGCCAAGTCCACCACTAAACCGTGTCCCTAAGCACCAACATCGACACATTTTTTAAACACCTCATCACATCCCTGGGCAGCCTGGTCCAATGCTTCACCACCTTTTCAGTGAAGAAAGTTTTCCTAATATCCAATCTAAACCTCCCCTGGCGCAACTTGAGGCTATTTCCTCTCATCCTGTCTCTTGTTACCTGGGAGAAGAGACCGACCCCCACCTGCCCGCAGCCCCTGTCAGGCGGCTGGAGAGAGCAACAAGGTCCCCCCTGAGCCCCCTCCTCTCCAGGCTAAACGACTCCAGGTCCCTCAGCTGCTCCTCATCAGACTTGTGCTCCAGACCCTTCCCCAGCTTTGTTGCCCTTCTCTGGACACGCTCCAGCACCCCTACATCCCTCCCGAAGTGAGAGGCCCAAAACTGAACACAGGATTCGAGGTGCAGCCTCACCAGTGCTGAGTACAGGGGGACAGTCACTGCCCTGGTCCTGCTGGCCATACTACTTCTGATAAAAGCCAGAATGCTCTTGGCCCACCTGGGCACACTGCTGGCTCATGTTCAGGCTGCTGTTGACCAAAGCACCCAGGTCATTTTCTGCCAGGCAACTTTAGAGCCTTCCTACCCTCCAACAGACCAACACTCACGCTCAACTTGGTGCTGTCTCCAAACTTAATGAGGGTGCACTCAATCCCCTCATCCAGACTGTCAATAAAGATAAACAGAACTGGCCCCAGCACTGAGTCCTGGGGAACACCACTTGTGACCGGCCGACAGCTGGGTGTAACTCCATTCACCACCACTCTTTGGGCTCGGCCACCCAGCCAGCTTTTTACCCAGTGAAGACTACACCTGTCCAAGCCATGTTTCCCTAGGAGAATACTGTGGGCAACAGTGTCAAAGGCTTTACTAAAGTCTAAGTAGGTGACATCCACAGCCTTTCCCGCAACCCACCTTGCATGTGTTACATGATGGTGCTCAGGATGACTTACTCCATCACCTTCCCCAGCACCAAGGTCAGGTTGACAGGCCTGTAGTTCCCCAGATCCTCCTTCCTGCCCTTCTTGTAAATGGGCATCACATTTGCTAACGTCCAGTCTTCAGGGACCTCCCTGGTGAGCCAGGACTGTTGATAAATGATGGAGAGCAGCTTGGCGAGCAATTCTGCCAGCTCCCTCAGTGCCCTCGGGTAGATCCCATTCAGCCCATGGTACCTGCCAAAGTTGAATGTCAGTTCAATGCTTTTAATTGAAGCAGTTCTCAGAAACTTTGCAAGTGCCTGTTCCTAGAGGAGGTGTTCCTCACAGCCTGTGAGGGCTACCCAAGTCCAGTTGGAGGTTTTGGGGGAGCAGGAGACAGGATGCTTATAGAAAAGGGCAGCTTTGGTGCAGACCTGAATGTTGTGTTATGCTGGAGGCAGGTTTAGTTTTGCCTCAAGAGTTTAGGAAGAATATAAGCCTTTATATTGATACACCACAAAGCTGTGTTGCAGAGATTGATAGTTAATGGCTCATTTGTGAAATCCATTGTTGGTTCTCCTCAGCAGTTAGAGTTGCAGTATGCATGTACATCATCTCTCTGGCTGCCCATAAAGTATGTGTTGTCTTTTGAAGCATACAAATGAGGCAAGTTTCCATTTCAGAGTGCAGTGATCTTCTAAGAGTTTGGCACCCTGCAGCCAGGGGTCCCATAGAAGCACAGTAATTTGCCACCGCTTAAGCGGGTTGCAGCTGATGGTACTTCATTCGTGCAAGAGTCATCCCCAACTCCTCAGAGGCACTGCATGGTGTAACACACTCCTGTTTGGCAGACTGAGCCATTCCTGTGGAGCTACTAGCAAATTATGTGCTATGTGATATAGTTAGTGCTTCTCAGCTACACCCCATGGCAACTTAGCAGTGTGTCACTTTTTGTGAGGAAAAAGTGGCAAAACCACAGTGTTCAGCACTGCTGTGGTTTAGCTGCTACTCAATGAGGTAATATTTTAGATTCTCCTTAATGCTTGTATTGAAGGCCAACAGGAGAGAGGTCTGTACTTTGCCATGATTATTTTTAGTATCTAAGAAAGAATTTATTTCCTCGATAAAGGTCAACCAAGGGAAATTGTATTAAGGTCATTATTTAATCTGATTAATTTTTCACAGGTAGAAAGTTTATTATTTTTTAATGTATTACATTTTAGAAATTAGACCTAGACAGCATGTCTCTAACAGCATTCACAAAGGGCTATTTTATTCTAACTTGTTATCTCAAAAATGCTGGAAAGAGGCTGTTTTAATGAAAACGGAAAGTGCAATTTTTAAATATATAAAATATTAAGCAGGGTCTGCTCTGATTTAGTGTTACAAAAAGCTAACACAGCATGCTAGTCCTAGGAAAAGAGGGTAAACAAAATGGCGAACTCTGATCACCACTGTTCAAATGAAAACACAAAGTGTAAGAATGCAGTAAACTACAAAAACTAATGCCATCATCAAGCCAAGTAAGAATAGTAATTATTTGTTTCTTCCATCAGTTTAATTTACTGATACATGTTTTTCTATTGCAGACTGAAAATAACCTGAATAGTTACACTATCAATATGGATAAATAAATGAAGTATGAGGATGCAAATTCTGAGTAGACATCAGGGCATAAAGTGGTCTGTGGGCACCTTGAAAGACCTTCACAATGTAGTGAAACACTGGTGGTGGATAGGATTGTTAAGGCCAAGTGAGTTAGAAGCACAGGAAGGGAACAGTAGTGCTGCTCCCAGACTTCACATTCAGAAGCTATACTTGGCTCAGCCACCTGCTCCTTCATTTCCTTAAAAAAGATGAGCAAGGGCAGTAGAGACAGGACTGCACAGTGCATGGAGAGATACTCAGTCTAGCACGGGTGCCAAAGTACAGCCGCGCTGGGCATTGTACTGCCCAGGCTAATTATCCTGCCAAGATGACAAATTACAGTCCGTTTTTCTTACAGAATAGCCATGCCCTTGTTTACTTGGAGGGGATTTGCTGTCTGTGCACAAATGCATGTGTATCTGTATACACACATGCACCTACCTGTCCATCATCCTTCTCCATCTATAAATGTATAGCTGTGACGCAGACTATTAGATAAAATAGATCTTCCTGTTACAACAAGCTAAGAAGAGACTACCGAAAATGAAAGATGGAAATTCTGATGTAAAAATTGAATATATCTTCAAGGGGGCAGGAGGAGGGAGAAAGAGAAATGATGAAGCATGCAGCACTCATTCTCACTATGCAATGCCATGACCACCAGACCCTGGCAGCTCACAAAGTGGGGCCCCGTGGCTGCAGTACTGCCCTGCGCACTGGGAGGACTGTGCAGCAGCAGGCACTGCGTGGCAGTGCAGCACCTCTCCCTCCTGGTCCCACGTGCTGGATGCGTGCCATGGCTGTGACCGAAACACAGACACAGAGCTGCCTGCATGCTGCCCCGTGAGGTGTAGCTCCCATTGAAGCCAGAGCACACTTCTTGTGCCACTGTGAGGTAACACAGCTGAATAGCTTCTGTGCCAAATGAGTTTGGGTTAGCAGGAGGCAAAGTGCTCAGCTGTAGTCTCTGCAAAGGCAAGCAGAAAAGTCACATTGACTTCAGCAGCTGCTCTGTTTATGACACAGCTTTCCAGCCTTCCTGATAACCTCCATGTCCTCAAACTAATGAGAATGTAGTTGCTAAAGCAAAAAAAGTATAAGAAGAAAAGACAGCAAAGCTTCTGAGGTTGAAAAACAAGGTAACAGACTGCAAGTACAATGAAATGTCACACTTGCTGCTACTGCAGGATGTGTCTCCTTGATTTCTTGTGCTTTCCTCCCAACATCCATTCACCTGGCAAGTTGCATGAGAAATCAGGTGAGGGCAAGATTTGCTTTTTAGGAATTGGGGGTGGCTTTGCTGTTGAAGTGTAGAAATGAATTAATTCTAGGCTGTGATATACGTTCATGTGAGTGCTGCTAGTTTAGCCTCCGTAGAAAATACACTCTGTTGCTATCATTTTGGGGCAATAAAATCTAATAAATCATGGGACACAGCAGCTGGAAGTACAGTCCTCCTAAGGTCCACTTAAGAGCAGAGACTTTGCAAGTATGTAAGCACACCACCCTGTTGTTGGCATTACCTTCAGCATACTTAAGTGCAAAACTGTGGCTGCTACAGCTGGACAGCTGTACCTTTTCCAAATTCTAGCCCTTCTTTGCTGATCTGTAGACCGTTTATAAAAAATGTTTTCAAAAAGAGGGCAGAGGGCAGAGGGAGTGTGGTCTTGATACTTAAGGCCTGGGGTAGTTAGTCATATAATGTTGCAAATAGGTTCTGAAGGAATAATACCAACCTTACGTCCTTCCTGAAGAAGCTTCCTGCTTTGGCCAAAAAAAACCACCTGGTGTTCATTTGCTGATAAAAATCGAACCATCTCCCAGAATGACATAAAATCGCGTCAAGTACTTTTAGCATGTGCTGGATTATTGTGTTGGTAGTGTACTGTAATAGTTGAGGGCGAAGGCTTGTTGCATGCATCTAGCTAGGGTAAGCACCCGAGTACAACTTTCCTGCTGAGCCTTAGTCTTTGTTTTACTGCAGATCACTAGGAATGTAGTGATTCTTTTTGCAGGGGCGGGTATAGGTTACCAGGATGTTTGCACCCTTGATTTCCAACCTTCATATCTTCTTCTCCAAACATCATACCCACTTTCTCTTGCTAACTGGGGGGGTTTGTTGGGATTTTCTTCTCCATTGTTCAGGAGATCCCTGATAGCTTTTGAGCAGCTGCATTTTTTGCATTATACACCTATGTATGGATGTATAGGAAAATGAAGACTGGTTTAAGCAGTAATTAGCTATTGGAGGTTAACAAGTAAACACCAATACTATAGGTTTGATCTCTTCTGGCTAAGTCAATTAGGGGCAGACTGTTAAAATGATAAAATCTTTGAAATGCAGTAGCTGCCATAGCACTGCAGTTTCTGAGCATGACTGATGTTAACATCAAAGGATGCTCAGTGGACACGTACACTGACCTTCGCCTCCATATAGGAAGACCCTCTGCACTGCAGTAACATGAATTCCATATGATGGCAAGCATGTTACAGGGACATATATCATCCGATAAGAGAGATGTTTTAGGAACTAATGAAAAAAATTCCTCCAATGCTTGTTGTTGTTGTTGCTGATGAAATGCACGTTTCAAGTTGCATTTAAAAAACAGGGGAATGAGTCTCCCAAATAAAGCACAGAACAGACCATACAGGAGCAAACCAATTCTTGCTTAGCCTTAGCAAAGGGGACTTCTGTGGGGCCATTTCATATGAGAATGTGGCCTCAACTCTTATTACTGATACATATTTTAGAAGCTTTAATAATAAATGAAGGAGTTTATAACTATTGGAATATGGAACCTTCCTTTTATTCATGCAGCAAAATGCTACACGGATTTATGACTATCTATATGAATGTACTGAGAAAACTACAAGAAACACTAGCATGGACTTGAAGTGCTTTTTTCATAGTAAGCTTATTATTGAAGCTATTCACAACTGGTCTTTTTCATGCATAGTTAGATTTGAGCCATGTCAGTCCTGTATTGCACAGTTCAGGGCTTAAGGCCATATTCCTTTTAAGTGTAAATATGTAGCTCCTTAGACTCCATTCCCACTGCAGGTCCCACTCCTGTTTTCTCATTTTCCTTTTGGCAGGTTGGTTTATGGGCATTGATTCAGTACTGTTTCTATAAAAAGTGGATTTAAAAGCAGACCATCCATGTTGAAGCAGGACACAAAAATACTGGTTAGTGCTATAAAGCAGCCTGGCTACAGTGCATGTTAGAATAACAAGCTGACTTTTCAATGAAAGGTGTCTTTCCAAGGAAGGATCACCATCCAAGGCAGTCGTCTCTTTTTTGCAACTTCTACAGCAGGATTTGCATGGAAGGAGTTTTTGTCCTTTCCTAGCTTCAGAGGGAAGCATGCATTTCATGCAACTATGCAGCAGAAAAATGCCATCTCTGCCACGATCTATCTGATGATGCCCAATTATTTTGACTATTTCTGGTTAATGACAAATGTTGGGCTGTGCCCTGATTTCCAAGAACTGTCGGTGATACCTCCAGAAGCTCTTCTTGTAGTTGTACTTATCAGTTCAGAGTTCAGCATCTTGCAGGTAGTGTTTGGATTATTTTTCCCTATATGCATTTCTTTGCATTTATCACTACTGAAAGTCACCTCCCTCCCTTTTTTTGCCCATTCATTCAGTTCTCCAACAGTTGTGAGATACTAATTAGCTCTCCTAAGATTTGGGATTCCTTTTCTTCTAATGTTCTTGTTACTCTCTTGTTTTCAGGGTTTTTTTCCTAGGGAAGCAACGCTTTTTTGACTGAAGTGTCCACCCACTTGTCCCTGACACTCTGAATAATTTCTGAACCAAATGACCGATTTCATCCAAATTTGAAGAAGGGTTAGCAGTCTCCAAATTAACTAAGTTTCCACAGGCTTCAGGAAAATTGACAGCTGGGTAGAGGTAAGCGAGAAGCAAATTAATGCTTCTGTGCCCCCAGAGGAAGACAAGAATTGAGCTGTTACTCATTCAATTGGCCACAAGCAGATGGCCAGCCAGGACACACCGTGTTCTTCCATGACCACTGAGGGTGTCCTGGTGGCCTTGGGACACCTGATATGACTGTGGTGTGTGTGGCAGAGGAACAGATGAGAAAAATCAAAACACTTTCTTTGCTCATGGTGCAAGTTACTTTCTTTTCCTATTGTCATACACAGCTGAGATACTAAAAACCATTAAAGAGCCAGTCATCATTGTGATAATGATATGTACATATGATATGTACCTCTGCCATACCATGTGAATGTGCTCGTCACCGTTACACTTTGACTGGCAGAACATTTCAAGCACTGTCCTTCAGCATAGACTTAAAAATCTTTGACTTTTGGTTTTAATGTTTTGAAGATATAATAGGAATTTAGTATGTTGAATAGGAATAATTATTTGCTCACTTATAATAAGAATTACGGCAGCTGTGTAATACAAGGGTTTTTTCCCACTAAAATTAAATTCTAATTAGAATGATAAGGTCTCTTCTTTGGGGAAGCTTTTGAAGTAATTGTGAGGTCACCTACAACTTTGTTTGAATAGGCAGTTAATTCTCAGTTTCATTTCAGTCACTATCTTCTGTAACTTTCACCATAAACCCACAGCCTCCCACTAAATGTAGTTCTACAATAACAGTTTTACTTAGATGGCTACACAAGTTTTCTTTTGCGTTTTACCAAAGAAAGGCACCATACAGACAATTCAGGGTGATATTTATTGACCCTGTTATATTCATTTCCTAAAAATTAAAGGGAACAGAGCTTGTGTTTTTAAATCTTGATTTTCAGTTTATCATCTCAAGTGAACTTTAAATATTGATAAACCCTACAATGTGTGCTGTATCTGAGCTAGAAAGTGATGTATGCAGCTGTGCAATGTCAAGCTCTCATGGTAGCTGAGTAGTAAGTAGTACAACAAACCACAGTTAAATATGTGCACATTAGCAGAAACCTTAACTTATGCTTTTGTTCTTCTGGCAGTTTATAATGTGTTACCCTAAGACAGGCACGACTCCATGGATGGCTCAAGTTCATTAGCACTGGGCCACACATCTCCTCCCTCCCTCCTGGCACTCTTCTATGTCGTTTTCCCCTTCTGTTCTGCTGCCCAAACCACAGCCTGCAGCCGCACCCCCTACCTGTCTCATGACTTCTCCGCATCCCCCACCTATGCCGCTGTCTGTCTTCTCCTGCACCACATGCACCACTGCGGACATGCCTTGGCAGCTGAGCAGGTTCTCCCAGCCCTGGAATATAATCAGAGGTTGCTCTGGGTAGTGGTTCAACAAAGTCTCTTAAATTCCCCTCTCTAAAGAAAAATTAATAGGATATTTGCAATGTGCAACATGCAGTATAAAACCAGGACCTGAAAGAAGCGAGAACAGCAGTTGGACATGAACATAAACTGATACCTGTTAATGATTTTTGCAAATTAAAAGCTCCCGCAAGCTTAAAAACTTAAAGCCTAAAATAGTCTGCACATTCAGCTGCAGAAATGATTTATTCATGCTTTCTCTTCCCTTTGAAATTATTTTTGCTCTGTAAAGTTGTAGGAGAGTCCCCCTTGTGGTACAGGCCATAAAAGCAACAGGCAGGAGACTGATTTTATCTGGTTTTTCTCCTCCGGTCTACAAGTTAAATGTATAGCTCTCTATCAGATTAGAAGCATTAAGAAATCAAAATGTGCCCTGAATTTTTCTTGGGGAGTTTTGCAACTGGTATTAGAACACCAAAAAGTAAAGACATGAAGAATGATTTTCTTCCACTTATCAGAGCTCTAAATTCACAGTTTGTCAGCTGGGGGCTTCATCACAGCTTCTGCAAAACAGTACTGGAGGGGTGAGTGCGGAGGATGGGAAAGCTACAAAGGTGGCATTTTGCAGGATTTTCCTCAAGTCTTAAAAGCTTAAGTGGGAGAGAGGAAACAAGTCAGTGGGTCTGTGCTTCTAGAAATTCCAGTGGTGCTAGGAAAGATCAGAGCCATTCAGTGTAGCTGTCAGCACTGAACTCACCCCTTGGTCTTCTGCAAGAAGGTGCAGCATCTCTTCTTCTGGCCACTGTCATTTCCTTCTCCTCTGTAATGTATTCAAATGTGGGTTTATTGAAGTGTATAGAGGTCTAAGGGCTGCATGGGATGGCTTGTAGAGCTGCAAATTATCATTGCATGTTTGTTATCTTATTTCTGCTTTAATCCTCCACTGTGGATGTGTCAGTAACTTCATCCACTAGTAAGCTGTTCAGGGCAGTTGTGCTTTGTGGGCCACGCCATCTCCCTCGCTAAGCAGAGGGCTTTCTCAAGTACACTGATTTTTTTGGCAATACATCTGGTTCCAACTCTGCCAGATCACTCTGTCCCAGCACAAGTCTGATTCCATTCAGCTCCAGATGGTAGGGAGAAGGAACTGTAGTTTTTGTGGCATGTTTTTAAGGCTGAAATAGTGTTTAGGCTGTCTTACCTGCTGATGAAAAGAATTCCCCTCTCCTTTGAGGGCTCATGCCATACTTTTTTTTTTCTTTTTTTTAAGTTGCAGCAGCTACTGCTCCTGTGTCCATTTGTTATTTCTGCACAGCAAAGGAGGAATTATAGCTTAAAGGCTCTACACCCTGCAACTCTGATGCAGCAGCATTTATGGTTAAAGCCTCATTTGACTGTAACTGTTTGTGTAGTGTGGAGAGAAAACAAAAAATGAGGCCCGAATGATGCAAGAATTCTGCCCCTTTAACTAGGGTAGTCTTTAAAAGGGATGTCTTTTCCATTAAACTAAGGACAGTCAACCACCCCACCCCGAGGGTTAGCCACACAGACCCTCTGGAAGTATTTACGGGTTCTTAATTGTTTACCCAACTGACCAAATACACAGTTGCTTGTGAGGCTTCCCCTCATACTTAACCCTGCAACAGTCCCTGGTCCCTCCCCTCACCTGAGACCAAGGACAATTTATCATGTGGGATGGGGTGGGGAGAATATCCTGTCTGATGTGCTCTGCTACCCAGGAGAAAGGCACAGTTCGGATGATTTCTAGTGGACTGGGTGTACCCAGGGGCGCTGGAGAGCTTATGGATGCCCAGCCTAATCTCCCTGTGGGAACAGCAGGGTCACAAGACATGACTTGCCTGGACCAGCTAAAAGAGGGAAGTCTGTAACAACTAATGTTTTCCTCTTTATGGGAAAAGTCCTTTCATGGGTGGCTCAGGTTGGCAGGTAATGGTCCCATAACTTTTTCCTATCTGCCTCCCAGGTTTGGATACCATAAGAACTACCCAACTAACATTTTTTGCTCTCTCCATCTTGCCTACCTCCCATTTCAAAAACCAAAGCAAAACAAAAAAAAAAGGCAAACAAACTAATAAAAAAAGTGTTTGTTGGGCTGCATTCAAAAACCAACCAAAATCTTTGCTCATTTATCTGCAGGGTGCAAAAAATTTTGCATCTTCTTGAATGCAAAATTGTCAAAATGTTTTAGAAGTGGGAAGAGACGGGAGACAGAGAGGAGACACTGGACAGTGATGCTGTAGAAAGCTCCTAATTTTAAGTATGCTTGCACTGAAGAGGTGATTTTGTGCTCAACCAATTGACCATCTGAGATGCAAAATGGATGGGGCCTTTTTCATCTGTTTCCACTATCCCATACTTACTGCAGGTTAGCACAGAGCAGTAGCTCAGACTCTCCTGGTCTCTGTGGAAGGACACACATGATACAACCTCCAGATGACCAACAGCCTTTCTTCCAGCCCAAGCTATTAGACTTTGTATGGGGGAAAAGGGATAAAATTACTGCCCTGTGACAGAAGTCAATACCAAACCATCTGTGCTAATGCTCCCTTCTGCAGGAAATAGCTAATTTGGCATTTGGTTACATGACATCATTTTTGTGTGACAAATCTTGTTTTCAAGCCAGCAGCACTTAGAACCACTTTAAAAATTATCATTGACTTCTCTATGTACCATCAAGTCTGTCTCTCGTGCTATAGGTTTATTTAATTGAATGAGAAGGTGCTGAGAGGGTTGTGTGTATTCACTTGTTAAATATACTGGACTCCTCATTCTGTGTGTGCATTGTTCCAGTTCATTATCCGTGAGGCTGCAGCAGATGAGAGCTGGGTGGATCAGCTCATCTGATTTTTTTGTCTGGGGAAATAACCAGTTTTGGAAGTTGAAGTATCCTTTGGACAAAACAGCAAGGTTCAAAATGCATTGTACTGGGAAAGCTGAGGGGTGATTTGCACCCCACGCCCTACTTCTGAGCCCTCCTTCGCTACATCTTAACAGTGGTGCAAAATGAAAACAGTAAAGTGAATCAGTTCCTGGGAACAGGGTTGGGGTTTCTCAAAGGAGAATAATCCTTGTGGGAACACAGAAGAGTGAGATTTTTTGGCCTAGTTTAGAAGTCTACTAATGGCAAGAAATTGAAGGGTTTCTAAGCTGTCCTCCACCAGTGTCACTGGATGTGGTTTTGTGCAGTCTGAATAGGGCCCAGAAGATGTCACCGCAGGACAGTAGGAAAGCAGGCAAGAGCCCTCTTAAAAACACTGAGTGCTCGATGTATGCAATAACCAGCCCAGGCAAACTCCAGGGTTTCCGTTGTTGGATTTATACTTAGAAAACCGTTGTGGTTTTGCTTTCTTTTTCCTAATTATCAGATGAACAATAACAGAATTATGGTAAGAGAAAAGCCAAAAATGTGGTAGTAGTTGCAACACTTTTCTGGGGAGGATTTTTTTGTAAAAGATTTGCATTCTGAAATAGATATTTATAAGCAACTTCCAAGACAAAACTGAAGGCTATTTTTGAACAGTCAGAAAAGCAGTCATGGGAAAAATCTCATTTTTATCTATAAAAGGAATGGTCAGATGGTCAAATGAGTGGGTTTATTAAAAATAAGCAGCATCCTGCTCTTGTTTTTGCATTAGTCTGGAGTTGTTCCTCTCATTTCCTTTTCCCTGACATAAGTTTAACAAGTTTCTCATTCTTAATAGAAAGCTAAAGGGTCATTTTTTAAACATAGCAATGATGTACAAATAAATAAAGCAACTTTTTATTTTGCAAAGTCAGCATAGAAAAAATTATGCAAACAAGTATACATATGTGTCAAAGCAATCCACCTGGGACTGACACAGGCATCCACAAAAGCTTTATGAAATCTGCAGCTGTATGCTCAGATGTATTTTAGTTGCTTGCACTTACTTAACTCTTGAGTCTCCAGTCTAGTTCACCAGGAGATCCCAGTGTAAAACTCATCCAGAGCCTTGCAAAAATTGGCAAGACTATACAGAGGAGCTTCAAGCAGCTTCACCCACTTGTTTTTGTAGAAAATCCCCATCTCTACAATATATCCCAATTAATTATATTTCCTATTTGCCAGGAATAAGAAGAATTTTAACATAGTAATGGAAGAGATATTTATGCTACGTTACATGCTATAAGAAAGGAGTATATTGAACATTGTTCCTAATGCTACACTTGTGACTCCCCTTTTTTCAGTTTGCATATCAAAACTGTCACAATGCTTCAGTTATGGTAGAAAATACTTAGATCTAGCCATGCTGTGGTCCCTTGGATGCCTTCAACACATCATACCACCACTTTGCAGGCCATAAGAAAAGCAATCTGCCTTTATGCTGGATGAGTTGGGTTCTCCACCTCAGTCCTCTGGGTCACCATCAACCTTTGGGTCACGTTGTAACATGACCTGATTTCTGAAATGTGGTCCCTTCACTGGTGCTATATGAATAAAAATATATCTGAAGAGAAGCTGCTCAGTATGGGACAGCTCTAAAACAAATTACTTTTCAGGCAGTTGCAAAACTTGCCAACACCAAGCAGATTGTCCCCTAGGTTTCAAGTCACACACATGAGGTATGGCGACAGTTCTTTAATAACATACGCTTTGTAAATGGACAAAGTTGTGAGCTTTTCTTTAGGATCATTTTTTTTAAGTTCTTTATCTATTTTTTTATTTACTTTTAAGACATAGCTAAGTCACATTTGTTTCTAGCAATACAGCAGAGAGAGAATCCCAATGGACTGTCTTTTGGCCTGAGACTCATAGTGTTGACATATAAATCTTACTATCTTGTGGCTTGTATTATCAGCTGAGTTTTGAAAGACCACCAAGGTAACAACTCACTGTGGTCATTCTAAATCAAAATTAAGCCAGTGTTGCAAGCAGACATTATTATGAGCCACTGTGCTGGCCTGGGGCTGTGCACAGCCTTTATAGAAAAGTCAGGACCCCAAGCACTGTCCAAGCAGCAGGTCTTCAAGGGTATATTGCAGCTGTGCAAATAAATTCACAGGTACCAGCAGAGAAACCCTCTCTGGCAGAAAGTGACAGATAGATACAGCTTCTGGTAGAGGCACTTCATGGGTACATCACCTACATTCATCGGTACTGATGCCATAATTCACCAGGCTTGTAGACCAGTCCACAAATTTTCAGCACATAAAAAGGCCAAGGTGTGAATAAAAGCTAAAAATAACTAACAAATAAAATCTTTCCCCAATGGTATCTATAGCTTCAGATTGACTCCATATATACATCCCTGACAATTCTTTCTATGGCTAACTAATGCTTAAGGGACATCAGCAAAAGAAATTTTGTGCAGCAAAGTAAAGTTTCATTCAAATATAAACCCCAAAATAGATGTTCCTGCTTAAAATCATTATGGAGGACAAGCCAAACTGAAAAAACTCAGGTTAAAAGAAGCGGCTGGGCTGCAAAGCTAAGGATTCAGCTTCAGAACTGAAGTCATCTGATCAACCATAATTGTTCACATGCTTCATAGTGCAGTCATTATGGCACCATTTTCTTCTGTTAACTATGTACCAGTGCACAGGAAATCAAGCCAGTCTTTTCTCATGCACTGAAAATATTTGCAGCATCTCAAAACTTGATGAAATAATTCTTCTCCTTGTCTGGTTACCAGCAAGAATATAAATAGCCAACTCTGGGGGATTATCTCCCCTTTTCTATATGCTGCTGATTAGGTAGAAGTATTTACTATCTCATACCCTAATGGGTGAGGTCTTTACTGTGAAACAGCAGAGGAAAATTTCAGACTGAACTTTCTGATCTCACCATGTTGCTGTGAAGACCATCTCTCAGTGCCTGCGTGCCCTCCCTCTGGAAATTTGTGGCCACCCTAGCACACCTGCGTTTGGCAGTCAGGATGGGATATTAAAGGCAAGGTATCTAATGAGCTTCCAAACTGATGCTGCTGCCCACTGCAGGCAGGCAGGCAGGGAGGAGTCTCTGCCTTCCCGGGCCTATAGGTAGTGCTGACCAATACACAATTTAGCCAAAAAGAAACACAGCCAAAAGTTGAAGAATGGGATGAATCTATCTGTAGTTCTAGATGGTTTTCCTTTCCATACTGTTCTAGACACTTCGACAAAGAATCCTGAGAACTGACATTCCTAAACCGAGCTTTTCATGCAGAATAATCATTTTGGTTTGTATTGTAAAGTCTGTATTTTATAAAAAAGTGATGTGTTGCATTATATTTGAATTTTTTCCTGTAGGATTAATTGCCTTTAAATGAAATAAATTTTCTTTTTTCCTTTTCACTGTAAGTGAACTATTGTATCTTTTCAAATGCTTGTCTTTTTTTTTTTCTTTTTGAGGGTATTTTTTTTTAGATTTTTTTACCTAGCTAGTATAATTTGAAGGAAAAAAAATGGTAAGAACACAGATAGTCCTAAAGGGATGAACTTAACATTTTTTTTTAATTAGAAGCTGAACGTAGCGGGTGAAAAGTATGATAAATCAGTCACATAGTTACAAGCTGTCTTCTGTGCTGGATTGCAAAATCAGTTGTTTTAACTACCTGGCTTTCAAAATAGTTCTCTGATAACTGTGGCTATGAAGTTCAGTTTAGCTTCATTGTAATTCTAACCCTCATGTTTCAATACTGCACTTTCATTCTATGTTTTCAGCATCTTTACCAACTTATAGCGAAATTAATGACCGTCTTCCTACCCTTTTTTCTGTACATGAAATAGTCCAGTCACAACATCATCACACTAGGTGGCAATGATGTCCACAGAGAAGTTAGACTTGAACATCAAGTTCTGCAGAGAAACTGAGTTATTTCACCCCCTCTTATTTAAAAAAAGAATATTATATTGGCTAGGGAAATCAAGGTCAAAAAAATATGGTGACAGTGACTTACATAAAAGAACTTGCTAAGGTGTATAGGTGAAATCTGTGTGAGGACAGCACACCTATTATTCTCAGGGCTGGTTACATTTTGAACATTATTGGTGTCAGAAAAATGAAGGAAAGCCGTACCTTAAAAACTGCATGTGGATGTCTAACACTGCAGTGGATATAACTTCCTTTCAGCATGTTGTTTCCATAATTCTCCTTCAAACCTTGTCTTGGTTGTGTGCTTTCTCTCTTGCTTCATCCTTCATTTTCTTTAACTGAATCACATAGCTGTAAATCCAAAAATTAATATTTTAGGGAAAAGAAAGGCAGGGAAAAACCTTTTATCTGTTAGAACTCTACAGATGACTTGCATAGTTGAGTCTTTAGGGGCAGCAATGTCATGGAAGTGAAATTTGGTTGGAAACATGTATTTTGGATGTGCTGCTTTCAGTGGAAAAAGGATCAGAATGTTAACCTGCCCTTGTGTTTTTGTACACATATACAGATGTACAGACACGTATATATTTATAAGTGTACATGTTTAAATACATAGATGTGTACACAATCACATGTACTTATTATATTACCCCACAGTTTGGATTTAGGTAAAGCTTAAAAACATTTTCCCTGTCTACAGTTCAGCCCAGTGCAGAAGTTCCATATGCCACTCTCAGGCTTTATCCTGAAGAAATTTTTGAGCACATTCTCCCTGTGATGCCTTGTTTTTTCCAGCACTATGTGTAGCTTCTGGCTGCTTTCACTTCCCTCACAGAAAATCAACTTTGGAGCACTTGGAGCTGGAGCTATCAGCTGGTGCTCACTGGGAAAGCCTCTCTTGGCCACTCTTGCTGCAAGACATTACTGAGTGCTGGAAGTGGGAAGAGGGATAGCACAGAGTCAGTACCCCACAAGACCAATGGGGGAATCTTCCTTTCTGCAGGTGGCCTTGGTTTAAAAGGCCAAAGCCCTCTAAGCAAGACCAAAGCAGCTCCATAAGTGCGGGTGACCTGTTTGTACTTGCCTAAGTGGGTCCTGGCAAATGCCAGTGCTTGCTACTCTGGTTCTGTCTTCTGGTGGGCTACAGAGACCCAGCTTTTATAAACCAAACAGCTTACCCTGTGTGACCTCAGTTTAACATGAATGTTTGCAGTAGATACAAACTGCAGAATACGTGTCCACCTCTTGGTTAATTACCTTATCTGCCACCCAAATGCTGAACAGACCATCTCCCAAGTGCCGTATTCCCTAGCAGTTGTGTAAAACGGCAATGACCTTTCACAAGAAAAGCTGGAGAAGCTTGGTGGTTGCAAGACCTAGGTGCCAAGCTCAGGGGTTTATTTATTCATTAAGGGCAACTGTGTCTGCTTGTCTGGCTTTAGTGCATGCAGCTGTGCTGGCTGCCGATAAGGACCCAGCTCAGTGAGGCTCTGCTGCTGAGCCAAGCTGCCTTTTGCAAAGGTAAGCAAGTGCATGCAAGGAGGCCTCATGCTGCTGTGTATTTAAAAAATACACTTTTCAGAAATTAGTTCATTGTGTTTTCATATACTTAACTTTTCCTTACTGAAATGAGCATCTTGCGCTATGTTGCTAGCTTTCTAGTCCTTTCATCACAGTAAAAACAAGATTTCTGATGTTGTACACTGCTATCTACCCAAATCTAAATATTTTTGTTTTAAAATTCATTTGAAATTAGACGTTTGTTTGGGAAATACAGTGTCTCAGAAAAGTAGGCTTTATTGCTAAATCTTGCCTTTTTTTTTTTTTTTCCCCAAGATCATGACAATGCTTCAATGTTTATTCAGTGGAACTTTTGCTATTGACTTGAAGGAATTATAGACCAGCCCCAAATCTTCCACATGAACTCTCTGCTGCCAATATATTACACTGTATTTTCTTACTTAAGAGCATTTCTTACACTTAATGTGGGGATTCAAAAAGTCATATATAGAACTGGGAGCTATACAAACAGAGTTATGTTTACCATGTAAATGTTTACCATACAATCTGACCTGTTCTTACCTCTTGGCTATACCTAGTCTGGCTAGATATTTTTAGCTTTCCCTGTTTACATAGCATCTTTATATACTTTAAAATTATCCATTTGTTTTTCATATGCAAAATTTTATCCATAAATAGATTTTTGGGAGGAAGATATTGGTATTCTTTAGAGAAAATATTCTAAAGAAGTGACAGATTTAAACTGTATCTCCTAGGGTTATAAAGTTGCCTGGAAATTTAAATCACTAGAACTGATTTCTGTTAAATTTTATCATGCTGCACAAGTTTGGGAAGAGTAAAGAAAAGTTAGTATTTGAAAAGGCGAACAGGCTAGTATAGGCTGGTTGGCTTGCCAGTGAGTCTGAGGCTGGATATTGGAAAGAGATGGCCAGATGCAATCAGTGGAAGATTTACAACAATGTAATTAACACCAATCAAGGGCATTTTGCGAAAAATAATTATTGTGAAGCAAATATGACATCTATTCTGTGATGAGGTCAGAAATGTAATCAATAAAATTAACTTTCCATAGTAGGGCTGTGAAATCATTTGCAGCACTTAATTAAAGCCACAGGAAAGAGCATATCATGTGGTATTAAATCAAAACTAGACCATTTAAGAAAGCGAACACTACAGTTCAAACAGGAGTCAGACACTGATGGTGAGTGTAGTCCTGCGGCAGCCAGCCTTGGTGAGCCACAGTCTGTTCTGCCCTTCAAATCTCAGAGGTGAGTTGGACAGAGTTCCTCTAAAGCTCCTTTAGATATTAATATAGACACTCAAAATGAAAAGCATTGCCAACCCCAGTAACTGTAGATGATAGGCTGTTAACAGCCTGTTTGGGATGCTTCGAGGTTGCAGTGATACTGGCATGATTTGTTGGGGGTTTTTTTCGGTCTCTACTCACAAGGCTGATGTTTACTTTTTGTTTTATAATAAAGAGTGAAAAATCTAACACCATTGTTATTTACCTCATTAACTCTAGGCCCAAGAAAATCATGAGTGTTGGCAGCACTAAAACAGATATTTTCTGTCAAATATGGAGGCTCTTTATACTTTTTACCATGAATGTATACATTATTCAGTATAATTGCACTGCACTGTAAATATAGTTATTAATGTGTACATTAATGATAAAAAATATATAGAAAATATACAGTTAGAAATACAGACACTAAATTGTTTGGTCCTGTTTTCAGAACAGCATACATCTGGAGAAACCAGATCCGGAGGCCAAACTGAGGATCCTAACTAGGCAATGCATAAAGGAGAAGATAACCTTTCTCTTATAGCTTCACTGTGGATAAGGAGTAAAGAAGAAACCCTCTGTACAGGAATCCCAGGACAGGTCAGGAGAGGCTTTCAGTCAGTCATACTAACCCACAGGTCAGATTGCACTGGAGATAAATAGCAGGATCTGACTTGGCAGCAGGGCTCTGTAGGAAACTTATTATCAAGGTTTGCTCAGGAGAACCTGCCTCACTGTTAACCGTAGTCAGCTACACCTCTGGGCTGTGAATTGTGTAAAATGCCCAACCTCAAAGTCTGTGGTGGTGCAGCACATTCTCGCATGACGCTGTTTGTCCTGTTGGGAAAATGGTGTCAGGCTTACTCATTCGTAAAATGGCATCCTTTTCACAGTACCTTCACAAAAGCCAGAATAAGTCTTGATCTTAGACAAAATGTGGCAACTACTCGCTGATAACTGCAGCTCCTTATCAGTGTTGTAAATGTGATCAGCCCTTGATCAAGCGCAATGCTTTAGGCCTCTTGAGAGTCCTTACAGGTTCCCAGAGAGGTAGTTTCTCCTTCCTACAGTTAGAATTAAATTCACAGCTTTAAGAAACAATAACGTTCTTTAATCCTGGGCTAAATGCCACTTTATGCCTATTTACCTGGCAATAACACACCCTCTATGTGGCTTGATCACAAAGGTACTGATGTGAATCACTGAAAAAGTCATTTAAAAGACTTAACTCCAGATAATATAAGGTACAGCAAGGCAGCTGTTACAATTTGGAAATCATCCTAGAACTTCAGTATGAGGGAGAAGTTAAACGTTTAGTCCCCTTTCTAGGGCCTCTGTTGTGGCATTAAACCATGGGTTTGGTTTTATTCATTGTGTTCTTGCGTATCTGGTGCAAGACAGTGTTTGACCTTTTTTAATAACTTGTTTTAGGATAACTCTCCTAAATTAATCTTTTATTATCAGATGTGCAGGTCAGCAGCATGTTGGTTTCCTTTGCAAGGAATGGATGAGGAGGAATTTGAAGTAATTTTATATGGAATCATCAAAGACATTCAATGGACTAACTATTTCATAGGTGGTTGTTTCTCTGGATGTTCTAGGTTTTGGTGCTAATTTATATAATGAATGATTTGATTATTTTGAAATTGCAGTAATCCTATAATAAATTGAGGGATTCTGTTATACTTAATACCATTTTAAAAATGGAATAACAGGGATAAATGATACAAACCAACTAGTAAATTAGCACTGAAAACACATTTTGAAGGAACTAACACAGTCAAGCCAGAATTGCTTTTTCTTCCCATAGTCACTCAATCATTGCCCCGGTGAACTTACTGAAATCAGTATTTTTTTTCTCTGAAAACATCTATGCAAAATCGCTTAGATGGAATTGATCATTTATAAAAGACAATGATTTCAGTGATGGGGAAGAAAGGGTTTAGTGAGAGCCAAGTAGATTGCAGGACTGTTATTGAATAAATTTAGTCTGTCCAAAATGAGTGCACTTTGTGCCAGATTTAGTGAAAGCAGGTCTAATTAAGATTTTGCAGAAGAGCCTGCATCAGAGTGCCCCAAAAGGTGTTGAACTGGCATGAGTGATAGATAGCTTGTTTCCATGTCATGCCAAGGAACTAGAATAAATCTGTTACAAAGGCAGAGTGAAAGTTAAAGGAGAGAGGGAAAATTTAGGTCTGTAAGCACTAGCAAAGACCAAAGAGGAACAATTTGCACAGGATAAAACCATAGCCATGCAAAGGTGGGTAGTAGAAAAGTGTTTGGAAAACAGACTGGAGGCTTCAGCAAACCTCCCCCACCCCTCTCTGCAGAGATTTAATTAGTTTCTGGTGGCAGAGCAGGTGAAAATGGTTTACACTGAGGTGCAGCCAGTGGGGGATCATGAAGGACTGCTTGGCTTAAAGAGAAAAATGTTTTTAATATTTTTTAAAAAGTTATTTCTGCTTCTTTCCCATTATGTTGTCCCTGTTCCTCTCTTTTTGCTTTATCTTACCTCTAATTTTCCAAGAAGCTGCTGGGCAAAAGCACGGCTGTTGGGTAACTGAATGGGTATTGGCAGGTTTTCCTCATGCCTTTTTCTCTGAAGGACGTGCTTTTGGGGGCTGTTTCAGTGCCAGAGATGGCATGTTTTGAGAGTGAAAATACCAAATACCACTCCTCGCCGCCCTTCACGCACGCATTTCCCTCACAAAGTGCTGGGTTTCACAGCCGGCTGCCTGAGAGCTTTAGCATCACTTTAGTCTTACAAGAAAGCCGCGCACCTCTCAGGCGCTTTCGCCGCAGTTCGGTCCCAAAATGGAGCACCCAGCTGCAGCACAGAGCCGGCACCACCAGCGTTTGGGCGGGAAACCTTTGCTCCCCTCTTACCGCGTTCCTCATGAGTCCTCGGGCGTTAAAAGCTGCCGTAGGAGCCGGGCTTGGTGCCGCCTCCCGCCCTTTTGGCAGCCCAAGCGCGGCGAGACGCGGCGCACAGAGGGGGCTGGGCCGAGGAGGGAACGAGGGCGAGGCGCGCGCGGCTGGCGGGAAACGGCGGGCGACCGTTGGGCCCAGCGCGCGGCAGAGCGGCCGCAGCCCGCGAGAGGGGCCGTGCCGGGGGGCGGCCCGGGTCGGGGGCGGCCTGCGGGGGAAGCGCCGCCCGCTGAGGCCGCTGTGGGGGCAGCGTGTGAGGCCTCGTGTTTCTCTGGTCGTAACCTGGCTTCAGAGACTTGGTGACACCTCGACGGCCCCTTCCATCGCTTCTTGACAAGCTAACGCAGCAGTGCGCGCTGTTCTTCCCCCGGAGAGGCGGTCTGTGCAGCTGGAATGATAAAGTGTTGAAATAGTAACCGGCATCGTGCTCTTAAAGCTTGTGTCTGGCTGGACAGGAGTCTCCAGAGCTCCTAACACGTTAAACCTGCAGCTCCGGTTGCTTTTGCCTCTGTTCTGCTTACTCAGAAGTGAATGAATTTGTAAAATTCACATCATCTGCAGAGTCTTCTACCTCTGAACAGATGGGTCATGTTCCCAAAGTTAGAAAACTAATCCTGAGGCTGGTCATGTGATTTAAGTAAGGTAACAGGTTCAGCCTGCCACTGGAAAGGCTTGGTTTATGGGAGGAGTTATGGAAATTTGCTTGCAAAAGAGTCAGTTACATGCTGTTGGTTGCTTAGGTAAGTGGCATGCTGTTCACCCTTGGAGCTGTATTCCGTGCACCTTCAGTGCTGGTCAGTGCGGTTATCAAAGAACAGATTATTTCGATTCCAGTTGCCAAACTTTTGGATGCCTTCGTGTTACAGATCTGCTAATAAGTTAGAATTAATTGACTTTATTAGATTTTATTACATCATTTTAATAGAAATATAGAGGGATAAGAAATATATTGTAATGAAACTTGTAGTTGCACAGTAAAAGCTGCTGTGAAATCCTTTGTACAGTCCTGTACCAAGGCCAGAAGAATGGGCTAGAATCATTGTTTAAAACTTACGTAACAAACTTGGGATTTTACAGATTTCTTTGTATTTGACTAGTCTTCTGTATGTAGAAAGTGTATTGAAATGTCAGAATATAGAATTAATGGCAACTGGAGAGAGTCGACTGGAACAACTTGTAGTTACCTGCCAAGAAACTGTGAACTTTAGTAAAAGGTAATTCCGGCAGGGGGAGATTGCAACCACCGACTTACATACCACCTACCCAAATCATACTCCAGACCCATTTCTGGACCTTTCTAACCTTTACTGCGCAGAATCGGATATGGGAGGAGAGTATGTTAATGATTTCTGGGGGATACTATGATTATGCATGAATACTTAATGAATATGTATAAATAAGTTCTATATATGGTGTATGATTTTGAAACTTTGTGTGCGTTGATCGTGAGAGGACTCACTCACGCACCCGGCCGTCAATAAAGAAGTGTCTGCTTATCTGCATCACATTGGTGTCAACACGTCTTCATTCCGAGATTTTGGTGACATTTGCAATTTCCGGATTGCTTGTATGGCAGGGGATGCATGTATTGGCTGAAAATCTCTATGCGTGCTCCTGCAGTTTCAGCTTCGTGGACAGACAGATGTTGACAGAAGAAAGTATGGAAACATTTGGATTTGTGGGGAAACGGAGGGAACAGTCACCTGAAAGATGACAGAGTAAAACTTACTTTGTTGATTGTCCTACCCAGTATGTCTTAGTATTGTATAGGTCCCCATATAAATACAGATTTTTGGCATTTCTTGGTCCCAGTGAGCATCAGTTCTCAGTCTGCACTATTATGCATGAAACAAATAAAAATTAGGTCTATCTTTGTCTAACAGTGCCAACAATTTGTCCACTATGCTGCTGTTTGCATGGAGGTTTGGGAACATATGCTGCTGTTCCTCAGCAGTCTGCAGGTTTATTTCCTGTGATGTTCAAAATGTAAGTGTTGGCCATAAAGCTTTAGACGTAACTGCGGGGCACCTAGGCTGCATCCGGATGCTATCAGGGAGTCACGAACTTCTGTGGGGAAGACTTTAGAGTGAGAGCTGTTGGCAGCCAGAAATACTGTTGATTTTGATTCACCTCTGTCATGAAGTTCAGATAGCATGGAGTTTTGTTTCTGGAGCTGGTGCTGCAATTTCATCTCCTTATTTGAAGATGTAGGGGGAAAAGTTGCATTAGAGGATGGTGGTATTGATGTGTGTGGGTGGTTGGATGCTGACGTACAAGGGCATGTAATGAAGGAACCTGTGTGTAAGAAAGTAGCAAACTGGTTTTTTGGTGGTGCTTTTGTTCTGAAGCTCAATTTAAGTGCAAGTTCTTCTGGACTTTGCTGACTATTGTAAAAGTGTTATGTTTGGTTTCACTCAGATTTAGACAATATTCCAGATACAGGTTGCAAGTAGAGGTCTCAATATGTTTTCAAAATTACATTAATAGACATAAAAGTGTGCAGATTATTGGTTGACAACTCTTTGCGTGATATTGGTATCACTGCTGAGTTCAGATCAGGCTCCACTGCAATGCTGAATCTACAAGTTATAAATCTGGCATGGACAGAGCTCAGGATGCAAGATCAGACACCCTTTCTATACTGCAGTTCAACACCCAAAATGTAGCAGAAAGCCTATGCATCAGGTGAATGTACTTAGTAAAAGACTTACATTTAAGTAACCATACTTTGCATTGTGCTTCTGTTATTGGACATAAAACCATGAGGTTTGCTTTGCCATATACTGTTAGAGCTGAGAGTAATTTCTGGCTTGTGGCTGATGTATAGAAAGTTGCGGGTTTTAAAAGCTGTACTGAAAGGTCAAAAAGGCTGCGTGTTGCACCATTTTGTACTGGGACAATGTGGTGAAACTAAAACGGGGGGTCGTGAAATTTCAATTCTATACAAAGCCAAAAGGGTAGGAAAGGCCGTGTTTTCAGATGTTTCAGCTCTCTGTGAAAAGTATTTCAAGGGTTCCCTGTTACTGCATGTATTGAGTGCAACATAAAGCAGCAATCTAAGTGCTGTTATTCTATGGACTCACAGTGTACTAGGTAAAAGCACATCCTTTGTGTGGAATTGCTTGTTATGCATAATATCCCTCTACAAAAGAGGTACTAGTATGATGTATCCCACATGGCCTTCTTTGCTGACATCACTAGAAATGCTTACTGTGAGCTCTGATTTCTTTATTACAGCCTAAATATTGTGAGTGTCAAGACATCTTTTTGTTGTGTAGGCAAGCTGGTATGCTGATAACTTCTGACTCTCAGAAACAAACAGAAAATTCGCATTGCAAAGTAGAAACCTGGAGAGTGTGCTTTGGGGCCAAAAGTCAAGTGCAGCAGCACTCAAATTCAGCAGCGGATCCAAGGAATTTAAACTGGAATTAGCAAGGTCAGAAAAGACAGGGCTCCAAGAGGACATGCCTTGGAAAAGTCAGTTAACCTACAACATTATGCAAATTATTGCAAGCAATGGCTGCTGCATTCTACTGTAATTGTATACTGTATTTTGGAAATCTTGGGGATTTTATTTAGTTAGACCTGGATACCAGGATAACCTAAGCAGTATATTAGCTTTTAAGAAAAATTTAATTCTGCAGTGAGAATTTGATTGATGGTGATTTGAATGCAACTGTTAAATTTCTTGGTGTGGAGTTGGGAATATTCTTAGGTACCACCTCTGTAAGATGCGCATAAGCACTTTCTAATATGGAGGAATGATGCTTTTCTAGACCTTTGGTTGTTTCTGCTTGTGAAAATACTATCCTTTGCCTTTCTTGCACTAGCACTTGTTAATACACATTTCTGTTTGTGGAATTTTGACATCTTCAGTAAAACTGAGGTGGTTGGTAGGCTTAAAGCGACCTAGTAAATATAAAGCCTAAGAAAAAATTTATGCAGAAAGAATAGAATAAAATTATTATCCAAAACAGTGTGATACTGACTGTGATTTGGACTGTGTTGAGGTTTATATCCAAATTCACACATGCTAAGACTAGTTTTGGAGTCTGGACGCAAAGCTAGGTATCTGTGAAGACTAGTGGGTAAAGCTTTCTGTCCTGAGTACATCCAGAGCTTGAAGTTTCACACCTTCTCATGCTGGTTTGCTCAAACAGGTGCCTCCTTCCCCCAGGAAAAGAAGATTAATGGCTACATGAGAAATTAGGGCAGGCTAAGTGTGTCATTGAATTGCATAAGCCCACAAGGTGAGTTGTAAAGGCCAAGGAGAAATGTGTTAAGAGACAAGGAAGGTAATAGGAATTCAGGATCAAACTGCTGATGTGTAAAACTTACTCTAGGATGAGCTTCTCTTAACTGGCAATAAAGAACCTTCCACTTCTGTATCTCTTTCCTAGGATGCAGGAAAGACAAAATGCATAGACCTATCTAGGACCTACCCAACAGTGATTTGTACAGTTCGGGTTCATATTTGACTCCTCAAGAATAGTGGCTAGCAGTCCTACTGCTTTCGAGTATTTTAGATAGCTGCTGGGTGAAGATCAGCTTCCCTTCAAAAGTGGGTTTAGTTTTGGGGCAGGTATCCTATCATCCCAGCTTAGTTTGGTTTAGGTTATTTTTGAGAATGCTTATTCTAGTTCATAAACTATAAGAGACCTGGGAAATGATGGCTGGAAAACACCAGCGGTTGTTTGCATGCAAAAAGCTGGATATAGTCACTATGCCAACCAAGAAACAGACACGCTCGGTCTTTATCACTCCATTTAAATTTCCAGGACGGTTAAATGAGACAAAATGCATGCAAAGTTACACGGCAGTTTGGTAGCTCGTCCTGTGAGGGAGCCGACCTCTCTTTTATGCTAGTTTGCTGGGTTTGGTGAACCTTTTTGGTAAACCTGCTTTTAAGTATGGACTCACACTTGATGTAACAGCAGTGGTACTAAGGGGTTGGTCTGGAATTCTTTCTCTCCCAGTATAGAGCCAGACATTGAAAATAATTTCAGTTTGCTTTTGAATTTTTTTTTTCCTGTAAAGCCCATTTCTTTAAAAGACTAGTGAAAGAGGAATAAGTTTACAGGATCTGGCAATGTTTCTGCAAAAGCTCCATTTTAACCATAGTGTATTTCCAGAAAAAGACAGTAGAGGGGGCTCGTGAAATACACATGCTTTGTTACTTTCTGCAGCAAAATAAATTTCTTCATTTTTCTGCTGCTGGGGGTGGAAGAAGGTGCTGAAATTGTTTTTCAGGCAGCCAGCACACCACCACTGTAGACTGGAAGCTGAGGATAATTTTGAGAGGATGCCAAGTGAGATCTACAATGGAAAAAGCCTAAGGCACCTGAGGAAGTTAACTTTGGGTTATGTTTGATTTTTGGTTTTAATGTGTGGAATATATATGGAGCATGGAGTGACCTCACTTCCTTCACTGTGTAGTTTGCGGTCCTAGATTCAACAGAATAAGCTTTTTAAAATACTTTTCATATTTTAATCATTTTGGCAAAAATTCATTCCATTTTCAAATAATCACAAATTGTGACAACATCCCTTTATGCAGAGATATGATCAAACACTAGATTTCCCACTGTAATGACACAATCTTAAATGCAACATAAATGTGGAAGGGGTGGAAAAGGTGAGTCAACAATGAACAAGAGCTATATAGGTAAAATAACCCAGTTAGTAGTATATGTCATGATACAAAGATATACACACACATAAGCGATTTGGTTGATAGGTTTTCTTAGTTAATAAAATCTTATATGTTTTCCTGTGTTTTAGGGCTGTTTCTTCATGGGTTTTTTGTCCTTAATGTGTCAGCATGTTTGCTGTTGATAAGCCGAAGTATCACAAACACTAGGAACAGAAATCCAGTCCTGCTGTAGTAAACCAGCATTGTTCTAAATGTTACATATATGACAGCATTTTGTTCTTTTTCTTCTATGTTTTAAGCATCTAAAAAGAAGTGCTCTAAAAGCTACCAGTTGCACTGTTCCAGTGCCCTGTCTGCCGGCATGCCTGGGACACTAAACCAGTGCACAATTAGCACATTACTTGTTAACAGAACAAATACACTATTGACTCAGAACAGTACTGCAAACAGTAGGACATAATACAACATCGATTGGATATGTGCTTGACTGTTCTCTTAATGTTTACTGTGCTGTTGAACAGATTAGAAAGTTGAACTGATTTCTTTTTGAGGTTTTTCTCACTGAAACACATTTGCCATTCAACATGCTGCGTTCCGACGTGACTTAACTGTTGACAGGAATGACCTTCAATTTGCTGTCAGTGACATGTATTGAACCTTGGTCAATACTCCCTTGCAGAGACATGGTCATAAGTGGTGTGTGGTGTGTTTAGTTCCATATTTCCCTTTCATAATAACATTGACATAACCAACACACTGCTGGAACTATAGCGTTGTGTGTTGCGTTTTTTTCCAGGTAATTGAATTCATATGGATTTTGGCCTCATGTCCTGTAGGAAACCACAAGAACAAGGTGCTGAAAAATCCCCTGAAAGCTAGGCAATGAAAGTGGACCTTTACAGACCAGAGCTTTTGCTGAAATGTTATGTCCTGCGAAGTACATTACAAATGTTCATTGTTAATGGTGCTTAGATGATACCTGAAAACAAAACCCTCCCAGTAAAGCAGCCAAACAGGGTGATTTTTTCCATGCAAAGGACTACAGTTGTGTTCTGTGTATGTGTGCCTGATGCAGAGTAATATGTCCTGGGGACTCTGAAAATGTGTCAAAACCCGTAACAGGCCAGTTAATAAAAGTATCTCATTCTGAATACATGTTTTCTCTGAAGTACTTTGTCAGTAAAATACTGAGTAGGTATAAAGAGCGTGCACACACACACACACCACACACACACGCAAATTCTTCACAGACCAAGTGCTGTGCAATATAGATGTTATTCACAAATCTTTGTCAGAAAGATTTTGTTGTAATGAGAGCTTTTTTTATTGCAGAATATAATACACAAGGTTTGGTAGAAAGGTGCTGTACTGCTTCACAGCTCATCTCAGCCCATATTGCTCTGTGCAGTCATGCACGCGTGACAGAATATCCTTGCATTTCCTGAGCTGTGTCTGGTGCAGAAACCAACCGTACAGCTTTTCATTGCTTTTTGCAGCTTTACTGCAAATTAGGTTTACCTTGAAGTCGTAATGAAGTTGTTCCATTTGTTCCTCATACTTTGATCTTGTGGCCTATGTTGAAAAGTGGAGTAGTTGGGCTAGGAGGAGGTGTTTTACAGGCAGCAAAAATCCTCTGGGAGCTGGCTAAGCAAGGTCAGGACTAGAGCAGAGCTGCCTAATCTGACATGTCATCCTGAATTGTAGAAAACTTCAAGTTCTCTGGACTTCTGAGATCTTAAATACCAATCAGAGGCAGAATAGAAACCATCAAAACCTTCCCTTTCTCTCTATTTTTTTAAGAAGCAATCAATTATTAAGTCACTTCCTACTGAAAAGGATCCAACCCAAACTCTAATGCTTAACCCTGTCACTTTTGTCGTCTGAGTCAAGCACAGAGGAGTTACAAATTCTCTTGCTTTGAGGAATGGGGAAGCAAGAAATACAGTAAAAGTATGCTGTGCTATTTCTTAAGTGGACTGAATAGGAAAGGCAGAAGTATTAATGACAAACCGTACACTTTGCCACATAGAGGAAACTTGGAGCAAAATAAATCTAATTACTTCAGTATTTGTTGCAGCAACTTTACAAACTGATGTATTTTTATACTAAACTAGTTTTTTTCCTTATGCCAGGTATTTTATTCGAGGACCAGTGTCAGCGCAAATCTTTCTGTCTTCAGCCTGCTGCAAGCCACAGGTGCTACCTGCAGGACCAGGGATCAGTCTAGAGTTGATTACATCTAAAGAAACTATAAGGTGAGGAAAGTAACTATAGCTGAAAAGGTGAGCTGTGCTCCATTGTTACCATAGATCTTGAATTATGTTTTTATCTGTGTGATTTTGTTTTATTTTAATTTTTCCTCTTCCCCCGTGCACACCCACCCCCCCCACCCCCCCCCACCCCTAAATACAGAACACTACTCTGAAGCATGTCCACCACATGGCCTCTATTAGAAATCAAACTGGCCAGCCCAGATTTTTATAACCACAGCAAAATTAAGCTTTTGGGTGTACTATTTCAGGTCCAAGCAGACACTGAAGGAGATGATAGGAAATGCCTCTTCTTAAGACTATATAACTCGTTTTAGTTGGGCAATAGATACTGCCAACTTATATGCCTCACCTGATTAAATGACTCAGTATCTGAATGGAAGTCCCTTTCTACCCCAAATCAATATGATTTCTAGGGAGAGCTAAGAAAAAGGAACTGAACTGGATATTTGTAATGAGAAGGAAAAAATCCCTCCCCTCTTTTTTTCTATGAAAATGAAAAAGAACACCAAACCACAGGCCCAGGTCTTGCCAAACTCATCTTTACGGGAAGCAGCTGAGTCTTTGGACAAGCTGAAGCTGGGTTAATGAGCAGAGTACAAGTGGGTTTATTCCAACAGAGGTCTATACTGCATGGAGCACTCACATGAATCACTGAGTGACATGTCTCCTGCAGTCCTTGACATAAGTCTTTCATGTTGAGGTACTTTCAGTTAAATGGGTCATTAATGGTGCATCTTTTGCATCATCAAATTCCCTCAAGAGCTGCTCATCTTTGTTGGCTTATGTACAGCAATATCCTTCTAAGTCCTTGGCATCTGTCCCCTGTATGTAATTATGAGGAAATTAATCTCCATGCATGTGAATAGCTCATTTTCCAAGAATGACGTGAGAGCTGCTTGCATTGTTACTAGTAAAGCACCTAGATTTATCAAACAACTCTGCAAGGAACAGGCACATAAACTTCAATGTGTAAATAATATGTTAATATTCTAGCTGTCTGGTCTACACTCAGATGTTGGAATGCAAATGCTTTCTTTTTTCTGTGAAGACAGCAAATGTTACATGTTATCCACTATGTAAATGTCCTTAGATAACATTAATCAAAATTGCTTATCAGCTGCAAAACATACTTCTAGATGTGCATCTTCAGGGCAGCCCAAAGCCAAATGGGTGACAGGCTTCTAATAGATGTCTCATGAAACCCTGTTCTGCCAGCACTTGTCTTTGTTAAAGCTGAACTGTAGTCCATGTTCTCATCCCGTGATACAGGGTGTGATATATGTGGGCTGGTCTTAGAAACTGTGATTCGTTCATGCCAGAGGAAAAACAGGACCATGAAAGCAATGCAAATATGCAACCCAAACACACGCAAGTCTTTTTCCCACAGATCCCTGAACTTTGAGAGTTTATTGCAAGACTAGAAAGCTAACTTAAGAGAAGCATCCAGTCAAATCCACACAGAAGTTCCCTCAGAAGTCTGATGTCCTAGTGGTCTATGCCATCATTTCGAACGTGGTAAATGTGCATTTCCAGTGGTATATGCTGTTACTAAGATAAAAATTGGAGCCCATACTAATATGGTAGGTTGGCTTCTCTATGTACAGCAGAACAGAAATTGGGTCAAGGAATGAGCAGGAAGTCAGCAGTGACACTGCTTCACAAGCAACTAGTTTTGTACTTGGGGTTGAAACTACATAATCCATAAGCCACTAACTGTATATACAAAAATGTGAAGTTCAACATATTCTATTGATAACTTTCTGAGCAATGGTTTCCTATTACTTTCCATGCAGCACAGAGTTAGCTGTGTTAACAAAATAAGAACTGGATGTGTTTAAAAGCTGCCTGCCCATTCGAGTAATATGGTTCACGTGAGCATAGACCTCCATGTTCTTGGGAAGGTGGGGCAGCCAGTAGTGGAGTAACAAGCCTAGACAGTCTGTTTGATTGCTCAGCCTCACATTGGTCCCTAGAAAAGCACGTCCTGTTGGATTCCATTTCCAAATATTTTAAGAGCAAGGGGATAATCAAGGATGCATGTGTTGAGAGCAAATTGTGCTTGACCAGCTGGATTGCTTTCTCCAATGAAATGGCTGATTGTATGGTTCAGGGGAGAGCAATGGACACAAACTACCTGGGTGTTTAGAAAAGCTTTTGACAGGATCTATCACAGCATTCTTGTTTGGAAGCTGTGGTATGGGCTTGAAGAACAGATGGCCAAATATGCTTAAAGTTGCCTGAGCTGCCAGTCTTGGAGGGTAGTAATGATGGGCCAGATGTCCAGCTAGCAGCTGGTTAAGAGTAAAGTACCCCAGGGATTGATTTGGGGGCTGTTATTGTTCAATAACTTCATCAACAGCCTGGATGATGAAACAAATTGCCCCTATGGCAATTATTAAGTTGCCCTTTATATATGTGTAGTAGTTAGTAACAGAACCTGTGAGGCTACTTATTTTCTGGTGGTAGACTTGGGATTTTTTTGCTAGTGCTGGGTTTTGCAACACTTGATCTTCTGTGAAGCTGTCGAGAACTTTTAAATAAGCTGATGCGGTGGATTTACCTTGGCTGGAACCAGGTGCCCACCAAGCTGTTCTATCACTCCCCTCCTCCGAAGAATGGGGTGAGGGGTGAAAATAAGCTGTCAAAAAAGCTTGTGGGTCAAGGTAAAGGTAGTTTAAGGAAGCAATAGTTTAATGAAACATGTGTGGAAGCAAAGGAAAACAAAAGATGTTATTCTCTACTTCCCATCAGCAGGCAATGTTCAGCCACTTCCTGAGAAGCAGGGCTCAGTATGCGTAGTGGTTGCTCCGGAAGACAAATGTAAATAACAAATGCCCCCACTTCCTCCTCCTCTCTCTTAGCTTTTATATCTAAGCAGATGTCATATGGTATGGAATATCTCTTTGGTCACTCTGGGTCAGCTGTCCTGGCCATGTCCCCTGCTCCCAAGATCTTGCCCACCCCCAGCCTAGTGGTGAGGATGGGGAATGTTGGAGAGACAGCCTTGATGCTGTGCGAGCGCTGCTCAGCAGTAGCCAGAACGCTGGTGTGTGTCACCACCTTTCTAGCTACCAGTACAAACCACAGCACTATGGGGGCTGCTGTGGGGCTCAGCCAGACCCAATGCAGCTGCATTTACTTGCCAGTATTAGAATTAAAAAGGGACCCTGGTAAAGTAGTATGTGGGACCTTGTTAAGTCCAGTTCCATGAGCAGCTTAAAACCTTATGAACAAGGTGAAGCAGCCCAGCTCCAAGAGCGATTCAATTATTATTTTAGTAAATCTTATACATTTGACTTGCTGGAGCAGTTTAGTACCTTCACACAATATAAAGATTAGATTACAATGTTATTCTCTTGCCAAACAGTGGCACTTCAAAATAGGTCTCAGTTCCTATTTTGGTGTAATTTTCCAGAATAGTGGCTTGCTTAATGATTTATGCTGAGAGGACTTTTGTTCGTATTAATACCTTCAAAGTACAAGCTAGAAGACTAGAATCTATCAAAAGACTTTTTTTTTTTTTTTTTTTCTCCTGATATAATGTCTTAAATTCTGAACTAATTATTTAGTGGCTGGAAATACGCTGTGATCTCACATAAAATAATTTCTAGGTGGAAGGAGAAAAATAGTATCTTAATTTTGGTGGTCCCTGAGGAGAGCAGAAGTAAAATACTGTTTCCAATACAGAGTTTCAAGATTTTGTGGCGTTAATTAAAAGCATGATTTGGGGCTGTTATCTGTTGAAGGGCATAGAACTTGCAGTGCCTAACAAAGTGCTCTAAAAAGAAATCACTTCAGTTATGCATCATGGATGCTGGTGCTTTCATACAGGTTTGTGTATGTTTGTCATGATGCTTGTTTTGTAAGAACATAATATAAGAAGGGCAATACTGAGAAAAAGTGTCTCCCAGCTTCCAGTCATTTTCAGTTCAAGGAACCTCCTAAGCTTCATATAGTTTTTCAGTACCGAGTATCTTGGTGAACTTTTTTTTCCATGTTTCTGTGCATCCCCTGCCTGACTGCATGTGAATTGTTCACATCCAGGACATCTTGTGGCAAGGAATTATACAGTTTGACTAAGTACACCATGGAAAAAATAGGTTCTTGTGTGTTCTTGAACCTGCCACCTGCTAGTATCGTTTCATAAACCCCAGGTCTTGTGCGGGAAGAGGCAGGCAGTAGCTAGCCCCTATTCACCCTCTTCTTGCCACTTATGATTTTACAGATATCTTTTGCTCTTCTCTATCATCTTTTCTAGATGAGAAAGTCCTGGTTAATGCAGTCATTCTTTATATGAAGGCATTGGCTCTTCAGACCACTGGCCATCCTTGTCCCTCCTTGAACTTTTTCCAGTGTCAGTCAGGTGTTGTTGAGGATGGGTGAGAAGAACCAGAATTGCAAATATTATCCAAGCTCTGGACGAAATGTGGATTTAGACAGCAGCATAACAATGTTCTCTGCTTTTTTTAAGAATGCTGAATTATATCAGGGTTTTGATGAGGGTGCACTGAGCTGATATGTTTGTTAGGTTTCTTGCCTAACCCTAAAATCTAGCTCTTGAATCAAAATAGGCAGGATGTTCCCCATCATTGTGTCAGTGAAGTTTGGGCTGGTGTTCCACTTACATCACTTTACATCAGAGCTGATGTGTCTTTCTAACACTCTGTTACTTAGTCCTGTAGGTTCTCCTGCAGTTCTTCACAATCTGCTTTTCTCTTTACTAACTTAAATAACAAAATTATTAGACTTTGTGAGTGACTATTTATCCCCTTTTCCATGTTGTTTGTGAATAGCTTTCCACATATGCTGCAGTGTGACTAGTGGTTACCACCAAGCAGCCAAATGCATTGGTTGTTTTGAGGCAGAAAAACTGTAGTTGCTGAAGAATGATGGAACTGATTCAGATTTAAACATGGGACTGTGAATGCGAGTGTGTTTGCTAGGTCATTACTGTTGATTTTGGACTTTACACCCATTAGCTCAGGTCCACTGTTTTACCCACAGCAGCGAGACTGGGGCTGTTGTTGCAGGATCCCCTCAGATACTCTGCAGTTTGTTCCCTTGCTCATAACCTGCAATTCTACCTTTCCAGGTAGTGCATACACAGGAAACTTGTCTCTGCTTCTTGGCAGAGAGCTGCTGACCGCTGGCTTCTGCTTGCTTTGTTTTTTATTAATTCTTCTACTTCAGTCTCCATGGTTTTCAGTCAGTCCTGAATGAATTACTGTGGACCTGCTTGGGTAAGCTTCGGCTCAGCGTTTGGCATGTTTCTGCCACCATTTGCTTGCCCAGCCAGCCTAGACCTGGCTTACTTTTATCACTTCAGGCTTACGTATGATTAAGCAAAATTTCACTGATATTGCCTGTATAATTCTGCTTAGAAACAGTTTACTGTGAAATACAAAATAGGTTTTTGTTAATATTTTCTCTGTGAAATACACAGATACCTTACAGAAACCAAACATCACCGATACAAGTTAATTTAAAAAACTAATCTAATTCCTTCAATTTCATTGGAAGAATATCAGTCATTAATAAAAAATAAAAAATAAAAAAAAAAAAAACAAACAAAAAAACAACAACAAACAAGCCAGGAGGAGGTTTGATTCTGCATTGGTATTCGTAAGGTAGAAAGCTACGAAACTTGGCAAAAGTCTTTCCAGCCCAGCATTTTATCCCCAGAAATGGCTAGTAGTGGGTTTTCAAGGAAAGAACCTAAAGAACACACTGTGCTGCTATTTTTTGTCATAAGCAGAGGTAGTTCTGCAACATTTGTCTGACATCCCTTAGGCAGAGAGATGCTCACACACACGGAAACTGTGCAACAGTTGGTCAGGGTCAGGGCTGGCTCCAGAGTGCCTTGGGCTGAGGTGGCTGTACTGCCCATGTGCTGCACAGCTGGGTCTTCCCATGTGCAGGAGTTGGCACCCAGAGCTGATGCATCCTGAGTGCCCTGGGTATGCTCTGCATGCGTAGGCCGTCTGTGCAGCACCTGGGCAGCAGATGTTGTACGGCTGGTCAGTGCTGGGCATGCATCGTGCAAGTGTCCTGTGGGGACAACTGTGCAGTGGGCTGTTCTGGGGGCTTTGCTGATCACCTTGGTCATTTGAGTGTCTCGAGCCCATAACCTGTATGTATATGGACAAAACGCCCTTCGAAAAAGGTGATGTGTCCCAAGGAATCTAGATAATGCAGGATATGCTTAATAAAGAGTTTTTAATAGCTGGTATGGCTACATTTCTGGTGCATGTCGACGTTTGGGCCTAATCTCTCTTCCATTGAAGCCAGGGCCAAAAATCACACTCATTCCTACCAAAGCTGTCACTGGAATCCCTTTCCGCTTCCACCAAAAATCCTACTGCCAGTACGTATGAGAGGAATTGGACAGTAGGGAAGGGCAACATGCACTGAAATCAGTGCCTGTGTAAATCATGGCAGTTGTGTCAGTGACTTGTCTGGAGTCAGGACCTTGGCCATATATTTTAATTCTTGCAGTGCTGAGTTTCTATTCTGCTGACAGGGAAGAGGAATGACTAAAATCATTGAATTCACTGGCTATAGCAGTAGGTTCAGCTCATTTCTCTTCTGCAATTGCTCTTTGTCTTGGGTAGTTACCCTGTTGTTAAGAAAAATCAGTCTTGATGCATCTAACTCACAAGGGTTCTACAAGGCTTGCAAACATCTCTGAGGTACTCACAGCTGCTGAAGTGCTTTTGATTGACAACACCACTTTCATGTAATTCTTCCATGTTTCCTTTTGTATTATTTTCAATTGCAGTAATTTCAACAGAGCTGTCTACAGTCAGAAACTATGGAAATTGAATACACAAAGATGTAATATTTCAAGGAAGAGTAAGTATCGCAGTATCATTTTTTTTCCAAGAGAAAGGATATAGGTTTCTCAAGAGCAGCTCTGTATTCTCAGTTTAACTGGCAGACAGGAAATGCTTTTTCTTTCTTTAGGTCCCAAAGGATGTTTCTTTGTTAGAAAGCCAAACCTCCATTTCCTCTATTTCTTGTAACTGATAGCAAACCTGGTGAACATAGAGTAGACTTGGCATCAAATGCATGAACTTGTAGCCTATTTCTTTTACAAACCAATTTCGTTTGAACATTGGAAGTCTGCCTTTGTTTTCTGCTAGATAACTTGGTAGGCAACTAATTGATGTTCTTGTGGCCAGATGCTGGAGCCTACCCTGATGTTAATGAGACTTCGCTAACACAAACAGTCTCAATGAGGTTAACAGCAACCCATGTGTGCGTGGAAGTCCCTGGTGCAGCTGTTTTATGCTGAGAAATGTTAACAGTGGCTTGGTCTCGATCCCAGCTTTGACCTGCAACAAATTCCCTTTTTCTTCCCCAGGGTCCTGTGCATACACTGAATATGGCTGGACTGCATACATAAAGCATACATAGAGGTACCCAAGCGAGCTTTGGTAACAGAAACAATAGCTATGTACAGCCACAAACCTGCTTTTAAGAGCGCTAATTGCAGTTTGGGTGGCAAAGCATGCTGTCCAAATTGCTGTGCAGCTAAAACATGGACTCGTGCGGTTAAACGTCAGGATGGGAATTTCAAGAGCATTTTGAAACAAATCAGTCTTGTAGTGATCAAAAAGCTGTGACCACAGCCAAGTGGTTAGGTTGGGTAAGTCAGATATCTAGGATGCTGAGTAAGTGTGGTATGATGATTTGGAGCAGGTACAATGTAGCTGAGAAGGCTGGAGAAGTATTGCAAGGATAGGCAGAAAATACCATCTTAAACAGTGCAAAACACACAGCAGACACCAGCACTTGGAAGTCACGCTTCTGGCTATTGCTGGTACCTGACTGTCAGCTGGAGGGCTGCAGGGGCAGAAGCAGCGTGTGGCGGAAACTGACCCCACGTTCATGGATGCAAGACTCTAAGCACCAACTGTGTCTTTTTATTTGTCTTTATAGAGGTTAGGAACCTTGGTTGCTGGAGTTTGCCATCTCTGCAAACTAGTCTGACTCAGTATCTGCAGTGTTACTTCTTCACTGTCTTTGTATTTTCAGGGGATGATTTTTCTTGATTTACTTCAGACCAGGACAGAATACCCCTGTGCTTTAAAGGATTGCTGCCTAATGAGTTTCTGTGATTCTGAACTTTAGTGTAAAGTTTCTCAGCCATGAGGCTCTCCTTTGCAGAACTGCTGAGATTATTTTCATTTACAATTAAATGAGAGGTAAAGTTTAGCCTCCCATTTTGTTTGGTTTTGTGCCCACACCTCTGAATTGCTTCTGCAGTGGTTTGTCTGACCGTGCAGCTGTAGAGACCAGACAGAGACAAGGAAGGCTTCAGCTATTTGATTGTCATCCAGCTGGCAATAGTAGTGTTGGGTTTGGGGAGTTTTCTAGCTGATAAGTAGGTTTATATGTTTGAGTTTGATTATTCTAGGCGGACGGTTGTGTTTACTTCTGGTTAAAAAGTTACTCGAGCAACTAGATGCATACTTTCATCATATGCAGGCATTTGTGCTTTGTCAGTGAATTAGCTACATATTTCTTGTTTAAAAGTTTCAAAATATTCCCACATGCTGCTTGTCCTTGATACATGAATCACAAGGCGAATGGCAAATTTAGGAAGCCCCTTATAACAAGCATACAAATAAAAATTAAGAACTCATAAAGGGCAAAATTATAGGTTGAATTCTGATAGTTGGGTGTCTTAATAAATACTTGTTTTGTTTGCAAACAATCTGCAGAAACATTTTAAAAGTTTATCTGTGAAGACAATATTTTCAGAAATAAAACCTACATTTTTTTAGGGGAAACTATAGCAGTAAACGAGCACAAGAAAGCAGAAGGAAACATGCAAGTAGCAGGCCTATGATGTTGCCTGACTTGAATTGTATACTTCAGTTATCCTGAAGTTAAATTTGATCATGAATAGTCAGTTCTGCAATGAAGTAGTTTGCTGTAGCACTCAACTACCATTCAAAGAAGACAGTGAGGCTTTTTGACTGGTGTAGTCCAGATTTTATAAAATAGGAAGCTAAAACTGCAACTTTATTCAAGGCATCAGGAAATTTCAACTGTCTTAGCTGGCAAGAAAAAGAATATAAATTTTAATAGACTTGATAAAAACAGTTTTATGGTACGAGATGAGTAGTCAGCCTCTGAAAACACATGTAGATAACTACTGGTCAGTTTTCGTGTAAATACTTGATATGAAATTAACCACTTAATAATTTAATCATCAGTCTAACTGATGAATGGAGTCATTAGCACCTACCTATTTTATCTAATGCTGAGACACCAAGGTTCTTTTTAGGTTGTGTTCCCAACAAGAATTTGTCTGTTTGTCTCCAACTGCATATTCTTTGTAAAATCGTAATAGCAGGATGTGGTTGGAACATCATACATGATATTACAGCTGTTAACAGCAAGGCTTTTCCAGGAAGGGATGTTGGAGATGTATCTGATATAGTGCTTGCAGTCATACCCCAGGAAAAATACTGACCTCTTGTCAGACTGGATGTCTGCTGTTAGCTTACCAGCTACAGGAGAGGAGTGGTGAGGCTGTATGAATTGGTGGTCTTCACAATTATTCTCACTGGTCTTCAGCAAAGTCCCTTGACCCTTACTGGAAAGCTATGCAATAAGGTGCTTCTGGTTCACTAAAACCAACCAACCAACCAACCCCCAACCACATGCCCTGTCATCCTATCGTGAACTTACTCGAAACAGAGCAACAGAACTGTACTTTTCCAATAGAAAATACGGACTGTGATCTTGTTGCTACCACACAAAACAAATACCACCTATTCGCAAAGTAATTCTTCCTACATCTTGATGGCTGGCTTTGCCACTGAATTATTCTTAAATGGGATCCATTTTAAATGCAAACCACTTTCTTAATTTCCTCCTAATTAGTCTTCTGTAGACATTATGTAGGTCAGCGGTCCCTCAAGATAGAGATGACCTCCTGCAGGGAGGATAAATAGGAGTCCAGGGTTTGTTCACAGGCCTCACAAATCTGTGTTGCTCTCCAGAGGGTCGGGTTTCTCTCTTTCTCATTCCTTTGGAAAAAAATCTTTGGTCCAAAGCTATCTGGAAAAACGTAAGGTAAATGCAGCCAGCTCAGATATCTGAATCTGTGAAGAAGGTAACACCAGGTCCCAGAAATTAGCTGGGATTCATGTGCCAGTTCTGTGATCTCTTTGGCATCTTCTGAATAGAAATACAACTCAGAAGATTTCCAACTAGTGTTGCCCAAAGCAGAGTTCATTGGGCATGACGATGAAGACAGACAATCAGAGACATGTAAACTTGCAGTTGGGTGGGAACTTTACGATACAATGACACTTTCCTAAATTTGGACTCAATTGCTGGTAGTTTGGGAAGCATTGCCACAGTCACGTTAAGGTTTTGAGAGAAGATTTCTTTGCTTAGACTTAGTCCATTGTGTAGGACTGATATTTCAGAAAACGAAATGACAGATAAAGCATCCCATTGCTTCACTTCAGCTGAGTTTTACTTTGTACCAAAAATCTTTTAAATGAAGAATCTTGTCAGAGCACTAAATTGGAAAGAAACAATTGTTTGGCTGCTGTAGACACATGAGATGGACCTCAGTGGTTTCCACATTTACCCAAGGACCTTACTTCACTTGTGGAAGCCACATTCTGTAAGAAATCGGTCTCCATTCAAGTAGTGTTTGGACAACACTTGGCATGCAGGGGAGGTGATAGAGCTGACAGGAGCATGACCAAAATATGTGTGTGTTTATACAGCTTGTGCTTATCACAAGGCAGAACTTTCCTTCACTACAATACCCCAGTGGATGTTGCTCTACTTATGTACATAGCTTTGCTGTTTCCTCTTCGTTACATGGTCACTCTGCCTTGTGGGCAGATGAAGGGTGCTGAGGTATGTGGACCTCACCAAGCCCAGTATGGCCATCCTGGTGGGTTCCTCCTGCATAACACAGGGAGAGGAGCTCAGAGACGAGCAACGTGTTTGCTTTATGCTTGACCCAGATACTGAAGGGAAGAAAAACATCTTTGAGGTTTTACTATGCACACTGGTGTGTGTTTTGCTTTCCATAGAAAAGAGTGATGAGCCAAAGAGGCAGCTGTTTCAGTGGGTGAAATATAAGTAAATTACCAATGGCAATGGGTCTCTTGCTGATGAAGAAGCTCTTTTCCTGGTTCTGATGACCCACTCTAAATATAAACCTCCAATCAGGCATTTCCCCCCTCCCCATTTGTCAGATGAACTGTTGGTTTCAACAACTACTTAAGATGCTGTGGTTGAAATAGGATCCAGAGGTGTGTGTATGTTCTTACTGACCGGCTGCCATAGTAAAAGCTCTGTGGTTTGGTGATCCAACTTAGTATAAATCACCATTTAAATGCTTAGTGATATATCATAGTGAGACATCAGCCTTTGAGAAGTGTCTTTGTGGCTGTTATGGTGCAGTGATGAGGCCAAAAATGCTGCTCTGAATAAGGTTCATTATTAAGGTAGACTGAACTACCACTGTGTTCTACAACCCCTGCAATCTATAACACATCCTTTCACCAATACTTTTTAAACTGCAGGCCTTGAAGCTACATGTCAGCTTAGCACAAATGTTCTGTGCTGCTTCTTCAGCACTGTTAATTGGTGCCGTGGCTTGGTCCTCATTTTTTGCAAGAAAATCATGGCGCATCATGTGCTTGCTGATTCAGTTTGGGAGTAGGGTGGTGACGAAAAATTTATTTGTTCCTTTTGAAGTAGATTTTACATTTCTGCCTGATGTGCCTTTTTTCCAGTGCTGTAACAGCTGGATTTCCAAACAGACATTGTGGAGCCCAAATTGTCCAACAACTTTTGATGAGGCTTTCCAAATTTTTCAGGGAGGAACAAGGCCCAAATATTAATGCTTCTAAGAAAACAAGAAGGTTAACTCCCTTCTGCTGTGTGGAATCAGAACCCCCTTCTGCTGTGTGGAATCAGTTCATTATTTCCAGAGGTACTGCAGCTTCTCAGATAAGACTTCTGTGTGTTTTCCTGTTTAGGAGCTAATTCAAATACAGCTGCATCCATCACTAAGACTGTCAATAGTGTCTCTGTTCCCGTGATGTGTAAAGATGTGCATGAAGGTCCCATGTAATAATTTATTCCTGTCATATGAGTATGAGGGGAAGTGTGTAAGTGACAGAGAGAGAAGAAAAATAGATTAAGTACGGGAAAAGAAAATTGAGGTGTTTCTGTAAAGCTTGCGGAGGTGATGAATGCTGTTGATGTAATATGCAAACAGCAAAACAAGTGGTTTGGCAGCCACTGTAAAGCAATTTACCTTGCTGACCAATGTCACCTCAGTTGCATTTCTGTGCTCCTTTTATGGCTTGCACACTCCTGTGGTTCCTAGTCTCTAGCTCTGTGCCTCAGTCATCCAGGGCTGTTTTTTTTTCTATTGGTGCATAAAAAATGGTGTTGCACAACTACTTGTTACTAAAGATAATAGCAGCTCCATCATAATTTTCAGATCCCCTGTGGGAATGCATAACCTCCTGCCCATTGCTGTGGAGCATACATGACTGTAATGGGGCTCTGAGGTCACCTGGGATTTTCCCAAGCTGCTATGGTTTGGGTGGGTATCAATTAAATACATTAGTCAAACACTGAGAGGATGCTGCTGTTAGCCTGGACTTCAGGACGTATAACAAGTGAGAGCCCTCAGTCTCATGCAGATTTGACTGAAGACAGCTAAAACATTGATGTGGTCCCATCTGCCAGGGAGGAGGGTCTTCTGGCTGGACTGCATGCTCTATGGCATAAGAACACTAAAAGCTGTGATAGCAAGACTGAACCCTAGCTCTGTGGGAGCTGTGCCCAATTGATAGCGCAAAAGCTGCAACCCAGCATTCAGAATGCGACTAATCACATCTTGGATGCAGACACTGGTCTGAGGTTCCATTAGAAAGGGCGGCAGGCTGCTCTAGCCACGACCTTCAGTCTGAGAGGAGGGGTTAGGTCAGCTGAGACTGTAGCAAAGAACCCACGGAGTGAAAATGTCAGTCCTGTTCAAATCCCTGTAGCAGCATAAAGTTTCACATGCACTGTAAGATGGTAAGTGAAGGACGAAACATCATAAAGCTCCCCCACAGCCTGCCTGCAGTGATGATGCTGCCGCGCTGGCACGGTGGAGCCAGAGCCAGGGCTGTTGGTGCACCTGGACGCTGGCACTGCTCCAAGCTTTGCTGGTAAGTCTGAATAGGCCCTTGAAATACCCCCAAGGGTACACGGTGCTGCATCTCAGCCCCTGACATTGCTTTGTTAGAGCTGGAGGCAGCTGCAGCATCTTTTGTTCAATTGCAGCCTAGCTCTGACCAGTGGCCTGTGGATGTTAGTTAACTGATATTCAGCTATCCCTTTTCTGTGGGTATTAGTGAGCTTTTGGGGGCTTATATGAGCACAAATTAGTCACCTGGGTTGCCCAAATGACTGTGAGGCAAGAACACCTGCATTTAATCTGGAAGGTCACCCTTTATCTGATGAAGAGAGCAGGAAAAATGGATTGGGTAAAAATTGCTGGGTGTGAAGGATGATACTGTTAAAATGGATGGAAGCAGCAGGCACCCAATACTGTGTAGCTCAGTGAGTGGTGGCTCACAGCATGCAAATATTGGCTGGACAAGATTAATTTTGACCTTAGGGTTTTGGTTCATAGTGTTTCCTCAGTGTGGCATTTTAAACTCAGATAAGACAAATCAGAATGAATATTTAACATGAGTGTGTGCAGGCACAATGCTGGCTTGCAAAAGCCAAATCTGCGCTTCAGAAGTTTCTGAGGCAGTGTCCATATAGGGGAAAAAAAGCACAGATGTATAGGTGTTTTGTTTCTTGTTACGGTTTCTTTCCACTGTTGTATCTTGCCGAGAAGACACTGCCAGCTGATGTGTTCTGGTCTCTACAAGTGTTTTAATGCCTCTGTGGACAACTGAGACAGACTGTTTTGATAGATCTCAGGAGTGGTCCTTGATGCAACTGATCACCTTTTCTGCTTGATGGATAATTGTTTAGGATAATAATGTGGCAGCCTGGTTGAAGTCTTAACTCAGTGGAGAATATTTGCTTGGGTAATTCTGGTCAGTAAGGAGCAAGCTCCCTTTCCTGTGCTATGCCACCGGCATCTGGTTTATTTGCATTTTTATTGTAGCAATGGGAAACTGTATAGTAACAGGAATATTGAGTGGCCATAAAACTATGCATGTCTCAAAGAACAAATGTGTGTGCCTAAATTTTTAAGCCAAGGTTAAGAGTGGGAAAGTATAGCTAAATCTTTCTCAATAGCAACTCTTGTGCAAGTCCCAGGTGTGTTTCAGACTAATTACTTAAAAATACGCTTGCTCACAGTTGTACAACAACAGCTATGAAACGCTCAGAATTTAACAAATCTCTTTTTTTAAGCCTATGAAACCACATAGTCCACAGAAATGCTTGATAGGACACAATTAATTAATCCAAATATTAAATTAAGAAGAAGCTTCCTGATTTACAGCAAAGATCTCATTGTCTTCAACCTACAAAGCCTCTCTAAGTTTTATGCCCCTCTCTAAATCTTATGGTGGAGAACAGGAGCTATTCTAGATTTTGTGGCTTGAAAAACCTCCCTCTCCTCTTTATCTTTGTCTGTTTCCGTACCTTCTTATAACATCATGGATTGTATTTAAGTGATTGTCATACCCTGTCTGCAATGCAAATGAGTTTGTGGTGTCTGCTTTTCCACTTAATGGCTCACTTGTCTCCTGTACTACTTTGAGACCTTATGCAGTTTTCTGTTTTCTGCTTTTAGAGAAATGCTATCATTTGGTGGTTCAAAGGTGCAATAAGCTATTTTAAGAGGGCACGGTTCAGACTGTATCGCCTTGCAATTGAGTCGCATTGCAAAAAAAATCGCCTTGAAAATAATTGTCTTATATAATTTATATTTCCTGAGACCTGTTTTCTTCCCCTTGCTTTTTCCCGGGTGAGGAAGTGTTTGTAAAACTGCCACTTTAATTCTGTCTTTCCATATTGTAGTTACAAGAGATAGTCTGTACTACTGTCAGTAAGTATCACTGAAGGAATTACTGGTACCTTGGTTCTGTTATCACAGCTGTAAATGCCAGTCAGATTCTGGCAGAAGTGAATTTCTTCCCGAAAGTGCAATGTGGTAAGATCTTAAAACTGTCAGTGATTCAAAACAAACTCTTCACTGTAGCAAGTGTGATTGGAAGGATACCTGTGTGATTAAACAAGCAGCTTGGGAAAACACCTTTTGAAATCATCCCTCAAAGGCTCCTTGCTGTATGTTCTCTGCAGCCTGCTTGGGAAGAAGGAAATAATCACTATTTACATGGGAATGTTAAGCTGCCCATCTGCACGCTTTTACCTCCACACTTTGCTGTACCCCTGCACTTCTTCCTAGCAAACCTGACTTGCTACACTTCAAAGCTAAGTATGCTTTTGTGTTCTTTGCAAGAGAAAATTGTAATTATTGATAGTAGGCTCATAGTTGGCTTTAGCAAAGAAGGGTAGAGAGGTAAACTGTGGTATTTGCTTACAGCTGAAGAGATGAGCTGGCTGCTCTGAGGGTAGGCTGAGCTGCTAATCCTTCCCTCTTGCTTGTACGGGCCTATACTAAGATGCCTTTGGGCTGGCTTTGGAGGAGGACTGAATCACTGACAACGTCTGCTCCCATGTTCTTGCTTTCCAAGCAACCATACCTTGTAGTGTGACCCACATTCAGAAATTTAGATTACAACTGAGTAAAGGAATGTTAAACAGGCAGTGTTATGGTGGACTGGAAAATCAGAGAATAACCTTCCCAGAGTCATAGCTGGACATGGTGCAGGGGACACATTTTTCTGTGAAGATGTATTTTTTAGTGTAACTTCACAGCATCCCCTGCTCGGTACCTGTTATGGAAGCTGCTCACCCCACCTCCCTGCTTCTTTGACTGTACCCTGGTTGCACCTCTCCTGGCACATGTCCAGATCATTTTGGAAACATCTGCTCATCTCTGAGATGTAGTGTTGGTTTTGCTAGTCTACAGAGACTCACTACTTCAGTGAGAGAGTTTGTATACTTTTTATACATGTGGTAATACTTGGGGGGGGGGGTGCGGGGGGGAGAGCAAATCAAACTCTCAAAGTATAGGAAGGGCAGCTCCTATTGTGTGTGCTTGACTGCTGACATGCACACATGAAGTAGGGTGATGGAGCATCAGGGAGGAAAAACAACTGAGGGTCACCTGTAGTTCTGTACATTTGTCCTTCTCTGATGTTTCCAAATCTTTTGAAGGTTATAAATTGTTAAAACCTTTTCAAGGTTCAACCTTTATAACCTTTTCAAGGTTATAAATTGTCTTTAAAATGTGGTAGTAGCATGAATCCACTAAAATGTCAGCAAACGTGAAGTGGAAGATATCTGCCACTATGTACCTCCTGACAACATGCAGCCCAGCTTCTCTCTTTGCAGCCTACAAGAAGGAAGCTGAGTGCAAACGCCTCCAGCTTGGAAATCCAAGCCTGAGGCGAGGCCACCCGCTCTTGAGCCAGCTCAGGGTATGGTGGGCGGCTTTGTCGCCTGGTCCACCCCTGCATAAGACTGTCTGTCCTACCTGTATAACAAGAGCTCAGGTGTGAAGGGTGGCAGCGCCTGCTGCTTTCCCCACAGCAGCAGCTGCTGCATCTTACCCTAGGGGCAGCAGCAGAATGCCCTTCTATCCAAGTTCTCTGCTGGCTTTTCATCCCAGCCCTATCCTTCATCTTTTATATGTGGGGGAGGAGGAGGACTCTGTTATCATTTTTCTGACCTGTCCCTTCCTCCTAAGGCAGCTGGGGTGGAGTAGATTGGCCTTTGTAGAAGGAGTAGGTTTGGGACTTATGGAGGCCTGCTGGTGTGGTCCTCAAAGGCAGATGATGAAAGCAAGTGATGGGAAGGGGGCTTTCCTCCTCCCTAATGTTTTTAATCTCAGTGCCTCCTCCTCACCTGCTCTGCATCCTCCAGGATACATTCTGCTGCTGCAGAAGTAAAATTGGATCTTGCCCCTGGGACTGAGATGCCTCAAGTGCTGAAGTCTCCCTTGTCTGTCAAGGACACTGTCCCACATAATAGCCTCTGTTTGGGGTATGACTCTGCATGGGCAGAGGTATTTCCCTGTGTTCTGGGAAATTTTAAACACTGGGAATATAGTATTATGGAAGAAAGAGCTGGGAGGGACCTCCAGCGTTAGGTAAGTCCAGCCTCTTGCCCAAAGTCGGGAATGATTGCAGCTAAGCTATTCCTGTGAGATTCTTGCATCATCTCAGTTGCAGAAGACTTGTAACCTTCCTGGACACCCTCTGCACATTTACCTCTGTTAATCTCTCTGTTACTTCTTACCCTATCCACCGCAGATCCAGAGAATGGGTGATCTGCTTCCTTGTGGCCCGCAGTGGCTTTTTATCAGTTTTGAAGATGGTTATTGTGTGTCTCCTCTTTCTAGCTCTTCTCCAAGTACCCTGGAATGGATGAGCCTGGTTATTCCAGGTAGGTGCCACAGGATCAACTCTGGAATTGCTTCAGCTGGTTCTTACCTTCCAGGAAGGCTGTTGTGCAATGCTGGATACTGGGCTCTGGCAGAGACCTCCCTGATACAGCATGAAAGAACATGGTAGAATGTAACCTTCTCTAGCTGAAAGTTAGGCTGTTTGGCTCAAGAGAGAAGAGACAAAATGGCTATTTTTAATTTTTTTTAAGAAGTAGTTAGAAGAAATGCTTGAGACAAAAAGGAGACAGATTATTGTCATTTTTATTTAAGACAGCTTTGCATGAAGTTTTTTTTTCTCCTCCTGACAGACATGGGATCCAGGGGTTCATCCCTCATGGCACTGATGTGCCTTCAGCAGTGTGGATACACTGGCAAATGAGTCAGGCACTGCAATGCCTCTGTTGCTGGCAGGATGTCTCCTTGAGGTGCTTCAAGGAGGGGTGCTCCTGCCCTTGATGTGATCTAAGCCTTTCTTCTCCCCAAAGCACAAGGCAGGCTTAGCACTTGCTGACAGCTGTGAAAGGAATTAGTTTTTGTTTGTATCTTATGCGTAGGCTTTAACGGGTGTTGCCGTTACGTAGTTGAACTCTTCCCTGGCTGCAAACATCATCTTCCCACACAAAAATCTTCTAGTAGAAGACAAAAATCCTCTTTATAATGCTGTAATGAATGTGAGCAAAGCAGTTCTCTTTCTGCCACTCTGAAGTGCTGAGCAGTGAATTTCAATAAACTGAAATCCCCCTAACTTAAATTGTAAATCTGTTCATTAAAGCTGCATATAGGATCACAGTGCCTTTCTCGCTCAGAATGGAGCCTTCTGTTTAACCATAACAGCACAAAATTTATCATACACAAGGAAAACACTATTTCTGTGCAAACTTCTGCTTTGATTTCTTTTCCATTTCTTCTTGTTCTTTTTCCCCTAATGTTGTGCTTATTGTTTAGCATCAGAGTAATTCCTTGGTTTACAATTGTCAGGCTGTGCTGGAAGTTAAACCTTGCTGTGGGACTATGTGTTCCTCTAGCCTGCATGTAGATTAGGTAGGAGCAAAGCAAAGGAACGCTGGTGGCGTTTGCAGCTGATTCCATGAATCTTGCCTTGAATCTACCTTAGCCCTCTTAGGGGAAGGGCAGGTACAGTTAAACTGTGTTTGAGGAGGCAGTTACAGTCCTGAAAGAGATGCAAAAGGCAACACTGGTGGAATTTTTTGAAAGAATGCAATTTTCCTATGGTCTCCCATGTTGTACAATGTTCTTCATGTTCATAATGACCTAATAAGAAGGGCCACACATCTATTCTTGGACTAGCAAAATGCTTCACTGCAACTGTACCAACAAGGCTCAGTGTCACAGAGGCACTACAATACTATGAATGACCAAAACTTTATTATTGCTGTTATCCTGAAATGCTTACATATTGCTCAAAAACCACCTCTTGCTGATGGTCCCATCTTCTGCATGCTTCTAAGGAGCCTGTTGAACTGTATTCCCCACCCAGACATTTTCAGTAAACATCAATAATAGGTTTTTTTCTTTAGCTGTACCATGTGTGATTAAATAAGACACTGTATTTGTATGCCCGTTTATAATGGTGGCACTCAAAGAGTAGTTTCCCCCATCTTCTAGTGCTTTTATAAATACTTAGAGAAAAAATGTTAATGTTTCTTTACAATAACCAGCAACATTATTACCTCTGCTAAAGCATAAGAACTAAAGCAAGTTAGAAGCTTTCATCATAATATCTATAAGCAGTAAGGTGGAAACTTTTACTGTCTAGCTGCTGGGAGTGTGCATGTGTACGAATGACTCAGCTGAATGCTTGTAAAAATGTATGTGTAAGTGCTCAAATTAATAAAGAAATTCATAGGACGCTTAATGGAATATCTTGCAGTGTTTTAGAATAACTGTGTTTATGGTGACCTTCAGGAACGACAGCTTCAATTATATTAGAATATTTTTCTGACAAGCCATAGCTTCTTTTAAGCCAAAGGCATGATATTACAAAAGGAAGATAGCCTTTGATTTAAAAATATATAGGACAAGATTTGGAGATGATTCTGTTTGCATTTGGAATCTGTTTGCAAATGACCTCTGCATGCCATATCCTAATCACAAAACTGCTGTTTCTTTGTGCACTTTTTGTGCATTAAAAAAATTGATTTTTTTTTTAATGCTGTGCATGTACCAGGAGGAGAGGCTGGTAGTGGAGGTTGTCAAAGAGTAAACCATTTGAGGCAGTGGACTACCAGAAATGTGTGTAAGTGAGCCTGGCCAGGTGTGTTGATGGGGAAGAAGTAATGTGCAGTGGCACCTCTGAGAGGGGAGAAGGTCACAAGGCTGGTGTCAAACTGGGAGCTGCATGGAAAGTTGAGACAAGTGCCAGAAAGCCTTGGGTGATAAATGGAAAATTATGAGCAGCCTAAGCAAGGTTAGGAAAAGGGGAAATGGAGCTGTAAAATTGCTGTTGCTTAGAAAATGAGCCATGGGCTGTGCAGCAAAGGCTGGACTTCTATGGGGGCAAGGCTCCTCTGCATGATGAATGCCCTGGGGAGAGGAGGAAGCGGAAATGGGGAAGTATGAAGGGGGGGGGGGGGAGTTGTTGTGTCTTGCCTTGGGATTAGTGTTCTTCAGGTTATTCAGTGAGGAGCAATTACATCTCTGTTTTCTTTAATCTGCTACATGCCTTCAAGCAGGTAAATGTCACAGCCACAGGGGCTGACTGAGGGAGGATAAAATTTGTTAATATGAAATAAATCTAATGGCTCTAAACTAGGGCCATGAAAGTGCTGTAGTGAAGGGTGTCTGCCTCTTCAGTCCTCGCTTAAATTTCTGTCCCACTGTTGCCCTTCCCAGGGCAGGAACAATGTCCCTGCACCCTCTTCCCCAAAGCAGTAAAAGTCAGTTTTGTCCCACGTGTTGGAAAGCTCAAGACTGGTTCTGCTGAAAGACCTTCAGATTTATCTGTCACTAACCAGATATGATGACTGTTCTGGGAGATAGCAGACCTTTTCAAACTCTCTGAGTCTTCAGGAGACCAGCCTAGGAACTTGACATTTGTATATATTTAGCTCTAGAAAGTATTGCCTTGCAAAACAAGATTTTGTATCAAGAAAGGTGATGGAAATACGAGTGCACAGTCAGGAATACTTTGATGTAGCAGTAGCCTGAAGAGATAAGATACGTGAAGTGCTTATATAGTTTTATGTACGTATTTATGTACATAAAATGGATTTGAAAGAGAATTTCTGATTTGTGCATGTATGATTTCTTTCACTAAAGAATTCTGGTATGTTACCATTAATACTTCGGTCTATTTTTAGACAAACCGATGGTATAGCTAGGCAGCTGGTCAATTATTTGTAAATGCAATAGTAAATGCAGTCAATCAACAGCTTAGAGTAGAGCCTAGACAGTGAGGTGGTGACATACTGATTTCCTTGAGACATACAGGTTTTGACACTAGCTAGATACTAAAAAGCACAAGTCGTCAGAAATATTCTTTGTTGCATTCTCTGATTTTTCCTTAATCTTTAGTACATCACAACTCTGCCAGTGCATTAATGTGCACTGTGCAAGCAGATGTATTTCTATTGCTGTCCCAGCAATAGCAACTTTTTTCTGGAGAAAAAGGGCCGAACTGCTCCAATCTCTTATCTCTTTTTGCAAGCAACATGCTCCTCAGTGAACACAGATTTGTAGCAGTAGAAATGTACATGCGCTGTCCTTCAATTTGTATTTTAATCGTATCTGGAAAACAAAACTTCAAATAGCACTTCACAATCTTTCTTGAATAATTAAAAGCATCATTTCTATGTATTGTTGAAAGGTATGAGGAATCTAATTTAAATCCAATTTTCAACTGGCCCATGCTTACTGTTAGTGTTCTTCTGGTGATTGATTATCTGTTTCAAAAGTTGGTGAAATTCTGTTAATTTCTTCTTTCCTTACCCTCTCTCTGTTTTACACTTTTCTGACACTGTCCTAAAAAGGAACAGTGCAGAGGACCACAAGATAGTCCTATTGATTTCAGTGAAACACTTGACTTATCTCAGAACTGCAGCTTTTGTTGGCAGAAGGCTATGCTAATAGATAAAGCTGAGAGTCTAATGTATTCCATAGTGCTGTGCCTGGTGACGGGGAAAAGGCCACTGAACATACCGTATTGCTTTCTGTAGATACACATTTTATATCCTTGTAGAGCAGATTCTGTGCTGCTGCACTTTCTACTGAAAACCGTATGTGACTGTCCAGCGCATGGTTTTGATCTTTACATCACCCCTGCAGAGAGCAGTCTTCACATTCAGTGTTCTGGTGAGAGGTGCAGAAAGAAGGTGACTCCTTCAAAAGTTTCTTATCTCCAGCTAAAAGGCAAGCTGGTGGGTGGTATGATATGGTTTTGGACAAAAATGCTGTTGTCTCAATGGATACTGGTGTAGAGAACAGTGGAGAAGGGGTCAGCATCACGCTGCACTGATATGCAGCCCACAGCAAAAGCGATTGGTGTGGTTGGTATTCGGGAGGGAGGCAGTGCAAGGTAATTTTGGTCAACGTCACAAATGACTTGTTTAAGTCACTTATAAGGAATCACCATCAAAGGTATTAGCAAAAGTAGGCTTAATATGAATTTGTGGAATTTCACGTTTCCCCCTGTTCTTCCCCTTTTTTGATATAAGATATGGAAAAAAGATGACAACGAAGTTCAATGGCAAGGTTCCCTTTATTACTTATTATGTGGATAAAACATATAAAGGAAAATTGTTAGAATCAAGCTAGAATGATTTACATGGAGACAGAAGATGCAAAAGTGTAAGGGAGACCCTCCCACTGAGTCACTTTTCAAAATGTTATTCGGACTCCTGAATTATACAGGCTCTTGAGAAGACACTTCCATTGACTAGATAAAATCTCAAAATGTCAATGTATGAAGCCTCTTACTTTGTGATGTGTCCTGCACAGCAGCGCATTGCTGCTCTCAAGTAATTGCAAAGAATAGGCTCATACGCCTATAAACTATGAGCTACCAGCTCATATGCTTGGGGTTTTTCCACATCTTATATCAAAAAAGGGGAAGAACGTGTGTGTGTGTGTGTGTAATAATCCTGTGTTTCATCCAGGGGACATGTGAGGAAAAGGAAAACTTCCCCTAAAAAAAAAAAAGCGCTACCAAAACTCAGCCACAAACTCTGCAGCGGAGGGTGTGAAGCAGCACATCAGATGGGGATGAAAAGACTCTAGAGAGATGAACAACAAGCAGGAGGGGAAGATGAGAGTGAGGGAAGAAATAAAAGGAAACGATGTGAGAGGTGGGCAACTGGGGGTGGGAAGTAGAGTTAAAATGGTTAAAATTGTCAGGAGCTGAAGGGTGCGTTGCACTGAAGAAGGCTGAGAAGAAAAATATGAGCCAGGTAGAAATCTTTATAATAGATGTTATTTTACCTTCCAGCTGTTCTCACCAGTAAATACACGGTTGCAGGAAGACAGATGAAATAAAGGTTCCATTGGCTGCTGAGGCTCCTGCCAATCCATCCTGAGCATCTCTTGGGAGTGGAGACTTAGAGTCTGACGTAAGCATGTGAGGAATGGGATAAGAGCAATAAACAGCTTGTTTTCATCTCTGATAGAATAAAATGCTGGCCCAGAGATCACAGGCCAGCGTAACTCATTATGCTATTCCGACCCACTTTTGGTTTTCACTTTTAATTGTATGATAAAGCAGCAGAATGCTTATGGAAGCATAAGGGGCTTCCAGAGAGGGCTCTGGCAGACTATGCAATCCTGGATATGAAACAGCAAAACTGAGAGGGGTTGTAAAAAATCTAGTGTTATGATACCTACTTTCTTTTTTCTGTGTCTTACATAATTTCTGAGTTCTGAAAGCTAAAGCTGTCTCACTGTGGTAGGTTGCTTGGTATGGGTGTACCAGCAGATCAGAGTACTAAAAGGATTAAATATCTGTACCTGATGCTTAGCAGGCAAGTGGGATTTGTGAGCTTGTAACTTGTTTGCACCAAGTTCCCTTTTGGGCAAAGTCAGGTTCCAGGATTTCCAATCTAGCACCTCTTGGAAGCTCTGCATTAACAAATACAGAAATTCACTTTTGAACACAAACATGTACTTAATAGAATAATCCTTGATTTCAGGGCCTCTCTGAGATGTGGGTTCTTTGTCTGAATTCCTTTGACACAAGAAAATTGAGGGTTTGGGTTTTTTGGGTTTTTTTGTTTTGTTTTGTTTTGCTATGTTTTTGACTAGGGCTCCACTAATTAAGTAGCAATTTAGTTGCTTACACTTTGAAGTTTCATTCATTACCTGTCCTGTGTTAAGTCAACAAAAGGCTACATCTAAGGCAGTGAGTCTCAGGCCATCACTTTTTTTGGCTGCCTAATTAAATGTAATTACTTTATTTTGTGCCAGGGTTCATACTTGTAACATTGCCTTGTAATAATTTAAATTGCATGTATGCTGCAGGGGGACTGTTTGACGCCACAGCGGAGACGTTCCTGCTGTCCTTCCTTGCAATAGCATGCAAGTCAAAAGTACAGAGACATCATTTTCCTCCCTACTTATTAGCTGCCCTACAGGAGAATCACCAGTAAGGCACTCATTTTATAGGGACAGGATATATAACGGACCCACTATTGTGCCTAAAAATAGGCCGCATTTGGGACATGCTGGGATTAGACACAGAGGGAATCCTAGATGTTTAAAAGTGGGTGACCTTCCCATGGCACACGAGCTTTGCATCCACTCTCTTTTATTTTATAATTATGACAGATCAAAAGCATTATGCTGCCACTCATTATCTCTTTAGAGGGATTTGAAGAATTACTGTCCTCTTGACAAGCAAAATACTCCTGCTGCTTCTATTTGTTAAGATCAAGCAGCAGACACCCCTCAAACAGAAAAATCACCTGTATTTCATTTTCCCCCTCATGCATTAGGAAAACGGTTGTGGCAGAAAGAGTAAATGAGTAGCCCAGCACAGTTAATGAGCTCTGGTAAAGCTCCCTGACCCATGGAGTAAGTACAAGCCAGTCTGAATTTTTAGTCAGACTTTAATGATTAATAATACGGTAAATCTAGCCTCACTAGCACTAATAATAGGGGTTGCCTTTGGCTCTTTGTTGGCCACTGAAATGAGCGCATCTTCGCGGCATGTCTCGGAGCCCTCCCTTTTTGTCAATGGTGCCAGCAGGTCTACAGTGAAGCAGTTAAAACTAATGTTAGATCTTAAGTCTCTCAAGCTACATTCAAGTTTAAAGGCGGGAAGGGGGGTGGGGGGAGCCAAACAACTTCTGGCTTTCTAAGGGCTAGATAATTTGCAGAGTGTTTGGAGGAACATCACAAAGAGTACAAATGGAAAAACAATTAATCAATTTAATATAAAAGACGGATGGGACTGTTTGTTTCCAGAAGCAATGTCATATCAGCATTTGGGTGCAAACAGGAAGCAGGAGTTCATTTATAGTGTATTTGGTTTGATATAAAATGGCTTGGTGGGGGGAAGGCTGAATTTTTATGGCAGTTTTGCGAGGGGCAGCAAGATAAAAATCAAACAGGCATGTATTTGCTTGGGGTTTGGTTTGATTGGGTGCTGTTTGTTTTTTTTTAAATGCTAGAGATAAATAAGATAAATAAAACCTGACTCATACTACATACTGTCTCAGTTTAAACACCTTTGGAGGTTCAAGTGCTGGCTATGCCTGAGCTAATTCTTTATCTTGCTGCATGTGCTTGGCATCCAGCCCACTGAATTTACCCTGTCTGTGATAGAGGGCACACGTCACTTGCAGAAAACAGTGGGAGATGTTGGGGAAAATGTTTGCTCTTTGATTATGGTAGTAGGTCATCAGAATTCTAGGCTGTTTCTTAATCTGCGGCAATACAGGGCAGGGGAGACTATATGTTCAGCTGATCTTCTGTGTATGTTTAGGACCCCATTATATGTTGTATCAAGAGAGTATTTTATATGAGGGATGAGGATGTTAATCTCCACAGAGCAGGCTAGACAGCATGAAAAGCATTTCAACTTTGCCTCAGTAGGTACATAAGATAAGCCATATAATTCTTTTTTTCATTTTTTACTTACTTTTATACCCTCTTACAGCCCTGTTTGTCATCTCATGATGGCATAAGCTTGTTGAAATAGGGAGCCTATCAGTCTGTGTTCAATTTTAGATGTAGGGATATTGTGATTGATTTAACTTCTTCCATTGATTATCAATTTAAATCGGGTCCATTTAGAACGTTGCATGCAAGTCCTCAGACTCAGACCTCCTTAACGGGCTTACGTAACCAAATTCATTTAAGGATGAGGTAAACAAGTTTGTGGTAATACAGGGGGAAAAGTCTTTATGCACACTCACTGCAGAGTGTCAGAAGTGTGCTTTGCATGCAACTAGTGGTTTGGTTGGAGAGGAACATAGGCCTGTGCCTACTGCTGATGAAAAAGCTTGAAACAAATGGAAAATGCTTCTGCTCAAATTCTGCCTCTTATGAGGCAGTGTCTGTGCTATGTCGGCAGTGCCAGGGAGATCAGACTCTGCGTTAAAGGAGTAGTGGAGGGCTATCTTCGTAGCTAAGTTTGTACAGCCTCCTAAACCATCAGGGCCATGGTTAGGTATGTCTGCTCCAGTAGAGATTATGGGCTATGGAAATTCAGTGGCAGAAGTAGCGCTGCAGTGGGGCCATTCATGCAGAGCAGGCTGAGGTGGTCTATCTTGCTGCTTCAGACGAGCTGTCTTAGATGAGCAGGCAGGTGGCAAAGCTATTTAAAGCCAAAGAAATGAGGAGAAGCTGAGTGCTTCTATAAAATGTAATCTGCTCTGCATTTTCTTCTCCAAGCTATAAGAGACCTGTACTAAGAGAGCTTGAGCTGGTCCCCATCTTACCTCCACATTTCTTACCTCTTGCTCTGCTGAGGTTCAAGGCATCCAAGTATGGCTGTGTCCTGCTGAAGAATTACAGTGGGGAAGAATTTATACATTGTACAATAGAAGCTAAAAAGAAAGAAACTACTTGTGTGAGGATCGTGAGCCGGTTTTCCCGTTTCTGCAAAAGAACAAATATGACCCAAATTGCTAAGCAAATATGCAGCGTATTAAAAAAGCCCACCAAATGTGGAAGCATTAGGTGGCTTAAACCAATGTATAATGGAGTGTCTTTTACTGCAGTTAGATTAATACTTGCGTTCTATATTTGCTTCCTAGTGCATGGTTTCAAGCGCAGCTTCCTCTAGGTTCAGTGCTCTCGGTAGGCTCTTGCAGGATGACTGGCAGTTTCTTTTTCAAACAGAAGAGTCTCAGTCTAGACTGTTGTTCCTTGTCCAGGAACTATTCTGTATTTTTTATAAGACTGCTCTGACTTACCCCCCGCCCCCCCAGCACTATCTGTTATAGCCTTTTCTGAGATGAGCAGACCAGAGCATTCAGCTTGTGGGTAAACCATGGATTTGGCAGTGTAATGATTGTCTTCATTTGCTGTTTCCTTCTAATAGTTCCTAATGTTTGAATAACTTTTTGACCTCTATTGAACGTTGAGATGTTGGTTTTGTGTACTGCCTGACTATATCATCAAGTTTTGGTAATGGTCGACTCAGCTGTCACTATTTCCATGCATGCAGTTAGAAATTATTTTTTCCCCCCTTATGCATTGTTTTACATATCAGATCAATTTACATTGGTATATTTTATTGCCCAGCTTTTCAGTCTGATATGATCCTTTAACAATTCTTATCAGCCCTTATTGTCCTAAATTGCTGAGTGTCATTAGCAGACTTTGTCATCTCTCTGCTCAGATCGTTTTGTTAGTGTGTTGGATAAAGTTAACCATTCAGATATAGTCAGGGCAAGTCAGTTCGCACATAAACTATTTGTGAGACGGTTCTTACATTGGGTGTAAGTACTGTTTGGCTCCCTTAATGTTACTTGGATTGTTACCCACTGTTACATTTGTAGGAGTTATTTGGACCCAGCATGGAACTTGTGAGGCCCTAAGAAATCTCTCCTCCAGCTGTGATCCTGTTGCTCTCAAACAGATTTGAGTGGATTTGGGGGAAGCAGTCACATTGTCTGCCTCCAATGGATTTCTGGGCTGTGTATAGACAAGATGTGAAGCCAACATCCAGATCGTTGTTTGCCAGGAGCCGATGAGGCTCAACTTGAACATCAAAAATACCAAAACAAAATACTTCCAGCCCCTGTGTCCTGTTATCAACAGATGGTATTGATAGGCTGTTTCACAGTAAAACAACAAAGGTCTAACCAGGATCTTTAACAAATTGCTAGCGGGGAGGACAGGAGGCAGGATAAAGGAAGAAGAAAGATGATGCCTTTGAACAGAAAGGAAGGAAAGGGAAAAGATAATGCTTAAAGTTTTATAATTGCACAAGACCTGGGGCCAGCAAGAAAAAGAATTCATCCTATTGGAGACCCACAAATGGTAGCAGAGTGCGAGGAGAGGAATGGAACTGGTCACAAAATTTTCAAGCCTTTCCAGTATTAGGAACCTTGAATGATATCAGGGGCTACCAAACCATTCAGCAGCAACTATAACGTAGTTTATTTCAGTTTTCTTGTATATACAGCAAATGTCACCTGATCTGGTGTTATTGCCCTGAGTTTCAAAAGTGGAACTACATTTTTTGACAAAATGGTCATTTTAAAATAGCTTTGTCTTTCTACCAGCTCCAAAGACAGGATTAGGTGAGGGCACCTAATCTTGAGAATAGGGAAAGCAGGGCTATAGGGAACCACAGACTGGGAAGCCTGGCATAAGAACTGGGTAGATAAGGAAGAACTGTGCTCTAGATCAGACTTACCTGATGCTTTAATAAACATCATGCATCTCAGAGGGGCTGGTGGTGTGTAGGCAAAATCAAGGTAAGTCTCAAAGATTTTGAGTTCTTTGAGGGAACCCCGTTGCTGTGTGTCCCCTCGCTCCCAGTTAATACAAATTTTGAAAAAGTGTTTGGCAATTAAAAGCACTGTGGGATGAGAGGGAAAGTGTCAACATGGTGAGTGATTAGTTAAAAGACGGGAAAAATTGAGCAGGAGTATGTAACCAGCCTTCAGAAAGGAGGCAGATCATCAGCAGGTTGTGCAAGTATTTGTTCAATATTCAGCATACAGAGAAATGAGTGGGAGAACCATATGGTGACAAAGTTTGTTGATGATACCAAGCTTTTCCAGGAACAGGGTTGAGGACCAACTATGATGGGCTGCAAACAGACATTGGGACTAAATGACTAATGTGAGAAGACATACAAAGCAGCAAAAGTGGTGGTACACGAGAGGGTGGGGGAAGTGCACTTACAGCTCTATGCTGATTCTTTCCACCTCGGTTAAATTAATAGTGCTATGAAAGCACTGGCTGAGTGCAGTAGCAGTTGAAGGAGGATATAAAATGTCAGGAGTGGAGTTGACTGTAACACTATGAATCTGTCGTAGGTCAGTGTAGAGCAGTCTATGCAATTCTGGTCCCCTCAATTCCTGAAAGGAAAAGCCCAGAGGAGGCTGATGGGATGATCAGAGGTCTGGTGTGACTTCTGTATGAGCAATGACCAAATAGGAGGACTCATCAGCCTAGAAAAAGACTCAGAAGGATGTGATAGAATTATATGAAATAAGTAGTGTCACGAAGAGGGTGACTGCAGACGAACTGTTCAATGCCAGTATAAATACTTTCTTTTCCCTTTGTAACCCAGGTTTCCAAGTTCTGATTAAGATCTCAAATGTTGGTCTTAGTCTGCCAATACCTTTTGCCTGTGAGTGATGGCACTGCAGAGTGGAATGGATCACAAGCAAAAAGCTGGTACATCTGTAAGTGTTTTAAGGTTTGGTGCATAATTTAAAAACCCTTTAGCTGAAATACTGTCTATACTTTTATGCAGCAGAATATCAGTCTTGGAGCAGTTGCAGAAGAAATTACTTAATATTGAATTTTTTTGCCTTTAAATTTGAATTATAATGATATACTGTTGTGGCTTTGCATTTTACAATACAACTCTAAAAATACTACAGAAACACTTTAAGATTGTATGTCTTATGTTTGTAATGTCTTTCTTGGCAAATGGTGTGCATTATAAAGATATAGTGTAGCTGTATTGAAGGTACATGTTACACCCAAAAAATCCTCATTAAAACCAGATTATATATTAATCATAAATGGATCTTCTTTTTGAAAACTGAAATTGTTCTTAAAGCACCTATCAAAAAAAAAGTTCAAGTAACAACCCCCTTTTTTGCTTATGTATTCCATCCTCCCTATCGAGGGTAGGGAAATCCAAACAGTATAGGGGTTCAAGCTGTCATGCTGTTGCTGTTTTCTTGAAACTTTCAAATAACTAAATGTTGCAAATCAAATTTCGGTGTGCTGCGTAAGGAACCCTGCATTCTTTCTCTATGTACAGCTTTTGCATCTCAAATTTATTATTGCATGTCAGAGGAGAGTGTGTGTATATATAAGAACAAGGTGGTGCATGGAGATCTGAGGAGAAATTCTGAAGAGTAGATTAAGTGTTTTAACTATACAGTCTGGAGGTTGTGATAATTCAAAAATATGTCTTGGGGGGTTATAAAGAACTTTTTTCAGGTATAAGGTAACACTAGTAAACAATGGTTAGCAGAACTGCTGAAAATATTGAGTCCATTTAATCTACAAGAGAATCCTTTGAAATCCAAGAAACGTATAATAAGGGTTGCTGTAAAAGTGGGATGAGAACATGCCAGATTTCCTCTTAGGCAAACATTTTGTTCCCAGTCAGGCAGACTGGATATTCAGCATCTGAAATAAAAAGTGTCTTCAGAAGCCACCAGCAGTACCTGACTTACTCTGTCTCTCCATGTAATTGAGTCATGTGTCACGTGTTCAGTCATGAGGCTTATCCTTACTCAAACCCTTTCCTTGATCTGTGTTACTCTGGATTCATTATTCTTTGCTCTGATGAATTGTAATCATCAGACTCTTGATTTCTCTTATTTCAATTGCTGTTTCTTGTGTTACCCTACAGCATTGTAAATGATGCCATTTTCTCTCTTCATGTCCCTTGGACTATCTTACCACTCTGTACCTCAAACACGTACTTCCATCTGTGAAGTTGCTGCCCAAATTCTTTCACCCCTGTTTTCTAGTACAAACTTTTTTAGCCTTTGAGGTTTTTGCACTTTGGCCTGTCTGTAACACAAGGCCTAACTCACGCACTCCTGGTCCCTCTTTCCCATGTGTTTCAGGCTCTACTCTGAATTCCGTTATGTTCACAGTGCCATCCAGGACTGCTTGTCACCTTCTCCGTGATGGGATACTTTAAAAAGAAAAAAAGTAGGTCAGTTTGTTTAAAACATTTCCTCTGAATTTATCTTTCAAGCTGTGTTTAGTTTTTAATGGGTGTGAAAAGCTATGCTGATGACTGAAGGCCTGGCCTGTTTCCTAGGTAAGCTCTGACCAAGTTTTGCTGCTGAATGATGCAAACGTTTATAAGACACTGCATTTTATAAACAGTGGAAAGGACAGAGAAGAACTGCTGTAAACAGAGTCAGAACAGGAGGAAAGCCGTTCAACTATTGACTATATGTTTTTTCTGTCAACTTCTTGTTTCAGTTAATCTCTGGAAAACTAAGGTGTTTCAGCATAAGTGTCTGTAGTTATATGCTTGATCGCTGCATGAGTGTATGTATGGCAAATATTTCTGTCATTAGACTGGGATAGATACTGCAGTTAATTAGTCACTATTGTGCTTTGTTGCCTCAGCAGCTGCTGAGGACAGTTAGTGATGGCATTGCTTTAGGCTGGGAGGGAAGTGAGGAAAAAGGTTGTTGCAGTAAGTGCCTTGCCTCCTGTTTGTAGCTTGTCCGGTTGCATCTTGCCAGACACACAGACTCCTCCAAGTACTTTCACAATCATCTCTTGTCTCTTCAATTACCACTTCCTCCTCCCCCTGCCTCTCTCTTCCGTTTGACCTTCTGGTAATTCCTCCGGCGCTAGTTCAGAACGGTGCAGTAGGCTATACTACCCCCTCCAATTAAAGATATAAGTATGTTGCACATTAGAAGTTACCTAACAAGGCTCTAAACCCCCCTCAAATGAGAGCCCGCAGTCTCATTGATCTTGCTTGACCCACTTTGAATCCCAGATTTTTGTAGGTTGCAGTTAACTGTCTGTCACAGCAATATCTATCAGGTTTTTGGAACTTTGCTGTTGCTTTGCTTTATTACATTGTGCTGTCAGCCAGGAGTAGTAGGCTTATACTTCCAGATTCAGGCACAAGCTGATTTCCTAGGTTCACATATTACACTCAGGGTTTATTTTTAATTCGTAAAGATCACTTGATGTAATGATCAGCAATCAAAGAATATGCAATTATCACTCTTGCAAACTTTCCTGTGCCTCAGTAATTAAACCAACAAATTAGTTAAAGGCTCCAATGCGGAAGAAGATTGGTAGACTGTGGTCAAGACACACATTTACAGATTTTCCCTTAAGCTGCTTTTCTTGAGAAGCTTTGATAAAGACCATATGATATCAATTATCATTAACTCTGTGTGGTTTCTCTGCATTTGGAGCTCTCAGACGTTAGTAGACAGGAGCCCTGTGTTAAGTCTTTAATGTATAACTGGTATTTATGCTGCATAGCCTATTCTCATTTTGATTTGTCAGCTGACATTTGAAAGGGAAGATTTGAGACAATTTATATGTGCAGACTGTGGCCTGTTGTGCTGAGTGACACTTCCTCCTCTGATCCAATTTGACACAGAGCTATTCTAACAGCAGCAACAACATATTTTAAATGCCAAATTCAAACCCAAACATTTTAATTATACCTCACGTTCAGTTACTGCCTGAAAAATTGAAGGATGCGTTTTGTTAAGGTGTCGCTGCCTGAGCTTGACAACAAAGTCAGCATGATTTAATAAACTGATGTAAATCCTCTCTTCAGAGAGTGCACACTCACATAAAGCCCCTAAACATCAAAGTCTCTCTTGTCTTGAGCTCTGTTCTACAGTCCATCAGTGCGAGCCTTCCTTCACAAGCAGCAGAAGGAATTCAGCAAACATGTAGATGTGATTCATTCTTAAGATCTTCAAATATGTGGATGAGTCACTGATAAGTACATGTAAATTGTGCTGACCAGATTTAGTGCAGCAAACAGCACTGGAAATTACAGGATGTAGCTGGGAACAGATGAGGGAGCCTGAAAACTCTTATAACTGAGGAAGTACATATAAAAATCCCCAGCAGTCTAGAGAGTTCATTTCACTGGAATCACAAAAGAAAGTCTACATAATTAATTTTACTAGGATTTAGACAAGTTTAGGACTGATAGTTCACAACTCCTCTTTGGTGCTTTTTCAGTTTGGGAGCTCTCAACAATTTAGGAGCAGGGGGATGAGGAGCAAACAAAAAACCCAAACCTGTAACTTTTTGGAAGTTGAAAGGCTGTGTATGCTAGGCAATATTGGCTCATATGTTAGCTGAGCTTTATGTCCATGTCTCATCTGGATGCTGCGAGCTTGGGGGGAGTGGGAGGCTGTAGCATGGATGCAGATAACCAGGAGGCAGAAATGTCTTAATAATATTGTCTTAATGTTTTCATTATATTTTGATTATTTATTTTTTTGTTATCAACAGGTAGACCTAGATCCCATAAAAGCTGAGGGAACCTTGAAAGTTTTCCTCTTGATGTTTTGTTTATATGGCAGAACCCATGGTTTGCTGCTTTGCATCATATGTAAGAAAGAACAGTACGATTTCAGGGACAAAGAAGGAAGAATTATGTTTGAACACACCAGGTACTCTCAGGTAATTTTCTTCAACCTAGACAGCAAAACAGTGTGCAGCATTTTATACCCTTGTTGGTAGAGAAATAAACTTCTGACTTCCAAGAGAAATTTGGAGACTTCAAATGACACTTCTATAGATTACCTTAGCCAATTTAACTGACAGCTACCTGAGAGTATCACCTGCTGCTATTTGTCTTTCTGACTTAGCACATCATCTTGAGGCAGTCTGATGGCTACTATGCTTTGTGTCATGTTTTACTTAGGGCTTTTCTTCTGTTCTTCTAAAGCTTGCATGTTTGTTTTTTGTTTTAAGCTATGGTAGTCAGCATGAAGTAGTACAGGTGGTGTTTTCAAGTATCATAATGTAAAACCTGTGTATGTTTTGCAGCTACTAAATATGCAACAAACCCGCCTGTTAAGCAGCCAAATTTCTGCTTGATGTCAGCACACACCAGGGCTCCACCTGCACAGCAGGTCTGGGCTTGACCTTGTGATTTTTCACACTGATTCATCAGAAAGTTATCTGGGATGTTGCTATAATCGTGGTGTAATTGGAAAATCTTATGCTATTCAATCACCTTCAGCCACCTACTCCCATATCTATATATGAGCAAATATCTTCAAGGACAGCGTGCCAGGGATGTGGTTTCCCACAGCTATGAAGAAGAATTAAGTGGGTTCCAATTTTTTCTCAGAAAGTTTCAGAACTTTTGGGTTATTGGATGCTACAACCAAAAATACCAATTCAACAGCTTTTGAAAATACCATCACCTTTTTGCTAGACATCATTTAAAATAGTGGTGCTGCCTTAATGTTTCCTATTTTTGAGCATTTTCAGTCTTCCCTAGCCATCTCTTAATGATGTTCTGGACACCTCAACGCTGGGCTTGAGAGTTTGCATTTTAGCTTCAGATGTCTAATCATTCTTGCTTAGTTGATAGAAATGCTTGTCCTATACTTCTAATTTTCTTTTCTCAACTGAAGGTAGTGGAAGCATAGACAGGCACAGATTTACCTTTTCTTCCCAGATTTTCCATGCCAGGTTACACACTGCATTAAATAAGAATGTGAGAATCCCCTGTTTCTTCTGTGAAACTCTAATATTTGCAGTGTCCTCTGACCCAGGCAAGATAGAAGCCTGTAACACACAGTATAAACTTAACAGATTACAGGTTTCTGTAGCAACCCCTGATGTTATTGAATGACAAGGCCTGGGTTTTTCACTTGAATTATTGCTAATTTCAAACTTCAGACTACCTGCATTAAATTTAACATCCTAGCATATAAAGGGCTGGTTTAACACAAGACTTGAGTCCCTCCAAGAAGGCGGAATTCCAAAATGATGCTAAATTCATGATGAGACTGAGCCAAGTGGTTGATCCCATGGTGTCTTCACCAAGAGAAGTTCTCTTCACACATGGAGCCCATTCCTAGAAGTTAGAGCCTGAGAATTTGCTGCCCCAGTAGATGACCCAGGATTTTGGTAAAACCTTTCCCAAATAACGAAGCCACTAGATGAAAGAGTAAGTGGCAGTGTAGCAGCAGTAGAAATGGAGAGAGAGGGAAACAAAGAGACTTACTTTCACCAGCCACTTGGAAACTGTTCCATGTTTGAAGAACTGTGACGGGCAGCTCAGAAGAAAACCCAGACAGGGGAGATGAAAATTTCCACCAGCAACCTGAAAACAAGAGAGTTTGGAATGCATGCCTGTGTTAAAGAGGCTGGCCCCTGTCTTAAACATAGTCCTTGCTTAACCAAACTTAGCTAAGAAAAGCTTGCGGTGGTAGAGACATGCAATTTCTGAGCATGGTTAGCATTGTAGTGAGAGCCACCAAAGAAATAAAAATTTAAATGCATCAAAACAGAAGAAATGCTGTGTTTTGTTTGGATAGTTTTGCTGTTCACAATGATTTGAATTAAAGGAAATAAATAATTTTACATCAAAACTTTTCATGAATTACCCTAATCTTTCCATGTTGATAGCAGGTTAAGGCAGGAGAAAGTTCTTGCATCAGTCTCACACTACTACTGAGATTATGCTTAGTGAAGCTAGGAATTAATTATATTTACCAAGATACATCCTGTCCATTCATTGAGCTTTTTGTTATTGCTGCATTTTTTTAATCTTCCTCAACAAAATTACATTTTCTTACCCTTTGTCTAGGCTTTTACTATTTACACAGACCCACCACTACACTAAATACGCATACACTATAAAGCCTTCAAGGCAATACTCTTAATCGGTTGGGTTTGTGCAATGAAAGTTGAATAGGTTACTGAAATCCATAGTGATTCCATCACCTCTGCTCCTTAAGCTAAAACCTGTTGGGATATATCCTACAATACCTTTTCCTGAATTTTCAGATTCTTATGAAAAAATACTTAAAAGGATGTGGGCATTAGCTTTAAAAATCCCGTTAGTAAACTGGATTAGCATCCTCACAATGTATGGCTCTGAAGCAGACACTGGGAATCTAAAAATAAGGTGCTGTTTTAAAGACTCTTGTGGAGAAAGCATGCCCTCAAACTTCTCTCAACTCACATGGACCATCTTTCACTGCCTCACTGTGTGGCTATGTATTGTGGCAGTCATGACAGGCTGCACGGCAATTACACTGTGTTTCATGCAGGTACAGCTCTGCCAGCCCTGCACAGCTTGCACTCTGGAAGCTAAAAATAATAATAATAATAAAAAAATTAAATATAGTTTTGTCTTCTAAAAAGAAAATATTTTTTTTAAAAAGACAGCCCTAGGAGGATTGATTAATAATTGGTAACATGATCACCATTTGAATAAGACCTAGGCAAAAAGCCTCCAGTAGAGGGAGTGACCAAATTAAAAATCCCATCTAAACAGCTTCTGAATTATAAATTGCCAGTAAACATTTTCACTCCTCCAGTGTATGTGCCCTGGGAAGCACCTTAAACGTGACTGTCTTACAGAGCCTCATGCATGAGGCTGACAGTCACACTCCCACATGTGAGCCAATGCAATTCAGTGACATTTAAATATGTGAAGACATTTAAGAAGAGTTTTTTCTTTCTGCAGTTCATGCATTGTGGCTGCTGTCATCCATGTTTACTGCTCTGCATTGCAATATTCAGTACATCACATCCATGCATGACACTAATCACACTGCCTTTTCACACTGCCTTTCCGTTCAAAAGAAATCAAAAAATCCTAGCTTTGATCCTCAAACCCCTCCCTGTGCTGGTCCAAATACAAGTCATAGTTTCTTCTCCTTCAAGAAAAATATTCTGACTAATCACAAGGATTGGTTAGCTTTTGGGTAGCACCTAAAACACCAGTAATGACATCTTTGAGGTACCTGGGTATTTCCCTGATGATGATCTGTCCTCTTCCAAATCCATCTGTATCAGCCTTCCAGTCACCCAGGCACATGCACCTAAAAATGACTCTCTTCTTCAAAGGCAGCTCAGAGAAACTACTGAAGATGAAACATAAAAACCCATTTCTCAGTGAACTTTGTAAATGCACATTCTTTCCATCACATCTCAGTTTAATCTTTCCGCCCCGCCCCATAAAGTCTTTTTACATACAGCATGAGCTCTGAACTGGGATCTTTATGTTGCACAGCATCAGACAGTGGAGATACAGTTTCAGAAGCCTCTGTGCAGACACTGACTGAACAGTTCAGAGCAGTATCAAAACCTGTTCTAATATAAAAAATAATATATATTCTATTTAAAATGTGATTAGAAAAGCAGTATTTGGGAATTCTAGGGAAATGCTGCACTTGAGAAAAGAATCGGGGTCGGGGGGGGGGAGGAGAGAGAACCGCACCATAAAAAGAACTTCCAGCACTGAGTTTAAATATAGTTTTTGATAGACAACTAGCTTTTGAAATGATCCCTTACCTTTGTACTTCCTTGCAGCTTGCAAATGTAGGTTTTTTTCTTTTTGCACCCCAGATGAGCTGTGTGTAAAGTAGTAGTCCCATTTCAGGTGAATTTTTAAGTTCTATAAACTTCATAATTGTAGCACACAAACACTTTTTCCCAAAGACAAACAATATAATATCCTCTGGGGAAAACAAGAGGACTCCAAGTTTAGAAAACAGGCTGGAGTGATCATTAGTGAAGCACAATTTCATGGCAGGAAGTCGGCTTGGATCCCGTCTATGTATCCCAGACATTTTATGGTCTGGATACAGAAAGCTCATATGGTGAATGTTGGGGTTTTTAACAGCCATATTTTGGGCCCATAAAATAACCAACTACAACAGTTAATTTTCACCCACACACCCAAATTGCTAGTTGGTATCACAATTTCAGTCCCCTGACACCCCTTACACAAACATACACTATTCACCACCAAAAAAAGTAAAACCAGGAGGGTAGTCTTTGGGGATTGCAATGGAAGTTAAAAAAACACACGCACCATACACACAAAAACGAGCAGCAGATGACTGATTATACCTTCCAGCAAGCTGCAGAAGGAAACATTTTACAGAATGTGTTGCCTCACAGCTCTTCCATCTCTCCATCACCTCCTTTTCCTTTCTTTTCTGCTCTGGTCTCTGTAGTCCTCATTTCATAAGCTGTTGTAGCCCAGAGCAGAATCAGCACCTTCCAAGAGCACCAGCAACTTTAAGGTTCACTTTAACTCTTTCCAAAACAGCTCCATGTCTTTTAGCAGGAAATACAACAGATAAGTTGCTACTGTGTTGGTTTGTATGGTAAGAAAATGTAAGCTGGCAGCTAGGTTATCATCTACTCATCCTAATGAGCACTTAGCTCAACTTAAAATACTGCTATGCTGCAGGAGAAAGAAATTGTGATCCTCTAACTTGTCAGAAAATGAACAGTATGACCAAGCTAAGTTGTGAGACTCATTAAAGCTTGTTGGTCATTCAGTTCAGTAAAATAAAGGCAATAAACACTTACTCAGATGAAGATTTTGTTTTAAGCTCTCTGAAGGATTTGGCCCCCAAGTCCCACTAGAAGTAAGCTTCAAGCCCCAGAGGTGGTTTTGAAAATTTCGTTTAGTGTAAGCTGTATTATCAGCAGAAATATGTATTAATGCGTAAACATTTATCTTGAAATAGGATCCATTTTTTAGGAAGATGCGGGTGATTAGGCATGTCTGGAGGATGTCATCTTTTTACAGAAAGAGGTATTATTTCATAAATTATAGCTAACTACTCAGTAACTTAAACTGGGTTGAAATTAAAATGAAAATGTTCTGGAGTGCATAGGTCTTCCTGAGATGTATGAAATACTAGGCTAAGCATCAAGAGCAGGATACCAGCTCAGTTCTAAAACAAGGAAAATGGGCAATGGACTTGAACAGTGCAGGTTTACAGACCAGCTCTACATTTACAGAATGAATTATGTAGATGATTTAAGAGGCATTTTCTCTTACCTTTTTAGGTTCTGAGCACTTTCTATGGGAAAATCGTATCAAGCATAGAAAGAGTTCAAAAAATTCTGAGGTACTGGAAAAACTAGCCTAAAATAACAGATTTACAGATGACCAAGCCACTCCAGCCAGCTGTGTCACCTTTCTCTCTACCTCATCTAATCTATCTTGCCTAAGACAGCTGCAAACTGTAACACATTGAATCTTCTTTTACTGTGTGTTCAGGGTGGTCACCTTCTTCCACCCAGCTAAGCCAGAAGGGAACTCAGTGCACAGCTTGTAAACACAATTCCTTTGGAGTCTGCATGGGAGAGGTGGTGTTTTTCCTGAAGCCACATCCCAGGAACTTCTCTCTTTAAATTGCTTCCGTAGCATCATTTCATAGTTCCTCATAAAAAAAGAAGATGGCTTCCTTACGGCCTTCCTGGGCAAAGAATGTGTGAGAGAAGCTGTGATCCTTTTGACCTTTTCCTGCCAGAAAATTTTTTATCCTGTTGAGGGACTCAAATCACATTTCCTGGCTGGAACTTGCCTACGCCACACACTTCAGTGTTCAGAGCAGGTCCTTCCTGCCACCTTGCCCTGCAATCCCACATCATCCTTCAGTTGGGGTCCCCAGCTTCACTTCACACACTAGTTCTTTGCAAGACTTTGGCCGAATTTCCAGTCACCAGGTTTCCTCACTTGCTTGGTTTGTATCTGTCTGCAGTCTTCCAGCCTCCCGTGAGTGTCTGGACTAAGCCCTCAGCCTGTTCCTGTTTAGCTGAACATAGGATACACTGCAGTAACTCTCAACAGCATCCTGACCTAGAGGCTCTTTTTCCAAAAATACCTGTCTTACAGGCACTCTTGCTGCTGGTGAGCCAGGGATGGGAGGGGAATTCACAGCTCCCTTAGCATCAGCTCTTAGATTTATTCTTTTAATGCAGGTAATTTGGCATTAGCCAAAAGCTGCTGTCAAGAATATTTGAGAGACACCATCTCAGACTGACGTGCCTTGAGACACTGGCTCAGCAGACAACTCTCACTGGTACTGTTTTAAAAGTCTTTAGTAGCGTTTATGCTATTTACACTAATTCTTATGAAGTCCCATGTAACACGTCAAAGGCAAAACATGCAGGTTTTCCAGACTGCAACATTTTTCATGTAGTGGTGGTTTTAAGAGAAGGGTTACAGCCAACCTGAATTCAAACAGAATATAGTGTAGCATATCTACATCTTTAAACATGACAGCTTTGTGGGGTACAACAAATGCCTGACTTCACAGATGCATGGAAATTCAGACTGTAAATCCATTAATTTAGCATGTTGGGGAGTGTAATGAAAAAATAGCTATACACCCCATTCAATGAGATTATGGCATACACTTACTATGCAAAGTATTATTTATCTGCAGTCTTATGTATTTTCCTTTGGGCCTGAAATCCATGTCTAAAAGACAGAAGAGCTGAAATGCTGTCTAACATGCAGAGTTCTTTTTTTGAAATGTGATCTATAAATAGCAAATTTCAGCTGTAAATGTGTAACAATAGCAACTAACTCCTGAACTAACCCTTGTGGAATACGGAGAACTACCATTTATCAGCCTGAACCAATACTTTTACATTTCAGGGTCTTCATTTGGGGCAAACTTTTTCTGGGTTCAATTTTCAAGGATTTTATTTTATTTCTGCTCAAAGTGATAAAAAATGATCCACAATGAACTTAGCCAATATAGCACCACTAAAACTAGTTTCTAGATAGCTCATTTTCTGTAAATCAAATTACAATGGTTAGTCTTATTGTGCGATTTGCATAATTGCAAGAGAATTTAAAAACACTCAGCAAATTTGTGGAAATCCAATGACAAACTTACTGAGCTAAAAGTAGCTAAAGAATGTTGAGCATGGGAGACTGCAGCCTAACAGAGCACAGATGACAGTCTTAGTTTAATTATTTATCTTAATAATTACCATGGAGAATGAAGAGATCTAATCCACCTATAAAAGACACCTTCCCAGTATTTGATGTTCTCTTCTAAGGCAATACCAATTAATGCAATGGAGTGAAATCTGAACCACATTGGAGAACCACTGAAACACTGGCTCTGGTCAGGGAGTACCACCATGTGTTAGGAAAAGCTTTGGAGTTGCTAGTATTGGTTGGAGGGTTTTTTTTAAGAATTACTGCTCTGATGCATAATGTGGAACACTAATCTAAACTTGAAGGGCCATAATCTGCCATGAACTCCACCATCACAAACTCTGCAAGTTATCTTACATGCTGGAGCAGCGTTAACCAGCAAGAGCAGAACGCATACTTGCATCAGCACAACCAAAAAGAATGTGGGTTAAATGTTTGGCTTTTAGAACCCCTTCTGTTCTGATGTTTACAAATTCCTATATACAAATGGCTGCCTACAAATTCAGTGTTCCCAAGTGCAAGAGGGACGTGTTTTTCAATAGACGATGTTTTAGATTGTCTTGCTTGCCAGATCCAAAAACTGTGCTAAAAATTGGTATTTGGATTAAAACAAATCTTTCAATCTTGCAGTGATTTTAAAAGGCAATCCTACATGTAATTTACAGTCAATTGGATGTAGCCTCAGATACAAATTTTAATTAGTTTTCCTTCCAAATATAAGGGTAGCATAACTAACACTCTACATATGTATTCAGTCCATCAGGTTGATTCCTGCTGGAGGAGTGTTTTCAACTATTTTAAGCAATCTTATATATATTTCATATATATATATATATGAAATAGCAAACTATTTCATGCCTTCATAGGCTGGGTTTGTAGCGTAAAAAGAATGGTGACTCTTGCTTTTAAAACAAATTGTTACATGTTTGCTGCTGTTTTTCCCAGAGCCCTTTGCACACCTTTTTCTACCAAAACCAGAACAATCTGTTCTTTTATAAAAAAAAGAAATAATTGGGTTAACCCTGATCAGAGGCAACTTTTTGTCTTTTTTTTTTTTTTTTTCCTTTGCAACCATTTACACCCCAGAATTGCAAGAGCAGAGACAGAAGCTGTAGCTGAGGAAAGAATTTCCAAGCCCAGTGACTTCAAATGAAGAGTAGGGCTGCAGTGGCTCTCCCACATCAGATGGTGTATCAGGCTGACCTGGCACAGGGGCTCATTGCAAATGTGGAAGGTGTGAGCTAGGTTACAAGGGAGCAAGCCAGCTGTGTTAGCTCAGAAAGCTAGTAAGTTGTGGTGTGCCAAAAGTTGGGAGGGCAGCCCAGGGAAAGATTGGTGCTAAAGTTGCTGGTTGTGTTTTATTGAGGCCTTCAGTACTGGGGACAGCCTGAAACAGAGGCTGGAACAGTTGATCTGGGAGGGCTGTCTCAGTATAGATGTTTTATATTATGTTCAGTGTAGTACATTTAGCAGGTGTATACTTCCCATGCTTCCCAAACCCTGTTTGCTCAAGTTTCACCGACACTGGGAAGAAACAGCTAACCCAGACAAAGACTACTCACCCAATGACATTTAATCCTCTGCAGTATTTTGGAAGCCCAGGTCCAGCCAGTGCCAAAATTGCAGGGCACGTTTTCGATACTGGTGTGCAGAAGTCCAGTTTTTGTAATGTAACTGGGGAAAAGTCATGATTCAGTAAGTTGAACCAAACAGCAGGTTTTTTCCTTGCTGAGGGTAGGTGACTCTGTACCTCTCCTATCCTGTTGTTCTTAATATCTACCACAGGGAGCAACCTAATATGCAGTTGGCTCCCTTTTGAGTGTAAACCTCAGTCTAACCAATTTTTAACAAGTATCTTCTAAGCAGAACCACTGGATTACATAGGCTTTTCTACCTGATTACTCCTCCCCCATCACCCTCGCCTCCTACTGTTGCATCCTGCAGCACATCCTTGCCCAACTGTACTCAAAAGTATACCAGGAGACTCCCCTGAAAACTAACAAGTTTTCTTTTCCGGGCATCAGAAAGGTTCCCTAGGCTGGCAGCGCTCTGTGAAACTGCTTGCAGAGGGCCTTGCATGGGACTGGGAACAAGAAGATGCTTTAGCAGTTTTGCTTACAAATGTTTTAGCACAGTCAAAGCAGCATGAGCTGGGTGACCTATGAGCATAGGGGTGCCTGCCTGGCATCTCCCCAGGTCTCTTGTGTGCAAGAGAAGGTCTGCAGAGCAGTGTGAAACATATTTTTTTAACTTTTCCCAGTATGTAGGCTGTGCCACTTCAGAACTTTCAGAACTAAAAACACTAAAGGGAAAAAAACCCTCCCTTTTTATAGCCTACTGTCTCGTTGAAAGTGATTTATGAAATGAAGCTTCCTGCCCACCCAGTGCACAGAACAAATACAGACAGTGCTTTGAAATAACTACAGTACTATGCTATTTTCAGTAATATTTAGCTCACTTAGCCAAGAAAGCCCACTAGGCTTAGCAGACAGACATAAAAAGAAACGCTCTTTCTGCATTTTTGTGTGCACATGCATCTATTTTAGGTTTTACTCCTCTTTTCTCTAGTTGCATAGCTGAGTATCAATGCAGCAAAGTTCCAGCTCAGGGAAGTGCTTTAAGCCCACTTCTCAGTACAAGAAACAGCTCTTGAGCATACAGCTAATTTTAAGTGCCTTAATAAAGGTAAGCATGTGCTTACGTTGAGCTACTTTCATTTATTGTGAGACATGTTGAATTCATTCACCTCAGTAGCAGTGGAAAATATTGTGGTCCATGTATAACATAATTTGATTATATTTTGTGTATGTTTAGGAAGTACTTTTACCTTTTCTCTGACTGTACGGTTTTGTGTTGTCACAAAATTATTACCTGTCACAGCTGGCATCAGAATTACAGTGGAGGAGGAAGTTCTAGCTGACACTGCCTTGGCCATCACAAACTATATTTTCTTTACACCCCTTTCTTCCTCGTCAGCAAATTGAGCTGTAACTTGTTTTCATAATTACATTTAAAAGAAAAGATAAAAACAAGCCTACCAAGTTGTTTAGGTCTGTCAAGTCCATTTCTCCTGCCTTCAGCAGTGGGTGCCTATGGAAGAGTAGAAAATCAGACTGAGCATACAGTGATGGTTCTCCAAAATACTCTTCCCTTTTCCCTGCTGATTTGGAGGTTGGACTTCTTAAGCCAGCCATGTTATTTTTGCACTAGGTGGACTTTTATTTGAAACAGTCTAATACTTTTGAATACACGCAGAGCTCAAGCATCCACTCTTACAGCAAGCAGTTTCACAGTTTAATGGGATGCAGTATCACCAAGCATCTCCTTGGCTTGTTTTGAACTTGCTTCTTCTGGTTCTCTGATACCGCCTGGCTTTTGTGGCATGAAACACCAGATTAGAGGTTGTCTTTCCTCTTCCTGGTGCCGCCCAATCAGTCACAGAGTGCCCTGTCATCTCCTGGCCTCTCAGGCTTTTATTTTCCTTATTAAGAGTCCTCCTTTGTTCAGGAAACTCTCACTTGAGTAGGCAGTTCTGTTGGCACCAATAAAGGTGCACTGAGTGCTGGCAGGATCACAGCATTACTCAAGACCAAGAGAGCAGTGCTGCATTTAGGTATTGTGGGTACTTGTCTGTAGTGAGCATCACTGCCTGCATCTGCACGTCTGGATCCTTAATGTAATCCAGTGCCTGTCATAGTTCTGCGGAAGTAGAGCTCCTGCCACTTGGGTTTCTTCTCTGAGATATGTGGAATACATATGCATTTCAGTTTCAGCTGCTCCATCATGGTAGTATCCTCTCACATAGACAAAGTATCTGTAAAGCTTACCAGCTTATGCCAGTTCACCACCACCACTCTATGCCCCTCCTGCCTCCATTTTCTAATTTTCCTGATTCAAGTTGCTTTTATTATTCTGACCAAGCTCTGGGATCTATCTCACTGATGAAAGAGACATCAGCAATGCAAAACTATCTAGAAATCTCATCATGTTCAAAACACAGTAAGAAAGGTCTCTCTTTTTGGTGTTCCCACGCTGTTAACACGTGGTTTTCTTATTGTGGTTTACTTTATAGATCAAAATCATGTGCTGTATTAGGAAATGCTGTGGAAGGTCCATTTCTCATGATAGTTTAATCAGATGAGATCCTTTAGAACATACATTAAAAATACATCAAACAAAATTATTATTATACTTCACTATCTCTTTTTAAGAGAATGGTAGGAAAGCACCATCGGTGATAAGGATTTGGACTTTGTGTCTGTGTTGCCAAGTAATCAGATAAACTCTCCTACCCAAATAGGTCTCCAAATAAATCTTATTAAAAGATCTTTTAAAATGAGAAATAACATGTCATTTGAGTTTAATGATGTATTAGTTGCATAGTCAGATTTTTAAAATGCTGAGACTCCACTAGATAGAAAAAATAAGTATAGTATTTAATTTACATCCTACCCATGGCAGTATATGTCACTGTTTATTCTTTCACAGTCAGCTAAGGTAAACTTTTTGATGTATTTTTTCCTCATTTAAAGGCCATTGGGATATTTTGCATCTTACAGTCCTAAGACCTGAGATGGGGTATGCCTTTCACTGCTCTAAGAAACAGGATAAAAATTTCAAAGGCAGTAAGCTGTGTGCTCTGTAGAACCACCCAGGTATAATGGGATGCTTGGTCCTCAGTCCCATAATTACAAAAAATAGTTCCTTATCAAAGACTGAGATACTGATTTGCAGACTTTGATACATTAGTGAGATGCATTGCTCCTTTTATGTAGCTGTTTTTCTTTCTTCATCTACTTCAGGAGAGACTTCAACCCAGTACTTTCTGTCATGCATTAGTAACTCTGAAAACATGTTTACTTAAGTACAAAACCACATTAGCTCAGCATTATTGTATGCCTCCAACACACATAAATTACAATATATTGTGGGGTAGGAACTTTGATCGAGAAAAGCCCACACTGAATTAACTTGGAGGTGGGGAGGAGGGTTGGAGCATTAAACGCTCCTTGTCTCCTTTGCCTCTCATCCCAATGATTCTCACTGCCAGTCAGTGTCTCTGATTGCTCACTGTGTCTGCACTGCAGGCTACAAGAAAAGAAAGCACTAACTAGGAAAATCATGGTATTTCATGGATCTAATCTCCTTCTCTAATATTCATTTCCATACACAGAATCTCAAGTGTTACTTGTAGAAAATCCTCCCTTGCTCTCCCCAGTATCATGTCTCTCACCCTAACAGCATTAGGGTTCTGGAGTAGAAAAGCAGCTTTGGGAAGGAGAAATACTGTAGACACCCACCCCCAAAAATGTAACTTGTAGCCAGGATTTTTTTCCCCCCATTGGAGGGCTTATGCTAAGATTTTTCCCTATCAATACTGCAGGAATCTGGTACAGTGGTAGAGAAAATGATTTAGCCTGGGTAGTGAGGAAGGTGCCGTTCACATGTACTGTTGCTGGTAGAAGACATAGATGGTGAAGGGTGGCCTCAGTGCTCCAGACAAGGCTGCAGCAAGGGCACAGCACACCTTCTGCCACCAGAGATGCCAAGTCCCTGCACACAGTCTAACTGGCCCTTACTGGCCAGCCCTCCTGCTTACTGCTGGACAGCCTCTGGGTAGGAGATACGCAACACTGAGAAACAAAACCAGCAGGTTTATTTCATACAGTCCCAATACATTTGTCCCAGTACGATGAGTCTTACAGGTCAGTAAGTCTAGAAAGTATGTGGGGGGTGGGGGTGGTGTGGTGTGTGTCCCATCTGATAAAGCAAACAACGCACATCTTCCACTGCTATGCTATTTTTTCCTGGCAGCTCTGCTCATCCCCTTTCAGAGGTCTTTTTGACTACCACTGCGTGCTGCACTGAAAGGACTGGCCACTCTCAAGTTGATTCAACTGCCATTGATGCCAGCATCAGAAAGTATGCAAGACACAGCCTTGCTGCCTGGGTGTAATTTAAGAGATTGAGTAACCAATGTCACTTTCCATCGAAGCTGGAAGAAACTTTGCTCCCAATGGAAATGGAAGCAGAAATGAGTCCTTACTTGTATTTGAAGTGATAATTGATTTTGTTGATTAAGCTGCATGATACACTGTTTATCAGCTACTGAGTAAAAGCACAGATTCTTCCTGTGCCAAGCATTTGATTTTTACTTAGTATTTGTAAGCATAGAAATCTAAAGCCAAAAAGTTTGAGAAACTTTACTCTCAAAGTGAATGACTTGCTCATCTATTTATATATACACAAGTATACAGAGCATTGCATGATAATTTGACTCCGATACTAGCATGTTTTCTGTATTATTCCTCACTTGTTTTTTGCAAGTTAGAACATCCCCCAAGCCCTAGGCTGTATCTTGTGCTGTACATGTTTAAGAGCCATGTACAATAAGAAATTGATACTGCTGTTGTATGCAGCTTTGTCCTTTTAAAGGGTTTGGATCCTGCAAATAAATGATATGTCTTGTCTAGCAGTCCACCATTGTTGCAATAATCCTGTAAAAAATAACCTTTCAGTCTATTTAGTTTGTGGACTTATTATGAAAAAGTGTATTACAAGTAGTATAGTTTAGCAATATGCAAAAGCAGACAGGAAGAGTACTAAGATTTTTTTGTGTTTTTATTCAGACATTATCTCCCTTTACTTGCTACATCTGCTTTACAGTTTGTAGTTTAATTTACTGTGAAAATTAAGCTACTTTAAACAATAAAGATAGCATGACATTTCAGAGGAATTGTCACTGGAGAGTATCAGTATGTCCCTAGATGTCACCTAGATTAAAGGTGTCATCTCTCTAGCTCCAGAAGTCTTGTTTAGAAATGGACCCAAAAATAATGAAAAAAGAACGGGTTCATTGCAACTCCACAAACATTCAGGGCAAGGTACCAGTGCAAAATGAGCTGTAACTAGTTCAGCAGTCCTACAGAGTATTACATACATTCCACAGGAACTTTGGCAGCACATCAACCTGTATGCTACTCCACACCAGCCGAGCTAGGGAGGGGTGGGGGCATCAGCAGGAATGGAAGGCATGGCTTTTGTGCTTGGAAAACACTTGTATAATGAACTGTCAGATCAATCCCCAAAAGTGGCAAGTGACAGTTTATATAATGATATCCCTGTATACATTGTAGGCTCCACTGAATATACCTCACACAAGAAACAAGGTAAAAATCTGACTCAGTTGAAGCTAAAGGAGCTTTCTTCCTACTAAAAAAACTATTTGTTGTGTTTATGCAAATTAACATTGAAGAAACATATAGATTCCATAACATCTGCAAGGAACTGCTGAGACATGTTCAGCTGTTTCCTATGCTGCACATTTTATTTCTGTGTTCCTCAAGGCTGTCCTAAGAATTGATAATTATAGTTCATAAGCTAATTCACAGCTATTATAGGTATTATACATGCCATAAATTTTATTATATAATATAACCAAGTAGCTGATAAGGGACTTACATCTTGCTTTGTGTTAAACTGCTATGCCACATTATGGTTGTCATGTTGTTATGCACATATTATGAATAAGCAAAAAAGAACTAAAGAATTTAAGGAAACCTTTCCCCAGAACGGGGGTAATTTACAACACACAAAAAAACTACCCATGTTTGTTAGGGAGTATTACCTAGTTATCTTTTCTCTGGTCAGAAAAAAATTATTTAAGGTCACTGCAAATGTTATATCCCAGGGAACAAACTGGTTATGACACCACTTCTCATTGTTAGAGAAAAATTCAAGCCAGTATTTCTATATGCTCATACAGGCACCTTTCTCTAAGCCTGCTAATGCATTTGAAATTAATTCTTGGTACAGCAATACAGTTCTTGTAATACCAGAACTGGATTTATATGGTTTTATTAGCATCTGCAGAAACCATCTAGCAGCATCAGTTTATGCAGTAACTTATATTTCACTATATGCAGATCATCTGTGTTCAGTTCCATTGAGTTGTCATGTGCTTTTGCAGGCTCCCGGTACAATACGTAGCTCTAAATGATCTAAGATGGCATACTCCCAGCAATTCATCACAAGTACAGCAGGGTTCCCAAGTCAGAGTTCAAATATCACACTTGTCATGCATAAACTTACTGGAAGGAGTTTGCCAAAACCAAAACAGTGTCTGCTGTCAACTGCTGTCAGAAATTACTACTAATGCAGACAGGGCTTTGCTTTAACCTGATGAGGTACAGGGGTAACTGGGCTCAAGCACACTACGCTTTGCTGATTCCCTCATTAAAGCCAAGGGGGCCTTTAGGAGTGCCATTTGAGACATAAGAAAGTGCTGTGCTCACATCAGCAGCCCATCAGGGTGCTGTCACTGGAAATCCTCTTTATGGCAAGCACATGAGCCTGGCCACTTTCAAGGTCCATCCACAGTATCTGGGGAGATGCACTTGATCGCAAATTCATCTAACCCTTTTTGAACCTGCTGGTGCTGCATCCAGTGGCAACAAGTCCCACAATTTTGTTAGCTGGCTGGCACTGTAAATTGAGCTGTGGTTTCAGAAAGCCATCAGTGTTAACTCGGGGATGTTTTCTGACTGCAACTGCCAGTCCAGAGCTCAGCATTAGGTGGGTATGTATGTTCTGGTTAGTTTTGTCCTTAAATACATCACTTATGTTTATCTACACTAATGCTTCTCTACCTCCTTTTTACCCTTTCACTCTGGGATGAGAGATCCTTATGGAGTTTCTCGCTGTCAGCAAAGCATCTGACTACCTAGAAATGCCCAGTGTCATCCATAAGCCTGGATATTTCACTGCTCGCTTCCCTCCCCAGTCATCAATAGGATTGGCTTTATGCCACAGCTTCAAGCAACCCACTCAGCCCTTGTCCCTAGTGACAGGTTACACACCCTGGCTAGGAGTTTTGCGGTCTCATAGCTAAATTCCTTCAGGACTTTCAAGTGATGCCATTCAATCCCAGGGTTTAATCACATCTGTCTAGTATAACTCAAACTGACCTCACTGCTCTGACCAGTCTCTGCTGCAGAGCACACATGTGATGTCTCAGATACTTTAAGGAGGAGAGCGTGATGCTGTTACTGTTTTGCCTGGCACAACCTTATTATGCCTGAGTGTCCCTTTCACACCTTGGTCACAGAGTGGTCCTGTGATTCCTAGGCTGCCTTTCTGCTTTTGAGGAACACAAGGGTGTTTACCATCAGCTTGATCACCCTTTCCAAGGCAGTCTGCAAACTGTTCCAGCCCTCCCCATGTTTTGCTATCACCTGGCCTGCCCCACTTGGAAATCCTTGTTCTGCTTTCCCTAAAGCATTTCCTTTGCTTCTTTGCTAAACCGTACAGGGGCTTCTTAGACCACTTTTCTTTAGTTGCAGCATAGGCTTTGCCTGAGTTTGTAACACAGTAAGTTTTGAGCAGCTTCCAGCTTGCTTGTGGGCCTCCTTGCACCCTTCAGACCCATGGCCACACACTTTTCTATACAGCATGCCCCTAGCACTCCTGTACACTCAGCAGCCTGACAACAGCTTTTCCAACCAATTATCCTTCCTCCACCAAGTTCAAGAGCCTGGCTGTACTAGGGTTATCTCACATCAGGTATTGCAGTTCTCCCATCTTACCTGTCAGGCTCTTGGCACTGGTAAAGTCTGCCTTCAGCCCTTCCATTAATGCTGCGTGGCCTTCTCCCCTGGCACCGCAGGCAGTGTGATTTGCCATCCCTGTTTATTACAGTTGTGCTGCTCATACCTGCCCCAGCCTTTCTGGGGAATGCTGAACATCAGACACATCTCCCTTGACAGCCCAGAAGCGGAGCTCCCCTGAGCATGCCAGCTTTTCCCTGGCTTCTCACCAAGCTACTTCTCCACAGCCACCGCCAGTGCCAGCACCCAGTCCTGAGGCAGTTACTGAGCAGCCTGCACCCCACGCTGTACAGCGTCCCCCCACCTCAAAGGCCCTCGGCCCTCCTCCCTGCCCCACTCCTTAGCCAAGCACTGAGCTCCAGCGCTTGCTGCTCCTTTGGCCTCCATAGCAGGGGCAGACAGCGATTAAGGGATGGTGCCAGCCCCCGGGCTCCCTGCCTGGCAGCCAGTGGTGAACCACCAGCGCATTCCTGCTCTCCACCATGCCATCAGTATCCACCAGGTTCCCAGCTCCCCCAAACCCAACCGTCCGCTGTGTCAGTACATTTGTTTTGGCAAGCATTACCACCTGCTCACTGGCCACCACGGGGCCAGCAGCCAGCACTCCCACATCACTCATGCCCCATCCTGACCCCAAAGGTCCCACCAGGAAATGTTTTCAAGGGAAAAGCACGAACCCCCTCCTCACCAGCACAGCCACTGCCTAACCCTAGGCCCCCCCTCCTCAGGGGAGCCAGGGCTATGCCACACCAGCCACCAAAACCACAGTGAGGGAGCTCAGAGACTATCTGGCCTGCAGCTGCCTAAGCACCCTAGTCCCAAGGGAGCAACCCCATCCTCGAGGCCCAGAGCACCTCACCCCACAAGCCTCAACTGGTAACCGGCCACACTGAGCTGTGCAAGAACCCAGGGGCTGCCTGCTCTATTGCTGGACTGATAACTGCTCTGAGCTCCGGTATTTTTTGTTTGTTAAAGGTTTTAAGTTTCAGAGTAAAAACAAAGTTTACAATTCAGATTAATTCAGTTTCCCCTTTAAGAAAGGGTTTAAGGCATCAGCTGGCCATTGCTCTAGCCTTATTATACTAGCAACAAAACAAGATTTGGTTTCACTGAAACAAGCCCATAAGCAAATACATGGGAAGAAACAGCTGACCTGAAGCCCACATAGCTGTCCTACAAGGTGTATATACTTACCAGCAGAGCCCTTCAAACCAAACTGATGCAAAAAGGCTCAGGTAAGAGAGATACCACCCTTTTATCCTCTCCTGGGTTGGAGGAAGTCCCGCTCCCTTGGCAGGATTAAGGCATCACATGACACAGCCTCCAGCCACCACTCCCTAATTAAATAATCAGCAAATTCAGGTGGTCCTTGCAAAGTCCCACATGCTCACCTGGCTCTATAGCCACAGCCACCCCCTCTGATCACACATGCAGGCCCCACATTCGCATCATGACTCACCTGAAGGAGCCAGCCCTCCTCCCTTGCCTGCCTTTCCTGAGCAGAACTGTGTCACCTGGACTCATTTGCCGATACCCTGTCTTTGTTGACCCTTGTTTTACCCTTAGATATTCATTCCACAGTGCATCTGTCGGCCTGTCCAGGGTAAAAGCCACTGCAGTCATGTCCTTTGTGAATTTGATCTATGAAAATGTCTTCCATTTCAAACATTGGGGCCCCAATATTGTGCATTTTCCTTTCTCTGACTGCTGCGTGTGGTACGTGAGCAGGCACAGCCCGCACCGGCAGTTGTGGTGGGGCACTAGCATCCTCGTTCATGCCCTGCACATCATTCCAGTGAGTATTTTATCAGCAGCTGCTGGTGAGCCACAAGGACTGCTACAAAGACAGACTTCAGACAGACGGCATCATGATCCACCAGCTGTCAAATTCACCTGACATCTGTGGGATCCTAATAGCTGCCCCAGATGGATGGTGCCATATGATGAGCAAATATATATATATATATATTTTAACATCTTCTGATAAATGTACAGCCAAACAAGAGTTTCACATCAATGCCTCTGTGATGTTGGGTTTGCATCACAGGCTGAGGAAGTGACCATTAATTTTATGGTGCCCACGTACACATTGCACCTCCAAGCCACTGAGGCTCCCATTGCTGAAAAGAAAGGGTAGACAGAGTTGTCTTATACACGCGCCTGTCTTCTCTGACATAGATTCCTCTTCCATCACATGTCTTTCATATAGTCTTGAGCAGCTGAGACTACAGAAGCTGTCAAACTCTCAGCTTGCTTAGTATCTTTCAGACACTTGCTTGACGATATACAATGCCTTAGGCTAATCAATACAGACGCAGGTGCTAGTCCCCACCTTTCTCCTGAATTTCCTTGTCTGTGAACTGTATGTATTTATATAGGCTATATGTACTGTGCTAAGTTTGAGCTGTAGTGTGTCAGAACTGCAAACCTGTTGTGAAGCTGAACAGCACCTGTTTGACACCTGGTTGAAGTGATAGACAAAAGCCTTAAAGTTCAGTAGGGAGAAAAAAAAAAAAAAAAAAAAAAAGCTCCTAGAAAAATGTCAGGCTAAAAGGAAAGCAAGAGAAAGATCAAATAAAATGTAGAATTAAAATACTATCTCTGTTAAGGTCCACCTTTCACAGCCTATTTTGTTGTAGCAGTGCCATAATTGAATTTTCACAGTGGAAATACAGCTGCCATAGTTTTGTTTAACCTTGCCCCTAGTTCTGCCTTGAAACCACCCACTCCAGGCTCATCCTACCTCCCACTGGCTGTCACAGTTCACGCCCCTGGAAATTTGGCCATAGCTCTGGAGCTGAAGAAATATCCTGAGCCCCTTTTGGCTTAGCTCAACAGTGCAGCGCTGCAGTGTGTGCTGGGGAAGCCAAAGGCACGTTATACCACGTGAGGGATCACGGAAGTGTGGGAGATACCTGGCCATGAGCCCTCTGTCTCTGTAGCCATTTTAATAGTGGGGTGCTGTTCTTTGATACTTAGAAGATAAAAAAATGTGTCCTCTCAGTGAGTTGAAGCAGCCCAATTTGCTATGCTTAGCAGATGTTATGGGGAATATGTCCTGCCTCTAGAGCTGCACCAGGCCTGCAGAGCCAGCAAAGGAAAACACTGCCCAGAGTTCCTGCTTGAAGAGTAATTTTTCCATGTATTTTAAGTAATTTTGTGGGTTTGGAATTTGCATTTCACTGTAGCCAATTGAGTAGAAAGTATCAACAATTATGTTCCTTTTCAACGTAGCCATAATTATATCTACGTTAATGTCATTTGCAGGGTCAGAGTATCTGGGGACTTCATATGTGTGAGACTCAGCCTCCCAGTCTTTGTTTAACAAACTTTTACAAGCAAACTTTTTTGTTTCTTAGGATATCCAGGTGCTTATGTGGAAATTTTAATAAATTATTTTGTATTGCTATTAGTATTGTAAACAAAATAAATGTGTGTATTATGATGCAAAGTAACCTGCATATATTTTGGGAATTTCTGCGTTCAGTAGTCCCATGCATCTCCGGATGTAATTTATCAAAAACAGATGTTCTTTATATCACTATGTCTTGTATCAATGTCTATTTAAAGTTAAACTGAGAGCAACCGAAGCCAAAGAAGCATGCTTTGATTTAAATAAATCAAAGCATATCACAGTCATAGCAATTAATAATCCAAGACTGGAGCAAACATGAAGGGTAGGAGCAATCCATTCAGACAGGATTGTTTTTGTTTCTTGCTGTTTTTCTAAAGCTTATTAGAAGCAGCAAGTCTTTGATTAAACTAATTCAACTTCCACAAAAATCCCTCAGCAACAATAGGTATTAAGAGGCTCAATCCTGGCAGGCTAAGCAAACAGCCTGTATAAATCAAGGCTGGGGTTTTGATTATAATGGTCCCTTATTTATGACAGGTCATCGAAAGCCATTCTTCACTTGAATCATTCTCAGCATTATATGCAAAAGCTCCTGATAATGATACAGGATGAGGTCTCAAGCTGTAATTATGTTGCTTGCATCATGTATCAGGCAGAGATATTAATGAACCACGACTCAAGTAATTATAGCTGCAGGAGAGGGAGCCTTGGATTATAAGACAAACTTCAAATTGTACTAGAGCAGCAAAATCAACGTCTGGTTTTATTCCTGTTAAAGTCAGTTAGTATTTTGTGTGCCTTCAACTGGAGGGCTTGTTCTTCCCATCTTCTCCAGCAGACATTTACCGCAGTACCAATTGATTGAACATTGTGGTCTGAAGAGGCATCACTGGAAGAGCAAAAACTTCAGAAACATTTTTGAGACATAGCAAACGAGTGTCCTGTTGAGAGGCCCCAGTCTCCAATGCAGATGTAAGGGGATCACTGGAGGAGAAAGTTACTAGTGAAAAATAGCAGAAAATTCAGTTTTTGTTTAGAGTAGCTGAGAAAGTCTCACCAAACCTTTCATCTCTTTCTCCTGAGAATTTTTTCTTTAATAGTGGCAGATACACAGCACATTTCTAAGAAGAAAACACATTTTCATATCACAAAGCTAAAATAGATATTATTTATATGAAACAATGATAATTCCCTTTTCCTGTAGGTGTAATTATTTTGGAACCAGGAATATATATGTTTGTTTGTTTTTTTAATTACTTGTAAACATCCCCCCAATGATCTGAAAGAATAGTACAACATCACCACTGACAGCATACTTGAAGGCTGACTTAGGAAAGACACCATGTCCACAGGCCAAAATGATGCGCTCTGCTGCATGCATGCAAGAAGGGCTGAGCAGGATGCAAGTCAGCATGCAGGAAGAAGTGTGGAGGCATTAAGCAATAGACTCATCACATTTTCTTCAAGCGGTAGGTTCATCATGCTTTCTACAATACATTATTCCTTTGCTTTTCTTTCCTTTGCCAGCTGTATCCTGATCTGCTCATTCTGAACATGGGAAAAAGAACTCTGCATTTTCAGAGAGGATGGCTCCATTGGAAACATTCACAAAAGCTGGGGTGGTAAAGTGTTGGTGAAAGCATCATTATAAACCTAAAAAAAAAAATAATACTGCAGTCAGAACCTTTTTTTCCATCCAAAATGTATTCTTGAGTTTATCTGAATAATTTATGGTAATTGAAAAAGCCAGGGAAATGGTGTGTGGGTGTGTGGGTGTGTGGGTGTGTGGGTGTGTGGGGGTGTGTGTTTATCCACCTTTTTTTTTTTAATACATCTCTTTTTGTTCCAAAAGGACTTTTCTGCCTGATGCCAGCTCCAAGAGCAAGTCATAATCTTGACTAGCAAGCATTGCCCCTCATTCCTAACAGCACCTCTTTGCTCATCTGCAGAGCCAGCGCTGAAATGCTTGGGAACATAAGCCATTAGGAAAAGTGTTGGGAAGGTCTACATATAAGCCTGTTATATCCATACCCACTAAAAAAGAAATTAAAATTATTAAAGAGTACAGCTATGCTTAGTTTAACTAATGACCCAAATGGCAAAATTGAAGCATTTACTTGTTCTCCCCTTACCACTCGAGCAGCAGTGCCTTGCTCTATCAGATATTTCAGCCATTCGGGAGTCGCTGTGATGTTGCATCTCTCAAGACAGCATGTGCCATCATGCAGCACGGACTGGTGCAAATGGTCTGTCTGCTCTCCAACGACTGCACAGGCACCCAAGGGGACGGGGAGCAGACAGCAGCTTTTCTCCTCTTTTCAGCAGACACTCAGAGGTCTGGTACTTATTATCTTCTGAAGAAAGGGCACAGGTTTCTGCAAGCAACTTGAGCTCGTATCAGCACTGAGATCACAGCGCATGATGTAACTGGTCAGTTCAGAAAGACAAATTGCCTTGAGGAAAACGAATGCAATGCTCCAACCCTCTGGCTTAATTGCTTTCTGCTCCCATCGGCAGGCTGGGGTTTGGCAGGCAAAACACGAACCGAGGCAAATGGAGACGCTCCATGTGAGAGGAGGACGTAGCCCCATCTAAGCCAGGAGATGATATATTGCTTGCAGAGCTGACTGTGAAAACAACGGCGCCTAAATAAAGCTGTGAATCATCCCCCTGTCTCACACCACTTCCACTGGAGTAGTTTCACTCCTGAAAAAATGTGGCAAATCCTTTGATAGCAAACACTGCAAATAAATATGTCAGTCCAGGCAACTCTTTGGACAGACTGTAGGTAAGTGCATATGTGTCCCCACAACCCCACTGGGGTGGCTGCTCCCTTGCAGTGGTGCAGGATGGGACCATCTCCACCATCAAATTGAAGTGAAAAAAATCTTGATTTTTGGTCCAGTTCAGATGCCTTCCAGACCCTGAAATTACTAATAATTTTCTAAGCAGAAAAAAAAGGCATGTGACATTTACCTTGATTAATGGTCGACACTGAATATGAGTGGTGCTGGTGGTGTGGCTAGGGATAGGTTTTAGAGTCACTCCGCTTGCCTTCAGGGCTTGTGGTGCAGGCTGTCACACCAGAAGAAACACCTGAAGGAAAAAACATGAGGTTAATTGAGCTAGCTCTGACTGTACCAACCAGGGGAACCTAATGTGCTTTAGTTTTTCAGTGAATACATTGAGTAAAAAAATATATCCCTACAAGCTTATTGTGCATATTTATTTTATTCATTTTTTCTTTGTAAGATGCAACTCCCATGTATTTGAGCTCGTCTTCATTTAATTTAGTTGGAATATCTGGGGGATGAAATGGGACAGTGGATGTACCTCACAACTACAATCTGCTCAGCCTTACCTAGTCACTGAAATCCAAATGCAGTTCACTTTGTGCCTCACTTAAATTCTGAAAAACAAGAGGGCAGGGAAGTAGAGAATGGGTGAAGTAAACCCATGCACTTTCTAAAGTGTGGGGGAGAACCATATATACATAAGTCAATAAATAGAGCGCCCATTTGTGCTGCTGTGCACTTTGAGAGGTGTTCTGCTCCCCTCGAGGTAGAAAAACATTTGGGTTCTTTGTAAACTGTTTTGTAAACCTTGGACAAAAACAGTATGATTTGAAATGGTGGTGCAATACACTTTTCTACGCAAAATTAGCAAGCAAACTCTGTGGACCTGAAACAGACTTCGCCAAATTCACAAAACCTCAACCACCACAAAGTTTGCCCACCTCTAACTCGAGCTCCAAGATCATGTGAAGGGGCTCGTTGAATGGTGCAGAGTAAGCCTGAGATCTGGGGAGGGTATTAGAAAGATGAATATTTTCTGAATATATAAGAGAGAGATTATCAGTGGAAACTTTCAGTATCCTCCATTAGCTATGAATGAGAACAGCAGAAGAATTGCTGTTTTGAGTCTTGGCCTGTCGACAGAGATTTGGCTGAGTTTGCAGGCTCCTAAAGCCTGAAAATCCTAGAAGCCCCTTAGTAACAGAGTTTAAGTTTAGTACTATAAAACAGCTAGCTCAGGCTTAAGGAAATCACAACCTTAGCAGTACATCTGTAAAATCCAGGAAGCCATGAACCAAGCTGATAGAAAACCAAAGACACTGCAAATAGTTACAGCTACGAAGTTACTGCCTCCTGTCTTTGACAACGGTACAGTCACACTTGATGCAAGAGAGAGCAAAATCACACTTTCACCCTGAGAGCAAACAAGTGCAGCCTGGTGCACATAGCCACTGTGTGCTTTTGTAGGCACAACTGCAAGCTGGATGTGGTGTACCCCTTTTAGAAGGCGTGTTGCCCATAGACTTTCTTGCTTTTACATGAGACAGTGATCCATTTGTCAATATTCTTTGAATTCATTGGTGGAAGTCAACAGAGACTTTATTTCTCCTGTTATTTCACTGGAGGAATATCAAAAAGGACTGGGGAAAGTTGTTAATCACAGACCAATTCCCTTACAGGTCTTAATTTACAGGGCCAAGAGGAGCCGAATCTGACTGTTTGGAAGAAATGAGAGAGGCTGCTTTTGGGTTGTTTGAAAACATGTTGACTGTCACTGTGAAGTCTAGCCCAGGGCTTGCTATTTCAATGTGCTCTTTTTAATGTCCTCACAAAGTCACTACATATTCACTGGACAAGAGACCAAGCCTTTGGCAGCAGAAGATTGCAGGTAGAAGAGGTCTGAGAGTTTGGCAGTAGCTAATCTGTGGTCATCATTTAAAACTTGACCAGAGATACAATTTAGAATAAATAAATTTCTGCAGTGAAGCCATGAAACTCAAGAGATAGTGACCCAAAGAGCTGCAAGGGCTGAGGCAGTCTTTCTTAAAGTTTCTTAAACCACTCATCATGCATATAAATATAATTTTACCAAAAAGCTGTTTGCTTTCAAATTCTTTCCAAAATGTGGTGGACCGTGGATAGTTAAAAATTTGTTCTAATGTTAATGTTAAGAAAATGTACAATTCACTTAAATAACGGTTTAATAATGATACGTAATGGAAAATAAGTCAAAGCAAAAAAGACAGCATTGTGTGTTTTGTCCCCTCTTACTCATCATGTGTTTTTCAGATGGTTATCTGTAGCTGGATTTTGTTGTCCCCATTTAAGCTATCTAACTGCTGAGCTGCAACATCCCAGCACTTGGAACCCCGGCCGTGCTTATCCTTATGCCAATAATGCAAAATGGTATGTAGGATGTGCATAGAAGAAAGAGTCTTCAAAGATGCGGGACAATTTAAATGATGCTACAGAACTAAAGAATGGAGGATCAGGGACAATCTGAAGCACTGTCCCTCCAGCTCTCCCTTCTGAGTGCAAAGAGACATAAATTAGTGTAACTTGACACTTTGGGGAGTAAATTAGCAGTATGACAGCTCACATCTTTGTTGAATACTGCTTCTATGGCAGAGGGAAAATAAGTGTGATAGAACAGTCTATGTGGATGAGCACAGGAGGATTTTAATATATGCGACTTCATTTTTTGGCAAGTTATTTCTTGCAACAGTGAAATAAATACTCCACAGTTACAAGCTCATTGACTTCTCTTATCACCAGCAATAAAGAAAAAGCAACTGCCTTAGCTGAATATTTTTTTTTTTTTGCATTGCTGTTTCCAGGAAAAAAAAAGAAAAATGCTGTTTTGGGGAATTAAATAGTTTATTTAATGTAAGTAGCATACCAAGAGCAAGGGAATGCATTATTTTTTCCAAGTTGTTTACTGCAGTTTTGACATGCATATATTATCCTGTTGAAATGTTAAGTAAGAAAGCAAAATGGGGAAGACATCAGGAAATTTATCAGATGGCTTTGCAGGAGAGGTAGAGAGTGGACTGATTTTCCATTTACAGCTGGATGCAGTTTTAATAAATGCCAGGGTATCTAGGGGGTCTGGGATAGCTGACTATGCTAGAAATGTTTTAGTGTGGTAAGTCATTAGGAGAATGAAGTTCTCCTTCCTGTACTTAAACGGGATTATTAGAACGGTTAGAAATCTTGAAGGAAAGTAATATCCCCCAGTAAAAAAACACACTTTTGCAGAATTTTGCTGAGAGCTTTCCTTTCAGAATCACACAAACACAACTTATGCGCCATTGCATTTAAAAACAACAAAAAAGTGGAGAAGCATATTATTAATTCTCATTTGTTTTTGCTTAAGTCTCAAAACAGAAGAAAGGTGTTGATCAAATAGGAAGATTTCAGCTTGCTTGCAGCTTTTTCATGGAAAGGACAGAATTTTGCTGCTGTAAGAACAGTACATATCATAACATACAGTGACATAACATAACAGTACAGTTAAAATCATATTAAATCTGTGAAGAGTGCCACCAAAGCTATGGCTGGGACTGCCTATTGCCAGCCTGGTATGACCTGGTATGACAGTCAAATGTTTTTCAAAGGCACTACTAGGAATAGAAAAGAAGAAAAGGAAGGAAAGCTTTGCATCCTGAGCTTTGATATGGGGTATGTGTGGTCTCAAACACTCAATATTTTTTTATATAGAGCCTCTATGGTCTGGGCACTACATGCAGCATAGCTAATGCAATACATGGTGAGTGTGTTTGTACCAAATACACTTGAAAGGCTGTGGGAAAGCCACTTTATGAAGGAGGTTCATCAGGAGAGTGATGGGTACTCAGAAAGCCTGGCACTCCCTCTATGAGACCGACTTTCTCAGGTTCCTCTAGAGTCAATGCCAAGAAAGAAGATGACAGAAATCCTTTCTCTGCAGCACATCTGGTTGTAGCTAGACCACTTTATAATATATGATAGTGGTATTGCAAAATGATGTGCTTTCCCATATGCTGGGGGGGGGGGAAGGGGGCGGGAAGGCAATCAAAATAAAATCCAATCACACAAAATTCCTTCCTTTCTTAATTTCTCCCCAGAGGATGGAGATGGTCTGCGTGGGAAATAATTAAAAGCATGTTTTGCATGAGCCCTGGTGCTGTGCAACTTCTACCCTTGGCCTAAGAATAATTAAGGAGGGGTTATTTCTTCTTATTACTGTTATTTACAGGGCAAACCACGCCTATTGTACAAACAGCACCTTTTCCTGAAAAGCCAGGGTGGGCTGACAAGCTGTTTCCTCCTCTTGTATTGGCAGCACTGAACGGCAGAGACCAGATCTTCCTGCAATGCCACAAGCCCAGAGCACTCTCTCCCCATCCTGGCACACAGCAAGAACATGCAGCATCTGAGTGCTGGGGGAAACAGGACACTGGAACTTATTTAAAACTCTTTTATTAAGATTTGCAGTTTGCTAATTGCTTTGCTTCCTCTCCACATAGAGTTTTCAACAAAATATCACTGACCAAGGACAGCAGCATCTCATCTCCTATAAGCAGCCACGCTTAACAGCAGCATTTCCATCCAGCATGTCACATTTTCCCTTGCCACCCAGCTTCAGTTTAATGAAGCTGATGTGTTTTCAATTAGTTTTAAACTCCACATTAGAAAATATAACCATATACTTCAAGTTACATGTAAAATTCAAGCTGGAATCATGTTCACAGCAATGTGATTGGGTTTGGTTTCTTCCACGCAACTCATTTCCCTTTTCCCCAGCAGTCTGCCCTGCTGTTCCTTGAAGCCCAACATTGCTCTGACATGCCAGGAGAAGTGCAGTGCTTTTAGACCATTTTCTTTAGCTTCTTGATTTGTTTTATGTAACTGCCAGGAGAATTATTGCCCTGCAAGTCACTGATACTTCATGTCTAAATTCTGGCCATGCTCATGACAGGTTATGCACCCCAAAACCATTTCCCAGGTTTGTGGAGCACATCATTGCTCTTCTCCTCTTCCATAAAATGGTGACATGGAGGAGGATGTGGAAGGACAGGCTCCTTTTTGTGCCATCTAACTACAATTTATACAGTGCCTCAGCTGAAGCCTATCACTCAGCTTTAGGCTTGGAGGTCTTTCAAGACCATTCAAGGCTGCTGTGGGAATGGACATACATGCAGGAGGGATCTGACTTGTACTAGGCACCAACCACAGCTATTCCACAGGTTTTTCCAGATCTTTTTACTGGACATGAGCAGCTAAAACCTACCTGCATCCCTCCTGTGTGGCCATGCCCTACATCTCCTCACCACACATCCACCCCCTTCAGTGTCATGAGTGTGGTGAGTCATGGTGGTACCCATCTCTCCCAAAAGAGATGCCACCAGGGTTACTTTTTCAGTGCGACAAAGAGAGTGAAGCCAAAACCTGCAGTGTGCTGACTGCTTTTGAAGCAGCCACAGCATTTCATCCCTGTCACCTTGCAGGAGAAGGGAGTTGGTGCAGAGCAAGTTGTGTCAGAGCCTGGGACCAGAGCAAGTGGCAGAGTAAAATATGCTTTAAGCATCCCTCCCTCCTCACTGAGCAAACCCATACCGAAGAAAAAGGGAGAGGGATAACTGTGCTAGAGATCCCACAAGCTCCCTCCCCGTCTGAGCGAGTGAATCCTGCCTTTAAATCAAGGCTTCCACCAGCGAACTCCCGCCGGATGTTGCTAGACACCACTCCTTAATGAGACTGACGTGTATTTTTAATGTGGTAATCCTCTGGCTCTGGCAATTGTACAGACACCAAGACTACAAAAGAGTCACTTCAATGCAATGAGCTGCCAATGAGCCTCACGTCAAAAAGCCACTCTGCCACAGGGACGAAGACATTGCAAATAAACACTTCTGGGGAACTCTCTCTCCTTAAATAACACATTTATAGAGCATCCAGATGTTGGTGTAACACTTAACGATTGTGGGAGAAAACAAAGCATGAAGGGCTGTGTTTGGTTTGGTTTGCGTGTTTTTTTTTCTCTCCTTGATCTCATACATTGAGTGTGTACAAACAGATACAGTCTAAAAAAAGTATAGGAAATCCACATGTATGTATGTATGTATGTGTGCCAAGATAGTTACGGGCCTGTGATAATAGCCGAGTCCTGCAAGGATGGAGGTAGAAGAATGACCCTGTGGGAAGTGAACTCTGTGAGGCCAGGAGACATGACTGTACTTCACTTTGGGATGGTTGCAATGAACCCATCTTACCTCATTTAATTCCAGACTGGTTGCAAGAAGCCCAAGCAGTGGTGGGCAAACCATCCCCCAAACCTTGGTGCCAAAGGTCCTAAAGGGAGATTTGAAAAGTGAGGAGCAGGAACCAAATGAAGCCTTACGGCTTCAACTGGGGCTTTGCAATGGTGCTGCATGCTTGCCTGGTCCTTCAGGGTATGAGTCCTGCCTTTGAAATGGAAGTATCCCAGAAGGTAGAGGATTGCTGCAAATTGAAAGCGTGGACCCACCACTTCAGTCCCGGGCTTGACCACCAGGTTGAGGTGGGCAAGCCTGCTGGGCAGCCAGGCACAGGAGAGGGCAGGAATGCTTCCCCAAACCCCAAGAGCTCCATCCAGAAGTACCACTGAACATTTCAGAGAAGTTCATTATGTTCCCAGGGAACTGCTCTGAGTGTGAGATGTGTTTGGAAGTCAGGGGAAAGAGCTTGTGTTTTAATGAGTCATTTCACAGTAAGATTTGTGTAGAGGAAATCTGGTTGCTTAATCCAGACTTCCTCCTGGCATAACCTATTTTTTGCTCGCTGTTGTTCTCCTCGCTTCCTTTGTTCCTCGGGTGGGGGGAGCCCTCAGCATCCTACACAGCTCTGCCATCAGGGAGGCAAGCGCAGCTCCAGCTGTTGCTGCTGGAGATCAGATTGCCTTCCCGCTCCTCTCAGGAGCCAGGGCAGCCTCACCTTCCCAGCCATTTCACAGCTCCCCGAGCCACCCCTGCTGCTCTTACTGGATCCTCCGGTTGCATAGTGTACAGTCTTCCCCTGAAGCATCGGTAATGCTGAGCAATAGCTATTGCTATATGGCAAGAAGCAAGAAAACAAACAGTGGATGGCATTTGTAAATCCAGTTCTGGGCATCCATGGCCCAAAGGGTCTGCAGGAGTGTAGATGTTCCCAGTCAGCGTAAAGTCATTAAGTTGAGTATCACTACTGGGATGCTTGTAGGACTCTATTGAAAATGTCAGAAACCACAAAATTAAATTAATACAGGGCCTTCCATGGGATGGAGCAACCCCATTAATATAGGGCAGCCACAGAAAGCTGCTGCATTATTCCAGATTCAATCACACCAATGAAACAGTCCTCAAGCACTGGTCAGAGCCTTGCCCCTCCCCCTGCAGCAGCATCCAGCACCATCCACTGAGCCACAGCTATCTGAAATCCCATCATCTAGTGCCTCAGCCTTCATCCTTCCAGCCAACCTTGCCACCGTCTCCTGGTCTGAAGGCAGAAGCACTGCTTTTGCCCGCCAGCGGGTTGCTCCCAGCCCTTTCACTCTCTGTGCCTCTCAAGTGCATCCTGAAAGTGTACACACTTGGAAAGTTTAACTTGTGCCCTCTTTTTTTTTTTGTGCACTTGCATAATACATATTTCCTGGATGGAATTTCCCTTTTTCCATGTCTAACTCACCATTTCAGAATTCTCCTACTCCCAGTTGTGCTACACTACTGCCTTTACTTATCCCATCCCCTGGCCTGTGACCGACTGGCTGGCTCTCCTCTGAATCATATAGTTTGCTTTCCTCAAATCCTCATCCTCCAAAAAACCTCGAAGCACGATGATTATTTTAGGGCCTGCCATAAGTGTCAGAGACAATTTAATGAAATGCCGCTCACAAAGACTTTCTGCAAAGCATCCCTGCACATGTGCTCCTCTGAGTGTCTGGTTTAAAAAATAACGCTTAATAATACAGAGTTAATACCTGAACTGAGGTCACACTCCCCATGCAACATCCCTATAATAAAATTCAGTAGATAGGCACTCTTTTTTTTTCTTGTAGGAAACTATTATATCCTAGCTGCAAAATCTGCCCTGGAGTCTGGCAGAGTGGAACAAGGAGCCGTCGCTTAAAAACCAATTCATGGTGGTCTCAAGCTATGTTTTTGTTCTGGCACATTAAACAGAATGAAGACATATGTCTGAATTTAAGACATCCTTTTGGTTCTCTGTATATATGAGCCAGCCGAGAAATTTGAACTATTTCAAAGCGCTAGGAAAAAGAATTGTAGACACATCCTTTGTTTAGGCATATATTTTTAATTATCCTGCCTTTTAATATTCCTCTCCATTTGAGTATAATCAGAGAAAATAGATCCTGCTGGGCATTGTCATGCTTAATAAAAGTAAGACTGAACATCTGCAAATTTGGCGACAGTGTGGCGCATATGATGCACCAGCGGCTGAGCTGCATTCTTGTGTAATTATAACACCACATGCAGCTGTAATAGTGTAATTCTCTGTTTACATTAGTTCTAGCACTTATCCTAAACTCCACTGGGTCGGGGTGCTAAGCATTTGCAAATTGGTAGCATTTTTTCCCCTCCCGAAGAAAGCTGAAAGGACAGGAGGACTGTGTGTTGTCTGCCCATCAGTAAGATACTGGGTTTGGGGAATAACTTGTGGAAGGCAGAAGCATGCCCTGCTGTGCAAAGCAGGGCTGGTGTCGCTGAAATTAGTGCCACTAGAATTAAGTCAGTGAAAGTGAGAGCAGACTTCAGGCTTTCTCTCTTCCTATTTATTTTGGCAATGCAAACGCCACATCCTGCAGCAGCTGAAGCACACGCTTAACTGTGTACTCCGCAAATTGCACCGCTGCCCCCAGGGAAGACATGGGTTTGCCCCCAGAGAACACTCTGCAGGATGGAGAGCCAAAGGCAATGCTTTCTCCATCACCCTGGAGAAAGCTGGGCCACCCCGCCCTTCTGCGGAGCTGGAAGTCAGATATAAACTCCTCTGAGCGACCAATGCATGTGGGCATGTGTGGGAGGGAAAGCAGGAATGGCCTTCTCCTTGCAGGCAGCTGTTTGCCTCCTGCATGCTTCACCTCCTGCCCAGCTGCTGTATGCGCCGGGTATGCTCTGTCCTTCCAGGGCTGGGGAATAGGGAAAGCAGTCAAGAGGGAAAAGTGACCAAGAAAAGGGAGCAAGATGCACATTGACGTATTCGCAGCCCCGGTAGACATGCAAAGCTCAGGCTCTCAGCAGATGTAAGCCTCTCCCTGAAGTATACTTTGCCTTATCACAAGCATTCCCTAACCAGTGCTTCTCCAAGAAAAAGAACTGAATTCAGAACTGTCAGCAGAACAATCAAGCCTGGGATTATTACAGATGTATTCTGCCCTTGTATACCCAAAATCTTCCTGCACATTCAGGCCGTTCCTGTCTGAAAGCACTTTGATACCTAACTTGGCTTCCACACTGTATTATTTAGCTTTCCCCCGAACACAACAACTCTGTGTTGGCAATACTGTGTGTCCCAGCATCAGCCCACTCACAGAAATACAGGAGTGGGGATGCTGTTGGTGTGCGGTCATCTCGGACCCAGCCACAGGTGTGGGAGGAAGTGGGTGGAGGGTGTAACAGACCTCTGATGCTCTGGGCTGTTTCGAGGGACAGGGATGATCTCCCACTCCTGCCCTAAATCAGCCCACAGCAGCAGTGATAAAAGGAGATAATTTTTATGCAGTATTGTAATTTCACCTCTAGGAAGATCTTGACGTTTCTCTGGGGAGCAAAACTGGATATTCATGTGCCAAAAAAATGTCCCAAGACATAAGGAGAAAATGCAGGGGGTGAGTAAATAAAGCTGTTGCACCCACCTAGCAAATGGGGGCTTCACTGGCCCAAATCTCCCAACTTGCAGCCTAACATTAGCAGCCATTAAATGACTTCCTAGGAGGCTCAGGGTGGCACCTCTGCTACAGCGGCTCAGTCCTGACATTCTGGGGGCATTTCCCAGCATTTGGTGCTGTGCCCAGTGAGAGGAATGGGAAGGGTCCTTCTGCAGCTGGCAGGAGGCAATGCCCACAGTGCTGTGCTTCCCACCACGCTCCTACACGGACTTGCTATGCCAGACATTGCCCACACCCTTGAAATAACCATTTTCCCCAGACATCAGTGCAACTCCAGTGCTTCAAAGGCATCCTTTTTTATAAAGGTAGTGCCAAACTGAAACTCTCCCGTACCCTTCTGTCTGTTCTGCCCAAAACTGGAGACCTATGGGCTGGCAATGCGACCTCTGATGCTCGAATGCTTGGGAGCACAATCCATAAATCTGAGCATCTCCACCTCTCAGTGACTTTCTAAAGAGTTATGCTGTAGGGGGAATGAAATGATCCCCCTGTACTCAGCCTCACGTTCACTAATTGTGTAAGAGCTGCTTTATATCACACTGAAATGGCAGAGCTCAGACGGTCCAGGAAGCTGCCCCCAGCAACGACGGTGCTGCTGAGAGTGAATGCTCTTATTATAGCATCGCTTCAACTAACAGGCAGAGCTTTCCCTTTGCACATGTGCTCGGCAGCTGCCTGGCTGATCTTTTGAAAGGATGCCACAAGATGCAACACCAGATGCTTGAGTTTCCAGAGAGACTGATAATGGTGGACTCAACTCTGTCTTGTTCTTAGCTGCTGTGCCAGAAAGGAAGAGGATAATAAAGGACCAGCTCACCACGGCAGGGGCTGCAAGCTGGGAGTTTCTTTATATAATTTGAAAGCGATACGGCGAGACAAGGAAACAACACTGAAGGTACTAGGCCAGTTGTTGAATCTTCAAGCAAGATGGGACCTTCAGCTTCTCTGACCTCCTGAGCTGCAATGATGACTGAAATCTGTCAGCAGTCTGAGGCAGGGTGGTGGTTTGCAGTTTACAGGGTCTGTCTAGTGTTCCAGTCTACAATCTCATGTGCTGATGACAGCGGCAAGCACTATCAGGGAGTGTGTACCATTCCTGTTCACACAAGTGACAGGTTCTCTGCTCGAACACGCTGCTGGAGATGGTCTTTGCCATGGGTTTTGGGATAAAACAGGCTGGGATGGGAAGAGGGAGGTCAAGATTTCAGGTCTGATCTATTTTATGCCAACTAGCTGTGTCCTATGGAGAATAAAAGAATATCGCATCAGTAACCAAGCTTTAGAAATCTGCCTTAAATCTGGTGTGCCTTTGTGTCTGAAAGACATTTTATTACAGTCAAAGTGCTTTTCATTTTGGTTTCAACATAACACATTTTCAACCATATTTTCATGATTCGCTTTCACAGCTGAGTGCTTTGGAGTTGTAATTACTGTACCAGGAATGCTTCAGAGGTGGCTTGCAAGCAAAGCATGCAAAATCATCCCTCCTTACGGATGTGTCTGATGGATTTCAAGATGACTCAGGCAGGCTTGTCAAGGCAAAAGCACTGGGGCAGAGAGGACAATGTGACCTGAAAAGTGCCTGTTGCTGCTCCTGCTGAAATCCCTGGGTGCAGAATTCAATCTCAGGTTGTATTTGCCTCTTGACTAAATTGCATATTAGATGACGTGCAAACATACAGAAGGCAGCTAGCGTTACCAACATACCCTAGAAATACACTACAGCATAATCATAACTGTAAAATGTCATTAAAGAAAGCAATTACGAAATCTTCATGGTGGTCTTCTGCAATGGCTCTGGGAACAAAGAATGGAACCTGTTCCCAACCTGTGCTTGATACAAGAGGGACAGCAAGTTGGCAGATCGATATTAAAGCTTGTCCCTTGGTATGTGTGGCTTGGAACATCCCACAGTACAGTCCAAAGAAGTTTTGATTATTTTTTATTACGCCATATATATATGTAAATGTGTGTGTGTGTGCACTGTATTAACCCCAGATGTCAAACACTGTCGGCAGAGACCAGGAGTTTTTCCGATCCTTTGCGTCTTGGTTGCTTGGGGTTTTGCCATCCTCTGTAGTGACAGCGAGAGATGGACTGTTGGCTTAGCTGAATGAATCTTTCCTGCTCATCCTAGTTTTGGGGTCAAAATGCCATCAAATTTTCATAACTTTTGGTCTTTTGTACTATAAGCATTGTACTGACCAGCCGAGAGTGTTTCAGGTATGGAGGGTGGGCTTTTTCTGAACCAATGTCTTTGCTTGGTGGCTTTTGGCCACAAAGATTGGTTGTCCTGTGCTGATGGTCCTCTTCTTCTTTAAATGTGCTGTTGATTACTTCTGCTTCAGCCCTAGAAGAGATGCACTCCCAGCTGTGTGCTGTAAAACACAGAGGGAAAAACGCAAAGGGAGTAAACACCACATGGAATCCCAGGAGCTTTGTGCAGCATCTCACCAGGCAAATTACTTGCTTAATGCTCCAGGTGTGACATCCAGCCCTGTGCACCTCTCTTCTGCAAGTGCACAGCAATGTGCAATACTGTCTTCCAAAAAAACTCCTTCCATGGCACGTTTCAAACAAACTCAAAGAGCCTACCCCAAATCCTCCATAAAGAAATTTCCCTTGGGAAGAGCACAGCAGTGTTGCTCCATCCGTGATGTGACCACACAGATATTGCCTTGACATTCTTTATATTCCTTATGCATTGTAGTGTTATGTATTATCTTATGCACCCACCCTCACCATTCCATATTTATTCATCATTAAACAAATACAATCAGCCACCACATTCCAGAAATGCGCTGGCTTGCAGCTAATTAAAACCACCGTACACTTTGTTATCCCAGCTTTTCTTTGGCTCCAGTTTCCACAGTCCAAAAGAAATTAAAAGGAGCTGGTTCTGGTGTGACTTTTCTCCTCTGGCTCTGCATTCCTTGGGGTCTTATGGGAATTGCTCGAATTCTCAGATGCTGTTAAACAATCAAAGAGTAAATATTCCATCACATCCTGATTTTTCTAAAATGGTTGTGGTTGCAAAGAACAGCTTCTGTAAAGGGGGCTGAGCCCAGCAGGCCTGCAACTAGTGGTTACTGAATGGCCACAAATTAAAGGCAGCAAAAAAAAAAAAAAAAAAAAAAAAAAAAAAAAAAGCAGCAAGCCCAGACCACAAGGGAGCGAGATCAAGATGCACACTGAAGTGTGGATGAGTTTTGTGTCCACCGATCGCCAAAGGGAAGGATGTGCTTGCTTTAGAGGGACTTCCAAATTGCACTGTGCCCCTTCTCTGCATTCACTTCAAGTCTCCCAATAAAGGTGCCAAGTCCCAGAGACCAGATGAGATTTAAATGCACAGATTTTGTGCAGAACCTGCAAACTCTGCTGTACGCATCTTCATAGCTGCTGTCCTCCTCAAACCATCACAAGTGATGTTCTATCCAAGGGGTTTTAAATTCTTGTGTAGGTCAAGTTAGGCTGTGGCTGCCCCAGAAGAGGGCAGAGGTGCTCCTTCCAACCCAATTTGGCATTGAGGTGGCTTCAGGACCCACAAGTACCTACCGCCAGTTCTGCAGCCTTCACAGCACCTTAGCTGATGCCTTTGGCAAGTGTGACACTCATCATGTCACTGCTCCAGCATGCCGCAATCAAATGGCACGGGCTGTTATTAAAATGACTGACACTGGTTTAGCTGGAGAAATTTTTGGGTTGCAAGCACACGGGTTAACTGCGTGGCTCTGTATTTTCATGAGCTAATAAATTTTGATGTCAGATCTTTAATGGTGACTTCCTAAAAATAGTCCCATGTCTGGGAATGTTATAGAGAGATTTATTCAGACTGATATTGTTCACAGATTTAAAATATGCAACCAAGAGCGACTCTGTTGGTCCTTGTGCATTTGTCTTCAATAGTGCACAATACAGATAAAGGTGAAATATGGGTTATACTTATTTTTAAAGAACTTTCATGTAATCTTTTTTGTTAAAATGCCTATTAGTTAAAATCACAAGGGAGACAAACCATAAGGTGTTACACTCACATTAATCCTAGCCCCAAGGATCAACATTTTACCTCACTACCTTTAAAATAAACATCTCATTTATTTGGAACTGAAAATTTTGCAAGCTATTATACAGTTTTTAGGTTCAGGGGCATTTTCAAGCTGGTTGCAAGATGTAGTAGTGGTGCTTGTAACTGCAGAGGTCTGCAGTGGTAGATGCGCTGAGGTTAGTAGGAAAGGCAACAGCATCTACCAGAGAAACTGAGAATTGGGAAAACAGAGAAGTGCTGGGCACATTGCCTCTCCTTCTCATAATTTTCTTTTCCTTCCCTTGTTCCCTCCCCATGACCACACTGTACAAAGCATCCCATCCTTTGGAAATAAATGCTGTATTTTATCCCCCAACATCAAGGGACCATCCCATCAAGGGGCTCCTGGGTGCTGTGTTTGCCCAAGCAGCAGGTGACTTCTCCAGTCTTCATCCACTTCACTTAAAATCCTCTCGTTCGTTCTTTTAAAACACCGTTGCTTTCAGGAAGGCCGAGATGAAAGTTTCCATTAAAACAAGTCCGTCCCCCCCCGGAATGCAGGCCAGCTCGGGTGGTGCGGCTGCCAGCGCACCGAGGGGACGAGCCTTTCATCTCCCAGCTGCCCTACCCGCCCGGCTGTTTGTCCCAGCCCCAGCAGCAAAGGTTGTTTGTCTTCAGTGCAAGACTTCAGCCCATGAAACTTTGAAGTTTCCTCCCTGACTCAGTGTCACCTACTGTTCCTGTCAGCAGCAGCCAGATAAACCCGATGGGCTCAAGGTGTCTGCTCTAATGCCTTCGTTGACACGTAGGCTTGTCTTCAAACACTGGGTAAATGGCTCAGTGTGGAGATAGTAATGCATCATTAATCCCCTGCCAGATAAGCACCCTGGTGTATGTGCTGGCCCTTGCTTCCTAAGGCCCTAACAACCTCCAAATCTTACAAATTAGCACCTCAGCAAGATCAAAGATTTCGCTTTCCTTTCTTTCTGCAGTTACCTACTGCCAGGGTTTAGGCACGGAGCCCTCTCCAACTTGAGTGCGTTTTCCCCAAGTTACAGAGCAAATGGTTAAATTACCCTCACATGAAGGTCTGGGTGCCTGTCTGTGGTCATTTCCCCAAAGAAATAATCTAGAAGAGGGCTGGGAGAGGAAAAGATTTCTCTTCCAAGGTGGAGAGGACTTATAGCAATTTATTTTTTTTTTTCATTGCCCATGCGAGTTTATAATAAAAGCAGTAAAATCCTCCCAGGGCTTATGATTAGACATATACTGCATTGTGTGCAATCATAATTTTAAAGGATACTTGTTACTAAACTGTATTATCTAACATGACAGAAGGGATAATGCTTGGTTTTTTCTGAAAATGGCCTGCGAAGCCATTGACTGGTCTTGTCCTGCACAACTGAGCAAGCCCAGAACACAGTGGTGTGAAAACAGGGTCCTCTGTGGGCAGGTCTGAAACATGTGATGCACACACATGGAGCATCTTACAAAAGGAGATAAGATACTTTTTGTCAAAAGACTATTTTAATTTCTGCTTTGACATGCTGTGGAGAACCACACTTCTGCATGAGCAGCAGCTATGGATAAGTACGCCTTATACACAACATCTTTAGCATAAGTATAAAGTGTGCAGTAAGAGTGAATACTGGCATCAGCCATGCTGCAGCTTGCAGTATTTAAGTTATGCATAATATGCAACGTATTTTATGTAATGTGCCCATTATTAAAAAAGTGTCAGAAAGTTTAAAATAAATGAACAATACCAATACTATGACGAGGGTGTTAGAAGAGTTGGATCTGCATCAACTGGCCACCTCAACAGGCATCCAGATCTGAAACAGGGGCATCTAGAGAAGAGAAGATGAAGACTCATGTAAGCCAGCTGGTAGAAAATGGTGAAAAGACAAGTATAGCTAAGCCTCAAAGAAATCAGTATGCCTTTTCAGACAGGGTTCATCACTCTGAAGGTCTCAGGAGGTCTTGAAACTGCTGCTGGGTTTTGCCCTAAAACCTTTTTTCAAGAAATCAAAAAAGGTCCTTTCTTCCCAAAGGCATCCTCCTCCCTCTCCTTATGCAATATCTTAGTGATTAAAGCATCCGTTTAGGATGTGGAAGATGCACACTGAAGTTCCTCCTTGCCTGGGGGGGGTTTGGACCTAATCGCCAATATTAGGAGACCAGCCAGCCAGCTGGGCAAGTGCATGAGCTGGAGGAGAGGTCTCCCCCCACCCTCCCCTCCTCCCAGACACACATCACAGCTCCTGGAGGGCTGTGTAGCATAAAAAACCCAAATAAATCCTATCTTTAAAATTAAAAGAGAAACGTTCCTATAGGTCATACATACCATACTTTCAAATAAGATAGTTGGCATCTTCCTTTTTACCCACAAAGGTAACTAAGAAAAAATGAAATCCTGGTCAAACCAGGATTTAAATGACGTTTCATGAAGTTTTAATAAAGTTTAATAAAGTTTTCATTTTTAATGAAGTTCTTCTTCTATGCTATTAAATAACTCCTCCTGTCCATGAAAGAGCTGCCAGTGGCTTTCCCAGGATGAGTGAAGGGTGGTTTCTGTACATGGAGGGCAAAACTTTATCAGCCGTGGTCTGGTGCTATAAGCCAATTCCTTGGGTGGGAAAAGACATTATTCAGAAAGCAAATGCTTGTAACACGTTAAAAAAACACTGCTCAGAAAAAATTATGCTAGGTTTAGTTTGGCTGCAACAGCTTGAATGCGCTACTCCTTTAACCACAGAGGATAGTTTACACATGGGCTTCTCCTGCCCCATTCATTACAATAACTCCTGTTCTGGATGCGTGGCAGCATTAGCAGTAGTGAAAGTACATGAAAAAAAAATGCTATTAGTAAAGAATATATTCTTTTAATCCCTTCCAGAATAATAAGGTGGTTAAGCATTTCATCGAGCTGTTTCCAACAGACCAAAATGTTTCTACAGCAAGTCCAGTGGATTTTTGAACTCTGTTTTGTTCAAAAGAATGGATAGTGGATGAAGGAATGGCTCCATACTAAGCTAGAGCAGGTGATGCTTCTCATCAGCCTTTGTGGGGATAGACCTTCACTGCTGAGGTCCAACCTTGCCCCCAGCTCCTGGGAGGTCTGCAGTGAGCCGTAGCTTCCTCAACTACAGGCACAGTGGTGGGCTCTGGGCTCGCCCCACCAGGACACGTTGCACCAAACTGGAATCTGGGACAAGGTGCATTGGCTTTACCTCAACAATGAGCTAGTGATATCCATGGGAGTACTCATGCAGCTTTATACTTAGAGACTAGGAATGGGATTTGAGCACCTAAATGTAGTTATTTGAGGTGCTATGGTGGGTATGTGGAACATCTCCAGCTCTTGTTCCTCAGTGTATAGGTCTCCTGCAGGTCCTGTGTTGCATCTGCTGGTCACCTTTGACTGGACATGAAAACGAGTAAGTTTTCATAAAGAGTTTTTGGGGCTCCTGGTGGGCTCTAGCAGGCAGGGAGGATGAACCATTATCTGAAGTCAGGCCATGGCAATCGGCAAGTGGAAGAGCAGATGTGAGATCTTTCTCCTCAGTCTCCTGCCTTCCCTTTTGAAGTGTGAGATTAATGACCATATCAGATTGTTGACTTTACAGAGGCTGTGGTTGGGGCTAATGTCATAGCATGATACTTCAATAGCGGGAGGACGATCCTTGCGTCTCACAAAAGCAGCTAATAAACAAAGATAAATTGAAGGTACTTCCAGGTTATTAATGACTTCCCAGCACAGTAATCTCTAGAAACAATAGGGAAGTGTTTACTCAGCAGGTTATAGTTTTACTTAGGTTAATGGATGTTGAATTAGCCGGCAGCTTGGGCGATGCAACGGTGCGTGCCTCACAGCAGCATCCTGCAGGGACGGATCAAATGGTGTGTTTTGGGTTGGGGGAGAAGGAGAGCTCAGTTGTGACCTGTGTCTTCTCCAGTATGTGGAGACACTGGGGAAAATAATTGGAAGGACTCTTTGCCCAGCACCACTCAGAAGATGAAGTACTCTGTTTATCTGTCTGTGTTTGTCTAGTCTCTCTTCTTCATCTTCAAAGCACTGGGCTAGCATTATCCCATTAACGTTGAAGTGAGAAAGGTAAGCAACAGGCACCAGTGTGGGGACAAGCCTCTGTGTTGCTGACGTCTGCAAGCACTGCTGAGAGCTGGCTATGGGGGACAACCACCCCCAAATGGTACATATTCCCCATACCCCAAGGAAAGTCCCGTGCTGCTCAGGTCCTGCTCCTTATGGGATAAGGATGCTGCCCATGGTATGGGCTGAACTGCAGCTGCTGAAGTACAAATTTACTGGGAAAACTCAGAGGTGGATGCCTGGCCTTGATAAACCATCTCCAACAGATAAAATTAATCCTCCCAGAGGGGTTTTGCTGGAAATAGGAGCTGAACATATACACGCACACTCCCACGTGCACCTGAGCTACCAGCAGTGACTGTCTGTCCACAGGTAGGGCTATACTAGTTTTAAATACAGAACTTTTTCCCATTTGAAAAACAAAGGTTTTCTTTTTTACCCATGGTTGCTCAGTGCAAGTAGAGCCAAAGTGTAAACGGAGCCACCAAGAAACTGAGGTTTGTTTTTCTATTGCCTTTCTGAACAATTTGAACATTGTAATTTCGGCATGTGGTTCAGCTGAAGGCGATCCCATCAAGATGCTGCAGGACATAGAGCAGTTTCTCCATAGGCAATTGTTCTTTAAAGAAGAATTTGTTACCTTCTTCCTATTCTTCTGCCTTCCTTCCACTCCAAAATTGCTGAGAAAAAGCTCATGAGCCCAGGTGCCCAGGTAGAGAAATGGAGGGGGCTGCACCAGGGGTGAAAGCAATATGGTTTTAAAAGGAAGAGAGGTAAAAATTCCAAATATTTGGAATAGCAACACACTCCAACATTTCTCTCAGCTTTGCAAATCTTTAGGTGTTGCTCTCAATGAATTCCCCATCTGCTGCCAGCCACAGGACAAGAAAACCAACATGAATTACATCTGGTCTCATGCTGCCAGGAGCGGTGCATATGGTCTTACCTCAAATTAAACCTTTATAATAATAATAAAATAATAATACCCCATGCTTTCTCACCTCTTTGGTAAGGACACCGCAAAGGGCAGCATCTCATTTTCTGTGTGCAATGTCTTGACATGTCGAGGTTTTTTTCAGGTGCTTAAATTATAGCTCCATCGTCGGCGGTCACCTGCTGAGCGGCGCTGTCGTTCGCACTCCCCATCTTCCTGTCTGCTGGTCATGTCAGAAGGTCGCGCAGCATGAGCAGGCTGATTTATGGGCTCACCAGAGTGCACAAAGGCTTTCGGAGGAAGTCGGAGCTCTCCTGCCAGCGCCTTTCAAGGCCTGCAAGTCGGGCAGCGCGGGGCTGCCATGAGGAGCTGCCGCCCAGATGAGGCCGCCGCACTGGCAGCACAGTGCCGCAGGGAGTGCGCCTGCCTGACGGAAACAGGCTGCTTGCTTTTGTTTTCTTAATCAAAGATAGAGAAGAAAAAAAAAAATTTAAAAAAAATCAGTGTAAAACAATGGGTTTTAAAAATCAATATTAAAAAATGTGATACTTTTTTGAATGATCTTATTTATCTTTTGATGATTCTTATTTAAAGGGTTGGTGCCGCTTGTCAGTGATGCATTATTGCTTTGGGAGCAATGCATCTCAAGATAAACCCAAGTCCATTTTTTTAAGCTGGGTGCTCCCCTTGTGCTTTTGCTGCCCATCAGTTTCAGTCCTCACCTTTCTCCATCTGTTTTGCCCCACTGGGTTTCCAGCTCTGCACGGGCAGGTAAGTACCATCCCTGTGCCTGAGCCAGACACAGGTTGCAATAGCCTGTGTGAAAGGGGTGAGAGCTGAGTTGAGGTCACTAGCAAATATCTTGCAATTTTTGTTTAGCTTCAGTTTGATCATTTGCTGCCTGAAGTCTCATAGATTTTTAGAATTCAGTAAAAGCTAAATAAATGCAGTAGTCCCTGCATGTGTCTAAGTGGGTATTTTACTTGTGAGCGAGCATTTATTGTCTAGGGAGCAGTGTAACATTAATCCAAACAAACTTGGTATCTTTTTCTTTGTATTTTACTATTAGGGAAAAGGATTGTCATACTGACCTACTAAATTTTTCAAAACTTTTTTTGGCTGATTTTTGTGCTCACACACATCTCTTCCACAGCAAATATACATTCAGCCTGTGCTCAGCTACACCTCACATCAACATCTGCTCCATATGAGAGGGGAGACCTGTTACATGCCCCAATGGTTTGTGCTGATTTATGATATTAACCTTTATGGAGAAAAATTAAATTCTTCATTTGCAGTCTTTTTTTCTTTTATATTTTCCTGGTGGAAAGTGCTCCCATGGTTTATTAAAGAGAATGTAATGCTACCTTCTTTAGGTGACACACAGAAGGAAAGCATTTCAATTTTTGGGTTGATATCCCATGTCCTCGCCATAATAATTGTAAATTTTTTTGAAAGAGTAATTTTCTAAAGTGGAAAGTATATTTATTTTATGGCTGGGTTAACCACAAAGGGCAGTTGTCATTAAGTTAATGTGGGCACATGTTTGTGTGAAGGACAGCTTTGAGGAAGGCAAATAGAGAAGCAAACCCAGGGCTATTAAGTGCCCAAATTTGTATTGCAGCTGCTCCAATTTGTTTATTCCCAGTGCACTTAGTAATATAAGTTGTATGCACCTGGAGATATGCCGTATAGAGCATGTAAGATGGAAAAGAAATGCATACAATCTGATCGCTATAATGTAGATATACACGAGAGGGTTTATCATACCATGTTATAACAATTATTTATATCTATATTTAGATTATATGTTGATATATAAATACATAGCTTACCCTCATGCTTATGAACATTTTCTTTTTCACTTGGGAATGAAGGAGGGTGGGGGGGGATACCCAAACAAGTTCTCTGTCCCTGAAATTCAATGAAAAATTATACTTCAAAGTATCTGACTATTAAAGGGGAAATATTGCAACAGTAGTTTTTCTTGCACGAGTTCATCATGGTGTTGGACACAGTTAAAGGAAAAGTTTGCATGAGTCTTGTGCAGCAAATCAAAATGGTTCAGTAAAAGAAACCAGCTTTGAAGGGACCACCTACCATAAACATTATTCTGAAAGCCTAAATTCTTAGCACAAGCATCCAAAGAGTAAATGATAAACAGATGAGGGAGCAAACAGAAATTTCACAGAGTTGTAACTTTAACTTTCTGCATGTGTCGAAGGAATATGTCTTTTAAAAGAGCAGTGGTGCCATTTACTATTACCAGCATCACTTTTTTTATATATACAGCACACAGTATCATTCTGATCCACTTGATCCAGCACTTGAAGGGGTTACTCCATGGCTGCCATGCTACAGTTTCATTTACTGTAATATAACTTTTATTTTTGCTCATCATTGGTGTATGCCTACATTATAGTGATCAGATTGCATGCATATCTTTTTTTCATCTTACAAGCTATACAGCATATTTCCAGGTGCATACAACTTATATTACTAAGTGCACTGGGAATAAACAAATTGGAGCAGCTGCAATACAAATTTGGGCACTTAATAGCCCTGGATTGGCTTCTCTTGTTGCCCTTCTCAAAGTTGTCCATCACTGTCTGAGCCCTCCAGCAGTGCCCAGCACTTGCAGTGTCTTGCCAAGCACCCTTCGGCCAGCTACACCACCCACTCCGCTGCACCCCACCATTCCCAAATGATTTTTTCTGTTTTAATTTGGTCAACATTTTATAAACTGATGACAAATTTATAAATAAGATTTGGACATGCAGCTCAAGAGAAGACTTCAGCTTATCACCACTACCTGTTTGGAGTCAAACAAGAATCTGGAGTATGACTTTAAAAATGCCAACGAAATTCACTTCAGCAAACCGATCACTTCAATATATCACAAGCCAAGTACAGACGTTATTTATGGCTCAGAACAAAAAAAAAACCCAAAATATTTTGCTGACTCTTGGGTCACCGTAAAAATCCTTGAGTGGCCTGAAAAAATTGCCACCTGAAATATAAGAAGGCAGTGACATCTCAGGCCAAATAAAACACACGCACAAAACAAAATCTTTTGTAATAAACAAACAAGTAAATAAAAGGGTCCAATGAACAAATTGTCTGCCTCTCACAAGAATCTGTGGGGCCCTGAGTGCCTGAGCACAGCATCCCAGCAGCTGCTGGCAGTCACAGTCCTGCTGGTGAATCACTCCCAGCATTTATAAATATATTCCTAACTAACAAGTTGCTGGCTTGCCCTGTTAAGAACTGAAAGAAAACTGTTTGGACAAAACTGTTTTGATATTGAAAGTGTCATACCATTGGGACCGCCTGGCTTGCCTGGCTGGATTTGTCTTGTATGGAGGAAACCAGACCGGTGGTGGCAGTGACTGATGTCTTCTAGAGACACCACCACAGTCCAGCAAAACTGTGTGTCCTGTGGACAATGTGGCTTTCAGCGCAGCAGTTAAGCTCCTATGTATAAATAATGGGAACTTTGGACTAATCTGAGGGTTTAATACCTTCTTGGGCTCAGAAATTCAATTTATATTTCTAAGGCAGCAGATCCTGGATTTTTCTGTACCTGAGGCAACATTCCACCTTCACTGTTCAATACCCACGAACCTAGCATTTCAAAGATGGGGGTTTGCTAAAAGCCATAGGGTTAACTGCTCAAGGACACTTGGGATGCCCATGCCCTACTGGCACCCTCTTCTTCTGTATAATCCTCTTTAAAAGTCCTTTCTCCCCATCCCTAATTTAGAATTGCATGAACGCCACAGATCCATGGGCATGGCCAGGTATCCCAAACCCTACCCTGGACGCAGCCTCCCCTCTCCCCACCTCCATGGGTCCCAAATTGAAACGAGCTTGCATGGTCTCTCTTGAAGAAAAGTTAACTGCCAGGTAGTGGTGCAACTGAAAGGGAGCATGGACTCTATATTTGGAAAGAAAAAAAAAAAAAAAGGCAATAAGCCTAAATCCAGAGCATTTCATGGCTGAAAACCCAACCATTTCATTATGGAAAGGCCCAGGTCTCCTATAGCTCCTCCTTGCACCTCCAAACTCACCTAGCAAGGAGCAGAGACAGCACAGGGTGAGGTTTTGGGGAGCTCCACACTACTGACCATGACCAAAAGTAACCTGAAGGGACTTAGATGGTGATGGTGTTTCAGTGTGGTCGCCGAGTCTTTCCACACTTTCCAGGATCCCCAGTAATAGGGCTTGGAAACAGCTACCTTGCGCTCCACAGTCAATGGGATTCAGTTTGCGTGCGTGTCCGTCCAGGCTTTAATGAAAGGATCCTAGGCAAAATCTGTTCATCTGCAGTCTCTCATTTCAATACATCCCTAAGTATATTGTGTGTGCCCTGCAGAACTGGTAACCTACTATCAAGGGTCTGATACTGCAAAACATGGAGCAATTCCTGGGAGGTGCTGAGCATCCACAACCCCCAGAAATCCCTCTGCACTTCCCAGTGCCAAACAAACAGGGAGAGTTATTCCAAGGCCTGCAAACCAAAGCAAGGATCCAACCCCAGACAGCTCTCGCTCTGTGTTATTTGCATCTTGCTATGTTTAACTCCAGATCACAGTTTTTAGTAAATTGGCCTCAAAAATTATTCGAGCAGGTTAGATTTTGGCTGGCAGATGGCAAACCTTGGGTAGTTATTTCCTGTTACTGTTATTTAGCTCCTTTTACAATTGTCACAGGAATTAATACGGTAGGCTTTTAGCAGAAGACATTTCTTCTTTTTAGGCTGGAAAGTGTGTAAGAAAGCAGGGCAACAAACCGTGAACTGGGACCACCAGGTGTGCTGCTGCTTGAAGGGCCAGAAGGACAATGGGCTTGTGGTGGTAGCCATGACCAGGACGTGGGCTCCCCAGTTTGTACCTCTGGCAAACAATCTGTATTACAAGCCAAAACTTTGTTTTCCATGATTTTGGCCCTAAAAGGAAATAATGCATGTTCATCTACAATTCTTGACATTAAGCTTGGTGCTATTGTGTGCAATGAAATAAGGTGGTTTGTTGGTTTTTTTCCAGCTTGCCTAGAGATACTTGCCAACAAACATGGTGATGAAGAGATGGATTTGTGCAACAAGACAGCTATAGCAGTGGAGCCCTCTGGACCTTGCTCTGCAGAATGACCTCTATTCATAGAGTTATATGACAACTGGGTAAGTGGCAGTGCAGTATCTGTCTTCATAAGGAGCTCATGCAGATGCTATAACCAGTCAGAGAATGGACCCTCATGAAGTTTTGCATTTAATCAGTTTTGTGGGTTTTTTGTTTTTGTTTTGTTTTTTTTGGTTTTTTTTTTTTTGTTTGTTTTTTTAAATTACGGGAATTAAAGAAAAACCAACAAGCCCAGACACGTAGCAATTGGCAAGAAAGCAATTTCAAATGGGACCCTTCCCAGGTTTTGGCCACATGTCAGGAGCGTCACTGCTGCATGATGATGCTACGGTCTTGCCTTTCAGGACTAAAAACATCCCTTTGCTAATCATCAAACTCTATTTAATGTAATCATTATTTCATTTCTGTGCTTTAATTCAGTTAACTGCTTGTAGAGCATAATAAACCATATTCCACAAAGAAAAACCCTTACAATTTTGTGGTATGATTTTTTTCTTAATTATAATGAAACATTGATGCAGTAAATTAAGAGATACCAAGCCTATGAGTAAAAAAAGCTAAGTCCCATGTTAGACAAATAGTTCATTTATGGAGAATCCAATGCTAGCTTGAATCACCTATTGTCCTGCTCTTTACACAGAGCTGTCTCATGGTGTTAGCTATATTATACATGATTATTCTCCCAAACCTGTATTCTTCTTCTTCCAATAGCTTAATTACTACTTAATTTATGAGCAGTTCAAGGGCAGGTCAACACTTGCCTTTTCTTTCTATCAACCACTGTGACACATGGCATAGTTTCAGTGAAAGAACATGGCCAAACCCCCATCACTGTCATTGTTACCCTGCCCCATGCAAGAGCCTTGGGTAAGTGGACATCACTAGCAAGGAGTCAGGTAATTATAGGACTGAACTCCACTGAACAGAAAAATTGAAAGCATTCAGGCCACGGTGGTTTCTGGGATGCTTCTTGCTGGAGTGAAACCTACTCACAAGAGGAAGGACGGGCTGCTGGGACATGGTTTTGGGAAGAAGGGCTGAATTTAATTTGAACTTAACCAGACCAAACATGGTACTATCTGTGTGCTCTCTTCCCCAGTACAGAGGTGTAAATTCTTTCTTAGACATCCCCTGGAGCGCAGCACTGGAGAAAGACACCCAGAATTTACCTTCCAACCATGTACAGAGTATATTGTAATGCACATGCTACTTAGAGATTATGGGGTTCCCCTCCCTAACCCGTCATGCTTTCCTCCAGTTCAGTCTCAGTCACACATACAAGTCCCTTGATGATCATGGGACTATAGTAGACATTTTCTGTGGGTGTTGAGTTGAAGGAATAGGTGACTTGGAAATAAGGGCAGTAAAGGACTATTCCTGTATCCTGGAAAAGAAAGGAGTGATGTCTTGCTTATGGGCAAAGGCAAAGACTCCTGTATTCTTGCTAGGCACATGGCCAGCTCTATAAACTTTTGTTGGTGTATCCTTGAAATCCACTTCTCTATCCCAACAGAGCTTTGGAGAAGCTTTGTCTGCTGAAGCCACCATATACCAGGGCAGAATTATATTTGAAGCCTGGGTAAAGTGGCATGTAGGCAGTGGTGCGGTTTTGCCATTCTGCCAAAAATCAAGCCCTTTTGCCATTCTCCTCCCATTCTGCACCTGGCTTCATGTGATTTGAGAAACAGCAGGTCATGCCAGTGTCTGACAAATGACTCCAGTGATGTTGAAGGCCACTTGGTGTTACTTGTGTGTGCAACCAGCTGAAACAGCACGACTTCTGCTTAGGCACTTCTTGATGCCATGGCAAACCACACACTGAGCGCTACTGCTTTCAGGATGAGTCAACAAGAATTAAATACAGATAAAAATTAAGGGGCCAAAGACTATAGAGGCTTTGGTGCTGCTAACTGAAAGGAAAATCGGTTTTGGACTGCAATGGCAGAGGGCAGAAATCAAGATGTTCTTGGAATGGCCCTGGCCACTGGTTCTGCAGTACTGCCACCACAAGCAGAATCAGGAGCCAAATCTAACCCAAAAATCTTTTTGCCACCAGAAATGGGGTTGAGGAGAGGATGCGGAGCTGAACTTAGCTGTCAAACCCATGATGGTGAGACTAGCCGCAGCATAGCTCTAAGTTAAAGGTAAGTTGCACACAAACACGCAAGTTCCTCGACATGCAACACTTAGGTCTCTTTTTTTGGTCAATCCACTTTAAAAAAATCATTTTGGGTCCCTGTTTTGCTAGACTGTGAATCCTTTAAACACAACAGGGTTGGTTCCTAGTTGGGGAATAACCACAAGCCAATTAGAAGTTAAATTGTTGAGCAGTATGCATCTAATTGAAGTCTCTACTTTCTGCCTGCTATTTTTAGTGTTTGGACTGAGCTGCAGCTCCACATAAGGTATAATCATGTTTATTTAGGAGCAACATGTACCTCAGTGAGAAAAATAAGATCCAGCAGGCAGAGCTGTTTTTTTACCAAATATACATGGGTGGGTGGTATGCTTTAAGTCTAGACTGCTCTGTCTCTCTTGTACGCTATCTCCCACCAGACATGCCTCCTTTTTGCTTCAGGACAATGCCTGCAATATGTTTATGCACATGCTTTAATACAAAGGGCATTTTCACTGTTCTATTGTCATTTATTGCCTGTCACATTATTGTAATTTCCCAATCCTCTTCTACATACACCAGAGCAGTGACAGGAGACTCTGGTTGTGCTGAAGCAAACAGATTGGCTGACCCACTTAGAAGTTTAAAAGCTGAAGAAGGTGCCATGAGTGAGCATCCTCTCCTTTCCTAGGGGAGTTTGGGGGTTTTGGGGTACACTCTTGGGTGTTTAAGGAGTGATTTGAAGGCCAACAGCAAAGTGATTGTATTGGAATTTCTGGGTAGCTTCCAGCAAGGGGAGGCATAGAAGATGGTTATTTGCTGGCAGTTTTCAGTGTCTGGGCTCTAAATGGTCAGGGTACCAGTGGGACTGGGATGGGACAACTTCAACATCAGGTTGGATGTCTTGAAAGAAAAGACATTTTTGTTTATGCTTGACAGATGAGTAAAGGGCCAGGAAAGGGTGGAAAGAGAAAGCAGGACAAGGGAACCAAATTCCATCAAAAACAGGAGAAAAGGACTTTTCCAGCAACTTGACAAGTGGACATAAGAGAGTCATAAGTCAGACAACAGACAGCCACACAACACCTGATGTTGGATTGCAAATGAGACCATCAGGTCAGCGCTATAAGAGGTGAAGAGCAGGGGATAATGACACAGCCATGCGGGACATGTTGGGAACCAGAGCAGAGATGAGCAAGTTCATAACGTGAAGCACAGCCTGAAGGATGAGCGAGGGAGAGCTTAAGAGCTTTAAGCAGTGTTTTAGCCAGAGGTTGCAACAGAAGCTCTGACTCTGCCAAAATACTGCATCAGTCATCTTGGCTGTAGTAAAGATAACAAGAGAGATAGGAAGCAAATTTGTGCCTCAAAAAGTTCTGTCTATACCATGACTGCTTGTTGTGAACTAATCAGTTTGTTTCTTTAACAGGCCCCAAGAAAGTAAACAAAAACAAAGCCCTAGCTTTGTTTTTCTTTAACTTTCTCTATTTTATATACGACGTAAATAGCTTGCATGCATGCCAAGTCACATTGGGAGGAAAATAGTGGTTTTTTTCAGGAATTTTACATGCATTCCTCTTTCTCACCACAGAAGGGATTTGAGTTTGCTTCAGTGAGAAGCCATAAATTTTATTCAAAAAATTCCCACACTGATTTCATCTCATCTCAGTGCCTCTGCAAAATACAAAGCCAGCAGTAAACAAAACCCAGTAGCACGCTTCCTAAAATACAGGACTGGAATGATAAGCCTCAGAACTTCATCCTAAATCAAGAAGCACATGCCTTTACTCCTTATCTTGTTTCACAGCATTAGATGTGAAATCCTCAGATGGAATAAATTTGAAAGTTATTAAAAATATGTTGAAAAGAAGGAAATAAAAACTAAAATATATGCAAACTAATGTTCTGAGGCTGAGCAATATTTAAGGGATAAACTAAGAAAGTGAGGTTGTTGAGTTACCCAAACACTCCAACAGAAAACTTTTATCTTTGTAACAGGAAGATGCAGGCAATGGTCTTCAAATTTTAATGACAGCGAAGGTTTTTAATAGCAGTAGGCTACTTGCTAGTAAGAAGCATTGAGGACTAAGGTGTTATGACAACAAAGAAAACATCAGCTTTGAAAGGCTCTTGCTTTACTAATTATTTATGTAATTACATCCACAGCTTAAGACAGAGACAGTTCTAAGAAAGGATCAAGATGCCCAAATAAGAAGGCTCGGTCTCTCTAGGTCATTGCATTTCTGACACAACGAAGAGTTGACTAAAAACAAAAGCTGAAAAACACTATCTGGAACATGACACCAGGTCTAGCCTCATCTCCAGGGGGTGTTTAAATACTCCTTAAAGCTGGTTCCCCCAGTATAAGGATGATGCTTCTGTTGCACAGCCACATTCACATCAGCATGGTGGGCACATGTCACGAGCTTGCAGGACACAGCACCAGCCATAGGACATTCAAACAAGACCCTGTGCAACATCAGAAACTTCATGGGACAGAACCTGGCCTTTTCCCAATCCCAGAACCAAAGTTCAGCAAAGCGGACAGATGATCTGCTGAGTAGCAGATGAGTATGGGAAAAATGCAGACACAAGGGCTGCGGCTAATACCTGAGGTTACTCAACACCACAACAAAAATCAGGCACCAGACAGCTTCCCAGCGTTAGAAGTGTTCACCACTAGTTTGCTAAAAATTACTGTATGAACTTTAATAACAAAAGGTCAAACAGCAACCTACAGGGTAGCACACAACTCAATATTCAACATGTCGGTAATCTTTCACAGAGCAATGAAACCTGGAAGATCTGCAAGGGAGAAAACCAATATTCTTCTGTCAGCTGGCTGCTGTTGTGGCATTTTAAAATGCTATGGTACCATGAAGACTCCACTATAAATGCAATGGCCATTTATAACCTACGTAATACAAATCAGTCCACAGAGGCAGAACAGGATATTTTGCTTGATAATGATATGACCAGAACTGTGTGCTGTGATGATTCCTTGTCCCAAGTTTTGAAAGAAAAAAACCCCAAACCCTGATGGTCTTTAAAAGGGATCTAAGTGAGCTTTACAGGTCGGATGGAAGCTGGAGGCCTCTTTTCCCAATACAATGCTTTGGCCAACAATTAAGTGATATTTTTTTAAGAGCATGATTGCTAAACCAAAATAAGTTATTTACAACTCTGGAAAGCCCTCATATTTATAGATTTTCAATACATGTGACATGAACAGAAGGAAGAGTCTTCTCCTCCCTGCTGATCCCTCTGGCTTGCAGCGGCATCAAAATACAGCCTGGAAAATACTAAGTTGGTTTCTCCAGGAACCCGTCACACCTCTCCTTGCCAGTGCCTCCACTTGTGTGGTAGGACCATTGCAGCCACTGCCAACTTTCAACAGCATTGATCTTGTGCTGTCCTCAGCTTCTGAGCTCCCAGGAGAATATAAAACCTTACAACAAGGGTTAAAACACATCAATAATTTGGGTCACAAAGGCTTCCCTTTTGCATTCCTACTGCTTTTGAGTTGATCAGACAAATAGGCTGACAACAGCTGCTATCAACAAGCAGTGATGGCCTTCTGATGGAAATATTAGACTGCTCAGGCAAAGGGCATCCAGCTCAGGAACAGGACTAGCCTTTTATCACTCTGCTAAGAGTAGATAACTGGCACATGGCCAGGTTTTGTGAACTAGAAAGTCCTCATCTGCCTCCAAAGGGACTCGTTGCCAAGGAGGAGTTGAAAGCTCTCCCCAACACATGATAGGACAACATACTTCAATATTGCTCATAACGGTGCTTTGTCTTGACAAGAGGAAGCCAAGACAACATCTTGCATGAATAAGCCTTCTCTAAAATTCATATAAATACTCTGGGGGAACACAGAGTCTGAGTAGGAAAATTGCCCATGAATGAGGGTGTTGGCCCCAACCAGCCTGGGGACAGAGAGGTTGGGCTGTTTCTTCAGCAAAGATGCCTGAACAAAAGCAGTGTACATCCTGTAACCCTGACAGTCCTAAATTGAAAAGCTACATGTAGAAGCAGATTCCTGCACAACAGATTTGTACTTTAGGCTGAAAGCTCAAGAGCCTATAAGATTAAGTGGTCCTTGTGGATGGGAGTGGAATAAAGTACTGTCTGAAAACAGCTCCAGGCTCTTCCCTTCTTCCTTTCTGAGTGTAACCCATGGATTGTGGTATGTAAGAAGCAACTCTCCAAATAGGGGAAAGATCTAGGCTCGTTGCTATCATGGCCATCACTCATCCCCCTATACAGGCTGGGCTGCAGCCAAAAGAAATTACGTTTCTTGGATGATCATTTATGGTCAGGCATTCCTCCTGGCTAAGGCAGCTAAAGCCTCCCTCATGTGAGATGTCTGGGACAGCAAAGCCACTATGTTAGGGAAGGATCAGCACAGGCCAGTCCTTTGGGAGGATGGGCAGTCTGGGGCCACCTAAAACCAGCAAAGACCTGCTCATATACAAGTTCAAGAGGGAAGAGCGGAGCAGAGACCCCTAGTAGACATTTGCGACTGAAATCAGCTGCATTAGCATTTCACTTCTTCACTTCCCTACCCACACCCCATGGACCAGAGCCTGCTCTCACAAACTAAAAAGAGCTGCCATTTGTGTGGAGGTTCCCAAGCTCCTCCTGGAGATAAGATAACCTCAGCTTGGCAGTGGGTACAAAACCCCCTGCTTTTCATTAGAGGAGGATTCAAGGGAGGCTCTCCACAATTCTAAAAAAAAAACAAAAACAAAAAAATCCAGACCATGGCAGGACCTTTGCTACCCTCCTTTTTCATTCCGCTACACATCAATGGAGAGGTGCTCTTTGAATGTGCAAACCAAACTATTAATTATTGTTTTGATTTACTGTTCCTTGTGTGGAACCAATTATTCTGAAAAAGAAGTATGAAGTCCAGATCTTACCTGACCAGGATTAACAGACTTCTTACCATTGTGAAGTTGTCATTTTGACGTGCTACCTGTGTTGTACACCACAAGACTGGCTATGAAGCTACAAACTCCCTGGGAATCAATAATAGAGAATTAGTATTAGGGTGCAAGATCAAAACTATATAGAATACTTCCATCTGTGGTGAACTGGCTCTCAGGATTGGGGGAAGGGGGGTTGGGAAGAGCAAGTAAACCAATTTTGGAACATGTTCTTCCACACTTTGGCCTTCTGTTCATTAGTGATTTATGATGGTATTGATGTATTTTTAAGTCAATCTGAAAACCCAGGAATATTAAGTAGCACACAGTAAGATTAAATATTTCATATTGTTTTTTTTTCCAAAGTGGATACACCTTGGAGCAAAAGTCATTAGACAACCCAACTATCTACAGGAAGTCCTCATTGGGCACAACAAATACATATGAAGGATGTGCCACCCACATCGGCCAGGAGTTTCAGGAGGTTGTTTAACAAGGACATCAGGACAGAGGGTGAGATGAGGCTCAGAGTCACTGCTGGCTTGCTGGGATTGTTCTTCCAGTGATGGAGCTTTTGTGCATTCACTTGTTCTCAAAATCAGCATCTTGAACCAATTATGTGTTAGAGGAGGTTTAGTTTAAGATTAAAGGTAAATAAATAAAAATAGACCAACACTTCCCTGTGGGTCTGACACCTCAGGTTTAAGACATAGCCTCAGAGATGAAGGGCCTTAAGGAGCCAACGTTCAAAAAAACCAAACCAAAAGTAATAATTAAAGAAAACCCACCCCCTAGACACTTACGGTATCATCCTTCCCACTGCCAATAATCAGCATTTAGAGATTTCCTCAGCCAGTGGTCACATTCAAGCCTCTGTTTTCTATGAATTAGCTTTGTCCCAGTGTGACTTAATTTATGAGTTTTCATTTTGTGGCCACCAGTTACAGAACTTGGCTGCGTGCTACGTTTGTTTTAAACTGGCTGACTGAACAGTCCATCTCCTTCTTGCATTGTAAGAAACAAAAATAACCACTCAGTCACCTCCTCAGCATTGTTTACAGCTTTACAGACCTCTCCTATCCTCCCTTAGTCATCTCTTTTCCAGCTGAGATGAGCTACCAAACCTTTCCTTGTATGGGAGCATGCTCTCACCACCTTACCCTTTACTTTCTATAGTTCTACTATACAATATGCTTCTGGAGTCCCTTGGTATTGCCATGCTGTCCTGAAATATTTTCCTAGTTTGCTACTGGGAATTTTTTTCCCCCAGATTTACCTATCCTGATTCTGTATCACCTAGAGACTTAATATTAGAACAAATCTTAAAAAAAAAAAAGAGATAAGTAGAGCTGTAAAGCACAAGTCCCAGCATCCACCCTTCTAGGATATTATCACCTCCTTCCACCAAAAGCAACAACTATTCGTTCCCACGACTTGTCCTCCAGTTTTTTCAAAAGATAGGAAGGCCTTTGTTTCCTCCAGCAGCAGCCTCATCCCTTTGGTAAGGCTCCTCACCAAGGTCTTTGCAATCAGCTGGATCACCTTCCTCTATCTCCTCGTTGATTCCTTTAACCACTTCTCCTAGACTGGCAAAGCACCACTTTCTCATGCAAAACTCACACTGACTCTTTGCCCACTCCACAATATCCATCCATTCACCTACAGCTGCTTCTCCTCACTCACTCAACCATTCAGAGCTGGGATTTGGGGAGGTGGGGGACACCGCTGCCAGATGCTCAGAGGGGGGAGGCTTAACATCCCATTGTAGCCCAGCTGTGCCTCTCACCCTCCCGGCCAACTCTTTCATCGGGCTACGGGCATTTGCATGCTGATGGACTTATTACTCACTTAAATCACCTGCTAATGGGTCCCCTCCCTCACTGAGAGGTAGATTAGAAGCTCTGCCCAGAAGCACCCTCCTTAAGTATCTCAGTTATCCTCACCCCCCTCTTAAGGTGTTAATTAGGGACACAAGTCAGGCATTGGAGGCAGGAGAGAAGAAAAAAGCTACTTAAAAAAACCAACCCAGTAATAAACATCACTTGGGATTAGCAGGGATGTAGTATATTTGTTTGAAGGAGGCAAGGGACAGAGGAAACCATACCTTTAATGCTCTGCAAGGGGTGGTGAGGAGCTGGGCCACCTGGATGCTCTGCTTCCCACTCCAAGTGAGATCAAGGTTTGCTTTGCCAAGCCCTCAGCTGAAAGATTTATGATAAAGAGCAGCTCCAGCAGGTGGGCTAACTCCCCACCAGAAAAACCTAGCCCCAAATATAAGGGAAAACAAACCAACAAACCACAAAAGCTTTCTGTATTGTTACATCCACAAAGGTTTTCACCTGCACTCTCTGTTCAGGGCTTTCATCTTTCTGAGCTAATACATGCAGTTTTCTGCTCGGTGTTATTAGAGGCAAATATTAAAAAAAAAAAAAGGAACTTCTCTTGTCTTAATGGCTGTGGGTGGATTTAAGGACTTTCGTAACCCTTTCCTGCACTGCATGAGTATAGAGGACAGTTTTGCTCCTCAGACAAGTGATTTTAGTGTCATGGGAGTTCAATTTTAAATGTGAGGTGAAGATTGGTGGAAGCAAGAGGAGTGTGAACATCCTTTTAAAAAAGCGTGAGCTTTGCTTTAAAAAAAGAGGGGGGATATTTCTCATGCTACAACTTCGGGTGCAACTAGTTTTTGCAGGAACTTGGGAAGAAAATAGTGTTTGCCTCCCAAAAAACCTCATTTCTCCACAAATTACAGTAAAAACTGCACCATGTCCCATTTCCACCACTTCTTCCCTTATAAGATTAATGCCTTTATGCCAATATTGTCACCAGGTGCAGCAGAGATGAGCTTTCTGGTGCTTCTGTGAAAGCATCTCCTAGAAAACTGTATTCACAGCACAGAAAAATCATCTCAGGAAAACCATATGTAATTGGAAGAGTGATTCAATTTTCTCATACAAATCATTAAAGCCATCTGAATTCATACAGCCCATGTAAACTTAAGGTTGGGGTAGGACTATGGGGTTCTGGGGTGCTGCTTTACTAGTTTTAGCCAAGTGCTACAGAGATGCAAGGTGTGTAACAACCCAGTGCTTAAAAGCCCACAGAAGACTTAAGAAGAGATTCGGCAACTGGACAAGTTAATAGCAAATTGGTCTCTAAATGAATATCAAAGGGAATAGGACCTTTAAAACTTATAATAGTACAGTTGTAGTTGGTGGAAGGAGCACATCGAGTGAACTGCAGGCACCAATCCAGCCCATACAGACTCCCTTAAACAATGTATTTTACCCCCACAGAGACTCAAACCCAGGTTACACACTGCTTTTCTATTCTGCCTTCCTTTAAACCCTTGAACAACTAAAACTTTGGAGGGGATATCACCAGCTGCTTTCCTATACCACCCCCACTTACCAGGCCAAGGCCCCCAGTTTAAGAGATGGGCAGGGTAAGCACTATACCCTGCACAGGGCTGTGCTGCTCTTACAGCCATGATGCTGTGATCATGCTTGTTTATACTCTGCCAAGGCTGAAGCCACCCTTCTACCAGCTGTGTGTATTTGGTATTTAATTTGGCGAAATGAAGGGGAAGGGCTATACTTGCAGAAGGCTGGCTGTAAAGCTGTGCTGCTAGCAACCAGTCATTAGGGGAGGCTGCTTTACAATGCTTCCTTTTCAAATTATAAATAACGAAATTTAATTTCATAGAGCTTTATTGTTAGCTCTTCCAGCCCTATAATGAGGAACAGCAAGTAAACAAGAGGTGCTAAACCACCTCATCTACCAAACCCTGCTTCCTTTATTAGCTCTTTGCTTAGAATAAAGGATTTGTTCTGTCTTTTTTTTTTTGAGGGGGGCAATAATTTCATTAGAGTGAGGTGGGGGAACTGTACACTGAGATGCCTTTTATTATAGGTGTTACTGAAGTGCACCTTGTGTGCTGAAATAATGTTTCTCTGTATCTTCTGTCTTTGGATCAAAGCATGCTTCTCTCACCTAAGATGGGCTGATAAAAACGCTCCTTTTTTTCCAGACTGAAAAACTGAAGAATATCAATGCATGTGAAGGATAGTCATTTTTGGCTAACGCATGTACAAATACAGAGATGGCCAAACTGCCCAGTATAAAAGGGGACAGGGAAGACGGTACTAAGAATGACAAGAAATAGTACCCGAGGTTTTCCTGACAGAAATAATCTCCTTGTTAAGGTGTCTGAAGTGCTGACAAATCCGGGTATCACTGCAAGGCCATCCTGGTGCTGAAACGCCTGCAAGGATGAAGTTGGGCATGATGATGACGAGTCCCATGTCCACCTGAGCACCCTTGCAAGTGGGCAAGATTTGATATAACATGATTCTGAACAAAAAAGGTATGTAATTGATATTTAATGCCCTATAAGTGTATTTTTCACTGCCTTGAAAGATGTCAAAGCTGTGTTGGCCTGTCTGGGAAGGAGAGAGTACTATAACTGTATGAAGAAAAAAGCTAAACCTAATGACACTATTTTATATGTACTGGGGATAAAATATGCCACTGTTTATGTCAGACCTGAACTTCTCTAAGTAGTTACTGATGCTTTTATTCATAGCCAGGTACCTTCATTGCTCTAGTGCCATTGACTACTACTGAGCATAATCATCATGATTATTAAATATGTTATGAGATAGTAATTTTTTAGATGTATCTATTAATAAAAAGTGTTTTAAAATGTGTATTTCTAAAACTTTTTTTAAGCTTTGCACAATGATTAAAGCATTAAACTCAAGCCTTTGAGTCATGAACTCTTTCAGGGGGCTGCTTCAAACCCCAGCTCTTGCTGCAGCTCCAGTGAAAGCTGTTCCCGAGTGCAGACCCAGAGGGTGAGACTTAAATGTGCTGTCCAGCAACATCACTGCAACCTGCAGATCGCCATTTAGCTTATGGCATGCACAGCTTGGGTCACAGTCGCTCTAGCTATAGCAGCCTTCCTTGGTTGCTGCAAATAGTTCCATGGGCACAAACGTCCCAGTGCATTTAGGTGGTTTAAGAAGCATCAGTGCTTTACCTTCTGGTTTGGGGCAGCTCTGGCTGTTCTCAGCCTGCCCAGATACTACCCAGCCTTGAAAAGAGCCAGAGTGAAGCCGAGAATGATCCCTCACCCATGCAAGAGGAAGGCTCGTTTTTAAGTGTTTGCCTCTACACGGGGCTGGGTGCGCCCTCCTTCGTGTTTTCTGTAGCTGTGGGCTTGGTTCAGCACCAGCTGGTACTTGCAGACTCCTGCAAATGCGGTGGTTTGGGTTTGTATTCAGTAACCCACATACCAGTGTAGTCCCCAAGGTCCCTAAAGGGGCACCAAACACTAATGAGCACGCTGCATTTTAAAACAAGACGTGGCACAGTTGGAGCATCCCTGTAAATGGGACACAGTGCCCTCAGAGCCACCCAGGGATGTGCTGCATTGCAGTCAGGTTTGGACTTTGAGTACAAAGCACATTTGAGTTGAACAGGGAAGACTCCAGCATGGTTTTGCATCCCTAACACTGTCCCCAGACTGCAGGGAGGCCGTGGGCAGCCTGCCCCGCAGGCACAGGACAGAGTTGCCAGTACTGCACTTGCTGCCCACCAGCCCCATGCTGCATGACACAGCCCCCACTCTTGCTCAATGCACATTTACAAACCACTTGCAATAGGTGGACAGTACTAGAAGCTAAAGGGAGTAGGGAACAAAATGCATGCTCACAGCTTTCCCTCCCTCCAAGCCACCCAGAAGGGAGAAAACTGATAGCAACAGGCTGCAAAGTGAATTGAAAAATGAGTCTTTATTGTAGACAGAGCAAACGTTGCGCTGATGGAGCGGTTGAGATCACTGTGCTCCTCAGCACCCATCCCGTGGTCAGCCACACACTGCAGTCCAGCACAGCCCCGCCACTGATCCTTTGCTTCCCTCCTTACCCCATGAAAAAATTGTGCAGGAGGGTGTTTTGCTGCTGCCTGCCCTTCCTGGAGCCCCGGCCATAGTGCCCATCCTTGGCCCAGCATCTGGTGGCCTGAGAGTATTGGTGGCTGCAGTGGCACACCAGAATTCCTAAAAAGCAGCTGAATAAATAGCAATAACCCAAACAGCCTTTCCCATGGGGGGCCGGCAATGAGCTGGCTCACTCCTCCCCCCCCCCCCCCCCCCCCCATGGGCATTCCCGCTCCAGGGCACATCTCCACTCCCGTGGGGTGGGGAAGGGACCACGGTGGCCACACACAGGCAGGGACGTGCAGGCAGCTCTGACCGATTTTAATGAACGGTTTATTCGCTCACAAACATATGGTCGCATTCCTTTGACCTAGATTTAAAAACCCAGTGTGTACAAAGTCACAGTCACGGCTTGGAAGAGCGCAAGGCAGCACCCTCAGGAAAAAGAAAAAAAAAAAAGTCATTAAAAGTCCCGGCGTTATGTACAGCTAAGTGCCAGCTCGAGTATTCACAACACAGTAACATACTGCAATTAGTCGCTTAGAAGTAGTTCCTTTGAGAAACAAGCTTTTGCTCCGGCGGGGCCGGAGTCTGTCCCGTCCCGTCCATCCAGCGATGCTCAGTGCCGCTGGCAGGTGTGCAGGCGGGAGGCATCAGCCGGGCCGTGCTCTCGCTGCAGGCGGCACGCCAGCCCCTCGGCGCACTGGCACCGCTGGAAGATCTCCAGGCTGTGGGTGCCTTTTCGCCGGTGCCGGGTACACACCTGCCCTTCCCGCAGCACTGGCTTGCAGATTTTGGACCAGAAGTGACGGGCACAGCACAGCCCAGCCACGCAGTCCGACGAGCGCAGGCAGAAGTCCCCCTCCTCACCTGTGTGGGGACAGTGTGGCATGTGCTCAGCCCAGGATGCTCCTGCGGGGATGGTGGGGCAGGGCGGGCATCCCCCCCCGAGGGCAGTGGGGCCCAGCGGGGGGCAGCGGGGTCACAGCACTTACCTTTGGCAGGGGGGAGCCAGGCAGGAGCCGGCGTCCGTCGGGGCAGAGCCTCGGTGCCGATCTCATCCAGCTCGGCGGCCCCGTGGGGAGGCTCCGGGGGGGTGCAGAGCCCTGCGGGAGGCAGAGGGGCGGCTGTCAGCCACGGGTGGGACCCCGAGACCCCCTCCGCGGCACCCCCAGGGTGGGACCCCCCCTCCCCTGGCCCCGCCGCCCCTCACCGTTGCTGCAGGTGGTGCCGGGGCAGCACATGGCGTCGCGCAGGCAGCGCTTGCGGCGTCTCCGGCAGGCGAGGCAAAGCGGGGCGCCCCCCCCGCGGGCCGCCCCCCCGCAAAACTCCTCGGGGCCGCAGTCCTCGTCCTCGGCGCAGGGGAAAGGCTGGGAGGGCAGAGAGGAGGGGGTCAGCCGGGCCGCCACCCCCCTCCGTCCCCGGTGCGTCACCCCAGCTCCATCCCCGGTGCGTCCCCGCTCCTACCTGCCGGGTGGCAGCCGGCGGCGGCTTGTTGCTGCCGTCGAAGGGCGAGGCGGGAGCGGCGCTGGCCTCGGCCGCGCCCCCCAGGGGGGGTCCCTTGATGGCGTTGGAGCTGAGGGCACCGCCGGGCGCCGCCGCCCGCCCGCCCGGGGCCGCGCAGCTCAGCGCCGCCAGCAGCGCCACCAGCCCCCGCATCCTCGTCCCGTCCCCTCCCGTCCCCGGTGTGTCCCGCCGCTGCAGCAGCTCCCGCGGTCCCCGAGCGGCAGCTACCTGCGCTGCCCGCAGCCGCCTTTATACCCCCGGGGGCTGCCTCCTGCGCCCGCCCCCTCGGGGAGGAGGGCACGGCGGATGGGATTTCAAAGGGCCCCCGGGGGGTTGTGCCGATGAGCCCCCAACCCCCCCCCCACCCCCGCCCCGAGGGCTCCGTCATTGGCCGCCGCCCGGGAGGGGGTTTCGCAACGGCGAGGACAGACAGACACACAGACACGCACACACCACACACCCCCAGTGACAGCTCCCCCGGTCCCCGGACAGATGCTCTGCACGCCCCGACGCCGCCGCTGTCTCCAGCCGGGTGCGCCGCCTCGCCCGACGGGGGGAGCTGGGAAAGGGGGAAGAGGGGCTCGCCATGCAGCCCCCCCCCCCCAGTTGCTGGGAGCCGCGGTGGGGTGCAGCGAGCCCCTCCCGCCCGGCGGCAGAATCGGGCCTTTGGTGTCCTATATGTCTGCGCCCACCCGCCCCCCGCGCCCTTCCTGGCGCCAGCGCAGCTTTGCAGGAAGGGAGGGGGCCGCTCGGCGCCCCCCCCGGCCCAGTGTGTGTGTGTGTGGGACGGGACACGGCGGGGGCTGAGCCCTGGCCCGCGTCCCCCGTTGGTGTCCCCCCACTCCCAGCTCCTGCCCTCGCACTCGCCTGACCCCAGCCTGGGCAGCGCCGCCGTCGGGACGGGGGGCACACTGCCGGGGGGCGCTCCCGGGGCCTTTGATGCGGGGAGATCAAAGGGGTCGCCCCCCCACCCCTCCCCGCCGTCCCCGCACCGGCGCCCTCGGGGCGCCGCGAGCCCCCAGCCCCGCCCCGCCGGGGCAGCGCTGTGCGGCCGGCACCACGGCGCCCCCTGGCGGCCACGCCGGGGCAGCGCCGCCCGCCCGCCCCCGGGAGGTTGTGCAAGTGCAGCGGCAAACCCCAACTGATTAAATCGGGTTTTCACGATGACGGCATAATGGTCCTTTTATTTATTTATTTATTTATTTATTTTCTTCAGGCCGGGTTTAAAAGAAGATACGGGCAAAAAGCCTAAACACCGCAGCGCTGCCCCAGCCCACCATACACGTTTATTCCTCTGAGGGTGGGCGATTCCAGACGGTGCAGCCCTGCAATTAAAACCCCAGCAGCGCTCACCCACCTCCAGCACAACGGGTATCGCTGTCCCTCTGCAGGGAGCTGCTATCAGGTATTTCAGGCCCAAGAGGCTCAAGCCAGGCTAATAATTGCCTGGGAAAGTTTCGGCAAGCACCTAATGCAGGTGCTGGCAGAAGTCGTGCTGCTGAGTCAGCGGCCAGCGGACATCCCCGCCACACTCGGGCGAACCAGTGCCTTGCTATTTTTATCCTGCAAGAATGAGGGCGGCACCTTGCCCCGAAATCCCTGTATTCCCCTTGCAGTTTCAGGTGAGGGCCACGTCACCCTGGGCTTTTTATTGTATTACTAACTTGTATCTGTGATTGCTGCATCCTGCACAATCATTCCGTGATGTTTCCCAGCTGCTGCTTAGGCAGTTACCAAATTTCTTTTCCTCCTGGGAAGATGTTTTCTTGCTCCTTTCTCCAGTTTTTACCTGGCTCTGTGTCCACATAGCACTGAAGTACGCACAAAACTTTGACCTTGCTGAGATTTAAAGACGAATTGCATTGCACAGGGGCTGAGCAGTTTCCCAAGGATGTATTTAAATCCATTGGGCTGGACAGAGTCTCAGCATCCTGAATGCTGCATCATCCTGTGCACAGAGGTGAGATCTTCAATGACATCCCGTGGCTGCGCTGCCATTAATGGCTATGCCTTCATCACCACCACTTAGCATTTCCCATAAGGGATAGTGATGACAAGGACATCTTTTTTTTTTTTTTTTTTGATACCGGTGTTGTTTGCAGCCACATCCCGTCTAGCAATCATGTAACTCATGTTGAAAACATGGTCCCTTCCCAGCTGCATGCCCCAGACTTGCTTATATTGGCAGCAATCAAAATATAAAGTGCATTCTTCATCCCTGAAGGGTAAACATGCTGCAAATGTGCTTACTGCTTAGTACGTTCACAGAGTACTCTGGGTTGGAAGTGAGCCGTGGGGGTCACTTGGTGCCAAGCCTGCTCAAAGCTGGACCCCCATCATCCTTAGACCCCTTTGGCCAGGCTACTTGCAGTGATGCAGGTGCTCAAATAAGCACTGAACTATAGAAACTGCGGCCATCTGCCTTTACATCCTGCAGGAAATTTGGACCCCAGTACTAATCTCCAAATACCATACATTTTGATCCGTTACCTCTTACTGCATGTTTTAATAAATGAGAATAACCCCCCCAATTTAATCACTAACCAGAAGAACTCCCCCAAACTTGGGTTTTGCCATGGAAGAAATTCGACACAATGTTCAAAAGTAATTATTTTTATTTCAACTCTATAAAGTATACAACAGGCACTCAGCAATTACAGCTGCAGGGAAAGTACAGAGCAAAACAAAAGCAGTTAAAGTTTATGAAAAAAAGTTCTTAAATCTACATCAAAAGAGTGCAACCGGCTGATGACCGGTGGATGACCGACATTTGTCTGACAAACAAAACCTCTTTCAGGTAAGAAGAAAACTGGAGAAAATAAGAATAGAAAACAAAGAGCTAGTGTAAAAACAGCGTAAACTGGGACTTGGGATGATAGGCAACTCCAAACGAAAATTTCCCCTTTTGCCAGTAAAGCCCTAAACCCACCCAAGTCTCAGTGTTACGGCTGCTTTACGCAGCCAGGGAGCTGCAGAGAATGAGGAGCTTCCAGCTTTCCGCCTCAGCTCTGCAAGAGTGCTGAAGGCTCACCTCCGCGGTGGGTTGCATATAGAAGGAGTCGGGGGGTGGAGGTGGGAAACGGATCCTGTTTTGTTGAGTGGTGCAAACGAGCTATGCTTTTGCATCGGGGCTTCAGGTCAAATAACGCAGGCTGGGTTGCACACTGAGTTGCTCGTTGTTCTTTCCAGGTGGGAGATTTCTAAAGGGGTTGTATAAGACGGGAGGTTGGCGCTGGACAGCACAATGGGTTGAATCTGCACGGCTTAGCAAAACAGGAATACCTGTCTACGGACTGATAGGATGTCATATATTAATTTGACCCGCACATAACATTTATACATTTCACAGAAATGACTCTGTATCTCATTAACAGATACACAGCTCTGGTACATTGAACAGAAATAAGAGAACGACTTCATCATTTCTGTAATTCATCAATATTATATAATAAAGGCTTAGAAATTGGTAGCAGAAAGAACTGTAAAACGCAGCAAGCTAAGAAAGGACGACATTTTGAGGTGTGTTTGTCTTTCTCATGCAGCATAACACCAAATCTGTAATTTTTTTTTTTTTAATAGGATGCCATGGATTTAAGGCACTTGCAACAATGCCAGATAGCTAGTCATGTTCTAAAACTATGGGACAGATGAGTTAACAGTACAGTTGACATAAAGTTTAATAATACTGACAATTATGACATTAATTCAAGTCTACCTTGATCTAAAAACATTACATTACAAATAAGAAAATGAAGTAATAATGCCATGGAACTCTAAAAGAAAAAGTTACATGTGTACCACAAAATATCAACACGAAAATACCTATTTACATAAATATTCGCTTGTGGTCCTGTTGTTAAATAAGAGTTTGCTATGGATAACGCAGCACTGTGAGAAGCTATGGATTGTCTGTGTCTTAATGACACCAATCTTAATACACTCATTTTAAATACAGGAGCTGATTTCCCCTTATGTAATACGCTGTCGTCCCATATATTAAACAAGGAAACAAAGAAGAAAGGACAGTAAGTGGAAACACAGAGACAATCTGTTTTTGTGAATATATATATATATAAAATGCAACTCAAATATATTACTTATAAATGAAGGCGTTTATCATATACATATGCTAAGTATGTTGTTCAAAGTATGCTTTAGGAAAGGTGATGAAAGTCGAGTGAGGTGTTTGATATCAAAATAAACTTATATTCAGTACAGTGCATGCTGCACGTTGCAGGTATTAATCACCGTGCCTGGCACAAAGAAAAAAGGACAGGAAAAAAACCCCAAAACTCATCAGCCCATTTTAAAACCTTCTTCCTGTAATGTTTTCATGTTGCCCCCCAAACTCATTGTGATGCTTTTTCCTTCTGGCAATCCCTTGACTGACAACTGCATCTCAGCTACTGACTATTGTCACTATGGGACAAACTCCTCTCTACATTCTTCGATAGCAAGTTACCAAACCTAACAAGTTTTCTCCTCCAATGTCGCTGCACTGTTGAGTGGAAAACCTGGGGGATGCAAGTGAAGAATTCAGCTTTCAGACAGCTGCCTGCTTGCTAAGATGTCTAGTGATTATTTTAGCCCTAGTACTCAGCATTGGCTTTCAGTGTCTTCCATTGTTCAGATAAAGGCTGAAAAGTGTGTATTTGCCCTACATGAGTAACTCCCAGAGGATGCAGTTACTGTCTTTTCCCTATGGTTTTGAAGGCAAACAAAGTTTTAATGATTAATGAATAGTGGAAATAACCTAAAGTTACTGAGCCAATGGTGTTGCCTCACCCTTCAGAAAATTAGGAAGGAAATTCAGCGGCACCGACTGGTTTCAAAGGCATCACGATGACCGAGCTCTTTAGTTTGCTGGCCAACAGCAGACATTGTCAATGCTGTCAAAGAAGGGGAGAAAATAATTTTTAATACACTCTATTAAATCACTTTCATTAGGAACACAGGAAAGAGTTGGGATTTATCATCAGGGAAATAATTTTTTACTGTTAAAACATACATTTTCCACATACTATGTAGGCAAAAGTCATATGAATGACTTTTCAGCAGAACTTGATCTTTCGACTTCCAGTGTATACAACAGCTCTTGGCAGCTCTGAGATGAAACGGGGCAGCATCTGCTAATTTTTCGCAGGAGGGTCTGCTATAGAGACTGAAAGCTGATGTTTCTTTTTGGTGTGATGCCATAAACTTTTAGTCCCATGTATATGCGACAGGCATCCAGGTCAGGATTCCTCAGTTATGCCCTATAAATCAGAAGAGACTGTACTCAAGCAAAGGAAAGGCAGTGGAAGTGAGGGAAAACTGTACACACAAACCCAGTGTTTTCCCCAGATCTTTTTTCTGTAGGAGCCAACCCGGCCCTAGCCATCCCCATGCCTTCAACAGGGTCACTGGGGACCCGGTATGCCAGAGGCATGGAGACTCCGCACAAACATATCCAATATCAGTTTTCCATTTAATTCCACTGACTTTCCTGTGGAGCTCCTTAGTCTGGTGAGGCATTAGGATTACATTTTTTTGGGCAATGTTACAAACACAGCCAGCAAAGTGGCCCAGTACCACCTTTTATTTTAATTAGCTTTGTACTAGACATGGAAGAAAAGCAGACATGGAGACATAAAATCACCTAAGAGCGTGATGGAGAATGATGCCTCTTGCTACATATTTCTGAAATGGTGGTTGACTAAATAGGTATATTCACAGATGAGGGATGTACATAGCACCTATAAAGTACATTACGGGTCTTATGTTTTCCCTTTGGGTTCTAAAAAGGTAAAAGTTAAGCTTAGTTTTACGCCTAATAGCTAATCAATAAGACCAGTGGGCTGCTGTCACTTTATTACAGGACCATTAATGAAGCACTATTTTATATGTAAAACGGATTAATTTTATGATTTTTTTCATGCAATTATGTATTTGTATCAAGGGAAAGGGGAAAAAAAACCCAAACAAATGTCATGTTACAGTATGTTTTCAGCCATATGAGGGAAGTGACCCATATCTGCCTTAACAGGATCTAGAGCAGTTGTGCTTTTGTTTTACCAGGCTAAATAAAAATACCTCAAAAATAAAAAGGAAAGGTAACATTCAGTCTTGTCATGAATACTGCTCAGAAAGAAAAAGGACAAATTTTACCACTGCTTTGACATGAACTCTTTGACCAGTACCGTTGTGGTCCTCCCTTTGCTCCTATGCTGGCCCACAGTAGAGGCCCTGCAGAGTCTGGAGGGTGGGAGTAGCCCAAATCCTGCACTGTATTTAGCTACAGCACTTAATAAATTACTATTGATCCTACCGATAAAGCCAGTACCTTGCAGCTAGAATTAAGTGCGTCTTACATTACATATCTCTAGACTTTTATATTAAGAATGTAGCAAGATCATTGCAGTGATAGAAAACATATTTCTTTACTGGTGAAAGGCTTTGCGTCAGGACCACCATGTCAACTGCTATTTTAAGTTTGAACATAAAACATGAAGAGCACTATTGTCATCTAAGCAAGAAGTCCTAATGCCACTGTAGTTACTGTAGCAGCATCAATCAAGGCATCATGGTGATCCCGAGCACTAATCCTCCCCAATTCTTTCGGTTTCGCTGGCAGCCATGTCCCAGGAAGCTGTCTTCAGCAAGGCAGAAGCAGGTAAGAGAAATACATTAAAAATCTATGTCCCATCCTGAGTTGTCATCAGGGGGTGGTTCATCACTGTCCTCTGGGAAGCTGTCAAAATTGCTTGTGTCTGTTGGAGATGCAACCTGCAGAAAGAAGAGAGTGACAAGAAGGGGTTGGTCATCAAAGTGGACCTCCTCAGACATCTCTTCATCTCACAACTGTAATCATTCAAGAGCATTTGTTGCTAACTGCAGCAAGCAAGAAAAGTTCTGCATTCCACAACTCTTTTCCTGAATCCCAGGAGGACTTCCCATAGCTCCCCTACTCTAATGATCCAGGCCCTCTAGGGTCTCAAGAGCAACTGTCCTACTCATTGGTACAAGGTCATCAGAAAAGACTTGGAAAAGCCCTGGGCCTCCTCAAAGCCCAGGATTTCCAATTTATGGCTCCAGGATCCTGAATTTGAGGCTGTGAGTTGGGCCCTGCCAGCTTCGAGTTTCATGACAAGTATGGCTCAGTCTAGGAAGCTTACCAGAGAAATGCATCTTTCTAGGATGAAGGCCAAGTATGTTTCTTATTTGGAAATAATATAATTTTAAATGTACCATAGCTAGATAATTCCCCCTTTTTTTTTTCTTTTTATTTTTTGCTTTACAATGGTGACTGAAGCTTTCTTACAATGAGACCCTGACACACTCAATGCAATTTAAAAAAATGAAACAACACACAAACAGACCAGGAGCTCTCCAGACCAAAATAATCAGTGTCTTACTTGAGAAAATCGGTACTTTAAGCTGTACCCCAAGTAGCCAGCGCAGGCTGGAGGGCACTGCACTTGCCATAGCAGTGCTGGGCAGGAAACACTTGCTGTATTTTTTAGCTGTTTCACGTGTGTAGCTGGTGGGAAGGCCACAGCCAGAGGCTAACCTACAGTACAGGAGATATACTCAATACTGGATGCTGCTATAAGCCTTGGGAAAAGACTATATGATCAATGAGTGCTCCAATGTCAGCTCTAAATTTAATTTGCTGCCCAGCTGCATCAGCATTTTCCTGCTGCTGAAAACATCTTGGGGAAAATTAAGATTCTTGAATACCCAACTAATTTTGAAAAAAACAACAATCTGTAAAAGATTACTGGAGTACTACAGAGTGATGAGATGCTTCACCGTGTACTGAATACTGGAATTTAATTTCTTTTGAGTTATCTGGATCTGTTTACTTTGTCGGTGTTCCTTCACCCTTCGGGTCCTCACCCTTGGGGTGCTCCACACTCACTCTCCTCCATAGTGCCATGGGCTGGACCACATGTCTCTCTTTCTCTCAGCCCACCCCCTGTGAGCTCTCCCTCTGGGAGCAGAATTGTTGGGGATGTGTGTACAAGATACAAGCTACAAAGTGTATGAGGTGCAGCTGGTGTGTCCATTCACTGAGGATGTGCACAAGCTGCAGATTCTTGCGAAAGCCTTTCAGCAGTGATAGTGCATAAGCAGACTGCACTGGGTGAAAGCATCTGTGGAGTTCCTCAGGGTTCCTTTGAGGGTGTCCACTCTGGGAGCACCTCGCAGGGCAGGCTCTGGTTAGATGAGGCTTGAAGGGAAATAAGTCCTGCTTTGGGAAATAGATTGCCTTTTCATCTGACAAAACAGAAAGGGTGAGTACATCCAACACCTCAAATGTAGAGGGTTTTCTTTTTCTTAGAAGAAATATGATTTGGGTTAGATGACTTGTTACTCTGCTGACTGACATTACGTGATGCTAATGCTGTTGTGTGCGATTCCCCACAGCTCTGAGGCCCAGGTCACCTACATGGCCTGCAGTTCTTCAATGTCAGAGACATGGGAACCAACACCTCTTTCAATGCCCTCTCCAGACACTCTGTATTTACTTCCTGTCCATCCATGAAGATAAAGTGCAAACATCAGCTTTCTGGTTGCTTACCAACATAAGAGCTTGAGATGAATTATGGTTCAGAGATCTGCAGGTCTTTCTCAAATGCAAGAGCTGTGATGCAAGACAAGGGCATCTTTGGAAGAGTGAAAAGCTTGTAAAGACAGTTACTCTAACAGATTTCAGCTGTGGTATCGATGCTCAGCTGCTTCTTGAAGTAGTGTCCTAGCAGCAGGCTGTAAATTGGGACCTTTCCTAAAATCCCAGAGAGTAAGAGCTAAGAAGCAGCTTTTGATTGCCTCACTGGTAGTACCATGTAACTGCTAATGAGGGTTAAAGTGCTGAGGAAGGGCTTTTCACTTAAAAAAACCCCACTAGTCTTTATGTTTAGCCCTGCTGGGTCCTTTACAGATAAGAAGGAAAGGTGCTGTGATTGAAGGAAAAATGGATGTCTTCCCCCAGAGCTATGTATTTTGGGTCCCTCTTCAGATATGGCTCTTACTGGCAGTTGGGACTTTTGCCAAAGCAACTGAAAAACTTGTGGAAAACAAGGCTGAGCAGGACTGACAGCTTTGGGGTTGACAAGATTCACTAGTTAACAGAGGCAGGTTTTGGAGAGGATCTCTGGTGTATGTCTAGGGAAGATATTACTCCTAAGAGCTCTAAAAGAACGAGCTCTGTTGAATGGGGATTAGGGCATTGTGAGGCTGTCAGCATTGAGCTGTCCTGGAAGAAGGAGTCATCTGAAGAGGGAATGCTCCCATCTATTTCAGACAGCCTTGACGGTGGTGTGCTGGCCAAAAAGAGTGACAGCAGATCAGTCTCTTGGGAGCAATCACAGATGTGTTCCTTGGTAGGATGTCACCAGTCCCACGAACATACAGCCTTGATGATACCAAGAAATAACGCCAAAGAAGTGAACTGGGTGCTCACACAATCTTTTTCTCCTACTGCATTGGACCTAACTGAAAAAGCAAAGAATGTGTGATTTCCTGCACAGCAGGTTGGAGAGTGGCTTTCCTCTAGGCAATGCCAAAGGAGCAGAGACCATTTCTGGTGGTGGAGCACACTCCCAGCTTGGTGACATCAGGGAGTAATTCATGCCCACGGGGAGCAGATACCGCTGAAGTCACTGCTGCCAGTTGTGCTGTTTGAGGGTTAGACATGCAGGGTCCACATGTATATTGGGTAAAAGCAGTATTGGAAATGCTCTTATTAAACTAAAAATCCACTAAAAATGATCAGAAAAACATACTGGGGCATTTTCAGGCTACACTGACATCCTGCACATGGAAACCAGAAATTGTAACTGGATGCAAAGGAGCAAGCTTTATTTTATTGTCTGACTTGAGATGTGGTGAACAGTACTGCTGACAAATTCATAATAATTAAAAATAGGCTAAACAGAAAAAAACCACAGTTTTGATTTATAAAACATTCATATGCTCTTTGGGCATCCTGCTTTAGGCAGGTATTGGCAAAGTCCTGCTTTTGCCCACTGACTGCCAGTAACTTCTGCAGCCCATAGGGCAAAACGGGGGCAGTGAAACCTTCTTGCTCTTTCATAGCTGCTAAGGTAACTTTGGGATGGCAGATTTAGCCCCGGAGCTGTGCCTGCTCTTGCTGCAGGAGGTGCAGGACCATGGGCGGACAGAGCAATGGGGTGCAATTAAACACAATTGCTAATGTCATTCTCTCCGTGATCCTGCTGGAGAGGAATGGAGAGAAAGGGATTAAGCTGAAACAAGGAGGGGAGGCTGCAGAACAGAAGGGGCCAAGGTAATTTCTATCAGCTAATCCTGTTTGGTTTCCCTTTGCAGCAGGCTTTGTGGGTAAAGAGCTCACAAAGACATCAAAGGAAGAGCTTTGCTCTAAAGGAAAATGAATTGAGCTGTCCCTCTGTGTCTGCTCCCAGTTAAACATAAACTAGATGGTAACAGAGCTTTTCATGTAGGACATAGACGCAGGAAAAAAAGGGTGAAAAGCACAAAAGAAAAGACAGAAGGAAAGGTTAATGCAAAAGAAAAGGGAGAGGGCATACAAATCCTGCTTGCCTCACCAAAAAAAATAAAAGAGAAGGAAAGAGGACACATCTGAGAGAAGGGGTGAAAGTGGCAGCTCTCCACTGAAATGTGAAAAGTAGATGAAGAAACAAGTGGAGCAGGTGAGAAAGAGAAAAATGCATAGTAGTGAGTGATCCTGCCCTGATCTCCTGCTGCAAAGGGCATTTCATAGCAGTCATGCCCTCCCCAAACTCCCTTCTCTTGGAAGAGACTGCCCAGAAACCACGTATAGCTAGAAAAGTCTCTTCAAACATCTCCAGAAGAAATAAAGCACATGCTGTTGCCACTCAACTACAGCACACTACTGCCTGAAGCTCACAACATTCATTCAGAAGAAATTTACTTGCCATGAAGCAGAAAATAAGTAGGAAAACTTACACTTGGTATTATAGGAGGTGTCAGTGTCCCTTTTCGTAACCCTTCCCAGTTAAAGCCTTCAAACCATCTAGAAGGGAAGGAACAGTGAAACAATTAGACATGTGGTGAAAATCTCTCTATGCAAAAAATCAATTGCTTAAATTGCTTAAATTGCTTAAATACTGGGTTTCATCTCCTGCAGTTGTCTTCTTCAAATCTTCAAATTGTCCGATCAGCCTTAATAATTTTTCCTGTCATCTTTATATATGTTTTTGGGGACTGAAAATGAAGCATGTGTAGCAACCCAGTGGTGATACCATGGCAAGTACAAATTACCAATGCTCAGAAGAAAAACATTCCTTACTGCAGATGTCCTGGCAGCTGCTCTTTCCGTTCTATAGGGTTGATCCCTCCCATATGTCCCTTCTTTGTATGAGATTGGGAGCTAAGGGCATGCACAGGGATGTCCTTCTCCTGGTTTGGGCACCTCAGGTGTGCTCAACCTCCAGCAGCTCAGGTGGGTGAATGAGCCCCTCAGCTAAGCCTTCAACCTGTCCACAAAAAATGCCCATCCAACCCATTTCTGTTGCTTTGGCGATGGGACAAGAGAAGGACCAGCACAGATGGATGAGATAACTTGCTTCTGCGATGGGTCTCTAATTTGTTCTTATCCCTCTCCACCAGTGTGAAAACTTAAAAGACATCACTTAACAACTCTGTCCCATTAGACCAAAAGGGACAATGAATCGGCATTACAGGTAGAGGGAAAGTGTGCTGGGTTAGGGGAGAAGGGAAATCAGAAGAACCTTGGAAAGTGATTCTGCAAACCAAAAATTCCAAGCAAGCAGTGGCTGAGTCGGATTGCTTCCAAATCCTCTTCTGCATTAGAGTAATTAAAGTGTAATGGTCAATGTCCCATGTGTTTAGCTTATAGGCAAAGCTAGTATCTACACCAAAAAACACTGGGGAAAAAAAAAGCCTAATGAAAATTAAATTAAAGTCTAAAGCACACTAGAAGGGAAAAACCAAAGGAGTTTAAGGAAAGTATTTTTTGCAGAAAATGGAACTGTTTGAAATGCATTTTTCTGGGGGCTGATGGATGGTGGAGAAGACACTTACTTGTGCTTTTGGATATCTTTCACTCCATTTTTCAAGTTCCCTAATCTTTCTGATGGATTGTCCCTATAAAATGAGTAACAAATTGGTTACTTTCTTAATCCTTCTGAACTCGTTTATTTGCAAACAAGATCAAGGCAATTATATTTCGTGTGCTTACCTGCATAGTTTTTTGATTAAATTAGCAGCATTTTTGGCAATCTTCTTTGGAAATTCAATCATGTCTATTCCCCTTAGTATGATGTTATAGGTCTTCATGGGGTCTGGGCCTGAGAAAGGGGGACTTCAGAGGGGAGAGGAAAATGAAGAAGATTGAAAGCTTGTCTTTAAAATAGCATTGAAGATTGATTAAAAAAAAAAAATCCAGAGCAAAACATAGTATCCTACTGAAATGAGGAAAGGTAGATGACAACTAGCAATGTTTTACTTCCTGTGATCTTAAATATTTCTCAGCCAAGGAGTTCTGATACTGTCTGGATTTCAGCGATGCTGACTGCAGGGAAGTACAAGAGTGAACTTCCCCAGAGCAGCACATGCTAGACCTCTTCTTTCCATGACGGACCATGTCCCAACAGCCTGAGGAAAAAGGGTCTGAGCAACACTCGCTGGCTTACTCTCTGTTTGATGTGACAAGCTTTCAGTGGGGACTCGTTAGGTTTCCATCTGTTTAACAGAACAGGGGCTTGGGTCCAGCCTCAAAGGATAAGGAGGCTGAGGTGATGGATCTTTTCCAGCTCCTGTATCCTGGGAGTGAGCAATGGGGGATGAGGTGAGGAAGTGCCAGGAAGCCACTACTACCACCGTCAGCAGTAATATATACATCCAAACCTAAATAAAGGGATGGATATATGGACTCAAGTCCCTGTGGTGTCAGGTCTACCTCCTCCTTTTCAGACGTGCGGCAGCCCATCGCTACACCTCCCCAGGTGAACTACAAACCCTCTCCTTTTCCCCACCAGTTCAGTTCATTCAGGGCACAAAATGATTTTTTGGTATCATTTCACAGCATTTCCTAAAAAGCCTGCTCATGTCTTGCCCTTTGAGAGGTCTGCATGGAAGCTGTGATTTAAAGTGGAAAAACTAATTATTAGGTTCAGCAGCACACTGCTGTGCCGGACAGCACATGCCAGCTCTGAACCTTCCCCTTGCCTAATCAGGGTGACAACAGCAGAAATATTTGGATCTATTTTCAGCAGTGGCGCCGGCTCCAATGCCCATACCTGCCAGTCAGGAGTTCATACATTAAGATTCCCAGTGACCAGTAGTCTGCCGAAATGTCATGACCTTTATTCAGGATGATCTCAGGGGCTACGTACTCCGGGGTTCCACAGAAAGTCCATGTTTTCTTTCCAAATCCTATTTTCTTTGCAAAGCCAAAATCGACCTGTAGAAAGGAGAGTACCATCAGGGCAGAGCACAAGAGGGAATGTCAGCCATGTGCTCCACTCCTCTTGAAGTGAAGCAAAGCAGAAAGGTTTCCTCATGGGAATATTCTCCTAGTTAAAGCATCGTGGGTCATTCCAGGACCAGGCAACCACCGTGACTTTTCCATCGATTTATCCTTCGTAATTTAAAAGGAAGATTCGTGTCAGGGAAGAACAAATGCCAGCACCGAGGGTTTCTTGGGAGATGTAACTTCATATCATTCACAATTCAGCTTAATTTATTTTTGGGTTTTTTTTTTTTTGTTTTATTTTTTAAACGCCTAGCCTTAACCTGAGCAAGCAACTATTTAGGTTAAATATTGACCATTCTGGCATCTAGTGAAAAGTTATTTCTCTCCCAGTATAAAGAGCAAGGCAGTACAACTGTCCTCCCAGTTTTCTTAAAGTTGTTGGAACGTGTTGGTGGGCTCACAAACCTCAGCATGCCCCTATAGCAGTGCCCCTGTGGCACCAGCCATAGTGGGAAATCAGATTATACTGGGAACCGAAGCCACCTTTGGGGCCCAGGCAGAGCTCTGGTTAATAGGCTTACTGTATTTCCAGCTCTACCCCTCCTGCCCTCCCCTGCCTTGGCACTGTGCTGGCCTGGCACTGTGGCCTGTAGCACACTCTGCTGTCCCTTGTTGGCTGTGAGATGCTCCTACACCTTGCACTGGTCAGGAGCAAAATGACCTACATGGTCACAGTCCCACAAGGGACCTCAGACACTTCTTGTGCTATCATGGATGTGTTCAGGAGATCAAAATGTCTAAGGAGCTGGGGGCTGGTGATGGGGTCAGCAGAGACCCAGATACAGATCTTCCTGGGCTGGGGAGAAGGGCACTCCTGCACCAAATTGTCCTCTATCATCTGACATCTTGCTGGACTCCCAGTCCTTAGCAAAATGCTGTAGAGGATAAACTCTGATATCGTTCATTAGGGTTAGTGTCACAGTGACACATGGTGGCTGCCACTGGGTCATGAAGGTCCATGATGGTGATGGTCTGACTTACTGCTCCTGGCTGCTGACATTACTCCTGAGTTTTCCTTCCCAAAGGCAGGGGAGAGTCCCCAAACCAAGAGGCAGAGATCTTGGCCCTCTGCGACTCTCAGGAAGGGAATCGGCTCCTCTTGGATGAAGCTCTTTTTAGGAGTGCATTGCCCTGTCTCTAACTGATGGCTTCTCAAGTACCCACATCCTCCAGCACCTCCCACCACGGGAAGTTTTTCTTTTCTTCTCCCCCTCTCACCTGGCTATTTGGGGTATACCTTACATGCAGGGCAGCTCTGTGTTGATTTTTGAGGCAAAAAAGTAATTTGAGTGAATAATGCAATACAGTGAAACCTATCACAAACTCCCTAATTTGGAGGGTGGAAGTCTTACACACACTGCTGTCCTGGTTTGAGGAGGTAGATCTTGCAGGGGACAGCACTGAGAAGAAGCACGACCTTCTGGGAGGAACAGTTTCGGGCAGAGCTTTATGCAGTTGTTGTCCCAGAGCAGCTTGCACAGACCAGGCACTGCGTTATCGGTGCTAAAACGTAAGTGGCCTTCCTAAACCAAGAAGCTGTATCCGCCACAGTTCACCAACACAGACCAGAGCAATTGATAATAATTTCTTGACATGACAGGATCACGATTAATATTTCCATTAAGAATGACATCATTGCTTACAGAAAGGACCCAACTCAGGAACAGCAGTGTGCAAACTTTGTTTCACCAGTTGCCTCTAAAGCCTACAGATGCAAGTCCTCCCCATCTCCCACCAATATTTAAAGACAACTATTTTTAAGTTATCTTTTAGTCTTTCAGTAGCTCCAAAACAGCTGGGTGGATTTCTACCAATGGTCTTTTCTAAACATTTCCACTTCAGGACCGCAGATCTGAATTTCAAGCCAGAATTAATGTTTTCCAGCTCAACCATACTCTGAGCCTCAGCCTGTTGGAGGTTGGGAAAACATCGCAGTAGTGGATGACAACACCCTTGTGTCGATCTCATCTCAGCATCTACTGATGGCCACCATCAGAGACAGGGCCCTGGGCTGTGTGGACTTTGCTTCTGACCCTCTATGGATAATTGTGTGTTCTCCTCTACCCCTAATATCAGTTTTCTGGTAGTAGCAGTGTCTTTTTTTGGCAAACCAGATGTTGCAGACACTCACCAGTTTGGCATAACCTCGATGATCCAGAATGAGGTTTTCTGGCTTGAGGTCCCTATAAATGATCCCTTTGGAATGCAAATAGGCAAAAGCTTCGACCACACATGCTGTGTAAAACCTGGTCGTTGAATCTTCAAATGAACCTCTGTGTAAAACAGGAGAGGGAAAAAGGATAAAGTGGTTAGATCTCTTCCCTTACCTGACTTCACTCTGCTGTTAAAATATCTATACAGTTCAGTAGAATCATGCTAATACCTGGAAAGTGCTTGTTGCTAAAGTCGCCTTTATATATAAATGTAATTGCATATCCGTTTTTGGAGTTAGCATCTTTGTCTTCAATCCACCTTAATATCAAACATTAATATCTAAAACATTTTAGGTTTTATTTTATAATTTAATCTCATAGAATTAAAACTTAGAAATCATTATCTTGTAAGCAAAAGGTGATTTTTTTTTTATTACAATTTTTGATTTGTGGGTGCTAAGGCTATTTTGAGATGTGGAGATCAAGAACTCCTGTACTAATGTTCGTAATGGAGACAAAAGGCAGAAAAATTACAGTTTCTGGAACCTGCAGCATAACCTGCACTTTTGGATCCTTGTTTCAGCACCAGTTTGCAACCAGTTTTCCAAAACAAACCCTATGCCCCTCCCTGCTGGGAGCTGGCTGTGGGAGCTGCCTGAGCTCTGAAGCGTGTCTAAGCTAGGTGGCAGCAGAACCACAATTTAAAGCTCAGGGAATTAAAAATAACATTATCAGGCTCTGACAAAGACTATGAAAAATACAACCTGGCACTGCTAACTTTGCAATGGTTCTTACTTTAATGGTCCCAAGAAGCCATGTCCTAGGAAAAGGAAGAATTGCAGAAAATTTGTTCTTAGTAATTAAAAAAGAATCTAATCTTTGCTTTCCGATCAATCTTTCCAATACATTTCTTTCACTTTCCAAACCTAATTAAATTTATGTTCCAATAATGAGCCTATTACATAGTTACACATAATTTACCTCATTTTTTCCTGCCTTGTGGGTGTATTATGTGCACATCCCACATACACCTGTGCAACCCACCTGCCACCTACCCGCCCACAACCAAACCCAAACACTGTAAGGTCAAACCCTCCCAAGGCAGGAAATACCATGGCCACATTTGCTTGTGCATTACGGTGCGGTATGTAATTACATGCTTTCCTAATTATATTTTCCATGGCACTTCTGTGTCCCAACAGCATAGTCCTTCTTGCAGGGTGTGTATTTGATGCATGATCCTGCTTCCCACTTTGATGAGTGGCCCTCATATAATACGTGTTATGTAGTCTAAAAGTCCATGCAGAACTATTGATTTCCTCCTCCTCATTGCTATCATACCTGACCGTGTCATAAATATTAAGAAATATTATTTATCAGAGTGCCTCCATGAAACAGGTGGATGTTGCTATTCACAGCAGAGCAAACACTGAAATGAAAAAAACAGGTCTTTCCCTGGGATGGGAAATTGTGATTTTTCAGATGACTTTGAAGAAATCTGCATCTTTTACCTTGAAAATGCACTTTCCCATAGATTTCATTCACAACTGTGAACTCTCAGTAATGCCACTGCTGCCTTAGGCCCTTGGTCCAGACTAAACTGGCCACGACAGCAATGTCTAAAGGTGCCGCACTAGAAGGACCCTACTTCTGGAGCGTGTCTTTCAGGAACACAGTGAAACTGGCCTTGATATTGCACCTCCTGCAATGCGTGGCTGCCATTCTCTGCTATCATACAGGGTGCCCAAAGTATTTTTTTACCCTTAAGAGAGTCTCACATTTCCCTATCAGGTGCTTGTGCCTCCAGGCAGGCTCACAAATGTGAGAAATGGTACTGGGGACACCAAGGACAGAGCTATACTTTCTATGGTTGCAAAAGGTTGTTGTTCTAGGTCAGGGGTCCTCAAACCTTTTAACTAGGGGGCCGGCGCGCGGATGAAGCGGCAGGCAGCCATCTGCGGCTGCTTGGTTTCCCCCCCAACCCCTGGCGGGGGGGTTCTGTAAATACCGGGGGCCGGATTGAGGACCCTGGGGGGCTGTATCTGGCCTGTGGGCCGTAGTTTGAGGACCCCTGTTCTAGGTGATTACAATTAAAATATGCTGCTGGCTATTTAGGGATGCCCCTTAGAGATGAAGACACAGGGGAAGGGCAGTCAAAGTCTTGTCATAGATGCAATTCATCACATGACCGCCACTTTTACCTTCTATATTTTTTCAGAGGCCATGACAAAGTAGCTCTGAATAAGTCTCCACTTACATAAATCCTTGTACATGTTAGATACAACCTGAATCAGTCCTTATTCTCTGGTATAATGGGATTCACTTTGGTTTTAGTCAACTGCATAGGAATAAAAACAGCTCCTCATGTGTCTGCATTCTTAAATCAAATGTAGCATGTAAGATCCAGATTTTGTCCATGAAGGATAAAGACCTTTGATTATACAGAGGCATATTAGAAAATATTTTACTTTGTAGGACAAGAGTTTCTTACAACTCACCTGTCCCTGAGAATTGTCCAGAGCTCTCCACCTAGACAGGCTTCCATCAGCATGTACAGGTACTTGCTGTCCTTGAACGTCCTGTAGAGCCTGTCATTGTTAAACAAGAAAATCATAAATACATCCACCATACAAGCGAAGGCACCAAGCGTTCCCACTTCTCACAGACTGTGCACTTCATCCCAGGACACACCACAAGACTAAGGGTATCTTTCAGAGCTAGTGCTACATTTAAGGAGATCACTTCAACGTCTCTTCTTGGGTGGGAAATATTTCAGCAGAAAAGGATGGGTGGTGAAGCATATCGTGGACCCCAGAAGAAGAGGTCATCGCTCCTCTACGTGCTATATATAAAATCTGCCATTTCTAACGGCATAACCTGACATTCGGCTTTTCAGATGTGCTTGAAAAAGACTTCTCCTACCATTTTTTATAACATCCATATCATCTTATTCTCACTGGAGTCCAGCTGCTGATTGGCAGTTTTCCTTCCATTTGAATTATTTCAAAGGAGTACTGCCTGATTTGTGATTCATTTCAGAACTTAAACTCACTGATTTGGTAGAGTTTAAAGAGAATCCACTGACATGTAGTTGTCTGAAAGTGCTCTTCCTCTTCCTCCCAGGGACTGAATGTAGAAGAATTGCCTAAAGGGATAGACAGGCCAGGCTTTATGAACTTGTCCTTCTTCTCAAATGATATCTAAATTGTGTGGTAAAATCCATGCTCTGTGTTTTATATGACATATTAAATAAATGCAACTATAAAACTATGGAAATAAAAATAGGATATTCAGTATTAGCTGTTTTACTTAATTTTACTGTTGAAGTACTTCTGTATTTCTTGCTACATGTGTGGTTATATCAGTGCAGGTTGCCTGCAGGAATGAGCCCACTGCATGCAGATGCTGGAAAGGTTTCTTTGCAGCTGCACTGTTTAGAAATAAATTTTAAAATTCTGAGCTCTGCAGCAGAAAGGGATGCCGAAGGATATTCTGTTATGGGGTAATTGCTGCATCCATGAGAGTTTCCAAGAGTTAAAAATTAAAGGGCTGATGCAACACAATATAAATTAAAATAGGTCATTTTGCAGATCCTAGCTCTTCCCAGCTAGTGATAAATCCAGTTATTAATATCTTTTACAGAGCTATGTGATGGACCAGGGGGAAAACACAACAGGAGTTGGCTCCTTTCAAAGGCATTCAGTTAAATATTAACTTAAGGTATGTGGCAAAACATCCTGGCAGCTACAGCTTGGCTTCGATAGTCCTTTCACATCATGATGCTAGACAACATTTGTCTCCTGTCTGTGTTTGTGTAGCATCCAGCACACAGTTTAGCAGCAGTAACCCACTCTATTTTTTGGCATGTTTAACAGAAAAAGATTCCAGCAGCTCAGATGTGATGTTAAGCAGGAGTTTGGGTACTGAATATGCTCGGAGCTTATCTACCTGGGAAGTATTCTATACCTAAAAGGTACTATTTGCAGCCACAACAAAATGCAAAGGAAAAAAAAATAAACCAGTGTTTCAGATCTTTCCTTATTCTAGTATTACCTATGCTGACATTTAAAACATCGGTTATAACATGTTTCTTCAAAAAAGTTGGAACAAACTTGCTGACCATTTCATATGGTTAAAATCTCTAGGTTTAACAAAAAATATACCCCATTTCTTGCAAGTTGGACAAAATCTATCTTAATATACATTTCATTTACATTAAGGTTTACAAAAAACTTAACTTATTCAAGAAACCAAAATATGAATAATTAAATATTTTTAATTGCTCAGTAATTAAAATGCTACTGAAATAAGGAAGTACTTTCTCTAGTTAAGGTAGTACTGCTGAAAAATTGCTTTCCAGAAAATTTTATGGGCATCAAATCTGGCCTAAAACGTGCAAAAAAATCAAATATTGTTTATTAACTGTAACAATTTACACATGATGAAACCGCACTATTTCAGTAGATCAGTCTTACGTTTGAGATGTCATAATATTTAAATTCATTTTTTTATTTATTTTCTTAATCATCTAAATATTTGGACATCCAGTGCAGACATCCACTGCTCAACACTTGCTCTACCAAACCCTGAGCATTTTGTTCTGTGAGATTTTTAGTTTAGCTATGAGTAAATTTTATTTAGTGGTACTTGGCGTCTTCTGCTTCTTTTGCCTGGTTTAATGCATTTTAATAACCAGACTGAACTATTCTTCAAAGATTTTTAACAAACACTTTCATGATGGATTAAGAAAATAATCGAGTTCTTTGGGAATTTTGTCTTGCCAGTTCTCACATCCCAGAGATTGTGTTCTAATTCCAAGATCATTTTAAACCCACTTTTCACCCAACACTTCAAAACACAATTAATCTACCAAAGTGGTAATTTTTCTACCCTAGCACCCAGAAAAGTGTTATCTCACCTGGCCTAGGAAAGGGTATACGAATAATTTTTGGATAGAAACTATAAGATAACTTCAAATCCTTGTGCATGTGCAGTAGAAGTGAGGGGGAAAAGCAGACACAGAGTTTGGTAAACCAGGTATTTTTTTAGCTGTGGGACATGCAACAGTGAAAGGTTGGACTTTATGACTTATAAAGTCCCTTACCAGTGTAGGATTCTCACAGGGTATAAAAATAGTTGAGAGGCTGGTTACTGTAAAGGATGGGAATTATTGCATGATACGGAAGGAAAAGAGCTATGGCAAACACATCTTTTTCTCACTTGCCTGCTGAAGAATAAAAAGTGGGAATGAAGAAGTATTTATTTTATTAGCTATGAATATCAGGGGCTCCATTAGGAAATGTTTGCAGGCTCAGGCTTTTTACTTAAGAGGGGGTATTTCTGGAAATGGTGTCAAAATGCCAAGCCTCTGCTTGGCTAGCCCTGCACTTCACCTCTCTTTACAACCCCATTCCAAGACAACTCAGGCTTCAGAAAATGAATCTATAGGCTGAAATAGCCCGCAAGGTGTATTTGGCTCTAGCCTAGGTAACGGGGACATGTTTGTGAATTGAATATTGTGGCGTGAAGGAAACAGCAGTTGGATAGGATGTTGAGCTGCAGTTGTCACCCATGAATCAGAGGCGAAGCCGTGGGCTCTGGGGGAATCCCAGGGATCAACCCAGGAAGGAAACACCCTCTTAGTGACTGATGGGTGTCCATCCCAGCCATGCACTTGCCTTTGTATTTATCACAGGGGTTTGGTTTCACCCCTGGGTTAGTATGTCTCTCTGGAGCAATTTTTGGGAGCAGGGTTGATCTCCTTTGGCAAAAGGCAAGTACTTCAGGCATCTCTTTGAGGGTGGGATGAAGCGCCCTTGGCTTAGATCAGAGGCTGCCCTTTTAGATACCTCCAGCTCAGTGAAATGCATTTCCTTGCCAGAGATCTTCACAACCCACTGATCTTACCCTGACCTAAAACATACAAGGAACCACCTCTGTTTCCTGCTGAACAGATACTCACAATCCCTGAAGAGTCAGAGAACTTTGCTTATTAGGGTTAAAACAAAGAAAATGCCTGGCACCTGATTTTATTCACTGAAGAACAGCATCTGCTTAGGTCTGGGGGAGGGATATGGCTTTAGTGCATTTGTCCATGATGAGTCAAGGGATGCTGAACTGAATTTACGTAATATATCCTAAAGAGAAGCACTGGATACAACTCTCTATTCACATGGCAGCGCATGATCTCAAAAGATTAAACCCTGCCTTCCAGCTTCCCTTTGTGGGAAGGAAAACTCAGAAACTCAGAAGAAAAAGGAAAATTAACCTTGAGCAGGGGCAATGCCAAGTAATGGTGCATACATCTCCTGGGAGCATCACCTGCCAGCCTCATCAAGCTCTGCCAAGGCTGCAGGCTGGGGGTGTGCCTGCTCCAGAAGCCACAAAGCCATGTGAGCACAGCACAGGGCCAAGGCAAACCAGTTAAGACTTGAGTTAAGTTTAGGCTTGGGTGGTTGTCCCCCATGGGCAGAGTAATCTCACGTTTACCTGGGAAAGACCTTAGTCCATTCACCCACAGTTCCTTGCAGGGAAGCTATGGCTAAAGAGTGTTTCTGGTGACAGATGGATTACTGCTATGTGGTTTTATGAAATGCCGAGATCAGCTGTGCTTTGCTCCCCCATGGCAGCGCACAAGGCAAAGGGACAGTACCTCACGATGAAATCTGAGTGCGCGCTCTGCATGATCTGCTTCTCCGAGCGGATGTGCTCCTGCTGCCTTGTGTCCACGATGTGACGTTTCTTCAGTATTTTCATGGCAAATGTTTTTGATTCTTCGCTTTTCAACTGGACCTTGGGTAGAGAAGGCAAACACAATGGTTAGAAGCAGGATGCAAATGCCCTGCCAAGTTGTGACAGTCCAACTGCATGGAGACACAGTTATCCCACTACCCTACCTTCAAATAATTCTTTTCATCTCTTCAGTTATCAGCTTCATGTTGGTATAAACTGTATTTCTAAATGCTTGATCTATTGTTAAATGGAAAAGCCATTTCTAAAAATGCGTTTTAGGGAAAACCCAACTATCAGCGTTACTTAGGTCAGATGTTGCTAGATAACGCACAACTTTCACAAAGCCTTTTTCTATAGCTAGCAACAAATGCACTGGCTCTGGCAGGGAAATGCAGTCCTTGGATGTTTGTAGAGGATGAGCAGAGCTGGCTTTTCAAAGGCACTGCTTGGTCACGTCTTTACTTTTAACCTTAAGCCTCAGCAACCTATTTTTAGCCTGATTTCCTGAGATGAGGTTGAAGGGAGCTGTTTGCTTGCTCGCCGGTGTAACCCTGGTAACTTCTGAACCCTAAGCCATCCCCAGCCTGCTCTGAGGGACCAGTACCCATCCCAAAGACAGCTGGAAGGCAGCCATTCTTTCCATCTTGGACATCCCCTCTTAGTCACCACCAAACAAGAAAGGAACCTCATCACTGACCTACCAGGCCTCTTAGTTTGCTAAATTCCCCCAGCAGCTGCTCACAATAGTATTGCCAGTTAAATGCTTTTTGCCCTTTACAGTAAGAGGTGCCATTTGGCGACTTCTATTTTGGTTTTCTTTTTGGAATTTGGCTTCCGCCAGCAGACAAGCAGCTTGACTGTCATCAAGCCCCATCAAAAATATAGCTTGTCTTTTATGTTAGAAGACAACACTTATGCAATCTCCATTTATTTAGTATAATACCTATTTTTATATTTTCTTGGTAACAGATATGTGGGCTGATATGCGACATGGCACCTTCCACACTCTTCCCAGGCTGCATACCCTAACCTTGAACAGTTTCCTCTGCATATGCTTTGTTTATGTAAAGGTTCAAGTTGCACAGAAAATCAAGGAGGGATGGTATCCTCAGCATTCCATCTTTGTCAAAAATCAAACTGGTACTCTGATGTCCACAAAGACACATACAGGTTAAGAAAATCAAACCCAAAAGGGCAATTGTCAGCTGGCAAAGAGATTTCCACCACCACCACAAGTAATTCAGAAATAAACCCTAATAAATGAGAGTCCACCCATTTACGGCCAAAGTTTTCATCACTAAGTTCTTCAGTATGTATATATGCATGCATTCCTTTATCTGTTTTAAAAACACTCAGGGTTTCAGCCTCCAGATTTGTGGCTTCTTATTTTCTCCATGGCTGCAAGTATTTCCAAGACCACATGAAACTTTTCTTTTTCCAAAGGGACTATTCTGTATTTTACGCTGAGACTCATAACTATTATCTTTGCATGAAGCCTGTTTGCCATTTAATCTTCAGGGAAACAGGGTACAAAGACCTAAACAATCCACATAAAATAAAGAAAAACATTTTTCCTCATCTATGCAGTAGAGCTGCTCAGTTATTTTTTGAACTGGTGCTACACAGTGCTGCCTTCGCTCTGTGGTTTGACCACAGCTCAAAGCAGAAAGAAATTCTGCCTTTATGGCAGACTGAAAGTGATAAAAACATTTTGGTTTGGGGTTAGGCTTTGGGGGTTTTTTGTTTCATTTTGAATAAATGGCATATGAACTTCAGCTCAACTGTTTCAAATAAATCATTTGATATCATTGCATCTAAATCAAACCAGGCTGTTTCAGGGGAGCAGGGAAAGGAGTGAGGTGACATGCAGGTAATGAAGACATGATGAAAGTTAAGGTAAAATCTGGGCTGAGCAGAACTTATCAAAACTTGCAAAAAAACCCATTAAGGTTTATTATGACTAGAGCATATACTTCTGGAGAAATTATGCCTCTTGCTTTTGATAGTAATCCAGATTGCCTGGTTTCCCATGAGACCTGTCCATCTGGTGATGGACAAGCACAATCAGCTGCAACACAAATTATTTCAAACAAAAGCCTGTGCAAATCCCTATTAGATATTATGGGTCAGATTCGTTTTCTTTCAGCCTGTATTTTTTTAAGGTTAGGTTGTTCACAGACAAATAATAATGAACAATGGAACCAAGAGAGTAGCTCTAGTAGCAAAATTGAACACTTCTTGGTCAATGTGGACATGGAACTTTTTTAAAAAATAATATTTAGCACTCTAAACCTACTTGAAACATAATTTCCTATTTTCCTAATTTTAATCTGTACTAGACATTAGTGTTAAAAAAAACCACAACTAACTGATGGAGACCTGTATGAATAAATTCCAATATTACAGAATAAAGGGTACTACAAATAATTCCCAGCATGTCCACTTCAGGTATTATGATTTTAATACCATGGATTCTGACTACCTGATTTTTCTCTTTCATTAATAAGACATTTCTTTTATTAATTACTGTGGTTTTTTTTTCAGGAATGCCTGTGCACACAATGGAGGGGAAGTAACCTGCTTTCCTATACATACTTGCACTTGTACAGGAAGGAAATTACTAAGAGGAAGCAGAAGGCAGTAGTTTTATTTGGTGTTTCATAAAGTTATCACTGCCACAAATGTTTAAATATAGAACAATCAGGTGGCTACAATCAGCTAATGCAAGACTTTGACCTAATGCCACAGGAGAATTTAGATCCATTTTCCATTCCCACTACTCTAGTGCTTCATAAGGCAGAGGATTTGCAAGAGTTTTGATAGTGTGGGGGTATAAATTTGCTTTAAATGTGCTGATGCTCCAAAACAAGCTGTAAAGGCACAAAATCTAAGGCTTAAATTTTGGATCAACTGGTGGTCCATCTGTAAAATAAAACCTGCAACTTCTCCTTCTTCAATATGGCTGAGTCCTCTCCATGCTTTGGTGTTTCTGCCAAATGCGGTAATGAAGACGACTATTTTTATGATGTAAATCTGGGGAGCTCCAGGTGATTTCTATAATTCTTACAAACAGTAATTTTTAATATTAAGCTCAATATCATTTCAAAAGTAGAAAAAAAAAACATCCACAAGTCACTCAGACTTCTTTTTATGTAATAATAATAATAAAAAGAAGGATCACCATTGAGAAGATGAGAATCGGCTGCTGAGAAGAACACTTTGTCCTTCAAGTATAATGAGAAAAATAACTCACAGAGCCACAGAAGCCACAAGGATTTTGACTCACAGCTCAGAAGAAGGGGGATACGTTAGGCAGGAAGCTTAGCCTCCCAAAGACACCCACCACAAAAATCTCCCAAATGCTTCAGAAAAGGGAAAAGTATGCAGTTTTCCATGGAAGGCAGTTTGCAATGAAGCCGCCCTTGCTACACAAATCATGAGATCAGTTTTCACTCAATGGGAAGCAACATCTTACTATTTCAAAGGCCCCAGGACAATTGATTCAGTGGAGATCTCCTGGTGTCCTGGGTTTCAATCACTCTGAGTGTAGCTGAACCACTAAGAAGATCGACAAAGGGTAATCACCAGCTTCCATATCTCTCAATCTCTTTTTGCAAGTTAAAAGAATTTCTGGTCCTTTGTCCCCTTTTTTCACTCCTCTCCTCACATTGACCTCACTCAGTCACTGCCCTTTCACCAGCACAAAAATCTCCAAAATTATCTCTCTTGGAGATTCCGCACACTGGCAGTAAGAGCAAACATCAAAGTCACTGAAAATGTCCAGATTCAACAATAATATTAAACCTGCCTATCTGCTGAAAGGCCCAGTGGCAGGGAAAAATTAGAAATAAAATTTATAGCACTGAGTATACTCCTTTTTCTCTCCACCTTCATACACACATTTCAGCTTTCCATTTATGTCCGTCTCATCATTGCACTCTGGCACATGGTCCATGGCTGCAATTCTGCCTCCACCTTGCATGGACTTAATTGCAAAACGCAAAGCAGGCTGAACAGCAAACCTCCACCAAGAGCAGACCCATACTATCCTCTCTAGTGTAATAATCCCCAAAATAGTGAACCCTGGTAAAGCTGTAGTTACTACTGATACTCTCCTGGTCAGATCCCTCCTGGTGAATCTGCTTGAGATCTTGCCCTCTCTGTTACAAATGAACCTCTGGAGGAGGATATAAGCCCTTCCAGTTGTGGAACAGGAATATATTTTCTCCCCCAAAACACAAGAAAATACAATAGGGAATGTAGTTAAATAAATTCCAAACACCACCTTAAAGAGGTGATGTACGAAGCCAGAGAGAGAAGAGGTAAAATTAAATAATTAGGTCATTCTGCAGGACTCTGATCCAGGAAATTAACTGTATCCCAGTGACAAAAATAACAGCAGAAATGCTGTTTATCACTAAATGAACCAACTGTAGAAGCAAAACAGAATAAGAAACAGTTGGTTTTATTTTGCATACGTATGTATTTGCATAGTGATATAAAATACATTGCATATATGTTTATATGAATATCTACTATAAATATAAACCCAGAAATATTTTTGCACAATATTCTGGTCCAAGCACTGTGGTGATGGGATACCACACATTTGGAGCTGTGACTACATCTTCAACCACCAGATATTAACTGCACAGGGCTACATGAGAAGTTATACCTCCATCTTTTATCTCCCTCCTATCACATGAACTCACAGCAATTGCCAGCCTCATGAAGACCCAGCTATTCCTGTCCTTCACGTGTGACACCCGCCCAGACCTCTGAAGCAAGGAAACCCCATGCTATCGGGGTGGACGGGAGTTGAAGAAAGCAGCTTTCTTCTGTGCTAGCCCCACAGCTGCCTTCTCCCTCTGTCCCTTGCGGTCATGTGGGAAGCATTGTCCACCCAGTGTCACGGCCTTTGGCTGTGCTTCAGTGTTGTGCCCCATTCCCATGTGACCAGGTGTTTTTTTGGCAGCTTGAGTCATCATGACAAAGCTGCCCCTGAGCGAACCCAAACAGATGGGTCACTATCTGAAAATACACTCAAGGAGAAGTTCCCTTGAAGAGGACACAGCAGGGAAACAGCCTTCATTCTGCTGCTAATAAGCTGAATTCACAGGACTATCTTTTCAGCATTGAGAAAATAATGCTGCTTCAGTAAAGAAACTAAAAAGGCCATTAGGAAGGGGGTGAAGATGTCTTGGTAGCGAGTTGAGCAGAAGAGGAATGCTGCAAGACTGGGACAAGATGAAAGCACAGGGGAGAAGAGGAAAAGAAAAGAAGAGGAGAAGGAGAGGAGGAGAAGGAGAAAAGAAAAGATCCAACCTCTCTTGCTTTTCCAAGTCCTTGTTTCATTAGGTCTCAGCTAGCTCCTCCTGGGCTCTCTCTGCTTATATGAAGATGTTGGAACTGCTCCAAAAGTGTTGCTTTATGGTGTATCAACTTCTGCAACTTCCCAAACATACAGTGGTGTTCTTTTAACACAGATATAATTCATGTACAAATAAATATGGTTTTACACCTTAGTGCTTTTTCAGACTTTCTGGGAAAATGGATATCGATGAGACAAAATCCAGACCTCAATGGAAAAAAGAAAAAATGGGTGTATCTGTTTCTTATCCTTTCTCTTGCTCTGCCTTTATTTAATATAAATCATATATGTATATTATATATCTAGTCTGCAAGGTGAGCAATTTCCATGCTACTCCAGTGAGAGCTGAACTGATACAATGCAAAGTGACCTTGACAAACTGTAAACACTAATAAATATTTACCAGAACGTAGAAAAATCCCCCAAAGAAGGTTTTTTTTTCAGTGAAGACTTGTGAGGTGCCTGAACTTTGCCATATCTAGCCTGAGGATATGCTATTTTAAGTGCATCTATCTCATTCATGCCCAGTCTCCTATTCCTGCATGGAGAAGACAGCAAAGAACTTCTGATTTTCTGAATTCCTGTTTACCACAGATGTTGTGCCTGTGAGTTGCAGCTCTTGCATGGCTGTGGGTTTTCCAAGAAGCCCTATGATTGTGGTTCTTTCTCCCAGGAGCTGCAACACACAGTATTTGCCGCTATGGTACCCTGTGCAGACCCCTGAAGCCATGAAAGAGCAACAGACCCAAGGGCATGAAAGCAAAGAATATTTATATTTGTAGTTTATCCTTCCTTCATTTTGGCAACTACATAGAGGTTACATCAGGAATGGTGTTTGCCATTCAAAAATCTCCAGATTTCTTCTCACTGATATAATGGAGGTATTTGAACATGAACTTTCACAGCATCTGGACACCACACTCACAAAAAACTTGCTCAGAAGCCTATTCTGCTCATCTTCAAGGGAGCTGGCCATGCTCCCAACTAAATGGGAACACACAGGGAGGAGAGTTTGTGCAAGTAAAAAATATTTCGTTTACTCTGGAGATGTGGCTTTTTCCTAAATACACAGTAATGGTGAGCTGTCAGGAGCTGGACATCTTGAACTCTTGTGTCCATGACTCACAGACAGGTTTCTTGTTGCTCATGTCTCCCATTGAACTACCTGTGTGGGTGCACCGATAACCGATAAAGAAGCTTTTCCAAAGGCCTTCTGCTAGCTGTGTGTTTTGCTAAATTATTCGGATATAACGGAGCCAGAAATCTGTGCTGTCATGAAACATGAGTATCTTTGTATCATGTTAAGTAACAATCAACTCAACTGCAGCGCTTAGGAACTGAAGTGCAAATGCTTTTGCTTGCTTGGTATGTCCAAGGTCCTTTATTTTCTGCCGCTTCCCAGCTAGATGCATTCGAACAAACAAAAATAGCAGCAGCTGTTGCTGAGCACAGCACTTGCAAGCTGAGCTCTCCTACTCCCAACAGCTGAACTGCTGCATGAACAAAGTGGTGACTTCTCTCTCCCAGCAAAAGAGTACAGCATGCTTTTAGTACTAAATATATTTATGTTCTTCCAGGATGAAACAGATTACCCCATAATAATATTCTTTGCCTTACAACTAGCATTCTTGCCAGCATTTCTTTCTATTTGGGCAAGCGAGGAAGTACCTTGCTCATATTTATGCCTTCAAAGCCTGCTCTGGTACTGCAGTTCTCTGTTAGGGTTTTAAAGGTATTTACACGTCTCCTTAAGGCCATATTCAGCCTGCTCTCCTGAGCTAAGGCTCAGGGAGAAATTGTAGTTTGCATATCCAAATTATAAATAGGCTACATGGTGCTTCTCATTATAGCCTTTCCACCTCATATTCAACATCACGTTAGTTTTGGGTTAGCTGTATGCTGTGTGAACAGGCATGGTGATTGGACTGGGTTAGGTTGGCAAGTAAGTCAAGACTAAAAGAAAAGATCTAAGATGACAAGAAAAACCATGGAGTAAAAATTAAGTCTTTAAGATATACTGTAGGCTGAAATTTTGAAGGATGAATCAAGAATTAATTACAAGTGGGCAGCAGGGTCAAAACTGTCCATGACAGTGACCTCATTTTCTTTGAAAATGTCTGAATTCAATTGGTTGGGAAAGCACTAAATGTCACATCACAATCTGAGTGCTGTGGGACTCTACAGGAAAATAAACTGCAAAATTACTCTGTGAATACACCTAAGTACACACCAAAAAATGCACAGTCCTTAGAAACCCTCAGCTATTTAACAATTAAAGTTGCTTCATCAAATACTCAACTGTGCTAAAAACCTGTAATCCTGTGTTCTGATCCTTGTACTGAAAATTGATATTCAGTGCTTGACAACAGGCACAACTAAGGTTTTATAAGCAAAGACATTGGAAATTATATTTAAATTTGTGTCTTTCTGTGAAGCCCAGAGGTAAATACTATTTTTCAAAAATGTCTAGAAGGTAAAGGCTAAAAAGCAGTGAGGAATGTAAACTGTTTCATGCATAAAATCATTCCAATAAAAAGTAAATAGCAGAAGAAGGGTTATATAACTAAAATATGCAAAACCAAATGGAAAAACTCACTACTGTGGTTTCTTGAAAACATCAGATGGATCTCAATTCTCCAACCTTACATGATCCTGCCCTGCTCTTCAGTTTGGCTTTGCTCACAATAAAGCACCTATTTTTATGTCCTATTCCTGCCTCCAACCAGAGCTGAAGCCTCCGGCTTGACCAGCTCATAACCTGATTTGGCCTCTGACAATATTTGGTGGGCCACAAATGGCTTCTCATCTTTCCAAACTTTGACAACACCCTTTTGATTAACACACAACCTCTGAGAATATGTTTCCATCTACAAAGGATGTATTTAATTCCATTAGCAATTAAAAATCTAAGGAAAACCATTAAAAAAGCTCTGCAGTGGTCCAGCTCCATCTCACAGCATCATTAAAATTATGTGTCCTGAATATAGTTAAGAAGGGAAGGAAGAAAAAAGGCCAAATCCTCATAACCAGCAGTTTACTCAGCTCAGTAGCAGCAGTTTCATTGTCAGATGAATTTGGCGTTTACTCAGGCACCTGATCTTCAAATCCCTTACTTAAATCTCAGTTTCTTCACCTTGACAGCACTCAAAATTCCCATTCTTTCAAAAGGAAGGAGGTAAAAGGATTTCTGACAAAAAAATAATCAAGATGTTTCACAGAGAAGGCAGATCTTTCTAATAAAAAGCTTTGTAATAGCTGGAAAAAAACGGTAGCTATGCAATTGGAAAATTTCACTAATAAATATCTGAATTATGCATCTGTCATTCTATTGGAAGACAATTACGTTGGGTTTTTTTCTCGCCATCTAATTAATTCACTAATGGTTTTGTTTACCAAACAGGCTAAAGGCTATAATAAATTTGATTGCACTTCATAATCTGTGGCCAGATTTCTCTTAAAACATGAATAAAAATGAAAAATGCTGTACTGTCCATTATATGAAGGCCTTGTATAGCCCCAGTAAAATGTGGCTGCAACAAAGGCTTCGGTTTTATGTGTATGTCTTCATTAATATCCATATTGTAAAGGAGTTTAGCTTTCAGTAGCCACCATCAAGCCAAAATGACTTCAAGGGGATCTCGTCTAGTATATGACACCATAAAACATTTTCATTAATGGCTTGGATTATGAAATAAGAAGAATGTTATTAACTTTGCAACTATTAAAATCAAGCCAGAGAGGTCTGGGAGCACTTTTGAGAAAAGCAAGGGAATTAAACTAATTTTTACAAATTGAAGCAATGACTTGAAATAAAATGGACACCATTTAGCAGTGGCAAAGTGCTGCCCCTAGCTGTCCAGCTCTATCTGATCAGAGGAAGGTCCAGGTTGGACTAATGTGCCTGGTTTGGGCATCGCTCTAAAGAGGTGAGAGCCAGCTGGAGACTGAGGAACAAGAACTATCACAGGCCTAGAAAGCACGAATTAGATGTAAAGCTCAAAAGCGGCACATTCTTTTAAAGAAAAGAGTTCTTCAGGTTCATGCGATAACAGTCTTCAAACACGTACAACCCAGCCTCAAGGGTTGTATGCGTTTGTGTTTCAAGCCTACCACAGGCTACAGCAGGGAGATGTTAAACATTAGGGAAAACCTTCTTAGGAACATCCTTCCCTGAAGACTTTAACAAGAAATTAAGGAAAACTGTTCAGAAGTGGTTAGGTATACTTGACTCTGCCTGGATGATAATCTCTTCAGGTCCCTTCCAGCCCAAGGTTTAATGGCCACATAGTTGAAGTGTGTGCTCTAAGTGCCACCAACTTCCACAAAACTGCTGAAAGTTAAAGAATATGATTAAATGTTTTGTCAAGTCAGGGCTAAAAACTGAGACTTTCCTTATACTGCCTATTGCCTGCTGCCTTCAGGATGTCCCACACCTTATGTTATCCACAGGACTGCAGAAGGCACAGCTCCCTCCAAGCTTGTACGTGCAGGGACGGTGGGTAAGTTTATAGGTTTTCACTGGCGTATCTGTCCTGAGAAGTGAAGAAAGGTGTAGCTGAAAGCAAGTCTCAATCAAGCTTGTGATGGGGTGTGGAGAAAATGCATTATTTTTGTGATTTTATAACAACAGGAGTGATTTAAAATCTCTTTCCCCCATCACCGAGTGATTGTTGGAAGTGATAACTGTGTAAATCAATGTAACGAAAAGGCATGTGTTCAGGCACGGACCCGATTTTCAGTCTACCTGTGCTCAGCCATCACTGACATGAATTGATTTTGCAGCAATAATGACTCTTATCCTGTATGTTCAGATACTACAATACATTTATTTCAGAGCTGTCTAAAATAATCTTGATTTAAATCCAAAATAACTGACCGGGGGCAGATGATTAGAAGCACAGAACATAAATAAAAAGGAAATTATAGAACAAAGACAAGAACAATTAAGTTCAGGAGAGATGATTTATGAAGGCTGAGGATACCTGACCTACATCCCTGTCCTCTGCAAAGTGGTGCTTTGTGGGACATGAACCTGAGATGACACTCCCTGTTTCAATGTATTATTGAGGCACCTGGATCCCAACACAGAAGATGCTTAATTGACATAGTGCTGAGAAGCTGAGCTGCAACAAATAGTGGATGCATCTGTTAATCCATGCTATTAAAAACCAAAAAGTCTGCTCCTACTGTTTTCTTTCTGCCCTCCTAGGAGAGGTGTCCACCAGCTGGGCAAGCCATGTCCCAGAGCAGCTTGCACCTACTTGGCAGCCGCCTGAAATGCAGGAGGGTTGTCCTAGGAATGTGGCACCAGGCAGCCTTGGGCAGACTGTGGTCTCTGCAACCTGCCTGTTTGCTTTGCAAACACTTGAGGATCACACAGGCCCTGCTACAAGTGAACAAAAGCCTTTATGTGCTCTTGTTCCAGTGGCAGAGCTGATCCCTGTCTAAAATAGCACAGCCACTACTCAGCTGGTTTCCCCCCTTGAGAGAAGCCTGGATAAAAGTTGATTCCTTGGTCCAGATGTGGATGAAAAGGAAGAACAGCATCCACAATGACAAGATAGGTTTCAAGAGGCATCAGGTAGCCATCAAAAAAACTGAGCAAATGACATTCAACACCAATGCAAATATGTGGGAAATGTCTCTTGACACACAAAAAATACAACTACTTAGAAAAGCAAGACAAAAAGATATTTCCACCTGTAATCTCCACAGAATTGAAAACAATTGAAATTTTAGGCTGTTTCGCCTAAAAGTCATGTACTTGTGTATGAATGCATTGAAGGGGTGACCTCTCCAAACAGCCAGCATTCACAGAAGTGCCTGGAAAACCAGCATGTATTTATACAAACCACACCCCAAAATTAGGAAATTAAAATGCAGACCAATGGGAGCATTATTTTTTCTTGGCCAGCAAGACTCATACAAAGTCCTAGACATTCCACTTTCCAACCAGACACCAGCAGTTGCCCTCTTAAAGGGTATGGAGATGCCTTGGGCAGCGCTTACCCACAGCAGCCAACATTAAGCTATGAAAATCCTCTTCCTTGCAATGTGCTTTATTTATTTGATCAATTTTACTCTTGAAAAGTGCAAAGATGTGAATGTTTTCTATGAAGAAACTCCAATACTGCTGTACACTAGCAGGCACACTAACACACTCAGGCAATAAAAGAGTCAATCCCTCCAATACATTTTGCATTAATTCATTTTTTTAGCCTTAAATCACAAAACATATTTTTCATGGAGAAGACAGAAGCAAGAGGTAGCAATTATAGGCTCGATTTTGACAAAAAAATATATTTCTTGTTTTAATAACAGAATTTCCCTCAGTGGTAAAGAAAAAAAATAAGATCTGGAGTGTTAAGCTAAATGTTTAAGTATCTTTTATCCTTCTGTGTGCAATTCAGTATTAGTCAAGGACTACAGAAAATTACTTTAACCAGTATTTTTCTGCTTAGGAGAGAGGCACTCACTCCTGAAGAAAACCCCTACAAGGTGATGGAAATATTTTTCTCATCAGTAGCCTTTGGCAGGCTGCATAGGTGACACCAGGGCTTAAAGGAGGCTTCTGAGACTTGGACATCTCCTTAGAATTAAATATTTCTACCTGATTCTGATCTAATACACTGAAGTGACAGAACACATCCACTCCTGCACACCCAGCCAAGTGTCATACATCGCTAAGATTTAGTTTTTGTCAACAACTTAAAGCTTCCAAATTAATTCTGTGAGCAGCCAGAGGTAGAGGACTGGCCCACGGCCATCAGTAACAGTCCAAATTGCTTTCATATCTATGTGGTTTGAGGGTCCCATAAGCAACCCCTCATGAAGACAAACTTCTGCACCTTCCCAGGAACATCTTGAGGTTTTCAAACATCTTGACAGCGTGCATCAAAGAAGTCTTAAATATGAAAAAAAATCTCATAAGCTTCAAAACGAGCCCCAAACTGGTGGGTCCCACACTACAGGTCACCTCAGGTAGAGAAGCTAGCAGGGATGTTAATTCAGGAGACAATTCTCCTGAGATTTATGCTATTGTCAACAGAAGGTGAAGGGCCTTCAGAAGAGAGGCTGAGTGCAACCCGAATTAAACCCCTGCTCTAAAGCACCCTCAGCAGCAGATGACTATAGAAGGCGTGGGGAAAGGACAGCCTTCCCAGGCTATGGAGGAGCTCTTGTGACTCTCTTCCAAAACAACAGTTGCTAAGAGCAAATAAATAAATAAATAGATAGATAAATAATACATACAAACCCAAACCCCAGGAAGGGACCAGCGTTCTCACATACACGCTTTCTTCTGCATGATTTTACATACATCCAAACGGGGAAAGTCAGACACAAATCACATGGAGTGAGTTGCACTTTTAACACAGAATTTACCTGTTATGTCACAAATAATCACCCAAACACTTAATTTTGCTAGTTTTCCAATTCCCAGCACTACACATGTTTTTCCCTCCCGCAGGGTTATGGAGCGGGGATTTCCCCCAAATTCTGTGATGGCAGCAGTAACTGTTCCCTTTACTGTTCCTAATTTACAGGAGTTCCTAACATACTGTACAAGTGTCCAGTATCAGAAGCTCCTCTGTGGTCAGCACTGTGATGAAAACTAAGCTCCCTCTTTCTATTCTAAGTTTTTAGTTTTATGTGATATTACAAACGGGTCATGCAACGGCTACCATTTCAGTCTCCTCCTGCTTGGACTTTATTTTAATGAAGACTGCAGAGCTCTAAATCCAAGCAGCACAAAAAGCAAGCTCAGATCTTGTCCTTTCTTTAAAATTCTGCAAAAAATAAGTAGTTTTCTGTGAAGTGTCATAGTTCAGACATTGAATGTACAGCTTTCATGACAACCAAGTAGAACTATCTCCAGACCTGAATTAGAAACTTAGAAGAGACATTGTAATATTAATCCAACTTTGGTTAAGTAAAATTTTAGGCTGCTCTTTCAGTCTTAGCCCTCACCAGCCACAAAATTATTCAGGTTGTTTTTAAAAGGCAATCAATGCCATAAACACAGGACCACTTGGAGAGAGGTGTGTGCTTATCTCTCAACTTAGTACGTAAATCTCAACTTAGTACGTAAATACTTCCTGGTAACTGCAAAGCATTTATTTTTTTATTATTATATTTTTATTTATAAATTTATATATTTATTTATAAATAATTTATAAATTTATATATTTATTTATAAATATTTTTATTTATCAGGAAATGTAATTCAGCTTTCTTCAACCATTAGAAAACATGTAATCCCATCACCTCATTTTCTTCCAGGTGATAATAACAGGTGATTATTCAGGTGATAATAACAAAGAAAAATTGAAAGACTCGTAACACAGTATTTATTCTAGGACATCACACAAATTTCAAAGAAAAAAAGTTCACCTACCAGCTCAACTCGTCCAAACCCTCCTACTCCAAGGGTGTCAATGATGTTGAAATCAGACAGTTTCAGGTTGGCGAAGAAGGCAGCTTCGGCTTCATATCTGGATTTTTTTATGCGAAAAAATGGAAATCTCTTAGAGGTGCAAACATGAGTACTGTGCAATACCATACCCAAATGGCATGAGTGTGGAACAGCTTTTACCTGCTTGATTTCCATCTTATCTCTTACAGTTTGCTTTTATTCACACTCATCGTTTTGCTGGTCCCAATTACAGTATTGCTCCGATGTGCACGGTTTTCCAAGTGAGAAAAGCAAACATACCTACTGCATGCCTACAATGCAAATGTCTGGTACTGCAATTCAGCTCCAGTTACCCAGCAAATGCTACATTTTGACATTTTCTATTGATCTTCTCGTGGGTGGGGTTTTTTTTTGGTGTCTTTAAGTATTTTTGGAAGATAAAGTCTCTCATAGGAGTTTCTCTTATCCACAGGCTGGCAGTAGTTTCTATAAATGTTTATTGAAAGTGGCAAGATCATTAAGGTCCCTGGAGAGAAATCACAGCCAGGTTTTATGAAATTAGATCCAATAAGCTGCGGGCTGGTGTGCAAATGCCTGGAATGAATGACTTCAGTCACATATCAACATTCCTATAAGAATATCTTCACTTCTTTTCCTTCTAATAAATTCACTAATAAACGTCCCAACCCAGGAGGTCCCAAAATCCAGATGCTCTTTCTTTAGCCCATGTCCAACTGGCTCACAACACAAGTTCACCAAGCCCTTGACTAAGGAAGCATGCAAATCGAACACATGCAAGTCTGCCAAAATAAGCTTCCCATGACTATCCTCATGAATATGATTCCTCTAAAATAGCTCCTTGTCAAGGTTTACAGTATTTTTAGAAAGGCTCAGAGGGGAAATGGATGAACAGGATCCACCCACTCAATAAAGTTTGACATTCAGCTGCTGGAGAAGTCCCTGTGCATGTACAACCTTTGGCTGCTGCTGACACAGACTTGTACGGGAAAAGAGTATTGACGGGATTATGGAGAGAGGCATGGAGGGTCCAAAGGGGAGGTGGCTTGGTTTTCAGTACTCAATTTTAGCCACAGTATCTTGCAATTAACATAGACTATAATCCACTATTTCACCTAGATGCTTCATTTCTGCATGATAACACTAGTGTAAAGATAAAACATCATTGTGTTAAGCAGGATCATATATACATATCCACCAGTCTATCTTTTTAATGTACCTCATCCGTCACACCCGTCTCTAATTCAATAATGGAATGGAAGTGATTAACTGACTTATTCCCTTCAAACTACCTTCTTTAGTCTATTTAAAACCACAATGACATTGTGACAGAAAGAAAAAAAATTAAAGTTAAAAGTGAAAAATAAAAAGAGGTTTCAAGAAATGTGAAAGGTCACATCATCAAGCCCCAAATCCAGTGCAATAAAGTGCAATTTTGTCTTAGAGGTGCTGTCAACAAATTACTTACGCTCTGCTTTATTATTTATACTGTCATCAGATCCTCTCAGTGACCTTGCTCCTGTGTCCACAGCAGCCTGATGCATCCGACTTTGGAAACCAATCACTACCAAGCCTGCTTTGAACTTGGGATAACCTTGTATGACACAGCTGCTTATCGATTGCTTTATACTCATCATGAGGTGCATACTAAAGCTGTCACTAAAAAAAATCTGCTAAATGAAAGACATATTTATATGTTCACTTCTAAATCACAGCAGACACATTGTTCTAGGGGTGACAGAGCAATGAGATGGGTCTAATTTTCATGACAAATGTATAAACCCATTAAATACCCTTAATGATTTATAATTGCTAGGAAGATAAAATCCCAGCATGGAAAATTTTGCTTGAACAGTCAAACAACGGAGGCAAAGTTTCAGGTCAAGAAGCCCTGCATTACTTTGCCCAGGCTTGGGAGTGGAAGGAAGCCATCTCATGCTCCCAGGGAGGCAGGGGGCCAGCTACTCTGTCTTCTCCCCTGAGCAGCTAGTGAGGATTTCTCAGTGCTGAGCAAGCACGGGTGAGAGATGCTGAACAGAAGTATGTCAGAAAGGTTAGGGTCTGCAAAAACATATGGGACAGAGAGGAGAAATGCTTTTTTCTCTGTAATACCTCTTATCCTGAAAGACAGCCAAGTCCTACAAAAATAACATATAGTTCACATCAGGCGATGTGAGAGGACAAAAACTAGCTAAGACATAGCATGGTGCTGGCAAAGCAAGCAGGATGCTAGTCCCATCCCCTGCAAATTCCACCACTTCTCACTAAAGTCCCTCGGTTCGATGGGAGACGGGATCTTCCACTACAGTCCCAACTTCTTCATCGTTTTGTGTGTTGTCACAGAAGCTGAAAGCTCTGCTGACGGCTTTTGAAGTAAAAAAAATCTCAATTTATTATTTTTCTTAGAAAATGTATTTGCAGCATTATTGTGATTGTTTTTTTGAAATCTCTTGGCTAATTCTCTTTGACAGACTGCTTATGTGTAGTTAGTACAGACAAGTGCAATGAGGCATATAAAGTAAATCGGAGGCAGTTTTATAGATGCTGTGCAACAGGCATCCAAAACCCAAAAGAAATTCCAAAAATATATAGTGAAACCAAAACACATGTAAAATCAAGCAAGCAAGGCCTTCCCATGCTCAGTTACAATAGTCACATCTGAATTGTTTTATTCCCACCTACAAAGGTCCAAGTCCACTTTCAAATCAAATTCCTATGAACTAACAGGAGTTATGCACTTCAGCACTGCAAAGTTTAAGAATAAATCTCTTCATTCACTTAAATATTATTTTTTTAAAGAATCTTCAGTCACTGTCCCTGCCCATAGCAGCGGGGTTAGAACTAGCTGATCTTTAAGGTCCCTTCCAACCCAAGCCATTCTATGATTCTAAATAAGAATACCAAAATGCAAATATTCCCAAGCCATCTCCTAAATCAGAAATCGGGATATAATCCTCATCCTGAAATTTAGAATATGAATTCAGCTTCTGCCCTCCAACTTCCTTAAATTGAGTGTGCCGCTCCCTAAACAAAAATTCCCAAGGTTTTGCAACATGTGCTCCTTGCTTGACTAAGTAATAGTGAAACACATACGTGATGTCTTTAATTTATCACCTCCAAAAGAACAGAGACACTTTCAAGACATTGGGAGGGCAGTGCAAAGACATACAGAAGACATTTAAAAATTAATATTGGTGTGTCTGTAGGAAAATATTTGGTTCTGGACCTGGTTGAAAAGATTTGCTGTGCTCAGACACTGTGGGGGGATGCTTGGGATATTCCTTGGGTATATAACAGAGATGGGATGAATGGTAGAGACAGTTTGACCACACTTGTGCAAGATGACGTGGAAGTAACTCAGCACTCTGTGGGAAAAACACATGTGTGCCAGGTCAGGGTGTATTTCTTCTGGGTACGACTTTGCAGATGCCACAGCCTCTTCCCATCTGGTAACTTGGCAGTCTAATGAGAAAGGCAGTTATATTCTAAATATGCAGCCATATGCTGGTGCTCTGAGACTTTTCAAACAAGAAAATGATTTTTTGACCCCTGGAAGAGTGGGTGATTTAAGTTCTTAAATTAATATATAAGAGGTGTAGTATTGGGAAGACATCTTAGGCAAGCTTGGAGGCATGAATGCAGATCAGCATCACACCCACAATCAGTGACACTCTGGAGCTACACAGATGCAAGACTCAAACTTTCTCTGCTGAGATTTCTGGGGTTTTCTGACTCCAGTTGAATTATACATAATTAAAAAAAGAACCCTTCTCCAGGTATTTTGTTAATTGTGTTTCTTGCCCTAGCTATCACAGGCCAAAATGCCTGGAAAATCATAGCTGGAAGTGTGCAAAAAGGAAAGATACATGTGTGATCTAAATAGGAAGAAACAACGAAAAATCTGTTCCTTAATAAATAACATTTAAAATTAAGCTGAGATTTTAACTAGAGTTTGTGGGAGGCCATGTATCAACTTTCAATGCACTCTTAATGGGACTTTTTTGTTTATTGATACTGGGTTTTGTCACCTACCCTACAAACAAACCCTGCCAGAGCTTACAGTCCTGTAGCTAACAAGAGAAGTATCTTCCCCGTAGGGGATGTCAGGAAAGAGCAGAGGGGGACGTTCAGATCTATCTGAACACAAGCATCCTGCAGAATCGCCCAAGCTCTTCTCCAAGAGCTTTCTTGCAAATCTGGATGACAGAGATATCTACTGAAATCTCACTCAAATGACTGGCTTTCTGCAACAGTCTTGCCCTAACGAGTATCAGTGCCCTCGTATGGAAAAGCTGGGACTTGGAAGCACCAGTCTTTAATCTCCCTGCAAATAAAATATGTACTCCTAAGGAGCCGCTAATTAAAATGCCTTGATTCAGCCTCTTCAGCACGGATAGGCATCACATGCAAGAAACCAGAGTAATCAGGGGGTATCAGGAGTAAATACCATCATCCACATGTCCCATTACTTTGAAACAGCAGTGCAGAAGCCACAGCCCAAGCATTTGGGCAATGTCTGTTATGCAGAATGGGAAAAGAAAACATGTGGCTTCTTGCACTGTTGGAGGTTTCCAACCATTTAAATGAGTGATTGCCTCCTAGGATGACGATTACTCTGAGACACATTTCAAGCTTTTCCTCCCAAAACTACAAATCAAATAAAATCAAATAAATTAAAAAATCATCTTACCTAAGCAGCTAAAAAGGATAAATGAGAAAATATGAGGCGCAAAGTTATTATCCAACTGCTCAGCTTTACTAAACTAGCTCACAATTCTTATCACATGAGCTAAATGGTTGGGAAACATTAGAATCTGTTACCAAACTGTCATCTTGATAGAAAACTTGGCTTCTTTCCACCTGCATGCTGCCAGCTAGTAGTAAATTGCAACCAAATGGAAAGCAACCACCAACTCCCTGATACAAGCGAATGTAACCATTTTGGGTGGATAAACGCAGAATTTCAGAGCCTTCCTCAGTGACAGACACCTGCTTGTTTAACAGCTATTTTTTCAGCCTTATATTCAGTTTTGTTGGATGGCCTGATTATTATTGTATCACCCATTGTTGAGGCAATGCAATTCTGCAGATAGAAATACTGAATCTCTGCAAAGACTAGAAAAACTTGAGTTGCAATACTTGGATGGTGATGATTAGACCCAGCCTGCAAGAATACATATGTGAAATAAGCCTAAGAGCCACAGGTGAAGTGGGTGGAAAAATACATCACAAAAGGAAACTGTATTTTTGTGTCCACTAAAAAAGAGATTCCATCTTCTTATGGTTCTTAAGATACAGCTAAATTCTTAAGACACAGATAATTTATTTTCATTATGCTGCTTCAACCAATGCAGCACTTAAAAAAAATACTTTGTGATAAATGAAAGCCAAAATTCCCTCAAATTTTCAGTTTTGTCACTATTTTTTCTATACATCTGAACAAACATATTTTAGACCTGGTGAAATAATGCACCTGGGTCTAATCTACTCATGGCACCTGGCTGCTGTTTGCCTGCCTGGTATCCTGAAGTCACAGCAGGCTTTTTGGATTGGATTCACGTTATTGACTTAAGAGAGATGCAATTCCAAACATAAATGAAAAGTGGCAGAGGACATGGATCAAATTCATGTAACAAGGAGGCTTTGTTATCTGAAAGCAATGTAAGGAAGAGCAGATGCAGCAAATGGTGATAGGGCGCCCATGCCTTCCCTTCTGTGCTGGCCAGCCCTCTTCCCTGCCTGCTCAAATGACTCCAAAACCCTCAGGTTCATGTATTTCTGAGTGATTTTGGACAAGAGAAAAATCTATGAATGGTCATATGTGTGAAAGCAAAATAAAAAGTACCTCATGTACATCCACACAATATCCTTACCTTCAACTATGCCCTGTTTGAGTGGGACTCAGAAGATTTAGCCACAATCACGCAACAGACAGAAGCATGGCACAGTGACAGTGTATTTTACACAATCAGCAAGATCCAGAGCCTGGGAATGCCTGAAAGCAAATTCTTGAGTGGCACTGAGAGCAAATCTGTATTTCTTTATGGTGCATTGCCACTCATCCTCTCAGAGGTCCTACCCCGCATGCAAAACCCTTCTTATCTAGCATTTCCTCCAAATATCAATCCATTTGGATCAGTACAGTTTGGGGGGGTGTGTGTGTGTGTGCGGTGGGTATGTCCCTTGACAAAACATTGCAGCAAAATAAAAATAACCAAGGGTATCAACCCAAAACCCTCCTAGGGAAGACTCTTAACATGCTCATCAGACTTCTCTGAAAAGTCTGATTCTGCAAGGTAAATAGCACTCTCAGGTCTCCATGAACCTGTATTACCTGAAAAGGAGATGCTCGCCCCAAAATTACAGTCAGAACAGGCAGTGACAGCAGAGAATAACTAATTCCTAAATACCATCCCTCTATATGGGAAATACCTATGTTGTGTGTTTCTTCCTCCAGGCACCAGATACGCATCTCTCTCATGATGTAACAAATGCACCTTTTCACTTCCAAATGTCCCTTTCAGATAAATGCTGCTATCAGTAAGAACAAAAATATCAGGAAAAAGACCAGCTCTTTACCTACTTTACCGTCAATCCTATAATGTTACACTAAAGCTGAATTCATGTCAAGTTCTGTCACTTTATTGCAATTTATTAGTTTGTTCACAAATACAGGATCACATAATTGTTCCAGGACATCTCTATTGGCAGTGAAAGCAAGAGAATGCCAATGAAAGACACTGAGCTGTTGGATAAAAGTACCAGCACAAGCCATCTGTGATATCTCCCATTGGCAGTGAGGTCACTGTTGCCCACCTGGCCACGAGCTGTATTAACCAGGGTGCGCTGATATGCCATTGCCCTAAATCCAAATGGGGTTTTCTGCCCTTTCACAGAGACAATGAACTGATGGCATGTTAGTATGCCCATAAATAATTCCTGCCTGGTATTTGATATCCTAATGCTAACCCATTCCTGGGAGGGATGGGTACTATGGTGTTACCCACAGATCTTGACTTGCTGGAGAGGATTTACTTGTGGATGAGGATTTGCTGCCCTGCATCAAGGAAGACTAAGGAGAAGAACATAAAACTCGTCTTCTACTCTTCCATTTTTCATAGCTGCAAACAGCACTGAAAAAGTAAAAGATCTATATGAATCTACCTACATGTATCTGTAGACAGATAGAGGGAGAAAGTACAATAACTAATAACCCAGCTTTTCCTTATTTCAGGTCTCCTTCTTCCAGACCATCCTTCTGAGGTCAGTAGTGCAGTGGCTTTAACTCCCGATTTAGCTGCTACCACTTCCTTTTATGTCTTACACCTTCAAATGAAAATCCAAATCAAGAGGGATTTTGTTTGGATTTTTAAAAACAGTGTGCTAGTGGTGATAATGCAATTGAAAGCTACAGCTGCATGGACCATTGCATTGAAAAGAAAGGCTTTCTTTCTTTTCAAGTTCATGTTATCAGGGCTGGGAAATTCTCTTGGACCCAACCAGCACTTGAACTCACAGTGTACTTGCCTTCAGTGACTTTCACATCAGGAGAAATAGCATACCTCCTGGTTTAGATTTTCTTACAGAAAGTGAACATTTGAGTGGCAGCTAAAACAGACATTAAAGCTATGGCATCTCTAACTTCCTCTGGAAGGGGAAGGAGATCTGAAATTAAAAACATAAAGTTAAAAAACTAACAGATAAATAATCCCCCCCCCCCCCCCCCATTTTAAAAGTACATTACTTTCAGTTAGAACTTGGCAACATGAACATATTATGCTGTTATAATAAGCTGTGCTCATCGTAAGTTGTTTCAGTAGTTACACAAATAGAAGATTTGTTTGAATTATGGGGATTTGAAGACTTGCTATTGCATGGAGACTAATTTCACCGAGAAATCACTCAAATACAGTCAGTTAAAATAGCTCAGAAAGACCTTCTCATCATCCAGGGTCTTTAAAAAGTCTTAACTTCAAAGCTAATATTGTTGAACTCCTAAATGTGCCACCTTATTAAACAACTTCTATTTCTCTGTCTAGCAACAGTATGAGGCACTGCAGTGGGACCTTATCTGAACACAGGATGTGCAGAGAGCATCTTATTGGGAAAAACTCCCTTAAAATCCAAATTTCACCTTTTTTTTCCCCAGACGTTTGCTGTGGGATCCGCTCCTCTTGTAACATGCACAACTGTTCCCATGTATTTAAGCTCACAACCAAACTGTTCAGAAAAAACAACCCTCCATTCTCCAAGCAGATTATAAGGGTTTTATGTAAATTTCCATGTATTTTGACTGCCCACACCCTGTTATACAAATCCACACAATGCTCATGTACCAGAATCCAGCAAAAATTTTGGAGGAAGAACCAAACAAACTGGGATATAAAATGCCAACTGACTGGGGGGGATAATGCCATACAGGTACGAAGCAGAGTGCTTTTACTAGAGCACAAAGTTATCAGGATGGATTTTAAGGAATAGGGTCTCTGGTTTTCACTGAAAGTCAAAAGGAGGTCATCACTGAAATGCGTATTTTATTTTCTAGATGCATATGTTTCTCCTTCAACTTTTAATGAAACAGCCTGATGCTCCCAACAGGACTGTCTCTCCAGGTCCTACTTTGGGAAGTCCTGGTTTCAGCTTTGGTTAAAACAACATTTGTGTTTTTGTAATACGCCTAATGCCAAGAATGTCCTGAAATAGTTCAAACAAGATACTCTACAGAATTGACTGACTTAAAAAAACAAGACTTTAATGAATTTTAATTAAAAGGGGCAGAGGGAGGATGTGGAGGATTCCTTCCTCTGGTGGTGCTTCCTGTTCTGCACAGTATTAAAAGATATTGCTTAAGGAGGGGGTTTGTCTCTTCTCCACCCCCTCTTTTTATTCCTTTTTTTTAAACTCTGGATGTTGCTAGCCGGAGACCAAAGACACTGCCTCATTGCCATTGTATTACATCTCTATGTTGGCTCAGCAGTGAGGGATTGAACCCAAAATAGTTGCTGATAACACTGTTGTGTACGGTATGCTGGGTTAACTTGGGTAGGAAACTCATTGATGACAGTGGAAAAATAAAACATTAATAACTTTTTCTGACTCCAAGAAAGGCAGCAACAGCACAACCTGAAATTCCATGCTAAACAAAGTTTGGAGGAAAAGCAAATGATTCACAGCACCTCAAACGCTGCAATCAGACCTTGACATCTTAATTTCATTTCAATGAAAATAACATCAATACAAAATGAAAGTTCATTAAAAATTTTATTTATCAGCATCTTTTTTTCCTCAAATAAATTCATGTTCAAATCATGTATTTCTGTAAAGCATTTCCTTGACAATTGATAATTTTCATTAGAAAAATCCCTACCAGTTTTCCTTGAGCAATAGGTATTGTCAAAGTTGCCGGGTGGAAGAAATACTGGTTTACTATCCCTGCTCTACCCATATTCCAATATCATCATGTTTCGATGCCAGCAGGTATGCAGTACTGGGTTTTTTTTGAGTTTTACGGTGAGTTTTTTAATGACGTTCAGCTAAAATACTAACCCGCTAGCTAAAACATAGATATTATATGCTTTAGCTTACTATAGTCCACTGAGAGTTTCATGTTCTGAGCACCCCATCCCTACTTCCAAGAAGGCTTTTGGGGTTTTTGGTGGTGGTTTTTTTTGGTGTGTGTGTGTGTTTTTCTTTTTTCTTTTCTTCTTTTTTTTTTTTTTTTTTTTTTGTTTTACTATCCCCTACAGCTGTGCCCATTACAAGAGAAGTGTGGAGTAAGGATCAAATTGCAAAGAAACATTTATCACACTCTCAGACACATGCATTACAAAGAGAAAGCTCTCCTGACTGGCTAATGGGAATAAATTGAGAGCGCAATGCACTTCAGCTGGATTTTTTATCTTTGTAATGCCAGCACCCTGCAATACTATCTATGCCTTAATGGCCTTCTTGGCACATTTCTCTCCTCACATACCTACGCTAATATGAATAAGCAACCTTTCAGAACAAAATAGTAGATTTACGTTGTTGGGTTGCAGCATAACATCTAATATCCCATGGCAGGGTGACATGGCTAGAGTCAAATGCAGTTCATTGAAGGACTGCCAGAGACTTTTTGCCTATAGCATATTAATTCCTGTATAACTCTTCCTAAATCATGGGTCACTACCAAGACAAAATCTGGGTTTAAATCCCCAGATTCACCAGCTGAATCAGCTACAGTTTAGAATACTCGGCAATACTGAATTCTGTTGTAGCACTCACACCCTAACTTTTAAAGTAATACAAAGTCAGTGAAAAATAAACCTATCATGGTGACGTTAACTGCCCTTGAATAGTTTAGAAGGGGAAAAAAAAGTATTATGGTGAGGAAGAAGACAATTCACAACCTTCTGTCTATTCTCCTCATTAGCTCTGAATTTAACAGTTTGAATCTGTGGAAAGAAAATATATTTGCAAGATAAGGCATCAAGGGCTTTTCCTTTCACCTTTCTGATTGACTTTCCTTTGGAAAACACCAAGGAAAACCCGTGTTTATGAGAAGTACTCAGGAAAAGAAGCATTTCACCTTAAACCTCCCAAAATGACCTCTGTAGGGTCAATAAACCCCAGGTACCAAACTTGTTTCAAAGGTACCACTACATACCACAGAAGAACACTACATTTATTTTAAGGCAACTTGTTGGGAGTCACTGGGGAAGAGCTGTGGCCATGTTACAGCCTTGGAAAGTAAGATGTGATCTCAAGAAAAAAATCAGTCTAATTACAGCTTGAAATTGCTCAAATCACAGTTAGTTCTGCTTGTTGCTCTTCTACTTTACAAAATCTCACAATCTAATTGCAAATTGCTAATTAGAACCCATGAACTGCAAATTGGCTAATCTAAGGAAGTAAACACTAAATAGCCCTTTTGCCTCCAGCCTTAATGTAGTTGTTGCTTGCATAAGTAAAGGGTCACCATAGCAACAGCAATGATCAGATTAAGAAGATTTGGTTGCAGTTTTCTTCTCTTAGATTATTTAAAGAATGTGGAAAACAGATTGATATATTGCTTATGTTAGACGTACTTATCTTTCCAACTCACTGTGTTCACTACTTATTGCGTATTTGTTCAAGTTCCATGGGTTCCAGACAACAGCATGCTGCTATGTTCTTCCCTCATTTCTTTTTTCAAATGGCCCTAATCCTTTAGGAAAAAATAACTTGCTAGATGGTTTCTAACTTGATGGCTGCTAAAGCAGAGGTCTACCTTGAGTGAACTTGTGTCCCTTCTCCAAGGGCTGCCCAGAGGCATTTCTGCAATGTTTCCTGCAGCCTCTTCCAAATTCTCAAGTAGGACCATGTTTGATAGGACCTGGAGATGTTGCTGTAGCAGATGGATGAATAATGTTCTCTTAATCCAGTGGCTTCCCCACAATGCCCACAGATCATTAGTGAGAGCTACTTATTGTATTGGGGTGGTCGGACTAAATCTCCTGAAGCGTTACTGCAAAACCCTCAAGCTTTCATTCCTTTGGCCAATGTTGGAGTGCTCCAGCCATGCCGGCATTGCCAGTGGAAGTTGTTGCATCCTAATTTACGTTGAGAAATAAGGTGACATATAAGAGGAAGGCAGGGAGGAGGGGAATATTACATAAAATCCTACCAAAAAAGTGGGAGCCAGCAGGAAGTAGATTTTTCCTTACAAAGCAAGTACGTGTGCACACAAAGCGAGTTTTTTTGCTCTGCTTTTTTATTCTGGCAGACAGATGAAACTGTGGGAAGAGATCAGTGATACTGGGTTCCACATAACCAACCCCATCCTGGTATCACCCTGTGTCAGACCCGCTTTTAATTTATCTGCTAAGATTTTGCTTTCTTGTGTGAGTATCACTTTTGAAAGCAAAACCAATGTCTTGGGCCATGCAAGTCCTTTTGGCTCCATATGGGAAAGACTCTGCAAGAGGCAGAAAGTTTCCCCTGGAACTTAACAACTCTACACAAACAACAAAGTCCGGTATCTGGCAAAAGTCAAGAAAGAGCATCAAAATGAAGGGCCAATTTAAAGAAAAACCCGAGAAATAGAAAAAACAAAGCAACTGTTCATGCACGACCCCACAAACATCTAAGAAAGGTCTAAGAAAGAAGAATGGGAGAACTACATGGTCTAGCTCTCAACAAGGCTATGGCACAACAAACATATAGAAGGCATGAAATGACCATCACTGGGATGACATACTAGCAGCCACAGAAGACACTGGAAACATGAAGGCTACACCAAGTAGCCTGTCCTAAGGAAAGAGTGATTTATTGTGTTAAATCAGTTAACAAATCAAATTATCAAGTCATGCAGATAATCTGTAGATGGAAAATCCAGTCTAAGCAAGGAAGGAGTGTATTAGGATGTTACTGACCACCCATTGGATGGGCAAAAGTGGCTGTGATCTGCTGAAGGATTTCTGACAAGACTTCAGCAAAGACATCCAGCATGAGTACACAACAAATTCTAGATACACTATCTGTCAAGTCTAAACTTTTAGGCACAATTAATGATTATTTTAGGATGTGGCTAATCTGGCGGCCCAAGAACAAAGAAAACTTGTGACTTGAGGCTGAATGATATGCAAGACCTATTTCAAAGTACTACCATTGAAGAATCTCCCTGTAACAGAAACCATGATGTATTGAGATTCAAAGTGGCTGGAGGTCTGAAAAAATAGGTTTAAAATAAAAAAAATCACTCTCACACTCAAAAATTCAAAAACAGAATTCAAAGAGTAGCTAAAAGGGTTGATTAGAAGAATTGGATCTTAGCAGCAGCACGTAGGCATCTGGAAGCATATAGCAAACATACCATATATAAAATGTGGACCTAGGACGGGTCAAAAGGAAGTTGGTATGGCTGAACACCAGGATGAGACAGACATTAAAAGCAAGAAGGCATCCTTCAAATATGAAGTGGTTTCAAACAAATCAATAAAGAGAAAAGAAGAATGGAATCCTGTCCGGTTGAAAGGAAAACCACCATAAGGCAGGACAAAAAAATAATAATGCAACTAACAACTTCAAAAGGCTTAAAAATGAGTAATAAAGCCTTCTCAATCACAGCAGCAGCAAGGAGCCTGACCGTAGGGTGTAGGGTCTCCAGAAGCTCATGCTCTACAAAAAGCACACTGAGAAGAACAAAGCCATGTGAGAAAAGCTCAGTGCACTTTTTACCCCTGGGTTCAACATGGAAGATCCTGGGGAGATCCTCCCACCACAATCTTCCTTCCCAGGGGAATCACCAGAGTGACCGCCTCCAATTGAAGTGTCAGTAGGGGACCCAAGTCAACCAAAGGATCATTAACCCATCTCCAAGCCCAGATGGTGTTCACCCGGCACTTCTGCATGAACTCAAGGTGAACTACTAACTGTGGTTTGTAACCAGCCCTGCTTGCTGAGGAATGGAAGTGGCTTTTTGATGTGATCCAGAGCGCTGTACTCGACTAAGCCCAACATCTGTCCTAACAGAATTAGTTGACACATGGATAAATCTGACTTTGGGGAAGAGCCAACATACTTCACAAGTCTACTGGAGTTCTTTGAAGGAGTCGACAGGCACATGGACAGGAGAGATCTGGTCAATATAGTTGGCTTGGATTTCCAAAAGGCATTTGACAAGGTTTGAAAGGCTGTTAGAGAAACTAAGCTGCTGTAAGATAAGAGGAAAGGTCTTTGCATTGATTAAAAAAAAGTTAAAAGTAGGAAACGGCAGATAGTAGTATATGGATGGCTTTCCTAATGGATGGAGGCCAACAGTGCTCAGATCTTTCCTGCTCAACATCTTTACAGATGATCTGTAAAAGGGGGTAATAAATAAAATATCAACATTGGTTAAGGATATTAAATCGCCAAACTTAGCAAACAAAAGCCCAAGGCGAAAAATTGCACAAGGGCTTAAACATACAATACTGATACTACAAGATAATACACTCACTTGAAATCCTGTTAGAAATGCAGTGATGAATATTAGGGAAAAAAAATATCCTGACCTTATACATGCCGCAATGGGTTCATTCATCCACTTTTACCCCCTCCCATCTCAAAACCTACAGAGTAGAATTGGAAATGGTACTGGTAAGTGTGACGGTAAGGAGCACAGATCTGGATTGGTTTCTGTTGCAGGAGTGACTGTGCTAGGGGCTTCTTCCTGGGGAAAAGACAACTGAGGTAGGCAATGACAAAGGTCTAAAACTTGGGTGTGCCATGGAAAGCAGCTAAGCAGATTCAGGGAAAAAATAAAACCACCAAGGGCTACTAAATATATTGACAGCACCTACATGCAGTAAGACCCAGAGTTCCAAATCACTGGACATTGGTGGATCACAAATCAATACACATCTCTGCTCTTGTTCTCCTTCCTAGATACCTGCTACTGGGGACAGTCAGACACAGGATACAGGGTTAGCTACATCTTCATGCAGTGAGGCCACTCCTATATTGGCACTTCCAATGTTATCTGTATATAACTGGAATAAATTGAGAAACTCAAGGCCCCTACTTCTAATGTATAATAGCATTAAAAAAAACCAGAGAGTTGTGTTTCACAGTGCCTGATCTGGAAGCCTGTTTGTGTTCTACATGGTGAGAGATGAGCTGTTCAATCTTATGACTTGTCTTGACTAGATAAAAGGAAGTTTTTATCAGACATTTAACACATGATGGCTAACATAAGGGAAAAGCATAGTTCTCACTTATTCACTGATGCTCATCCTAAATTCACCACATGAGAAAACTACCAAGTACTTTGTCAACATTTGAATATTATCATGTGCTAATGAGAGAGCAGGAAAAAGAAAAAGGAAGCAAACAAACCACCCTAACCCCTGAATTTTTCTACTACAGATAACTCCTTGGCTTGAAAAGTGATACAAGCTGTCTCATTTTGGGACTACAAGCAAGCTGGAAGGCTCAAAACCCCTCACACTGCAGCAGTTCAAGAACTCATTTGCCTCTGTTCTAAATGGGAGAATTTCCTAAAACACCTCCCAGGTACTCAGCTCATTTGGGAGAAGGGCTCATGACATCCCAGGAGATAAACATGACTTGCACGATTGAGCGATCCCAAAACACACCTCCAAGCCCTGCTCCCATACTACAGCACTGAAATGTCACTGGCTACACATCATCTACTTGGTTCAGTGGCCCAGACTTTGAAAATTTAATCAAGTAAAGGTAACGACGGGTGTACCAGCACGTGTGGGCAGGTCAACCTAGAGAGGACCAAGGGGCTCTACTGAAAAACACCAGTGGGGATTCAGGAGACATTGGATCAAAAGCAACGAGTTTCCTGGAAGTTCCTTAGCATCCGTTTGTAGGCTCCCATCAATTTTCCAGCCAAGACAACTTCTGAAAGGCATTTTCCCATACTTCCACTGGAGGGCAGGAATATCCCGTATTTTAACAGGCCACCCTTCAGCTCATTGCCACACATCCATATGCTTAAAACAGCTTTAGCAAGGCCTTGCCTTCGGGAGATGTTCTTGTACACTTACAGACTAATTTTGCTCCTATCCTGCCTTTATGAGTAGCTCCATTTTTCCAAACATCATTATTTACATAAAACAACTACAATATTCCCAGTTTACCCTCTTATCAATACCACCTACGCCAGTGCTACTACCTTTGCCTCTGTCCCCTGCATTACCTGCAGCACTCCAAGTTCCCCTGTTTTCCCTACCTACTTTTCCTATAGGTAACACCGAGGTCAGGCTGACAGGCCTGCAACTCCCTGGATCCCCTCTCCTGCCCCCTTCTTGTAAGATGGGCAGGGTCTTCTGGGACCTCCCCAGTTAGCCAAGACTGTTGATAAATGACGGAGAGTGGCTTGGTGAGCTCCTCTGCCAGATCCCTCAGTACCCTCAGGTGGATCCCATCCAGCCCCATACACTTGTGCACATCTAAGTGGAGCAGCAGGTCACTGACCCTTTCCTCCTGGACTGTGGGGACTCCATTCTGCTCTTCTTCATTCCTGTCTTCCAGCTCAGGGGGCCGATTACCCTGGGTGAAGCTGGCCTTACTATTAAGGGCTGAGGCAAAGAAAGCATTAAGGACCTCAGCCTTTTCCTCGTCCTTTGTGACAATGTTCTCCCCCACCATTCAATAAAGGATGCAGATTCTCCTTGGCCCTCCTTTTGTTTCTAATGTATTTGTAAAACCAATTTTTGTTATCTTTTACAGCAGTGGCCAGCCTGAGCTCTAGCTGGGCTTTCGCCTCTCTAATCTTCACCCTGCATAACCTCACAACATCCTTATAGTCCTCCAGAGGTGCCTGCCCCTTCCTCCAAAAGTGGTAAACTCTCCTTTTCTCCCCTGAGTTGCAGCCAAAGCTCTGTTCAGCCAGGCTGGTCTTCTGCCCTGCCAGCCTATCTTTCTGCACATGGGGACAGTCTGCTCCTGCACCTTTACGACTTCCCTCTTGAAGAATGCTCAGCCCGCCTGGGCCCCTTGGCCCTTCAGAACTATCTCCCAAAGGACACTGTCATCAAGACTCTTAAACAGGCCAAAGTTGGCCCTCTGGAAGTCCAGGGTAGCAGTTCTGGTGACCTTGCTCCTTACTTCTCTGAGAATTGAAAACTCTGTCATCTCATGATTGCTATGGCTAAGATGTCCTCCATCCATCACATCACCCACCAGTCCTTCCCCGTCTGTTAACAGCAGGTCCAGTGGGGCATCTCCCCTGGCCGGCTCACTGCCCAGCTGTGTCAGGAAGTTATCTTCCACATGCTCCAGGAACCTCCTAGGCTGTTTCCTCTCCGCTGTGTTGTATTTCCAGCAGACATTTGTAGGTTGAAGTCCCCCAGGAGAACAAGGGTCAGCGATCATGAGACTTCTCCCAGTTGCTGGTGGAATGTTTCATCTGCCTCCTCATCCTGGCTGGGTGGTCTGTAACAGACTCCCGCCAGGATACCTGGCTTGTTGGCCCCTCTCCTGATTCTTACCCATAAACACGCAACTCTGTCACCATCATTCAGCTCTAGGCAGCTGAAACACTCCCTGACACACAGAGCTAGCCCACTGCCTCTCCTTCCTTGCCCATCCCTTCTGAAGAGTTTGTAGCCATCCATCGCAGCACTCCAGTCATGCGAGTCATCCCACCATGTTTCCATGATGGCAGCTATGTCATGACGGCTCCCAGCTCCTCCTGTTTGCTGCCCACGCTTTGGGCACTGGCACAGATGCACTTCAGCTGTGCTATGGATCTCACCTCAAACACTGGTGTGCTGCCCCCAGGCTCATCTCTAACAAGCTTGGTTTTATTCTGTTCCTCCTTCAAATCTAGTTTAAATCTCTCTCAACGAGCCCTGCTAACTCCTGAGCTAGAATCTTTTTCCCCTTTGGGATAGGTGAACCTCTGCTGTTGCCAGCAGGCCTGGGGCTGTGTAAACTGACCCATGATCAAAACCCCCAAAACGTAGCTGGTGACCAGGTATTGATCCGTCTGACCTTCCCATCGCAGGCCCCAGCGCTCCCTGCCGCCGGCAGGATGGACGAGAGCACTGCCTGGCTCCTGATCCCTCAGCCAGGTGCCCCAAGGCCCCGAGGTCTCTCTTGACTGCCCTCAGACTTGTTGTTTGGACTTCATCACTGCCCACTTGGAAAACCAGTAACGGGTAATAATCTGGGGGCCATACCAAAAAAGAGAATTTTTCTAGTAGCACCCCTTACCTGGGCGCCAGGGAGGCAGCAGACTTTCCTGTGGGCTGGCTCTAGTCGGCATACTGGGCCTCTGTTCCTGTCCGAGTGGAGCTGCTGATGACAGCCACCTTTCTTCCTTTCCTAGCAGAGCTGGCCATGATGTGTGGGGGTGACCAACTCTCCCTGGACAACTCCTCCAACATGGATGGGCTTTTGTCCACACCATCATGCTCCTGGCCCTCAGATTCCAGAGCCGTGTGCCTGTTGTACTGGGGAAGGTGAAGTAGGCCAGGAGCGGATTTGCCTGCTGCCACAAGCAGACACCTGTTCCCATTCCTCCATTTGCTATAATGACCCTGTTAGCTCATTAAATGGGAAATTATTCTGCAGATGAAGCTTTTTTCTCTCGGTCTCCTCCTCTGCCAGCTCCATTTACATTTAAGGACTGAAGATGGGAGAAAGTAGGACAGTGGCAGCTCCAGTTTTGCTTTGGTTTTTTCTGACTTCTGGTTAATTTGCTTAATCTCTTCATATCTGTTTCCTTATCTGTAAAATGAAGATACACTAGGAGACTTATTCAAGAACAGATCACATGTGGGATGTCTGGGATGAGGTCAAAGGTCCATTTTTCCCAGTGTCTCCTCTGGAGAACAGGCGTGAGGAAGCACATGGAAGCAGGGCAAGCAGGCAGTGATATTTCACTGAATACTCTTGCTGCCTCTGGAGGCTTGATGGGTTTTCAGAAGTTATTGTAAAGGTGTTACATGAAGGAGCAGAGTTGCTCCTGCTCACTATCCTGGTGGTCATAAACCTCATGAGAGGCTCCATAAAAGTGCTTCAGGACTAGGAAACATTGCTTAGCATTCTCCCTGACCCACGTAAGAGGAGGATTGTGCCACCCTCTTTACTACTGTAATAAATTCCAAGTATTTTTCATTAAACTCTTAAGTATCTTTGTGGCACAGGGATGCTGCTTTTTCCAACAGAAACATAACCAATCACAAAGGGTGATCCCCTCTACTCCATGACATGATACAAATCTCAGATCACAGCAAGGATTTCTTGCACTGTAAACACTTCTCCATTATCACCTGGTGGTCAGTCTATACACATAAACTTTCCAGAAGTCCATTTCTGCTCTCAAAGAGGTTCATACACTTCCTTTAATGAGTAGGTTTTTTCTCCTCCTTCTTAGAGAAGGTTTCTTCTCTTCTCCATCATCAATAAACAACAAAATTCTAACTGCTCACCCACTAACACTTATTTTTTTAATGTAATGAAATAATACTTAACTCAAAGGTAAGTAATGACTTCTGGGGAAGAACTATATAGACAAACACATGGTTTCTGATAAAGATCATCTTCCTGCACTTCCCCTCCACTAATGGCTATGCTGTCACTTGAAACTCCCAAGAGAGACTTATTATCTTCTTCTTTTCCCAGAATTAGCAGCAGTGTTTTCAAATTGGCTTCCCTTTGCCTGAAAATGAATTAGAAAAGACCTAAACTCAGCTACACATCAAACACATAATTCTGTAAAATTTTACTGTCAAGTACTTCTGTGTCAAATGCTGCTGACTCTTGATTAATACCAGGCAAACCAGGGAGGGTCAGAACTCACTCGTAAGTGATATATGGGGATTAGGAAAGTCTGCATCCTGCAGGGCTAAATATAGATTTCTTTTTTAAATAGATAGCAGTGTTTTATCTTATCATGATACAGAAGTACGTGTTTTGTTTGTTTATTTTCGAGTCAAGTGGGTTTCAATGCTTTCTACGCAGGGCTATACAAGACCTGCAACAGCCCATTTGACAGCAGTCATGGTATTTCCAAAGCTGCTGGGGCTCCAATGGGTCAAACCCCTCCTGTGGGTTCACAGAGGGAAGGATAAGCTAATTCAGCTGAAAGGCTGTGAAAAAAGGCTTTTCTCCTGGAGCCTCCAAACCCAGTGGCAGCTGCTGGTGCTGAGCAAATTAACTACATTGAATTATGCTGCCCTATCTGCCTTTGCTGCACATTTGCCTTCCTTGCTATGTTTCCTGCTTAGCTGCTCTAATACTTTACATTACCCCTATATTTATCTTCATTTACCTACCTACTGTGCAGCTTTTCTATTTTTCTGTGCTGCAGTGCAGGTTGCCCTCCTGAAAAGCAGTGAAATGTTGGCTGGAGATGCTCCTTTGCGATCCTGGACACTTATGACCTAAAAATATTGGCTCTCAAACATCAGCTCTACGTACCACTCAGTTTTTTCAGTCTCCAAGGTGAAAGAAATTGAGGCCTTTTTGGTAGCTGCATCTTCTTGAACAGATATTGTTTCCAAATTAATTTTGTGCCTCTGTCCCAGCAACTCAGTGTTTCGTACTATGTCATCTTTATGTGTGTGGTGACAAGCTTTATTGGTGTTGACAACACTGGGCTGCAGCAACATCAACTCATCCTTTCTGTGATATTTTTTATTTAATTCTTAGTTTTTACAGAAGTTCCTCATTATGGCTGAATCAAGGGATAAGAGCCTTGCTGAAGACACCTGCAATTCGGAGCATCCTCCCTTCTGTGCATGGAAGTGTCCTGATATGCTTTGGATACTCCCCCATGAGTACTAATTGATGTTGGGTGCCTACTTAAGACAACTCCAGATGTAAGTCATACGGGGGACACCAAAAGCCTGAGAAGACAAGGAGAGATACAGTTCTGCCTGCTGCAGCCCGGCTTTGGGAAGGAGTGAAGGAGCCCCAGGCTCCAGCATCCCATACATGGATATATGTGGGAGTCAGTAGCGATGAACTAGAGGGAGTCTGTTTCCCCCATAAACCGAAAGGTCAGGTGTCCAGTAGATCAAACGATCAGGCAGTGCACAGCAGACAACCTCTCTGAAATCAAGGCCAGAGAGGTTTGAGATCACTGCAGTTTTCCTCCTCCAGCTCTTCCTGCGGGGGCTGGAGCAGAGATCCTGTGGTTATTAAGGGGATCAAGAAGCTGATGACCGTCTGAAGGGAGTCCAGATGTCATTTCAGGAGTTCTCACAACGACGGCGCTACATCTGCTGCCTGGGTCCTCAGTGCACTTTTACACAATCTCTTCGTGCCATCAGCCATCTCTTTGCTGCCACCTGCTGACCTGAGCTATGATGCTACGGCGTGGCAGGTCAGATTTGTCAGCCTTACCAGCTGAGTCTCCTACAGCCAGTGGAGCCCCCCTGAGATCCCCAAGAACAGGGGTCCTCAAACTTTTTAAACAGGGGGCCGGCGCGCGGATGAAGGGGCAGGCAGCCATCTGCGGCTGCTTGGTTTCCCCCCCAACCCCTGGCGGGGGGTGTGTGTCTGTAAATACTGGAGGCCGGATTGAGGACCCTGGGGGGCCGTATCTGGCCCGCGGGCCGTAGTTTGAGGACCCCTGCCCAAGAATATCCCAGCCCAGAGCAGACACCAGCAAGCTACTCTTTCCCAACCTCTCAAGCCCTATAAGCTCATCACCAGACAAAACACCTTCTGTTCCTCTTAGGCTCACCTGGCACCCTGGCAGTTTTGAGAAGGGTGAACCTAGACTCCATAACCAACTCAGCTGTTTTAATTGAATGGGCTACATCTTTCGTAAATCTTTATGAGGCTGTCAATATCATTCCAACCTGCAGGCCACTGGAGAAGTCCAAAGCCTTCAGGAAAGGTGGGAAGAGACCACTTTCTGGAGACCACAAAGTTCTGCCATGAGCCTCAGTACTCTCCAACCATGGGGATGTGCAGCACCAGAAGGACCAGGCTGCTACATCACTGCTTACCCTGACAAACATCTACAAAACATAAAGCCATAAAACTACCTATGGAGGAGAAGGGAAGTCAATGTAGTTGCTAATTTATTCTCTTCTTTTGGAATAATTAAAAGATACTTCAAAGCACAAATGTTTGAGAAGGCTGCAGAGCACCTCAATACTGAGGACAAAGTAATGACTGTATGATCTGGGAAATTAACAGCATTAAATGACACAGATTTGCTCAGAAGAAGAGGAGAATTAAGTATATTTCATTGGGAAAAAAAATAAAGAAAAAAAATTAAAAAATAAAGAAAAATCAGTTTGAACAAGAGTTTGGTCCAGGTACTACCATCTTTGATAAAGATTTGAAAGGCAATTTCATGACTAACAGCTTACATATATATACATGTATTATCTATGTGTGTATCTCTCTCACTATATATGGGGATAACACCAAGTACAAAGAGATGCCTGAAAAGCAGCAACAAAAGACCAACAAAACTGACTTCCTGGGATGGTTAAAAAATGATTTCTAGATGCTCTGTTAAGAGGTCAAGTGCTTACCATTCCCCTTTTCAACATTATTTTAAAAGATAATTTTAAAGTCGCTTTACTGCAAGAACAAAGTGACCAGGAAGCACAGATATGGAGTCATATCTTGAAGTTGTAATGTGGGACAACAGAGATAACAGTATGAATTTCTGATGTAGTACCTTGGATTAGTCAATCTTACATGCTGTTTTGCAGATCAGGAAGCTGAATGACAGAGAAAAGCGACTTGTCAAGAGTTATTCATGATGCTAATTGACACTACTGGGAAGTTAAAGGTTTTTAACTACCCTGATCCTTTCCAGACTCAAACAGTGGGAGTAGGGGAAGCCACACATGTTCATCTCACACTACAACTCAATAAACCTAACTCAGCAATACCTACTCAAACCAACTTCAAGGAAGGCAGAAGGAAGAAGAAAAAACATCTGTCAAGAGCAGGGCTATCTCAAGGTAATTGCCACATCAACCTGCAGAGAAATGCAGGTTCTGGAGAAAGCCTATAGTCCAAAAACAAGCATTTGGGACTAAAAAACAGCCTAAAGATATTATTACTTAGCATCACAACAGATGCCCTTGTTTCAGCTGATTCTGTGAGGACTATCTCGCTGCTGATAGGCATTTCTAGATAATGAGGAACACAGCTGTGAAAATCCACGTTGATGCATATGAACGTTAAAACAAATTAATGACATGTTTCAGGAACTGCTTATAAGTCTTACTGTTAATAGCCCTACCAAAGCCCACTGTTTCAAAAACCCTTTTTTTTATATATATATCCTTACAAAGTTTGCCAAATCAACTGGTTTTTAAACTCAGACCTGTTGAAAGATGTAAAATCTATCTTTACATTTTTAGTATAGCCTTAGACAAAGCATTACATTCATATTCTTCAAAGTTGGACTGAAATGCAAACCTCTCGTAAGCAATTCATAGACTCACCATGGCATTACAAGAAATGTCCTTAAGGAGGTTTTTCCAATTATTTCAGCTCATCTACCTTGGTTCACCAACAGATACTGAAGCAGCAGCTACTAGATGATATACTGTAATATATGAACTAGAGTATGTTTCTCTGCAAAACGTATGGAAATTGTACATGAACATCACATTTCCAATTCATGAGCTATAATTCATTATACCAAAAGGAGAGGGTTTGTTATTTTTATTTGCAGTGGAGCACTTTGCACTGAAACAGCCATAAAGGCAAGAAATGCAACTTATCTCCTTTTCAGAAAACGTAAACTGCTGAAGTTTTAAGCATCATACATGGATACTCAAAGCAAAAAGCATAAAAGCACCCGATCAAGTTGTTTCTGGAAGGACGAAATTCAGTGGCCATCAACTTTCTCGCCTTTAACTTGCCTTGATTTTTCCCTTCCCAGTTTATTTGGCTGTAAGTGTGTTTGTCCCTGGTATATCACGTGGGCGATTCAGCAGAGAAACAGTTATGTTTTTGAAGACCTGTTTTTATCTCTTTATTCTCTATTGCTGTAACAGCCCAGGTTCCCATAGAAACTGAGAGTAAAGAATGAAAGTGTAAAATACAAATGAACAGGTCTAAGCTGGCAGTGTTATGTTTTATTAGATGTATAAATATGACAAAGAGGTGCTGGGTATGGGTTCCTTTCTAATGGAAAAGCCAGATAACGCTACACCTTATCAAATAAATAGAGGGCATATAAATTTTAAAGACTGGAGTCAGTGAGTGCTGACTATTAATAGGTTGATATCGCTTTCTGGAATTGAGTCATTTTCTAGATTATTCATTTTCAAAGCAAGCAAAATAACCTTCTCCTCATCTGCAGGTCTCATTGTGAATCCCTCAACCGCCCCAAATCACTAGCAATTCTCATCTATTGACACTGGAGCTTTGCATTGTGGGAATAGGGCAACAAACACTAATTTCACAGGGGTTTAGGACCTTGTGAGCTGGACTCCGTAATTTTAAATTAATATTGGCATATCAATTGAAGTTCTCTGAAAAACTACTTCCATTGTAAAAATGGTTTTCTGAGTAAAGATCAGTCCAGATGCCTTCTTCATGCTTTTGAAGAAGTTGATGTATTTTGAACGTATTCCTGGATTATTCTTTAAACAGAACTAGCTTTAAAAGTCTAGCAAAAAGGGGTCTATTAAAGATGGAAGACTTCAGAAAAATTACCAATTTGATTGCCCCAGTGAACTTCCAACACGATAATAGGATTCTTCACATCATAACAAGATCACTGAATATGGGAGATACTAATGTGACTACAAATTATTCAAGCTCTGAATAGTTTTTAAAAGTCCATAATAAAATATGATTGAATATATGTGAATGTAGTAATCTTTCTAAAGACATTTTCAAGCACCCATATACATATATCCCATCAGTGTTTATCTCTGAGCAGCCTCGTCGTGCCACCTCCAAAGGCATGACACAGATAAGACTCTTCTGAGTCCCAGCAGTAGGAGTGATGCCCTCTACTTGAAAGTTTCATCTTCCAAGCACTTCCATTCACTAAAACTTGTGGAAAATTAGGAAAACTTTAAGAATGCTCAGGTGGGTATGATTCCTCCCCCAAGACAAACTGTGTTATCCAATTCACTGACTCGAAAGGGGAATTCATTATCAGTAGTTCCTGTTGACTTTTTGAGCGATATGGCCCCTGGCACACCTAAAGCTCAGCTGTTTTATGTTTGGCTCTTCCATTAAATGGCATAGGAGATGCTGTAGGTCAAACAAACATTTGAATTTCTTTCCCCCACCCGTGTTTAAAACAATATTGCAAAATGCTTGAAGCCATTCAAAGAGACTTGCTATAAAAGGATCCTTCACTGGAGAGACTCCTGCTTCTGTATATGCCCTCTTAAAGCCCTCACGCAACCCTTATGCATCACATTAGGAAAGGAAATGTACAGAACTGCTTGTTTCCAGCCTTTATACCTTCTATTTCTCTCTGAGAAGTCTGAGTATTTTTTCCATTTTCAGGAGCAATAGATGGTAGCTGTCCTGGATAAATGATAAAAAATTTGCCTGCTTACAAAAAACCCACAAAGGTTGACCACATACAGAAACAAGAGAAAATAATCTTAACTTGCTTCTGCATTTAACAAGTTCAGTTAAAGGAAGTTTAGATTACTAGAGTTTTGTTTTAGTTGATTGAAACAATAGCATTTGACTATATTTAATTTTAGATGATTCAGGACTTTGTGAGGTGCTGAGCATGGTCCACAACCGGGGGAAAGCTTTCCCAGCACTTAGTCTTGCAGGACTTTACCCTTTGCAAAGACTGCAACCATAAAGTATACAAGTAATTACTTTGTTGTTTTTTTTTTTATTTATTAATGTCAGCTTTGATACTTAGCAAGGGTGCATTTGAAGCAGCAGTAATCCCACACAGGTCTTGCTCTCTTGAGAAGTGAACTTTAGAGCTGTACTTTCTCATTGATAGCTATTTTTCACAACCAGGTCATGCCTTCACTAAACACATGCTCAACTCTTAACAAACATTTTCACGTCTGAATCTGACCCAGATGCAAAATATAACAATTCAACTATCGCATAGTTATTAAAATAGCTTATTTGGAAGCAGTGGGGTTGATAATGGGATCATAAAACATCTTCCAAAGCTAAACTTACAGCATTCATTTCCCTAAGTGTATAAAATCAGAAATCAAGATAGGAGGAATATAAGGAGTTGGTTTACGTTTCAAAGCAGCCAAGTACTTAGCTTTTTATTTTGCAAAACCAGCACCTGCAGAGACTCCCTGGCAATTTCCCTGCATGTTAAAAAGAGTCAGAGCCACTTACTGGCCAGCTGCCAGCCCATTTCTCATTACTGGCTGCTAAAAGAATTTCAAGCAATAAGGATTACATTTTGCCATTCAAGATGAATGATATCACTTTTGCACAGAAGCAGCCTCCAAATGAAATAAGGAATAGCTATCCATTAAAATCACAGTGTGCGAGAAATACACCTTTATTAGAAAGTACCTTATTAAAGCATAAAGGACAAGGAAAAGCTCCGGTCTGGTAGAGCCTGTGATTTTATCTGAGACGAAGATCGGTACAAGGATCTCAACATTCACCTGTATCTCTGATGGGTTTGAGTGGAGGTACAGCACTTACTCACACTAGATCAACAGCCAAGCAAATGGCAACTGCAATTCCACAAATGCTTTTTGAGCCCCACTGTATCAGACTAATCTCTTGCTTTGCTATCAACAAATCATATTATTTGACATCCTCTGTAGAGCAACCCAACAATCACACCTGAAAATGAAGTAAGAAAACCTAAGAAATATTGAAGACAGAGTGCAAAAGAGTTTGCATGTGATAGTACGCTGAGCAGGCAAAGCTAGAAACACTTCATTCCCATTACTAAAATTAATTTTAAATACAGCTCTGAATGAGGTTCTTTTAACTTACATCAGAGATTTAATTACAATAGCCCTATTATAAATCTCCAGGTAGTTTTACATTAACATCCAATATAATGGGGAAGATCTGACTTTGATCTTCTCTTTAAAGGTTTACAGACACCAAGCCTTCTCACATATTCAAAATTTCATATTATCTCTATTTTTTATGTTTCATCTTGCTATACCTATGTAAAAACTGTGGTTCATTTAAATAATGGGAACCGTTTTTCCTTTTTTTTTTTCCAGATGATTTAAAGATTTAGAGCTCAGCACTTCTCAAATCATTTAACAGAGTATTCAGTCAGCCACTGAGAAAATACAGCAAATGCAGCTGAGGGTAAATCAATGTAAGTGGAGCACAGCATAGTCAGGATAAATAAGTGCGCTGTGGGGTTTGGGATGCCTGAAGTGCTGCGAACAAGCAAATGGAAAAAATAATACTAACATAACATGGCAGCAGTTTCTCAGGAGCCATCAATTATATTGGAAGCATCAGGTTTTTTAAATATAAATCTCCTTTACTTGGTGCTACAGAGTAAGTTATTGTAGTGGCAGGTTGTCACCTTCCTGTTGCACCCAAAGAGGGTAGTGTTGTATTGTACGGGTCCTGCAGCCGGCTGCTGGCAGCAGTGAAGGCAGAAACAGACCCATCTTGGTTGTTCTTCTACAGTGCCTCTTGGACTGCCTTTCATTTTGTGCCGAACATTTGGCAAAATTAAGAGAAATCAAAATAACAGAGTCTTCCAGTTGACTGTTGGCAATATAGTTGGCACAACACTGCCAATATTGCAGTGGTCCAATATTGATCATGCTCACTAGGTAAGGATGAGATTTGGGTAGAAGTCCTGAGTTTAATGTGGACTACATTTAGACTGTAAGCTATATATGGAAATGATTTTCAGCTTTCAGGAAAACTGAAGTATTCCTTAAAGGGAAGAAGAGAAAGAAGAAGAAAGGTTTGTTTCAGTTTATCAGCTGCTGGTGGGATGGAGGTGTCTGCAGTAATTTCAGAGTTAAGGCTGCATTAAGTTCTTCACTTAGAAGGGGATCACATTTCTTCCATTTCACAGTTCAGTAAACAAATTTGATCTTTGGATTTGACACAAATACTGCTCAGGGGTCAAATAAATTTGCTATGCTGTTTTGGGGTGCCACACTTACTAACTTTCACAAGGGAAACAATATCCACTCATCTTTGAAATATGGACCTCCATTTTCCACTCTCCCCCCTTTCCCTGCTGTTTAAACAACTGCATACACCAACATTTCAAAACTTTGGAGCTATTCCCATCACACTGCGGCCTAGGAAGTTTCTTGGGTGAACAGGAAGAAACTTCTTTAACTGGCAACACTTGCTAAGACAATTCGGCAGTGGGGAGACAGCGCTCCCCTGCCTCCTCCCCTGATGCCTCCCTCCTGGAGCCCAAATCTCTTCATCCCAAATCTTCCCCGGATGCCAACACCATCCAAACACCTGTGCTTCAGCTCTCACTGGCTCTAAGTTTACTTCTTTCCTTTCCAATGCCTGGACATAGAAATGAGGTCTGACCCAACTCCTGGTGGATCTCGTAGGAGTTGGTGAGGTACCACCAAGGATAACCGGTCTAGCAGGCAACTCCAGCACTGGAAAATTCACAAATGATCCTACAACTATTTCCAGCAGTTCCAAAAATCAGTAGCTAGGGAGCTAGAAGGATCACTGGGTTTTATTTATAATATATTTGACTCCGTTCAAGTGCCTCTGTTATTTAAGTCAGAAGATGAAAGTGGGACAGAAATAGGCCACCTTCAAGTGGCATAATACGATTTAAGATAAATCTTCAGAACAGATCAAAAATGTTCTGGATGACAAATGTACAGACCCAGAAACTATGCAAATATGTTTTAATGCCACCTTTGCCTCTCCATCCCTCATGGATGCCAAGGTTTGCCAGGGTTTCTGTTTAAAGCTACCAAGACTGTGCTACATGAAGCTCTAAGTGACTGTACTGGGATTAGTGAAGTATTCTCAGTGGCTTCTGAAAAAAGTATTTAGATAAATGCCAAAGGAATGGTTAATATTTCTAGCACAGACCTCCATTTCCATCGAGTGCTACCACACACAACTGGAAATGCCAAGCACATGGATGCATTGCTGCAACATTTTTCTGTTTCCTCTGGAATGAGACTCATTATCATCAGAAAGCTTTCTGCTGCATTTTTACTTTATCAGTACAGGTCCTAATGCTATAAAAAAATGCAGTAAAATATTAGAATAGCAGCCTGCTTTAAAGGCACTGATTTTTTTTCACTAGTGCCTCCACCTGACGTCTGACACAGTCAATTATCATATCGAAAGGTCAAGTTAGCAAGAAGAAAGCATATGGATTATTACCTAAAAAAACCCGACCTGGTTTTAAAAGCTGATTTAATATATCCCTTGTGAGCGACACAGTGCATTACAGAGTGCATTTTCTCAAGAGGAAAGCCGCCATAAAGTCTACCTCCACAGATCTCTGCATGAGTAACACAAGTCTGCAAGCAGGTATTCACCTTCAAAAAAGAAAGTCACAATTTAGCAGTCTCCACTACCTTCATTTAGGGATATTACCTCGTATGTTATCTTGATGGGTCCTTGCCTTTTAAAATTATTTCTGAGATCTTATTTTCTAAATAAACACCTATTTATTACAGCAGTTGGGAAAATCCAATAGCCAGACTTGGATACAAACCACCAGTGGCCTCAGGATGAAATCACAAAGTATTTAAGGCTAAACTCTGTTATAAGCAAAATTCTCCAGCAGACAGAAAAAATGCTCTTGCATACCAGAGGCCAAATAATGCCATCTGAAGTCTCAGTTTTTCTAAACAGGAAAAATTTAAATTCACACATACTTAACAGGTATCAATGACCTGTTAGGATTTCTCCACAGCACTCACCAAGTAGAGGAATTATTTTAATTATTTACACTGCTTAAAATAAATGATTGTAGTCTCTGCTTTTTATAGCATTAATGAGCTTTTCCCCACCTTTTTGCACATCCCAAGAAGTCTTCCCCCAAGCCTGGCACCGCAGATAACCAAGGCAAAAGCTAGTTCCCATATGGTCCCTAATTCAGAAAACTGACACAGAAGGAGATGGGAGCCAATTATTTCAACTTTCAGGCTGCCCAGACCTTCCTAATGCTGTAAAACAGAAAATACTTTTTCTTGCAGAAAAATTCCTAATCAAATCATACTCCATGCATCAGTGAATTATTTCAGCCAAAGTTTTCAAAAGCTGTGGCCCAACAGAAAGTCAGACCTTAATTAAATCATTCTCTTTAATTGGCAGCTCCCATTTTGCAACTTTTAACACTGAAAATTTCCCTTTTGGCAAGGGGTTAAAATCTTTCTTGGCTTATCTTATCTGTATTTGTAAATGAAAACAAGATAAAGAAATGAAAAGCATCCTTTCCTAATACATGGGGTTGTTTATTATCCACACAAAATCCATGGGCTGGCTAGATGTCAAAACCACCAAATACCAGTGTGCTTGCAGACACAGCATCTGCGTGCAAAGCTTTCCCATCTTACCAAAACAAGAGTTTCCATGAAGATAAGCTGGATTCTTCTGTGTACCATGTCCCATTTTTTGGAGCTGAAGGGCCAACACCAGTCATAATGTTATGGGGAGGTTGACCAGAACTTGTGTACCTATAGATTATGAAGGAACAGATATCTACACTACAGGCACACCACCATGTGCAACCAGGTCACTGCCAACTACCTTCAGATAAAGACTGAGATCAGATTATCCATGAAGAACAGTCTTTATATGCAAGGCACATTAAAATATCTCTTAGCCCAGACAAGGAGTGTGTTTCTGAAGCAAGTCCCCTGACAGGTCCCTTTCACATCTGAGTGGGACAAGTGAGCAAGGGCTCACTCTCTCAGGTGACGCTAGACTGGAAGACATAGCTCAGAAGCCGATTTACCCCAAGCACTGTTTAACATTGAGTCTAGGGAACCAGATCTGAAGTAGCCCAAAGGAAAACCTCAATGAAATGCAAGTAGTCTGTACAGCAGGCCCTTGTCACCAACACTTTTTCTGTACACATCTATTCCTCTCGATCTGTGCTACTTACTAATACTTAGATCTATCCATGTGCAATAAGCTTACAACTCCCAGAGACAATTTCAACTACTAAAATAACTCAAAGACAAGCTCATGAAGCAAAAGAAAAGGCTGTGTAGGAAGGAGACACATGTAGAGCCAGCAGTGACCCTCCAAGAAACACCACTGAGGAGCCACACACTACACTTGAAAATACTTTCTCTTGTAAACATGCTGGCAAAGGAGAAACTAGATGGACTGGGGGATACAGGGATTTAATCTTGCAAAAGATACTTGGACACAGCATGGTGGAAGCCTTTAACAGCAGATGGCACCTGCACACCAGCTACCAGCCACCAGGCGATTCAGGAGCAGGCTTCTGTCCAGCCCAGCACACAGGCACTTGCTTATAGCTGGTAGTTCAAAACTTTTCCTAACCTGGCATCTTCAAAAAAGCTAGTGCTAAATGTATTGCAGTACATAGTACCACTTTGCAAGCAGCAAATGTAAGGAAAAAATTGGGGCACCATATCGCCTTGCCTACTTGAACTATAAAGCTGTATCTGTAGCTTTCCTGTTAGAAAAAAAGTACGTTTTACCTTTAAAGCCAGGGTGGAAGGGGAAAACTACCTGCAAAGAATACATATAAAATTGAAAAATATTAATAACCACCCTCTGCACCAAAACTAAGTCAATGAGCTGCTAGGATGCTTTGTTATCAATAAATGTAGTGAGAGAGAAGTTGTAATGTGAAAAATGGGACAACTCTGGCCAGTAAAAGAAAAGGTTTGGATGGAGCTCTTTATTAAAACACAGCTCAGGTAAAGACAAAGGGCATCTGGGGCAAGAGCTTCTGTGAAAGGGAAAGGCATTGTACACAAAGGTCCCTGCCCCCTCAAGTCCTATGAAAAGGAGACAATTTTGACTGTGAGTACCAAAACGTATTCCCCAAGGGCTGCAATGCAACTGGAATTAAAAAAAAAAAAAAAAAAAAAGCAAGCAAGCAAGCAAAAAGTGCAATCAAAATAGCCTACATCTGCAGAGAGCCTGGAGCAACAGCATGAAGGCACCAGTGTCTGGACTTCAACAGGGTATTAATTTCAAGCTCCACTGCCACAGGAGATCAACATCAGCAGATAACTCTGGATATGACAGGAGTAAAGGAGCACAGGGACCATGGTCATTCAACCAGATAGGCTCTGCTTGGCTGGGTAAAGCCCAGGCAGCTGCCAGCTTTCCCAGCTTGGTGGTGAAGGCAACCTTTTTTTTATCCCTATGTCTGTGCCACAGGAGAAGGTCTATCTTGCTACAGTCATATCATGGAAAGGTGTGACCAAGCTAGAGGGGACCTCATCTGATGACCTTGTTAGTCGTTAAAGTAGTGTGCAGCAATTAACTTCAGGAGTTTCTGGATGAGGAAGATACCAGCACAAGGGATTTGTGTGCCTGGAACTAATGATGTTCACTGAACGCTCACCTTACTTGGCACCAACAACTGCAGCAGAACCCACCCGTTTCCTCTTGGATTTGAGAGAGATGCAGTAGTGGTTCCATCTGGAAGTGATCTACACTTAGATGGGTCTCCTGGTTATTTAGGTATCTCCTTCATGCCCTAAATACCAGCGTGCCTGGGTCTAACACTGGGACATGACTGCTGTTCTTCTGAAACTCCCATTTTCTCAGAATGTGAAGTTAATTAAATGTTTGCCTCTTTCCTTCTTCACCTCTTCTCTGGTAAGGATGTAACTATAATATGCATTAGGTGATGAGCTTATGACTCATCTGAGCACATCAAGATGATACATCGATGATTTCTGATTTAAGAGACTGAATACAAAGAATGGACATTAAGGAGAACTGCCAGTCCTAAGCCTGCAAAAACCAGGGAAAAGTGTCGGGTAGTAAGATATTAGTTGTAAAGAATTAAATCCGTTCTGATGCTGGAGTAAGCTCATGTTATAAAGATGATCTCTGCAATCATGAGGATAAAAAAGGCTTCTTCCATTTAGATGAAAGACACAATTTTTATAGTCATCTGACTTTAAGGAAACTCACAAAGCAGCATCAAAGATGACTCGGCTTGGGCACATGAACAACTTGGCTGAATTCCACTGCCTTCAGCAGCCCAGGTGCACACTTGCTTTCCTAGACAGAGATGTCATTCTTGAGAGAAGCCCAAAGCCCTTGGTGTGCTTGGCAGGGACTCCTGGGCACCTTCCCACTGGAGCATTGACACAGCCTTGTGTCGGGCACTCTGGCTGCTCATGCAGGCCAAGAGCCAGGCATTCAGGACACAATCCAAAGCTTCCCATGTGGAACAGACAGACACCTACAACTACCATGGTCAGCATGCAGACACCTAAAGCCATGGTCCCCCAGTGACACCTCCTTTAAGTGGTGCAGGAAGCCCTTCTGCTCAGCTGAACTATTTTTGAATGGTTGTATATATTTTCTTTGCCTTCAAGAGCTGAACACGGTTTACTCTTCAAATCAAGCCCAAGGGTAGGAAGTTGTAGCTCAGATGTCTACAACAGTTTTATTGTTAGAACATTTCCCCAGGTACTAGGAGAACCCTAACCATATCTCAAGGCTTAGCTTGTCACCATGTCACCAAGAAATAAACTCAACAAAAAGTTCAGCCCTTTCAGACCCAGAGAACTACTGAATACATGGAAAGATCTTCTGACCTTGTAACTTCTGCCTACCATACTCTCAGTCATGTCCTGCACTGGGACTACCAGCTCCATGACCCCAGGGTCACGCTCTAGCATGGAGATAAAAAAAATCACACTAGTGTCACCAATCTGGTAGGCATTTCTGCGATGAACTCCTGCCTGTGATCCAAGTCCTGCTTTAGGAACATGGACCCTGCATTGGATGTAGTCTAAACTTGTGCATTTGCTGATCAGAGCCTACAAATTAGCAGGAATGTAATAAACAGCTTGATCTGGTAGATTTATATGAAAATACATCTGCTGCCAGATTTGTAGACATTTCTATATGTATGGGTTTAGTTCATATTGCTCAACTGACAGGAACTGATAAGAAAATATTAAACTGTTCACTTTTTGGCCTTGAACATGGCCACCACACCACTCAAAAGCAGGCTCTGACACTCTGTAATGATGTCTCACAATATCCTTTGTATTTACTCTGTGTCATTACACCCACTGAACATCTGACCTTTGTGTGGGTCATCCTGATCCACTTGATTCACAGTGAGACACAGGTATACAGAAAATTTCTATCCATCCAAAGGCCTTTTGCCACCTGCCATACAAGCACTGAAAATGAGATACTAGCTACAAGGATGCAAAAAGAGGGGATTTTTTTTTTTTTTTTAATGTGGTTTGTGTAAAGCCTCAGCAAACCTGAATGCGCTTTATGCGCCACATTCTTGCTTTTCACAAACTTCCCCTTGGAAAAGATAAGCCCTTGAAAGACAATTAGCTGGAGCTAATTAATAGCTGCTTGAAAAGTAAGCCAGGTTAAAATTTGTGCCAAGCAGACTTTTCTCCCAGAGGAGTTTTATCTTGCGGATATAGAAACAATAACTCTCGAGCAACTAAACTTTCTGAAACAGCTTACAATGTATCTCACTTTACTCTTCAAGTAACTTTGGAGGTTTTTACTCTTCTACTCACCTTTTTGCAGGCATGTGCTTGCTTTCAAGGAGCTGAGAAAATGTGAATATGGTATTTGACTAATAAACGCTGTATCTTTTGAAAAAGCATTCCTTTTTTTTTTTTTTTTTTAATGTTTCCCTAAGCAGACAGCACTGACCCCTTCTGCTTTTTCAAAGTCAAGATGTCAATATGTGAAGGGCTATCATGTCACTGTCACTTAGAGTCTTGAAAGACAGGACTCAAGCACAGACCTCCGACCTTTAAGATAAAAAAGTTGCTATCAAAATTAATCAATTGCTCCTTTCAGGGAACAATTCCTCCACCACCAGGAATCCTTTGCTTTGCCCTTCCATTGGGATGAAATACTTGGCATTAGAAGAAAAGAAGAGGAATAAAGAAGATAAAAGCTCAATAATGTTAATATCAGCACTTTGGTTGCCAAAATGAAGATTTTATTCAAAATAGGTCCAAGCCTGCAGTCCCCCTCAAGACATGTTATAAAGTGCACAAGGGACCCTGAAAGCCCTTCCTTAAAACACACAAACCTATCCTGAAAATACCCTGATACAATCTGCATACAGAAACACTTACTGTGATAATAAATTACTACGTGATCCTCTATTAATAATAGAGCTTAAAACTGTAGATGCGAAAAGACAGAATGTGATATGGGGGGTGGCAAGTCCTATTTGGAAATTCTGCTTGATGCTGATGGGTTGTGGTGTAACTTTCTAGAAGTTTCTGTGATAGTAACATCATGTTATTACTGAAACCAAAAATCATCAGTTTCATTACCAATGTTTTCCTCCCTTTTGTTTAGATGGAAATCAATACAATCCAAATAGTAATACTATATATATATATATAAATAAAATAATAATAGCACATGCCTCGGACACTTGGGACCATGTCTCTGAAGCTACTTAAGTGAATTTCCAACATTTTGTAAAATGCTTTACATAAGCTGCTACTAGCATTAAAATACCATGTTTCCAGCTGGTACTAATAGCTTATATATATTTATAATATCTAATAGCTAGTTATCTGCTTCTATAGTATTGTGACCATTTGACTTTGCATTCTGTGCCCAAAATAGCTGTTTTCTGGGGTAGTAAAAGAAGCTGATAGCTTCCTGCCTATTTAATTAAGTCAAAAAGAATTTTAGAGAACTTAAGCATTTGAAGAAGAACACCCGTGTGTTTGATTTGGGGCAGGGAAATATTATTCTAAACTAAAATGCAACCCTGGGGTGCCTTCTAGTACCTTAAAATAAATTAAATATAATTAAAAATGTCTTTCAAATATAACTCAAAGATGATAAAAAAGAAAATACTATCTTAATTTATCTTGCAATATTAGCAAGTCTTGCTCAAGAAACTAAGCTTCTTGGGTTGCATATTTAATTTCTGAAACAAACAAACAAAAAGTTATTTTTAATCAACTAATTAGGGCTTCTCAATTTTTCTCCACAGAAGTGCCAAATACCTTTGCTATACACTATTTCAAACCCCTCTGGTTTAATGAGAAGTTACTATGTATAACTTAAGAGCAATCTTAAATTTAGATGGCTGCAGACCACTGATTAACGGGCATTTGACTTTGAGAAAACACCTTCTGCTTCTTTAATGGGGTAATAAAAAAAGACAGAAAAAAGTAAAATTATTTTATAAGAGGAAAAATAAAATAATTTTGTATGAGAAAAAGTAAAGTAATTCTGTACAGAGCAACTTCAGTTTTCCTCTGAAGAATGTTTGCCTTTGAATCATAGTGGTTTATATTCAGTATCCCTCCAAACAGAGCATGTTCCTCTTCAAAAGCTTTATTGTTGGTATAGAATCAAAGTACAGACATAACAAAGCTTTCCTATGAAAACCAAATTGTAGATCAAGAACAAATGAATTGGGTTTTTTTTAAATATTTTAAACTGCAGTATACTACAGCTCACTTCTTAAAGGAATGAATATTTATAGCAGGACTTCAGTTGAATATATTGCTTCATATCAAGGTAGCTCTAGTATTCATTCAAAAATGACAAATGCAATTTCCCATTCTTTGTCTCGGAACGCATTTTGACTTCGTGAAAATGTGTGAGAAAGATCAGGGTTCTCTAAAGAAACAAATTTTATTCAGCAACAATTTCCTTCACTACTAGAGCTTTCCAGGATCTGTGATTTCTCACCTTAAACTATTTCAAGAGAATTTTTTGAAGATCCGACACTTCTGAGGATCCAAATATTGTGATTAAGACAGACCTTGTGATCACCCAGCTCTGGGCACTGGCCTGACAAGACCCATCTCCTTCTGGTCCTCCCCATATTCATGGAGAGAGCCAGGGAGACAGAAGGCAGCTCACTCAGAGGAAAATTCAGAATAAGCACCTAAGTGACTACTTTGTAAGCTGTTTTATACTGTTGTGTTAGAAAAAGCAGTTTTGTTTTGTTGGTTGGTTTTTTTTAATTACAGTGATGTACAATCAATAAAAATGAGGTTACTTCACACTGAACACAACAAGCAGACACTTACTTTGCCTTTGCTTCTGCATCTTCATAGGCTTTATTGGAAACATCATCTAGGCCGCCGATCAGATGTTTGAAGGAGCTGTAAAAACAAAAGGGCATTTTTAGAGGAAGAGCCTCCATGTGGTAGCCAAGCAGGCCAAGATGGCTCTTCAGCAGCAACCAGAGGCCACACCTCGATGCTGGGGGTGGCCTTGACTGACCAAACCAGGGCCAGGGCCTGGGCATCTGCTGGGAAACATGGCCTCAGACATGCTGGAGAAAGCATGGAAATAAAAAAACCAATGCCAAGAAGGTCCAAACTTAATTATCCAGCTCTTTTAGGGACTGAACCCACTGAAATTACCGCTGAAGTTTTTCCTCCCCCCAGTGTAAGTTTCAGAGTAAATCTGTCAACATGGCTAACAAGTCCCATGATGGTGAGGTGTCACCACCATATATCCCTGTCCTCTAACCAGAAACCCCTCTGCTTTCAAAGAGAAGGGTAATCTTTATTTCTGTATCTTAGCTTTCTCATCTTTACAGACAGCAGCCAAAACCACAGCAAACAGAAATAAAAAGAAAAAGAAAAAAAGAGGGGGAAAAGAAAGTGAGGGCAGGAAGGCAAGCACATTGTTGTAGGCCAGATTGTTTAATGACATTTAAGAGAAAATCTGGCTTTAATTGGGTTAAATTGAGTAAGATGGGGTGAAATATTAGGAATGCCAGATACCCTCAGCGCTGAGCTGTCTTCTGTACAAGCTGTGAGTAGCTCGAGCAGTCCCCTAACACCATCCTCTGTCCCAGGGGAGATAGAAAGGGCACAGACACATCGGAAAAAGAATTAGAAAAGCTTTTTATATCATGACTGACTCAAACAAATGGACCCAACAACCATTTAATCAACTAACAAGCAACACTCCAGAGAAAAAAATTAAAACCTGCAACTGTTATGTCTTTGGTAGTGACATTATAATGTCAGAGACTAAATATAAAAAAGAAATTGAATATTTTTAGTAATTTTAATAATTGAAATAAATAATATAACTGAAAATATGCCAGGTGAAAACCATAGTTCCCTAATACATTTCTATTATTCCCAGTCTGTCTGTCACACACAGGTTTTCTTTTCTCTAAGAAAGAATGTACCACGAAAATAAGAATAGAGCTAGACTAATCTGAAAGGATGAACTGCTGCAAACTGCAGTCTCTTGACTAATCTCTACCTTAAGGTCACAGCTTCAAAAACAAAAGCACTGTAGTTCCTCCAGCTTCTATATGTTCATGACACTCCTGAGGCACTAAACATAGAGCTGAAGAACAGAAATGGCTATTAAGAAGTTGAAAAAAAATAATTTGAAAAGTTAAAAAAATTGAAAAAAATTACCATTTAGGACAATGTTTACAAATTTAGGAGTAAGAACAAAATATTCAGTATGGCCCTCTCTCAGCAAAGACTTCTAGGATGTAAGAGAACTAATGCTGCTCAGCAGGTGAGGAAAATACAGGGCAGGTTAATAAAGGTAACAGCTTGCAGATCGTTTGCATTTTCCCCCCTAAATCACTTGGTTTCAGGTCACATGACAATATATAGGCTAAACAGCCACAGCTGAAAAACCTACTGACCGAAACCCCCCAAACCCCAGCTGTTTGTAAAAATACAGCAACAAGCAGAATTCACCAGCCTGATGTATCTGGGTTCAGCGAAGGGCAACTGTGGGAAATGCAATATCCTGCGACGCAGGGTAAACCAAGGTGACTTTGTGCCGCCTTTGGCCCCGAGTGCAATTGAACTGTATGGACTGCACTTTGCCCAAGCAGCTTAAACATGCCATGTGGTATTAAGCGGGTACTTAAGTGTCCTGCTGCATCAGGAGGTGCCTGACCCTAAGCAAGGCACCTCATGTGCATATGGCAAGTGGGGACACGACTACCAGAAGAATTAAAGAAAGCTTAATTATTATGCTTTATGAACAGCAGCTGGAAAAAGCAATATTTTATCCAATCTTGTAATAAATATGAAGTAAGAGGTCACAGTCAGGAGAGGTATTTATACTGGTCTGGATCTAGAGCTGTCCTTTCCAGTGTGGCCTTTTACATGATTACACATTTATCGCCTGCTCTGAAAATATCCTCTGCCCACATAAATTCCTCAAGTTTTCTACTTACTCTAATTCATAATATTTTAAATGATACAGCCTATGAAATCATTTACCCAGCACAGGGAAAACAATGAGAACTCATTCATGAGGAAGAGAAGGCAAAGACCGCCTTGCTCTTGCATGGAAATTGTGTTAAGGGATTTTTACAAGGCAGGCTGCAATTTTCAATATTAAGATGTGTTGATTATTAGCATATCCTTCCAACCCAAAATTCCTTAGCAGGAAAATATGAAAAATTCAGCTTATTCAACACATCAAAGTTTATCTTTCTTGTGCTGAAGATGTTCCATAGGATGAAGCCAAACCTTTCAAAGATGACAATGAAAACAAAGCAAGATGTGTATGTTAATGCTCACTTGCAGCACAAACAGGTATTTATGGATTTAAGTGAGACACAGTAATACTGTAATGCTCCTGGAATGCTGTGAGACATGACCTAAGGCTTAAAATACAACTTAAAATAACTAGCCTTGGTTTGCTTTCATGTGGTTAGGAAAATGTGGCAGGGTTAAGCATCCAATTATTTTTTGGCAATGCAAATATGTCTTTGTCTAATGGAACATTATATGGGCAAATAAGAAAAAGTCACTGAAAGGAGTAACACCAGTTTGTCAAATATCCTTAAGTTTTTTTAAAAATGTCTTAAGCAAGACTTAGGACTCAGCAAGACATTGAAGCTCACTCGAGTCACTTTTTTATTGCCTATCTCAATGCTGTTGAAGTATCATCTTGGTCACAACTTCCCCAAGAATTTCATCAGAAAATTGCTTAGTTTTTTTTCACCGCATAGCCTTCTCGCTTCATTTTTTCTATTCTCTCCTCATAACCAATTTTCTCCATGGATAAACTTCACCCCAACTGGGAAAAACACTAAAACAGCAAAACCTAAAATCTCCAATGAAAGAGTTCAGCTCAGTTTGTATAGGTCCAGTCATGCTAGAATAATACTTCTTTTTCTCTCCAATTTCCATTGCCAAAAGGGTTGATACAGTAACCTTTCTTGAACCTCATAGCTATCCCCATTAAAAAACAATATCAGGTTTTCAAATACAGACACAAATGTAAAATTCAAAGTGAAAAATCTGAAAATACCTGAAATATTTAAAATGTTTCCTTAAAAAAACCCTGTATTATCTTGATATGTGTAACCAAAGTAGACAACAAGCAGTAAAAACAGCATTTAGCACTCAATAGATGCAAATACTGTGTAGTTTTGTAGCGCTACCAACCTCTGTTAGCAGCAGCTGTGCTTTTAGTTTTAGTGGCTCCTATCCTTCAGGTCCTCTCTCTAACACTTGCATTATGCAATTTTATATGCCCAGCACACACATTTATACCTGGTAAATCTCAGCACTCCAGAAAAATATTGTTATAAACATAAATAAATTATACGCAGGAAAAATATCACATATAAATAAAAGATGAACCTGAATCAACTTCAGTGTAAATATTCTTACAGTTCATGAAAATCTATGAACATTTTCAAACACTTTTTCAGTTTCAAGAGGCACATGTGAAAAAAAAAATTAAGAAGTTGCAACAACTTCTCTCACAGGGTGCCAACAATGATGAAAATGTTAGGACTGAGTTTTGAACCTTTTCCTCCTGTTTTATCACCATACAAAGTAGCTGCAAGTAAAGTGTGTTTGTACATCTTAATTAAAATTGATTTACAGAACAAACGGTCAATGCTGTCCTGCTAGCATCCACATAATTTTTATCAGAAGGTATTTTATAGAAAATTTCCTAGAGGACCAGTCCATCCAATCCAGCACACCATAATTGTTAACTTTTCCCCAAACAGTCCACCTGTACCTCTACAACAAAACTAATAACCCCTCCAGGGAGCCTGAAAATTCACGAGCTTCAACAGGGCTAATCTTGAAACACTTTGAAGGCAACACTGTGCGTCTCCCACAATTAGTTTCTTCCCAGAGGATGAATTACCGCAGTATCACAATAGGAAATATTTAACTAGCAACAGACTCAATTTTATTTCACATAAGGTCTTAGCAAGTCATAAACACAGAAAGTCTACAGATTGTAAAGTAAAAGCTGCTCTAGGGATTAAAAATTAATAAAAGACATTTGACAAGTAGCAACTGTTATAAAGTATTAATATGTTTACCTATATCATATGTTTGATGGGAAGAAAACTGAAAATTTTTTTGCAATGAGCTGTCTGGCTTCCCAAGTATCCATAGGTTTCTACAAATTCCTTGAAATGGTGAGAAGTATACTTTTAAAATTCCCATGAACAATATGTGGGTTCTGCTGAACCTTCCAAGCTGATTTTCCAACGTCTCCTTCCCTCTAGACCGCCTGGCTATATCAACCCTGTCTCACCATTAAGCTTGAGTGTGGAGAAGACGTCAGCCTGCCTGGTGCTAAGAACCCTTAGCAAAGCTGTCATCCTCATTTGATCAGCCTTGTCACCATCTCATTTTATTTCCCCTACCAGGTTAGTGGAATCTCCTCTTCAGTGACAGCATGCATGTTGAAACTTTGAATATAACATGAAATACCCTGGAATTTTTTTTCCTGCTGATTACCAAGTTGTTTCTTTGAAATACACCTGACCAGCTAGGACTACACTATTCTTTTCCAGCAAGATGGTAACTCTTAATGTTATAGCAAATAATCTGTTTGCTGCTACTGTCCTTTTCCTTGGGTGACCAGAATTAATGGTACTTCCAATGTGGTCACTGTAGAGCTTGTTATGACTGCACTACAGCAGCTGCCTCACCTGGAAATCCCACCTCTGAAGCTTGCTTCCTTTTCTATAGGTTTTCTAAATACTATAGGGATCTCAAACTAGCCAATTCTCCTCAGTCATTTCCAAACACAAACTTCTATAAATCCCTATAAATAACTTCCTAAATGGGTTACCTTTCTATGATGCATATCTCTAAGAACTGAAGCCTATTAGATGAAGGAATTGTAGGTGCCCTTGTCCAGCTAATTTCCCAAAGAGGCCTTTTAATGTCTCAATTTTCCATTTTTAATATTGAGAACCAGTGTTACAGACCTACTTTTTAAGCCGTCTAGTTAATTTAACCTAAATTAACAAATTATAACTTCATCCAAGGTTATTTTCCATAGTATGCTCATCACTGCTTACAAAGAAACCACCCATGACATTGCCTTCATCATGCGCCAAAACTTGCTTCAACCAGCTCTGCTGTTTCAGTGAACACTTGTTACACCACCATATTCCAGAGTATCTGGGACTTTCCATTTTTAGTAGCAATTATTTTTCCCTCTTTGGAAATTTACAGTCATTTATAATGATACAGGTCCAGAAAACTTGCTTTCCACAAAAACTTTTCACATTTATATTATTTATGTCTAAATGCATCCATATCCAGGCACATCCAGGAGTCCCTTCACTGCTACTCCTTTGCTATCTTCTTCAAAGTGATTTCGACCCACAACAGATATCCCTGCTGGACATCTCCTTATTAGGGTCCCATCTATTGACTACCTATGAAATTAATCCTTACTACCTTTATCATGTTTTTCTCCAGCTGTGTTTCATACAAAGCTGCTCCTCTATAATATTTCTGTTCTCTCCATGCCCAAGATTCCTTCTGCTTGGGAGGCCTCAGTTTGCCTCTCTGGCTCCTTGCACAATTTTCTGTAACGGCTGCAATATCTCCCTTCTTCATACAATCACAGCCTAGATTTCTTCACAGGTTCCAGTTCTTGGCCAAAGCTAAGTGTTCCTCCTTGCTTTCTCACCTTCTGTAACTGTCTGCTGCTTATGCCCATTCCCCAGCACAATAAACCTATTACTTGATGTCTTTTTTCCCTCTGCCAGCTCGCATTTTCCCTGTGCTAGCTCACACTTTCCCCCTGTTTGTCATCATTATCTTTGAAGAGTCATAGTCCTTATTGGGATATTTGCCATCCACTGATGTCTCAGCTGGTATCTGCAATGCTTCAGGTGGTGTCTGTAATGCTTCAGTTCTTTGTGCCTCCCCTTCTCCATGCCTTCAAAATCTGAACTCCAGAATAATTTCCAGTTGCAACCCAAACTTTCACTTTTTCTCTTCCATGAACTATAGCACATGATATATTGTCTGCATATAGCTTCCAGCTCAAAAATCACACACATTGAGCTTCAGTAACTTTCATTCCCTGAATAAATATACTTCCCTTGTTGTTATTAACTTAACATGCTGTTACATTTTCTTCATTCCCATTCCCTTAAAATAACACACCAAACCTTTCTTGTTTTCTGCCCTAAGTGTGCAGACTCCCACCACTTACATCTAGGTCAAAATTGTATCAACCAACTGAGCTAAAGCAGTTGACACAATAAACACACACATTCATATTTCTTCTATGCTACGCATGCTAATTTCAGAAAATATGTTACAGAGTCTATGTGAAATAGTCCACTTATTTTAAAAGAACAACCAAATGGCTTAAAGTCTGTGGGACACATCAAGTGCTAATTTTGTTAGACCATGCCTCTGATCATTTCTACATCAGAAAAGGATGCTGAAAATCCATTGTTGCAAAGCCTGTCTAAACAGATTTGCAAGAAATAGCTATACTACTTTTTGGGCATCTTTGGGGTGTTTTTGTGACTGTAATGGCCGCTTTGTTTCACAAGGAAATTAAAAAGCAAGGTAACACTGACATTGTGAGAATTTTCTGATTAAAGACTCATCATGTACTACTGTTTGGCTTTTCCTCATGGTATTTTCAACTCCCACTGCTTCACCCCTGTAGCATTTTAATGCATATTTTTTTTAATTTCAGAAAATAGTCTAGGCAAACCATTTCATTTTGTCATGCTTAAGCAATGTCCCATTTCAAACCCAGCTCTCCCAGAGCTTGCTTGGTGGCCTGGCTCATCCCTATAAAAAAAGTTTCCTGTATTACTAACTTCAAAATCTTCCAGCAACTACAACAGCCCTGCAATTGTTCATAATATTGACAAATCCAGAGAATCAATCTTCCATCTCTCTTAGGAAGAACCTGCTGTGATACCAAGGTGTGACTTCTATAGTTCAGGTGTTAACTAGATGGGAGTACAGCAGCGGTATTAGCAGCGTGGCTGTCAGGTGTTCTGTGGAACAATCTTCGGATGTCTTCGGAAGACTTGTACAAGGAAGCTGGAAGAGTTACCCTGTTGACAAGATAATGCCAATGGGTAATACTAACCCCTACCGTCACCAAGACTAAATTTCTCCAGTTTCTCAAAGAAATGGATTGACCATTAAGGAAATGATATTTTCCTTAACCTGTTCTTTGAAATTGCAACATCAATTTTGCTGACGTGTTTCAGATAGAGACACATACAGAGCATGAAAATTTCTGCTTCAATAATTACATTTTATTAAGCAAAGAGCTTGTCTTGTAATAGAAAGTTATTAGGCAACCTTAATGACGTGCATCACTCCTCCTTCTGCACAGAACAGCTCAGACTGTAGGTAAAGCTGGCTTCCAGTTTCCATTGCTTTCTTGCATCTGGTGACTCAACGTGAACACTTACCATGGCCACCATAACAACCCAAATGTTGTAATATTCTGTGTATCTGGATATAAAGTAATGCTATTTCCCCTCATTAACAGAATGGCATCTGCATAATTTTCCAAATTTACAGAAGTCTTAGTAGATTTTCTTCATATTAAAATATGCTTCTATAGTTATTCACATGCCTATAAAATAACAATGTAAGAGAAGAGCTATGACAAGAAAGTTAGAACTAGTCAGGACCAGGACAACCTTCCTTGAACTATAAATAGTGCTATAAATAGCATTACTTTTCTTGCACTATAAATAGGATTCTTATAAATAGTGTTGCTCTGCTACTAATTGCAGAGCATTACTAGGATCTCTGGTATAGATTAACTACAGCTTCATCAGTTTAAATTTAACTTGTACTTCCTTACTATTTCAAGGGCATTATATACTGAGAAAAAGTAACAAGAGACAAGCATAGAAACAGTCTGTAAAATGACCAGGAATGACTGACTCTGCAGTTACTAGTTACTTGGTTTTTTTTAAAAGCTTACAGTGCAAACCAAATAACCCTTACAGAAGTGTTCAGAAAAAATGCATAAATGACTTCTTGCTTTGTATTTCTCTGAATTAATGCTTGCTAAATTATGTAATTATGTCAATTCTTCTCTTTGTCCCACAGAACACTAAGGCATAGTGTGTCTTTTATCTACAAGGCTACCTTGCTTGTGTATGTGAAAGCAAGCCGCTCAGCTGACAGTCCTGAAGTTCATCATCTGTTTTCAATGGACAGACCATTTTTTTTAATTGATCATAAAAAAACTGTATCAGAAGACCTAGGATTTTTGAATTATTGTTCCCCAGTTCATCCATTACAGAACACTAGAGTTCTAGAAATGAAAGACTGTAAGATAACTGAATACAAAACTTGTGTCAAACCAGGACTGAGTGTATGTAGATCATACCTACAAGACACTTGAGTATAGAATCATGTACATCATCAGAATATGAGAAGGGTTTCAGAGGTCACTCCTAACCCAGCATCTGACCTTTGACGGTGTCTTGCATCAAGACTATGCCCAGGAAAGTATTCAAGGACAGAGAAACCACTGATAATATTTGCCTCTGTGCTCTCCTACACCTCTGCAAAAGTTCCTAGCCCAGACATTTCTCTTCTAGATTAAAGCCCCCTAATTCCTTCAAGCTCCCTATATAAGACATCATTTTCCTCTTCTGATCTTCTCTATCTCATTCGAGCCACAGAGCTTCAGGCAGGTCTACGTCCTTTGGATGAGGGCTCTCCATCCCCACATGGACTAGAATAACAACATCTTGCTCTAAAATCTGCCAGAAGGTCAATGCCTTTCATAACATTTTATCGACAAGAACGCAATCTGTGTTCCATCGTAATGCCTGGATCCGTTTCCACAGTAATGCTATCTCCCCATCTACTTCCATTTTGTCTTTCTGCACTTCTTAATTGTCTGTACTTGTCACTACTGAGTTTTGCCTTACTGATTTAGAGGGACCTTCCCTCTACTTCATCAAGGACCCATATATACTATGACTGTATTACTCAAAATCAAATGACCTTTCTGGAGAAAATGATCAAAGGCTCTAGTTAAAAACTGTAAAAGGTGCAAACTTGAGATACACCTCACCCCACAGCAGGAAAATGTTGTACTTACTCTCTGTCTATGACCAGACAAGTTACTGCCTCAGCTGCAATGACGTTGGCTGTTCTGACATCCTCCCTGAAAGAAAATAAAGTATTACTTAAGTAAGCTGTATTATTTTCATGACAATCTTTTTTATTTCCAAACATATTGCACTCTTAATGAACTTCAAGAATAAATCTCTGGGTTTCATAGCTTTTCCCCTATACTGATTTGATGTTCATCATCCGTACAGGCTTCAAGCACAGAAAAGCTAAAAACCCTGCACGAGCAGAAAAAAACTCCTGGTTCCCCTTATAAATAAGACATCCAGACACACATCAGCCCATGCTTTCCATCTATTTTAGGCAAAGTCTCATTTCTCACTATGAAGCTATCAAAATATTAGATATTTGCATAGATTTATTTATGAACACTTAGACGTCTTTTGTCCTTCTACCCCAAAACCTACATAATATCTCAGTGTTGGAACATGAAACATCTAGTTAAGCAAGACATCAGCTCTGCTACTCAGAGCAGGTACAACATATGCAGCAGACTATAGGACTCGCTATGTATTTGCTATCTGAGCACGGAGGAGGCTGGGACTATCAGGCATATAAAAGCGGCCTGATTAGGATGGAGCCTTTGAAAGGTCTCTGCATTAAAGCGCTGTGCTGGCACTTTTCACCAGAAAAAATACTGCATTTAGAATTTTTTCTGTATCTTCATTACCAAATAGTTTGTATTCTCCCTTTCCCTGCCCCACCGGGCCACTGCCAGCTCATGCTACAAAATAGGAAGTTAATTCTTTTTAATCATACTGATTCAGTGTTTCATCAGAGATTAAGAGATGCTGTTGCATTTTCTGTGTTGGTCAAACAAATGTACAGGATTCAGAGTTAAATTCACTCCAACACTTCCCAAGTATGAAGGGTAAGTGGATTACAGGCAAAAGACACCCACCTCTTTTAAAAACACCTAATTCATTTAGACAGGAAAACCACTGTACATTTCCACTGAAATAGAAAATGGATTTTAAAATGTTGTTAGAAATAGCAGTTCCCCTGTTTAAAGACTGGAGGTATTAAAACAGTAATATAGTAAAAAAAAAAAAAAAAGGGTGGTACATATGCACTCATACAGGAATATGCACTCTCCCTTTAGAGGTAATCATTAATTAACTTTAATTACTTTAATTGAGCTAATTTTACTTTAATATATTTAAAACAAAGCAACTAGAAAGAAATACAAACGAAAGAAACATTAATGTTCAAGCCTACATTTGAATGCCATTGTTGAGTCCACTTTCAATGAAATTAAGTATCCGTGCTAATTTATCCATACCGATAAACAAAATTATGGTACCTTAAAGCAAGTAGAAAGAAGTAGCCAAATAGTAGTAGGCAATTATCTCTATTAAATTCTAAAAATTTGGTAAATACAAAGAAAATAAGGGACAATACTATTTAATATCCCATTAAGTTGCTGTAGCCAACTTTTGCTGGTACATTAATATATTAGAATGAGTAAGCAAATTTTTTGGTTTTTCATTCATTCCAGTTAAAACTTCACATACTTGTCCTGTTATCTCAGACGCCTTTCTGCCACAACAAGACAGTTTATACCCTTATAGTTATAGATTATAGACATGGCTATAGTTACTGTATAATAGTTACATGATTACAGGCAAGTAAAATACAGCTATTGGTGGCTTCAGTTGAAACATCTTAAATAAACAACATTAGAGATTAAAACGCACAAGTAACTGTTATGATTTCCACTATCTTGTACTTTAATACACCCTTTTAATCAGCATGAAATTAATGTAGAACGAAGGGACTTTCCCAAAGGGCATTTCGCTTTGCACAAACACCCAAGAGCCAGAGGGTTGACAAGGTTTTTGTAAATCAGAAAGTCATGCAATTCTGAGGTTTCCTTCTGTTCTGCACAAGCAGAAATAACTGATAAGTAGGAAAAACCAGGGGTTTTTAATGAATGATGAAGTGGCTCACATATGAAGTGTTAAGTTAAGAAACTGCTATCTTTGGGTATTCTCCAAAGCCATCTTGCACATCCTTGCCTAAAACCTCCCCTCTGCTGCAGGACCCTTGTCCCACAAATACTGAACAAAGGGACTGACAGGGGAAAGCAGTTTTCTGTTTCCACAGTTTGCATCGATTGTAAGTGGGTTTATAAACCTTGCATGCTTTTGTGTTATGGGATGTTTACCAATCAGGCTGCAAGCAGGATTAAAAATCTCACCAATTTTCTAAATCAGAAGGAAAAAATTAACATATTTCCAGTTCTATATGAACATTAAACCTTTATGTACATCAGCTGTGAAATACAAGACACACTCAGACTTCCAAACACTGCCAACACCTCACATAGGCTTAAAAGTGACAAACGTACCTAGGGTCATGCCACCAATCTACAACTTAACCTCAATCATCTTCAAGCAAAACAAATTGTCAGTCCATGTTTTAAAAGGTATATTTAAAAGGTAATACTTTGATAGGCTGCCACCAGCTACAGTACATGGCATTAAATGTAACAAATAATTATTAGAAGTACATAAATACACAGCATTAAATTCAAAAGTAATTATTTGAAGTGCATGGCATTACATGCGACAAGTAATGACTAGAAGTGCACAGCATTAAATGCAAAAGTAAATACTAGAAATGTATGGCATTAAATGCAACAAGTAATTATTCTAAGTGCACGGCACTAAATGCAAAAGTAGCTATTAGAAGTTCAGGGCATTAAATGCAACAAGTAATTATTAGGAGTGCACACCACCAAATGCCACAAGTAATTATGTAAAAGCCTGGCTTGTGAGCACTGACTCAGACACTTTCTGGACTTCATCACAGGAGTACTCATCACTGCTCCCCGAAAAACAGCATTCTTCATCAGAGGAATCGCCTTCCCTTTCCAAATACTCCATTGCTACTGTTTGCCTCCACCATTTCCCCCGGGAAAATGCCTGCTTCCTTCCAGCCCGTTACTATATTTTGTCCTCTGGGCGAGCTCTGGTATTTTACAGCCCCTCCAGCTTCAAACTTCAGAACTTGGAGAAAGGTCACAGCTGCTGCAGGGGGTTTCTAGTGTGCATCATCGAGAAATACAAGCAGAGGGTATTTTGGAAACACAAAGAGGTACACGGATGTACACAAGTGGACACAGCCTTTGCCCCGGGCACATGCCAAAAGCTGTGGCAGGAGACCTTGTATCACCATGCTTCAGCTCTTTAAACCCACAGTGGAATTAGATGACAATGTTATCCATGTTCTTAAAGCTCTTGCAAAGTGTGTTATCACATCACTAGAAACATGAGTACATTATTTATTAAATGCATATATATATATATATAAAAATCATAATCTGTAGCCCAGTTCACCACATATAACTCAGGAATTTTCAACAATTTTTGTTTGGATAAGCTCCTAACAACTAAATTTAAGAACGATGATGTTTTCAACCATTTCCAGGAACTTTTCTGCCATTACACTTAAAAAGGTGTGCTGGAAAATGCAAATATGAAAGATACAAACAGCTTTAATCAGAGATAAAGTCTGTTCCCTGATTTTACCTTAGGCTGCAAAAATTTCTTAGATTTAAAAATCTTTGAGATGGTTCCCATCTTTTTGCTTTCTGCCTTCCTATATCGCCTAACTCATCAAAGTGCTGCTCCAACATTGGTTTTCATAGCTCCTACCACGCCTAACCCTGTAATAATAATGCCAATACAATTCTTCAGATAAATGGAAACTACATTTGAATGATTTATCAATATACAATTCTATTTGCTTGAAACTTGTTGTTACACCATTGGCAAACACAGCTCTGTGCTCTTTCCAGAAGATGGACACAATTGGTGCAACCCTGGCATGATGTCTGCCCAGCTTTTGGGATCAGTCCCCCTAGATGCAGCCTCCCAGCACAAAATAACATTTTTTATGAGGTGCAAGTACCCTGCTACAGGAAAAATCTACAGGAAGATGAGCCTCTTCTGCTTGTCCCCTGACTGGCATTTTGTCAGTCAAAATTGATTTAAAGCTAAAATATCGTAAAGATATTTTTGCATCTGTAGGCAGGCAAAACCCTCTCTTTAACGGACAGAGCTAAGGCTGTTTTCTCAGAAGATTGCCAAATCTGGGTACCAATCCTCAGAATACCCAATTTTTATCTCCCATGTGAAAGTCATGGTGTAGTCAGAAAATACCCAACAAAATAATACGGGAAGATAGAGATGTTGGGTTTTGAGCTATTATTACTAAGTTCAAATTAATAACTGATTTCTCTCATTTTTCTTTCCTTTTACTTACTGCCAGCACACCTTGTCCTACATACTTTAAATCAACCTTATTAAAAATACTGTAACAAGGTCAAGTGTACGGTGCCAGAAAGTGGTAAAATGCATTAAAGAACTTGGATATCAGCAAATTATGAACCTCTGGATAGCCTTCCTGTAGCAAATTTTTAAAGCCCACTAGGGAAGACCTAATTTTCTCTTTCCATCTTTTATGTGAAAACCCTCATTAACACCATTATCAAGTTTAAATGATCTAAACACTCATTTCCAGAATGAAAAGCCCACAGGACCTGAACTTTCCACCACAGAGCTCTCAGGCAGCAGCAGCTTCTGAAGAACAACCACCAAGGACCAGACACTGACACACCTACTCTTGGTGGCTGGTCAAGTTTTTTCAGTTACTTGGTCAAAGAAAAATGGGTTGTCATCATAATTTTTTTTTTTTTAAAGAAAAAACCATCAATAATCCTAAATATCCATTTCAGGATACTGCTGCAGCCAACAGCCCTTTGGCAGTCCACAAACCTATTAGGACGGTGATCACTCTTCCCAGGAAACACTGCCTGATCAGACAGGTGTCACCTCTAGGAAGTTTGACCTGAAACATTAGGACTATCCTGTAAATGATGTGATCACCTAACACATATGGAAACATAATTGTTGGCTGATTTTATGGTACTTTTAATTGGTACAGTTTGTGCCACTTTGCACCCTCTTTCCTACTCTGTCTTGGTAGACATTGATGAAGTCAAGTAAGTGCAGACCTATAGAATGGTGATGTGGTCCACCATGGTTGATAGTGTGAGCCATGGTGTGTATCAGTTACCTCAATCTATTGATTGATTTCCATAGGGAAAAACATCCCTTGTAAACTGACGTTTGGTTTCCCAACACTTCAGCTTTCTGAGAACAGAACATCCATTTACCATTGGTTTTGACTATAAAAATACACTACTGGAATAATAAATAAAATGTGGTCTACTAAACTCTAAACATTTTAATGCAAACCTAATAAAATGTGCAACTTGAAAAAGCTTCACTTGAAAATAATTATGTTGTTTAAGAAAACCCCTGAAAATCCCCATAGGCATTAAAATCACACCATCTATAAAGGGAATAAAACACAACAGGAAACAGATTTTGCTTCAAGGTACCCCAGTTTGAATGCACGTATCAAAATGCACAGACAGCCACCTGTATTCTTGTGCAATTTAGGCTCTATAGCTACTGGGAAAAGGAACCACTTTTAAAGAACATTTCAGTTCATTTAAACAAAATTATTTAAAAATACTATTTTACAGGGGCTTTATTCAATATAAGCAAATTGTAGAGCTCTCCAAACAGGCTAGAAAATGTACCAACCCCTTCTAATAATTTATGTCTCATGAGCACATCATTAGCACTTACTTACTGTTTCTAAAATATATTTAGTCCCAGTGGCTCCTGCTGAAAGAAAGGTTTAAGCCCTGACAAGGATTAAAAAAAACAATATTTAGGACGCTAAGGACTCAAAGATGGTCACGAGGTCTTCCAAGACTCTGTTGGTCAAAAACATTCTGCTCTGTCCTTACTGTGTACCGACACTTCTACAAGCAAATGAAACATTCAACAACTGCTGCTAAGATTACACCAAATTTTAACTCAAAATTCTCCCAACAAGTCAAGATGTACTGGGATCATTCCAGGGTGCTGTGTGAAGCCTGACAATTATTTTCTGTTTCATATTAATGATGGGTGTAATTTCATGAAAAGGGAAATGCCTGGACGGCTTTTCCTTTTCAGTTTCATGAATGACGGAAAATCAAGCCCAGTTGATACAATTTATTTTGTTATTTTGGTATTAATACAAATGTCCTAATTTTAAAAATATATATAATTTTTGTAATCATCATATGCATTTGGGGAAACAACTACTGTTAAAAATAATGCACCGGACTGCAACTGCTCCCTTGTCTGCCTTGACCCTGCCTTCAGCCCAGCCTTGAACAAGCCATTTCACTATCTGATTCCTGTATCCCTATATTCTCCTATGTAGGAATATACTTCTATGTATAGGAATATTTCCTGTATTTCACTATATTGCTATATTCCATTATCTGATTCCGACACTACTATGACAAAAATGCTTTAATGTACTGTGTGATCCCCTGGGTCTACAGACAGAAGATACTATGCAAGAGACAGCTGTTTTTATTTTTGTTAGATTATAGATCTGACATAGTGATGCTGCTGAATTAACAAGTGTTACATTATCAGACTACCTATGCTGACATTAATAGATGTAATGTAGATAAATATTGCCAAAACCCATTATTAATTAAAGCAGAAGCACTATGACAGGCACTATCATGTATAGTATGATAATATTAAACCCACGCCTGCCACTTGGAAGCGAATGGGGAGATTCAGAGGGCAAGAAGTACTGATAACACAGAGACCTTCTGCTGCATTTTTAAAAGCTGGTGTAAAATCAGCCCCTGCCAGCCACCTTCACATTTATATACATGACCACAAGCTGCCAGCAATTCAGGAAACCTAGAGGGGGCTGTGTCAGCTGAAAACTATTCTGAGAAGGGTATGTGCCCCTCATGATCTGAAAGCAGAGAAAAAAGGTCTTGCTACCACTTGATTACCACGAAGCTAGCATAAATCTGATGGAACCTACTCTTTCAAGAGTCAGCACAAGGATTTTCCCCTTGCTGTGAGGCATAATCAGGTTGTTCTGCTAACTCCTGGCTGCAAGGTAATCATGGCTGCAACAACATGAAAGGGTTATGAACTACACGGGTCACAGTGTTAATAAAGAGATAACTCCTCATTATTACACACTTTCAGTATATTCTCACCATATTTAATCCGTAATTGATAATTGCAAACTATTCAGGAAGTAATATATGACCTCTGCTACAACTAATTTAACCCACAAGCACTTTTCCTGAGCAGTAAGTTACTAATTTTCCATTATTTATGAAAACAGCTATATGAAAATCAAATCAAACTGTGATCTGAGAGTTAAAGTAACACAATACATCTATTACTCATGAACAATATCAACACTGTGCTTACGCAATGTCATTTTAAGCCATGTGCAAGAGGTTCACATGCTCACAGTTAAATCTCAGAAGCAGCTAGGGTATATGATAATATCTGCAAACATATTTTATAGGTGAGTAAACCAATGCACAAAGAGCTTGAGCAAGATGCATTAGATTACACAGGCAGCAATTAGCCTCAGTGCTACCAGAACTGGCAGCTGGCTTCTCTTCAATAATTAACGAGGGAGGCCACATCCATTTGGCTTAATGTCTTCACTGTGTTGGCGTGCTTGTAAAGTTGCATGCATGTGATCGCTGCAGAGGCAGGATCAGGTTATCCCTTAACCGTGCCACTCGGATGCTGTGCCAGCCTTACTAGCTTTAACCACTATATTTATATCCCAGACTCTACATTAACACAGAATAGTCTTCAGTCAGATTAGTGGAAACAACTGCACCCAAAGCAACTTCTTGCAGGCTGAGGTCTGTACATAGCCAGATTTTTTTTTCCTTTCTCTCTTCTTCCTTCAGGTATTTCTGAATGTTATTTTCTTTTTCTTGCTTGGCTTCTTTGTGCATAAGAGCACTGGGACAAACAGCCTTTGTCATGCTGAAGCGATGAGCAATGTATTTATCTATGAAACCATATTTCATCGCAGGGATGTCTGACCTATCTGCAAATGGTAAGAGGCTTTTTTGGTTGAGAACATTTTTTAAGGTTTTATTGTGAATTCATGATTATTTTTTTTAAAGAAGAACTATAGTTTAAACAATGCTCTTGTTAAATTCCTAAGCACTGCAAAGAAGGGAAGGGGAGTTGCAATGAGCTTATGGCTTCTCCTTTATGGATGCCAGTAACAGGATCTAGAGAACAAGCACTGGGAGCTATTTTTTCACTACCACTTGTCCTTGGCTGACACTACCAGCCTACACCACCAAGCTTCCTGGGTACCAAATTCCCATCTCCTATACTTCAGGTCACTGCAATCCAACCTAAGGCATGTCATTTGCACCATACTCTTATCTAACTCTTCCCATGGCAATGTTCTGCCCGTGCCAGTGGTTTCAATTGCCCCCACCCTGGTGAATGTGCCCATCTTACCTTCCTCCCCATGTTACTGACTATTCCGGGTCCACTCATCTCTTCTTCACTTCTGCAGGCCAAATGCACTGCATCCTTCTGTTACCCTACAGATCCTTTGACTTTCTTCCATACTACCCAACTGCTGTCACTGATGTCAAGGACTTAAGTTTATATTCATAAAACAAAGACTTTGTCATTGCCCTGAGTGTGCCAATAGGCTTTAATTGCCCTGAGCAGCCTCACTGGGATCTTCACCCAACATCTTCTGACCATGGTCCAGAAGCCCCATTTCACTTCAGCCAGGGACCTTCAATTGTAGGTACAGATCTGTCTCTTGTCTCTAGCCCTTTCTTGGATGGACCTTGTATCTATAATGTAGGTAGCTTGTGTCCCATTTCCTGGATGGACCACACCTGATGCTGTAGCCTTTTGTCTAGCCCTGCCTCTTCCCATCTCCTGCTGCTCCTGGCAGGACTCCCTGGGTGGAACCAGGACCTAGGTCATCCTCTCTTTGTACCTGGGAGTGTAGGAGCACCCTGTTTCCAGCACCTACCTCAGGACCCAGTTTCACTCTGAATAGATTTCACTTGGCTTATTACAGCAAACCCTTTCTTGTATTTGCTGCATGAGAGACCATGGCAATAATGGGAACAAAAGCACCACAAGCAAGAGCAGAAAGTGCCCAAACCCTCCATTTTGGACTAGAACAACAACATTAATATCCTGGACACCAACACTTAATGATGTGAAAGAGCACACTGGTGCCTGCTGATGCGAGTGCAGCAAGGTAGCTGGAAATGCTTGCTGCTACTTTCTTCAGCAGCCTTCTCGCATCTCGTTAAGCGAGGTTTCACAGATAGCTTCCAGACTAGCTAGGAGGGCTCCTGCGAGAAATCAGTATCCTCCACAGACTTCTCAAAGCCTCCTACTGATGCAATTATCTCTTCTGAGGCTCTGCAAGCCTGTGCTTCCCACCCAGCTTAGGCTTTCATGTGGGCACTGCTCTATACGCCAGCATGCAGAGACGACCCAACTTTCAGCTGGCTGGAGTGGTACTAGCAGCATGCAGAAGAGCTGCGGAGACTCAATCAGCCCATGCTGGGCTGCCCACCGCCATGCTCGGCTCCTCTGATAGGTTAACTCTTGTAAAGCCAAACAGAGCATCCCTCTGCAACATCATGGTCTGCGGCACTGACACGCCCATGGGACAGTATTTAGTCTGAATATTCAATTTCTTATTCTGTGTGTTATTTTATGGTGGGAATAGGACAGAAAGGAAAACGACGGGAAAATTTATCATCAACAAAGATTTAAAACTGCTCATTTTCTTTTGTCTTACTTTCTCCTTTCTATGCATAAAGTGATGGAACAGATTTTATACTTCGGCTCTGTGATCACTTAAAATGATGTGGATAAATCAAATCTTCAGCAGGCTTAGTTTTCTGGTAGACCAGTGCAACTCAGCCCTCAGCTAGTAATCATTGGTACTAGGGAAAGCACCGGTAAGGGTACCAGTGGAAAGGACGCAGTGGGAACATGTGGCCAAGAGGGAACAGGGAAGTTCAGGACCAGTCTCTGGCACAAACACAGCCATACACTCATTTAAGGAGAACCATCCTAACTGATCTGTGCTTGCGTAGAGGATATGCATCACCATATCTTCATCACTGTCTTGTCTATTAAAGGTGTGAAGGTGGGACTAGAAATCCCCACTCTTTCAGATGCTCAGTTTGCACTCCCTCATTATTTCACCATTTAAGCAACCACTGACTAATCACAAAACCTGCCAAGCTATGTAAAGGCTGCATTTCTAATATAAACCAGCACAATATAACTGCTTAAAACATGCATCAAAGTGAAAAAAACAAAAGAGGTTTTGTCTGTGGAAGACACTGTCACAAGAAACCTAATTTTTATCCATTCGAAAGTATTCATAGACCTTAATGAACAATCTCACTAGTAAAAAAGGAAGGATACAGTATATTTTAAGAAATATTGCTAAAAACCCCCTTGATTATGCTGTATCACCACTAATATATTTACTAAGAAACACGCCAAACCCAGTTACGTAGTGTCTGGAGAGCAGCATAATACAGTCTTAGAAAATAAAGTGAAAAATTGGAAAAATCAATTTGCCACAGCCTGAGGAGAAGCTAAAAACTTTGGAGAAGCACTGAAAAAGCCAAAAGAGATTTCACACTCCACCTACGCTGAGCCTAGATGAGAAGGGTAAGGTCCTTTCAAGGCAGAATTTACAGTCTTCATTCAGTAACCACAATACAAAATAAATCACAACTTAAAGCAAATATAACCCCAAAGATGCTGATATCCCATCCAGGTAGTCCTATCCAACTCATAACTGTAACTTCTCTGCAGATTGAAAAATCACTCCAAAATTGAGTTTGTGGAAAAATGTGCTGTTGCTCTGCATGGCGATGCAGAGTATTCCATCACTTTTCTAACAACAAAGCAGCTATGCAGCACACATCTTCATTTGCATGGTATTTTATATTTGTGTGTTTAATGCCAATTACTGCAGAGGTGGATGTATTTATTTTTCTCAATCTATTTCAGTAGGAAATGACTGGCCATGTCTGAAAGCGGAACTGCACTAGAAATACCTGTGCTGCTTCGTGGCTAGTACCACTCTCCACTCGTCCTAGTGAATTCATGCTCACATCCTATAAAAGCAGAGGATGTAACACCTCAGCACTCCTCGATGCGCAGAAACAATAGCGGTTTTGGCTTTCTTACATCTTATACTAACTCACATGTGGCTGCCTTTGCCTTCAGGAAATATCCTGAACTCCAGCTGGTTTCAGTTCTTTTTTGGTGTTTGTAGGAACCTGTACTTCTATATTATAACAGCTATAAATTAACGTACATTCTAATCTTCACAGTCACTTAGTTGAGGTGAGGGAAACTGGGCCACTGCCTTTAAAATAGTCCCTTTTACCATTCTTCCTCATGCTAAAGGTTTTGTATGGCATATCAGGATTTATTTATTTATTTAAATCTTGCAATCTTCTGGTGGAAAAGTTTCATGATTTTCCAAGGTAAAAACTTTAACTTTGGGATTACTTTCTCCCTTTTTGCTATATTAAGGGATGATAATATACTGACTTCACTGTCAAGAAAAGCAGATATATCCATATTTTTGGTCCTCATTAGTATACAGAACTGGACCTTGAACTCAGGCTCTAAACAAGTTTTGATTTCTGGGTCTGCGGAGTCAGGGCTGAATGCAGATTCCCACAAGAGCTGGACTTCCCGTGAGTTCTGGAGCTGGAGGGGAACAGGACCCTCTGGTTCTGGGCATCACCTGGAGCTGGTGGAAATTTTCTGAATTTCATGGATGACAGAGTCCATTTTCCTGCTATTTCAGGTATGTCATATAATATCTTTCATGAATTTACAGATTCAAATTAAAATCAGTTTTGTCAGTAGAGTCATTGAAGATGCTTCCAGAACTCCCTTCTCATATAGTTAGGCACCTTTTTCTGTTTCCCAGTCTAAATTACCTATAGCAAGCTTAAATCCAATTATTCCTGGACTAAAACCATTCTCAAGTTAAAATAATTATTTTCTTCCCCTTGATATAATAAAAACTCCAAAACCTTCTCAGATTTTATTTCACAGAGTCAAACGAATCAAGGTCTCCTAACTTTTTGTTTCAAGCTCTCTTGGCTTCTTTGTACCTGGACCAGTGTGAATTCATCCTCTGTGAACATAAGTGTTCTCAGTGGTTTGGAATACTCCAAATTAGATCTCACTGAGGTTTTGTACAATGGTACAAATACTGTCCTGCTCCCACTGAATACACCTCTCAACGTCTCCTACAACTCCATCTCACGCTGTTTAATTTCTGCATGTGCACGTTCTGCCACATATAACTTTGTCTTCAAGTCCAGACAAATGATATCTGTTGTGGTTCCTTTGTCCAAAAATAGAGTTCTCCTGCACAGACACAATGTGTAGCATTTTCCTTCAAGACTTTGCAACAAATTTGGAAGGAAAGGATAGTTAAAGCTTGTATAACCGCTGTTTTCCAGCTTGCAGCTGCCTGAATGGCCCCACTGCTGCTGATAACCCTCATTCTTCCCACTTATGATGGCAGTTGTGACTTGATAAGGTTCACATGTCCAGTTTCAGAAACTAGACTGATCTAAGCTTGAGAATGGAGATAATGAGGTGCCCCCATATGTCAGAATCTACTTTTTTCTTAAAGCTTTGATTATCTTTTATTTGTAATAATTTCTACTTCATCTTCACCTTGGCCTGCAGTCACAGAATGGCCAGCTATAACAACCACTTCTCCTCCAGTGTCTACTCTTGATTTAGCAAAAAAAAAACCCGCAAAACCCCAAGGTTTTACTTGTTAAGACCAAACAAAAATCTTGTCAATACTAGGTCTGATCCCACTTCAGTTACAAGACAGTTTAATAAAGAAAACAAAAGCTGGCTCTGTTTGGAGGAGCAGAGTGAACGAGAGGAGCTCTAGAGGTCCCTTTTGACCCAAGCATAATTGTGCTTCTTGATGAGCACAAGACATACAGTACTTTGGAAAACATGAGCTTAAGTATTACACCAAACATCTGGTTTACAGTCTTTGAAAACTAAATTAATTAGATTAGAAAAGACAAAATTACAAGTACCAAAGTGATGAATAACACTACTGAAAATAGAGCTTAAACTTGAAAACGAGCCTTATCTTCGACCAATAAAGCTTACCGGTCTTAAACAACACACCGCACACATAGGATGCGCCACATCCCTACCACAGGATTTTGCAGATCACATTTTCAAGAATGTAATAACTTAGTAAAGCCAAATAAAAGCAAGAAATCACAGAGCAAGCAGCTAAGATATAATGTTTGACTCTTCATGAGCATTCTCTACCCACCAGTTGCAGAAAAGCACCAAAATGAACTCTGATAAACACATCATCATAAAAGGAATAATCCCTTGTATTTATTATCTGAGGATGTTGCAACTGCTGGAAGTATATTGTGCTGATAAAAAGGACTCTTTCTTTTTCTTCTTCTTCTTTTGTTTTTTTGGTTTTTTTTTTTTTTGGGGGGGGGGTTTCAGTAAAAAGCCCCCTTTACATTAAGTTTTACAACTGACATGCCTAAGAGAATTACAAACAGCACCTATGACCAGCTCTTCTCTGTCGCTGTGAGACTCCTACCCAACAAATCAAACTGATGTGGCAAGAAATTAATTAGTTTCTAGCACCGGTGGTGGTGACACTTCTCTGACCTACAGGAAACTGCTGCTGAGAGTATGATAGAAGTGTTAAAAGAGCAATTAGGGTTGTCACCTAGCATATTCCCAGGAGAAAAGTGATGGATCCTTATTCCTGGACTCATCTCCTACTGATGGTGGTGTGTTGATGAATATTGCCACTGCTTTGAACAACGCCAAGAAGAGGTATTTTATCACAGTGACAGGCACTGGCCTTGACAGCACGATGTTGTACCAGCTCTTTTGTGCTACGGAGTGGCCAGTCTTCTGGGTCGACATATACCACCCTGTCACGATGGATTTTATTTCTTTGAGGGCTGGTTTTATATGACTTTATATGATTTTTATATGACGCACGCTGATGAATACTTGAATATCCAAGTGGAAGATTCAGAAGCCAGCACCAGGAAACACACAATAAAAATCTGAGCAATTATTATAGACATAATTAAAAACCATTTTGACCCTTCAAAGAAACTTTCTGCTTCTTTTATCATTTGTATCATCCAAGCAGATATTTAAGAACAAATTGTGATGAATCCCAACATTGTGTTTGAATATGAGGACATTTAACATGGGAAGCGGCAGAACAACTTGCATCAGTAAGTATGAGCAGGTGCAAATTTGTTCTCCCCTTACTTCACAAATCCAGTATGCAAAGGTATTGCATGGCAGGACTGCAGCTGTTCTCCAGCTTCCCAGAACTTCAGTCCACGTACAATTTATTGGAGCATTATCAGCTTCATCTGGAGCAAACCCCTGCATACACCACAGTCCCATGCAACAGCCCTAGCACATTAAATGGCTCCAAATCAGTCAAGGTAAGACCATGTCTATTTTTGTGAGGCAGATATGCTCTGCCATGTATTGTATTTCTAATTCAAACCTGAAGTTTAAATGAGAGATGGACCTGAAATAAAATCATAAATTATAACCACACTGATAGCTGAGTGACGTGCCCCAGAGAAGCAGCCTCTCTGAGTCCAAGCTCCTCCTCTGAGGGGGTGAAGTGCCTCTCTGGGTCTGCACTAAATTACTTCAAGTGTTAAAATGGGCAATCTCTTCTTGAAATTTGCTAAGGGCTTAAAAGGCTTTTAAAAAAATGTCCACACTTAAATAAAATGATTGAGAACATTGAAGGAGGTTGGTTTCATAGAATCATTGAATCATTTAGGTTGGAAAAGACCTATGAGATCATAAAGTCCAACCATTAACCTAGTTCTGCCAAGGCCATCACTAAACAATGTCCCTTAGCACCGCATCTCTGTTTTTTAAACACCTCCAGGGATGGTGATTCCACCACCTCCCTGGACAGCTTGGTCCAATGCTTCACCACCCTTCCAGTGAAGAAACATTTTCCTAATATCCAGCCCAAATCTTCCCTGGTGTAACTTGAGGCCATTTCCTCTCGTCTCGTGTTATATCGGAGAAGAGACCAACCCCCACCAGCCTACAGTCTCCTGTCAGGCAGCTGTAGAGAGCAATAATGTTCCCACCAAGTCTCCTCCTCTCCAGGCTAAACAACCCCAGTTCCCTCAGCTGCTCCTCATCAGACTTGTGCTCCAGCCCCTTCCCCAGCTCCGTTGCCCTTCTCTGGACACGCTCCAGCACCCCTACGTCCCTCCTGCAGCAAGGGGCCCAAAACCGAACACAGGGTTCGAGGTGCGGCCTCACCAGTGCCGGGTACAGGGGGACAGTCCCTGCCCTGGTCCTGCTGGCCACGCTGTTTCGGACACCAGCCAGGATGCTCTTGGCCTCCTTGGCCACCTGGGCACAGTGCTGGCCCATGCCCAGCCGGCCGTCAGCCAGCACCCCCAGGGCCTTCCCCGCCAGGCAGCTTCCCAGCCGCTCTGCCCCAGCCTGTGGGGCTGTGTGGGGCTGCTGTGACCCACGGGCAGGACCCGGCACTGAGCTTGGTTGAACCTCATACAGCTGGCCTGGGCCCATGGGTCCAGCCTGTCCAGACCCCTCTGCAGCGCCTGCCTGCCCTCCAGCACGTCAACACTCCTGTCCAGCTTGGTGCCATCTGCAAACTTACTGAGGGTGCGCTCAATCTCCTTGTTCAGATCGTCAATAAAGACATTAAACAGGTCTGCCCCCAGTACTGAGTCCTGGGGAACACCACGTGTGACTGGGCGCCAGCTGGGTGTAACTCCATTCGCCACCACTCTTTGGGCCCGACTGTCCAGCCGGCTTTTTACCCAGCACAGAGCACACCTGTCCGCACCATGAGCAGCCAGTTTCTCCAGGAGAATGCTGTGGGAGATGGTGTCAAAGGCTTTACAAAGGTCCAGGTAGACAGCATCGACAGCCTTCCCCTCATCCCCTAGGCAGGTCATCTTGTCATAGAAGGACATCAGGCTCGTCAAGCAGGACCTGCCTTTCACAAACCCATGCTGGCTGGGCCTGATCCCCTGGTTGTGCTCAGGACGACCTGCTCCACAACCTTCCCCAGCACTGAGGTCAGGCTGACAGGCCTGTAGTTCTCCAGATCTCCCTTCCTGCCCTTCTTGTAGGTAGGTATCACAATGGCTAACATTCAGCCTCCTGAGATCTCCTCAGTCAGCCAGGACTCTTGATCAAGGATGGAGAGCAGCTTGGCGAGCTCCTCTGCCAGCTCCCTCAGTACCCTTGGGTGGATCCTGTCTGGCCCCACAGACCTGTGTGTGTTTCCACCATTTCTAATCGACTTGACATTGAACTGCATTTTACCTCAATTATATATAAAGAAAACCAATCTATTCAGAGCTGGAAAGGGAGAAAGTTCAAGTAGGATCAGACTTTGGGCATAAATCCCATTAAAAAGAAAACTTACGTTATTTAAAACAAAGCACTGGGGTTTTGCTTATGGTTTGTTGTTGTATCCAGTTGCTTAAAACCCACTAGTTTAATAATAACATCTACAGAACAAGAAAAAAGAAACCTTTTTATATCTCTCAATAGTAACAGAAAGATTATGGGCTATCTTCCTTACAATCATTATTTAGCTCAAATGCCAGCAAACCACAGCAGAATTTTAAATAGGCTATACTTGTAATTTATGGGTATCACTTTTCATACCTCACATAAAGTATGACAAGGATTATTTTGTACTGTTTTACTATATTATGGCCTATGTCGTCTTCTATAACCACAAAATACAAAATCTGCATCAATGATCAAGGACGGGAAATTGCGTTGCTTTTTTTTTTTAAAAAAAATCTACCTATAACTAACTTTCACCTTACCTGCAGCAATCAGAGCAGTGGGAAGCCCAGAAATCTTATCTATAGAAATGAGGTCCGTGACTGAATTATACAGATATCTTTTGAAAACAGTAATCTTAAGTAGTCTGCAAAAGTTATCTGGGAATCAAGGATTACATTTTTTATAAGTGTTCTTATATTAGTATTCACAACGTGGATCTTTCTTCTTGGTAGTAATAGTACCACTAGGTGTTCTTGGGACGTCAATGTATCTATTGGAATGCAATTTCTGCTCAATTAATCTTCTAAAGATGTGAAATTCTGGTGCATTCAAGACATAGTGAAGTTTTAGATAAAAGTTACTGTCTTCTCAGATTATTAACGTCTCACATGCATATTTAAAGGAAGGAGTCCTATTAGCTTTATACAGGCAAAATAAAGGCATGCCTAGGTCAACACTTGTCAAACTTTTTGATTCAAAGACATTTTTAAAAAAAATATGTAGGGTTTTTTTTTTTTTTTTTTGAGAAAGATCCATGGAAAAACATTATATTGTTTTAGCTTAGAACCAACATGTTAAAGTATTTATTAATGGGTTTTATTCATCATTCTTTGCACATGTCTGCATGTGACAGTGTGTTCAGTCTGCAGGCTGGGGATATTTTGGGTCCCTGTGCCATACTCTAAACTGAGTTTCACAGGCTAAGCCCTATTTAACTTGTCCTGTAGCAAAACCACATAGACAGTGATGAAGAAAACCAGTTGATAAGAATTCTTAGGTCTCACAGAAAAAGACTAAAGGTAAGTAACACTTCACCTTTTAGTACTAAATGTAAGTAAGTATATTTTCCAGTTTCTGAAAAAAAAAATCATATTAACTAAACAGTGCGATTTTCAACAAATTTTTATCTGTACCATTGCTATTTTATTAAGAGACTTGATCTGAGTCTTTCAGTATCATTTTATGACACATTAAAACCACATGTTCACTAAACACATAAGAAAGCTAAATATTAGCAGGAACAACATGCCAAATATGCGTGATACTGCATTATTTTCTGATATATATATAAAGATAATAATACCACATTATTCACTGATAAGAACTTACCAAGATTCACCACAGCTAACAAAACTCATGTGACCACAGTTTTCTTTGGCCCTTGTAGTCGTCTTTGATGGTGAATGAGATACAAGCCAAAGTCTAACATTTCCAAAAGCCAGTACTGCTGGGAAAGGTGGCAGATGAAATTGGGAAGTCTGCCTATACACCCATGAGAAGCAGCATCCTCACCTCAGCTGTTCACCAGGTGTTAACACTTGAAAGTGGAAAATACTCATTACTAAAGCATTGGCACCTGCAGCCAGATGAGATATTTTGCAAAAAACCCCAACCCTCTTTATTAATTTTAATCAGCTTTTCTTATTGCTTCAGGGAAACAGGGATTATTGGCAGCATTGGCGTGTGAACACTTGCAAGTCAGGTACTTATAGGCTGTTATGTGACACAGGGTCTGCTCTGCCTTTTACTAGGCAGAGAAACTCAGCTTTGTGCTGTCCCTTGGGGAACCCATCTGCTTGGGAAGGGAAATCCAGTAAAACACAACAGCTGCAAGAATGCACTAAGAATATACACTGCAGATATTCACATGATCAGCTGAAATCCTTCTCTTTTCAGTCTTTTAAGGGGGAAGAAGAAAAAAGAGATGGGTATCTCTTCCCTTACCTTTGGCTACTGAGTCACGTGTGCAAACTTACCTGGTTTTAAAATGGTGTAATTGCACCCATCTTGTCACGGCTGGATTTGTGGATTCTTTGGTACATGCCAAGGACTATTCCTTCACTAATTCACTCTGAAGAGTGAGTTGAACACAAGGCGTAAGGAGGTGTGAGCGGCCGATGGGCCACAGCAAGTCTTCTACTGACAGTCCAACCAAATAAATGATCTCTGAGGTCTTAAACAGCCTATCTGAACCACAGGAAGGTGTAAGCGAAGCTTCATTTCCAGCTCAGTTCTATTTGCAATTATGAACTGAATTGCAACAATAAATTGAAATGGCAGTACTTCAACCTTAACAGGTGTTTTGTTATGGAAACATCAGGTCATGGAGACAGTTGGTTCCTTCCCTCCCAAGCTTTTTCATTTCTATTCACTGCCTTCAAGATTTTTATCAACTGGTGTAATTTTTACATACTGAGCCCCATCAGGACTGCATGAGTCTGTGCTAGATCCAGGGATTTATGACTTTCTTGCATTTACTTGTACTGATCTGTGTGCATCATGACTGTAAGACTGATCCTACAGATCAATGCCAGAAACAGGCTCTTCATATTATCAGCTTATGCAACAAGGATGCAAGTTAGACTAGATCATCTTGTTTCAGAATAAGTATAAATATTCCCTATTTAGAAATATGGAACAAATATTTCCCAAGGATTTCAGAAATATTAATCTGTATGTTTTTCTGCCTTGCAAGACTAACGAACAAAACCTTACTCATTGAAAATCTTTTAATTTCCCTCCTAGAAATGCTCATTTTAACATGTTTTAGAAAGATTTGTATGCTAGCAGGCTTTTGCATGCTTACTAAGCCGCATTACTCCAGCATTTTTTTACTGAAACCACTGTTGCTGCCTCCTGCTTCAGTATTTAATTCTTATCACAACCACAAAGACCTTGTGCAATACGTTGACCGTGACAGATGAAAGTGAAAATCCTCTGTTGAAGCAAATAAACCCAAATTTCTTTTGGAGCTAATTACATACCAATTGTTTATGGGTAAAACTAATAAAAGTATCAGAAAAAACTTACATTTAGGAGCCTTTTTTTGTGTGTTTGCTTGGAAGCAGTTACTGTAGGAGTCATGTCCCAGTTTGGCCCATGTAGGCAACTGGAGTCAGTGGTGTGAAAGTGGAGCTCTCTGCCTTGTAAGCAGCTTCTACAACAGAATTTACTTGCAAATTTACAACTACCAAGTCTTAAAAGTCCTGCAAATGACACTGCTGGGGTGTTTTGCATTTGCAGGCATGACTGCAGTGTCCTTTTGTATAGCAACTGTTATAAAGACTACCCCTACTTGTGCTTGCAACAGTTATTTTTTCCCATTCTCTTTCCACTCATTCTATCCTTTTTTTCCCCTTTCAAATCTTCACAGTTTTAATTTCACTTTATTGCACTTTTTTATGCTCTTCCAATAAGACACAGAGCCAGTGTGGGGGGAAAAAAGGCATATTTTGCACTAAAAGGCAAAATACAAAGGACACGAGGGAACCAAAGCAGCAGCCTATACAAATGTATTAACATTTCTGGGCTGTATTGTTTTTTCTTAAATGACCCATATTCATCATGCAACGGTTGTCAGTCTTGCAGCTGGTAAAGCATTAGACAAAGATGCCAGATTTCACTGTATTCCACCACGCATGATGCAGCAGGGTCCATCGTCAGCCGTCAGTGCTGTTGACAAGCCTCTAGGTGCATGTTTCCCATTACTGAGATGGCAACAACACTCAGAAATCAGCCTCTGCCGATAAAAAAAACATTTCCAGTGAATCTACTCCATCAGGAGCATGCCCAGTGCCTCCCATAGAAATCACTCAATAATATTTATATGATTTAGTATACTGTTTTCAGAAGACCAGATAGACAGGGAAGAACAAACACATTTCTCTATAGGAAATAATACCGATTATTTTTGTAGGCAAAATGTGGTTTAAGTTTAGTATGGATGAAATGAAAGACTAAAGCAGAATCAGTGATGTACTGCTGATGCTAGGATGTTAGTACCTATTTGCTTGCAAAATCTATTAATGATTTAAACCAATTATTCTTGTAATTTATTCTGAATTATTATAATGAACTAGTGTCTCACTAGCAAGTAATTAATAATATTCCCTATGTGAAACAACCCAGAGGTATGAAATGACCGATTTTTTCATTAAAAGAAAAGAGCACTAGTATTCTACCACACACTGTACATTATCACTTTAATCAGCCAGTGGGTGACAAGAGTGTCTTCAAGATCTATTAAATGTTAATTATCACATTCCAGGACAATTTAATTAAATCTTGGGCAAACCAGAAGAGTTCTAGAAACTAGAGCCTTGCAGACCTACTCTGCATACAAAGCTAGACAAAGCCAAAAGACCAAGAAACTTGCACAAGCGAGAGGAAACCAGTGTTACAGTTGAACAGAGCATGTGTCACGTTTTACTAAGTTCTGAAGAGTAAAAACTTTTTCATATGTACTAAGATGATGATGTTTATGTATCTATACAGGCATATTATTGTTGCTTTTCTAAGTATTTTTACTTTTTGAAAAAAATTGGTAACACTAAGAAGCTCTCATGAAAGTATTTTGAAAAGGAAATAAAAAGTAGCAAACCACAAAATTTTGCCAAGATTACTTGCAGAAAAGTGATTTGCAGAGCAGCAGCAACAGAATTTGGCATACTGAGCCACAAGAAATGGTCTTTGACCTGTTTTCTTCATGAAAGACTTGACAGCTGCACTTTAGCGTATTATTTAGTAAGTCACTAGAGAGAAACATAAACAGGGAATAGAAAAACACTCACTCTCTCAAATAATTACTTCACTTCGGGTTATATTGATATTTTAACCTTGTTAAATAAATCAAAGAGTTTGGAGGAAACAAAGTCCTATTATTAGTAAACCAATTAATTTTCAAAACATGTTAATAAGCAGAGTATCATCCTGCTAAATAGCATGAATAAAACCTGAGATCAAAGTCTAGCTAATGAAAACAGATGCTCTTCTGAGTAACTTCTACAGAACTAAACAGATTAAGAACTTGGGGTTCCTGTTTAGTTTTTACTTGTTCAAGCTATTTAAATCAAGTATAATATTTTATTGGAATAAAATCACAGGAACCTGTTATGTGTCTGATTCTTTACAGCTTATTCAGGCCAAATTGCCAAGAGAGGAGACCTATTGCTTACAAAGACAGGACCCACTGAAGCAAGGAAGAAACCAAACTCTTGTACTTCTCTTGTTCTGGCTATGACGTGAAAAATACATGCACAACATAGCCTTTAAGTTTTCAAATTAAAATCGGAAAAGCAAGCAAAAGCTACTTCTCTGGTTCTGTATTACCAAAAGATGACTGAGACAGACAGTAACCTATACAGAAGCCACATGATGCCTCTACAGCTCAAAATTGAAGGCATCAGTGACCATCTCTGTATGCTCTTCTGGACCTCAGGAGGAAAACATGTTGCTTCATGATATGCAAAAGCAACAAAAGTTTCCAATGCATTTGTGTATTTTGTTCTAGGAATGAGTGTAGGAACCTACTTATACCTTAAATTTTTTCTTTGAAAACTGGAGAAAGGTGGCATGAAGGCTTACAACTTACCAGTGAATGGAGAAGAGAAGGGAAACAGGGCGGTAGGAAAGGACAGCTAAATTGGATAAGCAGCGTATCCTTGGGCAAGGAAGTACACAGAGAAAACTGAGGTCCTTTAGCATTCGTTAAGCATATCTACACCATGTACACATTCTCACTGAAGCCCACTCTCTGATTATCTGAGAAACCCATATCCAAGACCTGCCTCTTGCTAGCCCCTACAGCTCCTGCAAGAGACACTTAGGACTAGAACCAGCAAGGAGATTGAAAAAAGATGATATGACCTGCAAGCGGTGAGTTATTGCCCGACTGCAGATGAGTAAACTAATGAAAGCATGCCCTAATTAAACCATGTCTCTTAGAGTGTATGCCTCCCCAGCAAGTCCTGACTCACTGCAGATGGTGCCATATAAAGGCCATAAACCACCACAGATTACGTCAGGAGGGAACACCTGCAAAGAGTCAGGGCAGTAATCAGCAAAAGCCTGCAATGCTACTGGCAAATGAATTCTAGCAAAGCCTTATCAAAGCCTGCCATCAAACATGCCACCTTCATTTTAAACTGTGTGCCAATAATGTGCTTCCTATCAGCTGGGCTGCTCATTTTGTGGTCAGAGTATTGGATGAGACCATGCTCCTGCTCCTCTCTGTGAACACAAGAAATCATATTATTCTCATAATCTCATAAATCTCATCACATACAACAAAGGAAAGAGAGAAAATACATGCCCATGATCATGATGAAATCCAGTATAGTGGATTTGATTTTGTGTAACATTATCCACTAAACTATGCCTACTGAGGTAAATAAATACCATCCTTTGGTACAGTTTTAACATTTTGCATGGTTAGATTTGCTGCTCAGGAAAAACAGCCTCTGAGAAAAGCACGTATTTTTTATCCCAGCTAAATCTGAAATGTAAAGGTTTGCCTACGTAGCAGAGCAGTGCTGCACAGAGATAACCCAGATGACTTTGAACATCCTAAATGAGTTTAGGGACTGGCAAGTCTCGCTCTGTTGGCACAGGGCTCTTAAGGACACACATCCAGCCGGCTGGATTCCCGTGTGGTTACTGGCACATATGCCAACTAATTCCCTAAACATGGTGGCTTGCTTTTTTTTGCACAAGCAACATTTTTCAAGTAAACATGACTGCCTTCCCCTTGTGTTTTTAGAAACGACAGTGAACTTAATCATATATATTCAAGTATTCTCTTGGTTAGAAAAGCAAAGGAGATGAACTAATACTAGAAAGTATGGCAACAAAGTGCAAATAATTTGGAAACATGGTAGCCTTTTGAATAAGCAAATATTGCCAACAAAACTATCACCAAAATCACAGGTAAACTGAGGACTTCTGCAGCTGTTGGGAAGTATCTGCAATATAATTTGTGAAAACTGCTGGGCTTAGGGGTCTGAAATAAAGTCCCTTTTCCTGTGACTGACTCATCTATCTTCAAGGCTTGGTTACTGATAACATCTTGAGCCTCAATGGAAAATGAAGATGCACAAATTATGAAGCAGCCCAATGCCTCTCCTGAACACTGGGAGGCACAAAGTGTCACTGTCTCATTACTAAATCAAAGCTCCTGACAATTAAAATACTTCCCTTCCACTCTCTCACTATCCTTAAGATGGAATCTCCACATGGGAAAAGTATCTTCTACAGCCATAAAAGGAAAAAAAAAAAAAAAGGAAAAATAAGGCTATAAGGTTAACTAAAGTACTTTATTACAAGCCTTTTGTGAACAGTCTTAAAATGATGAAACATTTTCTAAATGAGCTTGCATTCCTCTGGGATGCTCTGCTTAGAGAGGTGATATCTGTAAGACATCAAATGTTGCTCAAGGACACATGCTGGGGCTTAGTTTAAAATCTAAAACTTCCCTAAATTCTTTGTATCAGGGCAATAAACCAACAGCACAAAAGGCTCAGACCTTTCTAGCGTTCCAAAGATTTTCAGCTCTCCTAGGCAGAGGGATTTGTCAAAAACTGCCAATTATTTGTCTTTCTCCAAACCTCTAGGAATCTGTCCAGAAAGGACACATGATGCAAGATTAAAAAATACACTGTGATGCATATGGATTACCTCCTTTGCTCTTCTGGACCCCTGCAAAATCCATGCAGATTAGATATATTCCTGTTTTCATTACAATAAAAGACTGGGCTCAATAGCTTTTTGAAGCAAATAGCTGCAATAATCCCTTTTAAATGCCAAACAGTTTAAAATTACTTCTCTGGTATTTTTTTCCCTAGGAATTTTTTTAAAGCAGCAGCCACAAGTTCTCATTTAGGAAGTCCAGGTTGGACATAATTGAAAACTTAAGAAAAACTTCCAGCAGGGCAATAGGTTGACTGGTAACTGATGCTCTGTCCTTGGAGATTTTCAAGATTAGGCTGGACAAGGCATCGATGAATTTGCTCCAGCATCTGTGACAGCCATGCTTCAAGCAGGAAGTCAGAGCTCCCTTTCAGCCAACATTCATCTGATTTTTGTCTATTTCCTGTACAAGAGTCCCCCTCTCTCCCCAGTACATTCAAGTAATTTTTAAGATTTGTGTAAAATAAGGGTCACTTTCTAGACTAAAACACAATTTCACTAAGAACTGCTAAAAGCATGGCACAAACTCCAGGTCACTTGAATAGCAAGAACCAAATGCCTTTTTATGCCACCTCTCAGTTTTCTTCAAGGCAGCTATATTCAGAGAAAGCTTGAAGAAAGTACTAAGAGAATTTTAGATGTGGATTTCAGATGCACGATAAGAGAGAAAATCACAACTAGTGTTATCTCTACTTTAAAAGCACTACATTAACCAATGGTAATGTAAGATGTTGGAAATACCTGGCTTCAGAACAGAATAATATTGAGTTTAAAATTCATTCCATCTCCTTTTGCAAAGTTTCAGCCCATTACAGGAAGAAATGTAAAATGTCCAAGTTTAAGGTATTAAAATCATAGGGAAGCCTTCACCAGCAGATGCAGTGGGTAACACATATTACCTCCCAGGTATTTGATGGAGGAAAGATTTACCCTACAGCTCTTGCATAAAAGCTTGTGAGTAATTTTTGCAAAGCCTTTCCAGGTTATTTATGGACTGATGCATACACTGCCTTTTAACTTCCAAATATTTACATCAAGTTTTACCTTGCTTAATTTCTCTCCTTTCAGCACAGAGGTGAGAAGATGCTCCTGACCGCTTCTGCAATCATGTGTGTAGAGGAGCTGGCTCTAGACTGGAGTTGCACACCAACTTGGCATGAAGGAGCTCTATGTTTTCTGTCATTAAAAGCAATTCCTTGGCAAGGAATTTCACAGGTTTCCCTCTTCCTGACTTAATTTCAGTTTGGGCTTTTTTTTTTCCCCTGGGTTAAATGTGACCCCACCTACTCAACTGTATAAGACAAAAAATTATTTTGAGGGTTACCAGGACCAGAAGCAGCTCATCTACACATTTCACGTCACCATCTCTGCCACAGCATGGTGCAAAAGTCACTTAGGCATTGCAGAAGACATAAGAATTAAAAATAAGGGTATCCTCACAGTAATGCTTTTTGTAGATTTTTAGCTAGATTACCATCTGGCTTTTCCCAATGTTACTAATTCTTCACTCAGGAGTTGACTTGGGCTGGTCATCTCAACATTAAAGTTACCTAAGAGACTAGATGGCTTCATTTGGAAGAAATTTAAAAAAATTTCTTTGTGACACCAGCACAGGAATTATTTTTCAAAAATGACATATTAGGAAAATATAAAGTGTATTTGGACCCAAGAGAGTAAAACCAAGCCAAGAAAACCATTGTCTCTCTCTCCTTACTTAATGCTCAGCTCCTCTTGCTAAGTTTATTTCCTTTTCACTAATCTGTGGTCTCTGTTTGAAAGGGAAAAAAAGCACAAGACTCACATTATTGCACAGTTTAAGATAACTTCTTTGTAAAGTTCCCAAATGTCTTCTATCTAAAATTACACTATGGAATGGGAAAATAAAATAGCACCTAGGACAAATGATGATTAACCTGCTTTAACAGCTATTATCATCTCTTTAAGATCATGGCAAAAATTATTCTAAAATGTTCCAGCTTCTTCTCAATTCTATAATTGAAAACACTTTTCATTTAATTATAACATGATTGAGAAAATAATGGAATTTAGCAAGTGCCTTAAAGATGTGTGGTTTAGAGCTTTAGACTTCAGGAAACAAGAACTTGATTTTACATAGCCCAGAGGCTGGGGGAAAAGAATTGAATTTGATGGTAATATAAAACTTATATGAATTTAAATCTCTGCCAGCCTCTTTAGCAGTCAGAGTGAAATTGCTTCATTAAGGAAGTTCTGCCATATAAACCTGTAACACTTGTTTCAGCCTGAACAAACATAAGATTAAATTGAGATGAAGGTTGGCCACAGCCTTAGTACTTATAAATGAGCTTCTTCTCTTTTTACTGAATATAAACACAATTAAGCGTCTGAAAACAGCTGTGTTCAATCCAACGCATGCAGCTCAACATTTCCTCTCCAATACTGTTGGACTTGGGATGATTTGTGTTCGCTGATGGCATAACTCCTGAGAGCATCATTTACATCTGCAAACTGCCCCCAATCACTGTGTACTTCAAACAGCAAAAGCCTGCAGAGACCTTGGTAACAAACATATATATTTGCTGAAATAAATATAGGAAATATATTCATCAGCAGCAAATTAGCATTTTCTAAAGGGTCTAATGGTGAAGACCTACATGTATCTTAAGTATGGCAGGAACAATAATGTGGGCAGCAAAATCTACACTCCACATCAAGGCCAAGAGAAAGTGGCTGGCTGGTGAGGAACAAAATAAAATATGTAGTAGAAAGCTGTATACTACAGCTCAGACTGGCTAGACATAAGACTTAGCACATCACTAGTACTCTGCTGCTGTCACAGGCAGGGTAGTAAAGATGAGTTCAAGGGGGGACTGAAGCCGCCAGCTTTGTGGGTCTTCTCCCAGGGTAGGGGGCATCAGGAGGAAGCAAAAAGGTACTTTTTAGACAATTGTAATAAATGGGCAGTAGATGCCAAAATCATCAGTGACTACAGGGAAAGGTCGGATGGGGATAAGTCATGAAAGCAAAGATGAAAAGTTGGTGTTTGAGGCAAGAAAACAGGAGTCAGGACCCAAATCATTCAGGGGTAACAGTAATGGCAGCACCAGTCTTACATCTTTGGAGTAACAGAAGTCCATAAAACCTCTGGAGGATTTTGCTATATGAAACCATCTTGGAGATTTTCTATACAGAGAACTTGACAGATCCGACCTAGCTTGGAGGTGAGGTTTCTGAGAAACATGCAGATGACACGTGCCTTGGAGACATGAAGGACAGAAGGGATGGCACTGCTGTGCACAAAGGAAGAAACAAGTAGGAAGTCTGCATAACTTATTGGAAGCACACTGGCAGCCCGTTCTCTCTAGGATGTGTCCAAGATTCGTTTGGAGGGAGACAAGTCCAGAAATGAGCTGTGAGACATCAGGACAGAGTTAATGAGCTGAAATTCCTGTAAAGAGAGAAAAAAGGCACAAAGGAGGCAACAACTCCTGCAAATCCCTACACAGTGGCTAAAGAACAGACATGGTTTCTCCACCATGTACAGTAAGCACTAAATCAGAGATGTCAAGAGAAGGCCATAGCTGGCAGCTCTGAATTTCAATGGCAACTCTAAAAGGACAAAAAAAGGATTGCTGGTTCTGTTTGGGTTTTGTTTTTGTTTTTTTTTTAATGAACGCTTAAGAGTGGCTTTACTGAAAGATCAACAGTTGAGTTGATAGACCAAAAGCTGAAGAAATGAAGGGAAAAAGAAAAAAATATAATCCCCGCATTTAGGGTAATGTGTGGACATGCATTTGGACATGGCCCTGAGTGACCTGCTCTATTTAGACTCCTTTTGAGCATGGAGTTGTACCAGATACCCACTACAATCCCCTTCCAGTTTAAATCATGAGTAGATGATGCTGTAATACTGGAAGACAAGGAATCCCAACAGCTTTCAATACAATAAATAGTATCAGTAGCGAGAACAGAGGAGAACAGGGCAGCAGCTTATATCTCTGTGACTGAGGAGATCAAAATGTGCTCATCTGGAGAGATGTAAGATCTAAGAGACAGCAAGAAATGAAGGGAAAGAGTAAAGGAAGATACAGATTATGGACAAGATATGTGTTAACAAGGGCCATGAAGATGACTCCAAGAAGAGACTAGGTGAGATTTTTTTTGCATCTGCAGCAGTGAAGGAGGATGAGCTGCAGTGGGACATGGGACAGCAAGTCAGGAGAACTGTATCTTGTCCATTTTCTCTTTGAAAAGAGAAAAGCAGCAAGCTATTGTGCAGAGAAAGGAGACACAAGCTTGATGAATAGTGGTCAGGAAATGAAAAGACAGCCAGGTGACTGTTGTTTAGTTAGAGGTACAGCAGAACAGGGAAGAAAATAATCATAATTAAGGAAATCAGCCTGCTGCAGGATTTCTGCCAGTACAGTCTGGCAGCATGAGCAAATGAATTTGGGGATAAGGACCTTGTGTTTAGAGGACAAAAAAAGAGAGAGGGTTTGAAGCCTTAAACCTTCAGAGAATCAACTGCTGCAGGGCTGGGTGCGAGAAGATGAGGCCCCAGGGAGGTAAAGAGAGTTCCTGGTGACCACGAGAGGGGCTGGATGGGCTCTCAGCCAGCCAGATGCCTATCAATGGTGCCGAAGCGATTAGCAGATAACTCAGTCATGGAAAAGGCAGCATGGTCCAGTCTGTCCTATAAAAACCTAGAAACAAACGGTTAACCCCAGCACTGAGGGTGGGCCTCCTCAAAAGAAGAGAAGCCTTGAAAAAGGCTACCTTTGTCCACCAGTAGCCTGATGCATTGAAGAAAGCCATTCCAGCCATGAGGTCAGACTGCTTCACACATTGTCCCACACAATTGGGACAGCTGTAGTTTATTCCCTGATTAAATTTGACCTAAAAATGGAAAGCTCGAGCCCCAGACAAAGTTTCTGAGGGTCAGTGATAACATGGTTCAGCCTAACAAAACGTTAGTAGGTCATAAAGTACCTATAAGGAGCACGCTAAACAACGCTGCATGTAACAACCTGAATCTTTTGTGTTAAGTGAACAGATACCTTAAGTGAACACCGACATCAACGTTACAAATACATAACTTCTAATGGGAATGCTGTTTCAAAAAACCAGCTTTCAGACTTTTGTTAGGGGAGCCAAACATAAAGGTAATACGAGCTTTGCACATGAAGTCCCATTGCTGTAACAGGAGCACTGCTGCGTCTTGCAAAAGCTATGCTCAGATTGCAGCTTTGCTTAAAATAAGACCTGACTTTGTTTAGTGATAACACAATCTATTTATTTTTAAATGTTATAACGTTCAGGGTGATTACTTCCAGCCAGCCTAGTTGCTCTCCAAGATCCCAGTGGTGAGGCTGGCTCCAGCTCCCCGTTCGGAGCCCCAGCAACACCCCATGGGGACAGGGATAGGCCGGGACAACATATTTTTGCTTTAACATGCCGAGTAGTTAGAATTTTGACTGTATCACTTGCATCAACAATCAATGCAACTTACTTTGTGTTCAGAGGCTGTAACTGAAAACAGAGCCATCAGAGCCCCATTTGCCATCACCAACATAAACAGACCCTCTGCCAAGACTTGAAATGGGGAAATGATCTGTTCTAAGACTTAAAATTGATGTTAATAATAAAATCAAATTCAAAGCAGGGGTCTGGCAGACTGAAATAAAAAATATACAGTATAGGAAGAGCATACAGTCAACAAAAGTCCTTGTACTTATGAAAGAAAGAAGAGAAGAAAAGCAAACCTTTAAGAGACTAGGTCTAGAGGTCCTGCACCCATCACCCAACCCCAATGTGCCTCTGCTCTGACAATAAAGCCATTTACACAAAGGGTAGGCACTACTACTCACCTTGTAGGAGAGATTACCAGACTGCCAGCCCAGGTAACCTTTCTCATGCTGTGCTCACACCTGGATTATGAATTAATTTGTTATCGCCAGGTTACAGGGCACACAAGTACATCTCCCACTGCTAGTGCAGCCAGTACCTGTCACTGTCCCTGACGGTTAGACCCATGCAAAGTGACAAGCTTCCTATCCTGTAACAAAGCTACAAAAAAATCCAAAAGCCAGCTAAAAAGGTGGATGAAAAAAAAAAATCTGGCTTATTCCTGTGTTGCTGCTCGGCTGGTATTACTCGTTGAATGATGCTTTGCAGATGACAACTCAGTCTGTTTCAGGGTGACACAGTGTGAGCTATGAAGGTAGTTAGTCCAGTGAGATATTATTAAATGCCTGCGTGGACATGATTTCTTTCTGCAGTATATTAACCAGCTTGGTCCATGTAGTCTGAATGTTTTTTTCCACCACAGGGCACAATAATAATAGTAATAATCACACACTAGGTTTTCCACAGCCACCTTCAGCTGCTTCCACACCATCCCCCCATATAGCAAACAGCACTAGGTTTGCTCTTCAACAGAAAATATCTCCACGATGTAAAACTGCTAGTGCCTGAGAGGCTCAAGAATAGGGGCCATTACTTTAACCCAAAAAAGCAACAAAGAAAAGAGGATTTCTCATTGCATCAATATTTTTGCCCAGCATCACAGTGGGGCAGTTAAGCCATTGCTTCTGCCCCCAGTTTCCAGTGAGATGGCAGGCACAGAGCATGAAACTTTGCTCCATTTATTTTTTTTTGGCTGGGAAAGGGATGGCACTGAAAGCAAAGGTTCTGGGTTATGAGAAGTTCAATTACTTGCAGAAGCGCTCCTCAAGGCAGTCCACTACGCAGGCACTGTACCTTTGCAGAAGGGCCTCAGGTTCTTTGCTCCAGACTTTGGAAATGCAACTGTGAAGTCTTTTGGGTACAACTGATGTTATAGCTTTGGCCACAGAGACAGACTTTAGCCCATCACCCACATTCCTCAGACAACAAGAAAGCAAACCAACCTCCCCCCCCCCCAAAAAAAAAAAAAAATTGAACACACCAGGCTAAAACAGATTCTTAAACTAAATGCTATAAAAAAGGACACTGTTTTTTTGATGTCTTCCTGTCAATTTAAATGACTATTACCTGAAAAGGGTGACCTTAAAATGGTCTTTTAATACTGTAGAGCTCCTAAAAAAATAGAATTAATTAGGCATTCATACAGACAAATGGCCAGCTCCAGTCCTATACATATCTCATCCTTAATTTTGAGCGTGCCTGTGGTAGTTAATTGTGTTACTTAATGGTTGGGCAGTCATAACAAAATATGTGGAGGCTAGATGTTCATCACTAGGCTTCCCACTGGTAATAATCATTATATGCAGCCACTCAGAGGTGCTTTCATTTTTTAGTCCCAAAGGAAATACAGTCATCGATGCCTCAAGGTGGGATTCAGCTGCCCTCCATGAGGCTGGGAGCCCAGCTGTCTGCATGTTCCAGGCAGCGCTGGAGGCGACAGACAGCAAAGGAGTTTCAGCATAGGATGAATCACCCCTTGAAGGGTCACTGTGTTCCTGTAAACCTATAGACTACCAACCTCTAAGCAAAATTAGGTGGGATATGCAGCTCTTGAAAGAAATGTCTATAAATAAGAAGGGACATTGATTATTTCATGGTCTTACAGGACTATACAATTCAACTCTTAAGTGCTAATTTATCCAGTTTTAGTGTTGCTACACAATATTCCTCTTAACTCATAACCTGCTGCATTGATATGAGCAAAACTAAAGTCATCAGGACTCTGGGTTTGCTACATGTAGGAGACAACCCGTAGCCAGTGGCCAATGCTGGAGAACATCAGGGTTGGGATCCTGATGGGCAGGAGAGCTCAGAAAGGGAATCAGGTCATTGAAGGACAACATATTAGAGCAAAGTCATCCTAAAACCAGCAAGTCTATAATGGTGAATACCTTTTTTTTGCTGCTGAATAACCTGGATGACATAAATTAAATCAAAAAGTCATTATGTCCTGTTTGTTAACACTGAATCTGAAAACACGATTAAGAAAGTAACAGGTTATTAGAAATGTGTACTAAATACAAACTTGCACCAACTTCTTCTTCTAAGGATGGGAGCCTAATTTACTACATCATGGCCAAATCATGATTGTGTTAAAATCACTGGCTAATTTAAATGGCCTACCCTTCCTTTGTATTTAAATTATTCAGCATGCAAAATGAAAGCCATGAAAATATATTATTCTGTATATTTAGAGGGGTACTTATTTTAATATGCTTCTATAAGGAATTTTAACGTCTACTATTTTTAAATCACAAAGCTTTAATATTAAAGTATTCCATATTATGATGTCCCTTATAGCCACTAGGTACTGCATCCCAATACTGGGTTACTACGCATCCTTGCAGAAAACCCCCTCAATTTTCTATGCATGAAAAATTTATAAATGACAGTTACTTTATATGGAATTACAAGCCTGACACACAAGACCAAATCCATCCCTGGTATAAAAAAAAGGAGATTTGTAAAGGAGCCACATCACATGATGCTGTAGTAAGTTTGTCTAAAAATAAAAGCAGCCGTACCAGGAGATGCCATAAGCAGGCATTGGCTTTTTAATGCCATTAAATGTGATGACACTCAAGGATGTATGTTTAAATGCATGCATAGCTGTGCAAATGTTATAGGAGTTAGGCAAAGAAACCTCAACAAATGTAGACCATTTTTTACTCTTTTTTTCCCCCTATGATTACATACTGTTGTAAACCTGCTCTGAGGGTTAGCTAATACGAATTATCTTGTCTACATCACGGCTAGTTACGCAAAGCAGCTGGCAGGCTGCAAGTTCGCACGCAGCATCCCTGGCAGTAGTTTGTACTTCTGCCTCTGCATCCACCCTAGGCATCTTTACTTATTTATTTTTTTTCTAAGCAAGTCAAAAGAATTATAATTCAGTGCTGTATTTTTGAGTTCCACTTAATGCTTACAAACCTGAACAGAGCTAGCAGGAGTATTTTGATGGAAGCATTTTCCCCAGAAAATGTGTGATTTCCTCTGAAGGTCTTCTATAGGATATTTTTTTCTCCTCTCCCTATTAACACATTTAGTTTGGATTATGGATAATTTTTTTTTCCAACTGGAAACATTTATCATAAACCAGCGCTTCAGCACTTTGACAAAAGCATCACAATTTTGAGATTTTAGGATAAAATGTTTTGATTCAATCATCAACATTTATTGTTGACAGTGACATGTTGACAGAAAAGTCTTATTGTTGTTGCAAGTTGCTTACAAGTTGCTGCAGGACAGAAATAAGGTGGTTTTTTTCTGTTTTGTTTTATTTTTTCTTTTGCATAGTACAGGTATTGACTGCAAAAAAACACAAGAAGATGCTAAGGGGAAGAGCTTGGAAGATTCAGCCAGCACCAGAAGAAGCCTTCAGCTCTTTAAGGCTATTTCACACCCTCCAAATGAGAAAAGCAAACTGCAGCCTCAGGTTTATGCTCCTTTAAGTAAGCAAGAACCACCAGATCTGATCCCCGTAATCATTTCTGTCACTAACCAGTTTCACTCATCCTGGTTCATAGAAGATATATGTCCCAAATTGTGCTATTTTAAGAATTTTATAAGAATATATACTTTTATATGAATAGCGCTCAAGCAGCTTTCATATCTAGTAAAAACCTACAATATAATACCTCCATGGTATTTCCCCTGCATCACCTGTTTCAGCAATAGTGTTTTTTTCAGGCTATGGAATAATGCTAAGGCAAAAAGACATAAAAAAAAAAATTCTTGGAGAAATTTATTGCAGCAAGTGTAAGCAAATATATTCATAACTATAAACCCCCTGTATTTCTACTTTCCTCCATCTGGCACAGTTTTATTGCCCAATGTTATATCTATTTTAAACTCAGTGGGAGGAATATTGTGCTTGCTCTGTAGGACTACCTCCTCAGAGGAAAGCAAATATACAGTTTTAGTTCCCAGGCTATGATTCAATTGTAAAAAAGCCAGAGCTATTAATAAGCTGTGCTTTTATAAACTAAGAATTATTATCTTTAAGATTCAAAACAACCTGATTATTTATTAACTACATTTGAATCACAAAGTTGGCTCTAAGCATAACTTCCCTGTAGAAACTGGGGCAACTTTATTTATGTACTTTTTGTCAAAAAAGTAGTAAAATTTTGAACTTATTGCTAATTGTCTCCTAATGGCTATTTTTCCCAAAAGGAGTTTTCTGTTTGATATGACTAAATAAAAAGCCAGATATTTGTTTTCTTTTTCTCTTAGACAATAAGGCACATTGTCTAAGGCCTATTTTGTGCACAAGCCTTCTATTAATATGATTTTCTATATTCCTTCAGTAACTGATGTACTTTCATGATTATGTATTTTATGTAAACAGGCTTCTGAAATGCAAAGTGGCTGCTCAAAATGCAGCACAAGGCAGGCAATTGATAAGTCACAAAAGACTCCAATTCTGGTGTTCACTGATCTTGCTTAAGTACATAATCATTTGTTTTTCCTTCTTAACGTGATGTTTACTGTTGCTTGACTAAAGCAGTTTTTGTTCAGCATTACTATAAAATAAAGCTGCATCTCATTTCCAAGTACATTGCCCTGAAATTCAAGAAATTTGGAAGCAAGATACATAACAATAGGAAAAATCAAGCAGCTGAAAACCCCTGATTCATCATCTCACGGCTTAACTCCAGCCCTAATCCAGCTTTTTAAGTGATCATCTAAACACAGACGTTGAAAGAGCCTTTGTGGGTATGATTTTTTGTAATTACTTTCCTTGCTGTATTACTTTGGTCCTAAGGAAACCCTTTGCCTATTCAAGCCTGGAAGAGTAGTTCTGGTGTAACTCTGCCAGGCAGAGCAAATACAAAAAGCTGTGTGGCTTTTTGGGAAGGTTCACCAACACCTGCTGGACTAAGATGTTACCAGCTTTCTACATCACCAGCACACAAATTAGTAAAAAACCTCAAATTATTGACCTTAACAGCTTTTTGTCAAAATGCAGAATGATTAGCTCTAGCTCCAAATATCTTTTTACATACAAAATGTGGTTCCTCTTAAAGAAAAAGTAGGACGGAGTTCTAGAGATCTTACCAAGTCTTTTAAGATGCTAGAATCTATAGCTTGTTGCCATGCCTATAGTCTCAGACAACAGACTCTTGAGCTCTCTGCAAACCAAGAAGTCAACTGCACATCTTAGAACTTGAAGGCAACTTGTAAGAGGAGCAGATGGCCCATCCAAAAAAAAAAACAACCCACATTAAAACCAGCATTTCTTCTCATCCAGCACATTTCAACTATGGAATTAATTGCCACAGAAGGTTGTGGATTTTAAAACTGCTTGCACATGTTTGAAAAAGTAAATATAAACACACCAAAGATTATAAATTATTAAAGCCACCAAGCTCTGGTTCAGGATGTTCCTCAGCAATTGATTCTGGTTGCTGTAAAAGATGGGATGCCAGGCTAGATGGATCTTTGGTTTCATCTTGTGATCCATTCTGTATGCTTATTTAAGACAGGAAGACTCAATAATATAAACTCATTCCTGTTGGAAATGCGTAAGGTAACCTTCATCTCAGTAGTTACAATGCAGTGCTCCTAGGCAGGATTCTGTGAGAGCTAACACATCTTTCTCTGTCCCTCTGGGTCCTTTCCCCCTCATTTCTTGATATATGGGGTGGCTGAAGTTGACACAGCTTCAAAAACCCCCACATTTATTTTTGTTAGGTGACAAATGCATAGCTACGTTTTTGTGAGTTACAGCACACCCAAAAACAGGAGGGAACCTGCCAGTTCATTATAAAAGGCTTTGGATGAGTCGCTCAGTCGGGAACTTCCCATAACATCAAGAGCCTTTGATAACCCACTGAAGATGCCTGTCACAAGCTTCTGTGCAAGCCAACCTAATACTGGCCAGTGTTTTATGAAGAAATAAAGAATGAAGAATGTGTAGTTGGAGAAAGTGAAGTGACTACATCAGCAATCAATATATGCTTGCAATAATGTAATTAAACAAATTGCAGAAGCCCTTATGAAGGTTTCATAGCTTACTTTGCAACAGCAGTATGGTAAAACATCTTAATCTGTGCTAGAGTGACACCCTGTCTAAGGGCTTTGAGACCAGGGCACCCAAGCACCAGAAGCCAGCCTGGCCAGGACAGGGAAACATTCAACGCTACAATCACCACCACCACTACCTGTACCTCTTCATCTCCACAGGGCTCCTGGCTCGAAAACTACATCATCCTGAACTGAATTTCTACCCTATGGCTGTTTTTCCTTCTTTTAATTCTTTCCCCTGTTCCTAACTGGGCTGAAATAGGAACAGTGAATCTCTTTGTACTGTGACCCCAGCACAACAGGTGAACAAGGAACAGTTTTGTGCCAAGGCTGTGAGCAAGAGAAATTGCTGTAGGTGGGAAACATCCAGAATTCTCCCAGCTAGGAGCACATAGCTTATTTTCCCATCCCTTCTCCATCACAGATCCCATTTGCTTTCTTATATTGTTATTTTGCTGCTCCCCAGACTCTTTCCCAACACTCTTTGGTGGCTGGATGCCTCTTGCCCAAGCACGCTGATTTCAACAGACAGACTAGTACTTCTCCCCGCAGAAACAGAAATTAAACTATATTATCCTAGAAGATATATGTATCTTTTACATATTTATTTAATATATTTTAAACATATATATCTTACAAAGCCACCCAGAGATGTCTGCCACATACATATTTACATGACCACCTCTAAGTCATACAGTAATAAATTTTTCAAATCTTCCATCCCACTCCCTTTTCCCAAGAAAATTCAAGACATTTAGGTTAATTAGGTCAGCAGATGGTAAGGTTTTATTGGAAGCATGGTATTGTGAGGAAGGTGTCCGATGAAGATTAAATACAACTCTTATGTTTCCTGAGAATTTCAGTCAAGGACACTGAAAAAGTTTTTCTAGATACAAACCGTTCCTGCACAGTAAGGGCTGAGAGAAATGACAGGGTATTTAGGAATTTAAAACATGTTTGATACCTCCCAAAAGGTGATTTGCAATAAGCAGAAATTTGTACATGTAAAAAAAAAAGGAAGAATGGGCAATGTTTGATACCAAGAGAGTGTGAAAAATACCTTGTTTTACTGCAGATCAGTCTGAACAGGAGTATCCACTTTACAAAATAAAATAAATTTTAAATAGAATAAAATAAACGCCACTCCAGCTTGCACTTTTCCTTTCCAGGACAGTCAAGGTGGCTGTGAAGTATATAGGGCACTGGGTGTGGGTCTTGCAAAACCAAAAATATTTGAAGATGCCAGCATGCAAATCCATTTTACCATTTACCGAAATAGCTATTTTCTAACTGGTGAGAACTGGTCTTATTCCCCCAGCATTTGGACCAAGCAAATAAATCCCTGTAGTCCTTCAAAAGTTATTAGTGAGCAACAGGGGAAAAGAATTTCTGGGGAAAAGAAATTAAACAAGTAAGAAATAAGATAGAAAGGGCAAGAAAGAAAATAGCAGGGCAGCAAGGTGGGGCACTCAAACAGGTTTCCAGGTTTTGACAATTAGGTTTTTAAAGAAAAACTGGATTTTTATTTTTGTAGGGAAAAGGAGTAATGTAAAGATGAGTTTAACAGTAGCGTCATTGCAACTGCACAGAAGCAAACTCTGAATTAAAGGAGGGAGAAGAGCAGCATAAATGGGATTCCAGCACCTCTTGCAGCATTTATAGATATTTAATAAAACCTATTAATCCTGGAGTCTGACTCATAACCCTGGCTGCAGCAAGAGAAAACAACCACATATTAGAAAAAGAAACAAATTGATAGAATTGCCAGTATTCTAATGTCCTTTTTATTGATGTCTCATTCTCATCTCAGCCATCAGCTACTGGACTTTTAAAAACGTTTTCGGGATTATATTCAGTTCCTACATTAATTTATGAATAAATAACGCTCTGACATTGCTATCTCAATTAAGATTTAAAGAGGCTCTAATACTTCCCCGTGCATTACTACTTTTTTCTGATGTCTGATGACATCTATCACAGCAATTCATACTATTTTAAGCTGGAAATACAGTATAAAGTTTTTGGATGGTCAGCAAGGCAATTATCTTTTGACACTCCTATCCATACAGATATATACTGTTCTACTGCTCCTGCAAATTTTCAGTGCACAAAACATACCTCAGACATTTTGGGGAGTTAGAGGAGAGAGAGTTTCTGTAACATGGAGAAAATAACTGCACGGGAGCCTCCAGAGGCAGAGATATGAAAAGGAAATAGTACAAAATTTCTTGGAAGAAAGATGTGTTCTTACCCACGAGAGCAGGTTCTACCACCCTCATTTTCAAATCATCATGAAAGTAACAAAAAAATTTATATATAAATCTGTTACAGTATCTCAAGTATCTCTATAATTCTCACTATGTCAGAGAACCTCCTGCATGACCCAAAGACCATAATTTCTTCTTCACCTTATGCATCACAAAGACATTTTGAAAAAATAATAAAATAAATAAATGAATATATTGGTATTTTATTCTTTACAAATGAGAAGGACAAAGGGAGGACACTCTTTGACCGGGGCTTTCTGTGCCAAGCAGGAGCTTCCTCCAGCGATTTCATCCACAACCCAGCCTGCCATGACACCAAAGGCAGGAAGGCCTCCCAAATTCCCAAACCTTTTCCATACAGAGTGTCCTAAAATAATTCATACCAATTGCCAAGAAGCCTTGTCTCCTCAAACTGGCTCTCCCTCTGCTATGGTTTTGCTGGCAGTCAAGTGAATGTGTGTTTCGCTTTGGCTTAATTACATCGCAAACATATGCCCACGTGGATTTATAAATCAACACAATTGAAGATGATAAACTCTAAGTGAAAACCAAGTAATTTCATTATTTTGAAAGACAGCTCACATGGACAAATGAGCAAACTAAGCTCCTTTCAAAATAAAACTGTGTTTCCATAATACTGTTTTGCTTCGCCAGCGTCCACCCCAGCCACACTGAATTAGCTCTTCTGGTAACTGCGTTAAAAATGCTCCTCTCAAAGACAAAGTGCCATTTTCATCTTATTGCATGGAAAACATCTTTGCTAAGACCATTTGATAATTTGTGTAAGTTTAAATCAAAGCATGGCGTCCATATTTCCATTACTTTCTTTCAGTACAACGTACTCCCAGCATTTATATTTATACATCGATACATAAAATAGACATACATGCATTGTGGAGGCCAGGGCAAGCCCTGTCTCAGCTTTAGCCTGGGCTACTCTCCCAGATTCTGCCTCTCTTGCTACAACTCAGGAGACCTGAGGCTGCTGAGTGTTTAGGGATCCCCTCTTCTAAAAGCCAGCAGACTTGCCAGAGAATCCCAGCTATTGAACCTCAAGAGCTGGCCAGTTTGGTCAAAGTGTTATGGACCACGCTATGAATATTTCTTTCAAAATCCTTCTCCTTCTCACCCAGGTGGTCTCCATCGCTGCCTCTCCAAAACATCAGCCCTCTGCCATGTGCTGTCCCTCCTTTTTCCTATGGTCTGTAGCACCTCCTGGATCCCCAAACCAGGTAAAACTCACAGCACTCAAAACAACGGCTCTGTCTCAATGCAGTATGTGATGTAATGTGTAATGTAACAGTGAAGGAGGCAACGGTTCAGACCGTTCCTCTTTTGAGTAGGCCTATGGGAAACAACTTGTGAAGGAGAAAGAGCCTTCTCTTACATTGCTAAAGATAGGCTTTTCTGTCCTCTTTTCTTCCCCCATCGTTTTCTGTAAAGACTGTCCACCGCGAACTAAACCATGTTTTCCATCCAATGAGAAGGACGGATGGCTGCTCCAAAACCATCATTTCTTGAAGAGGATGGAGTGTGGTTCAGACAGATGCTCTTATGCAAGGATTCGGCTGTGTAATGCTACCAAGGAAGCATACTGTAATTATTTAGTTTTTGTACATGAGCCACAAAGTTGCATTCAGTAATTTTCCTTTGCTTATTTGAATGCATTATTTCCCTGTTGATAGAAATGATTATTGTAACAACCTTATAAAATGTTTATTTCCAATTAAGAAAACATTACCAAAAAATAACGGATTGTTAGTACACTGTAAATTTTGTATTGCTATACTGTAAATTATACATCTGCGATCTCTGCGCCAATTAGCCAGGAAGGTAAAAGTATTACTGTAAGATGACGTGGCTGATCATTTCACAACTTGTTTTGTTCCTGCTGGTGTGCAATGGGATATGGCGAAATAATGTGTGCCATCTGGTGTGAGCATTACAAAAAGAATATTGTATATCATCACTCAATGCCTACATAAGCATACATACTTCTGTGAGAGACTAGAAGAGATTTTTTTATCTGTCCTTCTGCTGTGCAGCACTACAGTGAATGGATGCTGCAACTATTATTTTATATTGTCAGAAAGAAATGTCTTAGTTGTTACGACGTCTTATACATATGAAATCACAACATGATTTAACAGCATGTAAATAAGTATTGCTAAGCAAGAACCTGTTTTGAAAAATTGGTCAAAGATAAAAAAGTAAAGAAAATACACAAAATCTTATTTTATCTTGAGCTTTCAGCCATAACTGTATTTTACAGCAGTAACACCCTAAAGGCTTCCCAAGCTGCTGAACAGTGATGCCCTATACAGTCCTGAAAGATACTAATTTATTAGAAATTTATTGACCTGCTGAATGCTTTACATTACAATATTTTCAGACTATGAAATTAAATCTAGCTACAGAACTACTGAGATTATTAGCAAACTGGAGGTATGGTACTCCAGATATGCCATCACCCTAGCAAAAAAAAGTATTGATATTATGTTTTCCTCGCATGTTGAGAACATACTCTCAATTATTAAGTTTCTGTTTAGTTTCAGAAGATCAAAGTTATTATGGATTGAATATTTAAATATATGTAGACAAGTGTTTACTGTAAATTAACTAATCTCAGACTAAGCCAGTTAGCCAAAATACTGTGTTTGAAGTGCTGAGAAATTCTCATCATCGTGGTGTTGCATGTCACTAGAACTCTTTAGGGATGCAAGGTAGGAAATTGCTTTTATTTCCTGTATCGAGTCTTCTTCAAAAGATGATTTTGTTTGGCATGCTATTGCCTGCTCTCAGTATTAGAGTGGCTGCCACCATATAGTCGGTGCTATTTTAAAAACATACCAACTCCAAGAGTTAAGTTTCTGTGAGGCTCTAAACAATAAGGAAAAAAGTGTTTCTACCTTATGTGTTTGTGGGGGGAAATCTAAAATTATAGATTTAGATTTATAGCTATAGATTTATCTCCATCGTAGTATTTAAAATGTAACCAAAATATGGATCTTTATTTAATAACCATATTATTTATATTAAGAGGTATAGATGTGATGGGGCAAGACTCAAGCTTTTGCTGGATACATCTCCCTGTCTGTCAAGAACTAACAAGAAATTTGGCCTTCCAATGTTCTGCTGCCTTCTTTTTGGAAGAAGGCTGATTTAGCAAGGATTGAGCGCGTTATCACAGCATCAAATATCAATTAATTAATTGCTGAAAAAGCAGCCAAATAGCTATTATGCACAGATAAGCACCCAGGATGGGATGACTGTCTGTCCATTAAGATGAATGGGCACTCCAAATTCCTGCCTGAAGCACATGTTTTACTATTCCTACTCTTATCCTCCCTTTGGAAATAAAGCATAGTTTTATAATAGTCATCTGTTGAATATGGATTTACAGCTTCTCTCTCTTCTAGTTCATCCCCAAAGGAAAATTTTTATATGTAACAGGTCACTCACATACAAGTCCCACCTCCACCAAAATCATATCTACACAATAAGACAATTTTAAAACCACCACCATCGCCCTGCCCCCAGCAATGTACCCCATCAAGACCATGATTATGCCCTTTTGACCTTCAAATGCATGGTCAGGGAAGAAGGTGCAAAGATAAACTATTTTATGAAGTCTACAAACATGGGAAGATCTACATTTGACCACTCAGCTGCAGAACAAACATTGTTTCCCCATTAAGCCTCCTTGTAACACGCAAGACCAAGTGACAATACCTGACTGCAAAAGCATAAACCCACTCCCAATCACTTTCCAAAATGCAAGAGCCCTCTGAAGGCTGCAAAAGTCCTTGAAAACTTATCTCAATGTAAGAGCTACATCATAAGGAGCACTTACCCTTGAAGGGCTTTTTCTCCAAACCAATCTCCCTTCTCTAGAGTACGGAGAAAGACCGGATCTTCACTGGGGGAGTCTTCACGGGTAACATTCACCTGTTGAAAAGCCAATTCCCCCCAGTATTTAGAAAACTTTCATTAACAAATAAAACCTGTTTGTTCAGAGAGGGGTTTGTCATCTCCCAGATCTCTCAGGAGAAGCTCCAGTCCCTATATCCTCTGGGAACCATGTAATTCTCCAGAGTCTTGCACTCTTCCCTCAGCATCACCAACCAACTGTGCAGGAAAATGAGCAGTTACTTTCCACTAAGGTACCTACTACTCTTGCAAAAATGCAATACTTGTGGTTTTTTGAAGGTTTTTAACTCTAAACAGGGAGCTGGCTGCACAAGCACAGTCATTGCCCATATGGAGTCAGCAGCAGAAAGAGGTTCTAAATATTGTCTGTGTTTCAGACATGGCACATGCTTCTGTTAGCTTCTTTCCGTATGATTTCTTGTGTTGCTAAGTTCACTTAAGGAAAGGAATAACAAAAATAATCTGCATTTAGACATAATTGAAACAGCTTGGAGCATTACAAAATGAAAGATGCCTCCTCTCCTTTTTACTCTCTGTCAGATTCAGTGAAGTGATAACTGCAGCTGGAGCAAAAATCATGTATTTTCATTGAAGTTAAAAGGAAAATACCACCTTAATTTTGCAGTGAAAGAGAAAAGCAATTACTGCTAATGGAGAGCAGACTTTCTACCCACTTGTAAAAGCATCGGTAGTACAACCCAGTGCAAGCCAAGCTGAAGAAGCTGGCACTGCAAGAATAGGAAGATGACTTCGCATCTATGAGTGATGATTTCCTATTGCAGGGGGGTCCTTTTTATTTTCCGTAATGAATTCAGAAGAAAAATAGTAACTGATCATCTGAACACCCTTGGCTCTGATTTCCCATGCTGGTACAGGGTATAAATCCCAGCTGCCGTGTAATGACAAAGCCTCTGCCGGGTGCTGAGGATGGCATGACATAGACATAACAAGGATGCAAAGGGCTCCATGAAAGATGAATGCTCTTGATGTAACGGCCCTCTACAAGAAACATTTCTTCCATTTCAGCTGTTATCAGAGGTAACTCATACCTCTTACAGTATGAGAAGGCAGGTGAACTACAACCTCCTGCTCTCAGTGCATGGTAGGGATCACCTCTCCCAATGTTAACCATCTATAAATCTAGTTGTCCAGTCTCTGCCTATGGTCAGTGGAGAGGGACAGGCATTTCCAAAGCCCGAGTTCCCAAAATTTAAATTGGATGAACAACTCTCTGGAGTTACCTCACATACATGGGAAAATCTCTCATCTGCTTCTCCTTTTCAGGATATTTGGCTTTTAGCAGAGCTTTTCCATATGCAAATTCACAAAGCCAAAATCTGGGACATCAGACACATCCTTTTGGATTTAGAGACATTCCAGTTTAATTGCACTATTAAATTTACAACTGTGGTCTGCACCTTCTCCCATCTCTTTCATGGATAGTAAAACCAGTGGGTTTGAGTCATTAATGAGTGCTCCGTCTACATCACACTACATTTAACATCTGCAGTGACTCATCAAAGATCAGAGGGTAAAGAAATGTGTAATGGATAAGCCTGGAACATTTGTAGCTGATGAAAAAAACCCTCAGACAAAGTTAATGCAGATTTAAGCTCTTTCTTGGTGACGTCCACTGATCCTAAGGAGCGAGTGCTAAGGGATTGCAGGAATGTGATTTCTGTGTGGTTCAAAGTGATGAGCCGTCTGAACAGCCACGGCACCAATTAAGAACCCACATGATCTGGCATTAAATTGGTGCCAGGCCATTCGTTTTAAAGAGAAAATGGTGTACAGTGGCACAGCATGGCACACATTGTCTCCAGGTAAAGGCATGGAGCAGCAGCACTTAGCAAGCAGAAGGGACTGAGCTGTTTTCATCTGATGTATTATTCAACAGATTTCTAGAGGCAGGGTGTTTTAAATACACTTTTGATTTCTATTCACTTGGACTTGAGAAAACATGCTAAAATAATAAACAAGCCCAGGAGTGGGATCAAGTGCAGAGAATGGAGTTCATGGAGAAAAAAAAAAGGATTTTGCTCCTAAAAGAACTATTCATGGAGCAAGGCCTGAAAGAAAACAGACCAGAAGTCTTTCTAAGCATTTCTGAGAGAAGTGCTGGGCTCAGAAATGTAAAAAAAGTCTTCTCTGTTTCCATGACTGTCACTACAGCCACTCTGACATAAAAGACAAGGCAGAGTTTTAGTAAGTAGCTCTTGTTGCAAAAACTCATGTGATGCTGCTGAATACAGAAAGTACATGGGAGATCTCAGGTACATGAGCTGCAGCCAGCATTTTTTGTGGCTTATTAAGCTGCCTGGGTTGGGTTTTAGCATGGCACATGGGACATTACGTGCCCCTGCTTCAGAAAGTCTCAGGCAGCATACATTGATATGTTTATCCTATATTTCATATCCATTTATTCCATGTTTCACTGCTGAGGTTCTATTCCTCCTATACTGGGCTGTATCCTTAGCATGGGTTAGTTATTACATTTGCTGTGTAGCAATTATGCCCCAATATAGGCATTAAAATTAAACACTCTCCAATTCCATCTGTCTTCTATCAGTCACTGATACCTCTTTTGCAAATCAGTACACTTGGAAGAGAAAACTGGGCAGAATTTAACTGCCTCTGTGGAAATTTCTGTCAAGCCACCAGGATCCAGCTGACGGTCTGGGAATTTTTCAGCAGCCTATGTGCATTGTTTTATTTTGGCTCCCCTTTTCTGGCCATCAGCTGTCATAGTAAGATAAAGTAGCAACGGCCAGAGATAAAGCCAGGGAGCATCTCAAGCAGGACTAGAGGGCTCTGGAGCAACGGCCATGGGCATGGGTGGTTTCATCCTGCATCCTGCAGGCAAGGTGTGAGGGCAGGTCAACAACTGTTTGCCCAGCTGGTGTCAACAGGGATTTAGTTTTTACAACCAAGGGACTCTCTCTGGAGACTGAGGAGTGCTGGGAAGGGATGGGATCCACCTGACCAAGTCGGGAAAAAGCATCATTTGCCAACAGGCTGGCCAACATGGCAAGGAGGGCTTCAAACACTCAATGGGGGAGGCACACCCTCCCATTATTTCTGCTCATTAGAAAAAAAATAAATTTGAAGTGTGTATCATGGTTGTCCTTATTCTGGGAGAAGAGGAAATACTACTTCTGAATTGAGGAAAGCAAAGGGGCATGAGGGAATACCATCAAACTGGGATTTCTGCAGTCCATGATTCTCTTTGTTTCAGAAACTTGTCCGTAACTGTCTTATTCATCTGAAAAAGACCATTTTTATTTCTGATGAAGATCTAACTCCCAGAGACAGAGAGCGAAAGATGACTGTGAAAATCTAGTTTTAGTACCCAAAAGCTAACAGCTCCCTTGGGAGACAACCCAATGGTGTGTACAACACCCACACTCTTCCTCTATGGGCGCCATGGGGTTTTTGCTACCTTTAATTATGCAAGGCCAATGTTAATATGTGCCTGGGTGTAAACATCAGACCCACGAGCCAGGAGACTGGTGCTGGCCTACTTTCAAGCATATTTATCCATTTGTGGTTTATTTTCCATGTATCACATCTCATCTGCAGTGGGAAATCACTGTGTATTCCCTTGAGTATCTCCATCCTGCTACGTGGAAAGAAGCCAAATATTTCTCAAGTGTCATAGTACTAGGCCAGCTAAAAAAATAATTAAAAAAAAAGTTGATGGAAGGAAAAAACTTGTTCTATAAAATCCCATCAGGAATCTATGAGAAAAGAGGTCAAAAAGCGTATTTTCCCTGTGAGCAGTGGAACAGAAACTTAGACCTTTTTTCCTCCCCAAGTAGAGAGCTCAGACTTCTCCAGTTTCCTATTATTTAATTTGGAGAAGCTGAGAAGTGATAGCTATGAGAATGAAGACTGGACATCAGCCTCATAAGAGGGGTACTTAGCATAGAAAACATTAAGTATTGTAGGATATACTGTTAACAAAAAAAAAAAAAAAAAAAAGAGCTTTTTGGTCATTTACTCAAAGACTCAACAACTGTTTTCAACCCCAAAGTATTCACTATGAGCACACGTGTAAAACAGCACGAGATCTATTTTTTCCCCTTCAGGCCACTCTTCCCTACCGATACAGCACCCAGAAGTTTAATTAACATCAAGTCTTGCAGCATTTGTGCCTCAGGGAGGGGAGAGAGAAAGCGCTGGCTGGCACTGCATTTCGGGAGCATATCATCACCATTGTTGTCATCATCTCATTTGCCTTCAAAGAGTGTCAACTGACCTTTCCTTTGCTGATTATAAAGAAAGTGTCCCCTCGAGCACCTTGTCGTATAATATACTCTCCATTTTCATAGTGCGTCTGTAAGAAAAAAAAGAAAAAAAAAAAAAAGACAAACAGAATCAGAGACTGTTATTCAGCAGATAGATTGGCAGTTTCGCAAGTTAACACTTATGGAAACATAACCCTGATACAATTTTATCCCAGCCTGACATTGGCCACGATTTAAAAATTGTCCTGTGTCAAGGGATATAATAATTAAAATGGAACCGTTTATGGCTTGCCCATTTTTCTTCTTATTGTGCTAGTGCCAGCTTTTGCCCAGATGAATTATCCTCACAGCCTAAATCCATTTATACTAAGTAAACCAGACAGAGGAATTTTCAACAGAGAATACGGTACATGAACCATACTGCAATAATACGCCTGTTGTAAAAACAGTTCTTTTCCTGTTTTTTCGGTTGGTTTTGGTATTTTCCCAGCTTTGCTAGCAAAGGCTTTATTCAACAAATATTTTTTTCGCTTCTCCTGTTATCACAGTAGTTTAATCCGTCTTCTTTTGCCTTATTTTGTGGAATATTCCTTGCTAAATTTATGTCACAGCTTATCAGTGTTTGCATCTAAACTTAATAGGATAGCTTCATCCCTTGTATTACCCCATCAAAATCAATATGCGTGTATACATCACCAAAAAAAAAAAAAAGTCAATGTTTTCTAAATAAAGACTCTACATTCCTATGTAGCCCCCCCCGACTCTGGCATTTTCTTCTGAGATGCTCTGCCCCCTGCAAGTTCAACAAACTTCACTGCAATAGGAAGCAGAGGCAGGGGAGTGCTAAGGGCTTCCCACCAAACATCTCTACCTACATCTCCCACTGAACACGACTGCTGTTTTTTTTAATCAAGCCCTGGCAGAGAGCTGCAGGCATCAGGTCTGTTGTGCCCCAGCACCGATCTGTAACAAAACCTCCCCCCAAATCCCCCATGTTCTGGCTGGGGTGTTGTTTGAAGCTACATTAAAGCACAACGCCTGAAAAGACCACCAGATCTTTTAATCCCAAAGTATGTATAAACAAGGATGGATCTGAGCTAAGACAGAGGAATTAATCAGAATCCTAGAATTTGGGTAAGCCTGAGATATTTTTTTTCAAGGGTCTTTTATTGACCTGTGTTTATTTATTGATTTTTATGCTCCTTTTTGGTGCTACTTGCAGCCTGATATCAGGTTTCAGTATGAAAATATATAGTCATGTAAATGCATCTGAGAAAAACAATAAATTGGTTTGGGAGCACTGGATATATGGGGTTATTAATGAAAAGTAACTGTCCTAGGAAAAAGAAAAGATATCCAAGTGAATTATAATAAAGAATTAATTAGATTAATTCTTTAAAATACATATAGTTAGGCTGTGGGCACTTACACCTTCCTAAAAAATATCTGGGTAAATAAAATCAGAAAGTCAAAGCAGGATGTTAGTAATTAATACTCTTCAGACTCTCTAGGATTAAGGAATTTTTTTAAAAAAGTTCTCTGTCAGAATAACTAGTACTGAATGTTATCATGTCAGTCTTCAGAAAAGGGACCGGAGAAAGTGGGTCAGGTAGACTAACTTGTGGGTTTGTCCTGATCCTGAACGGGATCTAAGAAGTGCAGCATTTTTCCTATTTCCATGTGCCAGAATGGGAAGAGGAGAAAAAAAGCCTGGAGGAGACCATGGACACAAACTCGTAATTTTACTTCTTATGTGGGGTGTTTCTGGAGAGAAGATTTTGAGGATGCACATTTTTGAGTATCCAGGTTGAGACTCCTTGAAAGGGCCTGATTTTATAAGGTGTTGCAATTATAATCTCTCAAGTGGAATCTTGTAGGCACCCAAAAATCAAATGATTGAAAATTCTGGTCAAAAGGTTTCCAATTTTAGCACAGGCAACTTATATTCATTAGACATATTAAACTGCTACTGCTTATATGACTTTTGTATAATTTTCAGCTGACACTGCCTTAGAGCCAACTCTCAACTTCTGGCCAATAACACATTCAATATGGCAAAACCTTCTTCCTACAAGGTCGTTTCTTGGTCTTAGTCACCAGTTACAACTACACCAACCACTCAGCGCTGAGGCTCAGCCCTGCTGTCATATCTGATTTCCACTTGTGAGTCTGCACAACCATTCCCACACAGGCTTCCACACAATATAGGGAAGGAGAACAAATCAGAGCTTTGAAGGATGTGAAGCTGCCTCTTACTTTAGCATCTCTTGCCTACTGTGTATTTTTTTCCTTCGTCTCTAATCTCATTCAAAATATTGCAAGTCCTTTTTCCAACATTCAAATCATATTCCTTTAGTCCTTCCTTGAGTGCCCAGTCATGCAGAGCTTTCATTTTGCTTGACCTCCTCTTCATTGGCACCTCTCTCCACACCCTTCCCACGGTCCACATCTTTATGTATTTCAGCCCATTTCCTTCACAGCTAATTCCACCTGGCCTTACCACAATTCTTCTTGCTTCAATCAACCTGTCCTTCCCCGTCCTCTAACAATGCTCTTCCTCTCAAATTCTCCTCTTTAACACAAATCAACTCATCCGTGTGCTTTGCCCTTTGAATTATTTCTGTCTGTTTAGATTGAAAGCACCGCACAAAGCAGGCAAAGTACGTAAGTGCTCACTTATGACACATGCGAAAAAACCAAATAATTACAAGCCTCCTGCTTTTAGCCAGCCATGTATAAGGTAGCAATACATTCCCAGGTTCACTCGGTACCATTAGACAAAGCCCCCTGACAAAGCACTTTGGCAAATGTTGTACATAATCATGGTATAGCTGATTTGTATTTTATCAACACATTTTAGCAACTCCATTTCATCTAGAGAAAACCAGTCCAAGAACAACATGAGGAAAATCAACAATTCCTACAGCTTTACAATGGTGTGGTGGCACATGCAAAGGAATAATATTTGGATTAAAATTACAAAAAAGAAAAGCAGTAAAGCAAGCAGGTTCAATGTGTCTTTACTAGCTTTAGACTGACCCCACTGCTTCTTCTGGACTTGTTTGGAAGATTAAATTCAATGGCTGAGCTCTAGCAAGCTGTTGGAAGCAAGACTCTGTTGAAGGGGATCCTTCTGATGGAGAGAAAAACAATTTGTCGCCATCTTCATAAATTATAGCTTCAAAGCTCTGCATATACTGGTCAAAGAATTTCCAGAATGTCTTTAAAATAAGTAATAAATATTTCTATCCCACCTTTGTAGTTGCATATGAACAAAAAAAAAGTTAAGCGACTAGTGTAACAGCCCAGATTTGGGCTTAGGCTTACAAATTTTACCTTCTTTTTTTTTCCAGGTTTTCTCCCAAGAGAAAGGGACTCTGGACAGAATTCTGTATTTTGAAAGGCAATACCCAACGATTAAGGCTAATTTAGTAGATTTCACTGAAACCTAAGCATGATGTAAGTTTTTGAACATATTTCTAAGACATAGCTCCTCCAGGCCACAAAAAATTAAAGCAAAATACAGAAATTAATTCCTAGCTGGAAGACCTGACCAGACTATATTAACTCTTCCTACATCTTCTTCTCTCCAGCAGAATACCAGAGCTGAAATCCAACATAAAAATGTAATGGAGAAAACCCAAACAGAAATGCGAGCTGTAGAAATACAGCTGTATGACCTGCCAAGATTAAGATAACCAGGCAGCAAAGCTAACAATTACGAGGGTCTTGTGTTTGCGGGGGAAAGAAAGGGTTATAAGTTAAGGCACCGAGGTTCCAGTTTGGCATCAAAGGCTGAGAAAGTCTGCACTCGAGCAAACAGCAATGCTAGGCTGAGAAACTACTGCTGGGAACACTCATATACCAGCAAGCCGCATATGTCTCTTTTATAAGATTTGGCAAATGCGGATAAAGACTCAGGTTCAATGAATTATAAATGCTGCAAAATTTAGAGCATTTGTCATGCTAACTACACTGCTGTTTTATAAAGCAACACCGGCCCCTTAAGGTACCTCTCCATAGAGTGAGAACTGCCTTACCACCTCTTGAATAAACCACTGGCCTCCTAGTAACCCATTTTCCTAGATAATAAAATTTTTTCCAGTCTATACCAGTAAGGGGTTGTACCCTTAAAAATGCAGGGATATCCATGGGGATGCCGAGTGCAAGCTAAGCTTGAGACCTAAATGCTCATGTGTTTATCAGAGGATAGTTAAATGCTCCAGTAAGAGGTTTCTTCTTAAGAAAGCAAGTGATAAAATAAAAAGAAGTGATAAAAAAAGTATCTCTGTTTTTCTGCTTTTTTGGCACATGCAAGAAATCTGAAATTAAAGATTGAAAGTTTCCTTAAAAAGAAATTCTTCCATTAATATCCATGGCCTTGATTCCAGTATCTGTCCTATACATGGTTTAACTCCTATAAGCATTTAAATACTTGTAAAATAAAGGTTTCAAGTCTTCCCAGTGAGGCTCAACTCTGAGCTCAAAGCCACGGCACTGTATTTACAGAAAGAATGTCAGGCAGGAAAAAAACCCAAAAAAACCAGAAAGCCCTAATTAGCTTTCTCAGGGAAAGAAGAACAGGTCTTTAACCAAAATGTTTTAACAGGAAACAAACCTGAAACATGTTTAAGCAAGAGAAAGTCATGTACATATTACAGAAACTCAAATTGCCTTTAGATTTACTTCATCAACACTGAGGCAAGCCTGACAGGAGGAGGGAAAATTAAAAAAATGAAATTAGAGAGCCAGCCCAATTAGTATTTCAAAGTTCCTGGAGCATTTCTCAACTGCCATAAGTCAGCACAGTGGCAGCAGAGCACTTCCAGCACCTCAGACCAGCCCACCCTCTGACCTCTGAACTTTTTATTTCTCTATTAACTCCTTCCCCCCCATGCCCTAAGAATTCCACATAATGCCAACTTGTTAACTCTTGGATCCTTGCCTCAGGCCACTGCCAGCTTCTGGTCTCTTGTACAGCATTAAACAAAAATTTTCAGGAGCACCTTATTTTTAACCTGTGATAACACCTTTTGTGATTTAACACTAAATTAAGGAGCTGTGCTAATAATTGTTTTGTTTGTTGGGTTTTGTTTTTGTTTTTGTTTTTTTTTAATCTGTTTTATCACAAGCTAATACAGCATGCTAGAAAACCTTTGCAACAAGACAACCTGTGTAATCATCTGTTTTCCTTTATAGTCCTCATTTTCTCAGTAAGAACTTACTGGGATCATTGAGTTCAACTAAATAACATTGGCAAATGCTAGAGCTCACCTGCGGGAGCTAAAGCCCATCTGGGCAACTCCTTCCCTTCACGCTTCTATATCATGTAACGTTGTGTAACATTAGGAAGCCTGAAAGGATGGGTTTAAACAGCATTTTTGATGGATTAGGGGATCAATTAATGGCTTTTGAACTGGAACTCAACAGAAATTTAAAACAATTTCTAGGCTAGACCCGTAACGAAGGTTTCTGGCTGGTCCATCTTGTTGGTCACCAACAACATCCCAGTGATACCAGTGACTTGTCTGTGCTCCTGTTTTAGAAAGCAGCAATAGGAAGAGGCTTTCAGATCTCATTTCTGACCTACCTCCAACCCCAGATCTTCACAATGAGCCACTTAGGATATGTGGTCTTCTAAAAAGAATAGCTTGCTGCCTCCGCTTCCCTGCGTTGCTGGCTAGGTAGATCAGCAGAAAAGAAATTATTTCTCCCAAAGCATGGGAGACCCACATGATCTCTCAGCCACTTTCAAATGTAAGGTAAAATATATCAATTTATATCACTATGGATTGATAAATACTCTCCCCCCGGCCCCATATAAACCAACACCTTGGGTTAAAAGCAATTTGGATAATGCACACAGAAAAGTAGACTTCTGTTTATCTTGATGTAGGAAGAGCAAGAATTTCACCATCTGAACCAGTCATCTTGCACCTATCCTTAAGCTCTCCATCGTCATCAACATTACCATCATCTTCAACTTCACGTTTTATTACTTAGGGTGAAAGCCCAAGCATGTCTCGAATACAGCTGAAAGTGGAAAGACATACTAAATTTACACTACCAGAGTGAAACAACAGAAATCAGATTACTTAGAAGAACATTACTCAAGTATAAACGAAAGCTGTTTGGCAGGTCCCAGCTAGATGTAGACATAGTGAATATACAACGTACATCAAACATACTGAAATCTAGGTATCAAACAGTCAGAGCCCCGTATTAACTGTTACCATCACTCCAAACTTACCACTTCCCCTTAGAAAAAAAGATAAAATTTAAAGAAAGTTGTTTAAAGAAACCAAGCCAAACCCTAAACAAGACCAGTTTCTATGCAACAGCAGAGCCAGATTTTAATCCAATGCATGTACTACTCCGTGTCTAAACAGCCTTCACATGGCTAGAGCTAGGTTAAAATCAACCTCAGCATACAGACAAGCTTGAGTCTTTCACAAAATATCTTTTCCCTTTTAGATTAACACAAGTCCTGGAATCTCGTCCTCAAAGTCCTCCTATGTGGCCCATCAGCACAAGTGCCTCACTCCTGGTGATCTCCAGTTTGTCCAGTAATAGCAGCTTCTATAAAAATCTTTCCTCCCAACTTTCTTCTATTATCAATTTTACTTAAAGGTAAGAAAATATCCTAGCACCAAGGGGAAAAGATAACACATTTACTTAGTGGGTTTGATAGGGTAAGACATTGATAAGTCTCCCTGATATGCTCAATGTACCCCACAGAAGAACTAGTAGAGGTACAGAGCATCTCATGATGGAGTCAGATTATGCTCTAAAAGAAGTAAACATCCTGCTTTACAAAAACCTTCATCCCATGCAGAATGCCAACAAGCTGCCCCAGCCTTGAGTGGAGAAACACCCCATGTAATTAAAGCTTTTTTGAGAATCAATTGGATATTTATGAGACCAACCTTGCATTGAATACTGACAAAATTAGAAACAGTGAGGCATCAGCTTCAACAAAAAATAGCACCGAATTTTGACAATAACTACTTTTTTGAGTCACTGTGCTCCCTGAAACCAAAAGCACATGTCCTCACCAACGAAAACTTCCCACTGAAACAAGACCCACATGAATGGGCTTGTCTGAGCACATATCAGGTGGCCTCAGCAATCATCTTATACCATCCCTCTCAAAAAAGATATTTCTGCAATTAATTTACTCCACTAGTCATTACATAAGTGTAGCATCACATACTGCATTTACTTCCTCCTTTTCTTCTTTGTTTGCAATGGTGACATCATAGCTGGAACAAGACGCAAGTGTCTGAAATGTGAATTTCTGCACCTCATTCTTCCCAGAGAGGAATTGTTTCTATCACAGCCCTTCAATGTGCACAGAAACAACTCACAGCTCATAAACTCATGGTATGCCAATACCTGAAGGAAAAATCAGCTTTCTTCTTTCACAAGACTACACCCAGAGCCAAAACTTTGTTTGATGGGAACAGCCAAGGCAGAGCAGCTCAGATGGAAACCCCTCCAAGGGCAGTCAGATGCACACACAACATCTGGGCACCATGCAGGACCCAGACTTGTGCCACCACCATCTGTGCCCACTACAAGAGCTTCAGATGCTTTGCCCTGCTTTTGGCACTTCTCATGTGCTACCACGTTGCAACAATGCCCTCCTCCACAAGACTAGGGGACACCTCACCCACCACACAGAGAAAACATGTGCTTGGCAACTTCAGACACTGACGCTTGGGTGAAGGTTTTGGCCCACTGACCTTACTTTGTCAGTCACCAACTTCAATGGGAGCTTGTGTTCCCGACCATCATCAAAAACTGAAACACATTTAAAGGCCAGCCAAGTGTTGACACAGGCTTGATGGAGAAACCTTGATGCTGGAGACCAACCCAATGGTTAAACTTGAGAAAACCTCATTTTTCCCTCCAGCTGGGTATCTTTGACTGCTGTGTTTATACTGAGAAATTTTGGAAAAACGTGGAAAATAGAATGTTTGTTTGGAAAGCTACGTAACCCACGTCAGCTGTGGCATCAAAAGGCCAAAACCCTGCCAAAGGTCATGTCAGGGCAGCAGAAACACAAAGGTGGCTTTGAAACAAGGAGTTTCACTCCCTGCAGCCAGGTTTGCACCACACAGACCAGTGAGGGTAACATGGGTTTGATGACAGCGCCCAATGCATAATCCATCTTACCCAAGGTGCATTTTTTTAAAAAAAAAAAAAATCTAAATTACTTTGTTGGTGATTTAAAAAAAGTGTTCATAGAACCATCACCAAAACTCCAAACATAAGCAGCTTTCAAAATACTTTTGTTTCTGTTCTGGCCTTTCTGCCTTAAACATTTTTTTCAAGTCTGGAATGACAACAGCACTGCTAACAAAATAGGATTTATAAAAAATGTTTATTTGCTAAAAAATGCTGCAAAACAAGCAGGTTAATATTGGTCTTCTGTACTGAATTCCTTAGGAATTATAAAACTTTGTTTCTCTGGTTTTCCTATGTGTCTTACTCCCATGAATTATCTCAAAATACTGCTCCTTGAAATACCCGATGGGCAGGATTATCATATTGTGGTCCTCTTCTTATTCATCCTGTGAATCAAAGCATAGCAGGTGGGTCTGATTTTTGACACTTAAGATGTCTTCAGTACCCCTCTAAACAGCACCTTAACTGAAGTTAAGCAAGTGGGAAATTAAAATATGAAAAAGATCCACGGTTGATGGGAAGTGAGGGTTAAACCATACCTTTTAATTAAACATCATTCATGCACAGGATTGGGAAAGCAGATGAAGAAGGATAAACCCAGCAGATAGGGGATGCTGATGAGCAGCTTGTCCCACGTCCACCTGCCACCATACACTGGGGGACAAGGAAGTGCAGGCTGGCCCATGGTGGGGTTTCGCAGCAGGAATTAGTATGTTATTAGCACACCTCCACCATCCCAAATGGTTGTGAACCCGAGCTGGAAACATGTGGATGACCCTACAGCAACCTGGGGTTCCCAGTGCCTATTTTCAGATGCAGCTGGCCCTAACTGAGCTGGCAACCTTCTGCAGGAAATTTTTATTTTTCTCACTAATGGATCACAAACTCCTCCTTCTTAAAAGTCAAGCTATTTGAGTTAAAACTAGGTATTTGAATATATATTTTAAAGTCAAAGCTGTTTTGTAATAGTTATAGAAGACTGTTGCCTTGCTAAAGCCTTGTAGTAAACACTTTATCTGTTCTGCACTGATTCACTGTGGCTTCTTAATGGACTGTAACAGCAATAAGAGAACAACATGCTCCTGGGCACATTTTGGACAGTCTGGGTGTCTCCTCCAATTGTGGTGTCTTCTGCAGTTTACAGGTTGCTTCTGATTCCCACAAAAGCATCCCCTGAACTGCAATAATCTCAGTGCACCTAAAGGGACTCTTTGCGTGTGGACACTCAAGTCCAGCATACAGAATAATACAAATCACTCTGAATGGTGGGTTTGTATGTCCTTGACTGAGGTTGTCTGTGCATCCTCATGAGACAGGAGGTGAGGATATGGCAACAAAACAAGCTACAAACCAAACAAGGAGCAACTGGTATGCTATGAAGTGCCTTTTACTTAGACCAAAAAAAAAAAAAAGTTGGCGGCACACCTCCTAATATCAAGATATAACGTGGTTCTCAGAACTTGGTCACACTGATTTCACCAGGTGAAAGGAATATAACAGACTGTACAGGAACAGTCAAAGAGGTATATTCAACCATTACTTCACTGAAGCAAAGGCAAGTACAGCCTACACCTACTCCACCGGGTACAAAAAATAATGAATAAAACAACAGTCCTCCAACAGTCCCCTGCTGTTTCTGAAATGTAACAATGCAATAAATGTTCCTAATTTGAAGTTCTTTGGTTAAATGATTTCTTTAATTTCCTTGTTTCTTTTAGGGTTTAGCACTACTGTTCCATGAATCTGAATTTCACTGTGCTGTGCAGAGAGATGGTGAGGAGGGAGCATGCGACATGGGTAGGGATGGAGCTGGGGCTGGTACCTTCTTTCCCTCCCTTTTTCTTAAAACCACCTCTAACTTCAGCATCCCACAGACATACAAGACATCCATAAATTGAACTGGAACCAGTCCTCTCCCCTATGAGCTGCTAGGTGGTACCTGCCAAAATCTGCTGGGGACAAGGCAGGATAGGCAATGGAAATGAGGTTATAAAAATGGAAGCTGTGGAAGAGAGAAACTCAGCGTACTCAGTTCAGAGCAAAAGACAGTCTCCAAACTGTGATTTTTCCAACTCTGATCAGAGCTCTGTTGACTCCTTAGGTGAAGCTGCTGGTCCTGAAACACAGGCAGAATTTTCACCATGAATTCAAGACTTTTGCATTGACCTGTCAATACCGCATTACAGTTGTGATCATTCAGGAGCTTCCTGAAGGTTGACTTCTCACACAGAAAGAAGTAGCAGTGCCACATCTCTGGCACTTCCACAACCCAGTGCGCACAGCTGATCAGTTCAGTTTCGTTTTACACCATAAAAGTTAAGGTCTTACCACTAGTACATCAAACCTTAACACAACTCTCCTCATGGTAATAAATAGTGGATAAATAGGACCACTTGTAACTTTTGCGAGATACATACTCAAACAGGATTTATTAGGTTTGACACTGAACAAACATGTCTCATCAAATAAGTCCCCTAAACCATGCAATACTACGAAAAAGGGCATGAAGTAGGGATAAACTTCAGTGGTATCATTTTCCAATCATGAAAAACACAACATTGGCTTTTCTGCTCTCATTTTAATACCTTTCTCCTAGATTCCACTGGACTACAACCCAGTGTTCATCAAGTACAATTTTCAGGGATACATAAAAGGCAACACAATGTGTAAGGGACCATATCTGGCAAATGTTGGCCCACGTTCCTGCATTCAGAAGGAGGACACATGCACGAGATGGAAGGAGCTTTTGGCCCTTTCCTTTTCCCACTCCTGAGCATCCTCCTCACCATCCAAGGCAGTGGGCAGCACTGTTACAGGAGGAAATGCCTTCTCTGTGCTCCCCACGGCTTTTTCAGATGAAGTTTTCTCTTTTGTACTCCTTGAAATCAGCAAAGAGTCCTGTGGTGAAAGGAGGCTCCTCTATCCTCTCCCATATAAACAGAACATTTGCTCAATTCTTCCTTTACCAGAACCTTCAGATCTGATATGACTAAAAATTTCTCAGGCAAAAGGCAAGTCCTGCTGTCACCTTCAAGTTTCCTTCCCAGCCACTCTCAAAACCAAGAGTTCTGAGCAAACCTGAGCATCTTCAGGGACTCTTGAACGCTCATGTGACTGGATGAATAGTAGAAGCTGTCCTGTGTAGATAAAGGTTTGTTGAGCTTCAAAGATTTTTATACAGCCACCTCTAAGACTAAAGGATGTTGCAGAGTATCAAGCAGATGACATGACATTCTACAGACTTGTGGTGGGTTGACCCTGGCTGGGCACCAGGTGCCCACCAAGCTCTCTACCACTTGCCTACTCAGCAGAAAAGGGAGAAGGGGGAGAAAATATGATGGAAAAAAATACTTGTGGGTCAAGATAAAGGCAGTTTAATTAAGCAATAGCAAAAGTCACGCACACAGAAGCAAAGGAAAACTAAAGTTGTTATTCTCTACTTCCCGTCAGCAGGCAATGTTTGGCCACTTCCTTGGAAGGTCTGGAAGGCAAATGTCATATATAGTGAATGCCCCTCTTCTTACTCCTTTCTCTTAGCTTTTACATCTGAGCAGGTATCATATGGTATGGAATATCCCATTGGTCACTTTGGGTCAGCTGTCCTGGCCATGTCCACTTCCAAGGTCTTGCCCACCCCCAGCCTAGTGGTGAGGATGGGGAATGTTGGAGAGACAGCCTTGATGCTGTGCGAGCGCTGCTCAGCAGTAGCCAGAACGCTGGTGTGTGTCACCACCTTTCTAGCTACCAGTACAAACCACAGCACTATGGGGGCTGCTGTGGGGCTCAGCCAGACCTAATACAGGACTGTGAGCCAGGATGATTTGGACTGGATGTGTCCATTAAGGTTTGTAATGAAGACCTGAGATACAGTTTTGATTCCTAAATGCAGCGTGCACTTTTAAGGGATAAAGAGGAGGAAAGATAATATCAAAAAAAGCATTATTTTTTTTAATGCATTATAGCTGAAGAAATTTCCTGTCTTAATTTGCTCTAAAAGTAGACACAAGGCACATTAGAAACCACATTATAACTCTCGTTCCATCCCCACTGTTACTGTAATGCAGTCTGACAACCGTTTTTGGAGAGCAATCAGGCTTCCTAAGTTGCAAACAGACTGGGAGGCAACAACCTCTCAGCTACTTTTTCTTCACGGTACTGAGGCAAACATCTGTTTCTGCATTTCTGCCTGGAAAACAGATGGAATTGTAAAACACTGTCACCAGCAGGTGCAGGGGCCACCACCTTCCTTACCCCCGAGCCTGACACTGTCCCTGTTACTGCCCTGGTCAACGACAACCTTCTTGAGTGGGAGCACATAGGGCAAAAGTTCAAGAGGTGTCCAAACTGTTGCCTGCAGCCCACAATCCATTTATAAAGGAAATTAGCAGAAGCTCACAAGTGCTAATTTTTGGAGGAGTAGTGACTGAAAGCAGGTTATCTATCCACATACACACACAGCAAAGATTGATGTGAAAACATACAAGGAGAAAGAGGAGACAAAGTAGGTGGCAACCGGTGAAAAGGATGACTGGAAATCCTGATGCTCCTGCAGAAAGACCACAGGTAGAGATGCTTGAAGGATGGCAAAAAGCAAAAGGAAGGATGAGGGGATCAGAGCAGGAAGCTCAGCCCTGCCACCACACATCTATTTGGTATTGCAAGAAGCCACGAGAAGCTGCAGAAGTGCTGTCAAGTGGGGGACAGCTTCATTTACTTAAGTGCAAAGAAACAAGAAAAAAGAAATAAAAGAAGTAGGTTAGTGGGTGGGACTATCTTCTGAGAAGAAAAAGGACTTTCAGAAGGATGAGAAATGGAGGAAGGAGAGGATGCTGAAAAAGCTGGAAAGTTCAAAGAGACACAGATGGGGGTGAAGAGGGTAAAAAGTCAAGACAAACCTCAAAGATGAAGAGCGAGAACTCAAGGACAGGTAGTTCAAGGATTAAGAGAGCATAAAGATGATACAGGTGGGTGAAAGTAGCACACTGGGATAGGCTAAGGAGAATTGGGAGAAGAGCTTTAGCAAAGAGGGTGGCTCAAGAAGACAAGAGAGGAACCAATATGGAAAAAATAGGATTTATTCCCACAAGAAATGATTGTGGTAACGAGAGACAGCAAATTAGTTGGGTGAAAGCTGATAATGGTATTAGCCCAAAGATCAAGCCATCGATGAATTGGGGTAGAAAAAACAACACTGCTTGCTAGTTAAAATAACAACTGATTCACAGATAATCAATGTGAAATGTGGAGAATTAAATGAGTGATAAATAATTAGACAGAGGAGTTAACTAATCAGTTACCCTGACTAAAAATTAGTGAACAGTAAAATCAAGTAATATTAAGAAAAAAAAAAGTAAAATAAAAATTGTACAGCAAGTTGCATGGTGTTGATGCAGACTCTGGGGGGAAAAAATAATAAAATCAAACTGCCAATTGGAAATTGGAAATATTAACATGAAAAAAAGAGTTTGCGTGCCCATGACCAGTTGCACACATCTAACTTTGAGAATAAGCTTCTGTAGGATTGAAATCTCTATCTGAACAACCCCTGTCCCATAACATTCCCAGCCTACTCTGAACATTAACATGTTGCTGTGACTCAATTTGCTTCAGTTCAACAGACTGGGAAGTGAAAGGTGCTTGTTTTTTAAATAGAGATTGAAAGGTCTCCCTCAGCAATATGACAGCACATCAACTTTGACAGCTTTGTTTTTGAGGAAATACATCAAGAAACAATACCACTCTACATCACTGCACCATAAACCATCTCTCCAATCTCAAGCAACCTAAACATGTGGGGTTTTAATTAAATTTCATTAAAATGCAAGAAAAGTAGCTCTTGTTCTCTCTTTCTTTCCTGAATAGGTCTGACTTGTTTTTCTCTCTATAATCAAAGAATGTGTGTGGAACACCAATTTGCCTCCGTAAATCTAAAGGCTGGTTCCACAACTATTAAAATGGTAATCAATTCCTTGCAAAAATGAAATTGGAAGTAAACAATGTAAATCAACATATTTGTTTCTTATATTTTTCTTAATTTGCTCCAAATTTGGTATGCTTATTCAGACAAGTTATTTGCATTGCCATGAGGATCCAAACTAATTTTCTAATCTGTCATGAGGAATAAAAAAGCATATTAATTGAATATATTCAGCCACTCTTCAAGTAACCTGCGATGAAATATGTTTTCTTTCTGTGGTCTGAACCAAAGAGGAAACGCTACCTTTCCATATGCTAATGCACTTCTTTAACTTGTCACTAGAAACCAACTTTACTGGAAGCAAAATTGTGAAAAACATTTTATTTATCCAGTCTCTACAGAGTATAACTGAAACAGGTAATTTGCCCAATTCAAACACCTGAATTCATCAGTTGTTTCCAGTTTGGCAACTTCTTTAGGGGTTTGTGTAGGTGACAACCCGTTCTGACTTAAAATGTGAGCCCTGCAGCACCAGATGAATTAAACACTATCACACCATATACTCCCTTTTATACCTCTGCAGATTTCAGCTGTTGCTAGAAAATATTCTCCTTTTCCCTTGATTTCTCTCATCAACTGTTCAAATGAAAGAAAAAAGCAGCACAGTTTTATCAGCCTGCATGCATACAAACTCAGACTCCACTCCCAGTCTGCCAAAAAGCACTCTGGAGTACAAGGAATTTTGGAAGTGAATTAAACTGGAGTAACCAAGATAAAATGTTTGCCTGAAATACATTTATTAAAGCAGCAAGTGAACTTCTACTCTGAGTGTGCAATGAAATGGGAAACCCCAAAAGCTCTATTATTTTCAATAGCAGTAACAACTTCTCTCAAGGGAAACAAACTGCCTTGAGCCGTGCACCCTAACCTGGGTTGCAGCTGTCTTATTGATAATAGAACTTGCTGAATTCTGATAAAACCTGTATTTTAATATAGAAATGCAAAATATCCACCCCTAAGCACAGAATTCATTATTTATTACAGTTAGAATAGACTTATTACTGTCAAAATATGCTCACACACCTCCAGCCACGTCAATTTGAACTTTGCTATGAAGTTGTTACAAAGAAAATTTTATTGGACCTTTCCACTGCCTACAACTTATTCCAGGCTTTTGTGCAACAGTAAAGAAACATGAAGCTGTAAGAAATCAATAATGACATTAAAAATTCAGAACAGGATAAAAGTTTAGATTACTAAGAGACAAAGTGGATCAAGAATTAACCCCTCAAGAGTAACATCTTAATCAATCTCTCATACAATGACCAGACATATAAATTTTGGGCTGACTAGATCTATTTTGTGCTTTAAAGCAGCTTTTTTTCTGGTGTATATCTTAATATTAGCACTGAAAAGAAAAACAGACCAACACTATGAAAATGTAATCTAGGTCAGATTTTTGGCACAAGACACAACACTGCTAACGGAGAGCTGACTATTTCCTTACTGGGCAAGGAAAGCACATCAATCCAGAGATTACTTCACTATGTTGGGTTTTTTTGTTTTTTGCTTTTTTTTTTTTTAAAACGAGAATTATATCTTTTGTGGCTTTCTCTGCAAGGAACTTGGAAAATTACTATTTGGGTCTACAAGTGGACAAGGACATTACTGAGTCTTATGGCAACAGAGATGGGATCGCCCATCCTCACAGTTAATAAACCCCACTCCTACACAGCCAGGGAAAACCTTCACCCTGGTAAAACACAAAACTATGTGCTGGTAACAGCCATGTTGTTTACATTTCCTAGTCCTTGGGGTGGACAGAAATCAGGAGGGACAGGAGGAGGAAAGCACATCTGTTCCACTGATGCCCTGATTTAGGACATCAGCATTTTCCACTGCAGCGGTATCGCAAGTTTTCCCAGCAATGAGCTATTTTTTGCACTTTTCTCTCTGAACTAACAGTCAGTTATTTTGATTTTATATTAATTATGAGATACTTAAGAGTCTTATTTTTCAGCACAAGTGTAATGCTGAGTAGAGGAAGAGCATCTGAAGGACACACATCTCCAGCAAGAGATCCCTTCTTGCCTGTTTTACACGACTTTCAGGGGAAGAACCAAAGATTCTTGGTTGATCCCAAGAAACCTGCAGTTGAACGGGAAGCTGAGTTTCAGTCCTACCCAACACATAGCTGGCCTTCAGCAAGGATTTTTATGCCCCTTTTGAGGATATCCAAACACGCATGAGCTGTGCTCAGGTCAGGCGACCTCCTGACAGCCCAGCTGTTCACTGGGACCCAGGCAGGGGAAATTAAAGGATGAACACTGAAGCAGCCTCTCCATGCTACAGTCCCTGAGCATACAGCAGCATGACAGCAGCTAATATTTCATTTCTGATGCCAGGCATCTGTTCCCAAAGCTGTCTGTTGATGATGGAGAATCAAATGACTCGAGAAGGGGATCAAAGTGCTCTTTAGTGCATCTAGCAGGAGGCTCTGGGGAGATGCTAACTTAACCCAGGGCGCTCTGACCCTTCACCTCACATCTGGTGTGTAATACCAAGGACAATGAGCATTTACCCATTGCGAAGATGGGTCTTCTTCTTGTCCACAATGTAACTCTGAGATCTGGCCACAAGTAACCTTATGTAAAAAAAACTGTCTCAGGAAAAGATGGCCAACTTCCTCACTACTCACCAGGTTTGCAAAACTCTCCTTTTTTAAAAAAATTAGAATAGTATTAGTCTTCTTGCCATGCTGGCAAGTTAGGTCTGAGTATTTTGAGTATTTCCACTTGATAGAAAGCAATGAAGGAGTGATCTGAGCCGGCTTTCAAGGATGTGAAGGAAACCTGTAAATTCCACCTGGAGTTCTTGGTGTGCATATACTACAGGACCAGGCTTTGCCTTTACCTTTCCAAACCCCTCACCAGTGAGGGAGGCAAAACAACCAAGGAGAGGACATCACGGGATTAAACTATGTCAGCCCCAATTCATTATGCTATATCATGCTTAGGTTATGGGCTATACCAGCAATTCAGGTTGCCTAAATAGGTATTTAATAGGGTGCTTAAAATTGTGCCAGAGCATATACGAACCTGGACTCCACTCCAATGTCAGAAAGATTAGGTTAAATATACCTTGCTGTATACTACTGCAATATTGCATTATGTACAGCCCAAAACAATAGGTATCTCTATTTCTTTTACATTTTCTTTTAAATTCTTGGAGAAATACACATTTTCTGATCCAAGTATGCATTTTAAAGGATAATTTCCTCTGCTATCATACTTAATTTCTGTACATTTTGATCATGAGATCTATTTTTATTTTATGAAAGCCCACACCTTGATTTCATTCCAGATACCAGTTGTCAATGTCAATTGGCACAGCCCTGGTGCTACCTTCAGCTCCACAATACAGCCAAGGATTTGCCAGGAACCAACAGGTTAGGGAGCCCATCCCAGTCAAACCCTTCCTTCAAGGTAAAAAAAAGATCTATTATGGGGATGCTCCAGAAAAGGCAGGGAAGAAGATCTGTTACAGGAATGCTCTACAAAAAGGTTCACCTCCAAGCTTAAATTATATAATTTTCAGTAGCCTCTTGTGACAATGTTTTGAGATGATGAGTTTCATCTCAGTTCTACTACTACAGCGTCTGAAGCCATATATCCAAAACCTTGTGTATGATCACCAAATACAGTCCCATGCTCTTGTTTCCATAATCCCCTAAGACTTGAAATGAGAGGCAGAAGTTCCAACCAGTGCTCATCTCCCTGGAAACTCTAAAGATTTCTCTTTAGGAACTCTAAAGAAACACATTTTTGAATTTCATACATTTTAGGGTCAGAAGGAGCCACCTGAATCAGCTAATCCTCAGAAAAAACATAAAGCCAAAACCAAAATCCCCTTCATGTAACCTGAGAACTCATACCCAGTCAAACCAAACAGCTTCTCCTCCAGAAAGGCATCCCATTCCCACCAAAAGGCAGCGTGGGAGGAGGACTTGGCCATTACCAAGCAGTCTATCGTGGTGACTGATAAACTTACTGCATCAGCACATAGCCCTGCAATCACCAGTCACTGCTTCTGGCCTTGTGTCCCTCCCAAGTCCGATATGGCAGACAGGAACTGACCCCTATGGTGGTAAGAAATTCCACTCCAGGAAGATTCACAGGAAATGCCCTATTAAGCAGAACAGAAAGCCACAAAGTATTAAGAATGTAAATAAGAAACCTTATCTCAAATGGTGTTTTGCTGCATTCTGTGCTGTATGGAAATAAGGCCATTTCAGTTTTACCACATCAGTAACTCCATTTCTAATGTCTTTCTCCCTTCCTTCAGTAGCTTAGTCTTGTGGTTATCTATTAAGATATCCAGCGCCTACTATTTCATGGATTAAGGATGAAATTGCTTTCTGCTATCATAAAGACACTTTTCAATTACTATTACTACAACTCAGAGATACTGCAAATACTGCACCAATAGTGGGAAATAAGAAGTTAGTTCAAATATATCCCCAAGACCTTAATTGAATGTTTAATAATGTACAGGCACAAAAATGAAATCTACTCAAGTGAGTGTGAGCAAGTTCATTTCCCAATGAAAATAAACTCCCTGAAAAAAGAAACACTTGCTAGCCAGGGTGTATTTTGAGAAGCCATAAAGGTCTGGGGAAGGGAGGAGGATGCCCACATTTTAATGCTCGATCTTTTGCCAAGCACAAAGCTGGAATTTAATGACCAGCTCCATTGCTAGTGGGTCTTCTTCAGCTGGTGCATGAAGACTCAAAGCTTGATGTCCCGGCACAGAGCAGAGCGCCAGGGTTCAAAGCTTGGTGGACATTCCCTGGATAGCCACAGGTGTCTCCACGACCACATTCGCTGTTGTCTTCATTTTTCCTAATTAATCCCTGGCATGACTTACTCACCAGACTACAGCCTGCAAGCCAGCCCTATTCAAAATGCCAGTAGGTGTCACTGTGGGCAATGGTATAGGAGAAACCAGTGGAATGAAGTTTGAATCGAAGGGAAAACACTCATCAGCTTAATTAATATTTGTTTTTTAATATAACTGCTAATTCTATTTTTCTGCCTTTACAGATAAAAGTGCATTGTCTGCACCTCACAGATAAAAGGAGCTTTATTAGAAACAATTCACTTCTGCTTCAGACCATTCAGGGTTAGACTGGAAATCAGACTATTTTCAAGTAAGCACAAGGCTGGATTTTGTTTCTTTGTTTCACTGCCACCTAAATTAGCCTATGTATGTATGTAACTAGTGATATGTGGGCTAAATTTAGAGATTTTTGGAAACTGCTATTAAAATAAACTCACAGGTGATGTTCAGCAGACCAGAAACATGTCCACCCTCCCTCAAGGCTTCCCGTGAAGCCACCACACCAAAACCCTAAGCCTCCTTCTCCCCCCGGCCTGCACAAAAGCCATGGCACTAAGCAAGGTACCTCATCAATAGGGAGATCCATCCCATAAATCATTAGGTGGCTGAGAGAACTCAGGCTGTCAGAAAAGCTTGGTTTTAATCCTGGTATCAGGCACCAGAGACACCCCATACAAACCAGGCTGCTAGCCCTGAGCTTAGGTGCCTGATGCAGGAGGAACCAAGACTGTTGCAGGTGTTCATGTGGGTTTTGTGGTTGGGGTTTTTTTTTGTAGATATTAGTTCTTTAACATTGCACAGCTTTATCTTAAAATCAGTAGTCAAAGGATTATCACTACTATTTTAAAAACTGATTGTTTGCTATATGAATTTGTACCCTGCCCATCACATCGGAGCAAGGCAGTGCCATACCTTGCTGCTGATATAGCTCTAGAAGAACATGGACTTTCAGAAGACTATTTCTTTTCTAATGTCTGATCTAGATTTTCTAGTTCAATTCTAAACTTACTCAGATGGAAAGGGAAAAATCCCAACAGCATTTCTGGCCCACAGGCATTGCCCATATCCCAAGGACATTGGCAGCCTCGGCTCTGGGTGCTGCTGGAGAGAGGGTCTCAAGCTGAGCCACACTGGCTGCAAATGAAACCACCACATATCCACAAATCTGATTTATATTCCAGTTTGAATTGAGTATATTGTAAGTGCTCAACACGAGAAGTGAAGGGCAACCACCAATCCATTGGCCCTGACCTGTCTGCAGGCAAAGGCAGCAAATAAAATGCATAGAAAAACAGAATCCACGTGCCTTTGCCCAAATGTATGCTGCAAAGCCTCAATCAAGCACATGGCTAGATCACAGAGGAGATGTTTACTTGGATCTCCTGAACTGCACCCTGTGACCTCCTTGCTGTCCTGCATGATATAAAAAATTCACATCCATCTTGTGTGTTTCTGAAAAGAGCCTGCAAACCGGCCAGTGCAAATGATATGACTTAACTCCTTTACTTCATATCTGTGAAACCCTGGAAAATATCTAAGATTACCAACATAAAACAATTTCATGTATTCTTTGGGTTTGTTTGTTGTTGTGGTGGGTTCTTTCCCTTTTCTTTTATAGCTGTGACAGACTGCCTGAAGAATCCACTTACAGAGAGCATAAAAATATATTTCAGATAGGCCAGAGCTGGGTTTAATCCAACCTGTCAAAGAGCAAACAAACATTTATGCCCAAAAACCTGCATAACCCGAGAGCAGCAATGGAAAGTGTGGCAGCTTTATAAATTAGCATTTTATCAGCAACTTACTACAGAAAGCTTTACCATCCACTCAACCCACTGTTACCAAAAATAATAAAAATAAAATACTGGAGCTCAAAGCAGGATTTCAGTAATTTTTCGTCTATTCTGCTGAAAAGTTCCATGATACTGTCTTCACCACATGCACATCATTGCTGTAGTGGCTTTTTCTATGCACTGATCTGACCAAAAGGTGTTTATTAATGAAAGATGGCTAATGCAGGGGGACAGTGTAATAAACTGGAAAGATGATGCTACCTGAAAGGCAGCTGAAAAACAGGGAACTATAAAACTCTTCGGAAGATACGTAAGAAAAGTTTTCACAGTACAAACACCACACTTGAAAATTCAGGCTCCAGTCTTGGCTTTTGCATCTTCATTGGTGGGTGCTGTTCAACAGACAGGATAGCCAGTATTTGATGCTGATGAGCAGGCTACAGCTTCTCCAGGTGGCTCCGCAAAAGCATGGCAAACTACTGTGCTGCGTTAGCAGCTGAGAAAATCTTTCTTTACAACGCCAGACTCCTACCCTTCTGAGTGCCCTTTGGGATTCTCATAGAGATTTACATTAATACATATATCCATGCGCTTTGAACGGCTGTAGGAGATTTAACTCTCCAGCTGGGGTGCTTTGACCTAACTTCAGTGGATTTTACAATTTACACTGGAAAAAAACCAACCCAGATTCTATGTTTGTGGTTTAGGAAATAAGCCCAGAGAAAAGGGCAGCAGTACTTCTGAGAGTAAATTAAATAACAATAAACTTCTACTGCCTCCAGAGGAATCTGGCTCCCTGTGGAAAACCTCTGGAAAGAGATCCGTCTGAAGCCACTGGGATTTTCAGTGTAAATGCAAGCTACTTCTTGAGAGATGTTAAAATTAATTTCATAAAAATCAGTTAAAAGGAGAACATAATTCCCTGACTAGAAAGCATATCTGACAGATGCCTCTGTGACCACCGCGTTCACGTTGCTCATCAGCTGTGTCCACTGCCAACACCCAACAGGTCCCACTGTGGCAAGACCTGAGGCTGTTACCTGTGCTGAGCAGGTGGAAGTCATGGAAATGGCTTCACATGAGTTCATTACAGGGGTTTTATCGGAGAAAAGAGGGGTTTGATGGTAAATGATGAGAAAGAGAGGACTGGGAAGAAAAGGCAGTAAAGACTTTGTGGAGAAAGGGCAAGAGAAAGACCCAGCTGACCCATAGGGTCCAGCGGATGAAACAAGACATGTCTCAGCAAAGCTGCAAGGGCAGCAGCTAAGGTTTTAAAAGCCGGGGTGGACTTACTGAGACCTTGGTAGGGAATGGGGTGCATCAGGAACAAGAGAGTATTTCTTCCTAAACTGGAGGCACAGCAAACCCTGCAATGCCAACGCCCATGAGACCCTGTAGGTCCCCTGTAGTATGAAACAGAAAGGGAGCCCAAGAAAGATGAACAAGCCTTAAAGAATTTCAAAACTAACCTTCAACACACTTAGCCAAGGCTTGTCAAGGTAAAAATATTAAGCTATTTCTAAAGAAAACTTTCCTGTGATAAGCAGAACACAAGTGTAATTTATTTTAGAGATACACATGAAGAAACAAAACATAATTACTTGCAGCACTAAAGGATCACCCTAGCTGTAGACAAAAATATTCACAGCCAGGGTCTAAGGCACTTTTCTGTATACAATGGTTTTAATCGTTGTTCCATCAGTGCCATTAGTCTCTGCCCTTCATACTGAGCAGGGGCTGCGATCCACGTCAGCCGGCCCAAGCCAAAGGGAGAGGTCCTGCCCCACCACCTCTCCCCTTCACTTGCCTCTGCCACGAGGCAGAAGTAACCCCTTACTTCAGCGGTTTGCTGAAGGGTGAATCCACCCCTAGTTCCCACTGATGCCAACGGTTCAAACCAGAGCTTACCTACTGCCAGCAAGGAGCCCCAGTAAACTAGAAAGGAAAACTAGCATTCAGAGGAGCTTCATGGCACAGACCCTGCTGGTTTTAATCAAAGTCTTATTTTTTGCCCGTTAGATCCAACCAAGTCTCAGCAAAGGTCTGCAGGGATCCAAACTCAGCAACCCTTGAACAGGTGAGGGTTTGGTGGTTTTTTGGGGTTTGGTTTTTTTTTGTTGTTGGGTTTTCTGGGGGATTTTTTTTGTTGTTGGTTGGTTGGGTTTTTTTTCCTTTTCGGGTTTTTTTCCCCCCAAGACAGATAATATATGTCATTCAAATTTCCAGCCATACGGATGCTGAACCTCTTCCCTATGTTCATTATGACATCTACATTTTGAAAAGAACAGAGAAATTGCTATCTCCTCATACATGCCTACTAATCTCATCTTTATACTAAAGCCTATATCCATATTTTTTAGAATGTTTTCCCTATTTACAAACACTCCTATGTTATTTTTCTAAAGAAGCCTATATGCTCTTTTGCTATAGTTCCAGCATTTCCTGCATGATACTCTTCCAGAAAAGGAATAAAATTGAGAATAAGGAGCCAATCAGTCAAGGACTTGATTAAATCTTGACTTGCCAGTGCCTTTATTCTAGCCAGCAGCATCTGTTTTCCTCAGCCATGGTCATATTACCTAGATAAATATTTAGCCACATTTTTCCCTCTCATTCTGTTTCTCCATAGCCGTTATTCATAGAAGACTTGATTGATTTTTGTTTGCAGAGATCCAGTGCTGCCTGCCCCAAAGGCAGCTTTCTGCCCCACTCTCACTGAAGAAAAAGTGCAGTGGGATGCACTGTGGGTACCAGATCTCAAACAAGTAAGGGGCGTGTGTGTGTGTCTGTAATTGTACCCTGTATCAGCATCATCTCATTTAGTTTTTCTAGGGTTTCATTTCCGCCAGGATGGAGTGACCATGGAAACCATCAAAATAATCACATGCATTTTTTAACAGGATGGGAGAGTTAGATGGCTTCTTCAGTTTGGTTGCAAATTTTGATTTTAACAGACAACTTGTCCTGTTGTCCTTCAACTCACTTTCAAACGAAGTAACAGCCTCAAATCCAAATAAAAGATTATGCTCTAGTTAGACTGAACCATTCACCTGATGAAATTTTGTGTTTGATTACAAACTACTTCATCGGGCAATAACTTCTCAATGATTTCTTTGTTACTCGTATGAAGAGCTTGCTAGATCCTTGTCAGTCTTGCTCTGAGCCCATGAGCTTGAAGATTGAGCACAACCTCACAACTTGTGCACTGAGATTCTCAATTTAGCTATCTCAGCGGATAATGTATCCAAGAGGATCCAAGTATCCTCTTCAACCCACAAAGCCTTTCTTCATCCGCATCACCCTTTAACAATAAGTTTCGCAGATTGATTAACTGCTGTGTGAAGAAACACCTCCTTCATTTCTGCCACTGCAGAAGAACAGAACAATCAGGATGGTCATTATAACATGCACATGGATGACAATGTTCCTGACAAGTATCTGCTGGGACCCGGGAGTATTTAACTCCTTTCCTCTGCTGTGATAACTTAGGCGTGAGCTTGTAATTGCCTTTAAATGGTCAGTGCCCACAATGAAGAAAATCAAAAAGAAAACATATCAGAGTGACACCTTTAACCCCAATGCAAGTGCTAGAGCAGCTTCTAAAGCATCACTACACAGTCATGTTATCATCTACACAGAAATAATCGTGCTTCTCTCTTCTTCTCCCTAATATCTTTTAAAATTAGATAGAGGTAATTCATCTGTATTTTGTACTGTGATAAAAAAACTGAAAGAGGAAGCGGTATCTTCCAATTCGATCAGCACTCCTTGTTTTTCACACTGGAAGAAATTGTTTTTCAACCTCTGAACAGCTGTCATTTGTGGTGGAAAATAAAGCACATGTGCACTATAAGTACACCCATATTCCATAGGTTTAAAGGCCAGAAAAAGTTTGTCAGTGACGTAAGGATACTATTCTACTCCACTGCTGCAGACATTGCAATCCAGTACATGCAATCAGTACATGATTGCACATCATTTTTTCCAACAGCATTTTGTTTTCTAATACTTATTTTTGTTTTTGTAGTAGATCCCAAAATCTTTTTTCCTGGAGCACTTGTAAAAACAAAGCTATGTTTTCATGACCGTAATTTTAAAAATCACTATAAGTACAAATTAAGTTAAAATTTTGTCCATATATGATTAAATCAATTGTGACTGAATCTGTTTTGTTGCCTCCACAGGCAGTACTTCTCTAACTATATCCCATAGCTCCTTTGGCAAATATACCTCAGAGTGTTACCTTTAATAAAAAAAGATAAATAATAAGTTTTTTCCTAACAAAAACATTTTACTCTTCCCAGTGTAATTCTAATTCCCTCTCAAATCTAGTTTGTGCCTCTAAATCAGGTCAATACATGCTGCTGATCAGCTTTGGTCTAGACAGAATGTACCGTTACCTGCAGGATGGATGAGCAACGGAGTACATAGACCTGGTTTCTTTCAACTAAGAGTGATCCTCAGTCTTACTTAGGCAGAAAAAAAATTGCTAATTAATTTCGCATATTTTTCCTGTTCTATTCATTGTTGCCATGCAATTCTGCATAAAAGGAGGATTGTATTCAGACTCGTTAATTAAATGGAGGCATCCTAAGAATTTCTGATCCATACTAACTTCACAAGATGGAGCAAGAAGGATAGTTAGCATCTTCTCATGAAGGCTGGCAAAAAAAAAAAAAAAGTCTGCCCAAGCCAGCTTGTGAAGCTGTATGATGTAATGAAATTTTCTCCAAGATCGCCACTGCTCTTCATGAGCTGAGATGGAAGGAGCACCACTAGCAACAGAGATGAATTTTGTTTTTCTTTTACCATTTGAATGTTATTAAATTAATTACGGGGGGGGGGGGGGGGGGGGGGGAGAGTGGCAAGCAACACTCATCACATAAATTTACAGTGCCACTAACGAAATGGCTGCAGACAGGCGCTGTGATCCATGCTTTCAGCACTTTGAGATCACACTCACAAGATGTGCTCTGCATGCAGCCAGTGAGCTGCAAGAACAGAGTTTTCAGGCTTGGCATCATCCGCCTGCAGCATTTAACACACTTCTCTTCACTTGTACTACTCAAATAGCTTGGCAGTGCCATTTGTCTATGACCATATACGCATGGGGATCAGCGAGGTAGCCAAATCATAGCTGCCTGGGTTTGGAGGAAGCACATTACTGGCACTTGGACCTCTGTAACGCATTAAATTAAATTGAAATTTTGAAGTATCAATGCTTTGAGTGAAATAATTTCTAAAATGAATGCTGGGAGACATGGAGAATGGCAGTCTCAGCGCCCTAACACGCTCCCAAGCCAAACTGCACAGTTACAGCAAGGAAAACCTAGGGCTAGTTAATGAAGTGGTCTGCATACTTCATTTGGGCAATTAAGTCACATTAAGTATCTATTTTATATTGTATATATATTTCATATTTGCAACATATCATAAAACATTATTATATATAACTTTATATACATACAGCAATAATATATATGAAAAAGCTGTCTAGAGTTCTGGATACACAATATACAAGAATAATCCATTTGACGTACACTAGATTTGACATTATCTATGCATAAAGAATGTCCAGTATTTTGGAAACCAAACTGAAACTGCATTTGTTGCTTTCTCTTGCTCAAACTGGTCAGATTCACATATACAACATCTCATATGGATTAATACGCTAAATCCCAAACAGTGAAGGAACATGAAGTACACAGGATTTAGAAAATGCTAGAGTTGAAAAAGCCAATGAAATCTTAATTCAACCCCCTCCTGTGTATTTATAACTACAAAACTTTCAAATCACAGATTATTTTCTCCAGCTCCCCCAGGCTCTCTGAATTTCTGCCCCTTACCCCTACCCTGAAAGCTCTACATAACTCAATGGAACTGGAACAAATATTCAGGTTGGTAATAAGTCCATCACTGACGTACAGGCACAGCAATCTCCTCCTTTGAAAGAGGACTAGTAGTTTGAGTTGGGCGGAAAAAAAAAAAGAAAAAAGGAAAATCACCTGTAGGCCACCAGCCACAGTGAATAATTTTAGATCAAATGGATAAGTCCTCAAACTTACAAGCAACTGCAAATGGTTTCAGAAAAGACAAGGTCAAGCAACCTTAATTATACTTATTGTAACCTGAACTACTGAGATATAAATCTTTCAAGGATATAAGCTTTACATTTGAATAACACAGAGAATACTCTTGAAAGAAGAAAAAACACCACCACAAAATTAACTAACTTCAGGATGAAAAAGTAATCACTAGGTTTTGCCCCAAAGAGAGTAAAAAAAAAAAAAAGAAGAAAAAAAAAAGAAAAAGATGCCAGCCCAGAGCAGTCTCTGAGCACTGCCCATGCCCACTACTAGCTCAGTCCTCAGTCACACCAGGAACAAAGACCGTGGACTGACCTTCCTCTTCCTCCAGAGGTTTCAAACACCTTCTCAAGCTCAGCTGTCCTTCTGCCTTCTCACTGTTTTCCCTCTTCTCAGCATCTATTCTCCTGCCTCCTGCCTGAAGTACTAGTTTCCTCCTGGTGAGCTCCTGGAAAGCTCCTCCAAATGCATGGCCAGAGCTGAAGGCCACTGATAAAAGAGAAGGTTCGTCCACTGCCACCCCGCATGCATCTGCAGCAGTTCCTACTTGTTCTCATATGTACAACCTCACAAAAACAGGAGCCAGGCTTTAACTGGGAGCACAGTGGAGAAAAATGCCACTTTTACTCCATCAGCCAAGTGCCACTCGTCTGATTTCCCCCCCATCCCAATCACCACGACAAAGCAGATGTGCTTAATACTGGGCAAACGTATGGTCTATAGGCACCCTGCTACTCTATAGGGAGACAAAGCACATATAGGTGCTTACCATGAGGAGTCACATCTTGAGAAATTATACCAGAGGCTGGGTGCTTGGTGATTTTTATTTGGTTTTTCTCCTCCATGACCATAAATTCCCTTTTTTATTCTCTTGCCTGCAGTGCAGCTCCTGGCAATTTGATCTACTACTTACAGACTCGCCATCCTCCTTCCAAAATGATTTAATTTCATTTTAACAAATGGAGTTAACCCATAAAGACTAGAACTACTGGCAACACTAGCACCTTTGAGATAATCACTGGGTGAGACACTGGATGCATGCTGTCCATGTAATACTAATAGTGCCACAACACAGAAGGGCTTTTTACGATACCTCGGAGTCCTTATAGGTACTAGTTTCTCCATTCCCATGAGAAAAAGAGGAGGAAAACCTGAGACCTAAAGCTGGGGAAGATGCTCTCCCCTCTCCTCTCAAATTTCCATCAGGGCAGCTACGCTACTGCGCTACCTTCCAGTTAAGGGGCTGGCACAGGGGACAGGGCCCTAAATGTTGGCACTAGTGCCAAGTATGTGGACAGCACCTCGGTTGCTCTAAGTTTTTCTATGGGGGTTCCAATAAATTTGAGCTTCCTTTAAAAAAATAAATAATCAATACTTTATTTCCTTCTGTTATAAACCGCCCACATTATAATGAAGTGCCATAACGCTAAGGCTACATATTCTCAGAAAAAAAACCCCTGTTTGTTACCAAAAATGCATTTATTTTTTGTGATATATAGGCGATACATATTAGAGCTGCCTCATGGAGAAATAAAGATTTTTTTACTTTTTTCTTTTTTTTTTTTTTAACCCCTGAGAAAAATCAGGAAAGACAACCATAAACCGTTTCAAAAACCTTCAAAAGTGGGGAAAGAAAGGTCAAAGCTTTTGCATTTTCACAAAGTTTTTCACATTCATAAAATGCAAACAAAAAAGGATTTTTAAGCCTGGCTATTAATCATATACCTTGAGTCTTTCCATTTGCAAACAAATTCCCCTCTTTCACCCAAGCAAACAAAAATTATTCAGATGTTTCATGAATAAAAATAATGTCTAAGAAGGCACTTTCACTGTTTTCCAAAGGAGATTTGCATTCATCCAGAGGAAAGATAAAATACTAGTTCAGGTATTTATCCCTACACAGCACTCAGATGGGGGTAAGGCACACAGCTATGTTTAAGCAGCGTCCTGGCAGCTGTTATCTTCTTCAACTACATTAATCCTCCAATATTTAAACATAAATATGTTGATTTTCTTTACCAAAATACAGTACTGTGAAACTATTTTGGCACTGTTTCAACACTGTTAAGCAAGGGAGCTGTGAGCACATGTGCCAGAGGTATTGAGCAACTGGGTTTTTTAGGAAGGAGCAGCGCAAGGCATGATGCTTGAGAAGTCAGAGACAGGTCAAGAAGGGCTTTTTCAACTGAAGGCAGATACAATAAAGCAGGCGCTAAGAAATAAAAAAAAATAGTAAACCATCAGGGAGAATACTAATTTGAGTCTGAAAACTTAAGTATTAAACTTCTACTGGACTCTAGTGCTATGTGTTCCCTCTTGCATTCCAGACAAACAGCAAAGGTGGGATGATACACACTGCTCTACTAAAAAATAGAGATAAAAATTGTCCCCATAAAGAATTACTGATGAGTCTGGGTCCTTCACCCCTTGCACAGCATGAGCACCATTAACCCTTACTTCCCTGCCTCTCCCAAACAGCAACCTACTGCCAATACCTTAATTTATGCAACGCGGAGGCTGAACTGACCACAAATCTGTGCATTTATTTTGACTCAACATCCACTAATTAAAACCTTTCTTTTCATCCTACCCCATAATTTGGATGAATCTCGCAGGAACTTTGCATCAACTGGGTTTTGGGCAAGTGACTGCAAATGCATTGAGAGGACTGTCCTACGGGCAGATCTAAACCTTGTGTCCTTAAGACACTGAGCTACCAAAACCCAAGTAAAACAAAAATTATCTTGAATTGCAGAACCATGCTACTTGTTGCCTCATGCATTATGTTTGGCAAGCACGAGGATAAACAACGCAATAAAATCAGGGGCCAGGCAGTACTGTTTCAGCAGAGATGGCATTACAATCAAACTAAATCAACCTCTGTGCTGGAAGGGATGCTCAGCTTCCCACGGTGGTGAAAATCACTGCAGCATTACCCAACAGTTTGACAGATGTTAATAAAGTCAGCTATACATTACACTGATGCTTGTCAATATATAACATTGAGAAATATTAATAGAATTTAAAATATGAAAAGGAAGAAGACCATAAGGGCCAGGTTTGGGTGCTGGGAAAAGCAGTGCCAGGCTCCAGTAGTGATTGCCAGATCCCGGATTGGGGCTATGGGTGTAACCTAAAGCTGCTTTGAGATTCCTGCGAGATTTCTTGGCAAAAACACAGTATATAGGTAGTCTAGCTTTGAATGTGCTAAAACTGAATCCAGTAGACTTGTTTCTTTTCTCATGTATATAAGTTATGAACAATTTCACTGATAGGAGTGATCTCACACAAGTCAGAAGCCACTGCAAGAGAAAAGGAAATTGCCCTGGGTTTTGTTAATTGCCAAGTTACCCAAGGAACTCGTTGCAGTATTTCCATCAATTCTAGAAATGAAATTATGTTACCAAACATTGATCCTTTCCCCCCCACCATCTCTACAATGCCATTTCCAAGTTTGATTTGGATAACAGGCAATTAAACCAGCTTTTTTTCTTGCTTCCGATTTTAGTTAACAGTTTTTAGAAATTATTTAAAGAATGTAGGGCAGAAGTGTTGCATTATTCACAGCACCATATCAAAAGAAAACCCGCACGAAATCTTGACATTAAGAAAGAGATCCCCCACCCCCCACCCCGGGGCCTCAAGCAGTGCCAAATCAGTCACTTTTATCCAATCCTTGTTACAGCAACAGAGAGGATAAAATAAAGTTATTGCTACTTAGTTTCAGTAGGTTAGATACTGTTAAATACAAAATGTCTTGTATCACAGTAGAATGATTTTTTTTTTTTTAGTTTATGTAAAACACTGCATGTTAAATCAAAGACAAACCCAGAGGGAATAACAAGAGTGATTTCCAGAAGGAAATTGGGAGTCATATCCCAGTACAAACTGGGACAACCAGCCTCTCTCTCCATAGCATCCACCCTAAGGGTACAGAGTTATCCCCACAGATGCTGCTTTTGTGCCTCATTTCTTCATTGATGTTTGTCATGAATCTGACACGCACCCCTGAAACTTTAAGTGTCCCTAGACAAGTTTTATTGACTTTATTCTTTTCTTTAACTCTTGATAAGGAGCTTAATGCTGCTTATGTGATCCAAGTAAATTAAACTATCTGTTTCTGGTTAGGCACGTGGTTTTGAGATAGGCAAACTTAATTCATAGCATATCGAGTTAACATGCCTTTTCACTCTAAATCTGAAACTTCCCTGGCAGTAAAGGAAATAAAGCTTATCTATGGATATGCAATTATTCTGTATGACAAACAGCTGATTTATTTGGATTACAAATTTATCTGTAGACTAAATAAAAAGGCAAAAGAAGTAACAATGTCCTATCAACGCTCTGAAGAAATAAAAATAAACTTAAAATGTCAGCAGCATCGTATCTTAAAATCAATGCAGAGGTGGTACACACGAACATTTTTCTATAAACATAGTTATTAGGGTTGCTCATGATGGCAAGGCACATGTGAGAAAAAACAAGGAATGAAATAAAATATTGTTTTACACAGAGATTTCCTGCAGTTTAATTATAAAGGGCTACACTTTGTAAGGTTTTATTAATAGTTTCTGTTAACCACATGCAATTCTGCAGGCCCAGAACAGAGTGCTGTGTGAATAAACTACAGGGACAAACTGCCTGCAATGCAACTCAAATACTTTACATCCATTTTACACATTCACTTACAGGGCAAGGTTGAGGTTTTTGGTCTGTTTTGGAGGGTGGTGGTTTCTTTCTTTTTTTTTTTTTTGGGGGGGGGGGGGGGCAGGGGGGGAAGTCAGGTAGGGTGTAGGGTTTTTTGTTTGTTTGGGGTTTTTTGTGGTTTATATTGGGCTTTGGTGTTTTTTTGGGGGGAAGAGGAGGTGTTGTCTGGTGTTTTTTTTTAATAAAGGCTCATTAAAAGCCTGACACTAATAAGACACTAGTTATAGCCAGGTAGGCAAAGCACAACTCCACCTGGACTGTCAAATATCTCAACATATATTACACTGCCCCTCTCTGCTGCGACTCTCACAGGAGCAGCTTTTCCATGGCATACACTTTGAGGCCTGATACTGCCTTCTAACAGATGCATCCCATCAAATTTAAAAGGGGATGGTATTTTCACACCCCACTTCACCACTGAACCAGGGGCTGGAGAAGGTTTCCCTTCTGCACACCACAGGAAATGACTGATGAACAACTGGATAGAAAGCCAATTAAAAATACGTAAGCCCTGTTCAAAACTGGATTCACTTTTCACACAGCTCCTCTCTTCTTCTGCATATGCTGGAACAGTCAACCGTAACTGGGAGCAAAATTGTGAAGCTGTTCTTTTGGAAAGAGCCTGGATGTTGCCACCAGAAGACTTGCAGACTCTGAACTCATTAGCTTTCAAAATTAAAAGCACTTACCTCTTCAAGGACGTCTGCAAGCTTACTAAGTATCTCCTCAGGAAGGCTCTGGAATGTCGGAACACTGCAATACAAGAGAAAGCTCGATTAATGGATCCCTTTATTTAGGTCATACATCTAGCTGCATTTCTATCATCTATCTTCCAAAGAGATTTTGCCCTCATCATCCGGGGCTGAACAAACATTCACCAGAAAAGCAGCATATATAACGGATATCTGATCTTCTTTTAGAAGCCAAGATGTCTTTTGTGATGATGGGAGACCACTTGCAGTAAGTTATCTGGAGAACCACTTGTAAAGCTGGTAATAACTAAGAATCAGTTAACAATTTACTGGAATTAATCTGCACCACAAACCTGCTCAGTCATATGTATGAATAGATATTTTTTCCTGGTCTGCTTCCATCCCACCAGAAATTAATAAGAATAAATAAAAAAGGCAAAAAAGAGCAGCCTTAACCAGCAATAAAAGATTGACTGAAACCACACAGACATAAAAAATGCAGAGCACGAAGCCACTAAGGGTATGGGGTCATCAATAAACCAGCATCAAACCACTGTAAGAATTATTGAAGACTTCATTGGGAGTTTTACATCCAAGTTTGTTTGTTTTCTTTTTCCAAAAAGGCAATTTTCCCACTTGTTTGACAGCATTTCCCTCAACAAAGGTCTCCCAGAGCAGGCTGGACCTGCTGGTCCAGGTGAGAGGGCAATGCAGCAACAAAAAGCCCACTGGCCCAGTATCCACAGGACTGAGATTTAATTCAGTCTGGAGCAGGATGAGGGATATGAACCTGGGTCTCCAAGTCCCCTGACCTTGAAACTGTATGTTCACTACCTTATAGCCTGCCCAGCAAGGTTGTGGAGTCTCCCTCCTTGTAGATATTTGGAAGCCATCTGGACATGGCCTTGGGCAACCTGGTCCAGCTCCAGGCGGCCCTGCTTGAACACTGGGGTTGGACCAGACAACCTCCAGAGGTCCCTGCCAACCTCAACCAGGCTGTGATTCTGCAATACCTTAGTCTCTTATTCTTTATTTTCCATAAAACCTTGATGTTCATCAGTATTCCCAAACGATGCTGAACAAAACACATAGACACAATGTACATTCTAGAGATAGAAAAGCAGTGCTGTACCTGCTTTAATTAAAAACACTTGTCATCAGTAGACTAATTAGCAATGCACCTACATGAAATATTAGCCCACACCTAGCACTGAGCTGATACAGCTCTACCAAGGCTATTTCCAAGAACAGTTCACTCAAGAGCTGCTTTATCATGCTCCGTTACATGGTGTAACCATAGCCCTATGCTCCTAATATTAAACTGAGATCCCCAATGTGTTGCTCAGATTTCAGGAACACTAATGATCGAGTGCAAAGTGAGGAGGGAGGGAGCTGTTGGGAGGAGTATCCTGCCAAAAGGGAACTACAACCCAAAATAAATTATGTTTTTCCTTTCCCAAGTAAAAAGTGAAGACTTGTGTGAACATGTAACGGCACAGAAGTTGTTCTCCACGTTTTGCGGAGCTAAGAAGATAGCTTTTGTCTGGGGCCAAGCATGAAGTATCTGGTGAACTTAATTAGTGAGCACAATTAAAGCAGAATTTGATTTTGTTAGCTTAAACATATGCTATGCTGCAGTGGAATTACAATGTTTGGAAGCCTTCACTATTTGTTTAAATAAAAGTCGGTTGAATGTATATAAAAAACAACAAGACAGAACTGGCTGACTAAGAGCAGAAAAATATCATTATTCATGCTGTTAACAATATCTTTTGTTTTTTCATAGGAATCACTGTTTATCAATGGAAACACATGGGTTCACAATGTAACAAGAGTGAACAGAAACAACTATGTTTATAAGTATTATATGATGCTGGGTCTAATTATAAAAAGAAAGTCCACTATAACAACTGTAGCATTCCCAAATGAAGAACAAACTTACTGGAGAAGATAATGCTCCCAGATATCTGGAAAACTATACTGTGGTTGCACCATTACGCTCCCAGATTGGGGGACAACACATCACAGCACTATTTTAATTTTTTTACAGGTAATTATGTCTGTGCAATCCAATGGAGGGTAGCGGAAGACATCTACTATAGACCAAAAGCATGAGAAACAGGGAAATAACATATGAGATCTGAACAAACCACAAATCTTACTATTGAAAACTTAAAGACATTAAGCAAACTAGGAAAATTTCCTAAGAGAAGTGCATACAACTTTAAGACAGCAATAGAGCAGATAATAGGAAAATCAACTTTTTGACAAAACAGACTCCAACTACATCACAGAATTACACAGCCTCACAGATTATGGTGGTTTATGATGGGCCAGTATCCATCTAAACAGGTAGAAGTGACAATACAGCTGAATGATATTTGAGTCTGATTAAGAAAAGGTCTTACAGGACTGCCTATCACTTCAGTACCAAAAAACCTCCACTGAACAAACGCCTTTATAAAATAACAGAAAGAAAACATTTATTGACTTGTTAAAAGATACTACAAATTCAGCCCCACAGAGCTGATGATAACACCGATAGAAGAAAAAGATTTGAAAAGATGCTCAAGTGTATAAGATAGAATTGAACGTGTGGTTTGACTCTCCAGGTCAATAAAAATATGCTCCCATTCTCTCCATGACAACATTCAACAGATTCATAAAACTGATTCTTGCCTACCTCCTTTTACTGGCTTAAAGATTTGCATACAAAAATCAAGGTTTTGGAAATTATTTCCATGTGGATACTTGCACTCAAAGGAAAACTGAGCCTCAGCAATAAAGGAAGAGCTTAGGAGGAAAACAGCTGAGCTGCAAGTTGCTGCAAGTGGGAAAACACACGCTAGGATGACAAACAGGAACAGAAGACTCAAAGAAAATCTTTGAAGATGTTGCAGCACAGCAAGAGGTAAACAAAAATACATTCAATTTTCTATAATTTTGTGGAATTTGTGAAAAAGTCTGAAAATGTACAAAAAAGATCATTCAGCACTTGGATTCAGATGTACTCATTATTTATGATAGAAGAAATCACAGCAAATGCAGCTTGCTCTCTCTCAAAAAGTGCCGCGCTCTGTGCCTAACAAAGCAGAAGTAAATAAACCCAGGCTTTCTCTGACAAATTCTTTTCCAACCACTTCTTAAACCCCATCAATAACAAAGACTTTAAACATCCATGTCATCTACTTATAGATAGTAACAATTGCTACAGCTAGAAAAAAAGATAGTCTGGTATCCAACGTTGAAGTCCCTCAACAAAGTTTAAAACTCATGACTCCTTTCCCTACCGACAGCACACGTGAAATACTTCACTCTTCTCCACAACCATCTCACACCTTGCCCAGGGACTATGCCTGTTACAGACTAAGCACTAGCAGCATGCTCAGCCCTTCCAAGCAAGCTGTGGTTCCTGCGAGTCTGGTTAGCCAGCCCTCCTGGGGACTTTCTCCAGCTGCTTCTTATGCCATATAATGAGGAGCCATTCCTCCACCTGCACTGAATATACTATCGAGAAGTTGCCTGCACTCCAACACAACCATGCTAAGGTGGGAATCAAAACCCCATCTTGCTCGCCCCAAGAGAATTCCTTAATCACTCCTGGGCCAGAGAAAAGATGACCAGGGCTTTCTCTGCTGCCTAATCCTTTAAACATATTTTGAGAGAAACTGGTAAAGCATTTAATGGCAGAAGAGGCTCCAGCTCTGCTACAGTTACCCCCATGAAGTAACAGCTGAAAAGTGATCAGCCCTACACCACCTAATGCATCTCACAGTGACTAGTCAAAAAAATTTCCCATCCCTATGTAATGAGGTTATGGAATAAAGCTGGATATGGAATAGAGATGCTTTCACAACCGACATTCTACTCACCTGCAGCCCTCCTAGCTCCTCAAAGTTATTTATCGTGATATGGATGTTAAAAAGTATTTTTGCCAAACTATTTATGCCTATTTTATATGCCCACTTTGCAGAAGTACAGTCCAAGATCCACACCAAGATCCAGGCCACCCTACAAAGGTAGCACATAAGAAGGCAAACCAGATCCCTAACTCAAGGAAATCAAATTTTAACAGCAAATACCAATAAACCCAATATTTTTTTTAATCAATCCACAACATCACAAAGCTTTATCACAAAAGATGAGTGACTGCCATCACAGGATGAGGATCAACCTTTGACCTTCTCTAGTCTCCCTGCCAAGTCTCATTAGGCTTTCTTTTGAGCATGAAAAGGAAAAGTAGCTGCACTGGTGGAGGAGCTGCTCACACTGGCAAGGAGAGGTGACTTTTTGCTGGCTATATTCCATGCTATTCAGCCACGGAATATTTTGTAGGGGATGACGGTCCATATACTCGGTGAGGGCACCATGGGGAATTGCTTGCTGTCTGCAGGAATGGCATAGCAGCTATTCCATTTGCTCTGAAAGCAACACATTTTCACAGAAGGCTCAACACGCTGAACAGAAGCTGCCAAAACAGGGGAAAACAGCTGCGCCAAAACGTCCGCGTTGAATCTCCATCCTGATACAAAGGCAAAGATGTGCCCAAGCTGAAGGTGGTGAAAGGAGGCGTGAAAGGTCAGGTTTCTCCCTGGTGATCTGCAGTCACTGAGCTGCTCCCACATTTTAGACAGAAGCAACATCCTCCATTAGCAACACTCTGGTTCATCCCATGGGATTACTCTTGTACTAAACCAGCAAGGACTTCCAAATAATCCTGGCTGTAACCCAAGGGGTTGATTTTACCTTAAAGAATACTCAGTGGCAGAGATGCCAGCATTCTGACAGGACATTTATCTTCTGACACACATGAAAACCGTACGAGGTCCTTGGCTGTCTTCTTTTTTCAGCCCAACACAAAAGCAGCTATTCACTTTCTAAATGCATTTTAGGATGCATTCCCCAAACTTTTGAAGGGTGTTAATTGAAAGTGTTCATTCAGCTTTGCAGTCGGTGGCAGACGATCCTTGTGGGTTAATGCCAAAACAAACCCTCTATCTTTTATTATTGGTTGGCACCATAACAAATGCAGTTGTCACTGTTCTCTGCCCTGGGCCAGATGGGTAACCATAGTTTAAAAATCAAAACAGATCAGTAAAAGGAAATTAATTCTGCCTGCATCCCCTGAAACTCTTTTTTTTGCACCCAACTCAAATGATGGGTTGAAAAATGCTAATGTCCTTGCTTTACCACATTTGGGATGCCCCTACAGCACTGTCTCTCTGCTCCAGAAGAATTGAGGCTAAATCTTACCTAGCAGAAGCCAACACTTGATTTAGGATACTCAAAAAACCTTATGTTTTAAACAACTCAAGCTGGAAATGCTATGTACAGGCAGCTGCCCACTGGCTATCTTTATATCAGGTAGGGACTGCTGGCTCTGTCAGGATCATGGCCTTAAAAAAAAAAAAAAAAGAACTGCAAAACATGTTTGCAGCCTTACATGTGAAGTTTACCAAAATTTACTGTGAAATCTTTCATGTCATCTTCTCTTTCCCTTTTTAAGCTGGGATATATTGCACCAGAGAATCCCATGTAGTCCCACCTTTCCTGTGCTGACATCTGTCCTGAGATCTGGTTAGTACTGGTTGAAGTGGGATCTTGTAGAAGATAGTTTCAGAAGAAAAAGATTTTTAAAAGTCTCCATTGCTCCTATGCCACATTTATAGCTTAGGGGACAGATCTTATCCCTGTAATGTATGTTAATACAGTCATACAGAGAAAAAAATGTTGTAATCATAGAACAAACCCTAAACCAAGCCAGGAAGGCAGAGAGCAGAACTGCAAAGCAAAGCCTGCCTTTATGTTTTGCATTGTCCCGTATGCGGGATTTCATTCCAGTACTTTAAAAACGCATTTCCATCCTGGTAAGCAAGTTGCATGCTGAGTTTCAGATCATCAACAAAACCATCTCCCAGGGTGCTCAGAGATGCCATGGGGATTATCCAGTGCTAGCAGTGTCCGACAATGCCAGAGGGCTGAGACCATCCAGTGACTGGACAGTGTATCAGCTTGCTGGGGAGAAAATGCAAACATTTTTGAGGAGGTGGTAGGACAAGGAGTCTCTTTCGAATGGTGAGAACAACTGCAGGTAGCGCCTGAGGCCAACACAGCTGCTGGATGCCTCTGTACAAGGGCCAGCGTGCAAGACAGGCAAGTGTGCGGAGCTGAGAGAGTTGTATATTCATTTTGTGTTGCAAACCACTGCGTCATCCTCTTTTCCATCAGATTAACAGGTATTATTTAGAGGATAAACTGTTTTTTCATACGTAGTACCCACCGCAATAGAAGTAGCAGAAAATAAGTTCAAAAAGGCATATTTAGTTCTCCAGAAACTCAATCCTTACCCTGTTATAAATGTAATTGGTAAGTCAAGGCTAGTTTTCCTGAAGCAATTTCCTGCACATTTTGCTTAAAGAATATTAGAGAAAAAGGAGAAAGGGAGATGGAAAGCAAGTCACTCACGCTCGCATTAATTACACTTAACGTCTGGCCTTTAAAGCAGCTTATACAATGCAACTCTTAGGAAGAAAGAATAGAAACGCTCTGCAGGTGCTGCAGATGACTTCTCCACTGTGCTAAAGCTACAAAAGCATTAAAATGATTTGCAATTGTTAATCTCAGAGAGGGTAAAAATGTTACAGCTATAGTTTTAAAGCTCTGCCACTCATAACACAGACCTTATGCTGGTAAATAAACTGAAAAGGGTTTGCAGGAAATTTTTCTCTTCCAGACTTCCAGTTAAGATGTTACATATGAAAATGGGAGAGATGCAGAAAGCAAATGAACTTATTTTTTTCCTTATGAGCAAAAGACTAAAGTAAAGCAAGTGTGAAGGGCTGCATTTTTTTCCGTCTTGTGATGAAAGGATAATAACGATGCTAATAGATGAAGTGGTCTGCCGACATCATGAGGCCAAAACTCTGATTTTGCTGCAGGAAACACACATGAGGCATATGAAACAATCACAAAATGACGTGGTTGCACACCCTATTTTGGTTGAGGCTCAGTTTATGTTCAATAGGCTGCTCAGGTACTCTGGAGTATTATTTTCCCTTGCTTCTGTCAATCTCTGTCTTTCCCTGACAGGCGTTCTTTATCAGAGACAGCCCTCCTACTGCATCTCATTTTGCAGTCATTGGGGAGATTGTACAATTTAAAAAAAAAAAAAAAATTAAATTGTTGCTGTCATGATGAGAGGGAAGGGAGAGAAATTAGCAGGTATGTAAACTACTTCACCCATTTCACATGCATTGACTCACGATTATTCATCTTGAAATGGACAATTGCTCCCAAAGAGCTACAAATGCTCAACAGCAGCAGCTGCTTTGGAAACATCACTAAACTTTAAGCAGGCACAGTTTTGGTTACTCATCTCAAGACAGAGGATTCACGCTGCCAAACAGTGCTGCTTTTGTGCCAGCCTGTGGAGGAAACCTGTACTTGCTATTACATTTGAGTGTGTTATGGGATTTTTTCTGCTGTATCAGTTGGTACTTCTTCATATTCACAAATCAAATTATACCTATAGTCCTAAAGAAAAGCCTCTGTACCTTCCAACTCACCCATCTTTTCCATAATTATTATATAGGTTATTAAAGATACTACCTGTCGCAAGAAGCCTCCCACCCCTGTACCCTGTGTGTTTTGTTTCTATGATCCTGCATCTGCTGCACAGCCCAAACTAAACAGTCCTTGGCTTGCAATGTAATTATTACCTGTTCAAAACAGTTTACTCAGCTTTTTTTCCTTCTCCGGGAGATTTCGTGGGAAATGAACCCTCACCCTTCAGCCTCTGTGGGGAATCCCAGAGTGGGTGCACTGAGCCCAATTTCTGCTTCTGCATCTTGACTGAACCTACATATGCATCACTGCAGCACCGGAATAAAGTCAAATGAAAAGCATTATCTCACACAAGATGCTAGTACTGCACCTAGAAAATGAAAGACACTTGTGACTGGCTCTCATTGTGTTTCTCAAAAGAGATCCTTAAATACCAATCAATATTTTGAAGACACAGTAGAGTTAAAAGAAGTGACAAATTGCATTTGCATGCACAGTCTGTTTTGTCCTATTCCTCCAAACTGGGTATTTACATCTTCAAAACCAGTTGAAGCCAGGTATTTTGTCTCTAATAGATGTCTACTGCACTTGACAGCAAATTGTTGTAATAATATCTTTTTCATGAAGACATTGACAAAACTATTTCCAAAGCACGGACTCTGTTTTGCAATGTTCACTGCTGTTGTTAACGCTGCTTCCCGCCTCCTTCCTTTAAACCATCACATAAACGTATTAAAAAAGATTACCACAGTTTTCTGTCTTCATAATTACATGTATACAAAAGCAAAATAAGCTGTAAATGTTCTTAAGGTCATCTGAATCACAAACATCTCACATTCTCCCAGGCAACTTCTGTCAGCACCCACCAAACCAAAAAGACCTGAGCAGTGGGACCCTCATTACGGAAACTTCCAAAGTAAGTTACCCCCAACCACAGATCTACACAATTCAGAAAGCAAGCATTAAAATATCTAAATATTTTAGGGTTTTGTTATTGTTAATTATTACAAGAAGAGTCAGAGGACTTTTTGCACTATAGCAAACAAATAATATAAGATAAAAAAATATAGAAATCCAAATATGGAAATCCTGCCTGAGACATTCCTACATAGTGAGCTGGCAGGGGTGACTGTGTCTGGCAATGTCATCAACTGCCAGATGCAGCAAAAAAAGCTGAAGAACTGGCTCTGGGGACAATCTTGAGCTACTCACTCTGTATTGATGCATCTGAGATGATTTACTGAGGAACAAGTCCAAACAAAAGCACTTTTGATCAGTAGGTCATCACTAAGAATAGTCTTCCAAGTATTGACTTAGTTACCTCCTCCACAGATAAGTTACAAAAAAGGCATCAGAGTCTAGAACAGTTTGTTCCTCTTCATGGTAGAAACCTAGGGCAACTGCATTTGCATGAAAGTATGAGAGTGGCCCCATGTAAATTCATCTCAGAGTGGCTGACAGAGGTATTTGAAGACCTTCCTACAGACAAGCAGTGTTGGTGCAAACCACAGGTAACACCAACAAGGACTGAAATATATCCAAGGCATCCTACTCAGCCTAGTTCAGTGATTATATCCCAACACACTGATGGGCAAAAACCCCTACCTGCACACCCCTGGGGCAGCGATGAATAATTACTATTCAGTCAGAGACACAAGAGGAACACTGACTTTGAGATTTGCCTGAGGCAAAAATACACGGCCAGCAAATCCCTTTCTATTTTAAGCAGTCATTCTCTCGGCAGCGTGCTCATTTGCCAGTTGCAGCAGAAAGGATGGCACACGCGTTATTGATTTGGGGGTGTAATTCAGGACATTTATCCTCTGCGAAGCTTTGAAGGCTAACAGATGGCAGCTCGCCTTAATTCCTGATTTCTGATGGCTTTTATTCATACTCTTGGGAATGCTGCTGCTGCTGTTGCTCTTTGTCTTTTCATGGAAGCGCTCTGTTATCTCTGAATGCCTTTTTATAGATGTTACAGGGACCTCTGCCTGAGCTGAGTTTGGATCTACTTGAAACGTGTAATGCTACATGTTTTAGGAGGCTCAGCATACCAAAAACCTTTGAAATGCCTCTAAAACCATAACTGGTACACTTTCTCCAGGACACACCTTAGACCCCTTACCGAGTAAATGAAAAAGAGAATAACAATTACATCTTTGAGTTTACAATGCTGTTGATTTTCTTCTCCCCTCAGTAAAACCCTTACATCTCAGGAGTCCAAAATTGGCTATGCACAGTAATCCGCTGCAGCATTTTCTTTTTCACTGAAAATAAAATGCAGCTGAAAAATGAATTAAATGTTGAGATTTTCAAGTGGCTTGGATTGTATCGGAGAAATAATCAAATAAGCTTGACAGATTTGAAATATGGTTTGAAAACTCAATTGTTTAAGAAAACATAATCTTGGGAATATTACAGACAGGCAAGCAACATAATGGGCAACAAAAAACACAAACTGAAAGAAAAAAACCATGCTGGGAAGACAATTTCAATTATTCAATACAACTCTGTTCAGCTGCTGTCAAACAATCTTTGCTGATCACTTCCTCTGCCTTTGCTCAAAGCGTTGCAGCCCTAAAACGGGCTCCCACATTCCTGATTAGAAGACATCTCTGTTAAGACCAGGTGCAACCCTATGCCCAGGCTCATACCAAAGGCCCTGCTGGGAGCATGGCACCCAACCCACATAATCTTCAAACTGAAGCATCTCGGGTTTGGATGAGTGCAGTGTGAGCACAGATCCAGCCATGCAGATGCACTGCAATGTGCAATGCAGTCCAAATACAAAGTGTTTTGGAGAAGGCAGGAAACTTTCTGGCCAGCCACACACAGCAAGACCGACCAGACACGGGTCAGCTGATCCGTGTAACGGACGCTCTCGTGGCTGAGGGGAAACTCTCGGGAAATTTTGCACTGGATCCAACACGCCTTGGATCTGTCCCCACTTGAATTGCAACAGATGTTTAACTTCGCTCTATCCAGCACATCCTACTTTTCCACTATTTTTTTCTGCTGCAACATGAAAGCTTCAACTAACTTCTATCAATTTAATTAATTGCTAATCAACAGATTATAAAAGATCAGCACATGGCACAAATGCCTCTGTATCCCAAGAAGGAATCTCTGCAGGCACACTGCTATGTGTATTCTTCTGAGCTGAGAGGGGACTGAGATCACCGGTACTCAAGGCTTGTTTTTGAATCTCTAAACTTTTTCCACTTGTCCTGTTTCAAGAGTGATAAAAGACAATATTGAAACTTGAGTGTTTGGGAATTTTAGTGGATTCTCCCTGAGCCAACATCATTAATATTTAGATAGAGAAATAATACACAGGGAAGAAAGGACTCAATTTCAGGACTTCTGTTGCATACATGGAGCAAGCAAGATGGAAACCTGAAATTAGCCCACAGGTATGTGAGTGAAGGAGACAGGAGAGGGGAGATGGAGCTAAAAGGAATGAAATTGGCATACTAATTCGTGGTGCTCAATCTTTGCTCTGAGCCCTGTAACCTAGGATGCGCTGTGCTGCCCCTTTTTGCCCATGACAGCATCCCGTGAGTCTGACTATGCACAGAGCCTGCCCTCATGAAACAGTGAATCTAGCACACTATCAAAAATTATTTTTAAAATATAATTTATGCCACTCAGCTTTTTTTTTTTTTTTTTTTTTTTTTTTTTAATACAAAGAAGGTTGCCATGATCAGATTATGGCTGCCTGACAAAGGCAAATGTGTTTATTAACTGCACATTGATTTATTCAAGGCCACATGGCAACCTGATTAAAAATGCCATTATGTATGTTTAGAAGGAACACTTTCGATTAAAATCTGACTCATTGACAGATATCAAAATACAGTTAAAAGAAGTGAGCAATGGATGTTGAAAACACTTCCCATAAATCTATTTCTATTTCTAGTTCCATTTCTAGTTAACTGTCATTTCTATTTTCTGGATGATCATTCCTCAGGTTTGCAGATGAGGCAATTTACTCCTCTCAGGTGATCAACATCGAGCAAAATGCCCTTTAATAGTCTAAGTATTCAATAACTCATTTTTGGAACAGGCACGCAGATCACAGCCAGAGCATCACAGTAAGCACTGACTTAAAATAAGGTAGCCCCGTCCTCCTCCATAACCTCCTCCAAAATAGCTCCATTAACATTTGTTGGAATAGTGAATTTGTCATTGAACATAAATTCAGAGTAATTATTACCTACAGGGGAGAAAGATCAGATGATGAAGATCACCCTACAGGTGAAGAAAGGCAAGGTCCCGTGGAATTAGAAATCAGATAAACAAAGGTTTTTATCTCATTTCACAATTTCTAGCAGTAAGGCAAGTACTAGAACAGCAGTATCTGGGTCAAGGCTGTCTTCATTTGGAAGCCTGTAAGACAAGGTTGGATATTTTCTTATAAAGACATGCTTTTTCCTTTCTCTAATAAAAATTTGGTGGCATATGCCTATGGAGGTTGTAATGGAATTTAGTGGCTTAGGGAGACCGCACTTTTCATTTGTCCCTTGTTCAAGACCTCATGAAGACAGCACTGGGAACAGTTGGTTTACGAAGGGTGGAAATCTATTGAAACATGAGTTTAACCTGTCATCTGAAAACACAGAGGAACAAATGCTCCCGGATTTCTGGTGCCATTTACATCTCATTAGCCTGGACTTGTAAATCTAGGTCATGGATTGCAACCCTAATTTCCTCCAACAGAGGATCCAGGAGATGCTGAGCATCTCCCTCCCCTGTAACTGGAGTAGAGGCCGTGTTGGACAGGACACCTGCTCTCCTCAAACTTCTCTATGCTGGTTTGATTAGCTCTACCTCATCTCCAGTTTTCAAGGAGGATTTGGCCCAGGTGACCGCAGGGACCCTTCAAATGTGAGCTACTCTGTTCTTCTACGCTCCAAAAGAAAATGCTTATTACTTCTGTATTTACCTACCCTAAATAAGGGCTTATGCTTTAACTAGTTGTTCTGAATATCAAGACAAATTACTTTTTTTAAACAACACCTTTTATCTTTCTACCTTAGTGCAAAACATTAAAAATCCTGTGTATATGGATGTATGTACATGCATATTCCAATTTGCTTTGAAAGTTAGTTATCTTCAAGTTATCTTCTATATTTTCTTGTTAAAATCAGTATCTTACTGATTTGTAGTGTCCTTCGGCCAGCTGGTCCTCCTTAGCCTCCTTGTTAGCAGCTTAACAGAATACTAATTCACTGCAGGTCAGCTGTCATTTTCTGAATTAATAAGAAGTTAAGGATTTTTGCTGTCCCTCTGAGAACACTTTAGCTTAAGCCTCATTTGTCTTCATCTGTAGTTCAATTCAACAGCATAATTCCTGCAAGGATATTCTTTGAGATAATTTTCATTGTATGTAATGCCCTTTCTATTTTGTCTACACTTTAAAATACATATTTCTAATTACAGTGTTAACTGCTGGGGCACACGGTGAGTTTGTCTTCATTGACCTGTAGAAACCCTTTTCAAATCTTCTTCCAGAAATATGGGTTTATTGGTGTCTATATGAAGTATTTGAATTTTCCTAATATGCATTACCTTGTATTTTTTGAAATCACAAATAATATGCTGCTCAATTCCCCACAGTTTAAATCACTTGGTGATTACTGTACTCCTTAGTTTTTGGTAATCTATGAGTTGTATTTATTGGAAAGTCACTTGTGTGATATTTCCAGAGACAGTACATAATTGAATTTAAAATGCATTCCTGATGCTCATAAAAGCAATAAAAATGTCACCTTCTGCCTGCACATTAAAAATTCATCCCATGCAAGTAGAGGACAAATGCATAAAATGATCATTATGATGTGCAAATCTACTAGATGCAGGAAAACGAGACCAGTCTCTGACTGGACATAAAAACATCTAACAGATCTGCACTCAAATGGAAGTATTTATTGAACTTTTCTGAAGTCACCGAAGAAAAAATGCTCCCATTAGTAATGTGACTAAGTCCACTTTAGCTTGCTTCAAAAATGTAATTTGTACCATTATTAACAAGAATGTGGATCCTGTGTGAAATTAGAATTAGTTCCCTGATATAAAACCCCAAAATATACCATTTCATGTTAGGTGATTCTATCCAGACAGTTAAATTACCTATGTGACTACTTTTCTGATGAACATACATGCCAAAGGAGAGAATATTAGCATTTTAAATCTATTCCCACCCAGAACAGAATTTCAACTCTTATTTAAGGTTCAGAAACTCAACCCTGAGTTTTCTGTGGACAGCTGTCTTGGTGAAAATGAGTGAACGGGGCTACTGTCATTTGTCTTTTCTATTCTAAAATGTTGCCCATATGCACCTTACAGGTTCCCATCTCTCTATTTAGATATTTTTTTCACATCTGAATTTGTATTAAAATCACCAGAAGATTCAAGCCGGACTGCCCCTGTGGACAGGACACAGAAATAACATTCAGAAAATCCAACATTTTTTCTTGACTTGAGCACTCTTTCTCAAGCAACTGGCTGTTGTATCACAATGGGGGTGTATCCCCCTCTTTATTTTTCATCTTAGCTAAAGAGGCAATAAGCCTTTCAGGGTGATCTGCTCAAGTCTTTATTTTTGGTCTGCTCAGCACAAAGTAACATTAACAGTTAATTAAGCACATTGTGAGTCATTAACTCCTCTCAAGATTCACAGAATTCTTAAAATTTGGTCTGGAAGTAGACATTAAATCCATCTTTTGCTCACATGGATTGTTTTTCATAAGCATTAAATATTACATATGACCTCCTTTTCCCACATCAATTGACTGATTCTGGTTACTGCAAGCCCTGGGGTCAAGCCCAGTCGTTCCACCCCATTGTGTCTGGCAGCCTTACTGAGAACCTGGCATCAGCAGCACCATAAAGTATGCACGGACTGATGAATTTTCCTCCTCAAAGTCAAATGCAAATGCCTCCAGGAATTCAGTACTGAGGATTTGCTATGCTCCATGTTGTGATGCTGATAGCTTGTTATTCCTAAGACATTTTGTAGAGTTATTTAAATACAGTAGTTTGAAATAATTTAACCTAGCAGAGTATCTTGGTTCATGCTCTAGCAGCAGGCAGGTTTGCTGGAGGTGGTTTGTATACCTGGCCTGACACTGCTCTGCCTTCATCTTCTCACTCTGAATAATTATTTTCTGACCAAAATCTACACTAATAGGGGATTTATCTTTTTAGTATCAGCGTCAAGATGCAGCTGATACCTTCTAAAAAAGTGGAATAACCCTCAGAGCAGGAATCTTCTCCCCAGATCCTCAAAGTACACACAACAAACAAAAGCTGTAATTTCAAAACCAAAACCAAACCATTATTTTACTTAAAACTTATCAGTAATTGCTCAGGAAAGCCAATAATACTTGCTTCTCCAAATGCAATATTTATTAAAATGGAGCCCTGCAGTTTTGGCCGTTCAAAACCTACTCTTACGTGCTACCACAGTTTGCTGTATGGTTTTGCCTGGAAGATCTCAGAGAATACTTGCACCATGGAAACACCGAGTGTACCAAGGAGCTTTTCCTGGGGAAATTGCTCTGTCTGGCATGGAAAAATGCCTTAATTGTCCAGCCAAAAAAACTTCTTATGGAAGCAACAGTCTCCTAAGACAAGGTCAAGCACTGGTGAACATCTGCACTTCTTTTGGAGTCTCTTCACTGGCAGAGATTGAGAATGGGCCACCCCAAGTATCTGACACCATGGTTAGGACATTATCCTGAGCAGCAGGTTTAAGTCAGTTCAAGAATGAGAAAAGAAACTGGTCTTGAACTACCAGATATAAGTCTGTATTTTTTGGCTCAAAGCAGATCAAAGGAAGAGCAGTCCTCTGCTGCTCTCCAGTTTGATGAAAGCTCCTACACCCATTCTCAGTTTTACTTCAGTTGGAAGCTCTCAAACAGGAGCCAGATTCTTTTGTTTTCTTCAAATCAACATTAATTTAACACTTTCAATTCAGTAAAAGAGAAAATGTAGTTCATTAAAAGACTTCTTTTTTCCGTTGAGCTCATGAACCAAAATCCCCTAACCTCAGGCATGCCCAGCCTTGCAAACGTATAGAGCAATTCATCAGAAAATTGGCTCACATCACTTACAGAATATTTTCACACATACCGTGACATAAAGAGAGACACTGTGAATTAGGGGCAAGGAAGACAAAACAATCGATTTACCAAACCTATAATATGTGGGAATTTAGTGATCAAATAAGTTAATTTTATTTGGCAGGATTTCACACTGAACAAAAGCTTCTGAATGAGGTATGCTGTTGTAAATGCCAGTGGCTACTTTCTGTAACAATTTATTGTCTGCTAATTATACCTGACTATCTTTAGATCGATACTTTCTACATCTTCATACTTCAGCTTGTTAAACCATTCTGAAGGGAAATGACTATTTGTATGTATAAGGCAGATTGCCAAGTCTCAAGACAATTACAAATAATGAGATACACATCTAAACAGCTATTTCTAATCACATTAAAAGCTTTGTACTTAATCTTTCTTTTACTTTGCTAATACAAAACACAACAATTACCAGGTAAAAATTTATGCACTTGACTCAGAGAGATGAATGAAGATGTGCTTGGAGAACGGCACACACAGAGCCTTTTCTAACCTTCAAGCATGCCACAATAAAACCAAGAACTTATCCTATTCAATGTGTTTTCCTGTTGGAAAAGCATCTTCACATTTGAATGTGCAAATAACCTTCCTATTCTCACATTATCACAATATACCACCCCCATAACAACGGACCACAATGTTCAAACCAACACCAACGTGGTGTTTCTTTTGCAACTGTGAACACTTCTGGCACATCAAAGCCCACTGCTGTCTAATCTGTTTGACTTCTCAGCTCCCCATGCTTCTTCAGCCGGTTTTGGACATCAGTGGATGTAGTCTGCATCCAAGACTGCAGACTTCTGCATGCCTGTATGCGACTGCCCATCCAAAAAGCTCCACTTGACGATCATAAACTAAAAATAATTCAAATACTCAGAACAGTGCAAACTTGGGCAGAAACAATAGTAGAGACATGAATGCCACCTTCAAAACATTCCCCTTGGAGCGAGCTTCTTCCTTGTAAAGGCTACTGGTTCATGCCAAAAGACATCGCAAACACTTCTTCCATGCCTTTGAAGATCAATGTCCAATTTCATACTGTGGTTATTTAAAAAGAAGAATAAAACCCATCACCTCATTGTGTTTCTCACCTTGTTCCAACTTACAGGACAGAGAGAGAGATGCATGCAGAGGACAGGTGCAATGTCTGGAACCATGTAAATCACTAAGAGATACAGTAAATATCCCTAGCAGCTGGCCAGGTAGCAGGACAAGTGCTATGAGCCATCACCATCACGATGCTCTACAACCTTTGTCCAGACCACCATGGTAATCTCACACTGCTCTCAGTCTGTTGGGTGAAACTCGGAAATCCACTGCTATTGCAGCACAGCAATATCCCCAGTGATAACAAATTAAGAGGTACTACATAACTAAAAGCAGTAAAAGTTAAACTCAGTGATAGAAAAAATTAATTCAGGAAGTTTCTGACATACTCCCTTCACTCCTAGGTCCATCAGCGTTCATGGGTGGTTATAGGGGTTTTGTCTGGGTATCAAGAGGAGAAGCAGAACCTACCATAATGAGCGAAAAAAAAGTAAACGCTCCCTAAACCACCTTCTTAAGATTTATTTCAAATATTTGTTAAAGCCAATGTTCTTCTTTTACCTGCCAAATTAGCTATTGACGAACTTGCCAAGCTGTAGGCATGCAAGACAAGTACAGTATTGCAATATACAGAAGTGGCTAGACACAAATGGTTTGCATTAGTCTACCACATTTAAGCATCCTTCATCCTGCACATTTTGTAGAGGTACAATCTAAACACAGAAAGGATATCTCTTCCTTACGAATCGCTGCTATTATGCCATGAATATAACACAATATTATCACAATATTTCACTCATACCTCTGATTGCACCCAAATAGCAAACCAGCAGCTTCTTCCTACGCTGAGGCTTCACCTCCAACATAGCATGCTTTCCCATCTCTAGCAGAAGCTACAGCATCTTTTTGTAATGTCAAGGCCAAAATGACATGTGCTATTCCTTGTCAAAGAGTATCAAAGGGTGCCTCATTGCACGCTTCCAAGCAGACAACCCAGCAGAGGGCTGGAGTTTAATGAGCTATTCGTTTGGAAGTGTGCCCAGTTCTTTACTTAATCTGGCCTTTAAACTCTTGTAATACAGTTCAGTGTACAAGATGTGCTCCCAAGTTATGCGTTGTGACAAGACGAATTCGAAGACCCTGTCCCTATTCTTCATCTCAATACGATTTGTTTAGTATTCACCAACACAGTTTATTTGCAGTCAGCAGCTGTTTCATCCAGATTACTAATGAAGATTAAAATCGTCCTTTTAGAAATATCTAGACCATTTCATGTGTTTTATGCTCCCATATGTATGGTTCCAATTTACAGAGGAACTAATAATACATTTCATTTCAAAGCTCCTAAGAGCCAGTGCATGCTGTTTCTTTTTTGTTTGAACAAACATAGACTTCAACACGTATTAATCCCCACAGGATTTCCAATCAGCAAAACATGATTACATGATCTTCATTCAAACATGTACATCTGAAGGGGGTTGTGTTTATTAAGAGTTAACTGAAGTGACAGCTAATCAGAGTCTTGAAGAAATCTCTGTTCTTGTTGAAATACACTTTTGCAAAGGTTTACCAAATTGCCTGGGGGGAAAAAAAATGTACCAGGGGCAAGTTGCACATCAATTTCCACTTTTCCATCAGTCTGTTTCTCATCCACAGCCGAGTTAGCTGGGCAATGCGATGATTGTCAGACATACAAGGAAAAGTGAAATGAAGGCTAAAGCCTTTGATATGCAAGTTTGCTTACAAAACCATATGGGTTGGTTTTTTTTCATCATGGTTCTCTTCCAAAGTACGAGCCAGCCTGTTCCAGCAGAGAGAAAAAACAGTTTTTCATAATCTGTCTACATGTATTTAAGTAACAGTTACCAAAAATGCCTCCACTTATGAATCTGTATTGGATCTTCCCCACTTACAGAAAATAAATGCCAATTAGATAATGTGAAGAAGAAAACTTTTCTTTGACTTTTGCCACTGACCCCATCAGAGGGAGGTTGTGGCTAGCAGAGAAAGGTGTTGCTGATATTCCAGCTCTCCCTTGACCACTTATTTCTTAAAAGAACTGGCACCAGCTAAGCACCAATTTATGAGGCGTTAGCTCCAGTTATCCCAAGTTTTCCTCTCTTCCTCAGCCTCGACAATTTAACTTCCAGTGCTCTGATTCAGGCCACACAGCTTTCAGACCAGACAATCTGTTTTAGATCTGTGTTTCTAAAGCATCCTTTATAATGGAGCCCGAAGCATGATTTTAACCAGCACCACGTTACTAAACAGTACTAAAACTGATGCCAGGAGAAAGCAGCAATGACAGAGGCTGTTCTCATCATGTCTAAAGCCTTGTGCAAAATGCTGGGTCTTTGCACTGCAAAACCACTTAGTAAATACTAAACAGCTTCACGGCAAATTTAAACAATGAATCCTTCATAAGAAAGTGGACTCCGCACTGCTGACTACTTACTGACATTGTAACTCCTGCCTGAACATTTCAAACCAAATATCGATGTCATCAGCAGCCTTCCATCTCCACTCAAACCTGAGGCAGGACTTTGAGGGTTTGGGAATGGTGTAAGCATGGGCATGAATTCATGGACCAGCTACAAGGGATACAGTCAGCTGAGACACAGCCATCAAACAGTAAATATTTACTATCTGCCCTGTTGCCAATGTGACCTTCACAGGTGCATCAGTTAAGACTTCAATGTTTCCCATCTTGTCATGTAGTTTTAACATTGGAGCTGGACTTCTGAATAGGGAAAAAACCACCCAACAAATCTCATAGTCCTTAAGTCAGGATGGCTACAAGTATCTAGAGCTCAACATTCCCACCAAGCTGCAGTGGTGTCACCATAGCCAGGAGGAGGAAGTCCCCATGCACCCTCCAGCTGAATGCTCGTGCGTTGGCAAACCACAACCTTGAGTGCGCAGAAATATGTAAGAGAGTCTAAAATACGATGTCAAAGTATACACAGGCTATTGGAAAAGTAACTGCTGTTTATTGTAATTTCAGTGCCCATCAGGTCATTGTAAAAATAAGCCTATTTAAGACCCAGGAATGAAACTAATGTAAAGAAACAGCACTTAGGCATCAAGTTAGTCTTTTCCACTAGGGATTAAGCAGTTGCCATGGAAATGAAGCTGATCCTCCCTGACCTATTTTTCTTATATGTGGTGGTCATCATGTGAAGTATTAGTTCTTGCTGTGGTATTTTGCCTTGATAAATACGTAAATATGTAAACTTGAAATAAAAAAAATCAAGTTTTTAACCTCTCAGGCATATACAAGTCCCCATTTTTTCCCCATCAAGGCTACTGATTGCAAAGTCCCAGCTATATTTATTTAACAGTCAATTCTTAAAGTACAGTTCACACATTTACAGACTTTATTTGAAATGTGAAGTCATAGGAAACACATGCCACTACTTTGAAGCCAAAGGTATTTAGAAATGCTCATTGCAATAAAAAAATGAGATTGAAAAAGAAAGACAGCAAGGTGATGCAAAAACGCTATACACCAAGAGTCTACTAGAGAGCAAAAAAAAGGTGATGGGTACAATTCCTGTTAAGAAAGTGGCAGTTTTTATTTAAGAGGTCTGAGTAACCAGCATACACATGTTGGTCGTCTGCCATCACTCTCCTCTGTGGCTTTCCCCCTCCTCCTGTACCAGCTCCACGTTGGTTCACTGTTCAATTGCTGCCCAACTGCATTTAATTCCCCTCTACCTAGTGCCTACTGCTTGTCCAACCATGACACCAAAACACAGAGAGGTACCCCAAATCCAAAACTGGCCCATGAGATTCTTCCTGAAATCTTCCACAACAGTACCCTCAAAACATACACTTTGATGTGCCCTCCTCTTGAGGACAGAGATCCCTCCCACCTCTTTGGTGACCTGTCCTGACCTGCACTACCTTTCCAGGAAAGGATTTTGCTTTCTTGTCCAGCCCAAGCCTCTCAAACCTCAACTCATGGCCGCTGCCCCTTGGTTTACTTGCCAGTACCAAGAAGGGTTTGATTCCATACCTTTGAAACTGCCCCTGCAGTAGTGGGAAACTGCTCTTAACACATTGCTCCAGGCTGGCCTCTCCAGCACTGAATAGAGGGACTAAATGCTTACCTTGATGACCTGCCAGCCATGCTCTTCCTAAAGGACTGTTCATGATGGCAGTGTGTTGTGCTCCTACTCAACTTGGCCCCCACTTTATGGTCCAGGTCCTTTCCTATACACCTTCAGTACAGGCAGTCAGTTGCCAGCCTCTGTTGATGCACGGAGCTATTCCACCTCAGGAACAAAACCTCTACCCTGTTCTCCCTGTTGAGTTTCATGAGGTTGATTTTGACCCAACAGACAAATTTCTCAAGGTCCCTTTCAAATGAAGGTCCACTCTTTGTCTTGGCATCGACAGCCCCTTTCCCCTAATTTTTCTCTGGATGCACATTTGCTGAAGATGACTGTCCCACCATCCTGGCTGTCAATGGAGACATGAAGTATCTGCCCCAGTATACCCCCACCATACTCTGCTTTTCACCAGCACCAGCTAAATATCAAAGCCATTAATTACCTCTCTCCAAGCCCGACAGTCCTGCCAACTTTCAACCCATCTAACCGTTCCATGCATCCAGCCCATTAGTCCTCAGCTTTCAAATGACAATGCTGCAGGCAAAGTGTAAAAAGCCTTTCTAAACCCACAACAAATGACATCCCCTTGTCCTAATAGTCATTTCATCACACAAGGAATCCACCACTGAGAGAGCAGAAAATTCTTTCATTATTTCTGAAATACTCCATCAACAAATTATTCAGCCCTAAAGCTGCATTTTTCACCAAATAAATGGTTTGCCGAAATGCTTTACTTAGCGTTGTGTATGAGCAGGCAAACTCAGATTTTTCATTAGGATCAAAAGACAGTTTGGATACAGAGTTTTCAAACATGAAGCCTAAGATATCTTTCTAGCAATTAGTCTGTACTCAAACTTTTCCACCAGCTGTGGAAAAAAAAAGCACTTTTTCTACTACTTTCTCTCCCTAACACTGCACGTATTTTAAGCATTTCAATTTGCACATGGATAAGCAAATTGAACTCCATTACTAACTCTCTAAAAGTTTTGTTTTCACCAGAGACCTCAGATGGCTTTCCAGTTTTGTGAGGAGAAAAAGTACCTGCAAACATAACCCAAAGGCATGATTGACCCCGGTCAGACCCAACACTTGCATACCAGCACTGGCAAGAGTGTTTCTCTGCCATGGACTTTCACAGTTAATAAAACACCATTGGTGAAAAACACATTTAACATGATTGGCCCACTGTCTATGTAACTATCACTTTGGACCAAAAGAGAAAAAGAAATAAGAGGGACACTGATTTCTGGAAGCCACGTTGCAGACAGAATAACTAACAAAGAACATCAGGGGTGCTACTTACAGCCCAATTTTAGGGTGCAGGTTGATAGACGGTTCAGCCCCATGCAAGATCCTACAAAGCTGCCTCATTTGGGCAAATACATGTACTCCTCTTTGTAGATGAACATGCTTAATTAATTGTAATTGAAAATTTGTTAAACAATTTAAGGCACGCAAAAATGTTATTTACTCCCAAGTCTTCTAAGAAGCAGAGGGTTTCTATATGTGGTCAAACACATTGCAGTGAAATTCAGACATTTCTTCTTAGAGGGGGAAAAAAAGGTACAGAAGCTAACAGCCTGTAGCCTGTGGTAGAAATGCTCAGGTTACTCACTCATTTGAAAAATAATAACAATAAAGGTAACAATCCTCCTTTCGTATAGGAGCTGACATGTGTTAGTCTGTGATTACTGGCTGAGCAAAAGGAAGTGAAGTTTGGAAGCCTACAACTGCATTTGTACCAGTGTATAAAAAGTTTTGAAGTGGCTGCCACTGAGAATGCCAGTCTCACTTTACCTGGTCAAAAAGCAAAATGTTTTAAAGCAGACACCTGACACTGCCAAAATCCTCCTGTGCATCACTGAATGATTCCTTTCAGGAGGAGACTGTCAGATGCTTTGGTAGGTATCTATTTGTAATTTGAGCATGAAAATAGACACAAGAGTAGGGACTGTCTGGTGCGATAACATGTTGGATAGGTGGATAAATGTTTTTTTATGAGAAATGTCAGGCACAAGGATGAGCTCTGAAATGTCTGTGACTATCAAATGGCTGCACACTAAACAAAGACTAAAACTGGCTTGTGGGCCCATGAGGGAAGAGAGTTAAATGGGTCATGGGAAACACCCTTGAAAAAGAACGTTAAGAAACAGACCTCGATCTTCAAACCTATGATATTGTCTTTGTTTTTCGCCCATCAAGGTGATTCTACCTTGCTGAGACATCCAGCCAGATGCAATACCTTCTCCTAAATCTGCTGTGTTTGTGCTTTCACTTGATTTCAACCCATTGATTAACAGATTAATAATCTGACAGTGAACACTTAAAAGGAGCTGAAGGGCTTTGACCTCTTCAGATGAGAGCTCCGGACACTTGGCCCACCAATTCAGCCACCCTGGTCAAACAATGAGTGATGTCATGTGTGGGCACACAGGCAGCATAACGAATCGGGAACATCTGTGACCATAAAAGGGACGAGCATCACACCCCTTCCTATCTTCTACCTTGCCAGTAAACTGTATTGGTATTGTTTTATAAATGAAAGAGTAAAGACTATTGTATTCTGCCTGGATAAAGGCTTCTTTGGACAGCTGAGTATCTCTGGGAGCCCACAAGAGGTTTTGGTTCAGGCTGGGCTGAACTGCCACCCTACGCTGCTTCACCTGCATGCTACTGAACTGGTCAGGTATCAGGGCTACCTTCTAGTTCCCACGATGCTATCAGGGATATCTTCTATTTTACAAGATCAGAAAATGCCTATTCCAATCTCTCTACAGCTCTGCAGAATGTCTCTCTACTCAATTCATCCACTACAAGTCACAGTTGCTGCTCATCATTGGTCATCTTGAAAGAAAACATAACCACAAAGCATAAACCACACTCCGAAAACCCTCCAAAATGTCTCATCTTCTGTAATTCATTGCAATCTATCCATCTTTAATATTTTAACACCAAGCATCACTGTTCAACTCTATTTTGCCACAGCTAGTGTGTGAATGACTAACCTAGGCATTTTAAATATTTGATAGATCAAAGGCCCAGAGATTATCACCATATAGCAGCGGTCCTCAGACTTTTTAAACTGGGGGCCGGCGCGCGGATGCAGTGGCAGGCAGCCATCTGCAGCTGCTTGGTTTCCCCCCCAACCCCCGGCGGGGGGGGTCTGTAAGTACCGGGGGCCGGATTGAGGACCCTGGGGGGCTGTATCTGGCCCGCAGGCCATAGTTTGAGGACCCCTGCCATATAGCTTCTGCAAAATAAAAACCTAACAAGTCTTTCCTAGTTTTCTGGGCTGCCTCCTCAGCTCATCTCTTGTAAGGGAAACCCCAATGAAGCCACCTGCCACAGATCTTGACTCAGAGATCATGCTACCTTTCCAGAGTCCTAAATTTTAAAGTTAGGCTATAATGTGATCAGAATAAAATAATCATAATTTTTAATAATTTCATCTACTTTTAATATTTGCAGTATAAACCCCTAATCTTAATCAGTCTGCTCCTCACTACATTTTAGCAAGCAATGCAAAACAATCTTCTTGGTATATACAGCCACAAACATCCACATAATATTACAATACCAAATGTTAATTTGGTAAGGATGAATTATTTCAAACAAGCCCGCACACATTAACAGATCTCCAGTTGTGCCTAATGTTCTGCATCGAGCTGTGAAGAACTTGATTTCTTTGCTGCCACAGAAATCAGAAACATGTAAGTTGTTTCTCAGCCTGGTTTCTCTGCAGCTCAGAAAGTCCTTCAATCATGACAGCAGCTAACAGGCACGCAGTGAGCCAGGATTGGTTTTGACCTGATGCAATATTACCAACAAGAGTTTTCTTTCTCCAAACAGGCAGGATGTTGGATAAAACCTTCCCTGATGGCTCTAAAGCATGACTGCAACAACAGAGGATCAGATTCGGGTCCCATTTGTATCAGTACAAAGCCACGCTAACAATTGGTTTACCAGTAATTACACCCTGTTGATTGATCTGTGCCTGAGAACACACTCTACAAGTATTGAAAAGTAAAATGTGATTCTCATCAAGGGAAGAATAACTGATGACAAATGAAAAGGACAGCATTGACCCTAAAAAAAGGGGGAGGGGGGGGGGAGATCTGGAAATTAAAAATAAAATGTAAAACCAAACACCATTATTTTTAAAGGCTAACAACCAAGAGAAAAAGCCCAAGATTTAATTCTTGACAGCACCTTGCCTTCTCCATTAATCAGCAGCTATACTGAAGCAGGGAGCTAAACCACTCCAGAAACACAAGAATCCCTAGAGCTCTAGCCTTCACAAAACCCTGCAAGAACATGTACAAAGCATCACCAAGAAAAGCTCTTCTCTTACCTAACAGCACAGAACAGATTAATTCATTGATAGTTGTGGCCTTATTCTGGCTTGACTTTGGGTTTTTGCCTTCACCGCAGACACTGACACCCTTTGCCTCCAGGGGATCCTAGGCTGGTTATCTTCAGCAAGTTTTACAAAAGAGAAGCATAGCCCATCCTTGCATTTACCTCTGGGAAAACCACAATAAAACCATGTTGGAGCTGCTGTTGGACAGTGTTTTGAATTATTTTTTTTCTTAAACTAAAGAATGAGACAGGCCATACTGCGGTCTTCCTGTGAGCATCTGCTTTGTGAGGCTCGCCATATAACAGATAAGGGTATTTTGACTAATCTGAATCATGGAATTTCTTTAGTTTTCAGCTGCTTCTTGTTTTTCCCTGCTTATTAAAAAGAATAATAAAATTCTCTCTTCCAATTTAGATGGCAGGAAAGCTGAATTATTTTGCTGTGTTTTACCCTTGTGGCAGTAAGTCTTTATGCATGTTCCTTCCTTCCTCCTTTCTATGCAAGGTTACAAAGCTTCATTGTTTTACCTTTTAACCTGTAGCTATGAAAGAATTCTCTTTCTTTGCTATGAAAATTAGCCTGAAGAGCCCAAATGGCCATGCAAGGATCTGGAGAACATATTTTACTTGGACAATGTTGACTCGGAACCGCTACAATAGAGTAACCTAAGAGGAGAAGGCAGTGATTTAAACCAAAGTAAGAGCTTGTGCCTATTGAGATCATGAGTGCACCTTTGAAGGTGTTTTTCCTTACTGGCAGACTCACTATGAGGGCAAAAAGGACATATGTAGCTTTGTTCTCCTTTGAAATGTAAAGACGTTATCTCAAGTAGCACAGTAATCTTACCAGAAAATTAGATTTTACCTCACCAAGAAAACTCTGAGTTGAAGGAAAAAAAAAAGGGGGGGGGGAGAAGTCAAATGCCTCACAAACCTCACCATCTGCAGATGTCTTATTACTGCTACCACCTGTGGCCTCCATCACACAGACTGTGGTTTCCATTTCTGCACCCTCTGGTCCCAGCAACTGGCTGTTTCCCACTAGATGTATCAATCAATCGTTTCTGCAAAGCCCTAAATTGCCCCACAGATGGACGTTAGGAGCAAAGTCAGTGTCTGTCACCTGCCATGGTTAAATTATTTACTGTCAAATTTCAGATCAGCAGCAGTAGCAAAAGCAAAATCACAGCACGCCCCATCGAGACTCACTGAGATTCCCCCTTCCGTGTACAAAGGAATATGTCTGTGCAAAGAGGGTAGAATTAGGCAGAAGGAATTCTTCACTGTGAGGGTGATGTGACACTGGCACATGTTGCCCAGAGAAGCTGTGGATGCCCCATCCCTGGAAGTGTTCAAGGCCAGGCTGGATGGGGCTCTGAGCAACCTGGTTTAGTGGAAGGTGTCCATGCCCATTGAACTAAACGATCTTTAAGGTCCCTTCCAACCCAAACCATTCTATGAGTCCAAGATTCAATGACATGAAAATGAGATACAGACTTATTCCCATTTGTATTAATCCGCATTTCAAATACAGCTGACACCAAGACCAATGCTATCTTCAAGGCAGTCCAGGGAGCTGCTGTCTTCAACTCCCTTAATGCACTTAATCGGGTTACTGCAACTGTCTTGATTGAAATGCTCCCGTGTGAAAAAAACAAAAAACCACCAAAAACTCAACCAAACAAAAAGCAATTATTCTTCCCCCTTCCTCATGGTCTGAATCAACAGGAACATGAGCCTTTTGCCTGCTTTTCACTTCTCCTTTTTCCTTGTGGTGCACTGCCTCCAATAAAGATTTTTCTCAGATTAAAATAAGCTTGGTCAATAGTAAACCTCTATTACTTAAAAAATATCTGCCCCAGCCCCTTCTTATGCATTAATAGCATTCACAAGGGATTACAGAGGCCAGATAGTGGCTACTGAAACAATTAATTACAAAACGTACTTCAAAAAAATTCTTAACCCGGCCTTCTCTCCACTGGAAGATGAGAAAGACTATTTTTCTTGTTACATGACAGAAGAAAATTGACAGTTTGATACCATAGTGCATCATCTCAGTTCTGCTTCAGTGCCTGCCTGTGCTCCATGGCACGGTGAAAACACCTCCTCACGCTCAGCCGCCTGCAAACAGAAACTTCCTTCCAGATATCCTCCAGTGTCCCCAGCACAAACTGAATTTAAAACAACGTGGTAAAACCCAAACAGACCAGACAGACAAGATTTTGTGCAATTTCCAAAGCTGAAACAGTTTTTTTCCACGCAGAGCTACTAAAATTACTCAAATACCACACAACCTGCATTGCAGGCTGTCTTCATACTTTATGCATGAACCTGGGAGGTGCAAGGACCTCCTGAGAGCTCCTGTGGGCGCCCCGGGTATCTTCACCGTCTGCAGCCTCAGGCTCAGCTTCTCACATAAAGCCACCCCTGAAACATTCCCACACCTGCCCAAGGAAACACAAACAGCCTTTCCCTTCTTTCTACCTTTAGGCCACTCCTAGTTTGCTTCCTGACATGTTATTTACTCTCCAGTTTACATCTCAGAGGCTGCTGCCAACCTCCCCTGCTGTGGTAACTCACTAACACTCTTTTCCAGTGCATCCACCTCAGCTGACAGCCCATCTCCAACCTGCTGTTGCTCCCTCTTGCTTTTACCTGGGGGAGCTCGGTGATCCTTAGCAGCGCATTAGCTGCACCCTGTTGACACATGCACAAATTTGCAGCAGTTTGCATGAATTACAGACCAGGACATAGCTCTCTGTGCACTCGTTTGTCATTAACAGTGAGAAATCCAAGGTGAGAAACACAAAACTAGTGGCTGTAATGAATGGCTTTCTAAAATGTCATTTTTCCCCATCGCTACTTGTAACACGTTATCTAAGCAAAATGTAGAAGAATTGACACATGATTTATCTAACCAGACTTTACAAGACTAAACTTTCAGTCTTGCAAACCCTCTCAAATCACCTCCGCCTTCCCCACTAAAGCTCCAGGTGTAACTCGGTGTAGCCCCTCACGGCATAGTGAGTTTAACATGACCTTCAGAGATTCATGGGCTAAGCTGTACTTCCACCGCATCTAAGAAAACCCAACAGAACAATTGAAAGGGACACCATATAGATTTTTTTTAATTTATTTATTGCATACAATTGTGAATTCATTCTTCATTTTGAGGATCAGAGAGGAGTCCTGCAACACCATCAAACCTTCCTACACTAATTGAGCTCAAAGTTGAGTTGATTTTCTGCCTGCTTCATAGTGCATCTTGCCTATCCTTTTGCTCACTATTATGAAAAAAGGATAATTTTAATCCTCGATGTGGACTCAAGGTGGCTGTAGACCTCAGCTAAGAATGAACTAGGTCAGGGGTCCGGCCCCTGGTATTTACAGAACCCCCCCGCCGGGGGTTGGGGGGGAAACCAAGCAGCCGCAGATGGCTGCCTGCCACTGCATCCGCACACCAGCCCCCTGTTTAAAGAGTTTGAGGACCCCTGAACTAGGTGGACATCTGCCCTGAAAGAGTCCCCATTGTTTCCAGGTGTGGTTGTTTGATCCCGGCTGACTGCCAGATGCCCAACCAAAGCTGCTCTATCACTCCCCTCCTCAACTGGACAGGGGAGAGAAAATACAACGAAAGGCTTGTGAGTTGAGACAAGGACAGGGAGATCACTCGGCAACTACCATCACAGACAAAACAGACTTGACTTGGGGAAATTAATCTATTACCGTTCAAATCAGAAAAAAACACCTTCTCCCTACCCCTCCCTTCTTCCTGGGCTTAACTCCTGATTTCTTTATAGCCTTATCTCATCTACAGCTCTTGGGAGATGCTATTTCAATGTTTCCAGCCTTCCTGGCTCCATACAGAAGATCATAATCTGGACATAAGCCTTTTTGTCACCGTATCAATCGCAGGGTTTGTGGACTGCATGCTTGGTCTGGTGCTCCTCAGCTTGGACAGCAACAGTGAACGCAAAAGCAGGGTAACTTGGCAAAATTCTTGGGTGCCTCTGAGGTAAGAAAGAACCTGATCAGGACATAACAGCCCAGCTTGTTCACCCCCGGGGACACTCCTTGGACTGCCTTTAAAACTTCGGACAGCCTAAAAGGTGAGTAATGACCAGATCTTGTGGCTGTGAACACCCTTCAAGATGATGCTCTTGGCTTTCAAAGTGTTGGACTGGACGCTCATCCTAGTGGGGATGGACCTCTCTGTTCTGGCTTTGAGGAACATCTTGGGATGAAAAGGATGCCAGTTTAGATGGGCTCCTGGTCTGAACCAGTAGATCTGTTCTTATATTTAGCTTTGTATTAAGAATGGATGCATTTATTTGCCTCATAATTTCCCTTTTCCTCTTACTCTGCTATCCCCTCTGTTCACTTTGTCTACATTCCAGTGCTCCACAAAAGTTGTTTTAAGCCAAAACCTGTTTTGCAGATTTAGTCAGCTGAAACAATCTTTACATACATACTTCACCAACTCATCATCCATCTCTAACTCTCTTTTTTCCAAAGTCCCTCCTCCCTTTCCCTCACTCTCCTTATTTCTCTCCCACTTCTATCCAGTACAATTTCACCCTAAGATGCACTTTGGGAAAGTTTTAATGCAGAAACGCAAGCAATCTTTCAAAGACACAGTCATTTTTTAAATAAGTTTCACACATTTTTGTATCTGCTTTCCTCTCACTGACAAACAACTTGCAGAAAACGCAAAACCTTCGCTCTAAAATCATCATGGTACTCACAGTGACCAGCTTCAGTACCTTTTGGCACAATTAAATACACGGCTACAGACAAAAAACTTTACCAGCCTAGTTCCCTATGCAGAAAAGCAGAGAGTGCATAAACTCCCATTTCTTAGACGTAACCAGCTCACTTCTGCCATGTCTGCCCAGATCACAACTTCTCAGTTAAGCCAATTTGGAGTAGGATAAACCTGTCAATGAGACTCAAGATCAAGCCAAAGCACTATGACAAAACGGTAGGGCATTTCCTCAGCCAGATGAAAGTTTTTGACATTAACATTAAGTCAAAAGCTTGGGCTAACAAGATCCTTTAATTTTGTTTCTATTAGCACCACTGAATATTTATAAGATTCAAGATCGTGTGTATGTGCGAACTTCCTTTAAGTTTCCACTTCTAAAGCTAGATCCTGCCTCTGAGGTGACACAAAGTATTCATCTTTTGTTATCCTGATCTGTTCCAGGGTCTTGGATGAACCAGAGATTATATGGTGGACCAGAATATGAGGTCTCTCCTTTTGGAACATCTAGGAAGATGGTGTAAATAAAAACAATATTTACTTTTCCAAGGCATTCTTGTCTTTAAACTTTTAGGATTTAGCAGGTAATTATAATACTTGCCAAAGGCTTTTTTCCATCTTTTATTTCCTGGACAAATTTATTTTATAAATAGCTGTTTCCTTAACTGAAATATTCTGACTTGCTTAAATGGAATTATTTTAGTACAGGCTTGAGAAGGAAATCATTCTAATGTTGTTACAGTGAAAATTACAGTGAGATGTACAGTTGATTCTGGCATAGCTGTAACCTCCACTGTTGCTCTTTCTTGCTTGCATAAGGGCAAATATATTCCATGATATACAGGAAGCACAATGCTGGGTAAAAACTAAATGCTAAAAAAACCCCTATACCATTAGGAGTTACTGAATGTACAGCACAATATTATATTTTAACATTTTACTGTTAGCTACACTACAATCTAGCTTGATCTAGCACTGATTTAAACCCATAACGAGCTACTGAAAATCTGTGTTTCAAAGGGAATCATTGCTATGATTTTTCATTCAGTATATACACAGGGATCAAAAAATAGTCTGGATTTTCGATCCCTTACTTGAAGCAAGTGCTGCTAGGGAATTAGGCCATCTTTTGATCACTTCAAGGATCAGCTGCTGACTTTACAAGCAGCAGAAAGGGATATACATACCAGTTCCTCCTAAATACTATGAAAAAGAGGATGTTCACTTGCTCCTTACTCCAGTCCAGGGGTCCTCAAACTCTTTAACCAGGGGGCCGGCGCGCGGATGCAGTGGCAGGCAGTCATCTGCGGCTGCTTGGTTTCCCCCCCAACCCCCGGCGGGGGGGTCTGTAAATACTGGGGGCCGGATTGAGGACCCTGGGGGGCCGTACCCGGCCCATGGGCTGTAGTTTGAGGACCCCTGCTCCAGTCTATTGCAGTTGATTTCTGTAAATCCAAAGAGTTATCTCAAGTTTTGTAACCGAAGAAAACTATGTACTACTATTCCTTAGAGAAAACCAGGAGACAGCCTTCTGGCCCAGGACCCATTGGGATGGCAGACCTGGATTTCTTAACCAGGACATGTACTTTTTAGGGTTTCCTTACGGCATTCAGAAGAAAGCACTGGACTATACATACTCTGGACATAAATGGGTGAAACTAAAAGAACAGTAGCTGACGTGTGTATGTTCCTTCTGTGGAAAAACAACAAAACACAACACTGGTTGTGGGGTAGTATTTCATACAATGACTGCAAGAGCCCCCCTAATAATACCAGTGATGAGACTGCACTTATTTTCAGCAAGATAAACAAGAATACATGAATAGTCTTATTTCACCCCCAAAACCTTAATGTCTACTGTATTTTGCTCATACATGAAAATATGTTACTGAAGATGATGACCATTTTGTTATTGTGACTAATGACAAGAACAGAAAGGGTTTTAGACCAATTTCAGCAGAAGATAATGCTGTCCAATCCCACTGACTTTTCTTTGAACAAGTACCGTTTAAACCTTTTTTTATTCTATTCCATTTGATTTCTTAACAAGAACATTTTTATTAACTTCTTAATGTATGAAAGAAAATGGGAAAAAACCCCAAAGAATAAGGTTAACAATTTATATACTCCTTGTTTTCAAGATTTAACTTTTTTTCCTTAAAAAGATTTAGAATGAAAACATCCTTAAAAATGAACATTTAATGTAATAAATCGAATTTATTTGAGCTTGAGCTAGCTATTCATGAACAGAGCCCAACTAACTGGGAGACACAACGGGGTAGATACCATTTTGTAATGACCTTCCTATAGCTATTCTGCCCCATGCTACAATCACTGCATAGGAAAAAAATCTCTTCCTAAATTCAAACTGTAAGATTCAAAGAAGAAAAACATTTGCTTGCCTTAGACCTTTGTAATGAGCATTAATATGTGGCTCGATACACTGTAATAGGCTGTGTCCAAGAAGCTCAGACACAGTGTGAGAAAACACTTCTCTGTTTCTTCCTCACACTATTTGCTTTAAAATTAAAGGTGGGCAGGCTCTGCGAAACCTGCATCCATATTAATCTTGACAATCTTCTACAGAATCTCTATTAAAGCTCACAGCTTAAGAGCTTAATGTGTGCACAGTTTCCGCTTTGAAAGAGAGCCAGAAGCTCCAGCCTCCAGAACTGATCTTTTATTTTTTTGCTTCATTCACTAGCATACAAGAAAGGCCAGTGCTTGTTAGCATGTGAATTTATGATTTTTTAAACCCTTTCAGTAAGGAAACAGGTTTTGTTTTCTCTTCTGAGTTTGCTTGTTAAAAACCATAAACTAAGACACCTGGAAAAAGCTAGACTTTGATGCCTACACTTTCATGTCATCTCTGAGTAGCAGAACATCTCCGTGGAGCTCCTGGTCCTCTCTAGAGAAACATCTTGTCACATCAGAGGCCATGCTTCCTGGCCAATTATTTGTTTCATCATTTTATTTTTATTCATGACTGAAAACCATCACAGGTGAAACTCCAGGCCACAAGGAGAAGTGAGGAGGTGGGATGTCAACCCAGTCAAGAACAAGTGCAGTGAGTTGGGCAGGTCTCTGCTCTCTGATCTAAGTGGCTAATGGTGCCCCAGCTTCGATTCATTCCTCACCTGTCATCCTGGCTGAGCTGTGGTACAGCTGCACTTGTGCCCTGGGTATCGGTCCTACGGGATCACCTTCCTGGCTCCATGTGCCCTGCCCTATCCCTAAAGCCTTGCCTGGACACCCTGTGAGACAGCCCAATTTTGTGACTCCCCAACATCATCACCGAGATTTAGTTTGTGTGTGTGTGTTTACATATATACATGTGTGTTTACATATATACACACACAAAAAGGAGGTTGTAGCGAGGTGGGGGTCAGTCTCTCCTCCCAGCTAACAAGCGACAGGACAAGAGAAAACAGCCTCAAGTTGCGCCAGAGAGGTTTAGGTTGGGTATTAGGAAAAATTTCTTCACCAAAAAAGTTTTCAAGCACTGGAACAGGCTGCCCAGGGAGGCGATGGAATCACCATCCCTGGACGTTTTTAAAAGATGTGTAGATGTGGCACTTAGGGACATGGTTTAGTGGTGGACTTGGCAGTGCTGGGTTAATGGTTGGACTCTATGATCTTAAATGTTTTTCCAATCTAAACAATTCTATGATTCTGTGACTTGTATTCTTTCTCTAGATGTTTTTATATATTATATATTAAGGAATAGTTATATTATGATGGTAATTATTATAATTATTAATTTTTATTGTTTTTCTAAGTCCTTTTTTCTTCCAATACTAACTGGAGAAAAACTAATTTAAAGTTGAAGGAATACAAGCTACCTCTTGATTTTATGTTACTACATGTCCGAGTGAATGTACTGCACGTTTTTCCAATTTTAGAAATCTTATGTTTGAAAACACATTAAAAAGCAAGTCAGAAACAAAAGCAGATCAAGCACATGACATGGCAGGGTTAAAGTTAGTATGCCTGCTTTAGGGAGACTCGTCACCTGTCATCTGATATGGCTGTATGGGATTAGTTTTTCATCCAAAACATGCTTTTAAGAAGGTATATCATTACTCAAGTCACTAGTTTGCAAACTAAGATCTTCTGGATCTGACAACAGCACTTTTCCCCCAAAACCTCTCTCTGGAAAAAAAGATGCAACTTCTGGAAATTAAGCAATTAATTGCTAAAACATTCCCCTATGTTGAAAATCAGCTGCACCCTAAATAAAAAAGAAAATGAGTAAAGCTTCTCCCTAGAGAGAGGTGAAAAGGAGGCCAAATCTGAAGGATTTTGATCACATCCCCACTCACTATCAAAAGAAATCATCTCTTGGATATGATTTTACCCCTCGCACTGCTTCTGCACAGCAAAACATTGTCCATTCCCGGGGGGGAATGATGCAGCAGGGAATGTTTTGATCTGGGACAAGCCTGGTGTAGTAACATTTTAGTAATGATGGGATTACTTACAGCATCACATTGACCTGGGTGATTTTTTTTCTCTGGAATTCCATGACATTATGCTTCTATTTGGGGTTATTTTGCTGACACGAAACACAGCCCAGTCCTCACTGCTATGGCACACTGAGATATTAGACATTGGTTTGGTAATGGAGGGTATGTTCAAGTTTGAGATGGCATCTGGAAGCGCAAACTGAAGGAAAGCTTGAGAGAGTCAAATTTAAGGAGTGAAGAGACTTGGCTTTATGCCTTTCTTGTTACTCATTTAACCTTCATTTTACAGCAGCCTAAAGTTTTTGCTTGTCTAGAAACTTGCCTTTTACTTCTAGAAGCACAAGAACACACTTTGAATGGACTTGCTTCTTTCTACAACAATTTACAAAGCAGATTTTTCCCAGGGGAGGGTGTAGGGTTTTTTTAAATAAGGTACACTTCGTATGACTCATATTAAAGCTTCTTCTCTTACACCTGGCTTTGTTACTCTTTGCCAATGAGTAACTCACAGCCGCAATGAAACTAAGCTGCAGCAGGACTCCCCCTGGGGCTCGCCTTCCTTTCAAGTGGAGGATACAGCTTACAGATGGTTAAACAGCAAATTAAAAAAAAAAAAAAAAAAAAAAAAAAAAAAAGATATGAGAAGGAAACAAATCAAATACTGCACTCACAAAAAAAGTCAAAAGATGAGGACGGCAGTTTCACTGTATTTTTTCATAAAGTAAACAAGTGTCATACCTTTTTAAAAATTCCATATACTCAGTATGCTTGATGAGGCCTGTCCTCATCATTATTGTTTGAAAACATTGCCGATCAATAGCCCAAAGTTTCACATTTACGAGAGCTGGAAAAAACAAGACAAGGGGAAAATGTGATTAGCAAAATGTCAAAATTTGAAAAACCTTTTGTGAACTGCAGAGGAATGAATTCATTCATGAGAAAGCACGAAAATGGGTACACACTGCAAAATAGTAACATAAAACTCATTCACCGGAAATGGACTAAGCGTGCACTGAAATGATCTGAAATATCCTCAGGTTTAGCTGTAGTGCATGGGCTTTTGGAAAGATCACCTAAAAGCAACTGTGAGATGAGAAGAAATCAATGCAGGCTGAAAGCAAGCAAAAAATAGGGGGTCAGTTCATCGAAACCTGGGACATATGATTGCCTGTGACACTGAGTGATTTGGGGAAATTTTTTAGTGCATTATCCTGTTTCTGAGACAGCAAAATTCATTAAGGTTTCATCCAACTCCCAAAGCAGATAACAAATTTCTCCTTGACCTTGAGAGATTTGCCAGAACCAATTCCTGTTATATCCTAACAATTGAACAACTCCCAATTCTGGAAAGTCTGAGTATTTTTTTTTCCCAATTTTAGTTTTCAGGTCTCTGATATATTCCAAGACTTCAATGTTACACACCATATGCTACATCATATACTTCAGAAGTGAAGTCCCATTGTAAAGACAAGTATAACAGATTACCATTGCATAAAGTACAGACACTCAAAGAAACCAGGATCATGTGAGTTGGATGCGCAGAACCCCAAGTGGTCCATGTTTTCATCTCAGATGTGGCTTAGAGTTTATAATAGAGCTTCTCCTTAGAGAAACAGTTTAATTAAACAAAACTACTCTAAAGACCTCTGCACTTGTACTGATATTTTTTTCATGAAGTAATGGCAACATATTTCAACCCCATATCCCATTTCACTACAGGAAACAGAAATGAGCAAAATGACTTTCAGCAAAATATTTACCAATATTCCCACCAATAAAAATCCAAGACATTACTTTGCTTTCATTTCCTGGTCCTTTACTTCACAAACACCCCATTTAATAAGTATTTATCCCTAACTGCATCTGCAGGATGAAAAACCTTCAAAGTGCAAATTCAAATTTTTCTTCTCAAATTGCACTGCAGAGTTAAGTGAATGCACCACAAAATTTAAAACCTGTTCTCATTTTCAAGACAGAAACTCATTTTTGAGAAGCATTTTTAGCATTATAATAAAACTGATGGGAAAAAAAAGACTTATAACTATAGTATGAGGGATTTCTGTAAAAAAAATTAGTCTTTCACTCTCTTCAGAGTGGAAGAGACAATTAACATGAATGGCATTCCTATTTTTCTGGGGTTTTACTGTCTTCTGCAAAATAGGGGGTTTAATTGATTATTAGATGAGCTCTATCTTAAGAAAAAATTAGTATCATTGTACAGGGTATGTTGGGGGATTCACTGAAAAGGACGGTCTCTTGCTGTACTGGCTAAGGATGATGAGGGTTGATATGAAGTCACTAAATCTCAGCAAAATCCCAGTAAATTAACTGAAAGAAGGAAAAGATATCTTGTAAAGTAAGTGCCTTCTATCTAGGTGAAAAAATGTAGGGGATTTCAGCCTGCCTGGCTGTTTCGGGATGGTTTGCATTCAGTGTAATGTATGATTACCACACAAGGCGAAAAGGCAACTTGGTCATGACTGGCAAAAACACTGATAAGTAAGTATTTTTAAAAAAAGATGTAGTGAATGTACAAATAACAAACAAATGAAGAGTTTATAAATTCTTTTGTTTGGAGTAAAATATCCAACAGCATTGCAGTGTCCTATCATGAACATGTACCATAAACACATCTTACTTGTTCCTTAAAAGCACTTTCTCCAAAGTACAGCCAACTTCTAGAGTACAATGAAAGTTTTCACCTATATTTCTTTCATACAGTCTTTATAGCGAAGGCATGACTGCTAAGCTGACACTACTAGCTGAGTAAGCTTGGAAGATAGCAAATACATAAATTCACCTTCTTTTTTTCTATTGTGTCATGTGATTATGAAAGACCTTCCTTTAAATAATTCTGTCTGCTGCTGCTTCCCAATGTGTTTTAATAGATTCATCATCTTAGGTAAACAAGTAGCTCTGAAAAATAAAAAGGTTTCATCCCGGTCTCAATCCAGGCCAGCTGGTCCATAACAGACACATCCGATTGGCACCTGGGACCAGACTTGTGTCGGAGTCCATCAGAGTATTTAAGAGCATGGCCTCCGAAGGGCAGAGTCCCCATCCTTGGCTTGTCAGATGCATTTATAGGCTGTATGTCATTATGCCTTAAATCTGTGACAGATGGCAACCAGCTAACTCTTATTTTTCATGTGCACAGTGGATAGCGAAGGTACTCAGTGGATCTTCCTTCCCACAGTGGGTTCAGATATAGCTGCAAAGATACCACCTGTCTCTGAGGTCCACAGGGGTACCACTAAGCCAGATAAGTGGTGGACACTTACTCTCCTCTGATTCCCACATGCTTTACAAAGCACAACATCCTATTTGATATCAATCCCCAAAGACCAGAACCAGTCACTGCTACATGGCCCGTGCCCAGTATGTTCTCACATGGTCTCTTAATGCACTTAGGTAAATGGCAAATATAATTTAGCACCTCTCGAGTAAAATGAAGATCCATTTATTCCTGCTAGAAATTGTTCTGTTAAAACAAATCTCTGTAGCTGGCAATCTTCATGGAAGCACAGGACCAGAGGCTTACGAGTCACATTCCCCTGAAAGTACCCTCTAGTAACCCAAGTTATAGATATACATACAACCATATTTATATAAGACTATATATACAAAACTACATACACACATTTATATATAAAATGTATGTGATATTTTATAATTGTATATTATTATATACTATAAAATGTAGATTTTAATGTATCCATATGTGTATCTCCTCATTATACATACAGCAGTGTACCAGCCCACTCACAAAGACCACGCAGCTCAGGAAAAGTTAACTGCAGACAATGCACTTCTGTACTGCTAATTATAATTACTAATCATACTTTCTATTCACATTTATCCTGCCTAATGATAAACAGATGTTTTAATAATGGCTAATCACAGCAGAGCTTTAAATGTCAATAAGACCCTTCTAATCAAGTATGAGCATAATCTCCTGTTATGCTTAAAATCCTCTGTAAACATGTTAGAGGGTTATTGAAGGAACAGTATGAATTCTGTAAGATTTGACGATATTAACAACTTCAAAGAGATATATTTATGAGTGCCCTGAAATGCAAAATATGTATATGGGACGTATACCACAAAGTCAATTCTGCCCTGAATAACTGAGTTATAACAGATACACACAGAGGCGATGCAGAGATTTTCTTTTCTGTCCCTCTGCAAAGAACGTGATGGATGTCGAAGGTAAAAGTATCTATGAAGCATGATTTCAGGAGAATATCTTATTCTCTGATTGCAAGAACTACAATCGTAAAGGAATATGACAACATGAAAATAGATGTGTGCCCATTTATCTATAATGGGAGTTTCCTGAGACTACTCAATAATATAAACCACTATACCTCAATCAAAGCAGCTAAACTGGAATTATACTACAATCAAAGTTTTTTGCCTCTTCTACACTTTTTCATATGATAGTTATAGCTGGGGTTTCGTTTTATCTTTGTAAGAAAGCATAACATGATCATTGATGATCCAAGAAGCCACCAAGATTTTGGCTGGCACACAAAAAAAGCAGCAACACTGTAAGGCAGCAATATGCATGCTCACAAACTAAGGTATATTATAAAATATGCATTTGTCATAAACACACCTCCTTCACTTGGAGGCACAGATAAAAACAGGGATGCTCACGATTGGGACCTCTAAATGATTGTTTATATAGTATCACCATTGCATTTTTAGGAGCTACAGCTCCCCAGGTGAGGGTATCAGATGATGCTGGGCAGTCTGCAGTCAATGCAGAATATTTTAATTCCGTGTCAGAGATGAGCAATCCCACCAAATCAAGGATTTGGCGTGAGCTCCTAACAAAGGCACTAGATAATTAGAAAAACACAGTTAAAGCACTGAGTAGCTAAATTAACCTCATCAAAGGCACAACTACTTCTGCTTTCCAGAAAGATTTCCTTTGAGAAACAGATGCATCTGAATCTAAAACTCCAGGCGAAAGTGATGTGGTGCAAGGGCTGAAACCGAAACAAAATGCCCCTAGATAAACACCAAAGAGCAGTGAGAGCTGAAGCAAAATAATCAAGATTTCATGGGTCAAAAATGGACGGGGTGGAGATTCTATCAATAAAGTTTAAATTTGAAGTGTTCATTGTGGTCAATATTTAATTTGTGATATGAAATTGACTGAAATTATTTAAAATAATAATTTCAGTGTATGAGCTGCACCCCTCTCTATGCCAAAATCGCTGATCTAAGCAAATAAAAAATTTCAACAAACAATTTCCGACTTCTAAGTTTTCTTCCTATTCATTTACCTGGGAAACCTATGAAAATATATCCTGTTTTAAACAGGTGAAAATACACCCCCAGGGATACAGAGTCCCCAACGCAACCCAAACCTTGGGCTTCATTCTGGCTGGTTGTGTCCACTGGCTTGTTTGTGTGCTGGGAGGCCTTTGAACATAAACCAAGGCAAGATAAAGGTATTTTCCCTGGTTTTGAAGGATCACATGTGCGTATCTTTCATGATGCAGCACAAACCCGATGGATTTAGCAGCTCAGACCCTCTCTGAGTGTTTTCTCAGGGTCCAAGGCAGGGCACAGTTTCAGGGTGATGCAAATGAGGAAAACTAAAAGCAGATTAGGTTGCAGCCAGTCTCAAGCTGAACCTGCACATCTTCCCACCTCCCAGTGGGATTTTACCACCGGCCCATACACAGCCACAGTCCCCGCAGGGCCACCCCAGCGCCTGGCACTGCTGGGTCAGAGATGGAGGGACGCTGGGGAGGGCGGACAGGCACAGGACACGGCACCAAGGAAAGCCAGAAGGTCGCCTTTCTCCTGCTTGGCTTTGCACTCTTAAAAGACGTTTGCAATATTTTGGCTTTGATATGCCACCTTCTGAAACCACAGCACTGTGTTTTACACTGCAATTTTTATCTGGTCTTTACTGTATATATAAAATATATATATATTAGTGTCAATAGTGGCATAATAATACATACTTCCAAAAAAATTAGAGAAAATATTCAGATTTTTTCCATCTATTGCACTAAATAATAGGGTCTATTCATTACTGATCCTCTCCGAGGCTTAATTCTCTTGATTTTTAATACTGCTGTCATGTCCCAGGCCTGCTGAAGGACAAAGTTTTTGCTCTTTTGCTTCTTTTCTTCTTGTGGACCCAGCAGCTGAAAATCATGAACTTCAGGCTCAGATCTGAGCTACTCCTTTTCTCTGCATCACACACAAAGGCAGTGAAATGGGGGGGGGGGGGGAAACAACTGCGAAGTTTTATGTGAAAAAAGAATTTACAAAAGAGCAACATGAGCATTACTTATGTTGTATTTGTTATATAATATTATATATTACACGCTAATATAGCGGGGAAGTCCTTCAGGTGCATTTGCTAAGATGCACCTGCAAAACAAAGCATAAATTTGCACAGCATTATCGGAAAACTATCTCCCCAATATGGATTTTAAGCACAGGTCGCTTTCCTGCAAAGCCAGGTTAATCATAAAATGTCCTTTTAACCACAGCAGTGCAGCAAAGATTCATCAGTAAAACATTAAAATGTGCTTTAAATCCTTAAAATCAGAACAAACGTGAGATCAGTGCCCAGGCAGGTGTATTATTTCAAAGCGGAACGCAATACTAATATGGCCCTGCAATCCTTTAGCATTCCCTTCCCAAGTTTCTACATGTTCAGTGAAGCCTTCCCAAGTTTTTCAAGGATCACTGAGTGAACCATCCTCAGCTCAGGCACTCGCTCATGGCGTTATCAGACCCAAAACTTTTTAATGCCTTGTACTGTAAGCCAGAATTCATCACCTCACTTTTGCTTTTAGGCTATTTTATTCAAATAACTTGTTCGTTTCTCCACCCAGGAAAGCCTCAGGCCAAGAAACAGCAGCATCTTCATGTCCTTAAGGTCTTTCCAGTAGCCATGGTACTCAAACTTAAGCATCCTCCCCCCAGGTTTGACTTTGCAGGGATTATTGCGCAAATTACTGTTGGGGAGAAGAGAGTCATTTCCAGTTACTTGTGTTTCATCATGTGTATCATATCAAATGATGATGAAAAGCACATTTAACTAAACAGAAGGAGCACACTGAATTATTTCACCCCACCAAACACACTGTGGATCACGAACAAGACCCCAGCAGACTCCATTTCGGGATACAGCATGGTGCGACGCACAGGGGATGTATTTAACAGCTGGAACAACAGTAAATTTTTCTATTCTCAGATGTTTCTGTTTTAAGTTTCTCACAACTATGGCACTGGTACAATGACAACTTCATCCCGATGCTATCCGTTTTCCCAATAGGTCCTTTTCTGTAACTCTCCAGGGGGTTTTGTCACCTCATACCGTGCAAACCAAGGGACAATTTTAAATTTGGTAAAGAAAAGATGCATCATTCAAGCAGAGAAAGATAAACATTTAAATATACTTTTTCTCCCAGCATGGATTTTATCCGTGTGCTCCTAAACTGGGACAGTTTGTTAAAAACAGTGTTTCATAATAAAAAATGAAAACATTCCTAGAGAAGCAGGAGAAAATACTAGAATTTTATTGCATTCCCAGGCCAGAGCTGTGGCTGCTCCTGGCACACAGAGCATGGAACCGTAACTGAGGAGAATTAAGAAGAAGAAAAAAAAAAAAAAAAAAAAAAAAAAGCAAAAGGCTTCCTGTGGGCCTAAACCTAATTCTAATGATGGAGAACAGGATCGGGATGATTTTGGTTGCCCAGGGCTTAGTGCAGAAGGATGCTCAATGCTGGCGTTACAGCAGTGTTTCATACCACGTAGTGAATTTTTAGGGTGCAGTGTCAGAATGGCAGCAGGGCACTACAACCACAGTCCTCCTCATGGTGCTGGGCTAAAAATGGGGGGTTTTTGCCTGCACAGTGGCAATTCTGCACTGCAGCATAAGTGCAGGATGAGCCTGTATCATTTCCATCTGCCTCTTTGTGGAGTGCCCATTTGGTAATGGTCTTTAAAGCAGAGGTCAAAAATGCACTTCTATGAGTGCCTGAAACAACGATCATACTGCTATGTCCTGAATTACGTAGAGGCAGATTTCATCTTTACTGTGATCTTTTAAATTTTTTGTTCCTGTATCCCTCCCTGAGATTAACTTGAATTTTGATGACAAAAACATCTCTATTATATGCATTACAAAACCCCATTGTGCAGAAGTTCCTGAGCTGTATTGCTCATGTAGAGGACAGACGGTAACTGCTGTTTCAAAGGCAACAACCGCTTGAATAGTTGAGCTCTTTTCAGGCCATCATTTTTTTTTTTTTAATTTGGATTTGCCTGACCTTTCAATTAAAAAAAAAAAAAAAAAGCCTCTGCTTTACCATGGAAAGGTGCACTTAGCACCGTGCACAACGTATCCCAGCCTCTCCCCCTTGGCACCAGACCCCACCTCAGTGCCTAACGCCGAGGAACAAAGGCAAGGAAATCCTCAACACTTCAGCACAACTACACCCACCTTTACAGCAAGAGATGCTCTTGCATGTGTAGCTGGGACTATTTGTCATTAGAATGAGCTAGCAATCATGAGACACCTCACAGGAGGATGCTGTACCCATGCATGTTACCTCTAATTCATGTCCCAAGCCTCCTGGCAGGTGCTGCTTGATACTCACCTACATGCGGTGTAGATACACATAAAGTAACTTCCATTTTGCACAAGAGACAAGTACTTTTTCTTTTGAAAACCACACACACTGTTTGCACTTTCATAGTACCTAAAGTACAAGCCCATCCCGAATCACATTTTGGAATCAAGACCACTGCAGACTTTAAAAAAATGGGCATTATTTCATACTAAAAGGATGAACCATGTAAAAACAGATTAATGGGCAAGTCTGTGAATTATATTACTTTCCAAATAACTGGTTTTGGCTGCTGTTTAAGCACTGGTCTCAGCGGTGACTAATAACATATTAAGGTTATGTGAGGAAGAAACAAAGCAGGAAGGACATGACTCAGTGAAAGTTCTCCAGATAGCTTTGCTTTCACTACAATAAACTATAAAGACCCCGGACATCCGAAGGAACTGTATACACTTTGCACAGGAATGAAGCATGCCTGGATAAGATCAGATATGACTAAGAAAATAAACTGATGGAAATTAACAAACTGCTCTTTTCCACCAGAACAAAATCACCTCTAGTATTAAAATGTCAGTGAACAGAATTTTACGGGAAATAACATTAGTGATGAAGACAGCTGAGAAAAACTGGGGCAAACAAAATGAAACGCTGCAAGTGTACTGTAGAAATGACTCAGTGGAAATTACAACCACACTTTCTGTTCATCTTTAGTAAGAAACCAGTAAACAGAATAACACCATTAGTATTTACTTATAATTAACATAATGCACGGTTGGTTCTACTGTGGGTTTGGTATGTTGTGCTGGAGAACATGGGCAGACTACTCCTTTCACTGAAGTGACTGGGCTCTGCGGGGCCAACAAAATGGTCTATTTAAAACAAAAATGTAAAAAGGATCAATTAATCCCATTGCCCATGTTATGTTGTTATTATTCTTTGAAGGAAGGGATGCACTTGGTGGCTGAAGGACCGCGAGGGGAGACCTTTCCCATTTGTGCTGTGGTCTGGCTGTCCCTGTCATTCACATGCACAATTCAGAGGATAAGCTGGTCCTAACAGAAGCTCCCTGCACGTCTACCCCAGGGAGGCCTTGTCTCTGATTTTTTTTTTTTGCTGTGGGCAATCCCCCTTGTGAAAATCTGTATCGCAGCAGGAGAGTAATGAATATGTATAAAGAAATGGCAGCTGGGAGTTTAGCCAACTCGTGCAAGCCCTGAGGCCCTTTTAAAGTTTCAAGCCAAATGTTGGTTGACTTCAATGAAGAGGATTTCATCCCTCCTCCTCCATCGTATGGCTTACAACCTAAAATACCCTTACAATTAAGATCTGACATCTATTAGCCAGTGCTATGCACAATAATCTACATCAGATACTACACAGGGTCCCAGGACTCTTCTTCCCAGAAGAGTGAGCTGAGTAATCCCATCTTCTGCCCTAACAACCACCTTCATCCAGCAAATCAAAGAAAATTACTTTCTCCTAATGAATTACTCAGGAATAACCCCAGCCTGGGTGTATTTATTAATTTAAGGCCCATAACATTTGGCTGAGGGTATATGTTGTCATTTTTTTTTATCTAACCTAATTCCCAATCTTCCTATTGCCTCTCAAAAATACCTCAGTCCTCTTCTGAGGAGTCGTAATTTTTTGGCCTGAATGAGAAGTCACGACAAGGACTAATTAAGCATTATGAAAGTCTTTAATTGTATCAGGTATTTTTCCTTGGAATTTCAAAACATCCACATTATCTGTACTATAACACCTGCTAATTAGATGTCCTAATATGCTATTTTCAAGCTAACTGCTATTTTACATAACCTTTACTATGTCATCTCGTATTCATCCTTTCTGTACATGTGTACTTCTACTCTTCTTACATTCCTACGATACAGAAGTTTTTCCAGGTTTTTAATTAAACTTTGTAGAAGAAAGAGTTCACAAATTACTGAAGAAATTGTATTAATTATAGTATTCAATGTCCATATAAAAGATGAAAGCTGAAATAGTTCTTTAAAGTAGTTTAGGAAGAATGTATTCAGAGCAATTTGAAAGCCACAAAAAATACTTTTTGTATTTTGAGGCACTATTTTGAGTTTGATGGAGAGCGATGTGTGTTAGGTGAGATTAATGGAAAACCAACCTAATGCAGGTCAGAAGCCTAAAATTTAGTTGCTCAAACAACTAATTTAATGCAACAAACACAAGAGGCGTTGAAGTAAAATGTCTCCAATTATCTGCAAAAGGAAAAGGAGAAAACAACCCAAATCTCTCATGGGGGTGTAAGCATTAGCTTGGGATGCATTACCTCATTGGCATGCCAAGATCATAAAAGCATTACCATGAAACCTTGTGTCTAAGAGTAATGAGCAAAGTAACATATTCACATTTTAGAGAGACCAACGAATCAGTTCCAGCTCGCTGCCTAAAGGAGCCCCAAGAGCAAAGTGAGGAAATTGAATATACCCAATTAAAGGCGGTATCTTAATACTGCCCTAATTCAGAAGGGAAGACATTGATAAATGAAGAAGCCAGTATGTGGGAGTATTAAAAAAGCAATGGAAAAATAATAATAATAAAGATATGGGGCATCTCAGAGAGTCTCCCCAGTGTGGAAACCAGTCTCCTGCAACACAGGTGGGGCAGCACCAGCAGTCTGTATTTTGGGGAGGGAGGAACTGCTCTGCTGCTAGCAAATAAAAATGGGCCAGAAGAATTGCATGGGACTTTGTAGTATGAGGGCAAAAAGTGAAAAGGTCCTAAAAGCAGAGGAAAATGCCAGGCAGCAATATCTGTGGCTCCTGGGGTCTGACCAGGAGCACTGCCAAGAGCCTTATGGAAGAATCTATAAGGACAGTATAAATACATCCCACAAGTTGTTCCATTTCTTGAAGCCATTAAGGCTGGAAAAGCATCTCTTTGATGGCCCTTCTGCTGAAAGAGCCTCGTTCATACTTCTCATTTGAAAAATAAACATGTTTTCGTGTTCACATTAAAAAACGATCTTGGGAAGTACAGCGGCTTGGCTAGTCAGTAAAAAAAAAAAAAAAATACAGCGAGCAGGCAAGAAAACACAAACCTACAGGACAGAACTTGTGGTTAGGTTTTAAGATGATCTGCACAAGTTTAGAACTAGTTTGATTATTCATAAAGGGTAAAGATTTAAATGAATGATTAAAGCCAGCGATCGGTATCCTAAAGAGACATCCTATGCTTGAAAACTGTAATGGGGCTGACTATTTTAGGAATGACTGGAAAATACAAAAGATATTTTATAATCTATTTGAAAGAAAATACTGCTTTAAGGATACAGGGCTACCAGATGATGTCTACTTGTTAAAATAATAAAAAGATGCACACATATAACGCCTCTTCTAAAAGGAAAGCTGAAGCACTTTATAAGCAATAACTATGCCTCACAACATTTGTGAAAGCTATAAAGCACTATACATATTACTGGTATCACTGGAAAAGAAGAGACTAAAGTGTCTCTCCGTTGCTGCTAGAAAGCTTTGCTATGACTTCAGTTCTCCTGAATTCACCAATTCTCTGGTAGACATGCCCATCTTTTCACCTCAAAAATAAGCATTGGCTCCTTCATTGCTCCATTACCACCCAAGGTTATGCTAATACCTAAAGCCAGGTGGAAGTTATCCTCTCCCTTCTGCAAAGTCATCACCAGACCTCCAGCAGTCATGGAAAAAGGGGAAAAGGATGGTTTAAATATGTATCTTCCCAGCAAGCCACCAAGTGAGAAGGGTTCTTTCCTCCATCCTTACTCCAGGGTCTCTTACTGAGCTCTGCAACAGATCTTGATATTAAAAGACCTAAAATGAGCAGGAGGTTCAGCTTCTTTGACTGATTTTTTTTTTTCCTAAAGGACACCACACAGGTCCAAGAAATCTACTTTCTACTCTGAGTTATCAAGAATGGTTTTGTGAGGAAGACCATTTTTTCAGAGAACTGTTTACATATAGCAAAATTAATGATACTTTCTAAAAAGTATCAAACCATTATTTTACTGCCTTTGTTTTCTCCCCAGCTTTAGGTGCTACTTAACTATTTAGCTACAAAAGTAGCACCTACAGCCAACTGCCCATAAAGCATATTCGACCAGATAGATCAGCACGAAGCCATGTAGAAATCTACTTCCACAGACAGACACTCTCACAATTCTGCACCGTGAGGTGCTTTACTTCATGAATAACAACTGTAAGAATGATAAAAGTGCCATATATGCCTGTGCTATGTGTACCTAACTGACCAGGGACACCTTTCTGGCAAGATGCTTTTTATTGATTGAAAAGCCCAATTAAAGCAGCACATAGTATAGAATAGATGAGTGTTTTTCTTTCATGTAACTAGTACCAAAATATCCCTGTGCTAACTTTCTCAGCCCTACTATGCATGAAAAGTCGTAACAACTCCAGAGGACAGAGTTTGCTGGAGGAGCTAATGGGATCCCCAGGGTCCCATTCACTTTTCCTGGATCTTCCCTTCTAACGCAGCTGCCCCTGGGCCACATCACACGGTCAGATCAGTAGAGCAGCAACTCCGTACGCTTGGCTCTGGAGCTTCTGAAAGGAGGATGACACCACTGGGTTTTAGAGCTGTTTTGGAGCTTTTTACGGAAGGGGCTTTGTCATACATTTTTACTTCTTTTACATACAAGTCAGTTCAAGTGTGTCTCATGAATTTATTTTGCTACTGAAGTTCGTAGCTGCTCACTGAGCCTTTTGATATGAGAACTTAAAATGTACTCTGAAATGATGACAAAAAAAATATAAATACAAAAGAAAAGCAAAAATGCAGCTGTCCATATGTACACCAATGTAAAAGATTTTATTTTTAACCTGATGTTATTAGTAGAATTAGTAGCAAACTTCTGCTAAGCAACAGGACATGTACATAAATGAAGGCTTTTTAAACTGTATAATATTAAGCAAAGCAATGGAATACATTATTCTGTGAATAGTGTAAAATTGATTGTGGCTGAGCCTATAACCCACTGCAGCAATGACTCTGGTGGGACACTATAAAATGGAAATAATCACATTACTGATGTATTTGTACATTCCTAACTAAGAGAAAGGCAGGGCCATGACACAACCCTTGCCCAAGAAGTGCATGGCTCCAGGGCTGGTGCTCCCCTGCTCCAGCTGAAATATTTGTTTCATCGTGAAAAAGACACTGAGAAGAAGGGATGGAGGGACACGATACTGACCTTTCAGAGGCTGTAAGGAAAATACCATCCTCACGACAAAGCCATGACATGTTTTGAACCTATTTGAATTCTCCTTGCCACCTTCTCCTTGACCTTCTCTCTCTTGTTTTCACTACAGGCCTGAAATGTTATTTTGTACCACACCTTTAATTACTCTGTGATGTTGTTAGCAGAAAAAAACCCTGTGTTTTCCTCATTTAAATTAAAATCCACCTGAATTTCTAACCCCTAGTCACATAAACTTAAGTCAGCACAAACTCAACCAAGTACAGCAGCAGAAGTGAAGATTGTGTTACCTTGCACCATATTCAGCTACGTATTTTCTGCAAAATACGGTACAGATTCTGAAATTTAATGTAGTACAAAATTACTCCATTGCTGCTATCTGCAAATAATGCTAAACTTTCAGATGTGAGCTTGAATAACACTATTTTGAGAAATCCAGAAAAGTTAAAACTGCATCTTGGTGGTGCACTAGGCACATTAAGCAACTAGAAACCTCAACACTACAAAAGCTTCCCTCTCTGTGATTAAAAAGAGATAGTTTGCTAACTGAACTTCACAATAATTCCACATTTTTAAACTATTTCCTTATTTCCCAACAGCAGCACTTCCAACACAACAGTCAAATAACCAATCCGCAACCTGCCCCCTACCATCTCAGCTCAGGTAATGAGGATTAAATGCTTTTGCTTTGCTACGTCAAAGTATGTGAGTTCCTGGATCTCACACGAACTTGAACTCCACTGTGCAAAAGCTCAAGATTTTGCTCTCTTGAGCATTAACGATTTGCAGCAAGCACCCTTTATACAAATTTACCCCATCATGATCACTTCTATCTACTGAATTAAGAAAAAAAGAGTGAATTGTATTCACTTTTTAAAGGGTATCTTATGGATGCCATGAGAGCACTGACAGGCTTAGAGCTGTCTGTTCCTGCTGTTCTATTGCCTCTCATTATCTATAAAAGTAATCCCAGCCATAATTCTTTCCACTTCCTTGTAAATTCCCATGCTAGCAGAGAGGGTGTCCACATCTGCACACTCTTCCCCATGACCCAGGAGCTTCCCCAGTTTGGAGATACTCCTGCCTGCAAACCACCTCCAGCTCCACGGGGCAAGCTGCAGACCTACCTGGAAAAACAACTGGTTTTGTTATGACACTTTTTTTTGCCCTCTCAATATTGCTTTTAGAGAATCTAAGCCATATATAAACCTGTCATGTTACACATGAGGTATTAAATGATCTGTCCTAATGGTTTAGCTACGCTTATAAATAGCACAGAGCAGGCTGGATCAATGCCCCTGCGTGACACATCCACTCCCCAGGGTTATGTGTCTCTGCCCTCAGGAAAAGTTGCATTTTGGGGGACTTCATCTATTGAACAAAATCAAAACACAAGCAAGACCCCATCTCTCCAGATGCGGGCATCTGAGGTAAAAAGATATATCTGAGATACCTCCATGAAAAGTGCAGAAGACCCAAAACCAGACACATACATAATGCAGGTAACATTTAGAGATAAAGAAGGGTCTGGTCATGCTGTAAAGTTATTAAAGTATGTAACAAGGTAATATTGTTCTAACACTTCACCTGAGGTTCAAGTTATGACTCAAAAGCTCATCTTCTCTTTTCTTACATCTTGTTTGCCATCCTTCCAGTTGCTGCAACTTCTTTCTCCCCCTCATTAATTCTGACTCCTTCAAGCTGTTGAGTGCTGAGCCATGGGAAGAACACACCGACTACAGTATTTGACTGAGGGGAAAAAAAATAGAGCAACACTACAAGCTAATGCAAAGTAGCTACCGATAGCCTCCATATCCATAGACCCATAAAACACTCAACAAGGGCTGTGTGAGAACGCTTCTGCTTTCAAAGAGAAGGGACTGTGCCTTCAGAGATGTGCAAACCAGGTAATTCAGTCTGCTCCTACGTTTCCCCCCCTAAATTTTAATTATTAGATTATTACAGAGGGGTTGTATGTTTGCCTTGGTCATCATCTTTACATTAGGGATCTGCTGCTGGTGATACCTGGATAATCTAGGGCACCTGGGCTGGCCATTCTCATTTGTGCCAACAGCAGAGCACCGTTGGTAAAAGCTGTGATCAACCACCCTAATATCAGGGAGAAAATCCTGGGATGCTAAAGCTTTTTCTCTTGGCTCACACATCGTTGCATAGCCTAAAATATTGGTAAGCTGCTAATAGCTCCATTAATTCAATAGCAAACACTGGCATTTGCTAGTGCAATGCTTACGAGAAGGAGAAAGAAAGTGCAGCTTTGCTTCTGCTGGCAAAGAGAAAGTCACATTTCTGCTTAGTTCTTGACCACGTTTATCTCTACAGAGTGGAATAGCTGGCAAAGTAAAACATAGAACCAGTCACTTAAAAAACATCTAAACCAAAACACTGGACATTTTTGCTGCAAGCTGGGTACGTCTGTTGAAATGCTCTGTTGTTTCTAGCAAGAGTCAGAAAATTGCCTTGCTTGAGCTGCTTCACCATTTGTCTGTTTTGACAGCACATTTACTTTAACAAGGTTTAACAAGCAATCACATTCAGGAGTCTATATTAAATTTTATTCAGTACCAGAGTTAATATTTTGGAATATAATTATTCAACAAATCATTGCCTCCTTGATAAACACGTAATTCTAGCCAAGGCAGGTATCGCAGGCTCATCCTTCCTTGAGAAATAATGGGTTTGGAAGAAATTATAGTCCAGCCTCGAGTATCCACACTTTTATTACCCAAAACATAGCCTATTAAAACAAGAAAATAGCACCCGAAACCTATTAATCAGATTTAAAATGACTTTCTGGGGGATTATTTCCTCCCCATACACAGAGTTCCCAGTCAGTGTGCAGGTAACTGCGATCAGGTCCTACTGCTGATCCTTCTTCATCTAATGCCGTTTAAAATTTGTTTATACACACCCAGATTACCCTATGCTCCCCCAATGTGACCAGCTGCCTCTGAGACTGTGGGGATGGTAAGGAGGCATTTCCAGCATCTCTTCTAAGTAAAGCAGTGCTGGGAGTGCAACCCAATGCACTGGTGGAGAAATCAGAAACAGACTGTAAAGCTTTTTCCCCTTGGTGCACAGCTTGAAATCCAAATAGGTCAAAGGGGATCAAAAATTAGCACCATGTGCTGGTTGTTTGCTGGCTCAAGTAAAAAGAGATGGTAGCTTCATGTCCAGCTGCATGAAGATAACTATGCAAGCAATTAGCAGGCAGCTTCCTCTCCAATAAATCTTTTATCCCTTTCCACAGTATGCTGATCATAGCAAAAAAAGCCCATAGATCAAATCATCAAAAATAGCCTGTATAACTGAGGGGTCCTCCAGGGGAAGGGCTTTTGCTATCCATGTGATGAGTAAACTGGCTCTGAGACTTGTCAAAAGCTTCTCCTGCCTGCCACCATTCCCTCCCCAGCCTTTGCCACACATCATATATAATTTAATGATATTTCTTCTCCTACATCGACTTAATGTTGTGTAAGATTTGAAATTTGGTCATGATTTAGGCAGTTTGCTTTGTTTTTCCAGTCTCTGTGTCTACGTCTTCCTGAAATGACCTGATCTCCGGGAAATGTCTTTTCTTGCTTCTCTGTTTAGAAACCAGTGGACAACCATAGTCTGAATAAAGCAGAAGTCAAACAGCAGCAATAACATCAGATACTGAAGAGCATTGGCAGGAAAATGGAAAGGAGCTATTTCAAAATATCACTTAAAAAACAAAGGACTGAGCATTATGACTTTTGAAAGGTTTTGTTATTCATCTGATGAGAAAGCAGGAGGCAGAGGATATAACATCATCTTAAAGCAGCCTGAGAACTTCCAAAAACATTACAGTCTTGATACTTTCCTAAGCACAGACAGCAATGGCTGGCCTCTCCATATTATTTAACATGAGACCAGAGAGAAATCTTCCCCAAGTGACACGACAGCATCTAGCCTGTCCCCACCTTCCTTTCTGGGGAGAAACCCTCCTCCTGCTCTGCACCACGGCAGTGGTTCAAACACTCAAGTCAAACAGTAGAAAACTTGATGTGAGACAGCTGAGAACTACGTGTGGTCCCTCCAGAGCCCATGGTCCACAGCCAGCTCACCTCCATCCCCCTCGCTGCCCTGAGAGGCCAAACCCTTCACCTGCCTGCCCAAGGGCTGAAGGGTAGATGGTGGCACAGCAGGAGAGAACGGTACGAAAAACGGGTAACAGACAAAAGAAGGTTTACAGGAAGGGCTGGGGAGGTGAATATGAGTGGAGGAAGGGAATGGATGTCACACCAGGAGAAAAACATGGGAAGGAGGAGCAGAAAGCAAGTAGGGCACCTTTCTGATAGCACAAGAGTCACTTCAGGGTGGTCCAGGCACCCCCCATCACTTGAGAGCCTTCCTGGGATGTCTACTTTGTAAGTCTACATGGGAGTACCTTGTAGAGTTGGAGGAGCAGGTCTGGAGTCACCAGTACTTGGATCACACATGGGTGGGAGCTCTGGGAGGTTAGTCTCCACCAAAACAAAGCCAGCTGGCATGTGCCAAAACTGCTTTGCATACCAGAGCAACACACAGCCAGTGGCGACAAGCAGGGGACTCCCTTCAATACCAGAGTACTGCTCTGAACCAAACTTGGAGGTAGACAGGGACACTGGCAACATAAAGGATATAAAACCTGCTTAAGTACAGCTGGTTATTGGCAGAAAGAACAAAAAAAGCTTTTTTTTTATTTTTATGCAGAAAATAAGAGGAATATAAAGAAACTAAGGCAACAACTGTTGCAGTGGTTTTTCTGCCTTGCACTAGTCACTGCACACAAGGCTGGGAAAAAAGGACCAGCCTCCGAGTGCATGGCCAAAGGTGCACGTGTAAAGAAGCTGCAATTTCTCTCTTTGCTTAATTTGTTTCCTCTGGAAGTTTAACCCCCCAAAAATGACAGGGCAGGCTAACTCCCCTTTCCGCAGCAGCACATGGACTTTTGCAGCTTTATTTCTGCAATACATCAAAAGGCACTACTGTCATCTCACTATGCTGATGGCTCCCTTTCCACCCTGAACCCTTGGGAAACCCACAGCCTGTCTGGAAGAGAGGACCTCAATTCTTCACTCAAAGGTAGCAGCTCATCAGTGTATGGAAAAATTATTAACACTTGTCCTGAGCCTTCAAATATTGCTCCTCTAACCGATCTAGGTGGCAAGAACATTTTGCCTGAGCAGGGGTAGACGTTTGCTTTCTTTGGATGACAGCATTTTTAATGTGATTCATGAGAAGCTATTTTCCAAGCTGTTAAATACATAATACAGAAAGAAAATAACACTGTGTATTTTATTAGATAAACTTGTGGGTTTTCAATACATGCTGCAAGGGACAGTTTGGAATAAAAAAGTTTTGAATGCATTTATCAAAGTCATAAAGGGGCATACAGCTACAATGGCTGTTGATTAATACATACATCAAATAAAACCCCCTTGCTGATAGGCAGAAGCATCATTCCCTCATTACAGATCATTTAGACTTTGATGAAAAATGTTGCTAACTTAAAACTAACTGTGGTAGCAGGCATCTTAGCTGTACTGAAGCACTTTATTGATCAGAAATCATGTTTAAAACTAAACATTAAAGAGCCTTTTTTCTTCCTATAATAATATTTATTAATTTTTAAAAATTTCCTCAGTCCCCAGCTAGCTGCAATTTTTCATAATTCACATAACACTTGACGTTGCATCCCAAAGGCAAGCAGTAAATGAGGTTAAAATGCACTGAAGACTGCCTACCCTGAATAGTTTGTTCATCTACTTTGCAGCTAACTAAATGTCATTGCTGCTGTTCAGGATTCCTTTTATTTTTTAGTTTTGAAAGCCAGCAGTGAGTTCAGCTGTTAGGAAAAGATATAGAAGACTTAGCTAACAAGCGCAGAGGTATAAAACATGGATCAAAGCTGGACTTGGTCCTTTGCAGTTGGTAAGGACAGGGTACAAAGGAGTAAGGGCAAAAAAGAAGGTGGCCATCACAGGGAAAACCAGATGTTATCCTAAGATCAGCCTTAGGATAACTTAAGGTAAACTTGAGACAGGTAGAGTTAGGAGAGACTGTTGCAAACATGATGCAGATAAGCCTGCGAGCCTCAGTGCACAGCAGTGATGCTTCTGCATCTGCCCATATTTTGAGATGAAAGACGAAAGCAGGAGGAGGCGGACACTGAAGAAGAACCTACTCTCCTGATCCACAGGGGAAGTATTAAGCATTTTACAGCTCATTTCCAACAGTTCAAGCATTTCAGCCTATACAGGCCAGTACACTACAGCAATTCCAGGTATCCGTTTCTCCCCTTATATACAGGAGCGTGAACTTCTTATTAAACAGAGAGAGGGCATTACAGCTCCTTTAAGTGCTCCAAGAACCAGATCCAACAAACGGCCAAACCTTATTGAAACAGTAATTTCTTCTGCCTGTACCCTGAAATTTGTTACTGTATGTTTTTCTATACTAACATTAAATGATGCCTACTGTTACACGTTCAACCTCTCACACACAATAGCCATGTTTCAAATAACTTTGCAGCACATACTTCTGATTCAGCGAACTGTAATATATTTAAGCCCTAAGATTCTAACTCTACAAGACATGGAACATGATAAACAGGATCCAAAACAGCACATACGTGCATATATACATTAAGAGAGAAAGTAACTAGACTTCAGCAGCATTATTTACGTGCTTACAGCTCCCTGTGATTCCACATATTCAATTCATCTGGCCTGTAAGGCAGATCCAACTATCAAAAGCACCAATAATTGACTAAATTAGGCCTTTAATGAGAAAGAAATTGCTATCTGTAAATCTGCAAGCTCTGAAATGAAGAAAGAAATCAGACTGAGATGAGACACAGCAAAAGCTGCAACAATAACTGCAATTCCGACGTTTTTTCCACAGTTATTCCTTACCATGCTTCTGTTGACAAAATAAGGTACACACATTACTGGCCTTTGATTTTGGCCAGGGAGAGTTTAATCCTTAAGCTTATTTTTATCACTTTGAATCTTTGCAAGACATGTATTTTTGTGTTGTTCAGAGATGAACTTGCAGGTTTATTAAACATGGTTCTTCAATACATGTTCAAATGGGGATTTAGAAAGGGCTGTTTTAACAGAAACAGAGCTTTAATAGCAGAGTGGAAGGCAGTTGCTTTTAAATTTGGATCTTGAATTTTTCTCCCCCACTTTGTCTTCCGTGATCCTTCTGAAAAAAATGGCTTAAGGCATTATTTGACTGACAGGAAACAAAGCAGATAACGGCAACATACACCCAACGCACCCTCAGTCATTCCTATGCCAAGAAAAGAGCCAAATATTTTCCTCAAGCCTCTCAGCTTGCCAATTTGCTGCAATTATGCTGACCAAAAGCTATAAAAAGCAACCCTCAAGAAGAGAGACTGCATCTGTGCTCCTACTCTAGCCATTTCTCTCTGTGGACTTTTAACTGGCAGATCAGGTCTCCTTCCCAGAAAAAGTGTCCACAGTGCCCCAAAAAGTAAGATTTCATTGGAAAGTTTTCTACAACAAAGATAAAAGACAGCTTCCAGGAGTGAAAAAAATACTCATTTCGAACTACACATTCCCTAGGCATGAGTGGCTTAATTGCATAAAATATCCAAGCTTTGAAAATCAGTGTCTTTGGGGGAAAATAATTTCATTTGAGATGCATTCATGAAGTCTTCCCCTGCACTAGATTTAAAACGTATGCAACCTTGTGCCACGGACAACAGGTAATTCTGTCAAATTAAATTAATATTGCCCACATCATGGACAAGAAATAACAAAGGGATGAACAGTGTAGGTGAAAGAGCTAGTGGAGGTCTCCCAAAACCAACCAGTGCCTCTTGATGCTGTGACACCAAAGCAGCATCCCTCAACTAAAAAAACCCTGATTTTTGGTTGCAAAAACCAAGATGAAGGACACACTAAACTCTAACAGAGTCGAAGACGCCAAAGGTACTGCTCATTTTCTTCTGGTTTGCTGCATGGAATTACATGGGCTAGTGTTTTTCTTGAAAAAGGCAGAAAATGTTTGCTTGAAGTCAAAATAGATTACTCAATTCACGTGTACTCGAATGCGACTCTGAGAATGAATGAAGACATGTAAAGTACTTGAGGAAAGCTTCCCTTTTTACTCATGACTAATAAGCAGATCCAGGTGAAGCCTGCCACATTGCTCCTAGCTCAGATTTAAGGGAAGCTATAAAAAGCATCCCATTTCAAGTATTTAAAACTTCCAGGAAACCTCTTATATGTTGCCTTATACGGCAACAAAAAAGGAGAAAATTGTCACACTTCTTACCACTCCACCTTCAGCTGTGCTATCCACCAGCTCACAACAGACAGGACATGTAGAGCTTTCACACCCTACAAAATCTCTACTGATGGAAGACTTTCACACAATGCAAGGAAAAAGAAATATATTAATTAAGTCTTCATTCCAGGCTCTTTTAGCCCCCAAAGTGCACTTTATATTGCACTGGATCTATCTGGAGTTAATACATCCTCTCTTCTAAGCTCTTTTATCAATGACCAGAAATAGTTCCCCCTGCCTGCTATCAAAGCAAGAAACCATGTTCCAAACATCTATGTGCTGAAGGATGCATCCCCTCTGCAGACCAATTGCCTTTGCTCAGACAGACAGACAGTGAGGATTCTCACCTTTAGGCAACTCATCAAGGATCTACAGTATCAAGCCTCTGTTTCTTGTGGATTTTTTTAGTTGTTTTTCATCTTTTTTTTTTTTTTTTTTTTTTTTTCCTGAAGCTTGAAGGAGAAGTGCAGAGCTCTGGAGTTACTGTTATTAAGTTCAGCAGCAAGAAAGTTCTCATGGAGATCAACAGGAGTCCAAAATGCCATTGCACTTATTAAGGGCAGCATATGAAGAAGCTAATTCACACAATACAGATGTAAAGTTTTAGTTGATATGAAATGCTTATCAAAAGATTTCACAAATAGGGAAAACAGCTTAAAAAATATGGATAAGCAATTTTGCTGATGAGGGAATGACTGATTTTGAGCATGCAAACAGTACACAGGGCATTAGCTCATGTTAAGCAGATTAAGATAGCTGGACTTTTGAAGACTTTTCCTCTAAATTTATCTAAAATTATCCTCCAAAATTTTGCAGGGGAATATGTCAGCTTCTTCAGTCATTTCTCAGCTGATTAAAAAAAAAAATTTAGAAAAAAAAAAAAACCTGATTAGAATAACTGGAAAATTTTATAGAAGATGGGGAGATGAACTGTGACACACTTGTTTTTCCTTCAGCATAAGGACATACTATTCTTATTCTCCCTTTTCCGTAATTTTTATGTGGATATAAACTGCCATTCATAGAAATGCAAACAGGACTTTTAGTGATGGATTCAACATTAAAACCAGAAGCCCCCCAAAAAAATCAACTGGGCTTTGCTTTTACCACCTATTCCCTGACAAAGCTGCTTTTGGAAACATTTTTGCCTGTACACTGGCCACAGGCCAGAGCCTTAGTATTAAATTCATCAACCTCAATCACACTTTAGATATTTAGTTATCATATTTATTCTCTACCCTACATTTCTTTAACCAGGCTATGCAAACAGGAGACATGGAACAAATTAGAAACTCTATAAAAGATACATATTTTCCTTGGAACCTCTCCAAATTCAAAATATAAGCAAAGAGTAACAAAACTTGCATGCAGTTAAATATTTCTGCTTTCTGAACATTTCAGAGCAGGTCAGAAATGCCACATGATGGAGATGTCCGCTGGAATGGCTGAGCTGCTGTACATAAAAGAGTCCATGAAAACCAGTCCTGCATGTGTGGGTGACATGGGGCAGTGGACAGGTTCCTGTGGGTGTTCATGTTACATAGCACTGACCCTACTCCCTAAAATTCAGTTTTGGGAGACCACTGAAAAAAATTCAGTGGTCATATTTGAAATCTTTGTGGCTCCTTCATTCTATAAAAAGAACAACACTGTTTTCACTACAACCTCCATTACTAGGCAAAGTCACGTCCAGGATGCACCAATGGCCCCACCCAACACAAAGGTCAAAGTACCAGCTGCTCAAATACTGGTTCTTGTTGGCATTAATGGTCTCGCTCTTCTGCAATCCTCAAATTTCCACATTTTAACTGTTTAAATAGCTTTGGAAAAAAATGCCAGAGGAAAACTCTATGGGATCTACCTTTTGCAAACTGGGTCCCATTGTGTTTGGCATGTGCTGCTGCTCCTCTCCCTTGCCATGGGAGTTTAGTGTCTCCATTCAACCTTTCAAGGTGTCTCTACTTCATAATACAGCATAAAGACATTATGAGTATCAAGAAAAAGTATTTTTAAAAAACCTTTTTTAGTGCTTGTCATATTCCAGCCAGTTACAAGTGCAGTAAATGAACATTATTTTTATATAAGTTCAATTATATTCAGCTCAGGCCAGAATAGCCACGACACTGTCAACTGTAGAAATCTGTCTGTGCCAGCTAAAAGCATTCAGATTTTTAACCCCTAGTTCTTGTACAGAAGGAAATGAGTCCTTCCTTGAAAATGAGCCATTTTTTTCAAGGTAGGTAACACAAATATATCTTCACTAGAGATCTCGACTCACTGGAATTTATCTAGAACAGAAAAATAGAGTCATTCTGCTATTTCCTTTCCTAAACTACAAGAAACTGCAGCTTTCTTCTTGACAGAAGGAACATCAAGACCATCACAAATGCCAATTAAAGCATTTATTCTTCCCTGTGTGCTACTCTAACATCAAGGAACTACTTAAAAAAAAAAAAAAAAAGGATCAGAAGACGTACCAAGGAATAAATAAATAAAAGCTGCTAACTCGTTAACATTTCTTTTCAGCTATTCCCAGTAAGACTATTACAGGTAGTTAACAGTGAGACCCAGAGCCAGAACACTGTGTTTCTTTGCTGGAAGGGCACCCAGACTCAGTGGCATTTCGTTCCCTGGCTCACTGACCTGCTCCTTCTGCAGTGTAGTCCAGACTCCTGGGTAAAGCACAAGCTTGAGGCAGTTTTGTATAGTTTTTCCCAACTGCACTTGGACTGCAGAGCAAACCAGGGTCTGCCTGATACCCAAAATACAGCAACACCCTCTGTGGTATGTATTTCTGTACCTTTATTTTCCCTTTCTGGTATGGTAATTGCTGTGCAGATGAGCTATGGCTAGCAAACCCAAGCCGCTCAGCTGATTTTTTCCCCAACTCTGAGGGAGCTGAATGCCTTGAGGGTTTGCCAATTAACCTTTGAATGTTGATGAGAAATTCTGGGCAACCATAAAGAAACTGCCATTTATACCATGAGAAAAAGAAAAGAGCATTAATCCTGAACCCTGGGAAACCATCTCATCAGAGAACAACTGAAAAGCCACCCCAACCTTACTGATGAAAAACAATTTTTATGGATTGGAGGAGTTGAGCTCAATTTTAACCAACCACAGGTTCACAATTTAATAGAGCAGAGGTTTGAGTGCAAACATAGGGAACCTCTCCAGTCCCAAACCAGCCCCGTGCAGTTATGTGCTATCAAACCATTCCCCCAGCTGATCAAGGTCTACCTAAAAACCAGCTCTAGACCCAAACACTTTCTACTAGAAACCCACTTCAGCCCTCAGTGCTGCTGCAATTCATAATTACCTTTTGTGTGTGTTGCTTTGTTGTTAGTTTGTTGGGTTGGGGTTTTTGTTTTGGTTTTTCTGGGGCCCGGTTGCAATCAAGTGTAAAGGTAAAACGAGCCTTAACCCAGCAATAGGTTTTTGGCTGCAACACCAGACATTGGCCCTGAGAAGGAAACAGCCACCTTCTTAGGGCAACTTTGGTGGTTTCTTGTGTTTTGCTTTTTTTCTGAGAGTTTCTAAAAATGTTTTGTATTTGATCTTATCTGATTTTATAAAATAATAATCAAAGTGAAAGTTGGTTCATGTTCAGCAATAATTTAGATAAAAATAAACTACAACTTTGAAGTTTTGAAAAATTCAAGGCTTTTTACATACTTCAGTGGCATGCTAAGGCTTTTTACATACTTCAGTGGCATACTAAAAATAGATAAAATCTTTACTGCTGACATTTAATATTCTTCTTAAATTTAAGTAACATAAATTGTGTGAATGATGTCTTCATCACATTTCCTTCAAATACTGCATGGAAAACCCAAAACAATGGTACAATGAAACATTTATGTCTTTTGAAGCATTATTTCCATGCAGAGATGAGAAATATTTCAATCTATTAACTCCTAAAGTCAATGTGGATAGAAAGGACACAAGTCCGTGTATTGCTTCAGATACAACTACATCAGTATATAGACATATCACATATGGACATAAACACTCATTCTATAGAGATACACATATCTACATATAGACTTACCTAGGTATCTATGAATGTAATGTCTCTCTGTGTGTATATATATATAGGTATATACATACATGCACACATTTAAAATGTAAAAAACCATGTCTGTAAAGCTAGAGGTTGTTTTCTGAATTATTATTCATTCAGCTAAGCAGGACGTCAAAATTTCCATGAAAAATCAAAGCAAGATCCAACATTGATGGATGTGTAAGGAAAGGGATTTTGATAGCCGATAGTTGCAGTGTCACGTAAGAATAACAAGCACCTTCACACTCAAAAGCTGTCAAACATCAGCATGTCTCATCTCCCTTTGTCAGTGCAAAGGAGATTTAAAAAAAATGCAGTTATACAGGCTGTGGGTCATGAAGATACTACAAGTGGTACATTATCTAAAACAAAAAACTCTGTAGAAATCTACCTGTAGGCCCTGTTGTTAGCAGTTGAACTATTTCTTCCTGAGCTAATTTTCATTCAGCCAAATATGCAAATCTTATTAGGACATGGACCCTGAGACCATAGCACTACTTTCATGATCTAATCTGGGAATCAATAAAAAAAATCATTCAGTTACTGCAAAGCCTTAAATTTCTTATTTTTCACCAGGAACTGATTATATGTTTTGAGTGACATCAAACTGTCAGCTGTAATCTAGCCTGAAATCCCAAAGGCCTACAGTACTTAATCCCAGAATAACAAATATATCCTGGCAGTTTCTCCCACAGAAATCCTTCATTTGCATGGTTAGTACCAAGACCCCAAGGCTCAGCACAGGCTAAAAGGTCTTTCATGAATGTTGACAACAAATATGACTCTTAAGATGATAACAATGATGGAAATGTCAGAGTAGAACTGCTTTGCTACTTATAAGACTCTGTTTTATTACTCATTGATCCAAGTTAAACTTATTAATTTATGCTTCCATCAAAAGAGCAAGGTAAAAATGATGTGTTGAATATGAGTAATATTCACATACCTTTTATGAACCACTGGAGATGACAAAGTTTGAAGGCAACTGCAACCTGGATTTTAGCTTAAAACATACAATTTGCATTTTTTTGTCATTCCTTTCTTTGGAAAGCATTTAAAACACTTCTTTCAGACATGCCAGTACCCAAGGGAGCAGTGGAATGGAAGGAGAAGATAGAGCTGTGGGGCTTCTTTAGCTTTCTTCTGATTTGATGCCAGGTTTACATGAAAACACCTTCTCCTGCACTCCAAAAGCTACTCGGCCATAGTGGTTTGTATTCGAAACGGGACTCCTACCTACTGAATGGCACTGATTACAAGCAGAAGCAATCATCAAACTGGTAAGCTCTGCCTAAAGCATTTAAATCAATTTTCAAAACTTTGCTGAGTATTTCTGAAAGCGTGTAAGAAAATGTTAAAATCCATCTAATTGACTTAGACACCAAAGACTCATTTTCCAGTGCTCATTACAAAAGAAGAAGCCAAAGTCGTATTGATTTTTTTAAATGGTGCTTTGGTTCCTAAATGTCTGGTGCTTCTGAAAATGGGAGCCCAGCACTTCAGTCAATCCCACATCTTAAGCGTTTAATGGATGGTGCAAACTGCATTACTGTTACTTTCTGCCTTCCCTCAACAAAGGAAAAGAATTTGCAAAACCCTGAAATCATAGGAAAACAGCCATGGGACATGACTGCTTTTTAGAGACAACTCAGCTACAACTAGACCAATTACTGAGGCTTCTGGCACAGGTTTCTTCTCCAAAACCTCCAGGATACCATCGGAAAGTCTCATAATTTATTCCAAGGTGCTCATCTTCATCAGTAAAACTTAAAAGGTTGTTTCTGCATTTGATATAACTTCTTGCTAAAGTACAGGATACTAGAGACTCCGTAATCTCATCCTCTTGGGCTCTTTCTCAGTGTGGTCTTCCTCTTTGTAAGTGAAGTAAATTTGGGAAAGACCAAGTCAGGTTTTTTTCACGTCTCTACCTTGCTTTGATTTCTTGAGACGTGACCCACAAATTCTGTGACCTTTACTGACTACTAGCAAGAAAACTCCCTTCTCTTGCTTTTCTGAATAGTCTGTGGCAGACAGCATCTTTTTATCATTATCCAGATATCATGTGCTCTCATATTTGGGAAGTCTGCACCTCTGTAATTCACAAGGCAGCTCTTCCTCAGCTGTCTGTCTTCAACAAGCTGCATCCTTCTCGATCAGTTTTCCAGGAATGTAAATTATCTCAGCCAGCCTGAGATATCAAGTCATAAAGTTGATTACACACTCAGCCTTCCAGTATCTTGTTTATTCATTATTAGCATACAAATATCCAAGATACTCAATCACTGCCTAGCAACTTTTTGAGGTTATTCTTATTTCAAGGCAAAATACAGGCACATCTGAAGTAGTTCTAAACTGAAAAAGAAGTATGTCGGTCTGTACATTTGCAGAAAGCACTGATGACTATTCACTATTCATCAAAACCCAACTTATCCTGCACTTGCCTTACAGCTGAAGAAATTCTGCAATGGTGGTCTAAAAAGTAAAAAAAAAACAACACCAACCACCAAACTATAATATGTTTGAATAGAAATAACAAACAAACAAATAAAAAACCACCCCCATTTAAAAGGTTCAAAGGTAAAATCGGTGGTGTTCTGAACATCTCTTAACACTTTCTGAAGACAGCTAAGGTAAAGGATGACCAGCCTCAACCCCAATGAACTCAGCCACTATATGGAGCTCTTGATGTGATGATAAGTTATTAGAAGTCTTACTATGACTGTGTGTGTGTATATATGTATCCATGGATGGTATATGTGTACACACACACACAAAATCACAAGCATTCCTGGATTACCAAGATCTAGAATCTATCCAACAGGCTGATGCAATTTTTCATGACAGAAATGCTACTTGGAGCAAAAACAAACAAAACTTCAAACTAATACAGAAGGTTTTAATACGTTGTAACATGAATGGTTAATATTACCAATATCATTTGTTGGGCACATGCACAGGATTTATTTTATGATGAAATATGCTAGTGTTCAGCTCTTTTTTAAAGGCAAAAGTTCCAGGTCTCATGAGGGAACCCTAAACTTATCATTCGGTATCAGTTCTTGATTTTCAGCTCTATATAATTTCAGATAGAGAAACTCCAAAGAACTTGACGTTTAAAATGGCAAGTAATATAGGTAAAATATTTCAGTGGTTGGAATTAGGTAATACTTAACAAACTTAATAAAAACTTCAAAAAAATTCTACGTTCGCTCAGCATAGCACATGTTTTACACTGTAGATCAACCTTCAAAAGCTCACCTCTCCTTCCAAAAACATATATTCATACTTCATTACATGGAATTAAGGTAATAATCAGGAAATTAATTTACATTTAGTCCTGCTTTCTCTTTGCCCTGCCTTGCAATAAGTCCCCTGAGTGTGGGCAGGAGGTCTCCCAGGTAGGAAAGGACGCGACATTGCAGAAGCCTTCACTATCAATGTTAATGGGGTTTCAAGGATGCTGTCAACATGCTGTGACTAAAATTATCTCTGCACTGGAGATGATGATTGTGCTTGTATTTATTGCAAAGTAATTAGCCATGTTTGCCTATCAAGACACTATATTGCTTCATTTTAGAGGCTTTAAATTAGCTTCCATTTAAATTGTTTGCAAGAGCTTAGAATTTTGTTTGCGTGGTACAGGATTAAGGCGGAAGCATTGAACAAAGTAAATAATCTCTTCCCTTCTGGATGTAAGACCCCATTCGGGTCTTACGTAACGTATGATTTTTAATGATACTATTTCCTGGTGTCTCATATGTAACATGCATCCATTTTAATCATGAGGATAGATACCTGACATTTGCAACCTCATAAGAAATATTGAATTCAAGCATCCTTGATTTATGAAGTATTAAAGGAATTCCCCTTCACATTTTTGATGTATAGATCAGTTCTTTTTCTGCTTGAGTGTATTTTCACTGAACCGTGAGATCAGGTTAACAGGCCATGAGGATGCAGCACGTCTAGGATATACAACATACCAGTGGGACTATGCAGTGGTGAAAAGCAAGCAAAACCATCCACCCTCATCTATGAAGTGAGGGATTCCCAAAATGCTGGACAAAGATCTACTTCCATTTAAACCAGAACAATTTTTCTATTCTCAGATGGATGGTGTTAAAGGTAATCATGGTTCTCATGCTGGGAGTTAAAATTGTAGACTATTACAAAACTGATGCTGACCGTTCTTGATTACACTGGACTTTGGGTGGGTTTTTTTGTTTTAATAAAGATTTAGGTCTTGAAAAAATCATTAATCAATGAGGAGAGGTGGCTGGTTACACAAACAGTATTTTAGATTTCAGTGTATTTCCAGGAGTAGTATCTTAGGTTTCATCTGCTATGATGCAAGATAAATTGAGAATATTACAACTTACATAAAAGGCAATCAATGCCAAAACGTGCCTTATTAGGAAATTAAAACCAGCAAAGACTGGAGAATGGCTAAGAATGTATCATTGGCATACTAAAGAACACATAAGCTTAAGCTGGTGATCAGCACCACAATACAAGTACCTTATTCTAATTATAAAAATATTCTCCTTTGGTATCCACATAACTACTTTGTTTTCAGTCATAAAATATCCATGATATCACATTTTTTATTAATAATTGGTACAATGCATTTTCTCTCCATTCATATCTAGAGAAATTCTCATTTCACATGTATAGAAACAGAATTAAATTCTATGGTATTTGTGGAGCAGTTCATCTGACTTAATTTCACTGGTTTATAGTTTCTTACAGCTCAAACTTTCCTGCAGTAGACTTACTCTCAATTAACACTTGCTAAGTGAGAGGGTAGATTCTGTATTAAAATGTCTATTTTGTGGGGAGAAAAAGAGTAAGAAAAAAGGGAACTTACTTTTGTTATCAACAGGTGAGATAAACTGATGCATGTCTGAAGGGATTGCAGTTATGTCGGAAAGACACTTCTTGACACATTGAGAGTACCTTAGGGACTAAATCCAACTAAGAATTTCAGTTACCTTTTGAGGTTCATTTTACTCAAGTATTTGCCAATGTTTGCAGTACTAGGAGCTGTACTCCAGGCTAGACAGATGTCTTCATATTGTTATAAGACTGGCAGAACCAGCAGATTTTCACAAGCATCACTCAACAGAATTAAATATATGTTTTATATATGTATGCTGAAATATATAAGCTATATAAATATATATATAGTATATCTATTAAAATACATTTTATATAGATGGATATATAGATGTAGTATATGTATCTATACACTTATATATTTATATAAATATAAACATGTATATATTTATATGTAAGTCTAAAATATATTCAGAGTGTGTGTGTGTGTGTGTGTGTGTGTGTGTGTTCACGCGCGCGTCCTGCAATATTGGGATTTTGACAAACTCCCCAAAGTAAAGCAGCTCAGGGCTAATATCCTCCTCTAAATTCTGCTTTTCCCGGTAGCAAACCTACCAATTTCAATAATCACCTTAATTCTGTATTTTCCTGATCTTATTAGCTTAAATGGGACTGGTAATCCAATTGTATCACAGGCTCTTTTGAGCAGACCACACTCTCTGCCTATAGCCTAAAACACACATGACAACTTCATGTTGTACCCACTCACTCAAATCAGCCCATTCAAACCTCAGAACTGTCTACCCAGTCCTGGCATATTTTCCAAATAAAAGGCAACTGCAAAGACTGAAACAAATACAGGCTCTGTCAAATCATCACTTTGTGACTTATAAAAAATTAAAGACTGAAGGCAGGTCCAGGTCCAGCTTTGTGCTTTGGCATCTAGAGCAAATCCAGCCAAGATATTACCTCCTGTTGGTGAAAAATGACTTTTTTAGACACGACGAAGAACCCTCTAATCTCTGGGCGAGGCTACATTACCAGTATTGAAAAAAAAAGAAGAAAAGAAGAGCTATGACTATTAAACTTCGTGTCTTCTTTCTGAAATTGGCCCATAATGTACTAAGTCCTCGACTGCGAACTATCCAAGGGATAATTTCTGAATATAATATAATATAATATAATATAATATAATATAATATAATATAATATAATATAATATAATATAATATAATATAATATAATATAATATAATATAATATAATATAATATAATATGCACAGGGATTAATTAAAAACTGTAGATAACATCATATCACCAGAAAAAAAATATTATAGAATAATAATATCAAAATAATTGAAATAAAATAGAAAATATTCTTTGTCTTCTTTTTAAAGAAGATATGTGTTTAATAGCCAAATAAATTGGAAAATACAACGTAATTAAATATTTTACATTTCCCCTTATTATGCATTTGAAGGTATGAACAAACTGTATGAATGAATTTTTACACCTTGTTAAATAGATTTTATTTTTCATTTTGTATCATCCTTTTCTCTAGTCCTGTGTATATATTTCAATTCTGTTTAAGAATTTTTAAAATGAATGCATACAGAGTATGCAAAATTGTTTCCCTCTTTCATTTCCAATGACCTGATTAATATTGAATGTCTCATTCGCCACAGTGTAAAAGAATGTTACACTGAGCTGTATAATCCTGCAGGAGTAACTAAAAACTTCATCCATACAAAATTTCATGACTCCTATTTTCCTGACTCAAGATAATACATGATTTTGTCCATCGCTGACCCCTTCCTGTGACTTGTAAAGATCATTAAAGGACTTTTGAGCACCTTCTGTGTATCAATTCAGGGTTGAGAGGCTGTATAAGGGGAATGCTTTGTCTGTAGCCATCTATGAACTCAAAAAATGTCTGCGCCCCATCCGAGCAACGCCTGTCCCGTATCTCCCGATATTGCACCGACAGCACACATCAAAAGGAGTCTAAACTAATCCATTTCTATTCTGTTTGTGATACCACCGGGTATCTCGATTTTCTTATCCCTTTGCTTTTAGGACAACATACCAACTTGTCATTCGTGATCTGAGCCTGTTTTCCAGGTCAACAATTCAATTTCTCAAAGCTTTGGCTTAGCTGTCCAACATTAGTGTTTTGCTCACTGGTGTTTCTCTGTGTGTCTTTTGAGTTCACAGTTCCCAAAGTGTTTTAAAAGAAAACACTGCTAACAGCGCGCACCAAGTTGCCTTGAGACTTTCACAGGGATCCTCTGATGGAAGTCAAATGCAGTTTGACACATCAAATCCGTATCTCCTCCTGATGTGAAATAGAAAGCAATCAGATCTGCCTCACAGGTAGCAGAAGAGGCATAATATTTAGGGCACAGAAGTTATCGGAGAGGCATTTCCCCACCCTGAGGCAATGCAGAGGACTCTGTCTCACTTAAGCTCAATTCTGCCATTCATTTAACACTGTGCTCATGTTTCCCTGCCCCACGGAATCCAAAACCTTGTCTTTAGGGCATTTCTTTCTTCCAAAAAATGCATTTGAGGAAAACTTGATGAAGGTCCATACTTTACTGGCTCTTTTGTGGACTTTTCCCAAAGTAGGCAAAAACAAGCCATGGAAACATGGCAGCCCAACACCAAACCTGCAGCAGTAAGAGTCAATCCACGGCCATGAGAAGCTCGTTACAGTGGCATTTGGCCTTTAGTCATCTTCACGGTCCCCCAGGGATCGATACTGAGCCCCACTCTGTTCAATATCTTCATAAATGACCTGGACGATGGGACTGAAAGCACCTCACCGAGTTTGTTGATGATACTGAACTGGGTGGTGAGGTGGATACATCAGAAGGCAGGGCCACCTTACAGAGAGACCCACACAGGCTAGGAATACGGGACAGCAAGAACTGTATCAAGTTTAACAAAGTGCAAAGTCCTGCACCTGGGACAACATAACACGGGCCCAGTACAGGCTGGGATCTGTGTGGCTGGGGGGCAGCCCTGCTGAGAGGGACAGAGGGGGCCTGGTGGACAGAGGGCTGAACACGAGTTGGCAGCGTGCTGCTGCAGCAATGAAAGGCAAATGGGATCCTGGGCTGCATCTCCAGGGACATTACTAGCAGAGACACAAGATGTGATCATACCATTCTATTTAGTGCTTGTCAGGCCAGCCCTGGGGTACTGTGTCCAGTTCTGGTGCCCACAATTCAAGAAAGACATGGACAGACTGGAGAAGGTCCAAGGCAGGACCACAAAGGTGATCAGAAGGTTGGAGTCTTCCCTGTGAGGAAAGACTGAAGGAGTTAGGTCTCTTCTCCCTGGAGAAGGCTCAAGGGGACCTCAGTATTAGAGGACTTAAATGGTGCCTATAAAGACAACAGAGGCTCTCTCTTCACAAGGAGTCACATGGAGAACACAAGGAACAATGGTACAAGTTGCACCAAAAGAGGTTTCATGGAAACCTAAGAACGGTATTTTTTACTGAGAGAACAACCATTCACTGGAACAAGCTCCCCAGGGATGTGGCGGAGTCCCCAACACTGGAAATTTTCAAGACGCAACTGGACAGGGTATGACATAACCTCATTCAGGCTTCTTATCCCACAAAAGGTTGGACCAGATAATCTTTCGAGGTCCTTTCCACACTGGACTGTTCTATTACTCTGTTATTTGACAACACACATAGTTTTTGCATATAAATTTGCTGCTTCTCTGCCATACCTTCCCTCTTTTTAAAATACATATATGTTATCCCCCTAAGTTTAGAAGAAATAGATTTTCCACCCTTTCCTGCAGAATCCAGCAGTGCACTGCTAAACTGGTGGGTTGGCTTAGCCTATTTTGGAGGGGAATTGCTGAGAACAGCAGCATACCCAAACCACAAATCCAACCACAATCACTGACTTCACAGACTTTGGGTCTTTCGAGAAGAAAATCAACAGGATCTAGAAGCAGAATTTGAGAATTTAGTTTTATATTTCAGGTTTAGCCAAAAGCATATTTTTCTTTCTAAATCAAAAGACAACACTAATTGAAATAAGAAGTCTTCCTAACAGAGCAGAACAAAATCCTGAATGCTGGCAGGAAATGTTACTTGTTATAGGCTGCAGCCTGATGCCTTTGCGTACTATTTGGCACCTCTCCCCACAAGATCAATAGCTTAATTTTTATTATAAAGATACTAGTCCCATCAGCAAAGGGCAGCAGTTGAGGACTCCATTCAATCTTTTTTAAGCAGAGCAGCTCTGATCATCACCTTATTAAACAAACATCAGATATATCTGTTCTGCAGTTTTAGATAGCTTCTTTCAGGAAAAATCACAGTGAAATTTATTACTGGAGAGCAGCACTATGTAAGCGAATCTTAAGTTTCCCTTTCTGCTCCTCAAGATACCTTTTATTACTCTGGTTTTCAGATAAGCATTTCTAAAGGATGACTTCAGCGTATACTGCTTTTCTTTAATGAATTCTCCTATTATTCAAGGCGTGACAAAGTTGTCCAGGAAACTATGCAAATCTGCAAGAGCCACAGAGAAAAATAACTAATAAACCCAGGCATTTCTCCAAAATGTATACACGCATTAAAAGTCTTACAATCCATGCAAAATATCTGCTCCCCATCTTAAGAGTATTTGGGGGTCCAGAAGCATAAAGCCAGTGGGATGCTCAAAAGCTGGGTTACAAGGTTTCAAAAAATCAATAGTAAGATCTATGAAATGTTGTTTGAATAGAAGTTTTATACCAAACCAATGTAACTAATTAATTAATGGCGAGAATATCTGAAATAAAGATATCACTATTCAGCCTTTTATAGGAAACTATTTCAGGGAATGATGGTATTTTGATCTTCAACAGGAGCCTGAAGGATTTGCTGTCTTCTAAAAACACCTCAGACGTGCGGCCATTGGATTCCCCAGTGGGGACTGGATTCCCTTCCCTAGAGGTCTGATTTATTGTAGAGTTGCTGAGACGTTCTACTTCTTTCAGCATTAAAGCATCTCACCCTGTTGAGCTGAATACACTGTTTAGGCTGCAGTAGCAACCATTCCTACACAGAGGACAAAACTGTACTACTGGGCTCAACACACCTGGAAGCACAATTTGCTAAAGGGAAATTGCCTGGCAATAATCCTGACAGCTTCTACTTTCAAATGTGCAAAGTTTATAATTTTAGTCTGCATTATCTTACTGAAACCCCATTTTAGATCAATAATTTAGAAGTAATTACAAGGCTGAGGCTGTATCTAGCACAGTTTCATTATAACATTGTTTTAAGACAAAAATGCATTAATCAACTTTGATTATGAAGTATATCTGATGATTTTCTTATGTGAAGATAGCAGCTCTGTGAAAATAATAGAATTCCCTGGTGCCAACATCTGAAAACATGGGAGTTTGAGAAAACAAATATTCACTCTATTTTTTTTTTTTTCTGAGAGAAAATGGTCTGGATATAGTTACTGATGTAAAAATGTTTATACGCTGGAATTTTTTAAAGTGTGTATTTATACAGAGAGACAGAAGATTGCATAAGAATCAAGATAAGAAAATACAGCCCAGGCTTACTCTATCATTTTAACAAATGTCGAATGAAAATAACATGGACTACAGAAGAGTAAACCCACAATAGCAGGAATCAGAAAAAGAGATTTTTATTCTGCAAATTTTCATATGCAGCCCTAGGACAGTATCCGCTCAAATTACTTCTATTTGCCATCTAATGAGCTCCATTATCATCCTCTAAAAGACAACAGCACTGCTTTACTTGCAGAGCAGCAAGGGGGGAAGCAGTGAAGCAGAGATTCTGCATTACTAATGCTCAGTTAGATGTGGAGGTAAAAGAGATTGAAGTGATTATGCTAATGCAACAGTAATGCAAAAGGCATATACTGTGTGTAACCTCCACTTCGGTCTGTAATCCATGTCCTGGCTTTTGTTCCACAGTGCAGGCTCTGCAGAGCAGCATCCCTCCGGACAGAACAGCATCAGGTCGTTCGGAGGTGACACGAACCACCAAAAAAAAGCATGGAAACATGGAAAATATTAAACAAGTATTAACTGGTTGGCAAGGCTGCAGTTATTAAGGCTTTAGAAACTTTCTGCACAAACCTGACTCATTAAAAACCTGCATTGAAAAAAAAATAATTCTGAAGATTCAAGTTTAGTCAAAATCTTTCTTGTAAAACATACAGTAAGCCATGGAAAGACTAACAGTAAATATAACTTGGCTGTATTTGTACTAACACCAATTTCAATCCATTACTCTGTTGTCTTACTTCCTTATTTTCAGTTTTCGGTCAAGTAAGCATCTTCCTATCCAAAAGCATTTAAACTAATATGGAATTTCAAGACCATATGGGATGAAATAATTCATTAAACCCCAAACAGGGTATGCATATACCGATATACAGAAGTACACGCAATCTTTTCTAAGGAAAGTAAAAGAATAAAACCATTCTGACTTCTTAATTTTTGCACAGCACTTCTGCCTGTCTGCTAACAACACACCTAAAAACAGAAATAAATCAGATGTACAACTGCTGCACAGCCTAAGTTGTATTTATTTGAAGTTTCTTCCCAGTCCCAGAGGAGCCAGTGCTGCACCAACATATCTACCGTTTGCTGGGGTGTATTTACAGGAACTGAAGCCTCATGTTTGGTGGCTTTTTGGCAGATCCAAGAGATTCATAGAGCCCTGTGGCTGGGGTTAGGAAGCAGATGATGTCCTGTGTCAGGGTCTAGCTCAAAGGGGTGCTGGAAGAAGGGGTGCAAAGGGATCCCTTATTTATGCTGCACTATGAAAACACACCATGAGCATCCAGCTCAGTGCACACCCTAGGAGTGGGAAACTGCGGCAGGCAGTGGAAAATGTACTTTATTTCTTTTATTCCCTTCGGAAAATATTAATCCATTCTGCTTACAAAACTATAATTCTCCCCTCATCTCTCCTCTGTAAACCTTCAGCCAAGTCTTTACTGTTGTTTAACCATCTTCGCTTTTTCTAGGCAGATTCCCAGCAGCTACCAGATCAGAGACCCCTCCTGGATCTCCCTCTGCAGAAGGACTGAGTTTGCAGAGGGTGGCTGGGAGTCAGTATTCTCAATTCTAAAGAGCATTTCCCAGTTACACTACCCTCCTCTGACACTAGTGTTTGCTACCTGGAAATACGTTTATTGCAAACAGTGATTCTCTTAGTTGAAGAATCGAAAGGAAAACATTTTATGCAATAAATTCTGAAGTAGAAACAATTCCGCTGGAGGTAAAATAATTGATGGAATTATGCCATTCCCACATTGCTAATCTGTGTCCTAACACTATTAATATACTGAGAAATAAAATTTCAAGATACTTCATTTGATGTTAATACGTTCAGAGTTCTCAGGGAATCTTTGCCTTGGATTTAGGGAAAAGGCCATGATGTGGAAGCTTTACACTCTGTCAGGAAAGGCAGTGGTACTACAAAACTTCTAAGATGGGGCTTTTGTGCTTGGGAAAGACCCTTCAAACTCTTCTTGGCTGTTCATTTCCAAACCTGAGATGGCCATGTGGTCACTGCACAGCTGACACCACAGCAATACTCCAACGTGGCCAGAATAGCAAGGCTGGAACAAGAATGAACTAATCTGGTCCAAAACCACCTAACTCACAAGTCCGCAGACTTCAGTGTACTCTGCATCTTCACCGCAAGCCACTCAGGTAAAAAAGGGACTTCATAAAGGTGGTAGATTTATCCCACTCACTAACAACAGGGTAATTTAGGTTCTCTAGAGGTCATCATCTTCCACAAAAAACACGGAGTATTTGAGATTCTAGCTCAAATTAACAGAAATATGAAGTGTTACACATTAACAAGTCCCTAATGAATAAAAGGATTGCAAGCACAATCAATGTAAAGCAGATTAAGCCTGGGATATGCCCAACTCTTCCATACATTTGTTATATACAACCACAACATTAAGCATCAGGGAGCAGCTTGCTCATTTAGGAGACCTCACAAAAAACTGCTCCCAACAGAGATTTTTGTATTTTGGAAACAAAACACTTGACAGAACTGGAATCAATTGATTGATAAGGAAAAAAACTAATAGGGGTGGCTAGCAAGGAGCTCCCCGGCTGAGTGCTCAGATTAGTAACAGCTGTCTTTGGGGTGCAAGTAATGCTCTGGCATATCTGAAAGCGACGGACAAAGCATTCCCTTTTTACAGCTTCTCAACCCTAAAGTGGATCAGGGCAGTCTCTTCACTTTTTAAGTTAGGAAGAGTTGTCAACAGGCTTTCAAGACTTCTGTGGTGGCCAGGAGATTAATTAGCATGGGAACAACATGGCCAAATCCAAACTGCTCTTTCAAACAGAGAGGGGGAGAAGGGGAATGGAAGAAAGTCATACAGAAGACCACAGGAATTATTTTCTGTACATACTGTATGGGATTTTTTGGCACCAGAATAGAGCTCTGTAAGATTCTTGTTATGTCATTAAAGAAAAACCCAGCTATTTTAACATGAGATCAGAAATATAAGGTGCTTTCACTATTTCTGGAATATTTAAGGAATCTTCCTTCACCAGGGTTTCATTCACTCAAGGAATATACAATATCACCATAATACCACTGCAATACAGATGGGGAAGACTTGCTTTCATTTCTTCACAGTAAATTCTAATACTAGGGGGAAAAAAAAAACAACCCCGCCTAAAAAAGTTTAATACTGAAATTTGCTCTGAAAATATATTTTATCCATCAAAGACTGTTCAAATTTGCCTTCATTTCTGAACTTACATTATTTCCGTTTTATAACTAATACATAGGATGCAGTTTTCAAATAAAATACCTGTTGTTAAAAGAAAACCAGCTTGAGGCCAAATGGAACAATCTGACCCTTTCTTAGAGATTTATTTGGTAACCAAAGCTAAATGCAATTAAAATCAACATGTTCCTGCACAGCAGTCTTGACATACTATAGCATTAAAGAAACCAAATAACCTTCTAATGAGTGTTAAATGTCACTCTTAACAGTTGATATAAAAGTACCAAAGGAGATAGTTTTGAATTATTAAATGTAATATGGGTTATTTTTCAAGAATGATGACTCCAGAATCACCAGGGAGTTGCAACTAACTGTAACTGGAAATCTGACATCTGAAATTATTTTAAATAATTAATGGTACCTAGCAATGCTTTACATTTGAGTTTTTATATTGTTTAAAATTAATCATTGTGGGGGGAAAATTAACATCTGCTGACAACCCACTAGCAGAAAGCACAGCTGTTGACAAGCATCTGTTTCCATCAGCCTGGGAAGGGCTTTTGGTTTTCTATAAGAAATTCATAGTTACAAATGATCCACACCTTACAGATGAGGCAGGTGAGATTTACCACCTCCCTTCAATGGCACAATGGGAAACCTTCTCCAAGGCAGCTGCCACGCTGCTCAGCTGTATTTAACTCTGTGTCTTCAAGAAGTATTTCCACTGAAATTTCTTCTAAAGCTTTGCATGCCTTTGATCTCAGACTACTACACCATTTTTTGGGTAAACCTTTCTTAATTCAAGATACTATGTTTGCTGTTCTTTGATTACAGGGTGCAATCTTTGATGAGGGAGAGCCATGTTTAACATTTCAAGTATCAGTTCTCCAAGACCCCTGTCACAGAGATATCCCTTCTTATATGAAGGCATCAAAAACATTATTTTATCATACACATCCCTCTACACTAGAAAACTTCTACTGACCCTCTTCTTGCTATTCTTGTTCCACTGGTTTATAATTCTGCAAAGAATAAACCTCATGTTTGGTATGTTCAATTCTCTAGGAGGCCCTTGACCATTAATTTCCCAGTAATTACCCATAACAGAATAAATACATCAGGGACTCACATACACTCAGTATTGCGTCTGGACCAGCTTGCAGTAAGTAGCAGTTACGTGGAATATTCATATGCATCCTGGAGGTATCCTCAACCTCCATTAAATAAAAGTTTATTTTTACTTCCCACTTATTTTGGGGGAAAAAAAGATAATATTCAGGTAGAACATCTGCAAACATCCCCACTGAAGTGCAGTTTAGCATTACTGTTCCTTACGGTGGAAAATAAATGAACATGTTGATGCTCCTTCGTTTCACCCTCTGCAGCTCATTGCCTCCCATGACATAGAGGGAAGTTTGGGGGGTTTTTTGAAATTAAGTGTTCCAATACATTCCTTGTAATGACACCATTAGCAGATGCTGGTTCACTGCTTTACCTATGCCTGCCTGCATCTTTGCAACAGGAAGCAATATTATCTGTTATAACCTTACTGCCACTCTCTTTCCTCACACTGTATTTTTGTAAGATGATTCAGAAGTCGCTTCTGAAGATGGCTGATCAAGAAGTCTTTAAATGACACAAATATAAAAATAAACTTCATAACATAAGATGTTTCCAAGTGTCCGGATACTGTTTTATCTAAGATCTGAGGCCAAAGCTATTCAGACTCCCTTTGAACACCACAAATTATCACTTTTATGTATTAGCACAGGAACTAATCTCACCTGTGGCCAACCAGCAGCAAGAGCTCTGCACCACCTCAACACTCTGGACTTTATTACCCTGAGGTTACCAGTAAAGCAATGCTTTATGATACATTTTAAATAACATCTTACAGAATATATTCACCATGCTGTTCATGACTTCTAGCTGAATATAAAAAAAATAATAATAAAAAAGGTATGTAATGAAACTGTAAAGCCTAAGCTTAAAGTTTCATTGCTAATATTTCCATGAAAAGTAGTAATTTCTGGTCAACAGCAACATGATCTCATCTGCTCTGGCAGGGAAAAAATCAGCTTATATGCATTTTATCTTAATTGCCCTAAATTCTGCATGGATTCATTTATTTTTTACTTTGTGGTCTGGGCACATTACTCGCTTCTGAGAACACCCTCCCTTTGCTTTCTTCAACCATGGAAGATGCAGGGTAATGTAAAGCCACACAGCTTCAGCCTCAAGCTTGAGAGCTTGTAAGAGGAATACACAGCTGTACTGCCAGAAGGGGAGAAACAGGTTATGTTTTTCTTGTCCCTTATTTACATTCATGCCAACACATTCATATTAAATGCAGTTTGGTTTAAAATAGAAAGACGTCTCAAGCTCCACCTGGAGCTTTAAAAGAGTTGTAAAGTATCTTGAACATGCAGAACAGCAGCACGTTTTAAGTATCTTTGCCTGAAATGAATGAAACAAAGTAGAAATAGCTTCTGTGATATCAATTACAAAACTATCTGTTCAGCATTTCAATGCATTGGTAAATGTCCATGTAAGTTTTTCATACTGCAAAGAAAATCTACTATTTTGCACTTCCACCCAATCCATAGGAAGCACCGCACAAACTTAATGAAACACCCCAATGGAGAAGGCATTTCATTCAGACTGACCTCTTTCTGTTCAGAAAGTTAAAACTTCCCTACATTAAAGAGCAACTGCAGGTCCAGAGGTTTACACACATCAGTACTATTTCAATTTTTGGTACAGATCTACAATCAACAGCAGCAAAAGGTTAGCAACCATGTATCATGGAAAACCATTCCTTGGAGGACTGACCTTTACACATATGAAAAAGCACATCTTCTCATCTGCAGGAGGAATGAACTATATCTCAGGACAAAACTGCTGCTGTCAAAAAGAAAAACATAAACCCAACTCTGTCCATCACACCCTCCCTTTCTGCATCCCTATTCTCCATCTCCTTAAGTGGTCATAAATACTCATGTGCTGACATGGTGTTTGCTTTTAGATCTGAATTTGAGTACTGAAGTGCAGCAAGACAATTATATAAGCATGTAGAGTGTGTTGAGAGGTTCCCACAGCACTTTTTAAAGCTGCCCTTATAAGAAAACTGCTGGTCAGTCCCCTCAGATCCACCGTCTCTCCTAGAATGTCCCAGTTCTATCAACAACCCAAAAAGAGTTTACAGAGGTACGGCCAGACTATCTTCTATGTGAGGAAATAAAGCCTTTCTGGGTGGATAAAAGTGCAGCAGGTTGCCAGAGAAGCTGTATTCCATCCTCAGAGGTTCCCAGGACCCAGGGCTGCATGAAGCCCTGAGTATCCTGGTCTGACCCCAGAGCTGCCCTGCTTTTAAGAGCTTGGACCAGAGACCTCCTGAAGTCCCTTATGACCTGTATTGTTATGGGTGATCATCTTCGCGATTTCATTTGGATGAATTTATTTTTTTCTAATTCAAAATAAATTGCAAGGTTACTGCCTGTTTAATCTTTACCATGGGAGGACTGCACTGGATGTGCAGGGAAAAGTCAATGTGGCAGATGGGAAAGGAGAGAGTAAAGCAGTTCAGGGACTGAAGTGGGTTACATGTGGGCTAGGTAATGAGATTCGTCAACCCTTCCCCTCGGGCAACCTTAAAAGCTTTGGTACCTGAATCCTGGACAAAGTTACCTGGGAAATCAGAGCAGACTCTGTAAGATGTTCCCCATATCCTCACTAGCAGCACTTTTACAGCATGTCACACTGCAACATCTTCCTCCTCCTCTAATTCCCTTGCAAATCATAGACAGTATCCTGTTTTAGATATATACAATTTTTTACATTAGTTATCCATGACAGAGCACAGGTATTTTATTAGAAAGCATATTTCAGTGAGAAAAGTTGTTTTCTGAATAGCTAGGGCTAAGAAGGAATTTCTTGTTCCAATACGCACACATCCAATACAAATACCTAGAAAATGGTAAAAGTACCCAAAACTCTAACTCAAAAAAAAAAAGCCCTCTTTATTAGTAATGCATTTGTATCTATGCAGGGAATCCTGCGATACCTGGTGAAAGAGATCTAAACATTTTTCCAGGAAAACATACTTTCAGGTCAGGAATGAAACCAATCTGCTCTCCAAAAACAATATTCCCATCTGTGCTTGCACCAAAACAGTAGAGATAGCTATGCATTCATTTGTTCCATGTAAAATTTCAAGTGGAAATGTGCTATACTCCTATAAATGTATAGAACTAATACAGACTTAAAGACGACCTTGTATTCAACATGGCCAGAGTAACCCACCCACCCTTGTGAACACTGATTATGCAGTCCTGACTGGCATTAAGGTTCCCTGCGTTGTACCCCAGCCTTGCTCCAGACAAGTAGAAATGCAACGTTTGGGTCTGCTGAGCAGCATGTTTCATCAATACATCATAACTGCAGAAACACCTGTGCTAAATAACTCTGTATTTATTCAAACCCACGACATGAATAATTTCTCATTACTCATCTGCAATGCCCTGTGGGCCAGAATGCAACAACTGCAGGGAAACAGTGCTTGGCTCACTTTTCTTGCTGAAACTCTAGATCCTGAAGACTTCAATTATATATCTGTGCCATTTATTCCAGATCTGTAACATTCTCCCATTAAAAATGCTATAATATCCCAACCAAGTGTGACTATCTAATGTGGCTCTACTCCTATGAAAGACATTAGCAATGAATACAACTGCTTTTAGGATCATGACAAAGGGGAGAGAAAATGACAATTATAAGTATGGGATGACTTGGTTATGCCTATATTGTGAATTGATACAATGAAAACAGAGCAAGGACAGGGGGCTTGTTGGTTGGGAGCTGGATGAAAATAATAAGAGAATCAAATAATGGTTTAGGTTGGAAGGGACATTAAATCCCCTTGTCATGGGCAGGGACACCTTCCACTAGACCAGGTTGCTCAGAGCCCCATCCAACCTGGCCTTGAACACTTCCAGGGATGGGGAATCCACAGCTTCTCTGGGCAACATGTGCCAGTGCCTCATCACCCTTGAAGTGAAAAATGAATTACTTATATCTAATGCATCCTCTTTCAGTTGAAAGCTATTGCCCCTTGTCCTATCACTACATGCCCTTGCACAGAGTCCTTCCCCAGCTTTCCTGTAGCCCCCTTTAGGTACTAGAAGATTGGCCTAAGGTGTCCCTGGAGCCTTCTCTTCTCCAGGCTGAACAACCCCAGCTCTCTCAGCCAGTCTCCAAAGGAGAGGTGCTCCAGCCCTCTTGATCATCTTGGTGGCCTCCTCTGGACTCATTCCAACAGGTCTATGTCCTTCATAATAATTCTTAATGTCACTGATTAAAAGAAATTACAGCAAAAAGTTGTTGCAAATGAACTTCCTTCCTCCAGGAAATGTTCTTTAAACCAGGGAACCAGCCAGGTTGCAATTCAACAAAATCCACTTATATTGGTAAAATATGTTACCGTCAAGAAAATGTAGCAGTATTTACATGGGGAAAACTGTTTTGTAAACAGCTCTTACAGTTAGCTGGAGAGCACATACCAAAAAAAGGAAAGCCTAAAAAAATTTGTGATATGCAGTAAATCTCCAAAACAGGCTCTGCAACATAATTGCGATACAGCTAAAGATAACTTTATGGAGCCAAATAAAAATTTCTGAAGCCCATAACACATCCAGCTATAGAGAGAGCTCTGCTGTTTTTATGTATCATTTATAGCAGAAAACACTACCTAAAAACTCGTACCTGAGAGGGAGAAGAGATACAATGAAAGTGCTTGCACACCTCACTCCTCATTGCTCTAAAGAGGTAGTGTTACATTTTGGTAAAGATTGGGCTGGGATTTTGGGATTCAGTTTCAGGATAAATTCTGGTTTGGTTTTGGATAACTTGCCCTGCCTTCTCTTTCTCTCAGATCCCATCACTGCTTTAATAAAACATAACAATACACTAAGCTACCAGGAAATAAAACGGAAAGAGGAAAAAAGATGGAGGAGGTTGAGGAAATTAAGTGTAGGTAATAAGCACTAATCATAAACACTAAGCTAATGAGCACACTGTTATTAAATTGCACCTTATAATTAAAGATGTTTATTTAAAAATGCTTACATCATGTCTCATTTCCCAGCTTTTCATACTTCTATGCTGTAGGAGAGAATGAAGAGGGGTATGGACTACTCCTCCTGGCATCTATCACTATACCCTTGGAGGGTATGACACACCTCGCTCTCCCTGAATGTATCAAAAATAATCATGCTTGTAATAAGAGATAGCGATATTCTTCATGCTCAATAACCAGACATTTATACACCTGCTGGAAATGCACGGAAATATCAAAGACCACGTTATCTAAATCTTGCAGGCTCTCTCTTCCAGGCTACCCAGACTTATACAGAATAAAGATGCCACCTCCTTGTCTTCCTTGAAATCTCTTTTTAAAATGCTCCCCACTAGGTAAAAATAGGGCTGGACTTGGTGAGACCCCTGCATCCTTGCTGCAGAAAGCTGTTTTTAACCCCCTGTTGCTCTTGGTCATATATGTAGATCCAAAATATTCTCTTTTTTGCTTCTGTGTTATGCCATTTGACATTTGCTTTTGCTGGGGGAGGAAGCCTGGCAGGGGGAAGCACAGACAAGCAGAGACAGGGGCTCTCTGCAAATTAGTGCCAATTAGTAACATCACCAACAGTACAGGGTGGTGTTTTGGTTTTTTTTTAACACAGACACTGGGGAAAGGGTAATTCCCTAATCTCTCTTAACTAATTACATGCCTTTATTCCAAAAGCACAATATTTTGCAGATGTGCACACTCACTTTAGGAAGGTAAATCAGGACTGAAATCTAATACTAGATTATTGGTATAAACACCTTCTTTAAAACCAGAGCATAAGGACAGTTATTTTTTGCTGTCACTCCCCAAAACTAGACTTTATACATATGACCCTGGGCAGCAAAACTAAATCTACCTCCTCAATCCTGTACCTGCCTCTCCTTTAATCTGAAAACTTAATAAAACAGTACCAACTCTCCCGAACATGAACTTCCTAAACACAACTGCAGGCTATGGAGGTTTGCCCCATTCTGCCACAAAGAGAGATCTACATTAAAGGATTTTTGTTCTTTAACTAAAATTACGAGGGCAGACCCAACCAATCTTTACCTCCTAATCCCCAGTGAAAGCTCTGGGCAGCATGTTTAGATTGCACGTAGTACCATCGTGCATCTCAATTTGAGGAGAGAGGCATTTTTGAAAGATTTTTAGGGGGTTTATTGATAACCAAACTGCATTATCTGACTTCCAAAGGGTTTCTGTAAGTCCTGGGTGCTGAAGGGATGTGTTTAGACCTTCAATATTTTTTTTCTTCTTCTTCTTTAGGCATGCACAGATGCAATCAAACTTATCCTTCTAGTCCAAGATGAAAATGGATAAGGAGGAATAGAAAGGAATAAAGCCAGGACCTTTGGTGATTATGTCATTCTCCTCCCTCTACTATTCTGAAGGGAAAAAAAATGCAACAGAAAAGGTACTATGCCCATGGGAAAACACACAGGGTATTTCCACCCTGTTCAGCCCAAATTTCCTCCCAGGCTCTCCCACAGAGGCTTAATCCCACAATGTCCATGCAACGTATCTGACTTATCTGTGCTCTGCATTAGCTTCAATTTTTACAGCAGGACTATCCATATACATCCATATAAATATTTTTTATATATCTATATATCTATATTTTTTTTCTTTAAACAATTTTTGGGGGTGACTCTCATTTTCTCAGTAATTCATTCCAAATTCCAGCTGGGTTTCCACTCAACATGAGGTTTCAAGAAATGGCTGAAATTCCAGGGTGAGTGAAGACACCTACACTAACCACTCACTGGGAAAAAACACTCAGTCCCAACACTCGTCCCATACTCTTCTTCTACTTCCTAGCTAACAGGAATGAAATACGACCACACATGAAGCTGAAAGCCTGAGTATGCTTCCCTGTGTGCTACAGCAATCCTGAAGCCTGGATTGATCCGATGTCCTGAAAACGAGAAATGTCAGAGAGAGGGGAGGGGGTGCAAACCTGATGATAAAATCCAGCCAAGCCAAGGATGCTGCAGCATCGTATCAGGGAGTTACACAAAAGCAATTAGAAAAGATAATTTACTTGGTCTTATTTATTTGCTGCAAGTTTCTCTGGATAGCCTGGAAAGAGCTGTCACACATCGACATGGACACAGTTTTTCTGCAGCACTGAGAGCTTCCCCAGGATCTGCTTTTTCCCTTTTCTCATTCTGAACTAGCCTGTGATTGATCTAACTCTTTTCAGCACTTAGCCTACATGCAAGTAATTCCCCAAAGGAAAACATGGGCCTTTAAAGTGCAGTATTTACCAACCTGGTGTTTTACCCCTTGCAAATAATTTCTTGCAAATCTAGCATCTATTGATATCACTTCAGAATAGGAAAACTCAGCACAAAGATGGCCTTATAGCCAGAATCAATTTAGTATGGAAGAAAGAGTGGTATCAAAATGTGTCCTCTTCTGTATATAAAACACAGAGCTAACACACCTAATAATAGAAGTAGGTTTGAAAATATATTAATATTCTACAATTTACAATTCTACATCTTGAATAGCAACCAAATTCTTTAGGTGGAAATCATCTGAAAGATAGTATATACACATTCAGGAAACTGAGCTGAAAACTGGTTTATTTTCTATAGAAGCTCAACAATGACCATTTAGCAATCTCTGATACAACGCCACGGTGCCAGCAGTCCTCATTTTGTGAGAACAGGAAAGCACTAAGAACAAAATGCTCAAGTGCAATAACCACACCTGCTCTATTGCCCTCCAGCCTTACATCTCCACTCGTGTTCCATAGCAGCGCCAGCCCTGCACATACAGGTTCAATCAGGTAACACTGAGTATCTGTAAGAATAAAACTTTCTTCTCCAAGACCCCAAGAAGTTTCTGTGTTCCTAGTAGTTATTAAGAGCCAAATTTAACATATAAAGGAAGATACAAACGGGTGTATTCCTATGTACTCCAGTGCAGTAGCACAACACTAACAGTTTCCTGTTGCATATTTATATATGTTAAATATTTCATACGCAAAGAAAGCAATACAGGTTGCATCTACAAGCACAGGGTAAAAAGCACAAGTTATCAGTTACTGAAAATAAAACTACACTCTGTTGTTACGGCAATGAAACTTTTTAACATTAAGGAAATGATAGCTCATCAAGAGATGCATCTCATTGTTACAGCAACAAAAATGTTCAAAGTAATTGTCTTTAAAGATTTTTCTCTTTCCTTTGCATTTTTATAAACACCCCAATATAATAATATGCTCTTATTAAAAGGATGGAATATTTTGCCTTTTTGCAAAACAAGCAAGATTCATAGTTATTTAATGAAGCAATTACTTTTGGTACTTATTTGTGGGCTAGACTGTTAACTGTGGATCACAAGGATGTTTGTTGTGCCATCTCCAAACCACTGCTGTAAGACTCATAACTAATTACGGTACTGAGACTAAAACGTTTGATGCCAGGAGCAACATTTTTGATGAACAATTAGTCATAATAAGTATTTTGCTTTAGAAAATACAGCCTTAATCCAAGATGCACCATGCAATTTGTATAATATCATTAATTTTCATGCAGTGTTTAGAAATAGCAGGTTTTGCCAGGTTTTTACAATCAGGAAAGAAGTAAATGACAAATATTTTTAAGAGCCAGAGGTAATGGATGAAGCAACATACTTTCTCTAGGTATTGAAAAGATTTGTTGAGCTTTAACTGCTGATGACAAAGGTACTTCTCAATCACAATTAAATCTTGACACAGCATACTGCATAAATATAATTCAGTACTGGAAGCAGAAAACTTTATGCCAGCACATAGCAGTGGTGTGTTGTACAGACTGATAATACACAACCTTTATTTATGGTAAAATTAGGCCAGCAAATACATTTTGTCTGTTTTGTATGTGAAGATAACATAAAAATGTAGTCATTTTGTAAAAACACAGAGCCCTAAAAGATAGTCTCCAAACCACTGAAATACTGCATCATGAAGAATATAATAGTATCCCCAAAGTACTATGTATTCCAGTTTTTAAAAGTGCAGAAAATAACCTTTCCTCATTTGGCAGCATAATCCTGTCAAATAACAATTACTTTTTAATCCAAGGTTATGGAATAATCAGAAATACAAATGAACATGGCAGTCCAAATGATACAAATGAGTAAGAAAAAAGAGATTTATCACTGGAACTGGGTAATTCGTACAAACGAAGCATTTACTATCCCAAATGAGAGCACACTGCTAATGATGCCTGCTGAGGACCAGCCCCCAACACTTCTAATATCTTTGTAACATCACTTTTTCCTCCCCCAAAATTCACCTCAATCAACATTAAAAGTTTAGTCTTAACTAAAAACGTTTCCAGGCTGTGCATCTCGGCATGCTGCTTGCTTTGTGGTTTTAATGTATGGATGGTTCTGAAATAAGGTAGGTTTCAGATATAGTCCCATCCATCCCCAATATATTTCTTCTAATGCATTTTCATGTCTTCATGTATCTAAGCATCAGCATACTCCAGAAAACTGCCAGTGTGACTGACTCTATGTGAGAGCAAAAAAAGGCCATTTAATTTCATGAACTGATGGATATTTTAAAATTAGCACAACTGCCTCTAGCCATTTGAAATGTAAATTCTCTTTTTGGTCTCTTTTTCAAAGGAATCCCAGCCATGCAGGCACATGGCCTGCCTCCATCCCCCCTCCCCCCCCCCCCCCCCCCCAATACCCAGATGACCTTTTAGCCCATTTTGTTCAGATATGAAGGGGGTATAATTAAGCAATTAAAAGAAATTAATCACACAAGCCTTCTGCCAATAGGTGACTGAGTTTGAAGAGATCGCATGATATTGTGAGTGCCAGAAAATAGCTCTAACTTTATTAGAGACTCTGTGAAAGCCCCTAAATGCCCCAAATAGGAGAAAAACTTCAGTCTAAATATATGTTTTCCCAGACGTATGTTTTCCTAGTACAATCAGAGGAAAATCAGGCAGCATGGCATTGGGCTTGCAAAAATATCATACTAACTTTTGTGATGCTCTAAAGAAAAGCTACTCTGTTAAGTGGCAGCAGGGACAAAAGCCACATGGACTTTGCTTCCCCTAAGTGTAAAACAAGAATACCCATATTGGGGAAAAGTTACAGGACAGATATTAATCCTGATGATCAGGCAAGCACTTTCATCCTAAATATGAATTAAACGATATTTGATTTTCTACCCAGTTTTCCTAGCAACTGCGTTATCTCTTCCGAGCAATAAACTGGGCTTTGTGCAATACTACCTAATGAACAAACCTGTGGTATTCATACTGGAGCTAGCCCTGAGCATGAAGCCTCTGCCAAAGCAGACACTGAAACTGCAGAGAGGTCTGTATGGTCCTCCAGTGGACAGGGACCTTGGCTTTAAGTGGAGATGTCTGTTGGAGAAAGCTGTTTTGTCACTGCACATGGCTACCTGCACTCATTTGGATGCTGAATGGGAGGGCAGGAGGCACTGGCCTGGACACCAACCAGGAAGTAGCATTGAACAGGCAACTACAAACATATTTGTAATTACACACGCTTCAGCTGGCTTGCTCTGCCTTGGGGGCATGTTAACAGGCATTTACTACACATTAAAAAACCCCTCCTAAGAGAGAAGACTTAGTGATGATGACCCTGAAGTCTTTCACATGCATCTCTCTTGCTTTTCTACCCATTCCCAGCCAACTCCATCTGACACATGCTGAACACATCGATGCAAAGCTAATAAGGATTATTTTTATATCAGCAGAGGATCCCCTCTTCTCCATCACATCTCTCCACGTGCCCCATGAACTATCCACCAGAGCCACCCTATTGCAGCTGGTTACGTTCAGCTGATGTGAACTGCTACTGACAGATTTGCTTCTTCGTTATGAAACTACATTAAAAACTAACACAACCAACAAAGCAAACTGTTACTCACCTCAAAAAGCATCACTGAATCTGCTTTTACAGGTTACAAGTGCTGCAGCATTCACTGGCCTTTAATTTTAAAGGTTTGAGAAAATCCAGGAGATCAGTACTGCCCTCCTGATGACTTACTGCTAAGGCATTCCTTCCATCAAAATTACCCCACACAAGTTTAAGCCCCAAAATTTCAAGAACTCCTTGATGTGGGACCTTTTTAAAAATGTAAGGTTATTTTGCAATATCAAAAGTGTTCATAAAAGGCTCAGAGGAAAATCCATGTTGATTTTACTATTTAGGCATATAATTTTCTCTTTACTCCTCCAAAGTAAAAAATTCACCACATACAAAAAAGGAGGCCATTCACATTGAAAGCACTTAACAAATATTTTAAAGAAATGAAGAACACTTGCATTAGATCATCAAATGAAGTGGCAGAAGGGAAGCTCTTCCTGAGGCTTAACTTGAAAGCTACAGCAGTAAGAGATTTTATTGGGGTTGAATTATTATTTACTATGTTCAATTTTGGACTGGGCCATCTCCTGGAAGATTTGTGTATTCTCGGCTGCTGTAGAAAGCAGAGGATTTTCAAACACTTCAGGTACACTAGAAAATACTAGAAAGTATTGCTGGATGGGAAAGGGAAAACAAGGACCTTAGTGTGCCAGAGTGGGGAAACGTGGCTATAGGTCCTTATAGCAGATTGTAACCCAATGGCCAAGTCTAAGCCGCGCTGGATGCTGTTCAAGAGTACCCAAAGATGGCGCTTTACACTGAGTAAAATCACAGTAGTTTACTGAAATGCTTATAGAAGCAGAGCCTAAATACTATAAGAAATGAGTTTTCTGTCATTTGCTATGAAATTACTATTACATATGGGTAAAAGATACATCACACTGTTTTTTTTAAACTTATTTCAGAAACCAACTCCATGATCCTACTTACAGGTAAAGATCAAGTGGAGTATATATGATCACATTTTGTACTAAATTACTTTTGGCAGATCCTAGTAAACTGAGTAAACAGAATTAGCTCAGCTGGCTTAATGACACAGCAACCAAAAGCATCCCTGGGTGCTCAGTATGTCTTGGGTGAATCAGGTGGAAGCAGGTCTCTAGCCTTATTGACCATCACCTCATCTGGTTACCTGAAAGAAGTCCAGGATAAAAGCATGTTGGAGAGGTGCATGTAGGATACCCTTGGCAACATACTGCAATCCCCTGGTAGTAGGTTTATTTTACACAAAGGACAACCAACTTTTGACTTGATGGAGAAGGAAATGGTGAAATAATCTGATATGATTCCATAACACAATTCCCTCTATCCTTACCTCACTGACACTAAATTGCAAGACTGATCACTGAAGGAGGAGGATGCAGACCTTCCTCCTCTAAAATATTTTCTACAGACATTTGGTGCTGCCTAATATCTTGTAAACACTAAGATAATTCATTGAATAAAACAAACAAACACCAAACTCTCTGTGCTCCTTTCACCACTACAGTCATATAGTTTTCAGAGAAGCAGGGAGAATGACACAGGGTTTAGCATTTATCAAGGACATGACTTCATCCTTAAAAACAAAATTAAAACCCCAAATCCACTTTTTTTTTTCCCCCCCCAAATAAATATATACCATATCTGAATACAGTCCATGCTATACTTATACTGATTTACTAATACACTTCAAAAGTGGACACCCTCCTTGTCCAAAGGCAAAACCGCCTACTCTACTGGACTTTCTTGTCCTTCAGATGCTGTCCCCTAATCCCATTCACAAATCTATTTTTTCTTTTATGTAGTAGAAGAAACATGATAAGGACTGGCCTAATTTGCTGTGATTTCAAGAAATCTAAATGAGATCAGGAGCTGCCCAGCCTCACCTTACCCTCCGTGACTCTGTTTGGCGATGTGGTGAATCTACAGTTTTCATCATTACAGAAAAATAGACACTATAAAACCAGCTCAAAAGCACTGTCTAAATTTATATGACATAATACCTGTAAAGGTGATCAGAATATACCATGAAGAATAACCAGAGCTCTCCATCTCCTCCAGTTTTCCCAAGGAATGCTATGAAAAGTACATTTTTGGATAATGCAGGAAAACTGGATGTCATTTGCTACTGCAGATGAACACAAAATAATCACTGTCTTGACACTGCTCTGCAGTATTTGTATTGCTGCTTTGAGTTACGCTGACAAGTTAATTGATGCAATGTCAGGATGTTGCTGTGATTATTTTCTGTTTTCTCCACATCTCCTCAATGACTAATTGGCTGCTCAGACCTTCAAGGTTGAACAACAACGATGCAAACGTTCAAGCAACTGCGCGTATTGCTATAGTCAATGGTATTTTTAATTACACGGATGCAGCCAACGCTGCTGATCATTAACAACAATGACATCCATTTATACCATAAAACATGCTTAGCAAGCTGTTGCTCTGTAAGGGAATATGCTTAAATGTTGATTTAAAATAGTGAATAGCAACAATTCTTCTGATGATACTTGGGCATTAAAAAGCTGCCTTTGCCTCCACTGCATTTTGGTATTATAGATATTAAGCTGTCAGAGGCATCATGCTTATAGAACAGTAAAATGAGCAACTACAGAAACAAACATTATGCCATTAAGGAAAATGCAAGAAAATTCTAAATCCTTTTACTAAATGATAAACCTCAAGGAGCTTTGTGGAAACTTATTAAGGAATGTGGGTATGTATTGTCAGAATTAACAATAAGAAAAAAAGGTCACAAGTAGCACTTGGGTCTGAGAGGTCGCAAACTGCATCCAAGCCATCAGGCTGATACGAAGATAATCTTGGTGTAAAGAAATGAACTTTCTTTCCCAACATTAAAGAAATGCTAGGAATAGCAGATAGAGAAAAGACGTATTCTATTGAAAGGCCTTCCTCTTTGTTGTTTTTGAAAAGGCTCTTCACCCCTTGAAAAAAAAAAATTCTGCTTCAAACTACCCTACAGAAATGTCTATAAATATTACCTACCACCTTGATCACTCTATATTGTAAAGAACAGTAATCATCATTAGGAAGTAGCTCATTGCATAATTTGGTTGCCTCCCACTCACGAGGGGCTGAATGCCCTTGGTATAAAGAAAGCTGAATGTAGTACTCTCATGATGCTAGGTTTGTCACAGCAATAATTTTACCAGTAATAAAGACTTTGTGGCCAGGAAGTCAAAAGGATGAGGGAAGAAAGTGCAAAGAGCAATGCACTAGCCTGCCATACAGTGGGAAGGACGCAGGCTGGCTTCTATAGCCCACTGAAAGACCAGTTACTTCTTAAATAAGTCTCGAAATTGCTTGAAGGAAGGCACATAAGTGATGAAATCAGGAAAACCTTCCACATTTAACAATACGATCATGAATAGCACTAAACATCACCAGAAAACTCATAAGCACAGGAGAGTGCTAGAGCTGGATAACAAGTGAATCATGTATTTACCGATTCCAGAGAAAAAGGGAATAAAGCAGGAGAGTAGGACACTTTAGGGAACCACTCTGATGATGCTGATCCCTGTTTTGGAAAGAAAAGAGAAGTAGACCTGCTACAGTAAATCAAAAAACAAACTCAACAGGCTGCTGGTTCAATAAAGAGTATTTGAGCTATGCAAAATAAAAATAAAATGCTAACAGGTAGAAGTTGAGTTTTGTGGATTTAAGAGATGTCCAAAGCAAGGAAGAGCCTAAGAGAAACAGGGTAAAATGAAACCAGAAGAAATACCGAGGGACCGGTGAGACAAAGCAAAAGCCAGTTCTTGTGCACCTTGCTAGAAGATCTGGAGCTGGGAGACAAACAAAAACTGAAGAGGTGCTTTACCAGTCTGAGAACAGAAATCTGTTAGGTTTGAACTACAGAAAGATGGAAGAACGGTTTAGTTGCTTTTTTTGCCAGGATCAACGTTTCTGAAATACTTGTGAATGAATTAAACATTCAGGAGCACAAGGTGAACAAGAACATCAAATAAAATGCTGGCAATACTCATGGTGATTTGCTAGAAGAGCAGTTCAACAGAAGACTGTGTTACACAAAAGGATTTAAAAAAAAAAGTATGAAGCATTAGATGTCCAAAAAAATATTCTCAAAGGAGGTGGTCCCATGTACAACAGGACAGCTAAGAAATAATTAGGGGGAAATTTTGCTTTGAAATGACCTAGTGACTACTTGAGAAATAAAAAGACAAAACTGATTTGGGTTCAAGAAAATTTCTGCTCATTTTATCTTGTGATGTTTTATCCTGAACTCTGAAGGAAATCTCAATCATTTAGAAAATTTCTTTTCTGTTTAAGAAAAATGTTCCCTGTAGATTACGGATTCCCAGCCTCTTTTTAGTCCACATTCTGGTTTTCTTTCAACACAGTGAACCTGAAGTGAAAATTAGGATGCCATAGAAATTACTGGGGATCATTTATCAAAATGCTTTCCTTTGCATTTTGTGCAAGCCAAAAAGTAAATCTTGCATTTCAATCTCTATTTTAAAATCCATTTAGATTCCACAAAAGGATTTTGCTATAGATAGCACTCATGATACAAAGCAGCTATTGTAGAAGCCAAGAGAAGGATGAGTCTGCCTGTTGTATCCCATCAAACAACTGGATCAACTGGTGCTTCCAAGCTGCGCTGGACAGATCTGGATGTTAGAATAGTGCTCTAAGTGCTATTTCCGAACGCACTCAAGCCACTTACCCCACCACTGACCAGCTCTTGGTGGCTCATTATTTGTAAGATGTAATGGAGAGGGACGCAGGGGCTTTCCATACCTGCCTCTCCTATGGAGCCACATTTTTTATTTCTACATGACCACTACCCCGCTAATTATTTTTAATAGATTAGCTAACAAGGGGCTGGGAGAGGTTTGTGTTTTGCTGGGTGGATCTAAAGAGAGATGGGAGGGAAGGGAGGAGGTTGTGCCAGCAGTAGGAGCTGTTATACGTCCCACATAACCCATATGCCTTGTGTCAGCCCATCCTATCCTCCCCATCCCATAGTCTTCTTGAAGTTTGTGAAGCTTTGTGCATGCATGTCCAGCAGAGGCTGCCCACTCACCCTCTGCCTAAAATAAACATAAACCACTCTCTTCTCCATCTTTTTTGCAATCCAGAGAGCTAAGCCATCATCGCTGCTCTTTAACGCCAGGTTCTCCCTCAGCATCACAAAAGACCATCCTCTATAGCTGCTATTTTGAAGTACATTTAATAGGTAAAAAACCGAAATGCTCCTGCTATTTTCCTGAAAACATTACAAAGCTGATAAAACAAATGTATATTTGGGGGGAAATCTGCGGAACTTTCATACATGCCTGTAGAAAATATCCATCTGAGTTACAGGGCAAACGGGAGCCCATCCATGCCAGTGGGTTCACTTTAGGCAAAGGAAAGGATTTTTCCATAATTTATTAGAATGGCAAATTTTCTTCTGGGAAGCTGCATGCTGAGTTTTTCATACACATCAAAGGATCAGCTATTTAACCATTACACTATACCAAGTATCAAATCATTACCCTGGCTTATTGCTGGCTTCGCAATGAGCTTGAGCTGAGCAGGGTATTTATACAATTACTTTTGAGAACAATTTTGGGACAGATGTGAACTAAAATGGCACAGGAACCTCCAGGAATACGGGGTCAAAATCAACACATGTATATGAGAGCATAGAGCATATTCAGGTGGTCCCAAATCTTTTAGCATGCCAGTAGGCACCAGTGCCATACATACAGCTTTGCTGCTGCCTTAATCTGTGTCCTACAGAAGTCACTTTGTTTCTCTGCTTATCATAACTTCGATTAAAACAGAAATACTAGCACATATCGAACACAAGGAGAGGTGCAGCCATTATCAGAGTGGTAGTAATGCACTTGGTGAAACAGAAAAGCATCATGTAAATGAAAAACATTATTAATGTACTGCTAGAAAAACTTGTTAAAGCAACCTGGAAAAAAACCCCGAACTTAAATTTGCCTCATGGTCCAAATAATTTAAAGCTCCAGTTTACTGCAACTATTGTCAAAACATTCTAAAACTGTAAAAAAAATACAGGAAACAATGCAAGACAGCATGTTGCCATCATTCCAGCCTGAGCTTTAGGTTGTGGAATCTCAGCTAGCCCAATTTGCTACTTGTCACTAGTGATACTAGTTTAGTGGGTTACACAAATTTGGTCGGCTCCTGGATTCAAGTTCAGGGAGCTTTGACTACTATTAAGTCTCCTGCACAATGCTTATTTTCATCACTGTCAGCAGTCCCAAAAGACAGAAGTGCACTAAGAACTATTCACGTGAAGGATGACAGCTAAATTATTTTGGCACAACAGTTGGAGGAAGCATGCAGGTGGGTCAGTCATTGGGATGGATTAACCGAGGATTTAGCTCTCAAATTTCTCTTGCATGTTCACAAGTGCCACATTCATGCTATCGATCTTCTCCAAGTAGCAGCATGCTGCTGCCTGCGGCACAGCCATAAGGAACATTTAACTTTGGTGTCAGTCCCTCCCAATTCAAACTGCAAGGAAAGGCACTGGTTTCCCCTGGTGCAGTCTTCCCACTGCGTTCAAGTGCACTCAGCTGTTCGAATGGACAAAAAGCAGCAGATTCAAGTGACACAGAAGTTATGCAATGCCACTTTAAACAGTTACTTGTAGCACTAAAGAGCGCCAAGAAGAAACGGGGATAAAGCTTATATCCAGACTGAAATGCATTAATAATTGCTACGATGACTTCAACAGCAACAACAGATTTTCTTGCTCAAACTCATCCTAACCAGCTTCTTGAAAGAAGCAATCCTTATTTATCACTACTTCTGGATAAACACCATCAGAAGGATAAATAACCTATTTCTATCACCACAAGCAGAGAAACCCAAAATAGATGTCCTCTTGAGTATTCACGGCAGGCTGTGGGCTACCGCAGGAGCCCTGCCACTTAATTGCTCATCAATCACTTGCAGGTCTAGCTAGAGCCTCTTTTTTAATGAATTCACATCATCCCATTTGCTCTCCCTGGCCCCTCGGACCACAGCAGCATTCAGTGTCATTTTGAATGTAAATGATGTCCTAATGCAAAACTAGATAGTTATGATGTTCCCTTGGCAGCATTGTTTGTAAATGCTCCGTCACTCAGAGCAGGTTGACGGTGGTCATGTATTAAGTCAACTGACTTGACAGATCATCTCATCTTTGCGTCATCCTGCAATGACAAACATTTCCTGCTGCTAATTTATTTTCTCTATGAAAAGTTTAAATTGGGAAAAGGTAAAAAGCTGGACTGATTTGTGCACAGTGCCCGAGCATGGTGTCCAGTCAAGGCAGTTGCATGAACTGGGGAAGGTGATGAAAGCCCACCCGCATGCGACACAACACACCTACTAACTCCCAACTGTAAGTAATATACACTGAGGTTTGGTGTATGGATTTAAGGTGACCATTTCCAATGTTACAATCAATTCAGCTTTTGACAAATTAAATTTAAGAAATTAATCCTGTAATTTCTTGAGGTCTACATTAAGTTTATGTTAACATGAGCGGTTGTTCCTTCTTAGCAAAATTATCTCAAAGTAGTGGTTTGGTGTGGGTTTCTTTGCAGTTTCAAATGCTGTTCAAGAAAATAAAATAGTATTGTCCAATGATTAAAAAAACATATATATCCATATCTATCTGATTTATACAGAAGAGGTGGGTTTTTCTAACTGTTCAAGCTCTGATTTGATCACATCTGGGACTGCACCCTCTGATCTCAAATTTCACGCTCCCAATACAGCAAAATGACTGTGGCACAGTCCATGGCATGAAAGGCCACCTCTGTCCCTAAGGCTTACTGTAAGGGTCTTTCTCCAAGCAGACCAAGTGCTCTCTCATCTTTCCATTGCTTGTATCTGCCACCTGAAAATCGCACTTCAAAGTTTAGGGCTTAATTGGTGGATTTGAGAGAGGGGAAACCTCTATGCAGACAGCCCTAGGGAGAACGCTTCTTTGTCAGAGAAACTTGTACCAAACCAAGATGTCAAAAATCAGATAAGAAGGGTCTATGTGCAAAGACTGCAAGGAGCAGGGGGGTACTCCAAGCACTCAGGCACATTGAGACTCATCCATCAGCTATGCCAAGGGACATAAATTAAAGCACTGCTACATCCATCTGTGGCAGCTCTTACCCAGGAGTTAAACTGCTTTAGGCACACTGTAACTTAATCCTCTTCGGGATTAAGGCAGCTTCATTCCTGACACCGAGCCCTAGTGGTGCTTGAACTTCTGGTGAGGGCGAGGGAAAAGCAAAGCCAGAGCAGAAGCACTCCAGTGCTGGAAATCAGAAAGCAGACGAGCAACGCAGCCTGGTAGTGATGGGGACATGCACAGATACATCAAGGTTGAAAATTTAAGTTTTAGCCCGTTCATACTCCAACATCACAAAAAATTGCAGCAAGGCAGCTCATGTGCAGTGACTGCCCATTCACAGCAGTATTTGAAGAGGACTGTCAGTAATTTTTGTTGAAACACTAGGGAGTGGGGATGAGAAAAAAGATTTACAGCTGGCCAACAGAAGCAGTATTTCCACCAGCTCCCATTCCCAACTTGCACAGGTGAGAAGAAATTGCATTAAGGCTATTATTTATCTGCTTTTTTCTAAGTCAGTCTTAAAATATACTTTCCAGGACCAAAGCACAGGACCCTTAAGGATATAAACAAGAGCTCCAGACCCTGGCAGAGGTCTGTCTGCAATGTGGTTTTTTTGTCCATGGCTGTTGTCTCCTGAGTGGTGAGGAAGAGATAGCAGGAGAAAGGATCCTACTGTTTAGCTACAGGCTATTGCAGAGATAATGGGAAAAACTCATTCCTTGGTTATTTCACTTCTGTCCTAAACCCACGCATTTTCCCACAGTTAAAAGGATTCACACACTTTTCGTTCATTTAATCCTTGCTTTCTTCTCTGAAAAATAAAAATACTGACCTGAAACGTAGCCCAGACTGTTACACAGGACTTAGAGTAGCTGGACCCATCTCTGGAAAGCAGGGATGGTATGGCCTGATAAGGCACTCAAAGAGGAAGCTTTATATTAAAAAAACAGAAGGTTAAAACCACCCGTATTTTCCAAAAAGAGAAAGGAAAGAATAATGGGGAAAAACTGTGCCACAGGGAGAAAAGATGGACAATCTGAAATGTAACAGCAATATTACCATAAACATGTGTATTTACAATTTTAGCATTTATCTCAAATGATTTTTATATTATACTCCACTACTAGTTAAGTTATAAGTACTACCACTGAATCGGGTGAAGATAATTCTTCTTTTATAAGAATAAGGTATTTACAGGAAAAAGGTACTCTTTTACCTATTTTTAAAATCAATATCCTTTAGTCTCTCATATAACTGGGAGCTACAAGGCTGGACCGTATTATTTGTAATTCTATCACAAAAGGGTCATAAATTTTCAAATATGCATTCACGTGCATTACACTCCTTCAATAAATGGATCATTAAAACTTACACAGTGCTCAGTTAAAAAACTGCACCCAGTTCTCAGAAATGGTACATTTTACCAAAACCCTGGGAAATCCAAAACCAGCAAATAAGAGATGAAGTTTGGTAACAACACAGGAAAACTAGAAGTCCCACTGGAACATACTTTTTTCCCTATAAATGGCAAGTAATCTTCAGTATTTCAGAGTGAATGCTATTTTATTGTTACTAGCTCTAAGAAGCAGGGTAACTTTGAAATACTGTTTTCCAGGAATTAAGATGGTGAAATAATGTTAACGACTTAACAGAGTACTCATTTATAAATTAAAATAGTTCATCACCTTGTTTTCTAATGCTCTCAGAGCTCATGCTTAATCAGAATCAGATGAATTAATATGGAAATGGAAGGTCTTTGGGGGTGCAGGTGATACAAGAAAATTTGGTGACTCCATAATACCATTTTTTCTTTGGCTATGTACTTAAATTCCTCACCATCACATCACCAGGATCAGTGTTACATGATCAGCAAGTGTTAAACAACAGACCACGAAAACTGGAATTTCTAACTAAATCTGATTGTTAAACTTCAAATATGGTACCTCCCTAAGACAAGGGCTTGCTTTGCAGGAATTTAACCAAGTACTGTGGCTCAAATTTAAAACTCTTCTTACACTCCCTATTTGGATACAATATTCACTTCCTAGACTAACTGGATTCAGTATTTATTCATTCCAAAATCCTTTTGTTAATTTACTATGGTCTGTTAATCAGACATAATGTTTCACACTAGGTTCAGTTGGAAAAAAAAAATTAAAAATCACTATTTTAGAGGTCTACTTCCCAAAGCCTTATACAATACCATCTGCCAAGCCTCCTCTTCCTGACGCTTAAGAATTTCTGAGCATCATTAAACTGTCCCCACAAAGGTCTTGCCAGCTGTTGCAACTTATTTGCATATTTGTTCCACATTCGTCTGAATTTCAAACAGCTACTTTCACCTGAAGCCGTTCTTCACTTTGCAAACCAGTTAATTCCCTAAAATTAGAAAATCATTAAGAAAATGCTGACAGATCATTAACTGTGTGCTGGATAATATTACCAGACCATGGTGACTTCACCTGACACCTCATTTCCATTTCAGAAATCAATTTTCATGCCTCGTGCATTCCCTCTGTTCTTTGTTATATTTTGACACACACATCAAAGTGAGGTGAGATTTTAAAACAGGGTTAGCCAGCAGCAGAGACGTAATCACCAATGGGTGCTTTTAATTTACAGTAAAAGAAAGCAAAATCCTGTACTAGCTTGGAAAATCATCAAATCAATGACTGTTGGGGTTTTTATTAAAAAGAAGGTTTGACACTGATAACAGTTTTAGATGGTTTTCTAAAGATAGGTGATTTATTCTAGGCAACACTCATGAAAACAATCTTTCTCAAGTGGTTTCAGAGTCCTACTGCCCTGACAAAGCAGGCACAAGTACATGTCTCAGTGTAAAGTTATGTCTTCTTAAAGCTTCACATATTCATGTGAATACATTAATATTGTTCATATACTACCACAAAGGTGCTTTGAGCATGAAATGATACAGGACCAAATGTATCCACATGGCTGCTACAGCTGCTACGCAACTGCTGTTGCATTTGCTCCTTTCCCCAGGGCAGTCCATAGCCCCAGAGGAGCCGTCTGCAAATCCCTAATTGCCAGACAACTCCAAATGACACACCTTTCTAGTTGGCCAAATGGTGTTCATCTGGTAAAAGCTGTTTTGAGGATGCAGTTGATCAAGATGAACACACACAAAAAAACCCTCAGAGAGATACCTGCCCCCAGCTTGACACAAGGCACCACCTTGATCCCTCTGTGTGGTGGGAATGGAACAGGGGAGGAATGAAAGGTGGGTATTTAGGAGATGAGAGAAAGCAGAAGGAAAAATTCTGTGTGAACTGGCTCCTCTTGTATATCAACATTTCTGGTGTCAGACGAAAACAGAGACTTGTTCGTGCCAACATCTTCTCTTACACAGGTTAGTGTCCCACAGTACCATGGTGTGAGGTAGGATATGCCAATTTGAAAAATTCCTATGGATATTCTCAGCAAAGTGACAAGCTCTCTAACAGGTAAGATACATTAGGAGACCTGTTAAGTTTGATGAGTTTTCGACTATGCCTTGTCATTTTGCAAGAAGACCCTGTCTGAAGTAAGTACCCCATACACCTCACCTTCTTTCGCTCCCTTTGCAGCAGTAGGAATATTGGATTGACTTTGAAACTTACTTAACAACAAAACAGACAAACAACAACAAAAAAAAAACCCCAAAAAAACCCCAACCCAAAACTAAACAAAACACCACACCACATAAATACAAGGAATCAGAGACTTTCAAATGTAAATCAAACTCCTGGTTCAGTACTTGAAGGAAACCAACCCTTAAGGACAACACCTAAAAATTTTTAAAGAATCAAAATAAAAATCAGTAGAAGAGCATCATAAGCTAACTGCTTGCCTAGTCATTTTTTATTATTTTTTAGAAGGTATGGCTTTGAGGATATGGAGATAAAGATGGCCAATGTTTGCTGGTACACTAGCATTTCAGGCATTTCCACTTTGCAGGAAGGTTTATGAGCTCTTATGGCCAGACATCACTCTCAAGCACAGACATCACAACCTGCTTAACTAGGATAAATAAACGTGGCAGCTGATTTTTCTATGTATTTATTTTTTATGTTGGCTAGCTTGTCTAAGCACCTCCAGTTGTCCACGGTGAAAAATCTCCTGGAATTAACTTTACCATCAGGAGAGTAAAAGACTCAAAAGAACTAATAGACTTGTTGATGCTATGAATTTGTAACACTGGCTCCCGAGGATATGTGAAATTGTGTTGATATAATCAGAGAATAGGGATAATTAGGTTTCTCCACTGGGGAAACCAGAAAGACATTTTCATGGACCACATCAGCAATCAATGGTAATGCTAATGCAGTCTTCTCTAATGATATACAAACCCACTTGCTTACACCATAGAGGAAATGGTGGCTTTTAAGGTTTATGGCAAGTGTGCGGGTTAGAAATTTACTGCTTTAGATGCAACGTATTTTCAGACATAATTTCTTAAACAAAATCCCATTATTCACAGATTTTGAAAACTGCTAATAATACACTCATATGACACTTACTTTTTTCGTAACAGAATAGTAACCAAATCTCTTAGGTACCTAACTGCAAGGAATCAGCTGTGGTTGCCTACCATGCCTGAGATAAATCATTTACCTTGTAACAAGACCTATCATTTGAATAAGAATTGGATGAAATCCTTGTTCTAGGTAGAAATAATCTGGGACAGACTTCACCTGATATTACATGTAACAGCAATGTGATGAATACTCTTCTTGGCAGGGATTTTCTCTTCCTTTTCCCTATTCGGTGGGTGGAAGCTGCCCTGACATCTTACATCCTGGTTTGATTTTAAAGATGGAAAAATAAATAGCAACAATAATCACATACACTAACTTGACCATCAACAATCAATGTCTAAAAATGACTGCTGAGAAATCAGTTCTGGACTTTCTCACGTGCTCAAGCTTGGGTCCATGAAATGCAGTGGATTACTGAAGCGTAGCACTGTGATATCACCAGGACTTTTAAGTTCTGACCTTCTGCTTTCCAACAGCTATTGCTGTTGGAAGAGACCCAGGAGGGCCACCATAATCTAATGTTCCCCAAACCTAATACTTAGCATAGGTTTCAAATGAAGGCAGCATAAAACAACATCTGCTTAAATAACCATCTGTATGGGTGACATAAAAAAATACACATTTACGGAAGGATGTTGGAATGAACGTAAAGTGAGGATTTCTTGTTACTTAGAGGGGATGGTATAGTTATTTCTGCCTTTCAAATCTAACCATATGGCTGAACTTTAAAACAGGGGTTTGAAGGATTGATAATAATAATAATAAAATAATTGTGTTAAGCTTCTTCTCCACCTCCCCACCCCCCTTTTCTTTTTCCTTTGAGAAGACTTCCAGTTTCGCTTTCAGATGCTGAATCAACTGCTGTCCCAACTGATACCGCTAAAGTTGCAGGAAAAAAATGCCTGTGAAGCATTATACCTGGTCATGGATGGTAAGTCCATCTACTTAAGGCTGTTTGTTATTCATAAAGAGACTATTTTCAGTCTTTACTCTGTTATTTTGTTTCTGGTTTGTTTGCTTTTTCCCCTTATCATGAAGAATAAATTGCTACTTTCATTTAGGAGGAAGTAAAAATCATGTTACAAAAGAGCCTGTACTGCAGTGCTAAATGCTAAAACCTACAAACTTTTATGTTAGAATGAAGCACAGAGGCACTTAGCAGAATCCCCGGGGACTGAAAACTGGGGAGCTGAAAATCACCTCACTCCTCTATAAATGTAATAAAGATTTCTTACCTACTCTGTTCTCTAAGTGATTATATGGGCAACTGTGATCAAAGTATATAAATTCACTGAATAAAAAATCTTATTGCGGTATGTTTTTAAGGAACCATAATGTTCCCAGTATTTTCTTCAAGCCTTTGAAGAAGACATACATCAGGGGAGATGCTGAGATCAGAGAAGTGCCCTCACCTTGACACCTCCTCAGAAAAACATCACTCTTTATTTTGCTTCCATGTGTCCCCAGGCTTTGGCAGCCCCCCAAAACAATAACCCCCAATGGCATCCATGTAGCTATGTGCAGGCTCTGACACGTTACTACCAGACAGAGCCCTGCTCTGTGTTCACACCACATCTGCTGCTTTTACAAGACTGAGATGGGAGATCTTTGTGTCAGTTTTATACAGAGATCTAAGAAACAGGAAAGCTGAACTATGCACTTAATTAAATGGGGAGTCTGTGATATAGCAGCTATCAGACCGATGTATTTCTAGATTGAGTCTACTGCCCAACCCCTTCCAAAAAAAATAATCACACAAACTCTTCTGAAAAGCCCTAAACCCTTTAAATATGCCTCCAAACACCAAAAGTAACAGATCAGACTCCAATATTCCCTCCTCACCTTGCAGAAATGCATGCATCATCCTTTTTGTCCACAGTCACAAATGGGAATGATTTAAGATGCTCCTTAGCCCCATAAATCTATACCTTTTTGCCTCTAATTCTGTACGTGTACAGAGCTAGCAACACCATTTTCCTATGCTCAACCACAGACTTCGACTGCAGAGTTGCAAGATTATAACTTTATTGTAGACGGTGATAATAGAAGAATCAGAGATGAGGGCTGAGATACCTGCTGTAAGAGAAATAATAACAACCAATACAGAACATGACTGGAAAACTAACAAGCTTTGTGCATATACCTTCTCTTAACGTTTGCTCAAGTGTGAAAAGGCTGTGATGATACCATAATTGTTAATACTTAAAATAACCACCTTTCTTATAGGTAGTCCCTTTTATTATCCTCATGGGCCATCTATGTATGGCCACAAGCATTTCAAAATAGGAGCAACTGGGAACAAAACAAAGGTAGGTGCTTTAAAACTATTTAGAATAGATAATTTGGCTCAAATTTTGAAAAACAGTTAATGGATTTAAAAGCAAACAAACAAAAAAACCAAACCAACCAACCAACCAACCAAACAAACAAAAAACCATCACACTTTAAAGGTACATTTTGCCCCATTTATGAAAAACCACCTTTCTCCCACTAGAGCTACATGCTACTGCCTGATGCACACGTGAAAACAGTGCTCTACAAATTTTGTGGCTTCCAGGAGCAGGCCTTGAAAAACAAAACCAGTCTGGGAGCGTATCGGACCAGACTGATTTTGCAGCCTTTTTTCTGTGTCCACCGGAACATGAAGAATGAGAAGAGGTGATACTGGAAATTGCTTTATTACAGCTGGCCAGCCTCAAGCACCTTTTCAGTCAGCAGCTGCATCTACAACAGAAAAGCAAGGGGTGAAGACCGTGCACCTCTGCTAAAGCAGAAGAGCCATCAGCTTTGGGGGTGTGCAGCCATCATGCCCTTCCACGGTAGCACAGGCAAAGTGGTATCACTGGAAAAAACTGCTGTGAACGGTAAAAAATGCCTTTTCAAACTTTGCCCATGGCAAACAAATTACTTCTCAGGTGGCGTGGAACAAATGGAATACAGCAACACAGGGATGCTCTTCCTTGTTCAGCAGCGTGTAAAGATCCCAGGAGCTGCACAAACCATTCCCACTCCATAAAGATGATTACTTTGTTGGGGGACTCAATTCTCCCTGCTTCTCTCTAATCGCAAGGAACATTTTTTATTATCTCCTGCACAACCTCAACACCGTGTCTTAACAGCAGAGCTCTTCTCATAATGTCTCTCAATCCTGACTACAGTGACTGAACCAGGGCTCATAAAAGTCAATAGGAAACTTTGCCTTTGACTTTAATGGGCATTTAATAAAAAAAAATCTCCCAGAAAGACACTTCTCCCATTTCTTCCCCATGCAATCTGTGCTCCAGAGCTATCACTTTGTCACTATCAACACAGAGTTTTTCAAAGAGGCAGCCAGAGACCTAAGTAATGCTCACTGTGCCATCTACATCAAGACAAGGAACAAGAGAGCTCTGCAACACAGCTCATGCCCTTGCCAGGAGAAACGTGGATGAATAGTATTATACAAAGACAACAGTATTTCCTCTCTAAATTTGGGGGTGGCTAGAGTGAATGTGTCAAGATGAGCAAAAATGAGCTGTGGACTTCGCAGCTTTTCCCTGTGTTAAAATTTCTTTGCTTTCCCTCATGTCAGGTCACTGTCATCTTTTTTAGGAAGGTTTCAGCCAATGGGACTCCCATCATTAAAGGGAAGTTAATTTGTCATCTCATATTCTAGAGATGGATTATTTAAAATGTTTTGGTATGCTCACACTTGTATCACAAGGATGTGGTATCTTCAAGAGGCAGGCTTTCTCTCTGAGATACCTCTGTCACCAAAAGTCTGCCCAAATTATAGTAGTAAGCTTTGAAAAACAGGGATACCCTGTTGTAGAGGCTTAGAAATTTGACATCTAAAAAATACAACTATTTCATCTGCTTTGGCTGGAAGAAAGAAGGATTCCCCATGACAAAAGCAGTCAGGAAAGATGTGTGGACTGGCCCAAAAGTGGGTAGAATGGGATTATCTGTATGCGCTAGAACCTACACTCCATCAGAAAGTTTCCAAGTCCCTCACTTTTTGCTCTCAGGAAGTATTACAAGAGGCCCTGTAAATGTATCTTCTCTTTTTGCTACTGGGATAACACCAAACATTATTCACTACCCATTCAAAAGCCAGTCTGATGGACCACCTGCTCATGAAGCTCATTTGATGCCATATGATGGCATTTCTGCTTTGATTCGATTTGACTTGCTACGAAACTTGGGTAGTGAGAGAAAACCTACAGTAAGAAACACAGTACTGCAAAATCAGAGGGCTACTTTAAGGAAAAATGTACACGCATCATTAACTCCTTGGTGAATACATACCACGGTACTACACTTAAGAGTGCATAAGACCTCTCCCGCATCTCCCACCTTACTCCAGAGGTCTCAACAAAACCAGTACATGTAACAATTTAAGTAAATACTAAATCAAAAGCAAGTGCCAAAGGTACAATAATTAGGTATTCTCAAACTTCTGAGGTCTCTGGTTTTACAATTCCAATTGCATTTTTGTACTCCCAATTTTTATTTGCAATACAGAAATTTTGTAAACTATGTTATATCCTGGCTATTGAGTATTTGTCTGTGTGTGGTCAGGTGAAAGTTATTTTCAGGTCCCTCCAAATTAAAACAAAACAAACAAACAAAAAAACAACATACCCAAAACACATCAAAGAAGGGTATTACATGGAGAAGTGGAAGGATTTTTTCCAGAAACCATGAAGAAAATGGTACTGAAAGGAGGAAAAGTATAATTTCAGAAGCAATTATTGTCCATTGTCAGTGATTAAGTAAAGCTACAGTTACCAGCATCATTTTTTCGGAAAACAAGAGAAAAGCTGGACTCAATGAGACAGATTTAGTTTAATACTACTAACATAAACCCACATTTTACTGAAGTTAGGAAGCATGAAAATTAAAGTCACTAAAGTACTGTACGAACACTAACAAATTATCTCATCTTTATCAAAACCAAACAACACAGAAAGAGGGGGCTGGCCAAAAACAACCATGAGCACAGAGCACGGAGCCAGGAGAAGAGCTTAAGAGATTCATATTCAGTCTAGAAGATCATCCTTTATCACTCTGCAAGGAATCACTGCTTGGAAAGCTGTTCCCAACTAAAACAAAATCATGCAAAATCTTCCTGCCAGCAGTCTTTACAAACTCACATACATAAATGAAGAGACCTAATAAAGGCTACTACATTTCTGGTTAAAACCTGCAATGTGCTCAGTACAAATACATCCAAGTCTGCAGTTTGACACCAAAATTCATAGAGAACAAAGGAGTAATGATAGAGTCTGATATTCTGAATTTCTAAAGCTAAACTTAGAGGATGAACTCGCACACAGCCACAGGAACTACTCTGAGATCTCTTCGCAACGACAGATTCTAGCATTGCTCATCACCATTGTGGTGGCTGGACACAGAGCTAGCATGTAAGGAGTCTGTGCTATACTGTGTTGGTTTCCAGTTAAAGTAACATATGTTTTGAGCTCAACCTCTGAAGCCTGCTCAGCAGCTAGGGCACTATCAGACCTATTCAATTCTGGACCATAGGTGCTGAAGACATCTCATTAGGATAACTTATCCAGAAGTACAGAGGTAGGTTTCTCCAGGAGGTGATTTATGCATCCTTTTTAGCCACCTTCACCTCTCCAGTGACTGTACAGGGAGGCTGAAGTTGAATGATATCCTCTATCATGTCTACACATACATTGTATCACTTAATTGCTGTCAGAGATAAAGTATTGCTGTAATATGGAAAGCTACATGAAGAGGTAGCATGGTGGCAATCACGCAGTGTGTCTATTCCTTTTACCAGCGAACAATCCCCTACACAAAAAACTTTGGAGATACCAAAATAGCTCTTACTGAGGTACAAAGGAAATAATAAATTTGATCGATGGCTGGTGATAAAAAAAAAAAAAAAATGGTGACAGCACTGAAAATGCTGCAAAGCTAAAGACCAAAACCTGCTACTTGATTCCAGCCGTGCCTATCAGAATGGGAAAAAAATGAGAGCAGTGAGAAGTAAATTGGAGAAAACATTGTTCCAAGGAACAGGAATGCTCCTGATGACACCTACCCTCTTATTTACGACCTCCCACTACTGCAACAGAGACAGAGAAGGAGAGGAGAGAGGCCAAGTCAAAGCCAAGGATACAATTTTCAGGTCAGCACATAAACAAAAAACAGTGCAAATTTCACCAGAAGACCACACCAGGGAGTCTGCAGAAACAATTTCTTGCAGCTGTGCTACTGCAAGAGTAACATTAAGCACGTTGTTCTCTTACAATATATATAAACAGAGGAGTAATATGCTGCTGATACCATGTTCACATTTGGATAAATCATAAATCACCTTTTGAAATAGCTCCTCTTGAGATGAATAAAAAATACTGAAATTATCCAAGCTCATCAGGATTTTTGATCTGTGTAAATGTTAGGCACGAAGTCATGACCCCCCGAGTCCTTCAGCAAAAGTAATACTACAAAACATGGTCCCACTCTAACAGCAGTCAGCATTTACAGAAGCAGCAGCTGATGCCAACTACCTGGCATCTCACTTGGCTGGCTAATAAAAAGATGGCAAAACCACCCATGAAAACAGGGGTCCACACAGACTTCAGGTGTAAAAAAATCTTACACCTGAAGAAGCGAGTCAGTGGCTGCCACTGACCAATGCCTGGCTCTTCCAAGATCATTTCATTCTGTTCCGTATTGCCTCAAAGCCAGCTGTTGTCATATGGGGGTTATCTAAGCCATTCTGATTTAAAGATGTAAAACCCTAACTAATTTTAATTCTGTGACTTGGGAAATTTGGTAAGAAAATGATAAAGCTTAAAATATCACATTAAAATCATATAAAATCAAGGATAGCGAGTCAATCTCCAAAATTAGTTTGCATTTTTCTTAAACCATGGTAGACAAAATTGGCCCTTACCCTCAGTAACAGTAGGAAACCTTCCACGTACTCTCCAGGCATTTTATGAAAAACGAAGCAGCTCCAAAAGACATTAAAGGAGTAGCTGATTAACATGGATTTTTGTTTTTATTTCTAGGATAATGTTCTTTCTATTGCAGGCCATTTGTTTTGCGTAACCAACTTACCTTGCAAATAGATGAGGTTTCAGCGTGCTATTCCAAAAGGCAAATAATAAATGAACATTAATTTCTAACTGACAGGATGTACTGTGGCTTTTAGCAGTACTTTTTATTAGATCTGGGAAATAAAAATGCTAATCATACTATCATAAAGAAATCAGTAGATGAGCTTTAAAAAATTATCCACCTTTTAACACATTTCAGGACTGCATTTCACATCACAAATTCATCTGAAAACTTCTATCCACTTCAGGATGTTTAGCCTTTCTTTAGAAAAATCCATTAGGAAATGATGTAATGAAAATAAAATTCCTAAGACTTTCGGTATCTAGGTTCTCTCCATCTATTTTCAAGTGTTTCTTATAATGCAAACAATTTTTCTAGATTTGGCTCTGTATTTTCTCACCAACAGCTAACTTCAGCAAGATGGGAAGCAACAGCTTGTTGTCACTACACCCTTGAGCTGTTTGGAAATGTTCAGAAATAGGGCATTTTTTTTTCCTAAAGTGATAAGCAGTTAAAATTTGAGAGAGAAAACAGGAATAGTTAGGGAATTAATTTAGAGATGCAGGAGAAAAGAACTGGTCTCTGTGTCTTGCTAGAAAATTTACCATGTACAAGCAAAGGCCCTTTCATTCGTGCAGTATGCCCATCATAAACCCCACCCACAATGTGAGATAGCTCAGTCCATCACACAAAGAGTAAGATTGCTTACCTGATGCATCTTTCACTTAAAAAAATTATCTCTTTTTTTCCTTAGAGTAGCTCCTAGAGTTTCTGTTGAAATTGTGTTCTCCTGTTCTATTTTGGGATAATAAACCCACAACAATTCATTTCTATTCCATTTACTCTGCATGATACTGAGAAGCTTAAACCCATACATCTTAGAAGCAAATTAAGTTCAGCTTCATAATAATGAAGGTTGGCTTCTCAACTCTCTATCCTGTGAGCTGTGAGTGATGGGCTGTTTGTCTGCATTGCACTGAGGCTGCCTTCCCAGCCAACAGAAAGCTTGATCTGGTGACATCTGTGATGTGTGGTAAAGCATATGATCCCCTCCCAAGCTTTCCTCACCTCTGGGTCATTCCTATCACCTCTAGATGTGGATTCTCAAGTGCTTAATACATGGCAATGTACATTACTACTTCTCTCTCTGGTGTGGGGCTTAGGGGGTTTCTGCCTTCCCTTTGCCAACCTGTTTTCACAAAGCTTGGAAGAACTATATACCATTGAGAATGACTGATCTCTCAGTCTTTCTGGTGTTGTTGTCTAGGGACTTCAAAAGTGATTTCCAGACTGATGCTGAGCTGGTACACAAAGCAACACACTTGCCATGACTCCCTGCCAAGACCACTGCAGGCAAACAAGTGGAGATGCTGTTGGTCTTTTACATCTTGACCTTCTTTTTCAAACACTTCAGTGATCAGCAATGATATCAAGGACCTGGCCCCTACAGAATCAATTAGCCTTTATAATTAAAAAGTGGAATAGTATGTGCAAAACACAAAGATCCCTTTCAAAACACTGCACTATGAAGCGCAAGCTTTTTCCTACCTGAAAAAACATTATTGCCACATTCATGTTGAAGGATGTTGCACCTCAACACTTGGAAACTTCAGCCTGATGTAACATGAAATGAGCCCAGACAAAACTCCCAGCTGCCTCTACTCCCAAGTGCTGTGAGCCACCCCCAAAACAAACAAACAAGCAAACCAAAAAAGAGCAATCAGGGTCAAGGAGTCTTCTCCCACACTCAAAAATACCTCCCCACATACCCCCCCCCCCCCAGCTAAGAGTGGACATCTGTGAGTTCATACAGCGATGCCTCTCCATCCAGACACGTGCTGCCTTTCAGTGCCTGTCATGACTTCTCAATTAAAACATCAGCTGAGCTGGAAGGTAGTAAAACGGGTGCAAAATACATGGAAACGTCAACTACAGCTTTCTCCACGCATATTCATAAATAAAACCAGCTGAGCTTGGAGGTTATGCTGCCTTACACTGTCCCCTCATCCTAAAGAATTAACATACAAATTAAGTTAGTTTACCTTCATTCCATGTCTCACAATTTATATGATCCATTATTTCTCATGTTCCTTTTAAAAGCACACAAATGACAAATCAGTTGTACAGCAAGTAATAAGTGACAGAGTGGAAACAGAAAAGGAAGCATTTTCTGCAATACATTTAGAAAATGGACCTTTAATGAAAAAGAAAAGATTCTATCATAGAGTTTCAGTGACTTAATTTTTTCGCTTTTATTGGGGTTTTTGTTTTATTTTGAACTTCCTAAGCTGTAGATTAACTCCCCATTGTTCTTTCTGCAAAACTAATAACATCAGAAAAGCTTCAAACAGTAGCAATAGAGCAGTGAGGAGCAACAAGAGCAAAATTACTGAAATTAATCAAAAAATAAGCCATCTGGTATTATAACACAAGTGTGCAAAGCAGTGGTTATAATTCAATAATTTCACTAAGACAGGAAAACCTGGAAAGCCAAGCTGCACAATATGAAAGCAGAAAATATGTAGGGGTGTGAAACAGTAAATGTGTAGGGTTTGGGGTTTTGGGGGAGCACCAGCCTACCTAGCAGTCAGCTTGTCACTTGGGGAAAGAAATGCCTGGATTTGTAAGTCCCTGTTTCCTCTGGGAGACCTGGTCCCCAAAAAAACAAACCCAAAGCTCCTGAGAGCTGCAAAGCAGTAGCACTGGAGGGAATTGCAGGGTATACCAAAGATGGAGGCAAACATATGCAAGAGATGACACTGAGTCAACATCAGACTTCACCATTCCCGCTTGCTTTTATCTATTAACCTTCAAACTGAAAATAAGCAGTATTATTCTAGGAGTGAGAGGTCTCATAGATATTGTCACTGTGCCTACCACTGTCAGAAAGGATACAGGCTCCCCTCCTATCTCGTTTCCTTCCAGCGTAATCAGCGGACCTTAGTCAAGAGATAGTATTGGTCTGCACTTACCAACCATGTTTATATGCTTGTGCAAAATACAGACATTTTATATGTAGATATAAAACAGGAGGTTCCAAATACTGAAAGGTTTCCCATTGAGATGCAACCACTGTCTTACTGGGTGAAAAAAAGCGTGTTATCTTATAGCAGGTTCACAGTTTGCTCAGAGGCAGCAGACAAATATTTAATTAAAACACTGAGGAAATGTTTAATTAACAGACTCTGTTTCTAATTAGGACTGGAGATGACACGAAGGCAGTCAACAGTCCAAGTGAAAAGTCACCAAACTTCCTGCTACAGAAGTGGTGAATCAATAGCCTTGGCACCAGGGCAGAGCCCCAATGCAGTGCTAGCAGATCACATATAACTCTTGGGTTTAGAGCTGTTTTGATATCACATCAAATTAAGCAAATAAAATAACAAAACACATGACACATTAGTTATGTCTATTTTACACAAAACAGGGGTCACCGTTTAGTTGATTTGTTCTGCCCACTGAGGGTGGTCAATGATGCAATATCACATACCAGTGTCTGCCACAGTGCCACACGTCTGAACCCCGATGTCACAGGGCATAAAACATAATGCATGTGAGGCTCTTACAAAGCGCACATGACTGTGAGGCCTACACCACTGAGGGTGTAAGAGAAAAAATAAAAACACACAGAGAAAGAAAATTTCATCTTAAAATGCACAAAAATTATGCACAATCACCATTGCTGCTCCAGTTAATAGGAGTGTGAATGATTGCATAGCCACAACATCTAAGAAACCCAAAAGCAGCCCTGGAAAATCTTTTTCAACTAAAAAAAAAATATAATATTTTCAGATTAATCACGCCAAAATTTTGATAGCAAATCCCACAAATATGTCAGTGATACAGCCCCTTCAATTAAAACCCAATTTCATTAGCCATGATTTTTAGCAGATGAAGAGACAAGCTAGGTTTCCCACCTATATTCCTTTCCTTCCTTAAAAGCAAGAACAGTGTGTTAAGAACTACAGTTATAAAAGCATCTATTTACTATGCTTAGTGAGAGTATCCAAACCAGGTATTAACTACAATATCATACTGTTTGGTTTTGAAGTCCTATGGATGCATTTAACCCTTCAATTCCTAATAAAGTCCATGAGATTCCTGCTCCTAAATCTCACAAACTCTTCTGATATCCTATGGATTCTAGCTGTTCTTGTATAAAAGTTAATTCATACTGAAAAAAGAAATCATACAAAGCAATTCAGAAATGAATTATGAATCGACACCCCTCTTCAATTATCAGTATGCAAGGAATTTCCTTGCAGAGTGCACTCACCCATTTAAGCTACATGCACTGTGATGCAGGAAAATAATTATCCACTTAACTTACCCATTTCTAACTAGCTTCAAAGAGGACAATTACTGTAATCAGGAGTTAGGAGAGGAGGCAAGGCCAGGAACAGTGGATGAGAGCAGCTGCACAGGAGACATGGTAAGGGCTGGTGCAGGAGCAGGTACTCAGATGAAGCGACACTAGCACAGGGCAGCAGAGGAGGAACCACGGTGGCTGTTGTCAGTGCATGAGAAGATTTTGGGTTAGGTCTGGGCAAGAGCAGTAGCCCCGGACTTCACTGATCTCAGATGCTGCACTGAAAGATTTGCTTTCAGGAAAGCTGGACGGAAAGGGTAGCTCTGTTGAGCGTGGAGGGCTGGGGAAAAGCAGCACAGGAGAGGGACTTCAGGGTCAGCTCATACACAAAGCCTCCACTCCCCCTCTTTGATAAGGAGGAGACCTACCTACCCTATTATTTTGCCTTCATCACACTGTAGCTCAGAGAAAGCTGTTCAAATGGCAACGCATCACTGTAGGTCTGCTGTATGTTATCCAGCAATCCCTTAGCAATGACAGAAGGGTAAGAAAGTGCTCATTTCAGGCAGTACAGTACAGTTCCAATTGCAAATAAAATGTATTTTCAATATGTTACAATAATTCTATGAATTACTCTCCTTCAGAGCAGGACATATACTCAGTATTTTTCATATTGCAATCATTTCTTTAAAGAAAAAGAAAACAATTTTATTTTTTTCTGGAAAAAGTAGGCTTTTAAAAAATGAAATATCTGAAAACTCTATTTAAAGATTAGTCTCATGTACTTTTTTGGACTATCCTAATAATATCTTCTAGGTTTCTGTGGCTAGAGCTCTCCTTTCTTCTGGAAAAATTAAATTATTCCTCTCCTCGCATAACCTCAGTATTTGGTGCTAATCTGCTAATCCAGTAATCTCCCATGCACCCACTGCTCATATTCTGTTGCTGCCAGAGGAGGCCTGCAAAACCTGGAATCAGAGACTGGGTATTGACCAAGGGTTTGAGCCTCACCCATACAGCTCACAAGAATTAGATAACAAGCATATCAAACGGGAAAATGACAGCATACAGTAAATGTTCTAGAAATTCAAAAGCCATCTGGAAATAAATTAAGAATTTATCAGAATAAAATGTTCGCTGTGGAGGCATTTGTAACGGCATCTGTAATGCTACTTGCATAAGCTCCCTTTTTTTCCATTAGCTTGGGTAATGTACAATTCATGAGTCGTATTGGCACCTCATTATCCAATTAAAATTACTCATTTTTAACAAAGAAATAATGTTGGAAAGGGAATGATTACGCTAATGATTAATTCTGGCTACTCATATATGAAATAGCTTTGCAATTAATTTGGGGAGGTTTGCATGTTTTAAGTTCCTCAGCATGATTACGACAAGCTGCATCACTGGGTCTTACAGTTCTCCTCTCTAATTAATTTGTTAATGTAAGCACAAGAGGAATCACCCCTAGAAAACAAGAGGCACTGCCAGATAATGAGAGGGGTTTGTTGTTTTTTTTAAGAAAAAAACCAAAACATTCAGGAATAGTTTACTGACATGTTTTCCATAGTCAACAAGAGGGTTCTTTACTCTTTTTTGGGCAGCAGACCTACCCCCTACTTCCGTGGCATTACTGGAAAGAGTAACACATTGTATCTGATCAGTTAATTAAGTGGTTTGATTTAATAATAACATACTCATTCAACTTAAGAACCACCCAGCAAATAATTTCCTAGGTGTTAGTTAATCTCTGGAAATTGCATATTTAGATCAAGGCTGTATTCTTTTAATAAATTCAGTGTGAGATCCTTATGAATCACTTGGAGGGAAAGGCACTGGTAATTGAGAGTAGATGTCTACAGACATGATTCTCTGGTTTACTTCCCTTATTTTTGTTTAACTCCTTACTTAGATCCCCTTTCTCTCTCCTAGGGTTAGCATTTTGCATCCTTGGCCAGAATGAGCCGGGAGAGAATCTATTTCCATCCCCCCAAATGACACCCAAGCTTTGCCCTGAGTGTGCACCAGGACCCTCCAAACATGTCCCAGAGGCATGTATAATGTAAAAAGCCCATTTTCATGGCACTTGGCCATTCTCAATGAGCCACAGCAACTGTGAAATATTACTCTGGAGCCAAAGCTAACGGAGACCTGATGCAGTTCTCCCTTTTGGCCTGCATTAACAGTAATTATCATTTGTGTACCACCAATTTTTACAACTTCTTTGAGAGCCATCTCTCAGCAGCGTATCCTCTCCTCTTCAAAAGGTATTAATTACAGGGTACAGGCCACACTTTGCCTCTCAGCTCATGGCGGAAGGACAAAAAGCACACTGTAGTGTGCCTGCCCTCAGGCCAGCCCAGGGCTCACCCTTGCTCCACAGAGGGGTGAGGGAGTGGAAAATGGAAACAGTCAGTGTTTCCCCAGGCTCCCTGGTCACCAGGTGTTGCCACCTGCAGGTTGGGTTACTGACAACGTGATCTACAGCCCAGCCAACACTTAAGCACCTTCAAAACCTGAAGATAAAAGATTTTTTTTGCTATTTTGAAGGTTCGACATTGGCTCTTGTCCGCAAGGCCAAGACTGGGGTGGCCAAGGATGTTAATCCTCCTATAGAGTAGGTGGGAACATAACTGCAGCAAACTTAGACATCTCAGCAAGCTCCGGTGGAGAAAGATAGGCCAAATACCTCCACAGCACTGCCAAAAATTATTTGACTGCTATGACAAACTGGAAATCACACACATTTTCCCTGGTGATGCTTTGAAAACCAGGCAGAAGAGATTTTGGAGGGTGAAAGTCCCATATCCCTGGTTGGGCTGGAAGTAATGGTGTGTTCCTCACACCCACTCCTTGAATATCAGTATAGGCCACAGTCAATGAAGACAAAGACAGCGCTGTGATGCAAAGCCACCACTTGAGAAGGCATAGCAGAAGCCACCTCCATGCATGCCTGCCATGTGTCCCCAGACACACTGCCACAGCTGCTGCCACGTGACTCTGAGAAACTCACTGTGTAGCAGTAAAAACAGCTGCAATTTATAGCAAAAGCTATCACCGGAGGACAAACTTTTCACAAGCAATGATGGGTATTTCACAATGTGGCATAAATGCTCTTACAAGCAATGCAATTGGAGATGTAGGGCCCTGCATCAGTTTTTAGCCTACTGGGAGAAGGTCCTGTTACTGGGACATTTTTCACCGTTAGCAAATCACCATTTGTATGACTTCCAAGTGCTTTAAGCAAATAGGCACCATCTTGAAGGACTTCATGACCTGGTCTATTAGCTTTTTAATCTCTAGTTTGCTTGTGATGGCCCCCGTCCATTGCTGGTTTGTTCTGCAGAGCCTTCTCCAAGAAACTTCATTGTGAATAATCTCCCTTGTCCCATGGCATTCAATACAATTAATCAATGTGTTCTAAGTGTTGTCTGTTAACAGTATACTGATGTTAACTTTATGCGAATAATCTCAGCGGTTTTTAATTTCCCCTTTTTACAGTTCAGACATATCACTTACCATTAATTTCCCCTACCAAGCATTCACATCTTTCACCTTCTATTTCATATTAAAGACATGTGAAAACCGCTGAGTTTGGTAAAAGCTACTCTATCCCTTTCCCCCTGGCTCCCATTGATCTTAGGCTATCTAAAATGCAGTATGACTTCAATACCAAGAAGGTTGATGCCATATTCACTGCAGTGTAGGTCACCTAATCAAAGCTATTTGCCACCAGAAAAGTGGTACCCAACTCCAAACCTCACCCTCTGCACAGACATGCTGTTTATTTTCTGTAATGCACCCTGTTTCAGCACTAAGGGGGGGAAAAACAACAGTTGTTTTGTCATGCTGCTTAACACACAGATACCTTAATTTCTTTTTCCTCTAGCAATCGCTCTCAACACAACACTCAGTTGTGGATCAGGCTCATCAACCAACCAGCACCTTCCTCGATAAACCAACCCAAGGGTGTGAAAACCCAGATTAGCAGGTTTACCTCTCCCAGCAGCAATGCATTTCTGAGATATGTTATACTACAGCTTTGACTACTCAACAAAATCACACTGAAAACAATCCAAGAGCTAATTAAATCAAGTCAAAGGCAGAACAACTACAGTTTACAGGCTCCAGGCTGACAAGAAAGGTGGCTCTGCATTAAGGAGTAACATACCCACCACCCTAACAGCTCTTTATCCATACACAAAAATGAGCTCACAGGGATTGCAGGTATAGAAACACATGGGGGAAAAGCAAAGATACTTACTGCCAACCACCTGCTGCAGAAGGGAGAGAAGAACCACGGGGATGCCATGTCATGAGCCACCCGCTCTCCTCTGATGTATAAATAATTTGTGGGCTAAAGGGAAATGCATGTCAGCCAGTCGCAGGTTTTATTCGACAACAGCAATCAGCCAGGAATGGGAAAGGCTGATGTGAAGATACAGGACGTGTACTGTAGAAGTTGCTAAATGACAGTTATATTTAGAAAAATGTAACCTAATAGCAATCAGATACTGCTGATATTTCTGACATCCATCATCTATCTTATGCTTTCAGAGCCTGCCTCATGATGTAAAGCAAAATTACTTTTGCATTCACTTTGCATTTGTGATCACAGCTGTCAAACCCCTGAAGTATGAACACTGACTTTTTTCAGAGAGGCAACCAATTAATTTTTACACCAGTTGAGAAGTTTGGAAATGGAGTTACAAAGCATTTAATGATCAAAGAAAACAGTGAATAATATAAATAGAGATGTCCTTCCACCCCCCATTGCCCTATTCACACACTCTCTAATAAAATAGTCTCCAGACCACCCCATGCATTACTTCCATTTTCATTGGGAAAAGCACAGTTATTACATTCACCACAAGCAGTAACTGAAACAGACTGAAATGGACAAGAGCTGCCTTCATGAAAGCACCACTAAAAAACCTTCCCATCAAAAAAAATGAGACAGGCTTTTCTCACTCTAATTCTTCCATCCCACAATTTCCATAACTTATGTTTTTATTTAATGTTATGGTCATAATAATATCACTCAGCAAAAGACCACCACTTGCTGCTCATACTGTAAAAAAGGGGAGAAAAGGTGCCACTTGTTGCCAGTAGAGTCTAATATTGCCAGCACCACAAGTGAAATGTGATGTGCCAGTTCAATGACAAGAGTCCAAATTCTTTACAAATACTACTTCTCTGGAACAAACACATGACTGCAAATAAAAAATAAAACTGTGCTTGTTTTATTGATTTTTTAATATTGATATTGATTTGTTAATTTTTATTATTTAATTTGTTAATTGATTTATTAATAATACTGCTCTTCAAAATAACTACTAGAATGACATAACGATAGTAAATCAGTGGTACGTTTAGTTTGCTGACTGCATTAATGCATTTTTTCTTTTGGAATTATTTCCTTTTAGGAAAAAAACTAATGTTTCCTTTGAGGGTAATATTCCTGTGGAAAAGTTGCCTTTCCATTTTAAAGCTCATCTTTGACATAAGGGATTGACTCATCCACATCTGTCCGCAGGATCTGAGTGAATGCCACCCAGGAGACATTTGCTCAAAAATGTAAGCATCAGTTTTCCTATTGTACTTCTTTGGTTTAAAAAATATTTATCTTTCATGTATAGGAAATATCTTACCCATCTGATCATTGAAAATAAGAAATCAAAGAGCCATCCTCACCTCTACCTTTCAACAGGATACAAGGCATTTTCCCCTAAATATAAGTATCATGATTGTAAATCTTTCCCAAGACTTTCTTTCAGAACAGTGAACTTGAGAGTCAAATTCAGAAAAGCTGGGAAATCCCCATGCTGTGGTTTTTCTGCTGAAATCATCAGTTCTCTTTATATGCAGATGAAGCAGAACCACCACCTTCAGGACTGCAAGTGGTTTCTGTTCCCTGGAGTACTGCACATAAATGAAAGCTGGTCCCAGGAGGATATACCTGCAATATGAAAACCGTGGAAGAAGGAAAGCGAGTTGAGAGCAGTTTTTGAAACCTGTATTAAGTAACAAAAGCTTTATGGGGCTTTCCACCCTCTCATACATCTCCTTTACAAAATAAAACACAGATTACTTCTGTTATTTGATATGTCAGATAGCAAAAGGAATACATATCTGTATTTTGACTGTTTTAGGCTTTAGGTTTTGGTACTCATCACAGTAGAAGGAGATTATACATTTCATTTTCTACTATGTGAAAATCCACTATGATTTTATGTGATAACACGCTAAAAATTCTAAATGAGCAGGATATAGCCCAATGACTCACCAAGTGGCTGATTCTCCACTGCAAGTCCAGTGTGCCCCATGGTGGACCTTCAGTCCTGATGCCCAGGACCGTAACATGGCCACATCATCACTGGAGCTGAGTGCAAGACTTTCTTGGTTTCAGCTGAGATGGAGTTAATTATCTTCTTAAGAGCTAGCACGTGCTGTGTTTTAGCTTTGATGTGAGAACAACGTTGATAACACACTGATGTTTTAGTTGCTGCCAGGTAATGTTTATGCTAAGTCAAAGACTTTACAGTTTCTCAGGCCCTGCCAGTGAGAGGGCTGGAGGGGCACAAGGAATAGGGAGGGGACACAGCCAGGACAGCTGACACAAACTAGCCAAAGAGGTATTCCATACCATGGGACATCACGCCTGGTACATATACCTGGGGGGTTGGCCAGGGTGTGCAGATTGTTGCTCAGGGACTGACTGGCTGGGCGGGTGATAAGCCGTTGCATTGTGCACCACGTGTTTCTTTCTTCCTTTCCCTCTGGATTTTATTCTTTCTTTCCTCCTTTTAATTATAACTGTTATTGTAATCATTATTATTACTGTTCTTTCATTATTATTTTTTTCAATTACTAAATTGTTCTTATCTCAGCCCTCGAGTTTTACACTCCTTTCCAATTCTCCTCCCCATCCCTCTGGGTGAGGGCGGAGTGAGCGAGTGGCTGCATGGTAGTTAATTACCAGCTAGGGTTAAACTACGACAGAGACCCAAGCACTCACCACTGTCTTTGGCTAAGTAAACTTCATGAGAGATGAAGCTGAAATTGCTGCACAGAGCTGAAACTGCAGAACACAAGGTAGCAGCTGAGTCAAAACTCATGGATCGTCAGGGAGCAAAGAGCTGCAACGTTCAGATGGGACACAAGGACAACAGGAACTCCAAACAAGAATTCTGCTCCATTCCATCTTCTGTTTATGGTAATTTTACTGTAGCATCCCACTGGAAATACTTATCTGTGGCTGACAAATCGCATTTCCGTACACACCAGTAAGTGCACTGGGGACCGCAACAGGCAGTGGTGGACCCTCTGAGTCCACATGTCCCACTGCAAGAGTTCACTGGGGGAATGCCCATCTCCCAAGGGGTTTTAGAGCCACACTCCTATTCAGGATTTGAGTTTCTTTTCTCATAAGTTCCAAAAAGGCACATGCTTCAGGACTGCTTCAGAAGTAACTGCTTCTTATCCTAATTCCTTGGTCTCTTAGGAAGGAGCCATGTTATGTGACTACAGGTCTAGGTATTCCAGTTATCATTCCTTCATTCACATACATATATCTCTAAAAGGAGAACAGATAAAACTAGTAATAAAAGTCAAGAAAATAACCAGCTCGTCCACCATGTGAAAGATCAGCCACAGGCCTCCAGATGCTCTGGCAAATAAAGAGTATGCTAAAACGAACTGTGAAAGATATAAGTAAATAAAGGCAGGGAAGCTCTCAAACCCTAGAGTATCTGTTGTACTAGTATCATGAGGTCCCAAGTTAGCCCTATTTCTCTGGTCTCATTTTACAGCTTATCTGTCAGCAACATAAAATCATCAAAATCACTCTGGGGCTTGAAAGTCAGGCTGGATTCTTGCTCATTGTCTGCAGTCTATTCGGCTCACAGCAGTTATTCCAGCAGTTGCTAAAAATATCTAGTTTGTCATCCCAAAAATGAATCACTTCAATAATATTTAAAGATACTAAACAAAACACTAAAAATTTAGGCAAGCACACAAGTTTGCATGTATGCAGAGAAAGCTGACCTATTAAGAAAGCACATTTTCAACCTTAATATAAAGCATGGAGAATATTAATTCTCACACTAATGGAATAATTTACATGACCATCTCCATTCCTTTTTTTGGTCTCACATCTTCAGTTCTCTTAGTTTTCTCACAGTATACCATTTCTACTGCTGCAAATGTATGGCACAAAAGCATTTACAAAATAGTAACCAACTGTGCTTGTACTTCAACGTATTTTCTTTTGAATTAATTCACCTACATTTCAGAATGAGAAAACAAGTTTGCCAATGCATATGCACATGGAAAACAAACTAAAAGATGTTTTTCATTTATTTAATCCATGTAGTCTGGAACGGACCTCTGGTGGTCCCTGGTCAAGCACCCTCCAAAGCAAGTCCATGTTGCTTAGGGCTTTGGCCAGTCCAGTTTTTACTATCCCCAATGATGGAGATCCCACCACCTCTCCGAGCCCTGTGCAAGCAAAGCACCGCTCTTTATCATATACACACACATCTAACATAGTCACTAGCAAGAGAAGGTGGAAGGATAAAGGCACAGTAACATAAATCCAAAGAATGTTTTGTCTTCAAAAGTCCATAAGGTTTCAGTGAATTCAAGCCAAAATCCATTACCACTTGAGTCAGATAAACTGCAGCAAAAATTAGTCAAAAATCTAGAAAGACTGAAAAACTCTGAAAGGTGCAAAATACAGTTTTTCTGGCTGTTTAACTCTGCTTGTGTAGTTAAGTAGGATAAAACCATCTTCACCTTGAAAAGCACTTCATTCACTGCAAGGGACATGCAAAACGTTTTTGTGTGGTAGCATACCAAAACACTTAACACATTTAATCTTCCATCAGTGCTATTTCATTTGCTTTCTATACAGTTTCTGTTACTGTAATACTCTTCCTTCGCTTTATCTGATCCCGCTCTCATATCTGATGGTGCCATTTGCCATTTCTAACTCTTCATTTCAAGCTTCAATCAGTTATTACTGTTCACCATGCATTTAGACCCTACAAGAAAGTAACTCTAACTGGGAAGTTTTATTACCAGACTTCAATGAGGTCTATATTTCAGCACGCTTCCTTGATAAAAACTTATTATATACTAACGATACCATAATTGAAATTAATTATTATTTATTATATGTTACTCATTATAAATTTGTGTACTAATCCCCAGTAAATGCTGCTATAGCACAGGAAGTTGGCATACCTGTAAAATAATCTAAAGAAAATTGTGCATTAATTACTATGTGCAGTCATATAAACAAATTCTGATCTGTATTCTGATGATTGATTATATTTTAAATGTATGACACTCATGCAGTGTAATTGGTCGTGGTATATTTTGTGTTACGAACACAACAAATTTGCTTTTGTGGAGCAGTTTCAAGCAGCTATTCAAAACAAGAAAGTAATTAGTGAAAGGAGCGTTTAGTAACAAACTGAATGGAAAAAATGGTTTTAACCAAATCTACTGTAAAATATCCACCATGCTGTTGTATGCAAAACCTCAGATTACAATTCTTTTCTCAGTATTACAGTGCATTTCTATTACGTATAAACATTCACAGACCAGTGTGTGTAACACTTTAGAGAAGAAAATATTTCCATGGGAACTGAGTGTTGACTTTGTGATCAGAGAATTTTCAGACCATTGAAGTATCGATTTTATCAACACAGTATTCTCAGAAAGTTAGGAAAAACAATTGAGAATGGAACAGAAAAAATAAAGAAGATGATCTGCATTGGCAAAAAAAGGTATAGTCTTACATTATAGCCTGTATAAATCTATGTATATACATACATGTACATGCATACGTATCAACAAAAACCATAAAAATGCATAAAATATAGACTCATCAAGACAAAACAGTCATACCTGGATGCATATTTAGATTCTCTCTCCTAATTGAGCATGCTCTGACCCCAGCGTAAGGCCAAGATAACCAGGAAAACGCAAAACAGGCACTGGGAGAAGATGCTCTGTGATGGAGTCTCCAGGAGGGACCTAGCACCACCACAGCTATGGGCAGACACTAATTTAAGCTCCTTATTCCTACAGCTTTGCCTTTTACTTGATAGAAAGCAGACTCTTTGTACAGTAAGATTAATGCACAAGTTGTACAAAGGGACCATCAGCTCATCATTTGCCAAGATATACAATATATAAGATTTTATCTGCATTCTTCCATATTGGAGCATGGCAGGTTAAGAAGGCAACAGTGTGCAAATTAATCCAGACTTCTCTATGGGCAGAGACAAGGATTTCTGCTATACCATGCAGTGGCTCGGAATCCCATCTCTTTCTCTCAACGGTGGGACAACTCTTCTATGCAAACCAGAAACCAAGGGACGCCAGCTGATGGGGGGCTTGACGGCAATGCACAGAGCTGTTTGCCTTGTTTCCCCTCTCATTTCTCCCTTCCTGCAAAGCAGATGTGGAAGGGAACGGCTGCTTCCCCCTCACAACAGCAGGAAAGGATTCACCAGCTGGCCTGGGGTGGAGATAGCACAGTGAGACGCTTGAGACATTCAAAGTGGAAAGGATTATTTCCCCTGATCAGTATAATCTGAAATTGCATTGTACCACCTTACAGTGACAATCTTATTTCATTATTTCACATCTACCTGGTTCAACCTCTGTCTGAACAAAGTCTTTGCAGAAACATACTCTTTTAACATTGAATGTTGCCCATGCAGCTCACTCCCCATGACCTGATAAACACAGAGCTCTCCACACCTCAGCGATCAGGAAGTACTATTAAAGAATACGGGATAACTCTCCAATCTATACACTCTAGTTAGATTTCCAAGTTCCCCAGTCTGCAGAGCACACCCCAGCTGTTACACAAGGATGAGGCTGTAGGCAGGTGATAGGAAATGCAACAACTAGGGAGAAAAAAAAGTCACCCCTGGCAAGTCCTGGCCAAAAATCTCTTTGGTGAGCTGCAGAAAAAGATCAGACAGCTGTCTGCCATCCTCAGCATCTCACATCAATATGAATTGACTTCAGAGGAGAGGAAATATTCCCATGCCAGCAGGATGCACAAATCAGAAGAGGAGGTGACCATGTAAATCATATCTGTTCAGGCAAAAAATGTTTGTTGGTGTGAGCTAAAGCCTGTGGTAAGCCTTGAGGCTCTTCCACTGCCTGCCCACAGAGTGTATCTTACCAGATATTTCAAAATACTTTTTTCCCTCATCATGCATCACTTCTTTTTACAATGTAAACTTTACACGGGCTTGTAAAGTGTAGTAGAAAGAAATGGTAAGAAGTGTTGCTTGAAACCAGATGCAAAACCAAATGGTATTCAGCAATTATCCATCACTCTGAGATGATTAATTGCATGCACATTGTGATCCAGCTTTTAATGCTACTCAGAATAGGCTTCACAAAGAGAGCAAACAGAACCTGAACAAGCCTTTCCCAATGGGTCTTTTCCTACAGCTTCACCTGGAAACTGCACCCCTGTTACTCAAGGCACAAATATTTAAGTGGCCAGGATTAACTTCAGCAGCATATAAACACAAAAAGGGAAGAATGATCTATCCCAAGCCACTTTGCTCAGTGCTGCAACTCAGAATTACAATGTTGGTGTAACTATAGTTGTTAGTATATCCAGTTGTGCTCCTTTTCCCAGCTTGTGGTGTCTTGTGTTTTTCCACTAAACATGTGTATCTTACAACATGAAAATAATAGCATTGTTAGAAAGCCATAGTCAGACTATGATACTTCTGCTAAACCAACTGCACTATTATTCATGAGTATGGATGTCTTCTAGCCCTTTGGACTCAGAAAGATTGAATTTACAGCAGTGTTTCACATGTTTTTCCATACAGTGAGAAAACCTAATTACTACTTCATTGAAATTCATCATTGTCATAAAAATTAATGGACTTTGAGTAAGTGTGAATTTAACCCAGGATGTGGTCTTAATTATCACTTTAGTCTTTAAGCAGTTACAGTCTCTGCAGTGGTTAATAAAGGTTAATGCCTCTACTATTGGAGAAATATTATAATCAACTTGACAAATATTTGGTGGAAAGTAAGTTAGAAGAGCTGAGAAACAACTCCACATTGTAACAAAATTAATCCAGCAAAAAGGTCTTCTAGACAGGCCATTTTCCTCATGAGGGCTCAGAGTGGCTGACTTTTCACATCGTTAACCTTTTTGTTCTAATATTCAAAACTTTAGAAAATACTGAGTGAAGCAATTTCTAACTTCAGCCCCAGCCCAAGTCTTCAGGTTTTCTGCAGTGTTTCTAACAGACTGTGGAATATATAATGCGTAAGAAGAAACTGGAACTGCTAAACGGCATTAGGCAGCTGAAGTGAGTTTATAATGTGGCCAGCACATTCTTTAACTCTTAAAACCACGGCAGAACCATTCAGGATTAGAAATACTTCCCCCTCTTTACAGAGTGTTAAGTAAACCTTGTGAAGACAGAAGTCCCAATGATACAGGCAGCTCTGGTAAGCCAAGAAGGTGGCGGCAGCATCTCCTGAACTTTCACTGAACGCAAAAGTGGCTGCTCTTGCACCTGCCATTGCCCTCGCTGGCATGGAAACGTGCATCCATGCTAGTACTACCCTCACTGCCTCCTGCAACATGCCAACATCCCTTGGACATACCACAGAATGGTCAGGGTTGGAGGGGACCTCTGCAGAACATTTAGTCCCACCCTCTGCTAAATCAGGTTCACCTAAGGCAGGCTGCACATACTGTGGATACAATGTCAGCCTCAAACCTAAGCAGCTTGCAGAGAAAAATTAAGGTTTTATAAAGAATTAAATTCCATGTGGACCAGGTTTGTACATACAGACAGAATCTTTTATTGGACTCAGCAGTGTAATATATATAACCAATCACACTAAAGGCATTTTTTCTTTTTCAACCCTGGCTTAGTTTCAAGATTTGCTGCTTGATTTCAAACCTGAAGGAAGACTTACCAGATAGGAATATACCTGTAGTCTCGGACAGCTCTGGCTGCACCACTACCGGTACTGCATAGCCAAGAAACAGTTCAAATAGTCTTCACGCAGTTCTGCTACATCAGTTGATGCACACAAGTACGTCTGGATTTTACAGTGCAGGGAAAGGACTTACTTCCCTTCCCCATCAGGTGTCTTCGGTACTACCTCGGATTGCAGCAATTTTCTGAGTGGATGAAGAAGCTCTTTAAAGCCAGCGTATAATTTGCAAGTGGACTGATGGTGTTTGAGTAACAAATAGCACGCTCACAGTGAGTTGTTGGGAGCTCTCCCTGAAACCTTACAATGACAGGCTTACAATGAGTTGGTCAGTCATGTAAGAGCTATTAGAGAAAGAAGGATCACATGCATTGTACCCTGCCAACAGAGCGTGAACCATTCAGCATTACTCCCTGTAAGAGGACAGACCTTCACCAAAGGAGGCTGTCAGGAGTGGAGAGAGTAAACTATGGACAACAAGAGCAGGCATAAGATTAAAAGACCAATGCTGGGCCATTGTCCCCAGGCTCAGAATCTCGTAGATACCCACAGACGGGCCTTTTTTGGGTGTTTTTCTTCCCTTCTCTTTTTAGATGGAGGGGAAACTCAGAAGCGTTTCCAACAGAGGACCTCACAGCACTCCCAGGTTGGCAATAAAAATACCAACTACCTGAGCTCCAAACATCATCTGCTTCTGTCCCAGCTTTAAAGCACTGGGGGACTCAAGAATTAGAGAAAGAAGGAAATTTTACCAGAGTATTATTTGTGCCTAACAGTGAGCTCCAAAAAAGCCTTATGAAAAGGCAGTGACCTTCTCTACTCTGCAATGTGCTCTGCCTGAAGTCATACTAAAGCTGGACATGAGGTAAAGGATACGGATGTGGATGTGTAGTATTTGCGTCGCTTCCTTTGTAAGTAAAAATAACAGCTGGTTTGTATTTGGCTCATGTTCATTGAAGCCAGAAAACATTGTTTGCAAAAGGTGGTTTGTGGAAAGGCACATCTCCTCAAACAGCCTTGAACATTTTGGTTTGGAATGCTTCACACTACTCTGGACCAGATTTTCAGTTCAAACACACCAGAGAGCTGTAACACTCCATTGCTGTAAAAATTACAATAGTCATTAAAAGACATTTATGTTGTTCCACTTCTAATGTGATGGATGAGATCAGACACATGATGAATTCAGACTCTGTGTGTTAATCATCCATACAAATCCATTGCAGTTAATTAACTAGGACTATAATGTAAAAAAGAAGCAACATGGAAGTAAGTATTTATTTCCATGAAGAATCATTTCTTTAACAGGTTCTGCACCTACTGGTCAAGGATAAACTGGTATTAGAGGACAAAGCTGGTAATACTTTCCCTTTGTCTGACTAAAAACAAATGATGACTATTTTAAAACATGGTTTCATAATATTTCTTTAACAGAACAGCATTTGTAACAAATGAATTGAGAAAAGATTTAATTTGCTAAATAAGTTGGAAAAGTAAGATAAATTCCTCCAAACTTCTTACTCTCAAAAAAAATCTCAATGTTTGGGAAACTGCTCATCATCTTTCTAGATGATCTCAGCCATAAACCTTCTCTACAGGTGTCATCTCAAAAATGAGTTCATTACCTAGTATGCAAAATAAAAAAAAAAAAAAAAGTAAGACTATGAGATTGCCTTTAATACAAAGTTGTGCAAGTTTGGGTGCTAGGCGGACTAGCACACCTCGGTAGTTTCCACAATCAGATTTATACATGATTACATGAATACTAATTTGTTAACTTCCAACCTTCTAACACTGACTGGATAGTAATCTACATAATGGTTACACAATCTTACTGGTTAACTACACATGCTCATTGAGGAAGGGTCTCTTTGTGGTCCAGGGTATCTGGTGTAAGGGGTGTGATTTTTAGTATTATAATGAGAAGGTAGTTTGCTTAAGGCCAACAAGTATCAGATATATCTTGATTGCAAGAGTCTTGTGTTGCCACCTTTCCAGGATGTAATTGTTCTTCAAAGTTGCCTTGTCCTAAGCAGCAATTACTTAAGTTAATCATCCTTGATAGTTCTTTGCGTGGGACACCCTAGGTTGAAATAATGTATACATTCTGCTTCTTCAAGACTACATGCAGATTGTTAAACAAAACCATGTTCAGATAGTCTGGTTACAAAATCTGACAACACGGGAATTTAAAAGTGCACATCTTCTACATCTCTACCACCTCTCTGGTTTCTGACCAGGAAGACACTTTTGGGCAGGACCTTCAGATCACTGCTGGATGGTCCTGATCGTCCTCTCAATAAGCCATGATGCTGTCAGGTCAGCTGCAGCCAAGGGAGCTTCCTTCAGGAAGGTTTTTCAGGGATTTTGGGGCAAATCGCCCAGCACAGAAGGATCAGTCATTTCTAGTGCTGGAACATAGGACATGTAGGCACATGGTGGCTTGTGACAGAGGACTGGGGCCAGCCCTTTCCCAGCTGAGGACTGTTTTGAATATAATCCCTTTTCTCTATAGAGGGAAGATGTAGCTCTCAGAGAGAGTCATACAACAACTGGATGAAAATGCCTTCTCACCTTAAAACCCAACATACTTTAAAATGCAGTCTCAGAGACGGAGAGACTTGAGCCTACTGATTTCTATTGAAACAGGGTAGGATAACAGAAGATGTGATGACAAAGAATTCCAAACACCATGAATTTGTTAAATCTTTATCCAACCCTACAGAAACCACAGAGTGGAGTTTAAAATTAAATCATACCCACTTCATTCACAAAATCATTCTACATAAAGCTGCAAATTACTACGAATGGAAATGGTCTGCTTTAGCAGTTAGGGTAGTTCAGGAAAACCACTTAGCTTGTCAAATGCTCTGCCGTGAGACTGTAATCTGCAATGAGCATTATATACCGATGGCACAAGGTTGGAGGCGAATCTTGCCCAATGTTTATGATGCTGCAGTTCCCCTGGAAACTGAGGTTAATGCTAATGCACTGTGTAAACCCAGGGCAACAGTCAAATCAAGAGCCATGCTCACACACAGCAATACTTGTTTGCACATCTATAACTATAAATATGTTGCTATTTGTATTTTTATTTACTGATAAGGAATCAGCACTTTTGGCTGCTTTTGCTCTATTTGACTAATAAAACCTAAGAATGCTTTGAGACAGAAAAAAGTCTTATGAATCCTACCTAGTTGTTGTTATGAGCAGGGCTGCCAGCACTGCAAAACTGATCTGTTTTCAGGACTTTTCTTTCAAGCCCAGTAGAATTAACAAAGATTCTTGGCACACTGATTTTCATTATAATGTTCCTTACAAAATCTCTACAAATTTATTAAAAAAGATGAGTAAATATGGCCAAAAAATTACTCAAGGTAACTCTTAAGTCCTATGAAGTGAAAGAAAACCTTGCAGTGTTTAACAGATTTGGAGCCTTAATCTTTTAATCGATTTATATACTCAGCTCTGGTCCAGCATTGAAGCAGATCTGTAATTCTCACCCTTAAATTCAGGATTGTCCTTACTGCCTTCACACTCTGTATCACTACAGCAAGTCAAAGAGAGTCTGAAAACCTTTCAACCGTTTCACAGATTTCAAAAAGGAAAAAAAAGCCACAGCCATCGCAAAACCAACTGAAGCGTAGTGTACTACTGGCCAATATGCTGACACAACAGCATCACCATGACATACACATCACCATGACAAAAACAAATCAATGTATTTGGGATTTTGGAAAGGAGAATGGGACAGAGGTATGGGGTTCAGTAGCACCCACCTCTAATCCAGCAAGGATGGAACAGCTATCTTCTAGATGCTAATGTCAAAGTCTCTAAAAGAAGTACTAAAACAACAAGGGGCAATGTGGTAACGTGTCTTCTTGATTTGATGCTTAGTTTTACATGTATTTTTACATACTCCCATTATGGAGACGGTGGAGCACATCCATGCTTTTCTCCAGCCAAAACACTATGCTCCAAAAGCAGGTGAAGCACAGCCTGACCCACAAGCATGGCTGCAGTTGCTCCTGGGTGTACAGATTCTCATTACCTGGGAGAAGTGGTGATAGTAATGCACTCTGTGTAGCGTATCTCACCCCAGACCTGCCTGCAAGCTAATTCCAAACTAATATTTATGGGAATCCTGGAAACAAATACATTCATATAGGGCAAATTAGAGAAAAATATGCTTTCACTGACATCTTTCCATCCTTCTGTTGATAGCCAGAAAGCTACAAGAGTACAGCAAAGCCTGGGAGTCTCCCAGTTTCTTGATAACATCACTTACTGTAGCTGATGTACTGATGTAGCCTTTTATTTGCTGTAATTGAGGGGAGATTATTGTAACACCAAAGCAGAAGCTGAATACTAGCTGTTGAATGCAACCACCATCATATTCCTCTACTTGGAAGGGAAGGAAGAACTTCTTTTAAACCACAAAAAAAGTTTAGAGTAGCAGCATCCAACTAGATTTGTTTGTTTCCCACTGCTTCGTAATGCTCGAGTATTAGCAGGTCTTTTTCGATGTTACGATGTTTGTCAAGCAACAATTAAAAACGTAACAATGCTTAAGCAAGTATCATAAGCCTTTTTTAATTAACTTGAAGCAGTTGAATATTTGCACGGTGCAGAACAACAGAAAAAATATCCCAAATCAATTTTGCATGTTATTTGTTCCTCTAAAGAGTCAAAATGCTCCATTTTGTAAATGTATTTTATAAACTCCATTTAATGGGCTGTATACATTTCCTTATAATGAATTATGTGGAAGTGCAAACACTATTGGACAGGTATAACTACATAATTACATTCTAATCGGATTACATATTATTGCCAGTAAAATTTGTAAATGTTTCAGCATCCACAGTTTCCAGGGAAAGTTAATGGCAGGTTAAAAAAACCATCTCTTAGTAAATTAAGATGACAATAGCTAATGAAAGATCTAAATTTGTCAGTAACTAAATTATATAATGCAATTATAATTGTCCTGTGTACAAAAAGAATGTACTAATGAGATTCTATGTCACATCACAAGGCTATGTAAAATTTTTGTTCAATAATATGCTGTCATCAGCAGTACCATACAAATAATTATTACTTGCATAAGAATACAGCCTAGAAACTCCATACAAGATTAGTGCTGGCTATATTGTAGAAACCAGCCCTGTCCCAGAAAGCTTACAATCTCAGGTAACGAGGCAGATCCCTGCAAGTCATATTATCCCAGTCTTAGGTACACCCACACTGAAGGACAGGAGGGCTCATCCAAAATCACATTATGTTTCTGGGACAAAGCAGAAATCTCAACTCATTCTCAGACTCTGTGCTTCAGCCCAGGTATACTTATTTACTCTCAAATAAAACACAATCCTACATGAAACATGATACAACTGTGTATAAGCTCTGTAGGTCCCCCCATGACCTCACCTTTTCCCCATATAAACTGGGCGGGCTCAGGATATGTTCAAACAGCTCATAGTCTGAAGCAAGAGAGCACTTTAAAGCCTGTTAAATCTTACCCAAACATAACACAGAACAAAGAGGATTTATGCAATTTTAACTTTTTTTTCACTGCTATATGAAGCAGTCCCAACTGCACCACTCCTCTCCCACACTCCCCATTCCCACCAACGTCCCCTTCCTCCACCCAGCAATCTGTTTATCCAGCTGCAGTGAAAGTGCACATTTAGCTTAAAAATAACCTTTTATAATAAGTGTTGTATTTTTTGCATGCTGGGGAGAGTTAATATTTAACCCAAATTACTTCCCAATACAATTCATTGGACACAGGAAAGGAAATGGGATTCATTACCTACAGTATAAAAAAAAAGGTGGCCTTACACATAGTACATGTTAAAAGCATGCATCACTTTCAGTATGTTTCAGTATCTAGCATACAAGTAAACTCACTCCCGCCAGGAACAGATAAAACTATGCAATCACTTCCTGCATTGCGCTTTTAAAAGTGGAAAGTTAGAACTTTGTTAGTTCTAACTAAGTAGTTAGAACTAAGTTGCCCATCACAAAGGGCAAAGCAGAAGGCAACGTCCCCACGTGAATACTTCCTATTTTAGCCAACAGAGCATCAACCTCAGCATGTGCCACAGGCAGCATCAGAAACATTAGTGACTGTAGTCAAAATGACATGTGTCTGTGTGATGGGGGCGGGGGGGGAAGCAGAAATAAAGTTCCCTTTAGGATAGCATAAAGGCTGAGTTAATGGCTTGTAATGGCGCATTGATCTCTGCGCATCAAATGAGGTCTCAAAATCAGCAGTTAAGATGCAATGAAAACAGGGCACTAAATGTTTGCTGTGCAAGCTGCTTAGAGAAAGGGATTATAACAAACTTTTTTAGAACTATCACTTGAATATCTTTATCCTTTTAAAACACCTTTATGTTCTGATTTATTATCCTCTTTCTTAGTGCTATGCACTTTTCTGGATGCCTGTGAGTCACCCTGTCTATGGACGTTGCCAGATCGTTTGATGTTTTTGAGCAGTTGGTAGCGTTTTATGAGCCTATGGACCAAATATGTCACATAGACACCGAGGTTATAAAATGTCCCACTTGTTTATCTCCTCTCTCAACAAAGGGAGGATAATCAGCTCCCTCTTTTGAGCATGACATGGATTTTCTTATTTTGCATTATGGTGCTGTCTGAGACTCCTGGCTAAAATGGTCACCGTTTGTGTGCGCATCTGTTTTATATATATATCTATGTATATACACGTGTGCACATACATACAACATAAGATCAATACACTTTAGGCAAAATTTTCTTTCCACTTAGGAGGGCTGAGAAAATAGATGGAGGCTTTAAAATGCCTGAGTGGGCACAGAGGCATAAATGAGAGAGGTAACAATATTCTGAATTCAGATCAGTGGTTGGAGAGGCAGCAAAAGGCAAAACAATACTCATCCCTCACCTGAATAGCCAAATAAAGATCAGCACAGTTAGCCGTAAAAAGAACTAGAAAGAAAACCTGAAAACAGGTTACTTCCAAGGCATGGAGTTTCCCACTATTCATATTCCTTTCCAGATCTGAATCTCTGCTCCAGCAGTTTGATACCCCCATCTTGGCTTCGCAACCAAGGACAGTCCCTCCTACAAACTGCTGAACACTGGCTACTACTGAACATGTTCTAAATACCTACACACAAACACACATGCTGGAAGGTGGCTGTGGGCGCAGGGATGGAGACAGATCACACAACTCCACTGTCATCACAGAAGTAAGAAACATATGATTTAGTGAGCCACAAACGACTCTGAAGCAAAGCAGAGAAAGAAGTGGGGCCATTATTCCCTTCCACCAAGAAGTGTCTTTATGCAGTTCCAACTGGACCCTAATTACCATGTCAGGTTATGGTGCAGGGAGCATGGTGTATGGTCTGTGAGCAAAGCTACATATCCTCAGGCAGTGCAATCACCAGCAGCTCCAGCAGCACCAAACTGAACCACTGCAGCTCCTGCTCAACACGTATAAAACTATCAATGTTTATATTTCTGCCAGGGCATGAAGAGACGTGACAGGCTTTGATAACAACTCGTGTTTGGTATCTGTGAGCAGGGATGTTATAAAAATACAGAACAAAGCAAACTTTGCTTTTTTGCTGAGTGCATCTAACAACAATAAATCTGTATTTGGGATCTCATGCAATGACTGTGAAAAGAATCACAGAAGTGTGTGAAAATAATGAAGGACCATAAAAGCACAGGGGAAAATGCAGAGAAGAAATTCAAAGGGAGAAACAAAAAAAAAAGGACTCTGAAGTGGTTCAGGAGACTCATCAAACAGAGAATATGGGATCTAATCACAGATATTTAACAGTTTTTAAGTGGAGAATGTATCTTACCAAGGAGGCAATGGGCCAGGAAGGCAGGAGAGCCACATCCCATCACAGTCTCTGTTGCCAACACTCAGAGGTTTATCTGGGCAAGTGCCTAGCCTTTCTGAAACAGGGGCAGTAACATTGGTGCACATCCGAGGATGATCAACTCAGCCAATTTAGCTGCTTCTTAGGTAGCTCCTATCCCAGCTCTGACTCCCCATCCCACAAGTGCTCCTCCCTCCAGCTTGCTTCCGTCTCCTCTAAGGATGAGCCCAACCACAAAGCTTTGGGCATCCTACTGAGTTCCCAGCATTGAGTCCTTTGAGAACTCACTGCCATTTGCTCTGACCTCACTACATTTTCTTTTCATCTTCAGGTATAAGCTGTTAGAAACATGGTCCTCTCCTGGCAACTTTCATAGACACATTTACACAAAGCTCCCTAGTAACTCCACATGACTTTTTTGGCAGTGCCGAAACTACTCCTGACAGAGCACGTGGTTTCACAAGTGTTATCCTCATGCTTACACACTGGGATTGTGATTTCTAGAGAGCTTTGCCTAGGAGAACTCTTCAAGGAAATAATGTTTCGGTTGAAGTGGCTCCATGTCTGACAGTGTTACTAAGCAGCTCGATGACCTGGCATGCCATAACCACTTAACCTCAAATTTTGGTAAATTCCCAAATGCTGCCGCCTTCAACACTGATACTCTGCAAAAATAAATTCTTCCCTTTACCCTGTTCAAGAAAGAAAATCTAAGTTTAAAAAGACAGGCTCTGAGCTGTGTGTGAATTTTATCAACCATTACTCCTGCCCTCTACTACAGGTAAGGAAGGCAAAGTAACCTAAGAGCTGAAAAACAAACACAAGAAGTAAAGACAATTCTACTTCTTCAAAGCCAGCAAGGATTTTTCCTTATTCAGTTCTCTGCATTTAGTTTTCAATGCAATCTGAGCTGCTCAGCTGGCTTCAAATGTCTTGAGTTCAACTCAGTTCCCATCAAAACAATTTAGGGTGTCCAGGAAATGTCATAGGAAAGTACAAGACAGCTTTAGAGTGGCATCTGCACTTTATATTATTGAGAGTGGCTGCAGACTAGCCTGAAAAACCAAAGAACTAACAAAATACAGCTGAGTCTCTTCATATACTCCTTTTTCCCCTGGTTAATTAAAAACCATACACTATTTAAACCGCATTTCCTCGTAGTGGGCATTAGGCAGAAGCTGAAAAGAGTAACCTTCACCAAACCCATTTCAAACACTGATTACTTTTGAATTCAGAAGTAAAGGTTTCTGCAAATAACTTAGGAAGAGTGAATCCTGTTGTCAAGAGTCTGTCATGTGGATGGGTTTTATTGCAGTCTAAATACAAATAAAAGTGCTCCCATTCTGAGTACGTTCAGAGAGAAGATGCTATTCATGAAATGTAATGAGTTCTTCAGACCTGCAATACTGAGAGAACTTGTTTGGTTGCTTTATTTTAATTAAAAAGCCTATTTGCCATTTTGTTGATTTATTTGGTACCCAAGTACTTTTAAACACTGGGACGTAAATAATACAAAATCCATCTTTGCCAGAAATCTTTAGAGCAAATAAGTGCAAGTAAATTACAGCCTTTACAGCATCACAAACTTGAGTAAATATTGGTCATTATAGACTGCATCTAAGGTATCACAACACACTCCAAGCTTATAATTTTTTCCCTCACTTAACTGAGTTGCCACTAGTGAATGTATGGTTAGAAGATTTATATAACAGAGAAGATGTGAGTTGTTTTGTCACTGATTATCTGCAGATGAAAAAGGCCAGTAAGTTTGATGAGACAGTATACAATCCAAAAATACAGTAGCATTTTTCAGCTCCTTTTAGTAACTATAATTGATGTGTAGCATTAATCTCTACTTTAAATCGACATATCACAGCAGTAATGCAAAGCTATGACAAACAAAGGCTTGCTAATACACAGCTCTGGCTGCCCTACACAGCAATTTCTTAACTTTAAACATTTTCCCACAATGCTTGGCCTATGTAAAAAAATCCCACTTCAAACAACATCCATGAAATCAAGACACTAAACAGCTCTGCTATGAAAGTGCAAAGCAATGCAAATGTATCAAGAATAAATATGGTGCACTGAACACTAAATAATGAACATATTTCCTTTTATCAGTGCACAAATTGTCTGTAAAACATCCACAACTGAAGGGCTGCTGCTTGCTCCCTTAGACTTGAGTTTCACCCTTGACAACAGATGGGGGAGATGAAGCCCTCACATGCTCAATCACGTCTTTGCCCTTAAAAAACTTACAGAGACTTACGTGCCTGCAGAATACATCACCAGGGCAATTAGAGGAAGGTCTGCTAGGAGAACCACCCTCCATGACAGCTACACGTTTGTTTTAGAGACTGCTTCCTGGCAAAAGGACCCACAATGATACAGAGCCGTACTGTCTCTTCTCATTGAACAGCTTTTTTAACTGCATGTTTAATCACAGGCATTAAAAGGATACAGAGAATACAGCCCACGTGAGCCAAGAGGAAACCTGAAGACTCTGGTATCAGACCCCTGACTGAGCTGATCACAAGATCCCAGGAGAAATAGCCAGGGGTTGTCGTTTTGTCCAATGCACCATCAGGTGCCTTCTCCATAACACTTTCCTCTTAGTCCTCTCTGATAAACTATTGCCCCACTACTATGAGCCAGCTGAGAATTTATCAAAGCTTGAAAGGAAGAAGAGAAAAATGTTGCAGCTGTTCATACCTGTTCCTTCATGCTACTTCAAAGAATGCAATTTTGAGGGGTTTATACTCCCTGAATAGGAGGTGACAAATAATTTGCATGTTGCTGGCTCAGCTGATTATTTTGGCAAATGCTGAGAAGCTGGGCTATGGTGTCAGCCTCCAAAACAAGCATGGTAATGTACAGGAGGACACAAACTCTGCTCAAAGGAATTCAAAATTCCTAAAGGTAGATCAGCAATCACAGATAGTGCAAAGTGAGGAAAGAACTACTAGCAAAGTCAGCAGTGTAGTAGACAGACATGTTTTCTTCCATCTCTGTTTTGTTTTTCCATATATTAAATATAACCTCAAACACTGTGTAATACAGCACATGGCATATCCATCTGCTACACCAACACCTCTTACTCTGAAAATACCCATGCCACAAAAATGAGAGTGAAGACCGCTTTCAGAAAGAGCCACCTACTTCCCATCAGCAACTTCCAGCAGCTTTGTCAGTCACAACAAACTCCAGTCCCCCCTAATTTCCCACAAATGCCACGCTCCACCCCTCCTGTGTAATCCCACACATGCTGTCTGCTCTTCTCACCCATTTCCCCACTGCTCCCTCTCCTGCTACAAAGAGCTCCATTCCTCCAGAGATGCCCACAAATACAACAGGAAGATGCCCTCCACTGATCCAACACTGTTATACGGGTGCCCTGCCTTTTTTTGAGCCATGCAATAGCTAAAAAAGCGTATAAGGTACGGCAACAATAATTAGCATTATACTTGGGGAGTATTGAAGAGAACAATACTTTAGGTTTCAGTGTTCGCACAGATATTTCTTCACTGCACAGGCACTAAAAGCAGGAGTGCTGCTCTGGATGTCCAGACTGAACACTCATGGTCTCTATTTTGTTCACTGTAAAACAACATAGGACAATAAATAGGGCTGGCCTGTCAACAAAAGCACTTTGGGCATCCCTTACACACTCTTTAAACATCTGTGGAGATCTACTGATGACCTTTAACCATGCAGAGAATAAATCTCACTGCTTATGTTGTGCTGCATGCTAATTCTGCAGTGTCTCAGGAAGGAGAGTATCCTTTGCAAAGGCATGAAGTACCTCAGTCTCAGATTCAAAAGCAGAGCTAGTGAGAGAGTATGATGAGCAAGGGGAAGGAAGAAGAAAAACTTACTGCTAAATAGCTTTCCGGAGAAGCATGAAAGTAGGTTTCAAGCTAATTTCAAGCTAATTTTCTATGGAGACAAACTGCTTTCCTGCAAACACCCAGGTAAATAGGACTGTTCGCATCCAGAAGCTTGAGGGCATCATTACCCAAGGAGCAAGCGCTGTACACGAGGCATTGCTCACCTTTATAAAGGCCCTAGAACCTTCCATATTTTTATTTGCAATTTTTCTGGTATAAGCTATACAAATAGATAGCCTACCCTGAGGCAGCCTGACACTGAAATATTTCCTTATCTTTTAACATGGGCAAAATGTAGGAAACTGTGTACGCTTTTACAGTTACTTTAATTAAAGAATAAGAAATCCTATAGAATCTGAAGAATTTATCATAAACCTTTCAGGGGCAAATTTTAAAGACTAAGGGGGAAAAAGTTCATAATTTAAAAGACATCAAAATGCAGCAGATACAATTACTCTTTGTTGATCTCTTACTTGTCAAGAAAGAAAAAAAAAAAAAGTCTTCTGTTGTAAGAAAAAAGAAAAAATCCTTCCAAGCCTTCCTTTTTTCTTGCTAATATTTGGGAGGCCAAATGGGAATAGTGCGATTGATTTTTTTTTTTTTTTTTAGAGGAACTAACAGCTAGTAAGTCTGAACACAAGTTCACAGAACTACAATGTAAAATTTTTATAAAGTGTTATATGCTAATAAATTTTGGAATCCCGGTTTGTAAGGGTAAGCTTATAAATGACGGCACTATATATATATGTTTGTTAGACGCTGGAAGTCTGACTTGTACATATAGTCCCATCCCAACAAAAAAGCATGCTGGTAGGAACAGATGCGCTGCACTCAGGGCACAAATCCTCTGCTGGAACCAGGGGCTGTAGCCTTGTCAGCTGTTGACACTGTTGACACCATAGAAGCACAGTCCCCTGGCGTGTGCCCCACCACCAGGTTCATCCCTGTCCCCGTCCCCTCCCTGCTGCACAGCTCCCACTGACACAGCCCACAGCACAGTTTTCATCCAGTCCTTCAACAGTCTAGAAAGGAAAACCTCCCCATTTATTTCCACAGCTAGGCTTTTAAAAACACACCAAAATCTGATGCAAAAATTTAACGTCGTACACAAATAAGATGGAGGGTATCATCTGCTGCTAAATAACCACTTGGCACTCCCGGTTCCCCCCTGCCATGAGCCAATCTGACTCAATGAGGACCCAGTGAGGCTTCAGAAAGTCCACAGAAGGTTACAACATTTTACTGGGGTGAAGCAGCTGCCTTGCAAGGAGAGACTGAGCAGGTTGGCAGTCTGCAGTCTGGAGAGGAGAAGGCTGATAAGGCTAAGGCTTGGTGTCATCAAGGCAGCGAATAAAATGAATGCAGAATTGTTTCCACCAAAGCCCACAATATTACAAATGGGTGTGGGGGGGAGAGGCATAATAATTTAAATAAACAATGAAACTTGTAGTTTAACATTGAAAAAAAGATGCTACTCTGCCCTGTGGGCTGGGAAGATCTGAAGCCCATTGCTACCAGAGATGGCAAAGGCAACAGGACCAGTACAATCCAAAGGGATTGAACACATCAGTCAGTGGAGATGATGATGCTAAAGCTTGGCTGAAAGCAACATAAATTGCAGTAACATTTACTGACTAGTTACATATTTGAGTTTATCATTGGGAGATTTTGTTTTAAGATTAGCTTAATGGAAGTTTATTGAAAGTGATGAACTTCAAATATAGGGAAGCACAGCTCCTCCCATACTGAAAGGTATAATCAAATCTTTAAAATCAATCCATTGTAACTCAGAATAAAACCTTGATTTATGAAGGGTAAGAATATCTTTTAAAACTATGTTTTTATGGGCATCAGGAAAGGCAGCATGCAGTGATTTCATTTCATCAAGCACCTTCTAATGTGGCTTTAGAGAACAAAAAGGATGGTTGCTTGGGTTCTGAAATACAATTAATCAGTTCTGTGTCTGTCTTAGTATCAGACAGCTTTTTGTTCCCCAATTAGTACCAGGAAATAGTCTAGAAAAAGAAACTTTTACATATTGGTGAGTCAAAACAAGACCCTGTGCAGTCTGTTGCATTTTAACCTGAGAAAAGGCCATGTATTGTTGAGCCCAAAATTTAATATAAATGGCAAATACTGCATTCGCTTGTTTAGTGAACTCTGCTCAAAATGAAGGTTTACTACTGTTAGCAAAGTTCAGTCATCTCATTTATCGAAATTGTTCTAGCCATATTTCATGCATTAGTAACATTTTCTGAGACATGAATAAAAGGGGATATATGGAAAACTTATTTTACAGCTGATGTTAATATTAACTACTTCTTCAAGGGTTGCATGGAGAAAGTCATAATCTACTTATAAAAGTGTTTAACTGTGATGGTTTTGCAGATTATCCAGCTCTGCAATTAAAGCAACATGAAAAATATGAACAAAACTATTTTCTGGAGTAATTTAAAAACAACTCAAGTGCTTCATTTCCCTTGCATAATGATCATACTTCTGTATCAGACACAACAAATGTTTTATCCCAAACTCTGGCAAACACCGGACTTACACTGAAAGCTTTTGCCTATAATACCATGATTTCATAATATTGAGTTGTAAATAACATCATGTAGCTGAAGCAGAAGGAAATTATTCTCTGCAACAGGAACATGAACGCAGACATCATCCGGGCATGAGCAGGATCTACACAGCTTGGCAGAGGGCAGCCAGGTACCTGGCAGCACACACCCATGCTTGGGCTAAATCGTTCTCTGCTCCAGCTTTACCACGTAGCAGATCAGTCTTCAAATTCCGTGTGATGCCTAAACCTCCACGTGTTACGGGAGCTGCTCTTGCCAGTGCGCTTTATGAACACTCTTCAAGAATGTTAGTGGGCTGAAGAGTTTTACAGACTTTTATTTCTCTAGGTGTTCAGCCTTATCACAAAATAAAACTAGCATTCAAGATTTCTGCATGCTCCATTTGCAAATTTAGCTGCAACAAGTTTTCAAGTCGCATTCCTAAGGGTGTCTCAAAATTATTCACAAGTTTTACCTTTTCTAAAGCCTTGAAGTAGGTGCTAAAGGAAGACTTACAGAAAATGAGTAATCCAAGATTAAAACCTTTGAGCTATTCTACAACTAACTAGGAAACAGTTTCCCTCTCCTTATTTAGATAAGATATTCATGGGATGCCGCTGCATTTGTTTGTTGCCCTCTTTCCAACACACTGGCATGCACACCAATATACAGTACTGAGTAAGTGTCTCCTTGATTTTGCAGAAATGTTATGTTTCATAGACCCCAACAGTGTCATAAGCCATCAAACACACTTCAGCATCTTTCTTCCATTCCTGCCTCCAACACAGCTTGTAGTGTCTTCATGGAGCAAAACCACTCAAGTGGCTCCAACAGTCATTACTGCTTTCTGTCTCTCTGATTTAATGAGCACTGCTAGAAAAGACAACTGACATCAATTCCTCTCCTCTGAAGCATCTGCAGGTAAGCCAATAAAGATAACAGCAATATTAAACCAACTACAATGATCAAGGGGAAAACTCTGGGTACTGGGTAATCACTGTCACAAAGCTAATCTAGAATAAGTTTAATAGGGGAGGGGAGATAAACATTTGGTTTAAAAAAAAAACAATTCCAGTCAAATGAGTCACAGAAAACTGAGCCCCTAAACTGCAACACTTTCCATCCTGAAAAGACTAGCAAAATACTGAAGATGCTAAAGGCAGGCAAGCAAAACAAATCATATTGTTAATAACAAAACAAACAAAACCCAAAGAAAAGAAAAAAAGAAAAATGTTTAATTAAAGACTCTGAGAGAAAAGGCAGATTTTCTCAAGAACAAAGCCAACACAAATACCCCAACTACAAGAGCACTTAAAGCAGCAGCAAGCAAGCACTACAGATTTATTTATTTTTTTTAATAACAGCTCAAATCAAAGAAAGGAAAATCCACACTGACAATTCCTGAAGGCAGGGCTGGTGCTTTATAACCCAGCAGAGTCACGTAGCAGCAGCACCCATCTTTCATTCTTGTTCAGCTCCAACTGCAGTCACTCCTAACCCAGAAACTGAGACACAGCAGCCTTCAAATTAATAGGTTGATCGAATAAAACAGGGAAGATAAAGCATTTCTTGAAAGAACCAAACAAAATCTTGCCAGAGCTTGCACCTTCCTTATTTATAAGTCATTTTGTTATTTGTCTCATGATTCTTAGGAACTGGATATATGGAACTTCGTTTACTTTCAGACCTTTTATGTTAGAAACACCGGAAGTGGGGTTGGGGGGAAAAAAAGAGCAAAGAATGCAACTTTCAAACTTTGGGTCATAGTGTTTAAGTCAGAATAAGACACTACCTTTCCTTCTGTGTTACCAGGGGTAGAAAATGTATAGCAGAAAGCATCTATTTCCCAGACAGGATTGGGAGCTTTCTATACTGAAGACTTTTCAGTGGCGAAAGCCTCAGTCAAAGAGACATTTCAACGGACACTGTTCCTCAAACTCCTGAAGCAGTAAGGATCAAACCCTCCTGTCCAAAGAATTCTGAAATAATAACCAAGAGTCAGTATGCACACAGTTCAGGGGAAGAAAATGGTCACGTGCAGAAATGGGAGGAACAAAGTATATGCAACACAGTTCAGCAAGCTCATAACCTCCTGAAAATGCAAAGCAGCAAAGTGCTGCTTACAAACAGACCATCAACAAGGATCCCTGTAGTAACTGCTCCTCCACAGACTCATCACTCCCTGAATTGGCTTTCTCCATAAAAGACCATCAGCATCATTCTCACTCATCATTAGAAACATGGCTGTTTCCCCTGCCAATTATTTTTGATGGTACCTTGCTCACAGTATTTTGCAGCTTTGCTGCACTGCTAGAAACCAGCTGAAGTTCATGACTGAAAACAGTAAGTCAAAACAAAGGTCAGGATAAGCAATAACCCTAAAGCTTTCATACAGACTGTCAGCTGCTACACTTTGGAAATGTCAGCGCTGCCACAGCTCTCATAACTGATGTGATGACTTGAATCTTGAGACACTAGAACTGCATCATTTTTTTTTATTTTTTATTTTTTTTAAAAAAAGCACTGACTTGATACTTAACCACAACCAAATCCAAATTAATTTTCTTTTGCTCCATCATTTTATTTCCATTTCCAATATAAAAGCACAGTTAAAGGAACAAGCTGCTTTGGCTAGTTTCTACAGCACCTGAAATGCCCTGGAACTGTACCAGAATTTTTCCATCAAGTACATAGCCTGGCTTCTGGACCTTCTTATTTTCATTCAGAAAAGGTGTACAGTCAGAGGAGAATGACAATATACTGTATCATGACAGGGTTGTATCAGGTGGATGATACCTGCATGCCACCAGGGAGGGAACAGCAGCATGCCCCACCTTGGACTGGAAATTCTCATGGTTGGTCATTCCTGCCAACACCACGCCACTGTTCTCTTTACTATTTAAACATAACTAAAAATCCAGTAAGTATCAAGACATCCCCAAGATCAATCACTCCATACCTCCTCTTTTTTGCCCTGCTTCCTTAACCAGCTCTTATTTTTGCCTCTGACTTCAACAAGCCTGTCATGTTTCAGGTACACAACAAACCCAGGTATTGTATAAATTTTCTGGTTTGCTCCTCCTATCTCAGACTATTCTTTCTTCGATTAGACTGTCTCTTGGTTAAAATTTCACTGCCCTGTGCTGTGTGCTCAGAACCATCCATCCCTACGTTTGCATCTCCTGAGCCATGGAGATGCCATACTGAAAATGTTCATGAGTACTGAACAAGAAGAGGGGGAAACAAGTTCTGCTATAACTTGTCTGTTGTCTTCAACATCATTTTCTCTTGTTGTCTTTCCCCTAGAGGAATAATCCAATTCCACTGCCACATTACCTGACAAAAACCGTAAAGGTCAGAGAAAAATACAGGCAGTGGCAAGGGAGGGTTTAAATTACCTTCTCCAAGGATACATCCATTATCTCCCACCAGGCACACCAGACTGATCTGTGATCTGATCATCTCTGGCTTGGCCAATCTGGGTTTCATATTTAGCATATCAGAAATCAATGACTGAGTATCTAAAGTCAACTTCTTTCCAACATACGTGATTGCTTTAAGAAAATCTGAGCAAATTTTACACTAGCTCCGTAATTGTTAGAAGAGAACATATGAAGGCAACACCCTTCTCAAAGGCTTTTAATGAGTCTCTACAATTTTAATTGGCAACTGACTGTTGCATTATTTTTCCTTGCAAATTATCTATGTTACCAAGTTTCTTGTAAAGTTAGGGTACTTTCCAGGGCTAGCAATTTGAGGAAGTATTTCCATGGGACTCCATTAAAAAGAACAGCAGCGAAAAATACAATTAATCTAAGCTTGGCAACAAACTGGTAAAATGTGCTTTAATCACACAGTGCAGCACTGAGTTTTGTACAACTAGCACTGCTGCTAAGCAGAAAACCTTGAAAAACTCCTGTGCTGGCTTTTAGGGAGACACCCTAATTTCACCAGAAAAAAGATATACATTATTTACAGTTTAACAACTTCACCTTGCACTTTCTTTTTTTCCACTACTCTTGTTTTCCTAAAAGCATGGACTGGTGTTGAGTATAACTCCACTGAAACTGGAAGCCTTTGCATCAAGAAGTTTTTGTAGGAAGTTTTATTCAAATTTTACTCCAAGAGAATAAAATTACAGATGCTAAGGCCACCTCTCAAATAAATATCCTTAGCACATGAAGAATCCACTTTCACAAAATCAGTGCTCCCCAAAACTGCCTGTAAAAATACCACTAAACTCTGCTCATTAGATTGTTGTTTAAGAGGACTAAGAACTACTGCACAATATTAACAGCACATAAATTTCCTCTTACTAAGATGATCTGTGTTATCAAATAAAGAATTACAAAGTTTTATATGCAACCTGATTTCAGCTGTTTGGTTGTGTTTGGTTGGTTGGGGTTTTTTTTTTGGGGGAGGGGGTCTGACATCGCATATTTCCTTCTACCAGCCATGTTACTAATAAACAAAATCACATCTGAATTTTAATACACTTTTCATTCTTTCAGACTCTTGAGGTAACACACTTGGAAATCCTGTTTGATTGGCAATGAGCAAGACAAAACCCTTTCTTGGTGTACAGGAAAGATTCCTTATTAATGGGTGGCTTGGGTAGAGCCAAGGTGCATCTGCACATCTCTTGTCCAGCCTCCTTTACCATCGCTGGACTCCCGCACCAATGCTGTACCCACGGATGGGAAGAGAAGGACGGCAGGCTCCTAATGCATGCTAACGTTTGCCTGGGTGCTAACAGGTGACCAAGGCAGATATTGCAGGCACGCCAGGATTCAGCCTGTTATTAACCTATGTAAGGTGAAGGTGAGGGCGAGTTACAGGGAGAAAGTAGCCAGCAGAGCAGAAGTGAACAAAAACATCAAGACCCAGCATTATTTTTATTATTCAGATTGCACGCTGAGTCAACGTTATTTCTGAGCAATGTGAAAACACAGCTTATCGTCTTCACTATTTTAAGACACTCAACTAGCAGCCTTAAAAAGACAACAATAACAATTTGAGAGTTGGCAGGGAAAGGGAACTTCAATCCATCCCACTCCTACCAGTTTGATGCCAGTGCCAGCAAGAGATGCTTACAGCCTGGAGAGGGATCACAGGTCACCAGGAGAGCACCTGAAGAGCAGCACAAAGGAATTACAGGCACTCCAGCCACTAAGCCATCTTCATCAGGGGCCCAACTTAAATGCCTCTATGCAAAGGCACATAGCATGGGGAATACAGAATAGGAGTTAAGAGATGTGCACGTGCCTGCAGGGCTTATGGGCTTATGATCTTATTGGCATCACTGAGACATCATGGGATGGCTCCTATGACTGGAGTGTTGAAACTGAAGGATACAGGCACTTTAGGAAGGACAGCCAAGGGAAAAGAGGAGGCACCCTCTATGTCAATGGCCAGCTGGAATGCATGGAGCTTTGTCTAGGGATGGAGGAGCTTATAGATCAGGATCAAAGGGTGGGTAGGGACAGGCAACATCATAGTGGGGGTCTGCTACAGGCCAACTGACCAGGAAGACAGAGCAGATGAGGCCCTCTACAGACAGATAGGAGCTGCCTCATGTTCACAAGCCCCAGTCCTCAAGGAGGACTTCAACCACCTCTGTATATGTTGGAGGGTCAACACAGCTGGACACAAGCAATCCAGGAGGTTCCTGGAACTAATTTACAACTTCCTTCTCCAAGTGACAGAGGAAACAACAAGAAGAGGTGCTACGCTCACCTTGTTCTCACCAACAAGGAGGGGCTGGTGGGGAATGTGAAGCTCAAGGACAGCCCTGGTTGCAGTGACCATGAAACGGTGGAGTTCAAGATCCTTATTTGAGGAGGGCGCAGAGTAAGCTCACCACCCTTGACTTCAAGAGAGCAGATTTTGGCCTCTTCAGGAACCTACTTGATAAAGTGCCATGGGATAAAGCCCTGGAGGGAAGAGGCGCACAAGAAAGCTGGTTGATATTCAAGGATACTGAAGTATCACACACCCCAAATTCAGGAGTGATGTGTTCCAACAAAGAGGAAATTGGGCAGAAATACCAGGAGACTACACAGATGAACAAGGAGCTCCTGGACAAACTCAAACACAAAAAGAAAGCCTGCAGAGGATGGAAGCCTCTGACAGATCCTTGACAAGTAGCCTGGGAGGAATACAGATAAATTGTCCGAGCAGCCATGGATCAGCTGAGGAAAGCTAAAGCCCTGATAGAATTAAAACCATCCAGGGGCATCAGGTGCAACAAAGAAAACTTCTATAAGTACATTAGTGATAAAAGGAAGACTAGGGAAAATGTGGTCCCTCTCTGGATGGAAAGAGGAGATTTTGTTACTCAGCAAATGGAAAAGGCTGAGGTATTGAATTACTTTTTTGCCTTAGTCTTCACCAGCAAGTGCTCCAGCCATACTGTCCAAGTCACAGAAGGCAAAAGCAGGGACTAGGAGAATGAACCACCCCCTGTAGGAGAAGATCAGGTTTGAGACCGTCCAAGGAACCTGAAGGTGCACAAGTCCATGGGACCTGATGAGATGCAGCCACAGGCCCTAAAGGAACTGGATGATGTAGAAGTGGCTAAGCCACTATTCATCACACTTGAGAACTCATGGCAGTCCAGTGAAGTTCCCACTGACTGGGAAAGGGGAAACATAAACCCCAGTTTTTAAAAAGGGAAAAAAGGAAGACCTGGGAAACTACAGGCTGGCAACTCTTGCCTTGGTGACCAGCAAGATCATGGAGCAGATCCTCCTGGAAACTATGCTATGGCACATGGAAAATAAGGAGGTGAATGGTGGCAGCCAACATGTCTTCACTACGGGCAAATTGTGCCGGAGAAATCTGGTGGCCTTCTACAATGGCATTACAGCACTGGCAGATACGGGAAGAGCAACTGACGTCATCTACATGGACTTGTGCAAAGCATTCGACATTGCCCCGCACGACATCCTTGTCTCTAAACCAGAGACACATGGATTTGATGGATGGATCACTCAGTGGATAAGGAATTGTCTGGATGGTTGCACTCAAAAAGCTGTGGTCAAGGGCTCAATGTCCAAGTGGAGATCAGTGACAAATGGTGCTCCTCAGGGGCCGGTATAGGGACCGGCGCTGTTTAACATCTTTGTTGGTGATATGGACAGTGGGATCGAGTGCACCCTCAGCAAGTTTGCCGATGACACCAGCTGTGTGGTGCAGTTGACATGCTGGAGGGAATGGATGCTGTCCAGAGGGACCTTGCCAGGCTTGAGAGGTGGGCCCATGTGAACCCCATGAAGTTCAACAAGGCCAAGTTCATTACGTGCCTCACTACTTTGTATTACTCTATCCCATCTGTATCCTAACTTCTGCCCTACAGCATTTTTAAACCACAGAACTATTGATCACCTCCTATAAAACTTCCCTGCTTAAGGTGTCACCATAAATTCTTATCCTTAAGATCAAGGACTGCAATATCACCTATCTCAATTATTAAGCTGGATTAAAATTAAAACATATTTATGTTGCACATAGCAATGTGATTTTCCCTCTACTTATTATGCAATGCAGGCTTTCGCCCAGAACGTTCATAAAAGAAATCAGATTACAGGAGAAGCACAGAAGACAGAGCGGGGGATCTGTGCCATCCAGGTTTTTTTCCTCATTTTGTTCAGTCAGTTTAGGGGGAAAAAAATGAGTTGTCCTGGAAAATTACATAAGCTTAATTTACGGAGTTTCCCTTGAAGACTTACACTTACAAAGGTCACAGAACAGAATCATAGAATCATTTAGGTTGGAAAAGACCTTTGAGATCATCAAGTCCAACCATTAACCCAGCTCTGCCAAGTCCACCACTAAACCATGTCCCTGAGCACCGCATCTCTGCGTTTTTTAAACACCTCCTGGGACAGTGATACCACCGTCTCCCTGGGCAGCCTGGTCCAATGCTTCACCACCCTTCCAGTGAAGAAAGTTTTCCTAATACCCAATCTAAACCTCCCCCGGCACAACTTGAGGCCGTTTCCTTTCGTCCTGTTGCTTGTTATCTGGGAGAAGAGACCGACCCCCACCTGCCTACAGCTCCCTTTCAGGTAGCAGTAGAGAACAACAAGGTCATCCCTGAGTCTTCTCTTCTCCAGACTAAACTGCCCCAGTTCCCTCAGCTGCTCCTCACAGGACTTGTGCTCCAGACCCTTCCCCAGCTCTGTTGCCCTTCTCTGGACATGCTCCAGTACCTCTATGTCCTTCTTGAAGTGAGGGATCCAAAACTGAACACAGTATTTGAGGTGCAGCCTCAGCAGTGTCAAGTACAGAGGGTCAGACATGTTCTTCTAAGTAAGAGCTGTATATACCATGAGATTCTGCAGGAATCATAAGGAAAGCTGTGGTATTAGCTAGAGGCTCCTCTGCATAAGGTAGCATCAACCACGCTGTATTAACGTAGGAGGTTCCGTACGTGAACAAATCTGAGCAAAAGAATCCAGTGAAGAACTTTTGCATCTTCTTCCCACTCACAGTGGCTAAATTCAACACTATAATCCATACCCTAAGGAGTTTAATTAAGAAAGTGGAAAACATCTAACAGAGGCTTCAACTCCAAAGAACAGATGAGAAGAACCCTCCTTCCTGATGAAATCCCAAGTCATTCAACATCAAAGTTTAAAAATGATCTTACTTTTGACAGTTGCTGTTCGGGTGCAATTGTAGAGGATGGCTAACTCCCCAAAAACTTTGCCAGGTCCCATGGTGCACAGCTTCACGCCTTCTTTTGTCACTTCAACCTTCCCATCTGGGGGGGGGGGGGGTGGGGGGTGGGTGGGTGGGGAAGGAGGGGAGAAAAGAAAAATTAAAACTGAAATTAAATTCCTTCACACATAAGTTTTACAATGTATCTCATTATACTGTAAATAAAAACACCAGAGCCCCACAACTTGAAAACCAATTAAATGCATTATGAAGGAGAGTACATAAACTCAGAAAAACATTAAAAACAACTGTCACATATATAAGCTTTTAACACTTGAGTTTCCTTAGTGGACTATCTGTACATTCTATGTTTACATACTAAGCTCAATATGAAATTTGTTTCACATATTACTGAGGTGAAATTTTCTCCAACTTTCATGTTGAAAAAGGAAAATATTCTGGTCTTTAACAGCACACATGAAAACCATGGAGTAAATCTGCTAATTTTCACTGAGAAACCAATTCACGAGAACACTCATCCATGAATAACACAGCTATTGTCAAAAGGAAAATTACTTTGACCCGTGGCCACTACTTAACTCCCATCTCACCGTACCTTTCCTTTCTAAATATTTCATCTTACAAGAGCAAGTCTGCTTTATCTGCTTACCAATACCACACCGAGAGGAGACATTTGAAGGCAATTTAAAAGCAAAGGTTGAATGGAAAGAAAGCAACCGAGAGCCAGTCTGGGGGTTTCAAAGGACATCTGAGGAACAAGAGCCAGGAAGAGAGAAGGAACTGAAGATGGTCCCACCACCTTATGCACACACAAGTAATGCCATGATGAGAAGCAGAGTATACGCATGGAGGAAACATTGGGTTATTGTGCCTATGACCACCACTTAGGTTGTAACACAGTGAAAGACAGAAAAGTGAGAATTTCAAATGTTATCAGTCACTACATAGCCTCCTCTTACCCCAAATTAGGAAGCAGATTGTTGAGGGATCCCGCTATACCAGCCCCCAGTACATCACTGACTTGCCCTCTGTGAGTCTATATGTGGCAAGACTGCAGGTCATCATTTTACTGGCTCTTACTCACCTTACAGTATTTGCATTTGTATATCAAACTGATATTTGATATATTTTTTATATATTGATTTGAATACCAATATATTAATATAACAATTTGAAAAATGATAGTTTGATATTTGAAATTTGATACACAAATATCAAACTGAGCCTTAAATCCTTGCAAAACTAGATAACTCCAGTTAATTTGATAAGAGATTATACAACACCACCTCCTGCAGAGGGAATCCAGAGGTACTCACCACAAAGAAAGACCACCCTCACAAAAAGAAACTTCTCCTACATGATATATATATGCTGTAAAATACAGCCCTGTCAGCCCTACATTATCTGTGTGTAAATCTGCACCACTACACCCACAACATCCCTCACAGCAACGACTCCAGCCTAGCCATACTACTCTACCAAAACAACACAACAACTGATTACTTACATAAATTTGTGTGTGTGTGTGTATACTTACATATATCATACCTATATCTATATCTACCTCTATACACACACTCACAATAACACATAAGGAGGAGAAAATGCCATTTCCTTTGGGAGATGCTGGCCAGCATCCAGTGGGCTGGCAGTCCTGGTGTGCACGGTTCTGCAGCTCCCATCATGGCAGAGAGAAATACATAGGATGGCAATGTGTAAAGGCAAAGTATAAAGACATGGAATCTGTTGAGTATTAACACAAGCCACTGATGCTGCACCATTAGCACCTATTAAAAGTCTGCAAAGAATGCACTCACCTATATTCACACAGTAAAGCAATCACAGAAATACTAAAATACACAATAGTAATACTTCAGGGCTATAAATAACCTTGAAAACTAAATTCTGAGGTTGCTGATTTATTGTTAGCTTCAAATAGTGTTCAAATTCATTTCTTGTGTAGGCTAACTTCCCTTTAAAAGTAAATTTATTTTTATCATTATTTTTATAAATGTTTGATTCATTTCTTCATAATAAGTATTGATCTAATATGAAGCACAAAAATAGATATTTGTCTCAAGAATGAGCAAAATCAACCTGTAATTGTGCCTCACACACTTCAGAGACTCCTAAATTATTTTGAAAAAGACATTTATTTTTTTTTAATAGAAATGAGTTTCAGCAGAGCTGAAATGGTGGTATTTCTGCAGAAAGCTCTACAACAAATATTCGCAAAGGGAATGAGTTTGCCTCACTTTTAGCTCATCGAGTCATAACTGGTTCCAGAGAAAAGACAGCCAAATATGAGCAGTAATGCATAAACAGATCACATTATTCACAAGCATTTTGCAATCTGTCCCACTGCTTGGATGTCATCTGTTGCTTCCCAAACTAATCCATAGTGTTCATTCACCTTTGTAATAAAGCTACATATATTCCCATATCCCATTTATTTTCTTATATAGACTTAAAAATAAGAAGCTGGGTTCCGATTCTTACAGCTCAGTAGGGATTTTTTGGGGAGGGAGCATTTCTCACTGTGTTAAAAAATTAAGCGGTTCACTCGTGATAATGCATGATTACAAGTCAATGCTTCATCATCCACAGATGTTCTTCAAAGGTTGAGAGGAAGAGGAGATGAAAATCGCCACAAGGGAGTAACGATGCTGGGAATGACCACTTTGGGGTTGGTAAGAGCTCACTGGAGTAATACACTAGTTCAGTTCCCATCAATTTATAGCCTATTTTTCACATGTAGAAAATTGAGCTCTCACTGCCATACCTCGACGACAAATTCCTGTCTGATTATGGCAAAGGACTTTGAGATTCAAAATGAAAAGCACAATATTGCACTAATTATTTTTACCACAGTCTTCATGACAGTTTTACTGCATCAACCATTTCCCCCAGTACACAAAAAGCATATTGGTGATGAAATTAAAATACTAATTTAAAAATACAGAGAAAAATTCCCAGCACAGTATTTGGATACAGGCAAGAATATGTAAGAAAACGTTCTACAAAAACAAAATGAAAGCAAACTAATTTCAGTTACGGAAGAGGTGGTCAACTTCCAAGAGGCAAAACTTATTTAGATTTGTACAGTTATCCCAGCCATCATCACCCTTGAATTTCAAACAGCAGCTATGGAGTTGAGCAGAAAACTAAGTTACAGGAAACCCTTGGCCAAGCACAAATTGCTCAAATTCAGTATAGTTTCTGTTTAATACGAACCCAAAGAGCCATACCTGTTAAGAAAAAGATTACAGTTAAAATTTCTCATGACCCAAATGGTGTAGGGTTTGGATATTAGTCAGGAAAAAAGACAACAAGCATTTTTTTTTTAATTCAATAAGGATTTTCTATATAAGAACTGCTCAAATTTGGTGGTGGTTACCAATAACTACTCTTAACTGCTTAGCAATTTAAAAGTGCTCATTCAACATTTGCATTCAAACTAGTTTTATTCCTAATAAAGTTGATCGAAGCATAGATTGCGGAGAAGACACACAAGACTGTGGGTGCATTTCATTGCTACAAAACTTGATTCTTTCAGAAGTATGTAACACGACATGATGCACAGGCCTCATTTGTCAAAACCAAACAAAACCATGCTTTTTTGAAAGCTAATAAATTTCATATGCAGTCATTTAAAACCATTTTCTACTAATTCGACTAATTAAGTGGTGGTTTGATTCCAGTGCCTGTTTCTTCCTTTGCAAATTTGAGTATAAAGTGCTACACACAGATGAAATGGCTATATAAAATGTCTCCTGTTTCTACCTGAAACAATCAGAAGGAATGCAAGAATGTGATGATAATGGAAATTACATTCGTCCAGAAAAGCCTCCCTAAATCAGTCTGAACATGAAGGCAACTTCTGTTCCTGCATCCTCCTCTAGACCCATGGCATTCTCCAAAGGAAAGGTTTCACTCATAAGAACACAAGCAATGCCTTAGCAGGGCTGTATTTTATATTCCCACCTCACAACCGAGTGGCAGCTCTCTGCTCAGGTTGCAAACCAGCTCTCTGTTAGTCCCAAGTGGCCTCCTCGCTACTGAAAGGCAGTGCCTCGGCACTGGAGATGCATTAGTATTGCAAACAACAGCTCACAATGACACCATTTCTACCCCACACTAAGTCCAGGGTACAAAACACACCACAGCCTGGTCCACCTCTGCAGCACCACAAATAATGCCAGTTAAAGTAACCAGGTTAAAGTATCCTGCCTGTCCTCAACACCCCTCCTGATTTTTAACAGGGTGCCATAAGGTTGTCCTCATGGGGTTACCTGCAAGGACAACCTGTTCCTTGCTTTCAAGCTTTGTAACCTCTGGATACAGCTGAACACAGTCTCTAAGAGAACAAATGGACCAGTTCAAGAGGTGGTCAGGAGCACAAGATGACATTTGAGCAACCTTTGCCTTGGTCCGCCCGCCCAGCTAAAAGCTGATAGTGTTTTATGGCTCCAAGCCCACCTCTGCTGCTCCTTCTCTCCTTTTCCTCTGTGATGCTTCTGATGCCAGAGCAAAGCAGCTCCCCAGTCCTCCTCAGACAGCTGTATTCTTCTACCAAGCCACAAAACAGTCTGCAAGAGACTTTATTAGACAAACTCTGCTGCCGCAAGAGAAAATAGACCTATTTTTTTCCAAGTACAAAAGAGAAAGGTTGAACGGGACAGTAGCCTGAGGAAGGCTGGAATTGAAAGGCAAACGTATTCGATCTTTGACACGACAGTAAGAGATACAGGCAGGCTGCTACTTCCAGTATGGTTTAGTAATAAATGTATTGTTTACTTACAGTTTAATGTACTGAAGAAAGTCTCCCATTCTCCTGTTGTGTAATTAAGCTATCTGGAACATTAAACATCTAACAATAAATTCCCCAGACCGTGAGCTAAATTCACCTCTCGTGGAAACAAAGGGTCTACCACAGCTATAAACAGAAGGAATTTTACCCATTTTCTTCTCCTCACTGGCAGCCCATGCAGTGCAGTTTTCCGTGTAGGAAATAACTTGCGCTTTTTGATGTATCATCCACATAAAGATGCCAAAAGAAATGCAATATAACATTGATCAATTAATGGCGATAAATTTCCAACTTCTGTAGACATCTCCAGCAGACAAATATTAAATAATGCAAGTGATGCTTTACTTGAGGCAAGAAGAAAAAATTGGAAAATACTGTGTTTCTGTCAAAATATTGATCATTATTGAATTTAACTTCGATACCGAATTTACAGCCGAGCTGATTTTGTGGAGCTTTAGCTTACATTCAAAGTATGCTTTTTTATGTCAGCTGTAAGAAACTCTCACATATAGATGGAGGACAATGCAAATTATTTTTCATATAGACACCGCATATAAAAATTTCTGTGTCTTCACTAGCATGGAGGACTTACCAACACTGACTGCTGGCAGCTGTATTTTGGTGGCTGTACTTTGGATTCCCCTCAAGTCCCTATTCCTCTCAATTCTCACATGGCCAAAATATGCCCCAGTATCATCTGACCAATAAGTCACTTCATTAATGGTCCCGCACACAGTTAAATGGGCCTTTGCTATATCACATTTGTGTTTTTGACACATGCTTTCAGCAAGGCAGGTTTTATAAATCAATTTTCTAGCTCAAACGGTGCCATCCATTTGGCTTCCTCACAACAAACATCAGAAGGTGACCAGAGTTGAGGACACAAAGGAGAACGATACCTCCAGAAGCCACCAGCCTGCTCCCGACAGAAATAGCTGTCAGAAATCAGTTTAACTATGCATAACTCAAAATATTTTGAGTTTCACAGATGCTCAGAAGCCTCAGTTATATGGGAGACTTTTGTTCTTTTTCCAGGCTCTCTTACTTAAATCACATCCCATCTTTGGCAAAAGAAGTCTTTATGTTGGAAATTTTCTACCCTCATTCTTTGGATTCAAACACCAGTAACCTCCCTCTTTTATCCTTGTTTATTTTTCCCCTGTGATCCTCCTGCATGATAAAAGCTAAAGCCTTATTCTCGATTCCTTCATGCAGATTTTTATGTAAATGCCATTCACCTAGGCATAAAATTTCTGCATTGCCAAACACTTTGCCCTCTTTCCCATCCACCTTTTTACCTGTCAACCAGCACTCACAACCTTTCTTAGCAGCTTGTAAACTAGCTAAGGAAACGGGAAATTATTTGTGGTAGGTGCAGCTAAATATAAAATCACCCATGCTTGCTGCCTCCTAATACATTTGTGGAATGCTGTCTGCACTATTACACTAGTACTCGTGTTTAAATGCACTGTTCAACTCCAACACATGCAACTCCTCCGAATAATGAACAGAAGTGTAGCAGTAAGCAAGCGTTCCTCAGGCAGCTGGAAGTAAAGTCCAGGCTGCTACCAGTAAAGCACTGCTTTGTAAAAAGTGTTTAAAAAATAGCAGCCTCAAATCACCAACTTGCACCCCACCACTGAGGGCAGCTCCATAAAAGCTCTGAAACAGACAGTTTTGCAGTTTACAGACAGTTTACACATACAGTTTTTGGTTGTAACTCAAGACAGGTTGAAAGCCAAAGACAGTTTTCAAGATTTCAGGGACATACACCAGACAGTTTACACATACAGCTTTTGGTTGTTACTCAAGACAGGTTGAAAACCAAAGTCAGTTTTCAAGATTTCAGGGACATACACCAAGACTTAGGGAAATGAAGTTTTTCCTATGAAATCCAAGAGTCGATGGCTTCCCTTGCTGCCTTGGTCCCCACCACACATTCCCCAAGTCCTGGGACTCTCAGCCAGAGCTATGCTTTTCCAAATTAAACTTTGCATGCTAATTACATTGTAGTGGCAAATTTAATTGTCTAGCAATTAAAACTTTAATTACTAAGCGGCTAGTTGACATCAAAGCCAGTCCAATTAAGATTTGTTAGCATTTTTGTTTGTTTCAAAACACAGACTAATAATGGTCTGCATTATTCATGGGGTTGTGCCTAAGCCCCTGTATGTCTTAACTGTAGTGGCTGTAGAGTGCTGCATTTCATAGAGATGAATATTAACAATATTAAAAATAAATTAATGGGGTTTTTTCTTAAAGCCCATCTTAAAGTCTTTTACAGGCCTTTACAAGTCTTATGAGGAGCGGCCGAGGGAATTGGGGTTGCTTAGTCTGGAGGAGACTCGGGGGGACTTCATTGCTCTCTACAGCTGCCTGAAAAGGGGCTGTGGGCAGGTGGGAGTTGGTGTCTTCTCCCAGATAACAATAGACAGGATGAGAGGAAACATACTCAAGTTGTGCCAGGGGAGGTTTAGATTGGATATTAGGAAAACTGTCTTCACTGGAAGGGTGGTGAAGCATTGGACCAGGCTGCCCAGGGAGGCGGTGGTATCACTATCCCAGGAGGTGTTTAAAAAATGCAGAGATGCGGCGCTAAGGGACATGGTTTAGTGGTGGACTTGGCAGTCCTAGGTTAACAGTTGGACTCTTATAATCTCAAAAATCTTTTCTAATCTAAATGATTCTATGATTCTATAATTCTACGATTAAAATAAGCTGGCACTGAATTGCTCCCAGGTCGTCTCCTTCCCTAGGCCCACATTTGTGGTGGCAGCCCAAACTGCAGCATCACTAACCTGTGCTCAGGGAACAGTGAAAATAAAACCATGGGTGTCAGTGGTCATGGTTCACACCTTGAGGCTGCATTTCAGGAATAATGGAAATAGTTCAGGGAAATGTTCTTTACATGGAAAACACTCTTATAGGCATTTGCTCTTACAAGTTCATTGCTCTTACAAGTTACTGTATACCTTCCCCAGGATGCAAAGTTAAATATGGGTCGTTCTAAGCATAGAAAAGTAAAAATACAAATGACTGAAGGACATACAAACAAAGCAGGATCAATTTTGTTCTGTATAACAACACCAGCAAAGCACAGAAGCCATTTTTGTTTTGATATGGCCATTTGGTGCTTTGTCACTTTGAGTCCATCCAATTACACATTAAATAACATCTTTGGCTAAACTGCATCCGTGTTCCTCAACTAAACTGAACGATAAATTGCAGTGATGTGACTCAGTAGGATAATTTTTTCTCCCAATAATTAAATGGTTAATTTCTTTTCCCAGATGCAGAAGAAAACAGATTAGGTTGGCTTCAGGAATTTGTCAGCCTGCATGTAATTTATACAATGGGTAAAATTCTACTAGCTCTCCCTTTCTCCTACCAGCTTAGAGGCATGGGTGGAAAGCCACTTTCTATTTCAAGTCAAAGTCTTCCATAACGAACAAGCCCAAACCAGCCCCTTAGTTTCTTAATTTTAAAGATATAAGAATATCTGAGATGATACCTAAGAATCAAAAATGTGTTTCTATACAGCATGAAGTTTCAGTATAATACACCTTCTTCTGCCATTCAGTAAAGCCTTTAACATCAGGAATGGGGCAGTGACATTTCTACCTCATATTTCTCTATTTCTGCTCCTGTGTATAAACAAGAGACATCTGGAAGCCCTAATTGTTTGTTTTCGATTGTATGTTCTAGCAATGCCTTTGAGATATGGATAACAGTAATTGGTTTTATATTATTGGTCCCTTTTCACACCCTAGACCTTGGGAGGTGGGGTGTGTGTGGGGGGCGTGTAACAGGTTCTCCTGGGAGGACAGTAATTATTCATTGCAACTCCATGCAATGTTTAAAAATAAAAACATTTTATATTGCAGAAATAAGAAAAATAACGAAGTGGGGTTCAGTGTGAGCTTACATGTTCAGGACACTAATTATTCATTACACTTCCATGTAAGGTTTAAACATAAAAACACTTTACATTGCAGAAGTTAGGAAAATAACAAAGTAGGGTTCAGCATGAGCTCATACGTTCATTAGGATATAGATTTCATCATGCAACTCCAAAATGACAGGAGGGATGGGAGGATTCCCACGATTCAGTGCAGAATTCATGAATGACTATTCAATATTTTATTTCGTCCATGCTGTTCCACACTTGGATTGCAGCCTTATTTATTGGATGCTATTCAAGCTCTGCTCTGAAAACAGAATAATAATTTTTTGTAATTAGTTTTCTTTAGGAAGTATCACTAAGGACCTGGAGATTTTCCTGAACAACTTTAAATATCTTTCAAAAGTTGCACCTGGGATGAAGCATGAGTTACTCCACCACACAGCAACAAGGACATTTAGGTCAGAAGAACCTACTTAGGACTGTGCAAGACAAAAGACTCCTTTTTGAGTTTCATTTAATTTATTTTAACTATAGTTATTACATATATGTTGTATTCTGAAAGCTCAACTCCACCAATTTCAAATATAGCTTTCAAATAGTCAGCATGTTGGCAAGTTTTAGCTCAGAAAATGGGGAACTTTATTACCCAACCTTTTACAACCAGTGGGTCTCATCCTTACTGGTGTTCACCTATGGCACATGCAAAATGGAAATGGGTTGTCCCAGAAATCAGCCAGCAGATTTAAGCAGTGTCTTGCTTTGGCTTTCCCTGTTATCCATCGTCTCCTTCTCTGGAAAACTTATTTTCTCCAGGGTTTTAGCGATAACAGAGTGCCTCTTTATTCACAGCTCCATGAATTACTCACAAACACAGGACATGCAAACAAAGTAATAAATTTTCAGGTTGGGGAAAGAGAAGAAATAAGATAACTCAGGGTTAAACATGAAGCAATACTCTTACACTCCCTGCTTGCTCTGGGGCTATCTAGGGGATTTCCTGTCTGCTGTTTTGAAGTCAGGAGATGCCACCTGTAATCTGCTTTAATGGAATGTCATTAATACCATGCCCTGGTTTCAGCTGGGATAGAGTTAATTTTCTCCTTAGTAGCTGGTGCAGTGCTGTGTTTTGGATCTGGAGTGAGAACAGTGTTGATAGCACACTGATGTTTTTGGTTGTTGCTAGGTAATGTTTATACTATGTGAAGGACTTTTCAGTTTCTCAGGCCCTGCCAGAGAGGAGGCTGGAGGGGCACAAGGAATGGGGAGAGGACACAGCCAGGACAGATGACCTGAACTAATCAAAGGGATATTCCATACCATGGGACATCATGTTGAGTACGTAAAGTGGGGGAAGAAGAAGGAAGGGGAGGGGCTTTCAGCATTATGGCATTCGTCTTCCCAAATAACCGTTACACTTGATGAAGCCCGGCTTTCCTGGGGATGGCTGATCACTTGCCTGCCCATGGGAAGCAGCGAATGAATTCCTTGTTTTGCTTTGCTTGCACACGTGGCTTTTGCTTTAACTATTAAAATAGTCTTTATCTCAACCCACAAGTTTTCTCACTTTACAGATTCTCTCCCACATCCCACTGTGAGGGAGCGAGCAAGCAGCTGTGTGGGGCTTAGTTGCCAGCTACGGTTAAACCATAACATACCACCAGGTCAATAGTCCTCAAGTTACAAAAAGGCAATGCAGCATTAGAGCTAGTCATGAGAAACAGTAGGCTTTTTATATCCAAACCTTGCCAGCTGAGCTAACCCAGTGGCTCTTACCAGAAGCAGGCTACTTCCTTTCCCTGTCCCAGTTTCCATCACTTTCCCAGCAGACTGCACAGACAGTTTTAGTCCCTTTGGCCCTTGTCTCACCCCACCTCAGCATTATTTCCCCAGCATCCCCTGCCTTCGCCAAGCCAGAACTCACACTGAGCGCATGCTGCTTCTCAGACCATGCGCACATGGAAACTGTAAGCCCTGATATGTTTATCCATTACCCAAATTTGGGTAACTTTTGGCAGACCAACTGTAGTAAGAAGGAGGAAACAAATAAATAATGCATTGTGTTAAATTTCATCATGTTCCAAAATACGGCAACAATGTGAATTGCTGCAAGAGTATTTTGAATATGGAGAAAAATATCATCTTTCCTTAGACGACTCCCTGGAAAATACTAAAGAACTTCTGACAACATTTTCCAGAATGATTTCATTTTAAGCTGTCATCTGCAGCAGAAGTGTAAAACTCAACCTTTTAAAGTTTTGCAAATGACAGGGAACTAAAAGTGGGGCTTGACAATGCTCAGCACCTGGTCAGTCTTGAGATTAATAGTACTGCAGAGTCTCATCTCTAACATACTTATAAAAAGCTCTAGAGTAAGCTTTTTGCTTATTTGATAAAATCTGATGAGAGGAATACCAGTAAATCAAGCAAGACCTGAAGAGTTTACAACTCTACAACCTGCTGGCATAACTGGTGAAACTATGAGAAGTCTGTTTATATGCTCCAGTATACCCTCTTTTTAGCTGAACAAACTTATTTTACCCCCTATAAAACACTCTTGGAGAGACAGTCTGAATTTGATTGACCATTGGGACAGTCTCCCCTAGGATTGCACACTGCCAGTTACCCTGGGGCAGTGGGGAAGAGGGAGTCGGTGGGCTCCCTGACCCAATAACCTTGCTGGGGGGGATTTTCCAGTGCCAAAGTTTATTTAGGAGACTTAAGCAGATAGGACATGCACCAGCCTCTCTGACATCAGCGGAAACACATGCTGAGGTTTCTACAAACCAGTAAGTATCTACCAACCAATGTTGCCCCACCTCTCCTCACTGGTTGGGACCTAGTAGCAACATAGGAGGCGTTTTGTTGTGCCTTTTCAAAAATGATATGCTATAACTATTTTTAACGCTTGCTTTTAAGAAATGGTTTTGCAACTGGGCTTGAAACCATGAATCAGCATGTACAATCTTGGCAGCCCAAAGCACTGAGTAACAGTAACACTTTTCAGATTTCATGTCAAGACTTAACTCTAAAGAAATGATTACTGGAGATAGGAGCAGATCTGCATCTAAATTTCTACCCTGTCTGCAGAAACATTTTAAAAAATAGGGAATGGAAACAAAGAAGGTGATCGTCAAAATCTGTAACAGCAGCCTAGAGGCAGAGAGAAGCTTGGAGGATTGAGATCATCTGAAAAAAGGATAAAGAAACTTCCTCTGGGCTTTCAAGGTAGGAACTAAAATCTAAATAAGAGGAAGGCAGGAATGTTAACTAAAGCATAAAGAACACAAGACGTACCCAGCAGAGCAGGGAATAAGCATGAAGAGCAATGGGACGTAAAAAATGTGGCAGCGCAGAGAGAAAATAACCCAGGTAAACACATATTGGGTTGGTTGGTGGAAGGGAACTTGGGAAACAATCAAAGCTGTCCCAAATGTCAGCACATCTTGGACAACACCACATGGCAATATAGCCTGTGGGCATGCACAAATAAAGTGGCAAACAAGACTGTTGGACAGAAAAGTCATGCTGAAAAAGTCATACCTAACAGAACGAAAGATATGCCCAAACCAACTCAAAGCAAGATTTCACCCTCAGAGAAGTAGAAGGGATGGACTGATGCTGTTTTAACAGCTCAGATTTAGTTCAAAGGCCTCTACAGGTTATGGTCAAACCTCCCCGTCTGAAACAAACCTCTTGCAAAGCACTCTGCTAACATCACTCTTGAAGTGAGAAGCAAATAGATACTGTCTGGCTTGCTAATGATCCCAAAAGAAATACTCTGCCTCTGCAGAGATGTTAATTCTCAACTATCTTCTCTTGTGAACTTCACAAGTAACATTAAATGGGTATCTTCCACTTCCAGCCAGGTGGCTTACATCTGGGAGGATCTAAAACTTGGGGGGTGGGGTGGGGTGAGGTGGGCATTGTTAGTATGATTTCTATTATCATAAGGATTTTGCTAATGGTGGAACCTAGAGGAACCAGTCCCAAGTGGAGGTGCACATCCTCAAACACCATATAAAACATTCAAATACACACACATACACATATACTCTTTCCATGCTTAAATTCCAATATATTTACAACTGTAATATATGTGTTCAGGGTTATGGATACGTGACGTTCAGAACTCCCTTCCAACATCTGTTATTTTGTGACTCTATAAATTGCTTCTGATATAAGGTTTGTTTCAGCCTAAAGATGTACATGTAGGATTGTGCAACTTGCATTGACAAGCACCATATAATTAGTTTGTTTGCAATGAGGCTGTAAGACCATGTTAAAATCTGTAAGATGGTGAAAAAAGTTGCTAGAGAACCTCTTAAAATAGGGTGTAAGTTGGCAAACAAAAGTAACAAGGACTCAAGGAGATCATTAGCTATTGAGCAGACAGAGGATACCAAAAAAAAAAAAAAAAGCAATTAAAGTCAAATCACATTTTGTCTTAAGTACAACATTCCTGAAGATTATTCAGGTCTTTAAAAAAAATAATTTAAAAAAAAATAAAAAACCAAACACAAAACCAAACCAAACCAACCAAACAAGAAGAAAAACAAAATGCAATATATCCCACAAGCTAAAAACAAAAAGCCCGTCAGTACAGACAGGAAATGATGTTTGTCTGGGACAGATTTGTTACAGGCAGTGCAAGTGAGTACTAATAGAGTCACACAGGTGCCTTGCAAGGCCATAAACCTCTTCCCTTGACTGCAATTCCTTACCAGATACATTTTGCTTGTGACAGCACTGTTTAAGATCAGCGTGAATTTGTCTGCACTGCACTGATTTTAGTTTCTCCCCTTCAACTAAAGAGCCTCCCAAAAAATTAACAAGCCTGCCTGATTCACTGAAGATGCTCAAAAAATGATGGACTAGGGTGCAGATGGAGAGATAGGCAGGCTCCTGAGTAGGATTCAACATGGCAGACTATGCTTTTACTCATGTAACAATGGCAAGAGTAGACCACATTCATTGCATGACTACACAAACCTTACTACCCAGAGGATCAGCTGAAGGATTACAAAAAAACCACTTGATTCAGTTTCGGATAATTCAGGAAAACAACGTTAAATTTGGTTTGCACAACTCTATCCCTGCTGTCAAAGCCCATGACTGTTCAGGCTGATACACAAGGTATGGCATGGGATGCAGTGAGACCCATTGCTTCAGTTGCAGAGCAGCAGCCCCAGCACAAGCCCCAGCCAGGCAGGTTTCAGGAATAAGAGCAGCCATGGAGCTGCAAGGCAAGTGCCAAGGCACAGCTGAACAGCACAAAGGGAGGCAGGGAGAGGAGCTGGGTGCAAAGAGGCATATTTAAGGTATACACACACACATAAATATAACATAGTAGTCCTCCCTTAAACACTAAAAAATTGTTCACCATCCCCCACTGTACCTGCTGTGGGGCACCCACACAGAAACAACTCCAGCATAAGAGGGTTTGTAGCTGCTAATTCCACACTTTCTCAATTTTCAAGTAGATAGCACAGCATGCCAAAAAAAAAAATCCCAACTGTGATTTACATGTTGGGGGGTTGCTCAGTTAGAATTTTATTTTTGGGGAACTAAAACAGTTAAGGTGAAATTCAAGAGAACACGCTTTCCTGCGGCCAGTGGGAGATGCACACAGGTCATGTCGGTTCGTCCTCATGCACAGTTACCCCACTGCTTCTGAGACCTATATAAGAAAAAAAAGTGATCTAAGTGAGTTTCATATTTATTCTACATAAAATGTTGAAAAGCCTGAACACTTTTCAGGGAAATCGTGTTTGCTTCTCTAATTCGACTCAGTCTTACCTTGATAAAGAATCTCAAAAACAAACAAACTCAGCAACCTCAAATACAAATTGCTTTTCCCACAAGCAAATGATTCTGTAGAAGAATGCAGTCAGTCCACCCAGCCAAGCTGCAATGTTTGACTCAAATTCCCATTTTGGCTGAGCAGCTCTTAACCTGGAATTGTGACTGCAATGCCACAAGTGCAACCTGCCCCTTTTTGGTACTCAAAGCCTCTCATGAACACCACCCACCAATGTATCTGTACGCTGATGGATATAACGGACAGGACTCTGCTGCAATGGGAGGTTGCAGGAACTAGACTGCGCTTTAAAAATAAATTCACCCCATGAACAACTCATTACCCTGGCTCACAGCAAACCCATACGATGGCAGAACACATTGCAAGCCAGCTTGCCTCGGGTATGGGTGCTTTCACATCAGGGTATTCAGAGATTCCTTTGGATAAATCCACACTTGAATATTTCTATATGATATCTTGTTTCAGTCTTTAGTAAAGTGGGCCACAGCAGCCCCTCAGGCAACCTGGCGTTAGGGTGGGAAGTGTGAACAGGCTCCAGCTGTATTTTGGAACTCTGAAAAATGACACATTACCATTCAAAATAGGAAGAAACTAGTTTTATGATTTATAAAGAGAAGAGGAATGAAGAAGGCAGGTCTGTACCATGGCACCTAGGCTGGAAGTTGGATGAAGGAGACGGATGGAGACTGCTGACCCGAAGGTCAGCTCTGCTCCCAGTGGTACAAGCATCTCTGGTTTTTGACGGTCTCCAAACTGCACAGACTTAGTTCTTCAAAAAACAAAGCAACAGACAAGAAATGTTACGCTCGTCTTCAGGGTTTCCATAACAACATTTTTGTTACTGATGTATTTCAAATGCTGAGAAACCCTGATTTTTTGGGTTTTTCTCAGGCCTTCTAAGACACTTGGTTAACTTCATCTCTCTTAAAATACTGAGATGCTTTCTGGTGAATACACTGAGAAAACGCCTTTTTTGTCACCTGCTCTGAAGAGCTGTTAAATTACGCTACCCAAACTTATTTTCTAGTTGCAGTCCATCCCCGTCCCCGCCCCCCCTTTAGAGCTCTGGCTTTCATTTCCTGGCTTTTCAAAATATTTTGGAAGTATTTCAAAATGTTAGCAAAAAAATCCAAATAAAAAAGGTTGAAGCTATAAACATTTAAAACAGTGGAACTGACCAGTCAATTTTAATTTTTTATTCGAATTAAAATGAAAACCAGACTTGGTATGAAATGTGATAAGTGATATCGGGACATGCAGTCCTTGCAATCTCTTATTAAACACAACAGAACAAAACCAGAGGTTGAGATCCCCTTTGAACAGCAAAAGCATCGTTCCCTTCTCTCCCTTTTTACTCACGGCAATCATGTGCTTGAAAGGCAACAATAAAAGAACAGACACATTTTCGAAAACCTGAGACAGCTACTTCATATGGAAACTGCAAATCCACAAAAATGAAAGACTAAAATCGATAAAAATTTACATACGGATAATATTTTGCACTCTATTATACATGTGTACACCCACATATAAATACACTCTGAATACTGTTTAGAACATATAATTCAGTTGACTGACAAACACCTATAGCTCTGAATGGAAATGACACTTTGCAAAGACAAAAATGGTTCAAGGGAAATACTGAATAGCTCTTCCAGCTTCTGATACTGGTCACATCCTTTAAAGACACTTTATGGGACTAAAACCCATGCAGTAAGTTAAAAGGCCCATTGGGCTCATCAGCCAGACAATGTAAGTGTCCTGGTCAATTCTGATCACAGGGTTAGGTAAACAAAAAGTGTCCCCAGATTATAAGTTTTCTGGCCTAACAAAGAGGTAGTTAAAGGCTGGGAAGCATCCAAACCTCTGAGCCCCATATAAAGATGCAGATCAGAGGACTGAGGTCTGTGCCAGACAGCCGATGTGTGTACTCTTCACCTACAGCTAGCGGAAGACTAAGCATGAACAAGTTCAAAAATACTCAAAAACTGAGCCAAGTTTCAAGGTAGAGATCTTGCAATAACCAGAGAAGTCTTTACCTCTTTCATGCAGTACCAGAAAAGCTCAATTTTAGCTGGATTCATTCAAGTACTATGATGCTATAATGCTTTTAAAGGCCATTGCATCAACAGTGATGTGGCATGTGCTGCTTCACTACCTCTCCTAACACCTTACTATGGATGTTAAATAATGCAAAGAGAACTGTATGGATAATCCACCTGGGGGGCAGCTGGAGATGAAGACTTATTTGCTCCTTCGAACTCATACTGCTTGGCAAAGGAGACAGGCTGGGCCATCTGTCTTCACTTCTGCGGCTCTCTGATGGTCACCGGTGGCAAATAACGCAAAGGACTCCAGCCTGAACATGTGATGTTTGTGCAGGTTCCATCTCTGGAGGTTTTTAGAACCAGACTGATTAAAGCCCCAAGCAGCCTGGTCTGACACAGAGCTTGCCTGAGCAGGAAGCTGCACTTGAGAGCTCCTGAGGTCCCTTCTGACCTGTGGCATCCTACAATCCTATCTTCTTCCTCTATCTATAAAAAGAAGAGGGGCTAAAAGGGCTGTACAATTGTATTACCATTATAAAATGCACATTTGAAGGGAAAAAAGTACTCTTGCCATTGCTACTGTCTTTGGAAATGTGGCACCTTATCACACTGTGCTCTGGGTGCCAAGTAACAGCAAGTCTACATAAACGACTACACATCTCATGTTCAAAAAGTGCAGCTGCTCTCTTTCCCTATTTTCCATATTTTACTGGTAAATAAATACCTGGGATGAGATTGAACTATGGTCCCCTTCATGGACCTGGCAGCTGGAAGAAAAGCTTGGACCACAGCCTGAGCCAACAGGCAAAGTTCTCAGTCGAGTGACTTTGAAGAAGTAAGAGAAGGTCTTGAGTAAATCAATGTTTTCAGCTGACATCTGCAATGAGCCCAGGTTTCTGAGTTACAGAGAACCAGTAGCATGTTTGTGTTTTCATTTCTTGTCCAGACACAAAAGGTTTTGAATAGTTGGTCAATAAAACTTAGCAGTGCTGCAAAACATGAACAATTTACTCTGAAAACAAATCCTTTTCCATTTAACTAAACTCTCCACCAAGATGGACACTGCTAGATTCCCAGCCACCTTCAAAACAAACTGAAGAACTGTCATCAGCTTCTTTAGGCTTCTAAACTGGGGAAAAAATCAGCTAACCAACACACCGCAGTCATTCCTCTTTTTACTCAGTTGCCAGCCCTTCCCAATTATCAGATACATGTTCAGCTTTCCCCCAAGTCATGCTCTGCAGCAGGACCCTTGAGACAAGGAGATCAGGTGGTTAATAGCACAGACTTATCTTTTTTAATCTGCCAGGGCACACATGCTGGCACCATGGTGGCCTCCTGTCAAACCAAAGAGATTCTTTCAGGTACCACAATGTGACTTCTCCCTATGCCATATCAGCGTCAGCCTCTGGGAGAGGCACGTACAGCAGTAATGCTGTTCTCTTCAAGCTTTATGCATAAAGCTTCTCTACCAGGACTATGAGTGAATACGGTAATGAATGGAGCTGTTTTAAATCTTGGCAGGTAAGAATACTCCTGCTACACCTCCAGTTGGTATTCAATCACTTTATAGAAAGGAATGAAATGATCTAGAGACTCTCCACTGATCTGAGGCAGAAACATCTGCTGAAAACAAACCCATCTGATTCACTGAACAGAGCAAGGTTAGCAGGAGGAAAGCGATGCAGCCAGTCACACATCCAAGAAAAGTCTATCACTGGTAATGCAACACAGGGAAATACACTGTCAGAGCAAATCGAGATGGCAGAGGGTTTTTTTTGCTATAAGCCTGGACACCTCACAGCTCTGTAAGCAGGGAAAGAAATGTGCAGCAAGGGATGTGCAGCAAGGGGACTTGGGAGCTGCCCTCCTTCCAGGTTCTATACTGCAGCCTCACAGGGAGATGAATGCCTATCATTTAGTTATTTTAGCCTGTTGTTTAGTCTACTTTGCACCTAGAAGACTCCCAACTCCGATTTAACATGTCAAAAGCACCCTATGGGTGAAGACAGGACAGTTTATAGCTTTATTCTGCTAGGAAGAGAGGGGGAAATAGCATCACTGCCTCAGCACAATTTTTATTAAAAAAATGGCAAGTGTGTCATAAACCATCCAGAACAATCAAGAGAAGCAGTAATACAAAAAAAAAAAAAAACCTGTTAGCAGCAACCAAACCAGTGACTCCTCAGAAACCCTCACATGCCTCAAGGATTCAGGTTTCAAAATAAACTTGTGGAGGGCACGTACCTAATAATGACTTCCATTTGTTTAACAGATTTTGCTCTTGTATTGCCCAGCACCACTTCACAAATCCACTCTGCATACTGCAAGTAAGCGCAGCTCTCAAATCTCCATGGTTGTCCAGAGCGTTTCAGCTGACACAGGCTGTTTCCTTCTGCAGTATACAAGCACAGCTATAAAAATCAAGAGTTCACTGAGAAACAGGGAACACATGCAAGGTTGGATTAAACAAAGTCATTCTGCCTTGCCTGTGCCTCAAAAGACATGGTAGCAAGCAAAACACAGATGCTTTGGGAAAGTATTGATGGTTTAGGCTATACTTCCTTCCATTCTCAAATAAATTTGATCCTGTCCCTGCTTTCTCCAAGAGGATATGAAATTACTACAGGAAAACCAAAAGAGAGAGCAACAAGCAGAAATAGTTTGCATACAACTTGAACTAAAACGAAGGTTGAGCTGAATGTATCCTCTGCCAACCAGAAAGGACCAACTGCATTTCCTTGATGCAGATCAGGAAGTCTCACTGCCAGTACAAGGACTATGAACCTAAAAATATCAGCTAGAGTATGGGGGCTGTGATTCTCTGAAGGCCACGTATGGACAACTTGCCCCAGATTGCAGCTAACACCTGAGAAAAGGAACAAGGGAGTTGTTTTGGAGAACATGAAGTTAACAATTTGGAAAAAATGCATGCACTACGAACCCTTGGAGGTCATTTGGTTCAAAGATTAAAAAGCATGAAGAAAGAGAGAGCAACTAAATATATAGGAACAGTCATTATTCCGCAACAAAGAAGAATTTATCATCCAGGAGCTAATTGTTTAGATGATCAGATGTCATCACCTAAGAATCAAGGTGACAGGTCTGAGGCAAGAAACCAGGGCTTAATCTAAACTAAATGTTTCATTCTTCTTCCCTCCTCTTGCAGACTTGCATTTCTACATTATATAGCATTTGTTCCTACAGCAGCAAAGACAGAGACACTGCTAAAGGGTGTCAAGAAAGTTGTAAAATTGCAGTTAGGTGTTTGGTAGGCTCAGGCGAGAGCAGCATGTATGTCCAAAAAGACACTTTCCATACACAGAAACTAGAGCACAAGCATGTCTAGCTTAGCTTTTGTGCAGTGTAGCCTCTTCTTCCTAGAATAAGACTAGAACTAACTCAAACTCATACTTTTCTTAAAAGAAGGGCCAGCCTGCTTCTCTGTTGTCATGGGAAAGTCCAACAGAGTGGACCTTTTTTCAGCAGACACACTGGGCCAGTTGTAAGCACTTAGAAACCCTTCTTTCAATCTTATTTTTACCAGTCATACTTTTCACTTTTGTCTTTCTGTAGAAAATGCAACAATCTTGACCCACACCACTATGGAAAACATGCACCAGAAAAGCCTGCCCTGTAGAATGCCCCTCTGCAGTTATCGGAGACGTATCAGCTCACGGAGTGCCTGAGGATTTCTGAACCAGACCAAGGAATGGGATGAAATGTGTATACATAAAACCTACATCAAACTTTGGAAAAGAAAGCTTAGGGTAAGGGTTAGTAGCATTTCTGGATATAGATATCCTTGGGGCTGGAGATCAGACTAATAGGGGCTGCCCATGTTGTACAAACATGGTAACATTCCCCCTCCTCCATAGACAACACAACCTAACAGGGCTGTGAGGATGTTTGGAGACATTTTATACAGTATTGGGCACCATACACGTGAAATAAAGTAAGAATAATTATTTATTCTTACAAGGCTTGCTGGGTGACCACTGCTAGAGAAAAAGATTGCTTGTGGTATGAGCTCTTGTTTACAATCAAAGTTGACAAATGGGAAAATTATAAGATTGGAAATACTTTGTAATATAAAGGGATGTGATTTCTCAGTAAAATGTATTTGAAGTCTCTTCTGAAAACATGAGAAAATTCAGTTTTAATTAGTTTTGCATACCTAAAGTATATGCTGAACTTTCAAGTAGCAAAGCTTCAGTTCACTCACTGCAGCTGCAATTTACACTACTCCAGGTTAATCCAATGTCTACTCTTTAAAAATCTGAAATGCATACTTCTATTAGATGCTACTTCATGTTTGCAAATCAGCATGTTGACTCGGCTCGGTCAAATGTGATTTATTACTGGCTGTAGACATCAGAGAGAAGCAAGAATCAGCACACTGACATTAACTGATGGAGGTAATATAGACTGGCAAGTCCCATTTTGCTTCTGCATTAATGTTGCCAGTCTCTTGACTGTGGAAGAGGCAGGGGGATAACTGATATTGCTCTCTCTGGACAACCAATTTCAGAAAACAAAGCAGACAGATCTGATCATCTGCCTACAAAAAAATTTTCAGCTCACAGTCAGCAGCTTTGAGCTACACAGTGCGACGAAGCAAGTTTTCCTCAGCAAACCAGAAGAAAGTTTTAGTATTGCTACTCAAATGAATTCTACATGGAAAGCATAAAGGCCAAACATTAAAGCCGAATTTATCAAGTACTAGCACACAGGCCAACAAAATCTGACTAGGAGTTTTGATTTTGGATGGGAAACAAGCTTAACATATTTAAAATTCTTTTCACACGGCAAATGCTTGCTATCATGGCCACACCCCGGGGCAACAGCCTGCAGATGCCAACAGGTATTTCAATATGCAGAAGCCCCAAGTCTGAACACCTGATGCTAAACATTGGCAATTCACTTTTCTTTCAGTACCGCCACTGGGATGGCAATTATAATCCTTTTACTCTGCTTGGTCTCACACTTCTTCCTGCCTGGAAACTTCCTAACTCCTATATATCTACATTCAATGCTTACCCATGTCACATCAAGAAGCTGCATGCTTGTTAGGAATGCTGCAGCATTTACTCTAAGAACATATACTAAAGAGTTGTCCTCTATCTCACTAAAATGCAAAATGATGCACCATTTATTTCCCCATGATGCCCTCTGCATGGACAAAAGCCCCTTCTCCTGGGTTGCTCCTCGAGCAAAACCCAGGAACTCTGCAGGGTAACCACCAGCAGCAAGTATTTTTGTTCCCATTTGTGCAGGCTAAAAGGCTGCAGACTTTTCTCCCCAGCATAGATGCACATACTCTTACCTAGGCTTTTTTTCCACTCCCCATTCAAAACTTCTCACAAATCTCAGCCAAGTCAGGTGATGCATTTGTTAGAAGGCATTACCTGAAAAGGAGAGTCGTTTTCCCATATAGCCATGTGAAATGGCACCTTAAAGCATCTACACTCAAACAGCAGCTGATGGAACGCCTTCTACTTACTTCCAAAACTGCTTCTGTCTGGTGCAAGCAAAGCAGCAGCTTTTATCAGCCCAGGTTTCACCACAAAGCAGCACATTTGCTTGTGCACATCAGTTTGCTGAAGAGTTTAAGTGCCTCTCAGCCCCTCATGCTGCAAGGGCTATTTGTTCCCCAGATCTCTTCCTGGGAACAAGGACATGATGAAAAGAGCTCAGAAAACGCTTTGGGTACGGAATTCAGAAGACCTGGAAGAATCAAGCCCTAACTCATATATAGCAGACAAACCAGTGCCAAGAGCTCTCAGTGAACACACATGATTGTATAAATCAGGGAAAGTTCACACTAGACTGAAGTCTGTAGCCGGAGATTAAAATTGCAGAAGGGCACATTATTTAAGGAAGAACATACACAAAATAGCTGGAAAGGTTATGCACAAGAGCTTCTCAAAAAAAGCAAAAGAAACAGAACCACCCACAAATCTCATTTGATTTATTTCACTGAGTGCAGAGGGAGATGACAGAAGGAGGAGAAAAAGCTGAAGAGGATCCCAATGCTGAACTTTTACATAGATTTTTTTCCTCTGAGGGAGGTTATTTACTCCTATTTATCATGGTGTTTTCAGGAACTAACTCCCATCTATTTCCCAGGAAGATATATTTATTTCTTTTCTACTGAGCAGTTTGAATAATGCCGTTTTCTAGCTTTCCAAGTGGCTGACTTCCTCCTACAACCTATAATTGCCCTGACACATCTTCAGGTTTTTAATAACAAGTATATAATGTTTTATTGAACACTAGTGAACAGAAAAGTGTACCCTGCACAACACTTCAGAGCCATCAATACAGATGACGATTATGGATTTCTCTAGTGCATTGTATTTGTCATCAAAGTAGTGCAAACTATCTCATAGAGAAACAGTGAGGATACTCCAAGCTCACACGTGGAAGGAAGCTGCGTTTCCTAAAAATCTTTTTATTAAGCTCTGGATGGGCAAGCCCTTTCTACTTTATGATCTCATGACTGAACATCACCTCTGCTAACATGATTTACTCTTTGGAAATAGAAAACTCTACCATTCTTGGTAAATTGTTGACCCATCTCTGAGCTTCAGCTTTTGCAAATTTGATTGTATAAAATAAAGCATATAAAACTGCCTCAAAGCAACTACAGCTGAGAACTTCTGCTGGGTAAAACAACTTATAACTAACAGTAATTAGAAACCCTACTCACCTTCTGCAATATGAATTAGCAAAGGATTCATTTCTCATGCAGAGGTCACTGCCTCCTAAAACCAAGAAAGTCTCCCCTGCTCCACATCCTACAAGAAGAGCATATCACTTGACACGGCAATATTAACCATCCACAACACCACACCACTGGCGGCTATCGAAGTCCAGAAAGGACAGGCTAAAGGGAGGAGAGGACACTGATGTAGGCAGTACAGTACCAAAGCCACCTGCTGCAAACTCTGAATGACACCTAGTATCCAGAAGACCCAATCAAATCACACCAGTTTATACTGATGTGCCTCTTCAGAAAACATGGCCACAGACATTAGAATTCCAACCACAGGAGAAGCCCTCTAAGTGGGCAACAAGATGGAGAAATAAGATGTGAAATCTTCAGTGAGCATGTGAAGTTACACACAACTGGTAAGGTAGCCCATTGCCAAAAATGTGCGGACGATGACACACCAGAGTACGAAAAGCAGAGCAAAGCCAAACGGCAGCACCAAGCTGAAGCTGATGCTCACTGATGACCACAAGGCTGCACACCAGCAGACCATGTTGACATTTGTCTTCTCTGCCAAACCATCCTGAAATGTTCCCGTCCCTGTGCAGGAGAGGTGAAGGGGTGTATTACATATCTTTTTGAAGTTTTCTACAGGGAAACGACAAGAATGATTCTGCACCCAGTGCAGCGTATGAGCCTAAATGGCTCTTACTCACACTTCCCGGCTGTCAACAAGGACAGGATCACCGCCAGCTGAATTGCAGGGAGGCAATTCTTTGTGCTGCCAGCTGAAACGTGAGGTCTGAAACCCAGTAAGCGATGTCATGCTGAGCCATTAATAAGGAAAGCTGTTTGACAAAAGCAAAACCACTTACAGCTACTCTTAAAGACGGCCCCTCTGTCTTCCCTACTGCCAAGAGCAACACAGCCATGACTGGGAAATACAAGACACAAGCAGTTCAGAGATTTAGGAGGGATTTATACATTTTAAATAAACTATTTAATACCACCTGCAAGACTGCCACTTTTCAGATGACCTAAATATGCTGGTAACTACCTGAAGGTCCACCAACTACCTGAGCCTAAAACATTACTTTGAAGGATCCTGGCTGCCCACCTCCTACTGAAGAAACTCTAATACCACCTAGGTTGAAGGCTGGTTAATTATTCCTCACTATGTAATCCATCTTAGTGATTAGGATTAATGCAAAAGTCATCTGGAGAACCCTCTCACAACGTGCAGCTCGCACAGCCTGTCGATCTGAGTGCCCGTGGTGCAGGGCAGGGAGAACGCATTAATTATGTTGTTCAACGGCCACTTTGGCAACAGTAGAAAGCACTAGGATTCTCCTCCCTCATCCCTTACCAAAAGCCTGGGAACAGTTACTGATGGCTATGGTAACAGACATATAATGCCCCATGAATGTACCAAAGGTCTGGGATTAAGTGTCAAAGGTTTAGGTCCAAATCTTGGCCTATCCAGAAGGCAAACTATTTTCCAGCACTCCTGATCCCCTTCCCCCCTCTTTTTCCCTCCATACTGTTCAAGCCTTCATCCTGGTCTTTTAAAACCAAGAGATACCAAAGCACACTTAGTTTTTGCAATGCTGTTGGAGAATGTGGATATAGCGGATATAACCTTGAAATTTGCAAGCATTTTTGCTGCCGGTCCTGGCTCTCTCTCCACAGAGCACAGATGGACAGTGTGGGGGCATAGGGCTGCTCACTTGCTGCATGTTAGGAATGCAAGGGCAGCAGCAGCCTGGCTTTCATTGGCGGACAGGAAAAAAAAAATAAATACCATCATCTGGAGGTACCCAGCTCAGGGCCAAGTCTGGGATATGCTTCCCATCCCTGTAACACTGTGTGCAGCTTCAGGATCTTGCCTTGCAAGCCAGACCCCCTTTTGAGGGAGGGAGAGCTGATGTTCTGGAGACAGCATTTCATCCATCAGACACTTCAAGGCATCTTTGGGAATTCAAAAGTTAGGCAGAGCCTTATATATTTGAGGACTACACATTTAAAAATGGGAAGATACTTGTCCTTTCTGCCAGCACTTTGCTTGCCAGTTTGCCTTATAGTTTTATATTTATCTGTGGCGCTGCTGCTTTTTTTTTTTTAATGAATCTCTGCAAACACAAGGAAATAAGGATCTCCTATACAAACCAGAAGCAAAGAGTTAGCACACTTTAAATCCCAAATTAACATGCACAGCTTTGCTTTGTCATCAGAGCAACTTTTGGAGTAGGCTGAGACAGAGAAGCAACAGGGGAAGAAATGTTCTTAAGATTGGAAAACAGAGCAAACAATAGCTAGTGACAATTCTGAATCTCACTGCCCAAGATCAAACCAGCGCAGTTACTAATTTTTAACATCAAACACGATGTGTTACACCCTTCTGCCATCTCACCACCCAACCTAGCTCCAAAACCACACATAGCACCGTTTGAAACAACTTGCACCAAATACACATTCCAAGAAGTCATGCCTGGCAATACTGTTGCTTCTGCAAGTCACCCCTGCAGCCAGAGCCCTCCAACCAGTAAATAACCCCTTCCACACACACACAAAAAAAAAAAAAAGGCAAGCAGCCAAATTCCTGAAAGCAGCAGGCAGGCCTGGCCTTAGGCTTCCTGTGGGAGGAAAGACCAGAGGACCCACATGGCTTTACACAGCTGCCAGCTGCTCCTGCTGCCTGCTTTTCAGGTGTTTGCAGGGAATGAGGCTCTTCGCAATGAAATACGGAAGATTTTCCTTCCCTGCACCCCTCAGAAATTGGGTGGTAAGATGTGACCCTTCTCCTTCAATCTCTGCCTGTTCCTGCAAGGCGGTTTATTTTGGAGACTTTACGATGGGAGAAAGGGATTCATTAAATCCCAACGGATCCAGAAGACATTTCATCAGAAAGATAACCGCCTGCAAGAGCTGCTATATATGGAGAGCCATTAATTTATTCCTGCTGTCGTATGTACAGCCAGTCTAGCCAAGGAAGGATGTGTTCAGGTCTCTCGCCCATGCAACCCTGCAGCTGTAAAAGCAAACCTTGGACGGCAGACAGTAGTGAGTTAGCATTGTCATCAATTAATTCATTAACTCCTGGCTTCTTTCGTCAAGACAAATGACAGTAATACCAGTGCACTCATGCTTGTATCCCAAGCTGGTGTCCAGTTAACCCCAGGTCCTGGCAAACTGTATTGGATACATTAACAGAAAGTAAGATGCAAACCACTGCTCAAATGTCCAATTAACCCAAATAAGATGATAAATGGATCCCTGCAGTTCAGAGGGGGAAAAGAAACAGAATTATTCCTTTATATCTTCCTTATTTGGTTAAGTTTGGGTAGCAAAGAAATTCATCTTTCTGTCTCTAACCTCCTTTTCCCTCTCTTTAGAGGCACAATTTAGGAGGCAAAAGTAATGGGAGAAACTTCACTGTGAGCTGAAGGATCTTTACTCCCTCAGGAGATCTGAGGCTCTGTAATTTTCTCTGTTCTCTGTTTTGCATTTTAAGTGTTTGATGTACCTAAAGCATTGGACAGGTGAAACTGGAAAAAAGCAGGGATACACAGTGAAGTACAGCTGGTCTCAGGAAATGTGGAAATTGAAATCCAACACTCAATCTTAGGCATATTCTAATGATAAACGTCACTGGTTTGCAGATAACTAACTTGGAACAACTACAGTTACTTCACACTAAATCACCTCTTTTTACCTGAAAAATCATTTCCTCATTCCACATACTGAATTTCAGGTTTTCCTTTACAGGCTTAGAGCATGATAATGAAAGGCAAAACCTTTAAGCAGTCATTATATGCTTACCTAAATTAAATTTTATTATCATTATTTACATTTTCCTTACTTGGATAATTGTGTTTATCAGCAAGTTGGGTTATAAAGGCATATGGTATATGCTTACTTTCATGCACCTGTTTCATACCTGCTTCTCACAGAAGAGAAAAGAGGAAAGGCCTCCCCCATGCTGCACTGCTAAAAGGATTTCAATGGTACAGGCTCCATTGTTCTCACAATCGACTGCTGTTTACTTCATGTAATTACATCCAAATGGCCACACATGTTTATATCCAATTCCATTTACAGGAAGAATATACAAAAATAAGCAAGCAAAAGGCAAAGCAAGAAGTTGTCCAAAAGGTTTAATAATAAAAGTAAGTTTGCATTAAAATTTTAAACATGTTGCTTACCAAACACTGGAAGATTTTGTTACAAGTCCTCCTATTTCCACTTTTTCAGACCAATCTGGTAGCGAAAGTAAGTCATGGAAGAATTACCACTCTTACTTCATCAAATCTTATCTTACATACACACACACAGAAAAAGTGCAGCATGAAAATTCAGAAGATAATTAAAACTTTATGACAAAACAAGACCTACAAACTCATGTTCACCATCAGGAGCATGTACTTCATTGATGGTGAAAAATTGCAAATATTTTCAGACAAGTAGGCACAGTTTGCAGTACAGTTTATTTCTCTTGAAAGCTTAGCTCTTGATCATAGAGTTGCTCAGCCAATATTTTTTAATATCAGTGCATTTAAATGAGCTCAATTTAATCACTAATTTTTCTACCTTTTACTGGTGTTGAACATGTAACTCCACGGGCATGTATGGGTTACAGAATCAAGATCTGTATCACCACTGCACTCCTAATTTATGACTTAAAATATTCATCAAGTGAGGGCTGATGATTTCCTTACATTTAGGAACCAATTATGAGCAATTTATTAAGAATAATTTCTGGGGATTGCCACAAAGCTGCTGACAGGATAGCAAATTAATGTAGGAGCTGTATTTGCATACTATTTACAGTTTGTCCCTGTATATATTCTCTAAAAGTAGCTACTCAGCTAATATAATATTCACCTGAACTTGCTGGAACAACATGCTGCACAATTTTAACCTACAATTGGTTCTTTTTACTTAACCCATTTCTTATTGGAATAGTTGCCTTGGAAAACATATCTGCTTTTTCTCCTGAGACTCAGAACAAGTTTTTTTAGTTCACTTCTGAGTAGCTAGACAGTTCATCTAAGACGTATAACTCACAGATTGGACATATAACCCATAAGTACGTATTATCTCAGTATCAAGGACATTGTGGTTTTGGGCACAGCTCCTACAAGAAAGGCCTAGGAAGGACCAGAACAATACAGTTCACAGAAGCTGAGGAACCACTAGAAACTGAGTTCCATGTTCAGGAAGGTCAGATCCACAAGGAAAGCGGGGTGATGGATCTTGTCAGACAGGTAGGAGTTAAGCACTGTTCAGCCCTGCTGAGAATATCTCTCCTTCCTGCCATGGGACAGGGTGGAAAGTTGTAGATGTAAGCAATAAGCCCCAGTGGACTGGGACTGGGTAGGCAGCAATCAACAGGGAGATTTGAAACATAAAGCTGGGAGTTAGACAGACTTGCCAGATCTGTCTCAGGCCATGCATCCCCCCACCCTGGTTGGTGGTGTGGTGGGGAACTGTCCTGTTGAGAAGCCATGAGACTTGCATCCTAACCCATAACCCAACTTGAAACCTGTACCTTTTGCGTCAAAATCAGACACAGTGATTCTGGAACTCAGCACTGGCCAGAGGCAGCAACATGGTAGAGGACATTTGTGCTGAAGGTCAGGATACCCAGAACTAAGAGCCACTAATATTTGTATTTGTATGCTTGACTTTACAATTTCAGTAGTGCTTTTTTAGCTATCTGCTATGCTAATTTAATTGAGCACAAGGACTTAATACTGTTCACAGGCAATTCAGAAAGTAAAACTCTGTCCTATATTCACACAAACTCAGAAGATACAAGTACAACCAACCAGCCAACCACGGTTTAATGGGAACAACTACAAATCATACACTGCTATTCCACCATGCAGAAAGTACAGGGAGTCTCCTTGCTCAAAAGTGTACAAGAGAACACTGGACAGCCCCCATAGCATGTTACACAGCTATAATTTCTCATACAATCCAATATTGTGAGTAAACCCTTTGGCTCATCCTAAAGTAGCATTATATCTCAAATCATCTCCATAGGAATCTTCAATAGCATGCCTGGACAAGGCAACAGCAAAAACTGAGACCAGCAATGCCATCTTTCTAACTGAAGATAAAGTTTGGGAGAAATACAGCCAGCAGCATGCATTTTGGAGCTCCAGATCTAATCTACAGCTTCAGAGTCAGCAGCCATGCTGCCCCAGGCCAGGACAGAGTCGCTCAGGCACACAGAGTCCACACTGTGCTATCACATTGCATCTCGTCCTGCCTATGCCCTGACCAAGTGCCATTCTGAGACTGAATTTTTTTTCTTCTGCATCTTATTGGCAACTCTTCCAGAGCCACCATGCTCTGGTAATGAGACATCTGTTTGAGTATCCACTTCAAACTGATGGCGATTCCTGAGTCAGTATCACCCTTTTGCTTATTTAGTTTCTTTTGCATCTTACTCTTAACATGATGGGACTAATCACATAACCTCTCATTTTTTAAGGTTCCAAGTGCCAAACTATTAAATTCCCATTCAAAGACAAGCTCTCTATTTCCTTGTTTATCCTGAGATCTGTTTGGAACTCTCAGAATCAATGTGAGGTAAAGGGGAATTAAGGAAACCAGAAAAGAGCATGTGGCTATATAGGTACGTACTTTCATGGACTACTATAAATCACTCAGAAGGCAGCAGGTTAATGCAGCACTTTATAATAGCCTGCTCTGAGGTAGCCCCTTATTAGTGTTGATATCATGTAGCTGTTAAGGCACATACTCTAATTTGACATGATTTAGCTGACATAAAGTTAACTGATCCCCAATGCTAACGCTTGCTACAGACCTGCAAGACCAACACTGCTTTTAGCCAGTTGTTAGTCGTGGCATGAAAATCAAAGTGTAATTCATGCATAGTTTGGGGGTTTTCTGGTTAAAAGCTGTTCTTTAGAAAAGGATTCCTACAGACTTTGCATTTCCTTATTTAGGAAACACCAGGGGGAAAATGAAGTTTAGCTTGCAGATTGATCTCTTTGCAAACATTCTCCTGTCTGAAAGCATTTGTAACAAATGGGCTGCTGAGACAGGGGCACCTGATGAGGTAGGAGAAGCAGAATGGCTGAGCTGTCAGAAGAGCTGCAGGTGATGGCTCTGCAGCACGACGTGTGACAGAGCACCGACTGCCACACAAGGATCCAGAGGAGCTGTGATTCGGAGCCCAGGCAGCCTGTAATCCTTGCAGATGACAGATGATCACTGTGAAACCTTATTGGTTTGGACCTTCATACTTTACCACATAAGACTTTTGAAAGCAGATTACACACTGAAGGAGGCTATGTCACCACTGTGGCTGACATCAGCAGAACTGGAACCACAATTCATTGACATGGCAGCTACGTTCACTGTAGCATTAAGGTATTGGAAAGATTCAGACCTTTCTCCCATGTTTGAACTCTGCCCATGGGCAACGCTTAATCAATAGACAAATTGATTAATATTAATAATCAATTAATTGACAAAGGGCTATTAATAATCAATTAATTAATAGACAAAGGGCTATGACTGCATCTGAGATCTTGTTTCCTTTTACCTTCCACTGCTACTCATAAGTAGCTGCCAGTGGCAAACATCAGCTCTCAATTTTCCAAGAGGAATAGGCATGAACTACAAGTGTTAGAGGTGCCCAGGTTTTCCTCTGCTTTAAGAAAGAAAGAGCCAGGTTTATATATACATAATTCTTACTACTGAAACACAAAGATGGAAAATGTGTGTCCATAACAGACCTGAAGCCTCTATCAGCTCTTGTCAGCTCTTGTTGACAACACACACACAAAAAAAAGGGGGGGGGTGGGGGGGTGGGGAGCGTGGATGGGGGCAGACAGGACAGGGACACAGGAATTATGCGATTGCTCAACATCTAGATGCCACATTAAGCAACCACAATTACTAGTTCATCTTTTCCAGTTTGCAAGTCCAGATTCTTAAAAATCACAGCTCAAGCTGCACGGCAACAATCTTCATAGAAGCAAAATTAAGAAGTACCGTTCATGCAGCCCTTAACTTTGGTGGGTGGGGGGTAGGAGGTGGTGGTGCACCATTATATAAAGAAGAATTCTAAAGCCTCACATTTTAGTTATTTTACTGTATTTTTCCATTGCTAAAATTCTTGTTGGTATGCCAGTGTGAAGCAGAGTAATTACTGGACTGAGTAAGTTACCACTTCGCAGTGAGCGCCTATGTGGATGAGGACCCAGGGCTAGCCTCTCCAGTTTGCAGCCTACTCCAATTAGAGGTTTCACCAACAATGTAATACTCCATATACGTCACCAGATCTTTCGGGTACAAGTCTCACTATGCTTTTTAGTGAAGTAAACCAAGACCCAGAGAGGAACAATAATTAAGGGGATGAGCTGGTTAACAGCCAAAGCTACTGCCACAGTGGATACATACACACTGAATTACTCTGGGTATACACCAGTGTCAGGTGTGACAAGGCAACAGGTCTCCTATCACTTGCTGAGATTAATTTAAACTCTTTCTGAAAATTAAGAGAGATTTTCACCCTGAGAAGTTTGTGTTACTAAAATTAAACTGCATGCTGTACAAAACCGAGCACTTACACTGGCAGAAAGCAATAACCTTTATAGATTGGGATGTTTTTCCCTGGCAAATACTACTTCTACTTGCCAATCAAGTGTATTTTAGTCAACACAAAAGCTAAAAGGTATTTTTCATTTTTGTTGTTTTCTCATTTGGAGAATTTTCCAAAGACCAATTTGGAGAAACTGCCAGTTACGTAAATATTTCATGTTCAGAGCATATGTTGCAATAGATAAAAAACAAAATACACTTTAAAGAAGAGCTGACATTAATAGCTGGTTATTTTGCTGCCTGAAGTGGTATCTCATCTACTGTAATGTCAAAACTTCTCCAATGGTCAAAGGTTTTGGGTGCCATTTTAGAGTGCAGAAGGGTGCAATAGATACCACTCCAGAGCACCCCAGCTGGTTTCCTAACCAAGTATGGATATTTTGCGTAAGTCTGGCAAAATATGATTACAAGAAAGAAGTTTTGATAAACAAACCTTAGTATCCACATTTGTGCTTAGTTTTGTAAAGCAGACTATGTTTTACACAGTAATTTACACATCCCAATTCTCCAATTAATTACCCTATGTGATAAGACTGACAGTTCCCTGTAATTCACAGAAATAACTGCAATTTTTAAAACTGTGTATTAAATATTCTGAAAATCCTCACACAGATCTCCTACCAAGAGCAGGAAGGAACTGCGCACAGCACCAGACCTAAACCTTGACCAAACCTCCCAAAGTGGCTCAGATGGAAGCATTTGTGATGTTTAAAAATCTCACACACAAACTGCATACTCGTAAAGTAGGAATGGCTTATGTTCTTGCACTGACTTGTTAAACAGTATTACTTGCCAAGGCAAACTGCCCCTACGTTGGTTTCTCCTAAATAAAATCATGATGGGCATTTGTGAGAAACAACAGAAAGATACCTGTTTTGAGCCTGCTCTGAATTTGAGCCTTACTTCTTTCTCTCCCTCTTTTCACTGAGTTCTTGTCTTTATTCCTAAGTTAACACAGACTCTCACTGCAGCGGCACTTGGAGGCCCACTTCTAAGGTACTTCAAAAGCTGACTCGTCTGCCAGCACAAGAGAAAAGAACAGATATGAACAAAACTCCAGCATCCTACTTGGCATATTATTGACAGGCATGTTCTCAATGGGAGGGGAAAAAAAAATTTAAAAATCAAGATACTGGAACAATGTGGTCCTTGGTTTGGTATCTGTGCTCGCAGAGAAAACCTTCTCTGAACTGTTCTCTATTACTTCTAATCCCATTAGAAAGAAGGAACTCAAATATCCTCCCAAGTACCTCACTGTCCACCACTAACATCACGGCAAAGACTTTCCAAGTCTTATTGAGAAGCCACACTGACTGCGAGCAAAAATAAAGCTTATGATGAAAACAGCATGAGGGAGAACTGATCTGAGGTCTCTCAACTCTCCTGGTCTCTCAATCACACCACCAGGATCAGTCTTGTGACTGTTTTGGTTTCAGAGGAAAGTTCTCACTAGTCCTTTTTAAAAACACCATGACAAAATAAAGCAACATTACCTACTAAAGGGTAGATGGTACTGGCATGGCAGCCACATGCTAAGGGGAAAGCCCAGATTTCAGTAACAGACACACCTGGAACCAGAATTTCAGAGGATACGTAGGATCCCAGCATAGCCATGCTTGTGGTTTTCCCCAACTGGACCCATCCAGTTCATCATTTTGTTTTGTCTTCAAATGACTAAACTGGATGGGGCACAGATTGTGTTTGCTGGATTTTAACATCAATTCACACAACACAGGTGAGAGACTAGCAGAAAATTTCCATGTTGTTCTTTCTCAGACCCCAAGCCAGGACTCTGGGCATGAGCAGTAATTCTTTCATCTTCCTGGAGAAATATATGAGCATTACAATTGCCTCAGGCTTGCTAAGTTAGATGATCACGGCACCATACAATATTTTCACATGCCTTCCCACTCTCTCACTTTTCTGTGGTAATGAAACCAGTGGGAATTCAGGTAAGGACATGCCCACAAACCAAATCCTAACATTTCTTCTTCTGGCTGGGGACAAACAGCCCCACAAAGTATCTGTCAAGAAAACCTAGCCAGCTTTTCTTTTTATAAGGTTATTTTGTCACTTTTTAGTGCATTCACAAAACTTATTAGTAAGCTCAAGTTACATGATAAAAATTGCTAATTTGGTTGATCCAAGCATACTCCACTACAAGCATACAGCACTTGCAAATGCAAACCTGAGAAGTCTTTTTCTTTTCCCCTCTTAAACAGAACCAGTATAAGAGGAAGTATCTTAAATTGCAGCTCCCTATTTTTTTAATGGTTTCAGCAGACAGGTGCCGGTAGAGCACAGCTCCTTCTGCTGAAGACCAGTGTTCCCACCAGCCTGCCATGCACTGACTGCTCTGTTGTGCTGGTTTTGACTAGGGTAGAGTTAATTTTCTTCATAGTAGCTAGTATGGGGCTATGTTTTAGATTTATGCTGGAAACAGTACTGAGAACACAGGGATGTTTTTGTTATTGCTGAGCAGGGGTTACACAGAGTCAAGACCTTTTCTGCCCCTCACTCCACCCCAACAAGAAGCTGGGAAGGGACACAGCCATGACAGCTGAGACCAACTGACCAAAGGGTTATTACGTACCATATTACATCATGCTCAGCTGGGGGAAGAAGAAGGAAGGGGGGGGGGGGGGTGGGGTGGAATCTGGAGCGATGGTGTTTATCTTCCGAAGTAATGGCTGTGCTGCTTTCCTGGAAATGGCAGAACACCTGCCTGCCAACGGGAAGTGGTGAATGAACTCCTTGGTTTGCTTTGTTTGCACGTGCAGCTTTTGCTTTACCTGTTAAACTGTCCTTATCTCAACCCATGAGTTTTCTCACTTTTACTCTTTCAGTTCTCTCCCTCATGCCACCGAGAAGAGTGAGCAAGTAGCTGTGTGGGGATTAGTTGCCAGCTGGGATTAAACCACAACACCTGCCAGACACTAGAAGTATGATATGAGAAAAGGCAGATTTACCATCTAAGAAGTCTGAGAAATTTGTTCGAGGTTGGTGTTTCCTGCCCCTAATTTGCAGTTTTGCAGAGAAGTCAGTGGGAGACACCTCTCCCTCAGACGGCAAGGAAGATGACAGGATCACAGGTGATAAAAAGTTCTTCGTGTTGAAACAAGTTTTTCTACTAACCACTGCGTCTTTGCCACACTAGGCTCTCTCTACAGTGAGTTGTTTCCATACTGTCTCATATACAGTTTGTCATTGGTCTCAGTACAACTACCCAGACTTAATGGCTATGGTGAAGGACCCCGTGGAAGTGGGTGGGAAACAAACGTGGTCATCTGTGTCGAAAACATACCGATGCCCTATATCCCTTCCTGAGGAAAATAAATAAATTTTAAAAATTTAAAGAGGGAGGTTATGTCCTCTGAGATAAAATGGATGATCGTACTTCCAAAGAGAGAAAGCTCAGTGTATGAGGCAGGTGCCATAAATAAAGGGACAGATAAAAGTTTACTGTGACAGTAGAACAGCACAGAAATGAACACAATTTTGTAGCTCCATAGTTCACTGCTCCTCAGGAAATCACTCGCTGGAAGGTGACCAAGAAAAGCAAGCCTGCTGTCAGCAGGCTAAGGTCAGAATAAAAGGTCTGTAACCCTAAGAGAAAATGCTTAGGTGTCTGCACATCAAAAAAAGCTGTAAAGCAGCAACTGTGGATAGCCTAGTTCCAGGTCTGGTGTGCCTGTGCCTGCCAAAATCTGCAAGTTTTCATGTCAGGAAATTCATATTTGCTGGTACCTTGTGAGGCATTTGTGTAAAGGCAAGGGCACACAGAGCCCAGAGGAAGGAGTCTGGAAAATCACAGCTCTGTCCAGGGGATGGAGGTGGCATCAGTCAAATTCAATAGCTTGGTCTGAACTTCAGCCGCAGTAACTTGCTTGATACTTGGACAAAACTCACAAAATTAGACTGGTTATGAAGCTAGAAGGAAGAAGCCCACATAATACTTCTCTTGATGAGATGTGTAAGGTCCTAGCAAAGCACTTTTAAGAGGACTACAGAGGAGATGCACAGGCTGAAGGTAAGAGTGCACATACAGAAGCACAGAATAAATTCTAACAAACCTTAAAGAAGAGAGGGAACAGGAAAAAAAAAAAAAAAGAAAATTGGTCACTCCTGCCTTGCCTGGGCTTGCTGTCAGAAAAAACAGTCATACCACACAGAACTTTTTTCACAGAGTAAGGAAGAGCAGGTGAGTGCGGACTGAAGGAGCCCAGAATAGGAAAGATCCATTTTTGGTCAGTGCCACTCTCCTCTCTCTAGACTAAATGACATAAAAGGAAAGCCCAGCTTCAGTTAAGTGGCAGAAGCTAACCCAGATGCTGAAAAGAGTAACAAAGGGGTTTATTTCTTAGAATATCCTTTTAAATGCATTTCTCAAACTTATCTTTTTGCACTGTGCTTGCGTTGTTACAATGGTCTATTTTTTAAGCAGCCATATTGGGGTTTTATAAAAATAAGCAGTAAAGCCAACTTGGAGCAACCTGCTATACAGCAAGGGCTTCATTCAGAGCAACCCTACCTCCTTTCCTTGTTCTTTGAAGAGAAGTGGAAAATAAAAATGTTAAACTTTCAAATGGATTTAATTTGATGGATATACTGATGTGCTGATCAAACAGGATAAGCTCTTTTTGTAATAAAAGCTGCTTTAACTCAGCACATCATTAGCAATTCCTTGATTTACTTTCTTCATATTCAACAAAGATTCTTACTGCTGCTGGTGGTGATGACTGATATCTTTCCAGAAGACTCAAACAGAAGACAAAAGGGAGTAATTTTCAAAGTAAAATCAGAGCAATCTAAACAGATGAATAAATATATTTGACAATAATGGCCTCGGTACAGATATCTGAAACATGGTAAGCAAACTGCAGTGGCTCCCTGCTAGAGATGGCACGAACTCCTCTGCACCGAAAAGTTACATCCACCACATTAACAGAAGGTCACTGGATTTTTCAAGACACATCCTCTGATCTCGCACTGCTCCGTCTTTCTTTATAGAATCTTTCACTTGTGCATTCCGTGGACCATCAAGGTTATGAAAACACTGCCACCTCAACACACTTCAAACAAGGCTAAAAGGGAATTCCACAATAATGAGCTCATACAACCACTTTGTGCTTTATGACATGTAACACACGGTTCCAATGACAAGATGATGCTTTGGTGGGTCTTTAGATTTAAAACATTCATATTTGAAGACTTTTAACTACCAATCTTCTATTCTGTGCTTAAAACCAGTATTAACACTGCAGTGCCTGTGAAGACATGTGCCTTAGAAAGCAACAGGTAGGCACAATGAGCCAAAAGCAACTTTTTTGTTGTTGTTTGTTTGTTTGTTACTGATAAATCATCCCACCATCACATTACTCCTGCATTTTAGAATGGACAGTGGCTGCCTGACACTTCACATCAAAGCTGTGTTCGTGATACCTAGCACTCTGAACATGAACAGGAATGGATGGGTACTCCAACCTCAAAACACAAAGTAACGGAAAAAGAAAACTGAAGTCTTCAAATTTCCTGGAAATTATTCATTCTCTCTCTGACTGGAGTGATTCCTCCCCAGCTTCTTCTATTATTGTAGAGCAAACACTGGCTATTTCACACGTTCCCATTACTACACAACAATACTTATGACCCAATGTCCTTAAAACCAACAGATTCAGCCAAAGCTGTAAGGAGCAACATCTTTCACTTTTTTTTTCCCTATAGAACTAAAGCCTGACTACAACAAAACATCAAAGAAAATGTTTTAAGTGATGTTCAGTATGTCTTAATGACCTTTGGATTTCAAACAGGCCACATTAGAAAGACTAGCTTTACTCAAAACACAGATAGGCTTCACACAGTGAACGAGGTCATGGACTAAAGAGAGACTACACATTTAGAAGAAAAAGATAAAATTATATTTTCTGTACTAGAACTAAGGGAAATAGAGCCAGAAAACAAACTCTTGACTTCAGAACTGAATTTTACCGTCACTAATACCATAAAAACAGATACTACACCATGTAACACTGCCACACAACTCTGCAAATAAAGAACAATATGCCCTCTTGCCAGCAGCCATGCCAACTAGTTTACAAAAAGCTAATGTTAGCTCCCTTCCCCAAATGTGTTCATTGGTTCAATGCTTTGAAAAGGCAAAATACCATATAAAAATTAGCCCTTTATTTATGACTCAGGCTCCTGGTTAGTGTTGCTGTCTGTTCAGATGACAGTTTTACTTCTGTTTGGGAAGTCCTCTTCCAGTAATCAATAACTATCAGTCGTTGTTAGCCTGTATTTTTGAATCATTGTTTTTCTGCATATCATTCAAATATTGATAATAAGCAATCAGGTGGTCTTTTGATTATCCTGCTTGTTCACAAAGAATAATCTGCTGTTTCCAGGGATACAGGCAGAATGGCATGGGAGCAATGCCTGTTCTCTTGCACTGGAAGGTTGCTTCACTCATGTTTTTAAAAGCCCTTTCCACCACAATTTTAACTAAAAGCTCTCACAGCGTTTTCCTTGGACAGGCTCGGTTCTCTTCCCTTTTTATCTCCAGGTCACCCCATTTTTTTTGCTGCCTTTCAAAATTCCCAGCTCTAATTTAAAATCTCACCCCTTGCACTGTGATCCAGACCCCAGTGAAACCCCCTCAGACACGACTCCCAACAAATCTGGTTTGGATGCTACTACTCCAGGTATCTTGCTGAAGACAACCCCCAGCCCATCCCAATGCCAGCTGGTGTCACCACTGCCAACTTCAGCAAAGCTTCATCCAACCTTAAGCCTAGCAGTAGATCAGCAGCTTCTCTCATGTCTTGGGCTTCATCAGTTCAGTAATCCGTTGCCAATCACTTTTGAACCTCCAAGGTAGCTGGGGAAAACCTTTTCATTCAGTGCACTGCTCTTCCATTATTGTTTTCATGACTTACTCATCTTCTGTTTAATACCTCTTTGGGAAAATATGACATTTAGATCAACAAGAACTGAACACTAAAACACTGTCCTGCAGGGACCCCTAATGAAAGCAAAGCCAGAGCACTCCAGCACGATGCATTTACTCTGTGGCTAGACCTAATGCCGTCTTTTAATGGACACAGAGTGTACCCAGGAGTTACACGGGGCCATGGGCCAGCAGCAGCAGACAGGTTAAACTAGAGAAGCAGCAGCAAGAGCAATGGAAATGCAATATATTGACCATCTTCTCTTCCAAATCCCAAGCTTTACCCAACCCTATGTTAGAAAGTTTCTTGCCCTTTTGACAACGTCTCTCAAGTCACCACATCAATAAGCCATTTGTATCTTTAATACCTAAGTGTCTAATTTGGTATTACAACACTTTCTTCTAGTGTCATATATACTACAGGTGTTGCACTCCACAGACTTACAACCTAGGCAAGAAAGGTTAGTCCGAATCAGGTGACATTCCTTTAGAACATATGGAATAAGTTGTCAAAGCACTCCCTCATGAAATGCATGCATCCTACGTTCACAGGACTGTACAGTACGCACAGCTCCCACCCATTGCTTTGAACTTTAATTGGGCTTGAACCAGACTCTCTTTTCTAAAACCTTTGATTTTTGCAAGGCTCAGAATGAAAGAATTCAAACTCAAACCAAATCCCTACGGTTAAGTTGCCTCTCCAGTTTTTGACTGGATGCAAGAACAAGATTAGAGGCTTTCCAGTCCCAAATCTGCCTACGTCAGCTTCTCAATTTAAAAACAACAAAACAACACAACACCCCACCACAATATCTAATCAAGGCAGCAGCAACTGAAGATGCTATGAGCATGTGGCGCACACAAATCCCTCTCTTCTAATCCCACTAATTTACAAGGATGCTATAGAGCGAAGAGGACAAACTCAAAACTTGGAATAACTGGGACAAAAATGAAGAGATCAGATCTACATAGTGCTACCCGACTCTTATCCTGATCTCTGGTGATCGCTGGTACAGCAACAAACAGAGCGTGTTCCAGCGTACAAAGCCCATGCTCTTTCCTAGCAGTGTTTTACATGAATGACTCATCTCTACAAATGATAATGGAGCTAATTGCTCCAAAAGTATTCTGCAGCATGTAATAACAGTAGGTAAGTACGTGAAAAATTACCCACTGTTTCAAACCAACCATTTCTCACTCTCAAATTGGAAGAAATCCAAAATCCCCAGCGTTGCTTGCAGCAGAAAGGTCTCTTCAGCTGAGCTGTGACAGCTGGCACATTACATGCTTTGATACAGTGCAAGATCCTCTTTGCCTGGATGTGTGGGGCTTAAAAAGGAGACACATACCTCAAAGTCTTTTTTTGGGGGGTGAGGGTGTCATCCCATTTACCAGCCACTGTATGACAACAGCTGAGGAGCCATTGCAGAAGGCAGTAACAGGGAAGGTACAGATGACGTTCATTCAAAAAGCAATTTAAAAATCTTTACAATTTTCAATTCTCACTCACTATGCCAGTTACCTCATATATTCTACTGTAAGGTTAATTACCTGCCAAATGGCCACTGTGAGGACTTAGGGAGCAGAAATAATTTACCTAGAAACTGACGTTTGTGTTCCTTCGCTAGCACCAGGGCCCTCTGCATTTATAAAAAGCATTCTTAAAACACAATAGCTACCCTTCAGCTTCAAGAAAATAAACATGCCAATCCTTGCCATTAAGCCAAACCAAGCTTTCAAGGATGTAAGGAAGAAAAAAACTCATGCTTCGAGGTAGGCACAGGGTTTGGCAGGACACTGACTTCAGCTTTCCTGTCCAACCACCTGCTACAGTGCAGGAAAAGATGGCAAAAACCAGCCAGAGATTTGTGCAACTGAAACTGAAGGCCAGCAAAGCTTGAGAAAAATACCAATAAATCTGTAAAGTGAAATTAAAAAGTTACACTTAGAAAACAAAAATGCTGGTGCCTGCATTCCCCTCCTTGCTTCAATAGAAGACCACTTTAATTTTGGTTCTTGAGTTCTTCCAGTATTTTTCTTCCTGATTCTGTCCCCCAAATCACATACCTACTACTTAAACCTGTCCTAAGGCTAATTTACCACTGGGTAAGGCTCAATGAAATGGCAAATCTCTATAGAGCGTCCCTGCATGACTAATCCTCGCCCACATCCCTGGCCTCTGTTTGCCAGGGAGGGTGCGTGCACAGCTCCCCCACTGCCAGAAGGCTGCAGGATCCTCCTCCTGCATTTGGGGAAACCACAGAGATGGATGGAGACACCTGAACAGCAATAAGCTTCACCTCAGAATACCATCACTCTAAGATGGCATCTTCCCTGCTGGGGACAAGAAACACAAGACTATAGATATGACCTAATGCAGACATTCACACTTGGGGAGAACAGCCTCTGAAGTTTTATATCAATATCTACAGCAAATAGGTACACATTACTCCGCAGTCTGGGGGGGAGGGGTGGGGGGTGCGGCGCGGGGGCGGGAATCAAAATTGAGTCTTGCCCTCCAGTCCACATCCTTCCCTGAAAATAAACCAAATTCTTCCACTCTTGACAGGACACTGTCTGAAGGAAAGGAGCTCTGACGTCCACAGCCCTCCTGTTGTCTAAACTCCCGAATTACCAAATCACGTAGCCTCAAAGAGGGGAAATAACATCAAATTATTAAGGGAATGATTAAGAAAATCAAATGTATTGTTAAATGTTTAAGAAATGAGTTGTTTAACAGTTAATTCAAGATACAAGTATTTTGTATAACCTGCTAAGCGCTTCTTCAAGCATCAATAAATCCTTTGTCCAAAAGACTAACTTCAAAAGGAAGCACCCCTACAAGATAAATGAGCTGACTGGAAGTTCACCATGAGGAATGAGCTCAGCAAAAACTAGGGGAAAGGTAACTGTAGCAGTGGGAGATCTCAACCTCTAACTCAAATGCCCCCCCTCCCCCCCCCAAACAGGGCAAAATCCTGCTTGTGGAGCATGCGCAGTTACTAAGAAGCTTCAACAACACTATCAGAGGATGGGTACTAACTTGCATTAGAAGCGAAAAACTTGTAACCAATCCTATACGAGAATGAAAATGACTATGTAATGTACTGTGAATATGCAAATACTCTGCTGTATATAATGTATACCCTCAAGTAGCTTGGTTAGAAGGAAAAATTCCCCATGCACCCAGCACTGCAATAAACCAACATCGGCTTCCTAAACTCATCATTTGGAGAATCTTCCTGGTTATAATTTTCGGTAACACTTCCAACTGCATTTATCCCTGCCCTCTTCCCAGACGGACAGCACCTCATAGGCAGGAATTTCCATCCTCCTCCTCCTTCTCACCCACACTGACAAACCCATAGCTATAGGCAATAACTTTATGACCCTCTTAAGTGTACTAATAGGAAATCTGGGGAAAACTAACTATTCATTAAAATAGGAGAGCAGGCTAATAAGTATCACAGAGCTAATACAGGTATTAAACCACCATCAACCAACAGACTATAGGAATCATTATTATTTGCTGTTTAAAGCAGAAAATGTACAAGAAGTTCTTAAAAACAGGAGTTATGAGTAAAGGTTTCCCAAAAAAACTTGCTACTCTTTAATAACAGAATATGATTTGACTGGCAAAAAATAATGAAGGTACTTAAGCTGATAATAATGGAGGCTACTTAAGTTGACTGATCATCTGTTTAAAGGCAATCCACCCCCTGCTGCCAAGCTGAAAGCTCGGAAATACAAAAAAAGTAGCAGTTACAAAGCCCAGAGTCTCACTGATTGCCTTCACTAATGCTTTGGGTAAGCATTATCCTCAGCAGATATTGTTGATTCTCTCCATGAGGAAATCCTGCTAAAAATCATTCTTGGTACAAGCCCTCACATGAGCCACCTCCTCTGAGACCTCTTCTAGAGTATTTCTCCTCCCAGGTGGATGTGACCAAGCCTTTTCTCCAGGGAAACAGAAAAGTTGGCAATGAGAAAAGCCAACAGTCCTGAGAGGCTGGATTTCATCAGATACCCATCACCCCAAACTCTTCTACTGGTGGTGTCTTCTCCTGAGCCACAGCACAAGAAGAAATGCTGGTTTTTGTCTCTGTCACACACGCAGGTCTGGCACATATAAATTCCCCATGCTGTAATCAATCTGACCTGCAGTACATTTTCTGCTACTGCCACACTGTCCTCCTTTCTTGTCACTTCATTAGCTACATGGTGGCCTGCAAAAACCACGCAGGAGTAGGGGGGCACACAGGTTTCCAGCTGTCAGAGGCTGCAGATAAATTACTTATATTCAGTAGAGCAGAAGCAGTGGGGTTCAGCGGACATGCACTAACATCCCTTTGATGCTGCTTGAACTGAAATGATTCATCAGCCTTACTGAGCAGGTCATCAAGACAGGACCTTGCCTTGTGACAAAGATAAAGAGCCCATGAGATGAGGCTTAATTTGCTTATGGAGGAAATGTTACCTTCACAAGAAGGAAGTTATTTCCAACATCCACTGCTATCACAGAAATAAAATACAAAAGTGAGCATGAATACAAGAGCTGTCTTTCTTACCCATAATAATAATAAGACCCTGATGGACCAAAGCTAGAGATGCCACCATTGGGCCCACACTTGACATCCCAAACTCACGCAGCCAGCTTGGCAATGAGTGCCAGAGGAAGAAGACGAAGGAGAAGCGTCTCCTTCTGAGTTGTGGGCATAGCAACACCACTCTTACATGAAAATCCTCTCAGTATAAGCTGCTGACAAGGGTTTATATTAGTCATTTTGCAAGAGTCATGAAATAAGACCTAAAAAGGAAGATACTGCTGTCTGTTGTACCTCCAACTTCAACACTGTTTAAGGCTTTTTTTTTTTCTTTACCTGAAATATATATGAACACACACAAACACTCTCTCCTTTTCTGGTGAAAAACAAGTCAGCAAAACACAAACATACAGACAATGACAAAGATCAGTGCACTATCACTTGCAGGGCTGACATTCCACTCATACAAGTGGCAGAGGGACGTTGGCTGCACAAGAGTTGCAATTCCTCCCTGCTGGACAAGTCAGAGGAAACCATCTGCTTAATAAACCGTTTATGTGATAGTATTTCTCACATACATTTGTGTCTTATAGTATTTTTAGCATTTAAAGGAGGGACAGCATGCAGGTATTTAGCCATTTATCACTGTAGCCATGTGCTGGTTGCCTGGGAAATGGCAGAGGGGGGAATTACATCAGCTACATTGGCTGGAGTTTGCAATGGAGCAAAATATCCTATCCTCACCCTACTTGATGTGCCAGAATATTAAGACACCATTGTATGCATGCACACATGTAAGATGATGTAAACAACATTGCCCATTGCCGTTAAGAGTTGGGTTGACTCCATACGTTGCCCCTATTTGCACTACTCTCCTTCCAACGGAGTAGGTCTGGCCAGCAATAATAAAATCTGTAGTCTTTAGGTAGCATTTTATGCCAAAACTTAACAGAGCAAACAAGTCCTATGTTCACTCTCTCACCTGACTGCTCTCTTGCTGCAAGGTGCTCAGTGTAGGACTGCCTGCTGGTAAACAATAGGGCATCTTCTCTGTTGTTTTTGACTTAATATATTGATAAATAACAAATGCCACTTTTTTTTTTTTTTTTTGACTTTTTCTTTTTTAAGATAAATCGAAGCAAAACATAGGGACAGATGGCACATATTAAAACCCAGAGGTGAAGAACACACTGCATCAGCAACGAAATTCATGAGATTCATCTGTTAGAGCCACTACACTCCAGAGAGCAGAGAAGTTTGAGATGTTTCATGAGGACCAAGGAATCCTGTTTTATACTGTAATCAAAACAGATGAGGAAGAACTCTAGACAGGATTTTTACCTAAGAACCATGCATTCCCTTGTGTCCGAAAGATTTTCCATGCAATTTTACTCTGTTAAAGCAATCAAAAACATTATTCACTGAAACTCAGCAATCTTTTTTCCCCAGATATTTATAAGCCTTATAGTGCAACTCCATGTATACCTCTCCACATATGGCTTACCTAGTTCCTTAAAAGGCTATGATTCAATAAAGCCAAAAATTGGATTATAGTTAATTTACCAAGGGAAAGTGGAGAAAAGGGGAAAAATAAGGAAAGTCTATCAGTCACCTCTGAGCAGAAAATGGAGAAGATACTAAAACCTGTCAGATTCTTCCTTATGTTATTTATCACATGGTGGTAACAAACTGTTTTTAAAAGGAAATGTAGTGATTAAAATTTGAACAAAACAGTGTCCCAGCAGGTTATGGCAAAAATTACTCAACTGCTGAAACCAAAGTGATTAGAACACTTATGTTAATATTACATATGTGTACTATATATACATATATATACATAAATATAAGAAAAACAACAGGAAACAACAAAATCACAAGCACACATATTTTCACATTTTGAAGTATAACAAAACCATATCTAGACTTCATGAAGGAGCTCATCTCTACCAACCACCCAGTAGCCTAGCAGCAGGAATTTAAGGCAACTTTAATGCAGAAGAGATGTTTCTCTTTAGCAGATGTTAATAGCCATTTAAAACCTAATTAACTTGTGTCAATGGGCTATTATTAATTTAAGCATGGACTAAACAATAAATCACAACAGGAGCTGTCATTCTGCTGCAGATAACCTCCATGGAAAAGCTTTCAGAAGTTAAAAGGAAAAACTATCACCAAGTGTGTTGAAAAAATAGCTCTTCATGTGATTATTTTAATACTAGTTATCTACTTTTCCAATGCTCTAGATACCTGCATAGAAGTTCAGCATCGCCCAAGCCACGTCTCTCCTTTTCAGATCTCTTCTAGCACCTTCCCTTTAATTTACGCTGTCAGATCATTAAACAGAACCTTTACCTGTCCTCCCCATGGATATATACAGCCTTCACAAGCTATGTAGACTATTCTGTACTTGGAAAAAAGCTTCTTCCTTCAATTTTACACAGTAACGCCTACAACACAGAGATAATTATTTTGTTCAGTGCTTTTTCGAGGGGCTCTTGAAGGAGCCTTCAACTACCCCTTTTTTTTTTTTTTTTTTTTTAAGCCATGCCAGGCAATTATCCTTATGTATTTGATATATTTTAAGGGTACAGCATCCCCATAAATTTTCAGCCATTACTCATGCAGTGATATCCTTAAAAGGAAACTTCAGCCTTGTCTTGCATTTGGGTGCTCAAGCCACAGGCAGCTCTCCCCCGCCTCCTTCCTCCCCTACCTCATGTAGGACAAGCCCTCTTGTTCCTCCCTCCCCAAAGCACAACAGCCTAGACACAACAATTTACACCCCCCCAAACCCCACTGCCTATCCAAATGTCTCATGTTCAGGGGATCAAAATGATGCTTCCTTCATGCTTTCTTGCTCCTTCACTTTTTGCAAGAACATCTATCGGTGGATTTTGATTCAATGAAGAAACAAACTAGAGAGACTGGTTCATGCAAACCATATAATAATCCTGGACAGTCCACTAAATTTAAAGGCTTGAGATTTCACCCAAATTAATCCTGTGAGAACCATACTGCAGTAAAATTTTCTTCAAAACACTTATAATTAGCCAGGTTTCTTCCAAAATTTCTGTATCACTGTTGGAAGTGACTGCAAACACAAAGGACTTTGACTTGCAACACAGGTATACAAGAGAAGGTAGATCAAAAGACTATGTATCATGGTTTTTTCTATTGCATCTGGGAGTTTTTACCAGTTTTCAGCCACTATTTTATTGTAATGTCTAACTCTCAGGCAGCCAGAGGAAGCAAATGCTCCAGGCTTCATCGGAAACCTTTGTATTGTTCTACTTTAATTCTGATCTAAAATGAAATTGATTATGCCTGAAGCTATTTGCTCTTTGAAAAGGCGGTAAAAAAATTAAAAATCACATTAAGGGGGAAAACCTGCCTATAATACCTTTGGGTTTGGTTATCAAGTCAGTCCTGGGCTTTTCTATGCCCTGCACTCAGTGACAAAGTACCTTCACAAAGAAAGAAAGATATCGACTGACAGATATCACACAAACAACAGAAGCTTATCATCTTTTATATTTTTATTCTTTTAGAAGTTGTGCTATCAAATCCTGGATTTCCTCCATGATACTTTAATCCTGCAGCATGTGCCAAGCACACCAAAGACTGCACTTGGTCTGTGACAAACTCCTCAGCTGTACAGGTCAGAGGGAAAATATCTCATCTGTTATGCCCCATTCACCAACAAAGAAAATTATTATGAAGGCAAAGAGTGACAGAAAAGGAGAAAAGAATGATGGCACCTGCAATGTATCTCCCAGAGCATAAGTACCATTAAAAATTCATTCTTCCCTTGTATCTCTCCTGACATCCAGCAGTGCTGGAAAGACATTAAATCAGCTATACTGGAGGCTTGGGAACTGAAGATATCTGAATCCACTCCCATGCGTAAGAAATAGGAACTCTCTCTTTGCGATTTTACACCAGCTTTTAGATAAACAGACAGTGAGAAGGCTGGACATTACTTTAAAAGCCTTCAGCTAATACTAATGCCTGCAAGAACAAACAAGCCTGCCTAACTTTCACATCAAGCACTGCTTGAAAGAATGAGAGGCGGAGAGGTATATAGAAACTTTAGGCTGCTGCAAAACTTATTCTGCACCTGAAACCCATCAGGCTCAATAGCACAGCTTTTTATGCTGAAATGGTTTACCTAAAAAATGTTCTGGTAACACAACAAATAACACAGACAGCCCAATATTATGCTTTTTGTGGAGGAACTACTGGTATTTCTCACTGCTGATTTATCTATTATGTATACTAGCTTCTGTGAACCGAAGATCTGACAAATATAATTCATCACACAAGCTAAGGAGATGGTGCTGTCCAAACATCTTGTGTTTTGCAGGGCATGGTATTTGTAAATCAGCAAATTGGATTTCTCCCTTTGAATTTGCCCCAGCAGCAGCTGGGAACCAGCAGCACTGCTGGGAAGAGCTGTTTGCAGGATTAGAGAAGAGTCTAATGTCTCATTAAAGGTCCCTTGGTATTTTTTGAAAAATAGATGGTGTTAACTCTCATTTCTTGACCGATTCAGAACTGGTAATTGCTAAAGCTGTTCAGCATTTCCTATTCCATTTCTGCTAGTGGCTGTTAGGGACTAAATACTGTCCCAAGCAGCAGTTATTGTCTGTAGAAATGTCCTGTTCGGCCACAGATGCCCAAGAAAGTGGGATGAAGTTTTGTACAGAAATTAAAACTCTCAGTTTTCTTCAGAAGATCTACACAGGAAACAAAGACCTCCGGGAGCAGCAGTGCTAATTAAAGCCTGTGTAACTGAAGTTGCAGATTGCAGACAGCTATTTACCTTGACTCCTAGACATCCATGCACAGGAATATTGCACTTCTCCATAGCCAGGAAGGCTGGAACAACTGAATTTCCCCCAAACACTGGCTTGTAAAGAAGACCTATTTATTTGGTAATTTTAATGATGGACCTGCCAGAGCACACTGCACCAAAAGCCTTCAACACTGCAAAGAAGTCCACCATCCCAGCCATGGGGTAAATTGCATCTGCTACTAGTGTTATTGTATGCTTAACCAGCAATCTGCCACATATGTTCAAACCAGGAAAAGCGATGTGCGTTTGTCCTCACTAGGGTCCTAACAAGCTGAAAGAGAAGGAAAGGGGAATCTTTTGGAAAGGGAAGTTTCACTGTCCAATGGGTTTTAGAACAAAGAAAACAAAATAGTCTAAAAATGTCTATCCTGTCAATTGTTTTTATGGACTATTCTCCTGTACTTCAAACTGACTATTTGCCATCAAATGCTTTTTACTTGCTACAGTTATCCCTCTTCTCATAGAAACAAACATACTGTTATCTTTCTGATACTGAACATTTTAATAACTGTCTCAAAATACTGTCTTGCCTTCCCAGGATATCATATTTCAGACCATGAAGTAAAGACATTGCCTTGAGATGTCATTATGTGTCTTTATTCTCCTACGCTACATGCTAACCTACTACAGCTTACAAAAAAAACCCCAAACTAACAATCTTACAGGTCTATAATGTCTGTAGCTCTATAGAGCCCAAACTGGGGTCAAACCCTGCAAATTCTTGGGTTTCCATCTGTGCATCTCTCACACATTTTAAAGCCAGCCCTGTTCAGCTCAGGTGTCTCAGACATGTTTACTACATTACCGCTACATGGTTCATGCCCAAGAACTTGGAAGCAGATTCCTAAATTTAATCTTTGGGAGTTGGTCTTCTCTAAGGTCAAGGAGGTCCACAAGAGGCAGTGAGCATCACAAGTTTCAGCTGAATTTAAGTTGACAGTTGTGAAGCCCATGGTTCAGAAGTGCACCTGTGAAACTGAAGTAGCGCAAGAGCTGTGGAGTCGGCATTGCTCTGCAACAATTGCATCCTGCCAGTACAAACAGGGAGAGGGGTAAGGAAGATCAAAGCCCTTTTCTCGCTACTGTGTTACCACCTTTTTATTTCTAAAACAGAAAAGAAAAAACTCTCCGTGCAGCTGAGAAGACTGAACAGGTGGGGTTTTTTTTCTCCTTTTGTAGAGCTGTGTATGATTTAGCTCCACGGCTCCCAGGAGCATCAATAGCACCCACACAGATTAATCAATCCCAAGAGACGCCCAAGAAACTTGCAGTGTCCCACAGATTTCCACATACTGGAAAAATGCAGAAACCACATACTACTGCCTGCAGAACAGAAGGAAAAGGGATATCCTGCTCTCAGGACTATTCACCCTATCATCCTGATTAGTAAGTCTAAACTGGATTTTAATCAGGTATGGTCTGCAAACAATTCACAGCAGAACTCTCAGCCACATCAAAATGGTGTCTTTAAGCGTATGCATAGACATAAAATACATACATACAGAGAAAAGCAAAACCACTGTATTATATGATACCTCTGAGAGGTTATATTGCACAGAGATAGCAATGATTTCCAGTACCAACTATAACAGAAAGAAGTTATAGGAGGTGGAAAAAAGGAGACTCCAAGCAAACTAAGCTCACACTTTTGGGAAACAGATGCCTAACACTCACTTCTACCAGCAGCATGGCTTCCAAGCCTTTCTTGGTGAGATACACACACACTCATAAACCATTAGCTTTCTTCACAGCAAAGGCAAAGTGCTTTCAAGCATCATGCGGCCTCTCACAGAAGGAGAAATAAAGAAGCATCTACCTAACATCCCCATTTTCTACAACACATTTATGCTAAAATAAACCCAGGAAAAATGCTAAGATTAGAAGTGGCTGTTACAAACCAACCCCACCACTAATGCTGAAATGTCTCTGCCTCAGTCTATGCCTGCTGTCTTTGAAAGAGCGACTGGGAAAAAAAAAACAAAACAAAACACAAATATTTCCAACAAAATTCACCATTGCATTTATTCCAAAGCAACTAAAAATAGCATTGTTACTTTCTCAAAGAAAAATACCTTGAAATAACAAGTCCACTGTACACCTCTTGCCAGAAATAATAATTTATTCTTCTTTAACTAATTACATATTTAAGTTCAGACTTTCTTCCACCTACACTGAGACAGTCACATAAACATTAAAGCTTTCCAAGAGGTTTGTGTTGTGGGTTTTTTTAGCAAATGAATTGCATAAAGCTCTGCTATGTATATACACCTAAATAAGCTTTATAATAAAAATAAATAGGACTAAAGGGCATTTCTGAAATTTGCTTTGTTTATTTTACAGGAAATCAATAAGGTTTTTATTCAGGTTCTCCAGAAGGCTGCTGCAACCTTTCCTGAGCAAGGGTTGGGGCCAACCAATTCGGCAGCCAAAAACATATTTTAACACTGCAGTACTTGTAGTACTTTGCAATCAAAACCCCTTTCACGTCCCTGGGTGCTGTAGCTATTGCATAAAGTGAAAATGAGCAGGACCTCCTACAGATGGACATCCATGTGGCATAAGCCCAAAACACACCAGTCATCTTTGGGAAAAATAAGTATTCCCACGGCAAAGGAAGCAAAATAGTTGCTCCAGCAATTCCTGACCACAGAAGGGATACACGGCTTGCCTCAACAGTTGCCAAGAAAGCAGGAAGAGAAAACTATCTGATTTATTTTCCTTATGTGTGTTGATAAAGAAATACATTAACAGGATCTGGCAGCAAAAGCCTTCAGTGCTCTTGTACAAACAAGGCAAAGCTGTGGCCAACCAGCAGGACTGAGCACACTAGCACTCAGAGGATTCAAGACTTGGATAGTAATTAAATGGTCACCTCAAAAAGCTGAATTTACCTGGCTTTAAAAGGAATAATGTGTCTTCATTAATGCTTAATTCTGCAAAGCAAACTGCAACCAAATTTCAAGCTTGCAGTGGCATCTGGATTGAAACTTTGTTGTAATGAGAGCAGCTTGTCACAGTGCAAAGCTCTGAGGTGTTAATGCAAACCTCTGTATCAGTTTTATTTAGTGGAACACCACAGTATTGGATGTGCAAGGGACATTTTAAAGGTAAAAATCAGAAATATTCTTATGTGCTATCACACTCCTGTGAATACATAGCCGAAAAGCATGTGAGTATTTTAGTGTATTTTCAGGACTCGGTGGGATTAAGAACTTCCCTCTGCATTTGACCAACTGAAAAAATGCTACAGTAGGAGCTGACATCAAATTTTCAGCTCCACTCCCTGAACTTAAAATGTTTGAACTTAGAATGTTGGAAACCGTTTCAATCACCGCAGTGTAAATCAGAATAACCCCAGTATGCAAAAGTAGGACGTGATTTTGTTCCCTAGCATTACCTTTGAGAAGCAATGTAAAATTCTTATTTTGCAATAAACTAACTATTTCTATGCTCTTCAGTGGAAGAAAGGAGGTGTTTAACAAAGAACATACTTGGACTAAAATTAACAGCAGTGCTTTGGTGGAATCAAAACAATCTGGAAACAGTTGCTATGTGTTACTACTTACAAAGCTGTAATCCTTTCTCTTATATCAAGTGCTAGAATTAAGACTGAGATAAAAGAAAATGAGAAGGAGTAGGGCAGGAAACAATATCTAAGCATAAGTGAAAGGTTTGGAAAGCCCAGTGAAACACGAAATGCTTCAAAATTATGGTTAAGAATCAGATTTTGGGTTGAGCACGCTACTGACTTGGCTTTTGCCAAGGGCAGGAACGGCTGGACATGCATTTTCACTGGATAGTGAAAATGAACCCCAGAAGCAGCAGAATATTTGAGCTTTCTTCCCTCAATTAGCACACCACCTCCACTCACCTGCGACTCTTACTTCACTGTATTAGCCCTCCTGCTAATATGTTCAGCGCAAACAGAACAAATCTGAGTTGTCAGAGACTATACTCTTACAGGGCTACGATAAACAAAAAAAGCAGAGACAGAAGTTGAGACCATAGTTTCTGCTTTGATACACCGCTAGCCAGCTAAAAGTAATATTTCACTTCCAAGGCAGATCTGCCCCCTGCTCTCTGCAAAACCCTCAAATGATTTAAGAAAATGAATAGAGGAGAATATTTCTATTTTATGCCTGGTTTCCATCACATAATGATGACAAAATAAACAGCAAGAATTATGTTAGAAAAACACAGTGGTAACCCAATTCATACCCACAAAATTACAGGCTGTTAAAAATAAATCACAGACACCTTATGAGTCAAGCAAAATGATCTTCATTCACCTGCAAATGAAGGTGGAAAAGATGTCTTTCAAACCCACTTAACAGTAATGGGTAAAAGCAGTGGGGGCTGTTAAACAGCAAAACAAAGGGTAGAAAAAAAATCATAATTAAGAACCCAATCATCTTTTAGCTCTCAGCAAAAATGTTGACTTCCAATTAATTCCTAAATGTCCTCTTTCAGCAAACGAAAAAAGAAAAAAAAAAAAAAAGAAAAAAAAAAGAACAAGTGAAACCGCAGAATCTGTTGCTTGCAACAAGATTTCACCTCTCATGCAGAGAGGCAAATATGGGTTTTCTTTTTGTTTGTGCAGATGGCAAATGATATACACTGGCAACAGACAGCTTCCCATAGCATTCCAAAAATGCCAGCTTTGAAGAACATGGGAGATACAGAACAGTTTTGTTTAAAAAGAAGTATTAATTGCGGTTCTTGCTCTGATGCTATGTTTTATTAAGAAATGATGTTGTGATAATCTGGCATGCTTGGACTCACCGCAGGTTTGACATACTTTGGATTCAACATAATGTGAAACTATGCTCTACTTAACCACAGGAGGAGGCAGGAAGGGGAGATGCCAATCCCCTCCTGACAGTTTACAGCACCTTTCTCTTTTAACACCTGGATTATCTGCTAAATATGAACAGCAACTCAAGTATAGGGCTTTATGCTGAAATAAAACATCTAATTGCAATAGATCACCCAGAATAATACAAACAGCATTCGAGAGTGATGGAAGTTTTGGTAACGGTTACAAAGCACCATTGAAAATTCATTTTATTTCTCTCTCAGTTCACAGAATACTCAGATATATTGATCTTCAAACGGTCCAGCTAAAAAGCATCTAGAGAGTATTGATTGCCAAGACACAGCCACAAAAAACTAAGGAAACTCGAGTTTTGGTACCTATTATTTACAAAATTGGAAAGAAAAATACTTTTTCATGGTCATGTGTACCAATTGTTCCAAAATAATGCTCTCATTTTCTCCTTGAAAAACTGGTTATTCACACTGTCAGGGTTGATCTGAAAGTTAAAATGAGTTTCCTTCAGAAACTTCTACATTAAATTCTAAAATACATAGCAAAAACTCTACCAAAAATAGTATTTCCTATCGAATTCTAGCTTCTGTGCTTCCACAAACCTTTCACTATAGGCACCATTTCATACACATATTTAGATCATTCAGTTTATACCACTATGCCACTTTCAAAACAATGACAGTTTAATGAATGCTGTAAAAAAATAAATAATAAAAAAGCAACTGATAGGAGAATTAGGCTCCTCACGATCTGAGTAAGGTGTGGATGACTTCTGTTTTGAAACATACTACCATTAGTATCTGTTTAATTCCTAGCAAACATGTGAAGAGCTATTCAAAATATAGCATCGCTCCCTGAAACTTGCAGAAAACACACAATTCAACCAAAAAAAAAAAAACCTGCATGCAGCCAGCTCACCTACATCTTCACTTCATTTTACTAAACCAAAATCTTCTTGCAATGACGCTGACATCTCCCTGACCTTAAAAACTCTTAGACGTTTCCAGCAACAGGCAAGACCCTTCTTGGGGCCTTCTGCTTCCACCCTCCCCACAGCCACCAGAAGATTACATCTTTCCCAGGTAAAATGGAAAGCTTATTTCCAAACTTCAAGATTTCTCCCCCAGGACAGTAAGGCAGACTTGGGTTTTCATGAACAGTGATGTGGGGAGAAAGAAAGGTAATTAGCTGGAAAATTTTTGAGAGAAAATTAATTCCAGATCAAAAGAAAGACGTGAAAGCTTCACATTTTCTGTCAGGAAAATACATTAGAGCTTTTACTTTAATAATAAGGTCAGTATGCTTCTTTTCAAGAAGTGCTTTAATTTGATAATTTTAATTCATCTTTAATAGCAAACTAGTATTCTATCATAAAAGTTTGGGATTTGCTTTTGAATATACTATACCATTGAAGCAAAGAGAGTCAAAACGAAGAATCCAAATGTTGATGCTGTTTACCTTGCAAAAACAATAGCAAGTCAACAACAAGTTATTTCAGATCACTTGGAATCTTCCCATTTCAAAATTCATTAAAATACGTATCCCAACTATCTTCTTCCAGTGAAAACTACTGATTACTCCAAAGTATTTATTATATCCAGGGTTGATGGTTTTGAAAAGAATGCAGCAATAACTCATGTAATAAGAAAATTTTCCATCTGTGTCTAGTAAATATCACGGGGGTGGGGGGGTGGGGATTAAGCTTCTTACAGTCTACAAATGCTCAGTGTCCCAACAAGATTGCATCACCTTGCTTTGCCTGGGACTCAGGTCTACAACTAAGTGCAGCAGTGACTTCCTGCATCCACTGGCTACCTGGTAAAACCCATCAGATACTGATAGGAGATGTTCTTGCTAGTAGGAGCAGTTTCAAATAATTTACCAAAACACCACATTAAATACTACACCCTACGGAAGAGAGGAAACGCAAACCTGTCTGAGGAAAGACACTTCAAGCACCACCAAAAATAAAGCTCCCTAACTCTGCTGTGGCAGGAAGGAAACTTTTGGGAAGTACATACTTGGTACCCTCTCAGAGAGAGTATGGGAAATGAGATTTCACCAAAATTGATCCTTTCTGTTAGAAACAGATTGATCTTGTTGGCATGTTAGGATTTAATTTCTTTTAAAACTAATTTTATTTCTTTTTTAACTCACAAAACACCATTGATTTATGAACAAATGGAGAATTTTCCAAGGGCCATAGCAATCCACCACAAATTTCTACACCACGTTTATCACAAGTGCCAATGCACTTTCTAGTGAAGTTTTCATATTATCCTGAGTGAAAACAGAGGGAATAAAGCAAACAAAACAAGACACACAAAAAACCAACAAAAAGTCTCTGAAAACCATACAGAGGCCGCATTTTCTGATCACATTTAGCTACCCACTGGATGCACCAAGTAGCTTCTTGCATCAGTGGACAGAAATGACTCAACAACAACTTCAAATGCTACAGGTGCTAACAGGGATGCACGTGTATGCACATATTTGTACCAAGGCATTTAAAAAGTAATTTTTTTCAAAAATTATACGAATATTAAAAGATTTGTGGTGCCTTTAAATGCATTTGGGGTGCTTGACTTGTATGCAAACCCTTAATGATGAAAACACCACAGCCGCATGTGGGAAGAATAGGTTTGAGGTCTTTGCAAGACTGAAGGCACTTGCAAAATCATCCTTGTGCCTTGACTGGGAAATTATGTCATTTGTTTATTAAGACCAAAATAACACAAATCTATTGAATAGCATAATTTTAAGACAATGAATCAAGATGACAAAAACCACAATATTGAAAGCTGGTTTCTGTGGGCAGCAAATTCACTCCAGTGACTCTTTCTCTCCAGTATCACCAAAGGGTAAATGGGATCTATGTGATCTGGACACAGCTAGCTATATCAGGACATATCTGGCTTATACAGAATATTCAGCAGAAGCTATTTTTTGCATTAATTGGACGTTTTTCTAGTAGTCACTATAAATGTCAGAATAAAAAAAACCAAAGCCAACCCAAATAAACCTGTCAAAAAACAGTAAAATGATACTGTTGGGCTGATGGTTCTCAAGGCATGCACATCACTCAGTCATCACTGCAATCTCTGGGAGAGCCCACATACAGTGAAAGGCTTAAAATCCCACGGTGATCCGTGTCAAGTACTCTTGTTAAATGCCAACCCACTTCTGCACCAGAGCCATAAGGATTTGAAAGCTTTGGCAGAAAAACCAGATGGCCACCAGTTATTTGAACCCATACGACCCAGATGTGGTTTCAGGGTTCAAGAAGTATTTATCTGCACACCCTCCTCTGCAGAACATGGACCAACCTTGGAATAAGGCCACAAAATTTATTAGGATGAAAATATTACACAGTGAAAATGTTCACCTGGAGAACATCTGGGAAGTCTGACAAAAGCAGCCACATGAGCAGCACCTCTAGCTATCGATAGCCAACTACCATCTGTCTAGTGTCTTTTTCCTCTGGATACAAATTGGATCAGCTTCCTTCCCAAGGCATCTGGATAATATTTCTGTCCCTCTGGTTGTTACTATTTCATGCAGCTCATGCTCATGGAAAAGAGATGTTTCACTCTTAATTTGAGAGTAAACACTGAAAACATCTCAAATTTTTCAACTTCGCCTAGTTACAATTACACAGTTAAAGGTAAGATGGGCATTTGTGTATTTTTTGCAATATATGTAATTAGAAAAGCTTTTAACAGCCTTTACTGTATATTAATTGAATCAAAACCAGGAGTTACTTTTGAAGTCTTTACTAGTGACACGCATTCAATGGAATCTGTCACTTCACGTCATGTGAATTAAGAACCTACAACAAACTGAAAGCTGTGATCATGTTTCTCTTCACATTTTTATAAAGTTTTCACACACAAAATTTGCTAATATGCAAGCAATTAATTAAAATTACTTTGTTTTTTAATTAATATTTTAATTAAAAAAAAACCACAACAAACCAAAAACAAACTAGAAAAAAATGCAATATATTACAGGAACTCTCCTAGAGATACTTAAGGATCCTACAGAAACATCGCTTTCTTTTCTGGTTGTTTATTATTTATAGATATGGGGAGGTTTTGATCTTGGAACAATTCATGTATTGTACATATTTTTTGGATTGAATTCTTGCAGAGTTCTGGCCTTTCCTTGGCTCTTTATGTACAAGTGCAGGAAAAGAAATTCAGACAGTTTCAGATAAACAGTGTTACTCTCATTTGCAAACAGGAAAGACAACAAAGGTTTAGCTACCACAGTTTTTCAAGTGAACAGATGAAAAGAAGAAAACAAAAAAGCTTTTGCACTGACACTTCAGGAAATCAGCTGCATACAATGAAAGGATCTGAGCCGACTTGGTTTGGTTTTTTCCAGGCTACACAGCACATATGACAAAAGCTCATGTAGAAATAAGAGTATGATCCATTTATCTCAAATAGAAAATTACATGTTTCCATCTCCAGATGATTTCACAAATAATATTTTCCTTTGTCAAATAACTGTATGGCTACATTATGTAGTTAATGTATAAACAACTACAATAATTTCACATTGCAAATGCTTTTCCTGGGTATATTACAAAACTATATATGGTTTTACACAAATCCATAGCCAAAATACTACTTAAAAGAGTATATTGCATACAGGCATTGCTGATTCAGCTCATTAATATATTATATATTCCTGATTCATTTTTAACCCAGCCTGTCATTTCTTTTTATGCATATTATATTTGAATTAATCTATAGCCTACTTCTTGTAAAAACACATGCCAACACCTGTCTGGCAAATTTGTATATATGTACATTTGAAGTTTAAAACAGGAGTATATTTTAAATAAAGAAATCTGAACATCGAGTACAGAAATGATCTATCAAACTAAATGTGAATAGAGGTAGCAAGAAAAATAGCATGCAACCCTTAACTTCAAGACTACTTATTCAGGATACTTCAAGCTCAGCTCTCCTACATCTCACCTGATTTTGTTTGCTTTGAAAAACATCAGTCTTAGGTATGTGAAACAGCAACACTCAAAAAGCAGGCAGCCTTTCCTTTCTGCTAGTTCACAGCAATGTTGGCATTGTCTGTGCCTGATATAAATGGGGACAATTCCTCAGATTTCAGGTGATCTGTGGCAAATGACTGCTCACAGGAACTGGCTCAGGATCTTGCACACCTTCAGCAGATGCTTGGCTCCTGCATCCCCTGGACAAAAGCAATGATTTCTCCTGCTTCAGCCGCAGGCTTTGTCTTAATTGCCTGTATCAGCCCTAGATGTGTCACCTATTCAGTTCTCAAAAAGGCAATGGCAGAACTATGAAAATATTTTACAGCATAAAAACTGCATTGTCCTCCCACCCCTCTTCAGTGTTAAAAATATTTTTCTTTCCTTCAGACAGAGGTTAAGGGTGTTATATTGCCATCTAAAATATTTAAAAATAAAAGCAATGGAAATTGGAAATTTAAAATGAATGGAAAAATATTTTTTTATACTGAATCTAGGTGATCAGAAGGAGTGATGGAACAACAGATTTCTGCCACCCTTGCTACCCATGTGCTCAGGACGACTTGAAAAGGAAGGCAGTTAAAGTAAAAGCTGTAATTCTTGATAGAGAAACTGCACTTTATACAACTATGCAACAGAAATTTGTCCTTTTTGTAGCTTGTTTTATGCTGAATTCATGCACCTGAAAGCAGGCACCCTCTCAGTACGTCCCTGTAACCACAGGGGCTGGAGAGAGGCAAGGGGAAAACACTGGACATTTTGGTCACCCTCTTTCGACAACACTCAGACTTCTAAGGGAAGGGGGAGATGTCAAGAGAGGCAAGATACATACAGAAAAGTTTACAGCCAGGAGGACATCCCTAGTCCTCCGTAACATATTGTGAGATCCTATCAAGTAAAGATGATGTTCAAATCATCTGAAGGACTCTTACACATCCAATGCAAACCCTGCCTCAGGTTGACAGTACATCTTCTCAGGGGGCTCAGAGTGGCCAAAAATGAACCATATTCTGCTTTAAAGGTCATTTTCCAAAACCTGCACACTTGCTCAACTAATTAAACAGAACAGAGACAAACCAGTGGGAACTAGCAAAGTAAAAGATTTTTCTCCTTGTGCTTTCTTGCTGATAACAACAAAACAGTGAAAAGACTCTTTAGATAACAGTTTCAGAGGGATTAACAAATACCAGCTGCTAATGAAGTGTGTCATTCTAGCTAGTTCATTGCCTTATGTTCAAGGACCAGGATGACTGCAAAAATATCCTGCATGCAAACCAACAGGAGCATTGTTGACACTGGTAGGACAGACACTGAGATGACAGCAGCTTCCTCAAGTGTAGGCACAGTAGCATAAAGACATTAGTGAAAATAAAACAGATTAATTAAATGTAAGTATACTTATGCAGATTAAACATGACAAGGAAATCTCTCTGATAGCCTCTTTTTGACAGTAAGGATGGAGCAAAGCCTGATGCCTTCAATTGCCCTGAATTAAAAAAGATCAAGTTGACAGATCTAAAAGGGGATAGCAAGTCTGGGGAGGAAATCAGAGGTCAGTCACTAAATACTGCAAAAAACAGAAGGAAGAAGACAGAGTCACATGTAGATGTTATGAGGAGTACTAGGAAATATTACATATTTCACTTGAAATAGCAAGTTTTCTGCGCCCCCCCACCCCCCGCTAGCCTGGACCACTTTTGGAGGAGGAAAATGAAGACTGAGTGACTATGCATTGTAGGGACACATTGGATGGAAGCCTCAACAGGAGGAGACGACAGTCTCCCTACAGCCTTAACCCAACAGCTCATAGACAAGAAAAACACTGTCCCTTCACCCTTTGAGTGACAGAGAAAAGCAACCAGCTTCTGCATGATGCAATTTAGATACCACCGCCTCCAGAGAGAAAAGGGAAGCAAAATATTCTTTTATCTCCAGAACTTGGGGAAAATTAATATATATTAATATATATTTGACCTTCATGTCTAATCCCTTGTAGGCACCTTCCTCAAGTATACTAGAAGCTGAGATGCTTTGAGCTGCAAAACAATCCTGAACTAGAAATCCAAATGATTAAAAAAACCCTAGTGGGAAAAAGGCTCCTAGGTCCTCTGAGATGAGCAACTAGAATCCGTCTACTACCATAAACCACTTAACACCTCTGAAAATGTGATGTTAGGAGAACCTGAAGGCACAGTGCTCACTCGGCAGACCCAGCAATACTCACCAATGGCAAACAGAGCACCTAAACTCTTGCCTCAGCTCCTTCAGCAACTAGTTTTGCAAGCTCTGTTTTCTACGTGCTTTTGAAAAACTCACGCTTCTCACGTCATTTAATCAGTCATTTCAATGGACCAAAGGACACAAACTTTGCCCTTCCACAAAGAGCTGGTGTGAATACAAGTGTAGCTAATCATACATGAACCACAGAAGGGTCTTTGCCTGGTAAGCCAACAAAGTCATGAAGACATTAACTTAGTTTTCATTTTTACCAAAAAAAAGCATCACATGACAGCTCATACAAAGCTGCAGAAATGATTAGTAGTTTCTATTAATAAAAACAAAAAAAAACGAACAAACTTTTTACTGAAGGGGTTTGTTTTGTTTTCTTAAGTAACAAAAAAGCTATTGTTTCTATTCAAAACCAGAAAAATTGGTGCCAAAGTTAAGATCAACATTTCTGAAGGCTTTCTCTAGATTTCCATGGAATAAGCACTTCATCTGGTTCATATAAAGAGATTAATTTTTTTTCTTTTTTAGTCTGCCTCAAATGTACATTACTGTGCTACTGCTTGGCACAACACAAACAAACAGACTTGCTAAAGTGATATATTTCTGTGCAAACTCTTGATTATTGTACAGGCAGGAGATGTGATTACTTCCTCCCTGAGGATGCACTGTATATTTAGATACCTTTCTATGGCTAAGGATTGGCTTATTTAATTTTCTTGGTGAATAAATGTATTTAATACAGGTGGAAGTAAACATCACAAACCCAGAGCCCTGGTGTTATCTGCCCAATGTGGATATACATGCACAGGGGTACTTGCCCACAGACTTCCCTTGGGAAACATGGAAAAGGATGGAGGACTACATGAATCTCTGCTGGAAAATGAATGGGAAAGTATCAGCAAAGGTAAACTTCATTAAGTCATTTTTACTTATTGAAAAATCAAGCAGGCAGCCTCCAAAACTGACATTTCATGTAAACAACACTATCCAGGATCCAGAATATGTTTTACACAGTTTCTTCATTTCTCTAAAGCAGTTTTCAGGCAACTCCACAGCAGCAGAGCTAATAAAAATGCATTACAATATTAATATTTCATGCCAGAGCCTGCCCAATAGGTGCTTCCAGAAGAGAAGGTTGGAGAAAGGCATTTGCATGGATAAGGAGAAGCCTGGCAGTGGGCACTGACAGGCCACTGCATGGGGACATTGTTAGGAGGCTTTGGTCCTAGAAGGAGGAGACAAACCCCCTTATATCAACAACTGTGTTATATATACCCCTCATTAGAGCAAAGCCCAGGCAGGTGAAGCTTCTTGCCCTTCCCAGGGCCTCCCAGAGCAAGGGGAGAGGGCAAGAGCTATAGGAGCCTCCTCTGGGTTTCTGGAGGAACAGATGTATGCCAATGCACATACACATCTAAACCTATACACAGACTACAGCCAAATACCAAACTAGGACTATCCTCATTACCAAACCTACTGGTATAGTCCAATTTATTGACAGACTTCCCCGATAAAGGTCTGTCCCCAGACATATTCACACAGCACAACAACGCTGCTTTATGGTGGACAAGCAGCTCACAGCAAAAGAAAGAACATAGCACCTGTGTGTGGATTTGCAGCAGTAAAATGGCAGATTAAAGCATGTTTTCCTTGGAACATCTCTGAATTTTTACATGGTAATGTCATATGGTATTTTTCACCTGCATCATTGTATACATACTGGAAAAGAGCAGTAGTTCTTCAGGAAAAATGAGACTTTCAGCATATATCCTATGTTCAGTGTGATGTAAGGATTGCAGGGGGGCTAATACTCACCTCCCACATATCACACCCCCGTGAGTTACACCAAATAATATCAATCAACAAGATTTATAAACAACACAATAATTTCTGCAAGAAGGAACAGACAAGGAGATTTTAAGCTAAATTAGCATATGGGTGCACACAATCACTGTAGTATATAGCTTGTGTATGTACATAAATTAGCCACCAGAGAAGATGGAACTGCACCATGCAGAGGCCAAAGCAAGAAGTATTTTTGGAAAAAGTGAGAGAGACTCTAGACAAGAGACCTGACATCCCTCATCTTCTCTGCTTTGAAGTGGGTGGGTGGGTGCAAAGTTACACAAGATGACAAGTTATGTTCCCTCCACATACCCACACAATGCTTAATGCTTTACGGTTACAAGTTAAACACTTGACTGTTTGCAATTATTGTGTATGGACTTTGCATCCAACAGCTAGTTTGAATTGCTGTAAATCTTCCCAAAATTTAAGTGCCTGAGCTAACACATTTGGTATATGAAGAGCAGATGAGCAGCCAAATAGTCTGAAAGAGAAAGCCACACCGTAACATAATGACAAAGGGACAAGAGGAATCTAGCTTGTTTCTCTTTGAAGATGAAGCCACATGAAGCAAAAGATGAAAATAAGTGTTTATAACAGCAGTCACTATTGTTACTACTACATTTTTTTTTATTTTGCCATCCCATGGGAGAAAAAAAAAAACACAACCAAAAAACAAACACAAAACCAGGCAATAGTAGAGCACATCTTTTAGATGAGCTTTTCCTTCCTCCTATAGCTGAAAGTGGATTTCCCATGATATAGGCAAGCTGTTTCCTCCACCAGCAAAGCAACATGATGAGTGACAGGGTAGCTGGCACGATGACAGATGATAACATCTTCATCATGCCATGGAGGGGCCAAGAACACGCAGAGAAAAGGGTGCTGAAGAACATACTAACAGATGGCATCTTAACAGTTGGAGCAAGAGGCATCTAGCTAGACCCAGACTGGAATAAAAAATATGTCACACTACCAACAGTAGCATCACAGGGAAAAATACTGCTGTTACAATTTCCAGTGAAAGCAGCATGCTCTCATTTGCAAGTGCCACCCAAAAATAACAGCACAGCTTTGAGCCATGCCATCAGCCCATCCACCTGATGGAGCAGCCAAAACACACCCCTTGAGCAGCGAACTGAAAACAGAGCAAACTCATTTCTGCCCAGGTAAAAGCATTGAAGAATTTCATTTGGGTGTGGGTGTGTACATATTTGTGTGTGTGTGCGTACATACATACATTCATACACACACACACACTATATATATATATATATATATATATATATATATATGCGCTAATCATTCAGAAGATCTGAGGCCAAGGTCAAAACCTTTCTTCACTGGTTCATCTCTATATACCATACAGTAGTTTTCAGTACAGCTCCAGATTAAATACAATGCACTGTTGCTACAATTCATGTAACATCTGTGCCAGAATACTGCTATGGAGGACTTACATGAAACAGCATAGCCAAGAAGCAAAAAACATCTGCCCGCTTTTGAAGGACCATGGTCAACACACACCCCCCTCACATCCCACGGCATCGGCTTTGATGCACGAAGAGCCATTCAGAAAATACAACCTGCAGTATAGTATAAAGCCTGCTGATACTAGTCCACAGCTGAAGTCTGATGAGCTCAGAAGCCACAGCCTCCCTAGGAATATAAAAGCTCCTCCACTCATTTCAGCTGCCCTGACTCCAGAAAAATCTCCCCTGCCTCTGATCCCTACACAGCTATTACAGCCTGAAATACTTTGCTTGATAAAGTAAAGCGACTTCTGGTTGAATGAGAGAGACAAGTTAAAGGGAAAAAAAAAAAAAAAAAAAAAAAAAAAAAATCACATCACTGATGCAGCTGAAGAGTTTTGGGTTTTTTCCTAGTATCCTCTTATCTCAAGAATCACACTACAGAAGTACACAGACTTCAGGGATTTAAATGCTTTGCCTCAACCCCCAGCTAAAGTTTCCTACAGGAGTACGCACAGAAAAATTAATCCAGATTACTATTGAATAGTTATTTATCCTCAAGCATCTCCTCATCCACTTCCATTAGAACAGCATGGCTTTCATGTGGTTTGCTTCACTGCAGGTGAGTCACACTAAACTGAGCCAGGGAGACTTTAAATCCAGAGAAGAATACCCCTGCAGGGGTGTAACTCATCGTTCGCTCCCTTTCTGCAGGGATTAGCCCTCTTGGATACTCTCACATAGCACATGTGCAGCTTGGGACTCTGTGCCCAGCGTCACATAACATTTAGAGTGTCATTTGATCACGTCATCTGAAACAACACTTGTGAAATTTAAAATGATATCAGCTTCTGTATTTTGTCCTCACCAAGTGTCATGTGATAGCTTAGCTAGAAGTTTTCCACTCTGGACTTAAAATCATCCCGTCAGCTCTGTCTCAGCAAAGTGGTAAGGGCAGAAATGTTATTATGGATGGAATGCAAGGAAAAAGGGATTTTTACCCCAGCCACTACAGTTTTAGTAGGGTTAAGTCAGCACTGTCCTCCCCTTGCATTTGGGAAAAAGAGAGGGCAAGGAGCAAAAGTTAGTGCCAGGCACCTATTCCTTCACCAAAGGGAGGGCAGAAGAGCAGAACAAGGCCAGAAGAAGGACTTTGCCCTTAGACAATACACATTAAATACAAAGGGAATAAACATACCTGCATGGGTAAATCTTATTCAAACTCATTTGTTTAGTCTTCAATTAAGTAAACTTGAAATAGGTGTACCAAGACACAGGTAGCCCTACCTATAAAACTTGTTCAAACACATTGCTTTTGCTGACCAATGGGGAAACTGGGTATTGCCACTGTAAAAAGGGAACAGCTCTCCTTCACATCTCCTGTAATTTTCTGTTTGCCCTTTCTTGCATGATCTCCTTTCAGAATTATTATTTTTCCTTACTATTCTGAAAATAGTTAGGTCCTTCTGTAAAACAAAACAGCAGGGGGGAAATGCCTTTTAATGGTTATTTCCAAAGCAAGGTTTGTTTCTACATCAAAATCGAGGCTAAAGGCATGTAACACTCCTAAAATAAGTGTTCAGCATGTGTCAAGCACAGTGTGAAGAATTCTCAACACATGCAACCTTCACTGCTGAAAGGCAGTGTGCAATTTTCTATGCTGTTTGTCTTCTTCCCTAAAGCAAATTAGTGTTACTAGGCAGTAACATTATCTTTTAACATCTTGTCATTTACTGTTTCCTCATTAGCATTCAAGTCCATATAAACATGATGAAATTTTTAACAGTGCAATGTTCTTTAGTCAAACTTTTGCATAGCCAAGGCCAAAATACCAACAGACGCAAATCTCTCCCCCCGTGCTCTGGTCCCAGACTAGCAGAACTGCTCCATTATTTTCATTATGAAAAAAATTAAAATAAGTCTACAGAGATACTGATCATGATGTGCTTTAACTAAACTGCAGAACCAACGCAGCAATATAATTCGCTCAGATGTCAAAGTATCCTCATCATGCTTTCAAATAAAAAATGCAGGCCATCACAGCCTGGTGAGTTTTACCCAGCCAAGCTGATGCCCAAAGGCAAGGTGTTCAACATTAAAATTAAAACATAGCAAAGGACAGCAAGGCTTCCCGTGTATCACACACAAGCAACCAAAGACATTTGGAAGTGAAATTATATGGTAGATGCACCTACATGTATTTGTCTTGAAACAGCAACACATTAACTGGGATCATGTACACTAAATACAAGGGGCGGCATACTGCACTACAACTTCACACTTAAGGAGTCAGTGGGGTTGAAAACAAACTTGGACCATGTTTCTTACAGTCTCAGGACACAGAGAAGATGTATAACTTTCGTGGCCATGGTGCAAAAATCTGTTTACTATCCCAAAATATTCCAGTACTGTTCCAAGAGTTGCTGACCACCACCAAGTACAAACAAGAAAAGTACCAAAAGGAAATCAAATGTCAAGGACAAACAGAAAAGAACCAAGGAAAAAGGTAGTTTAACTAAGAAGGAAAAAGGGAAATATAATAAAAAAACAAGCTGGAAGACATTATGTTGTTGTTGCTTTTAAGCAAAGATAGTGAATGATTAAAGAGAGATGTGACTTCTACAGGACATCAGAAAAAGGAGAAAGAGATTACACAGTAGAAGAACTGAAACCAAGAAAGAAGGAATTCATCAAGTGAAAATACCAGGTCCTTGAAAGATACTGTCACAAATGCAGCAACAGGGAGCAAATGTTACTGCAAATATAAAATACTTCCTTCCTCATTTCACAGGGACAAGGAGAGAAACAGATCAGGAAGTGAATGATGCTTCTGTTACTCTAACATATTCAAAACCACATAAAATGCAAACATACCAAAGCTATTTGAGAGGGGAAAAGTATAAGGCACAAGGCAGAAGCAATTTCAAGTGTAGGTATTATGGGATCTCCTCACAACAAAACAGTGTTTCACGATGATTGCTGGTATGAAACAGAGCTGATTCTCTCCACTGTTTAGTTCTGCTGTGGTCTGACGAAGTTTACGGCTAGCATAAATCTTGTCCTAGCATAAACAGATAGCAAAGCCATAAAGGCTTTGTTTGGGCTGATTATACCATGCCAAAGGGAGGGAAGATGAACTTCATAGCTGAGCTAAACCCATCTCCATGACAAGGAGAGAGAGGCCCCACTCCCCATCTCCTCTGCCAGACTGTCCCCAAAATAATAAAAGCTCAGTAGCCTTCCAAGTCCACTGTAGCAAAATGACTGTCTCTGAAACCTGGCTGTCAAGTGGTATGATCACATCAAGAAAGCAGACAGGCTCCTGTCCCAAGCCATGCAACCCAGAAGCAGTGGCAAGGTGGGAAGTCATAGCAAGAAGAGAAGGCGCTGCCTCTGCATTTCCTAAATCAAAGAGTATCCAAATTTGGAGTGGACCAAAAGCATTTCCAAAACAAATCCAGCTTTGCTGCCAGCCACCTGGCTTTAAGAGAGCTCTGCTATGGCCTTAGGTATGCTGACTGCACATTTGCCAAAGATATGGGATGTCAAATGGAAAGACTTCACCACCACTTAAGATTTTCAAGAATCTGGTCATTGTTGGTGCCTGCAGGACACAGTCAGAGCACATGCCCTTCATGTCAATACACGCACCACCCTGTCAGGCAACCAGGAACAGAGAATACCCAAGAGAAACCTTTAGAAAGGCCTTACAGAGTAAAGAGACATCAGTCTCAACACGACAGGGCATATGGAAATGGCAGTGTGTGACAGAGAGCTGTGTCTTCTGTGAACAGCATTGACAGCATGGGATAGACAGAAAGCAACACAATTAGGGGCTTTTTGGAAAGCTCTCTGCAAGATAACTTCAAGCGAGTTAAGGAAGCGACAACTGTCCTCTGAAACCCATAATCCTGGAAAATAAAACTCTCCCAACTACTTGAGAATCCCAGAGGATATGATCGTTCTGGTAACACCATAAAAAGGTAGTTTTCTATGCCTTACTCTTCAGTTTTGGTTACTGTAAAGTATTCCTGTGCTCTTCTACATGAAAATCAGGTTTTCTGTTTAACAGCTGCTCCTCCTCATCTGGGCCAGCAGCACCTGTAAAACCTTGCAAGAGCCAGAGCTCAGGAAAGACAACAAGAAAGCTCATGATCCACAGCAGCTCCTACCACTGACAGGAACCAACATAGCTGGACAAGCCCATGAGCCCCGCACGGCACTCCTTTCCCACCCCCATTATTCCTTTTTACACAACATAGCCCTAATCATGGTGGGGCAGGGCGGGGAGAGCAGCGGGAGAAGAAACATTATATAGAACCATGTCATAACATATGATGGCGTTTGGTACAATAACCAAAACATTTGTGCATGTGAAAACCATCAGAAAAAGTACAACTTTACTTGACCTGAAACATTTATTTTATTTGGAGTCTGGAATAATTTCTGGTTTTGTCAATATATATTCTGGTTTGGTTGTTTCAGGGTTTTTTTCCTGTTATGTCTCAGTTTTCCTACGATCCCATAAAGGATCTCAGGAAAGGAAGAGGTGGCATAAGAAGGAAAACAGGACCACTTGTGGGTTACCAAGGAGTGTAGTGGTGCAGCAGCCAGCAGACCAGCTTCAGCAGCTGGGGTACCGCAGCCTAAGACTACAGATGGGAAAGATACGCAGCACGTGCCCTTTTGGTCGTTCCCCACGCTGTATTTAAGTAGCATAGATCATTAGTGAAACAAAGAGATAGAGTTGGCTTCCTTAAAAAAAAATATTGCTATTATTAGCTGTAGCAGCTGGATCTTATCTACTTTCATTGCAGCTAAAAAGCTGTCAAACTGCTCTCCTTGAACAGCACACAAACCACCATCTCCATTGTTTAAGCTGGAAATATCTGTCTTTCTTACATTCCCCACCAAAGAACCTTTTCTGAATATGAGAACTCTTACAAGCTGAAAAAAATTATACACTAAATTAAATTAATTCAACAAATCACAGAAATCAGACCTTCCTCCAGTTAAATGGTTAGCTTTAATTCATGGGCTTGTTACAATTCTTTTCTCTACTATAATACAATTATCCATGGCAATTAACCTGACATTTTATTCGCAGTATCCTTTCTTTTAAGCTACCTGAATGAAAAAAGGCCTATACATGTCTCCACAATACGTTGCGATGGTTCTACCTTGCATCTTATTTAAAATACAATATGAGACTTTGAAACAACACTGAAAAAGACCGAGAGCTCTACAGATCATGGTAGCCTTTTCTTCTGTATCTCTTTTAATATTATAAAGTATTAAATACTAGCAAGTACTTTTTATTGCTTTAATAGTTGTCTGTAGGTGCTCATTGCATGCAAACAAAGCAGACTCAGGAAGTGCTCTATGGCAGCCACAACAGCAGCTTTTCAGAATGTTTTTCATGCAGCACCTGAAAGAGTTCAGGTTGCATCCTTCTGACAAGAGTATTTGACCACGAACTCCATGAAAATTACTGAACAACATCAGAATATATAATTAAACTTGTAAGTTTTGTGAATTTGGAAGATTTTAAGTGTTATTTAATGTAGCTGCCATTATTATTTCAATGCTATTTTGCTCTTACTGAACATAGTCACACAAAATGTTTCCCAAATCAACAAGCCTTTGCGGTTCAGCAGCAGATAAAGCTGTGCTTTAAGATCTCTTTCACCAGAGTATCTCAGGAGGATACTCAGCAGCATTTCAAATATGTTTGTATACCTAACATACAGATAAGACTCATTACAACTTCTGCTGTTAATGACAAGAAAGATGGGGCAAAGGACGTCCACAGATCTCAAATACTCCTGAAAAAGAAATCCAAAGCTGCTGATCTTTGCTCCTCAACTCTGCAGTGCTGGAAATTAAGTCAGGAGACTATAGCACTGAGCCCAATCCCTAACAAGCCCAGTCAAACTCATCCTGATTCTGCAAACCCTGAGTCATGGGGATAAAGTAAAAATGAAGCTGCTAGACTCTGGGCAAAAATGTTAGTTACAGTGCAGAAATCCTGTACTAGGTGTTTGTGTTTGTTTTTTAAAGTGAGCCTTCACAGGAAAGCACAGAAGAACAGAGAGGTGAGGGCTGCTGCAGGGAAAGGTGAAGGGGAAATGTAGCCTGCAGACGGCAAAACAGGAGTACATGGAACAGGTAAACTATTCTCCATTTTAATGAGCTGTTAACACAAACACCTGTTGCACTTCTGCTTGCTGACTTCTAAATAGCCACCATGCAGTATTTGTCTGCAGGGTACAGGAGACAGCAACAAGCCTGCAAGTTGGAAATAGCCAAGCCAAACATTTTTTAGAGTATTCATGTAATTACTGTGCTTTCCACTGTCCCTCTTAATTGGTGGTTGCAGAGTTGGATTCCTGCAGTGCAGTCTGTGGAAATACAGGACCTGAGTCAGCAGCAGCAAAATGAATTTAATTTAATGAACTGAAAAACTGCTGCAACTGCCTTGATTGGCAAACTTGGGAACTGAGCTCAGGTACCTCCAACAAGGAGAAAAAAGCACTCTCTAAAATCACTATTCCTATATAGACTGAAGACCAGCAGGCACAAGCTGTGTTATAAAGCCCAGCCCTCAAAACTGCAAGAAAAACTACTTTTCAAGTCCAAAAAAACCCAAACTGCACTCCCATCTATCCTACACACATTTCAGAGCTGGGCTATGAAAGACAGAACAGCCTACAGAATTACAGCAGGGCATATAAAAGGACATACTGATGCTTTAGGTCCCACAAAGTGTCTGTTTTTAAAAAAGGAAATTCCAAAACACCTTGTTTGGGTGACAGGTTACAGTTTTTCAGGCTGCAAAAGGCTGTTCACTTTCATACCACATAAAACTCACACAATGCATTAATTTGAAGGAAAAACTACTAGGTTTACATTAGTCCTCATTTAGTAGATGTTTAAAAAAAATGGTGCTACAGATTCTGTTATAAAATAGCAGGTTTTCAGTAAAATAGAAAACAAGGAAATCCATTGCAAAAGCTTCAGTAAGCACGTATAAAATTTGCCCCTTATTAGTAAATACAAAACATCGAAGAGAGAGCACACTGCCTGAGAAAAGCCATTTCTTTGAATGCTTAATGCCTGCAGGGACTTGTGATCACAATCACTAGGCTGTTGCAAACATTCATGCAGTTCCAGGTTTGGTTTTCAAATCCCCGGGTGCTTCAGCAATGCTGTCATAAATCACATTTACATCGCTTCAGCTGCACCACTGAGCTCTCGGCATGCCCTGACCCAATGCTTCCCAGCTTGCACCGTGCCACCTTCTCCCCTCTTGGCGCCTTGGCCTTTCAGAGCATACACGAAGCCCAAAGGCTGCAGCAGTGGCACATCCTGCACGCAGGCAAGGCAGGCATCCTGCAGCATCCTCTCCTCTACCACAAATTGTGTCTAGCTTTGATATGGAGGGAAGAGGACACTAAATGGTTTTCTGCAAATTCATCCACAGTGATGCCAAAAACCTTCTTTGAGCAAAGCTAATATAGAGCCTATTGTACATCTACAGTTACGTTTGCTTGCTCCATGTATACTATTTGGTGATGATTGACATCAAATTCCAGTTGCCAAATTCCTAAGTATCCTACCATGACTCTTGCAGACTTCCATTTATGCTGCACCATCTGACCAAACTTAGCCTCCTGCCCACCTTTTTTTCTAGTTCATTTACAAACACACTGAAGAGCACATGGTTGAGCAGAGATCTCGTGAAGGGCATCACTGACCACATGGAGACAGTAGGGAAGGTCCATCCCTCAGGGAACAAAATTCAACACAGCCAGGACTAACTTGACCTCATACAGACATTGTCCCTGCTTTGAGCAGCAGTCTCCAGCCCAGAGAGCTCCAAAGGTCCCTTTTCAACCTATATTATTCTATTCCACTGTGATTAGTCACTAATGCGACATTTACCCAGAGTACACAGAGAATAATTAAAACCTCCTGCTATTATTTTGTTCTCTGCCCTTAATGACCGTTCCTGTCTCACTCAGCGTATCACAGCCACTGTAACATGCAATGGTTGAATGGTTCACTGGAGAGTCCCAATACTTTTTTTTTTTTTTAAATCTACGAGTCAGTAAGAGTTGCTGATACAGGGAATTCATGTACCTTTATTGTGCCACTCTGCCACAACACAATGAACTCCATCAGTCCTGTGTAACACCAGCTCTCCTATTAGCCCAAAACCTGTCACCAGGCTCGGAGAGGCCTTTTATACATCAAGGTCCTCAGTGAAAACCAGGCACGTCTGTTCAACTGCCTTATTCTTTGGGTTTCTGGCACATCTGCAGAGACACATTGAGCTTTGATTCTCCCTTGGCTGCCTGGCTGCCCTGCTTAAATGAGATTGTACTTGTTGAAATTGCTCTTTTGCATTTCCTTATTTGAAATCTATTAACTTCTGCCCTATCCCATCCTTTTTTTCTTTTTTTCCCTGAATAAAGAGTTCTTAGTGACTTAATTTCTAATGAATATGCACTAACAGTTCATCTGCCCCTTTTCTAATTTGAAACTCCTGTATAAATTCCAACAGTGTAGAGCGCTTTGTGAGGAAGAAGAGATGAAAAGATGATCTCTTGGTTTGTTACCTCTAATTTTAATCAACTGAGGATCCTCCTTCCACAGCCTGACCAAAACTCTGCCTAAAATCCCCATTTACCTGTTGCTGGCAGCCTTCCTGCACTGATACACTCCACCTTATCCACAGCTTTAATTTACGTTTCATAAACCTTGAATGCATCGCTGCTTTGCTAGCCGAGAGCCCTGGCCTCCCTGGGCAGTGCTCCATCCTCATCACCATTTCAGCAGCCCCATCTGATTCCTCTTCCTCGTTTCATGTGTGGCTTATCTCCCCTAGCTTTTCCAGAGAAAGAGCTCCATCCTCCCTGTCCTCCTGCCCCAAAGCTCCCGCTGCAGCTCAACCCACTCCTCAGCCAGGCACTGGCTACTTTCAGCCTGCAGATTTATATCTGAACATTACCAAAACCTACTAAACTAGGCCCAAAATCAAATGCTAAGTATTTATTTTTACAATTCTACTGCTTTACAATTCTAGGTTCACATGAACTTTGCATATATCTCTTCTCTTAAATTTCTTTGGGACTGGATGTTTAACATCTTTTAAAATCAGCTTTAGTCCAAAAACCCAGAGCAAACCAACACACGTAAAACTTTAAAATCAACCACTACCAAGAAAACTCTCTGAATTCAGAGCTGTACTGAAGAACACAGAAAAATCACGACTAGAAGAGAAGAAAAATAAAAGGAGGACAATATATCCCTGGAAATCCATCTTGTGTTCATTCTTAAATGCCACTGTTCTGCAATACTTTATCTGACCCAAATTCTTCAGTCCCATGTGTGAAAATCCAGCAACTGGATCAACGCATAATGCAAGGAGAACAGCACCCAAGCGTGTACATCTGTGTTTTGTAACACAAACACCTTTTCGTGCAAAATTTCTATACACCAACACTTTAAAGAAAGGTAGGATTTCAGAAATGACTGTTTTTAAATCCCAGTGTACAGCTCAAGAGTCCCACATCTCACTCTTGAGGAGCCTCACTGATACAGCCAGTCACACATGGTCTTGCCATTAGCCAAAAAATATCGTGAGCCTCATTTGGGCAGATAAACTTTGGCAGGTCTCCCACTAGAAACATGGCTGGGGAGCTCACTTAAATACTTCTTACAGTTAACAACATCTCTCTATACAGTGCCCCAAAATTGAGGCATCTTCAAAAATTCTGTCAGAAAGCAAAACGCACGCTAAGGAAAAGTTTCATAGTATCTTGAACTACCTTGCTTTATCAGCCTTCAGAGGGAAAGATGCCCTGTTTTCTGTACCAAAGCTGTTTTGGCTTTACTTATTCCTGCCCTCACTGGCAGAAAAAAATTAAGAGTGGTGTTTGGCACATCCTACACTTCTTGGAATGGAAGTGAAGCCTCTCGATAGGTTATCTGAATTGGAAATGAAAGGTAAAACATACAATTCCTTATATTCAAACAGGTTATGTGGGGGTTCTTGTGTTTGTTTTTTGGCTTTTTTTCTGCATAAGTCCTTTTCCTCCAGACACAAATGCTTCCCTCTCTGGGAAAAAATATTGTTTTAAACACTGGAAAATGTTTTGCAGGGGGTTGTTGTTTGTTCTTTTTTCCAAAATGAATACTTTAATACATCTTAAAGCTGGATTACATACTAATTATAACATCATCATCTATAGTAAACCTTGAATGCTCAGTGATACAGGTTTGTATACCAAAAGGGAGGTGACAACGTTGTCTGACACATGAAAAAAGCTTACTAATTAACTTTTATTAACAATTAAAACACATTAATAGAAAACTGATCTAATTGCAATCCAATCTACTGGAAATCACAAATGCACATAAACAGCTCCTTAATGAAAGCCACCAGGACTTGTACTTTTAATGCACAGTAAGAAGGTGCACATGCTGGTAATGGAGCTCTGGTCTCAATTTTGGTAGGTTCTTCTCAAGTTCTTAACTTGTAATACTGGATATGTATTTCAGACTGTTAGAATAACAAAATTACCTTCAGAAATTGATTTGGCTGAGAATCAATTGAAAGACAATTTGCATTGCAATAAACTATTTCCTGTGGAGAAAGAGAACAGCTTGGAGAAATATGAAATACAATTCCCTGCTATCACTATTACAGAGCCTATCTGTGCACATACATGCATTTCCACATAGATGATAACAGAAGCATGATTAAAATTCATGTTGTCGTCTCCTATGCATAGCAAGGGTTGTATTGCAGGAGTATTTTGCTCTGATCGACAGCAACACAAGTCAATTGATACAGCACTACTATCTGATGCTTAGAGAGCACTGCTGGTGACCTGGCTTCTTCAGAGATGTGTAACAGCTACAGATATAATTATGATTCTACTTTGCTGAACTCAGAAATAACACATCCACATAACTGGAAACTATACCCGCACAGATCGTTCTCTTGCAACTGGCTGGCAGAGTCTCAGCAGCCACTGATGTATGGTCATACATCAGAGAGAGAAAACTGCCCTGCCTTGCTACAGTTCTTTCAAGTATTTAGATGTCAAGAGACATTTGGCTCTACTTTTTATAATAAAAAAATAAAGGCACATAAAACTAAAAAGTCAGTACACCTTTCCAGGAAACCTGTAACCTGGCAATGATGAGATTGTGTCCAGTGCCGAGCTGGAGCACCTCTAGAGCTGCCATCGCTGTGTGGCAGCCAGCCACACCTGCACAGGTTGTTATTGCGGTTACCAGTTGCTAGTATTTTTGATACTACCCAAAATTCTATATTTGGGTAGATTTCAAGCTAAGTTAAGAAAATTGCTTTAACGAGCTTGGGAAGTGATGACGCGGCAAATTAGGAAGCTGTCATGCAATTTGCGGTGCACATCTTCACGTATATTTTGGACAAGTGAACTGAATCTAGGCAGTTATAGCACAGCAAACCTTTGCTTCAAACCAGCCAAACTCCCGATGTGCAAAGGAATACTATGTCTAGATTTCACTCCTACAAACTAGCCCAGTGGCAACACCACAGTAAAGTCATGGCAAAAATTAACAATGGAACCACAATAGCACAGAAAAACTCTTTACCCTTTCAGCAGCTACCTACTCCATTTTCTTGCTCACACCAAGACCTGGGCAAGGAAGTACTCCTCTACTCGGCAGCACCATGGAGCACAGACAGAAAGGCATAATTCAAGCAGACCAATCAACCATGATCTCTGGGGAGCTGCCTAAAGGCAGACCTCACGACAGAGCTGACTTCATGACAATACATATTCATGGCAACAGAAAGCTGAATCTGCATAAACAGGCTCCTCCTGGGACGCCTGAACCCAGTGTGCATTAATAAATCTTCAAAAGTTTATCACAAGAAAGCCAGATCTGTTCCAAGGGATCCTCCCTATGTAGCTTTCACATATTTATTCAATTACACATGCTTATGTTTAAGCTATTTGCCATTAGCTTTGGGTTAAAGCTTATTCAAAAGAAAGGTTGCTTCAACAGTCTTTGCTCGTTTCATGCCCTATCATTCTTGCAACATTTCCAGACATTTCTTATATATGCTTATTTGAGAACATCTCTGTTGTTTCTCTACAAACAAACAGGAGTCAGAGCTGTCTAGGTCAACCTAAAGCACCCTTCTTTAAAACAGACCACACACATCCATGCAGCTAAGCCGGATTAAAATCCTATTGCTCTACTATAAAAAAACTACACTAGTTCTTAGCTTGGCATTACCTCACACAGCTTTTAAGCAGCAGAAGGATCAATAATCATAAAACATACTATGCTCTAAGGCCAAAATTTTGGATGGACTTACTGCTCATGTCAATAGTGAGGTTAGTCCAACAGCTGGTTTGAGCCTGAACAAGTTTCACCAATAACTCATAGTATCCAGTCCTGCTAGCCCTATCTTGAAAGAGAAACACAACCTAATCATACGCGTTAGGTCAGGGTACCGAAAAGCCTTCAAGGTTTCAGTCATCCCAGGACTGTAATCCAAGATCCCGCAAGGTCACAAGGCTGCCAACTTCAAACATTTCAAAACTAATCAGTTTGTATTTTGCTGGCCGTCGAGAAGTCTTGATCACATTAAAAAAAAAAACAGCGAGCCAGCACTACCAGTAAAAGCAAACCACCATCCTCTAACAATAAAAGGTCTGCATGTTTTGTGGGCATTAACAGATGAGACAAACCCTGGAAGCAGCTGTCACTCACCAACTTGTCCTGGTTTCAACCGGGATGTAACTAGTTTTCTTCCTAGTAGCTGGTAAAGGTCTGTGTTTTGGATTTAGTATAAGAATAATGTTGATAATACACCGATGTAGTTGTTGCTAAGTAGTGTTTACACTAAACCAAGGACTTCTCAGTTTCCCATGCTCTGCTGGTAAGGAGGTGCACAAGAAGCTGGGAGAGATCAGAGCCAGGGCAGCTGACCCAAACTAGCCAAAAGATATTCCATACCGTAGAACATCATGCTCAGTATACAAGCTGGGGGGAGTTGGCTGGGAGCCACCAATTGCTGCTCGGGGAGTGGCTAGGCATCAGTTAGCAGGTGGTGAGCAACTGTACTGCATCACTTGTTTTATTAATACTATTATTATTATATCTTATCAATATATGAATTTATTAATTGATATAATAGTTTATTATTTTGTCTATTTGCATGTTATAGAATATTATTTAATAATGTGTTATTATCAATACTGTTGTTATTATTATTATTATTATTACATTTTACTTTATTTCAATTGTTAAACTGTTCTTACCTAAACCCACAGGTTTTACCTTTTTCTGATTCTCTTCCCCATCCCACCAGAGCAGGGGGAGTGAGCGAGCAGCTGCATGCTATTTACTTGCCACCTGGGGTTAAACTACAGCACAACCTAAACACCCTTGGAAGATGAACTGGCACACACAATCACTTTTAGAAAGTTTCTTGTGGTCCCAAACCATTTGTACATTTTTAAAACATTGACGTCAAGTCTTCACCTCCTATATACAAATACAAACGTGTATATATATACTCCTACATACATACACAAACAGGGACTAATTTTAAATATGAAGCAGAGTTCACCAAACAGAGAAGGGGCTGAGCTACAGTATTTAAGACTGTTGTTTCACTTTCCACTAGCTTCCAGCAAACTGCCTGCATGAAATCCATATCTCATTTAATGCCTAAGCAGTCTGAGACCTGGTCTTTGCTGCTCGTTCTTGTTTTTTGGAGAGCAGAAGGGAAATGCATTATTTCATGTGCACAGTTCCTACGGATGGCTTGGATCAAAGGTGGTAGCTGGGCAGCAAACACCGCTCTGCAGATGTACATGAGAAGACAGCCACTTCTCTTGAAGGATGCCACATAAAGGCTACCAGATTTCCCATAGGGGCAGAGAATTCACGAGGGGAAATCTAAATCAGATCTAAACACCTTTAAGTTTCCTGCCTCCACAAGTTTATAGCTTATTCAGCATTTCAGACCACAGCTGAGTACAGCGATCATATTGCAGCTCCCCAGTCAATACTGAGAAGTCCACAAGAATTTGCGCTGTAATCCTGGGAGTACAGACCGAAGGACATCTGAAACCTGTACCGTATCTACTCTGCTATGTCAGTTAGTATCTAGAACTCGTGATGCTTCCAAGAGCATATATGCATAAGAACATATAAATATGTTGTGCCCCCTAACCCTAAAGTCAGCCACTGCACGGTGATGTTTATGACTATCATGCACTTAACATGAAACACAGGAGGGCAAGAGTCAACTTACTATTTGCTGCTATTGGTGCATTTTCAAAGGTAACAAGTAAAAGTGGCCACATTTTCACAATCAGTAGCCAACTCCACATGCAGTTCTCTTACCCAGCTCTACCTTATTCTGGGTTTTAATAAAGCTTTTAAAGGAAAAATATGCATGTAATTGGCTTGTAAGGTCTCTGTGGTATTAAAAAGAAAATAGGAAAAGCCAAGAAAATCATGCACTACTGTGGAAGTCATTTTCATAGCCCACTTTTGGAAAAGAAGTGTTCCACAACTGAAAAACAGTCATAGGTAAACTCTAGGGGATTTTTTTACCCCCTTACAACAATAAGTATTTCCAGTGAAAGAGTGCTCTGAAAATCTCAACATATTTAGAGGTTGTACAAATCCAAGAGTTCAAGTGTGTATCAAGGCTCCTTTGATCTACACACCAGACTGGAAATCCTAGGAGAAAAAGGTTTCTTGCAAGATTTCCTGTATCCCTAAATCTGCAAAGGTAGAAAAAGCTTATTCCTTTTTCAAAGCAGTTCAATGTTTTTATTTCCAGCTTAGCTGCAAACAAGAGACATGAACAATTTAAAGGAAGCAATCCAACAAAGAGATCAGTTTGCACATACGTGAGTACGAAGAAAAATCTCTTGGGAGGACTGAAACTTAAGAGAGCTTCTCAGAGTTAAAAAGAGGTATTGGCTTATTAAAAATTTGAGGTGGTAGGCATTGAACAACATGGCTATTCTTTGCATTGGAGTGTTCTATCTTACAGGAAAAGCTGGCAAAATATACAGATTAGCCTCCCAAGTTAAAGGATCCAACAGCACACAGATTTTCTCAGCCCAAACGGAAGACTGTGATCTTGCAGATGCTCACATCTGCAGATCAAACAGGAGTGATAACCAAATATTTTATATCAAGCTCAAAGCAACCTCAGATCATTCAACCCCAGATGCTTAAGCCTAGGAGCCTACTGCCACAATGGGTTAAACCAAGATTTTGTGTCAGTCTGTTTTCCTATATACCTTGCAGAAAAGTGATTGAAAATCAGAGAAATCTTCTCTGATGCTCTCTTTGAAGCACAAGGTCTACTGCCAGGCTTCCATCACCCCATCCCAACATGCACGACCTTAATGAAGGGCTCACAGTAACGAGCAAGAGTGCAAAATGACCCACTGATTCTCCAGTGAAACACCGCAGCAGCCAAGCCACTGAAACAAATGATAGGGGAAAGCAGGGACCTAAATGCCAAGATGTGTTTTATTAACATCACCTATGGTCTCAGAAGGCCAGAAACATGCTTTGAGTTGCAAGGACTGTCTGCAATACTGCACCAGTAACTTCTGCAGGTTTTTTTAATAATGGAAAAGCTCCAAACTGGTGCAAAGCATGGAGGAAATTTGTATCACAACTTCTGTTCTCTGGGAAGGGAGAGGGAAAGCAATCCAATTATCTCTCCAGACAGGAGGATGAGCTTTGTATGAGCAATCAGCATATCTGGACAGCTGAGGATATCAGACACTAGCCAAACTTGGGCCCTGCTTCATTTGCATGCTCAGGTACACCCCACACAGCTCAAACAATGTTCTTTCACTTCAGTTATTAGCAACAGGGAAGGGAGGGTGTGGGACTCGGGCCGGGCTTTTGACTTTCATTTGCACACAGAAGATGGAATTATCATCAGGTGTATCTTGAATGAGAAAACCAAAACCTGACCCTGCCAGAAAAGAACATAACCTTTCTCAGGCTAAGCGCTGTCTTGGAGGAATATAAAATGACAACATAGAGGAAAGAACTAATTTCAGGTATATATAAAACACACTTGATATCATTTTCTACTTTTCTATTATTACACACTCACTGTGGCTTCACGCATGGGAAATGGAAGAAGCCTCAGGTGGTGGGTGCTACTTAGTGCCCTCCAGCAAAGGGGACACCAGGGTGAGCCTACCTGGGAAAACTGCTTCCTCACCAAGTCAGGCGCCCAACCTTCTTGCCAATAAACTACTATCACTGTTGGTTTTCTACAGTGGAAGAGCACTGCCCTTCTTTTAGGCTTCCCAGGACTATGTTTTAATTAGGAAGATGTTTATGGCAAGGACACTTAGATGCATCTCAAGTAATGAATCTTCAACTTTGCACTGTGGTGCTACCCAGCAAACGCCACTCCCTGTTTCAAATCGTAGAAAGGCACAGTTCAAGGAAACACTGAACCAATGTATGGTTGTGAGAAAAAACCCTGCATTCTTAGCAGTGACCTCCTACAACCCAAAATGTTCATTTTGGTGTCTCTCATTGAGCAGCCCTTTCATTCCAACACACTAACCGTAACTCCAGCTCAATGTGCACTCACAAAATGCACCCGGCCCTCTGAGGAGACAGCAGGTGGCTGAGACATTCACCCGCCCGGGGACAGCCCCTTTAAAGAAGGAGCTGGTACGTGACCAGCTCCTCAGGGGCTAATGGCCGCCCGCCCCACAAGATGGCGGCCAGGGGGCTGGGAGCAGGGTAGGGCAGGCAGCACTAAGCTCTAAAGTGAGCATTTTGGAGGCCTCCTGCAGAAGCCCGAAGGGTTTTTCTAATAATTATTTAGACAGAATTATTTCATAGGGGATGTATGAACACTGTTCCTTCAGAAGGTCAGTGATTTAGTAAACCCCTGATTGCTTTGAAATAGCCTTCTCATTCCACAGGGAAGGCTGGATTTTTACCTCATCTTTGTTGAACTCTGAACTGTGTCCCAGGTTCAGGCTGGAAGAAAAAAAAAAAAAAAACACCAACCAAACAAAAAACCTAATTCATCATATTTTCTGTCAGTGTTGGTATGTCTGAGGCTGCTCACTGGCATTGGTACTCAGAGAAGCAGAGAACCATTTTCTCCCTAAATTTCAAGCTCTTATTTCAAATCTTATTCACAGATGAAAGCTCCTGTTGTCCCAAGTTCCCTTAAGCTTGACACACTTCAGCGGGTCTAGAAATATTTTTGGCCAGCCAGAATGTTAATCAGAAAGGAGCAGAAAGCTATGGCAATAACCTCCAGGAGCCCACAAAACCATGACACTGACCAGGATGGACCTTCTCCCACCTAAAGGGGTTTGTGTCCTCCATTGCAGCAGCAAAACAAACTGTTCTGTGACTGTTTTTGATTTTTTGAGATTTAACGCTCATGTCTGTCATTAGATAATGCATTTTTGGCATTAAGATCTTGAGGCAAAGAGGGGCAGTGCAAAATCCAGTCCTTGGAGAAACATCCAACCCCTTGAGTTACAACCCAGAAACTTGTGGAGAAGAGACGGAGGACTGCTCTGTCTCCAGCAAGGCTCACTGCCTCTGTATTAAATATGGGCCCTATGCTCACAAAATGCACTTATGGGAAAAATTGAGTAAGCTTTAAACTTAAAAAAAGTAACTGTTTTTTGCAAGTGCAGCGATTTTTGAATTCCTGGTTATTTTTTGTAAGTTTGCAATAAAAATGTGGAAACGCTTCAGGTTTACGGGTGAAAATATTGAAAACCACAAAGAAGCTACTAGGAGAATAAATATGCCCACCTAATTGATTTATTTTAATATTGTTTATATAACTGCAATAAATTAGGAAATTCTGAGTGAGTGTATTAAGTTGAGAAGGACGTTTAGTACATGTGCTTTGTTCAGTGGCATTTATTCTACGTCTGTTTATCAGAACTTGCAAGGTTACAGCAGTCAAGAGGTGCAGATGAATTTTGTTTCATTAGCTTGACAATGGATATTTGACATACCAGAATAATATTTCAGTTATGAAGGCTATTGCCTTATTAGTGTAAGAAAAATCCAGAAATTATGTGATTACTGCCTCATTATGGCCATTATGTCTCACGTTCACAGGATTTTGTTAATCCTCTCGTAAGAATTTTAAAAACATAAACTTAATTTGAATGTAGCATTTACCTGGTGCCCCTTTATACGTGTTTTGATTTGGTATTTGTTTCATTCTGAGTTGTGAATAATTGATAAAATGTTATGCCAGCATGTCCAATTTGTGTGTACAGTAAGGAGGAAAACTCACATACTTGGTCACTCCACAGCACCATGTTGCAGGAGCTGCATGCAGTTTATTATCACTTTAAGTTGATAGACAAAAAAAGTTAAATGTTTGTGGACACAGCAACTAGTACTATAGAAGAGCCTGTGAGAAAATGCAGAAATGGAAACTCCCTGCACAAAAGTAATATATTTACCCACCGCAGTCTGACAACACTCTCTAGGACTGTCTGTAGAGACATGTCTCAGGAAGCATCCACCTCACACTGACACGCACCTCCCAAAAGTGAGGAGAAAAACTTGGAAAGTCTAAAGCTTTCCAGCATTAGGCAAGCATGGTATTTTTTGTCCCTCAATAAGAGGGATATATTTTCAACTCTTCCTACAACTTGTACTGGTTTCAGCTGGGATAGAGTTAATTTTCTCCTTAGTAGCTGGTGCAGTGCTGTGTTTTGGATCTGGAGTGAGAACAATGTTGATAGCACACTGATGTTTTTGGTTGTTGCTGGGGAATGTTTCACACTAAGTGAAGGGCTTTTCAGTTTCTCAGGCCCTGCCAGAGAGGAGGCTGGAGGGGCACAAGGAATGGGGAGGGGACACAGCCAGGAGAGCTGGCCTGAACTGGCCAAAGGGATATTCCATACCATATGATGTCATGCTGAATATAAGCTGGGGGAAGAAGGAGGGGGCAGAGGGGATGACTTTCAGCATTATGGCATTCGTCTTCCCAAATAACTGTTACACTTGATGGAGCCCGGCTTTCCTGGGGATGGCTGATTGCCCACCTGCCCATGGGAAGCAGCAAATGCATTCCTTGTTTTGCTTTGCTTGCATGTGCAGCTTTTGCTTAACCTATTAAATTGTCTTTATCTCAACCCACAAGTTTTCTCACTTTTACTCTTGCAATCCTCTCCCACATCCCACTGTGGGGGTAGTGAGTGAGCAGCTCCATGGTGCTTGGTTGCCAGCCAGAGTTAAACCATGACACAACTGTAGCTCTTCTTGTATAGGCTGCAATTTGCAGTCCAGGAACGCAGCAAAATGCTCAAAGCACAACAAAGAAATGTCACCTTCCAAGCAAATCACCTGAAATAATCCCAGCAACACAGACTGGAGAACTGATCTATCATCTTCTTGCTTATAAGCCTCACTAGCATTCAGGAAGTTGGAAATGCAAGGGGAAGCTGAATTTCATTTTCACAGGTTTTTACTGGCTACTGATCTACTGTTTCTATCAGAAGTGAAGTCTGTAGTAATTCAAGGGCTCCTTACTACTGCCAGCAAAATGGGAATACCTGATACTCGCATTTCTCTGTGTACAATAGGAAAAAAAAATCTAGATTGCAGTTTTGTTCTCTGGGATACCAAATACGGCCATAAGACACTCCATAATGGTTAGAGCACCTTACTGGTTTTAACTTTAATTCAGTACAGCTACCACAGCTCTGGACCACACCCAAAACCTCATCTAATCTGCACTTTCAGATTTACTATCCTATTAAACTGTTTATTCTTATATTTTTAGTAGGAATTCTACTGGAATTAAATTGCATGTTTTGAATGGAAAAGTTCTATGCTCGACAAAAAAATCATTTCTCCTTTACAGATCAGATTAACTTTTCCTGTCTCTGCAAGCACGTGGTGAGGGCAGAAGGCCACAGTGGTAGCACTGGCTTATCCGACTCTGAGCATGGATGCTCAAATCTCACTTTTCTCTGTCTGTAGTTTCATTAGTCAAATGGTAGATGTGCACCAAGTATAAGGTCCAAGGCAAAACCAGCGCTTTTGTCCCAAACAGCCTTCACAGACCTCCTCCAAACAACATTACCATATCCTTCCTTCTGCCCCTAAAACCTCCATCCTAAAAGCAGCAATGGAAATGTTTTGGGTCTTCAGGAGCAAGAAGGGCAGCACAGAGAGCAGCCTCCTGTGAAGCCCCTCGTCCTCACCCCACCATGGGCTGTCATGAGTGTAACTGTGCCAGGGAGGCACTGCTACAGGAGGAGGTGGCAGAGCTGTGCAAAACTCCTTTGAAGTCTCTTGGATTTGTAGCCTGTAAGACAGGAGTGCTGCTGGAAAAAAACAGAAGTCTGATAAACCATTTGAAAAGCTGGCTTTAATAGGTTAAATAGATGCCAAACTTGCCTAAAAATGGAAATGAAACGTGTCTCAGATTTCACAGAGAGCTGCTTCGGCTGTATTGAAAAGAGTTAGATGTCAAGTTAACCTTCTTTACTAGCTACTGCTGTGTGTCTGCTCCGCAAATGTGGCTGGAGCACGGCTGATACTGCAGAAACAATGGGAGAACAGAACACCAGTATTTATGAATCAAAAAATGTGCTTGGCCCACAATGAAGGCATCGCTGTGTTAAATACCACACCCTAGCTGGATTTAACAATCCAGTGGGGTCACGCTGTCTGGAATGCTACAAAAGCATATTTAATCTTCTGGGAGCTGATGAACATGGAATATAAAGTGCCTCTGTAGATTTTCAATTCAAAAAAACCCAAGAGTTGGAACCTTTTAAATCCCTCTGGCCGCAGCATCCACAGCTTAAATCTTTCTGAGCTAGAAGCTGATCTGTAGCTCTCACAAAACAAAGGATTTTGTCTTGCATAAAACCATCTTGGGGCAAACCCCATGTTGGTTGTGGTGATGCAGTCTCACTGACACATCCGGTTAACTAATGTTGCAGCATGACAAGAGTATGCCCCCAGATCTCACAAATTTAGAAGATCCACAACAGATCCCAGGCATGTTATTAGGAAGCTCTAAAGTCTCACAGAAAAGTTTGGGAACTCTCCTGCGAGGATTACCTTGGAGAATAAAATGCAATGCAAAGTGTTTCCTGTCATGCGTGTTGTGTCACAGCAAGCACACAAACAGAACAGGGAATCTCCACTTCCAAAAGCTCCCATCTGCAGCAAAGCAAACGGCTGACACTGGCTACGTTTCTACCAAAAGTCTACAATTCAAGGAAAAATAAACTTTGTGTAAGCAGTCCTTGCTATGGGAGCTATGCAGATGTTGACATTGCAAACTTCAGACTTCCTACATCGTGTAGTATGGATCAGTCCTGCCTGAACAAACCTTACCAAAGGAACAGACCCCAAGCATGAGTAATAAGTTCCCTTCGTGCCTCCACCGCTCAGACCCATTCATCAGTTCAGATCAGCCCAACCATTTTCTACAATCTGTCTTGCTGAATTTGATGTTCTGAAATCTCAGCAATGATCCTCAAATGCTTTGTCAGAAGAGATAGATAAAAAGAAAAGCAATATAGATACCATCTCCTACAGGTCATGCTCCTGATAAATACAAACATATGGTAGGTGCAACCGCAATGAGCATCACAACAAGTAATGACATACTAATTAAAGCTTGTCTTACAGAAACACTGAGTAATCACAACCAGTCCTCCCACCTCCAAAAGAAGCAGTAGGAAACTATCAGGAGAATCTCATCCAGACAAACAGGGGACTTGGGACAGAAAACTCAACAATGACTGCGACCAACAAGAGAACAGGAGTCTCAAGAAGCCCTCCTTAGTTAGGAGAAACCTTCAGATGACAAAACAACCAACATTTTATCCAAAAAGGTGAGAAAGACCAAACAAAACTGCCTGTTGCCAGAGCTGCCAAAGATCTTTTCAGATCGACAGGTCAGGCATCAGGAAGGAACCAGCAATAGACCATATCCCAGAGAAATCTGCATTACACGTTGAAGGCATCATGCACATTCACACCCCAGCCAGCTCAAAAAAAATGGCTGCAAGCAGCCAAGAACATTAGAGACTACAAATCCCCTATTGAAATCCAGTTGTTAGTTGGAAGAAAAGGATCTATTTTTTAATTTTAAAAAGTGTCTTTTCTTCGTTTAGAAAGCAGAAAGTATCTGGGTAAAACCACAAAATATGAAGACAGCTAGTCGTCTTACCTACCCCAAGCTCTACTGAAAAGGTATGCCTTGTGTTTAATCAAACGTAGTATTTTAAATATGAACTTCATTTAGCTGGTTTAAAAACAGACTTTGAAGTTAATCTCTATGGGCAACTAACCTCTGCCATCTAAAAAAATAAGAAATTGACCTATTACACCTCCAGAAAAGCAGTTAATTGCTTAAAATACGTAGACTGCTGTTGAGGAATAGCTTAAATTTTTTCCATCTGCAGTGAAAACCATCTGTTCTGCATGGTAGATTTCATGACTTTTCAGGTCCATTTCTAAATTGAAATGGATGTTTTAATGATGAAAAATGGGGAGACGTGATGAATACTTCATTAAAGCACATTATTTCCCTGTCAAACTTCTATTCTCCTGACTGTAAGCAAAAATAACATCTAAGCAGAGTTAACATCTTGGGTTACCAGGACTGTAGATGTCTTTTGGTACTTGGTTGAAGAAATAAGCTATTTCATAACATGCAAACAAAAAATGATTCAATAAATTGTAATTTCTTCTCCTTCTAATGAAACCCAGAGTTTTCAAATGCTTTAAATGACCTATATGTAATACAAAGGACACTAAAGAGATGATATTTCTACCTGTTAACTTTCAATGCATCATTCTTAGGACCAGCAAAGCACATTAAAAATATAAATTGGTACACAGTATAGACTCAACCAGCAGTTCCTTTTGCAAACCGTATTTAATTATTTTAATAAGATGAGAGGATATAATTTCCTACCAACACAAGCACATGATGAGGAACCAGCAAACTGTAGAAAACATTCATATCTATCACACAAACAAACATGCACTGTTTTTCTATAACATTTCTCAGTGTATTTGCCAATTACCACATATTTTTGGACTGAAGCAAGTGTTTGCTCAAGCATAGATAAATGATAACATAAATATCCAAACAGGGCTTTCTTTTGCATTTAGGCAATTCAGTAAACCAACAAGACATTTCAGCATGGCATGAAATTGAAAAAAAAAAAAAAAAAGGCAAGCTAGAAGAGAGTGATTGTATTAGAATTCAGAATAAAATACCAAAAGCCTTCAAAACCATCAAGCATCAGAAAAAAACATGCAAGCCCCAAAGTACTCTGCTATCCCACTAGACTGGGTTAGCCATGCTCTGCTTCTGCCAGGACCTAGCCAAGACTCTCCAAATTAACATCTGATCTTCAATAAGTCACCTTCAGAAAACGCCAGGAGGAGACTTCATAAAACCAAACAATATTCAAAGGATTGCTATGGAGCCTTTGATAATCAATTCCCTTTTCAGACATCTAAAAGATCAACAGGCATTTCCGAAAACTGAGCCTGTGTCACGCAGCTTTAAGCTTCTTAGTAAAATCCTTGTTTTTTAGAGATTCCCAATGAAATAAAAGCCAAATCCAAATGCGAGCAGGCTATCTCAAAGCCAAACTCTGAACATAACATGCCGAAATACTTGTCCTGTACTTGGAGACTTCCAGGCAACAGGTAGTCTATACAACCTCCTACGTGAATGATATCAATTCCCCTATCCTCAGATATGTTTTGATGGAAATACAGTTATACTTGCTTAGATCTTCCTCTCACTGTCAAAAAAACATTACAGTCATGGGGACATTCAGGAAAATTAAAGCAAATTAACATAAGACATGCAGACGTGGGACACAAAACTCTTCTGTTGAGCTCTCCTCAAGGGCCATCAAAAAACTGGCCTTGGTCTTCTTAAGAATTGTGCCACAAAGAACACAGCCCCATCACCATCGGTATAAACATGTGGCTGCACTTTCTGCATCACAGGGCATGAAAAGGAGCTGCTGCTATGCTGAGTGAGGGTAATGTAACATACTGCCCAGCTCATCACAGCCCAAAATTCAGTATTGTTTGCAAATGAGACAATTGTTTAGCTAAAAACATAGGAAGAGCTACATAAAGGTGTAATGGTACTTTGGTTATTTAACCAAACAAGAGGAAATACTACAATATATAACAATACTCAACTGAAAATCACGTACTTTAATTACATTGCAGTACTAAATACGATACTTCGTTTAATCCAGCAAATTTCACCTTGTCAACAGGATCAGAGTAATTAGGCAGAAGAAATCTTCCTGGATTTCTCCATACTTATCTGAACAGGTAACAGGAAGAAAATCATGACAGTAGAGACTTTGCACGATCAATACATAATGAAGTAAGTTTAACGTAATAATGTTTTGCTTGCTCAGTGCCTGTTTCATTTCTTCATAATTGATTTTGTACTGAAGTTTTAAGATTGCATTAGCAGCCTCAAAATCACTGCTACAAAAACAGCTAGTTTATATCTTTTGTATTTTCTTCTCCCAGCAAGTTAATCCCAGGTCAAAGACTTACCGCTGATGGTGCTACGTTAGGTGCTGGACTAGGATTTTAGTCATCACATTTTTTTTCTACATTTGTTTCAACAGTGTAAGACACATGGACTTTACAAACAAGCAAGTTCTCTCTCTTCATGCCCTTAGCTCAAGTCTGAAAAACCCTGACATCATTTGTACCTCTGGTGAACAAAAAACCCCACACAGTACATTTATTTTAAAAATACCATTACATACACCCATAAAGGGATGGCTATAAGTGGATTATATAAAAAATGCTGAAAATCCTTTCATTGTAATCAAAAATATTGTGGCAAGTCTATAGGTTATTGCCAAAGGCAATGAACAATATATGATCTGATTTCTGAGAGTTGAGCTGCCTGGCGCCTTTGAAACCAGTTTGGCACCAATAAACACATTTTTGTTGGTTCAAGGAACTAGAAGCAACAATGGAAATTTAGCTTTTGAACCAGATATAAAAGTATTTTGGGAAAAACATCTGTCTGTCATTAATTTTCCTCCACAGCAGCAAACCAAAGGATAGTCCTCCAGGTGACCCCAGGATGTGTATATTATTCACAGTATAGAAGTCATTTCGCAGAGTAACTGCTGTGTTTAACTTGGATCCAGACCTTAAAATTTTCTAACGTAGTTTAAAAGTATGATTGGGAGCCAGACGTGATACAAAGATTTTCAGTTTGGGTTTATTTTCCTTTTGGTAAGTATATTCCATATATAGTCCTCCTCCTAAACTGAGAATCCTTGCATATGTAATATAAGAAGGAAGGCAAGATTTAGAAATATGCAGCCTACCAAACAGCTTTAAGAACTAAGAACAAAAGTATTCGACAATATAAATGTGAAGGCACAAGCACCTTCACAATAAAACAATAAAAGCACCACACAATAAAATCTACCCTTAAAAAAAAAATTAAATCAAGAATGAAATATTGTCTACAAAGCAGTCTACAAAAGCTGTATTTTTTTTAAGCCAAGAAATTTGCAAATAGAAGTTTTTATTCAACCTATTCTATCACTTTAAGCAGCTGCATACTTAAAGACTTCCACCAACTCAGATTTTAAAAAAACCCTTTTCGTGGATTTGTCTTCCAAAATTTTTCTTGATTCACACTGCAGACAAAGTATTCTCCCCCTTGACAAGCAGAAAAAATTTCTACATAAAATCAGAGGGAAGGAAACCTGAGACACTCATCCTGAAATCCAGTTTAAATAACACTATTATTAAACTTTAATCTAGAAAAAACAAGAGGTGTTTCAATTCTAACTATCAGATCAGTCCTATTTCCTGTGACACCACATGGTGAAAGGATGGCCTAAGGTAACCAAGCACCACATACAAGTTGTGGAACAACCCTGATATTTTGAATGTAAAAGTTGTGAGTGCTTCCAGAAATCACTGGCTCAAAGTCATTCCTTAACAGGATTTTAAGTTTGGGTGTAAGCTTTTGTTATGGATCTTTTCCATTGCTGTCACTTCTGGAATACACAGACAAGCCTTTGTTGTCAGTGAAAAAGCCATTGTGATTTTTCATCTACTAGGAGTAACAGCTAATGAAAGAACACAGCAAACAGAGAGAGATGACAGGGGAAAAGCAATGCCCATTCTCTATCACCTCCCACTGAGGAAAAGTCTTCAATCATCAAAAACGAGAAAATGAACCATTGCTTCCCAACTGCAACATCAAAGACACACTTTTCAGATATACGTGGAGAAAAGCAACACCAGAAGTACCTAAACGTATTGCAATCCATGGGTTTGTAACCCAGCTCTACAGCCATTCCATTCCTGCACAAGCAAGAAACCCGAGTTCAGTTCCGTATTTCTGCCAATGACAGCTTTCTGGAAAGGAGGGGTTTGATTTTCTTTTGTGATTCCTATTATTTTTTGTTTCTGTTGGCTGGTTGCAGTGCTATGCAAATTGCATTTCTGTTCTTTTCTAGACTGGAGCTCCTGGTGATTGATTTGTCTCAGGATGAGGCTTTTTGGCTACAAAACAAAGTGAAGAATATTTTCGTTTAGCAATTATGTTCAAACTACCTATTTCTGAGAAGTTTCTTCCTAACAATTTTTTTAAAAATAATTATTTCAGTGTTCAGCAAAGCAATTTATTTGAATAATTATTTTTAAATCCTAGTCTCCGAGGTTTGCCCAAAAGCATACATTTTTCTGTGAAATTAATGCTTACAGGAAGATCCACAAGAAACATTCATAAATGCCTTTCTCAAACACCAACACAAAATTAGCATCAAAATTCATAACCTTTGGGTAAAAAGGCACATGCCATACACAAAACTCTACTTGTTTCTCTAGAGGCACTGGGTGTATCTGTTCAGGTTTTTGAGACGCAGAATCTCTGTAGGCTTCCATAGTGAGACGCTTTTAGTGCAAGACACAGCAGGCCAGGCATGCTTTCCAAAAATACCAAAATAAGATTATATTAAGTAAGTGGAAAGACTGAAAAAGAAAAATTTTGATCAAACAATTTATGGCATTTCTGACTGTGAATGCAAATGAAACGGTATCAGTGACCTTAAAAATGAACTGAAGCAAGGGGTCCTTGGAGGCATGGAGTCAGAATAGAAGGCTTTTTTCTCCAAGGGTGAGATAATGCTTGGACTAGAGCTTTTTAATACATTGTGCTCAGTAAATCCAATTCAGGGACAAGACTTCTGTAGAATATTTTATTTCTGGCATAAAAATTACTATGTTGAATTAGTAAATCATTTTGCAGTAAATTATGGTTTTGAGGCTTCAGAAAACTTATTTTCTGGAGATTTGTACTCACTAATCATTTTCATAGACATTCAGTTAAAAAAAAAAGGTTGTTCTGAGGGGTGCTTTATTTTTCTTTCTTATGTAATAGACGTTTTTTGTTTCTATTTTTTCCCATAGGAAACAGCTGATATTAACAGTACCCAAACTTTGGAAGAAATATCAACAGATGAGACATGGAAAAAACTTCTACCCTGCTAAACATAATTTTTTCCTATATCACATAATACGTTCCCAAGAAACCTTGAAATATAATAGATCCATACGTGATACCTTACCAGTGATGGGTATCATGCTTTATCCCAGTCCTTGCCTGGATCACTGTACTTGGCTTGTAAAGGAGACCTTATCTGCAATATTTTGGGCAGGAAGCAGAAAATGCAGACCTTCGTCTCCCAGGTGTTTCCCAAGACAGTAGTCCAGGGGTTTTTCCAACCCCCAAAAATTGTTCATATCTCCAAAACTCTCCTCCTGTTCACACAAAGTGATACTTGACAAGGGCTTGCTCTTCTCAAGGATGAATATCGTTTCTCTTGAGAACAGCTTTGTGAAGCATACTGCTGATTCTATAAAAGTAGTGGGTTTGGAAGCCAGACATTTTCCTGTCCCTCTCTGACCAAGATAGGGCAGAACTTGACTACAAACACGTCACTGTGCGCAGAATGAACACCAACCATGTTCTGAATCTGAACTGACATTAACGTAAAAATGGAGATGGTTGGTTGGTGGGTCTCTTGGGAAAAGCCTCTTAAGAGTGTCTCCCAGGATAATTTAGTAAAAACAATTTCTCTGCAAGACCATTTTTGTCTGGGGCCTCTAAGGAGAAATATGAAATAACATGTAATACTTTTTAAAGCTTTTGAGTATTAAAAGCTAAAAAGAAGACACAGGTTTCTGGATGGACCATATACATAAAAGAAACATGAAGTCTCACTGGAAGGAGTTGTGCTCTCCACAGGGCACTGATACCAGATGCACTACGGAAATGACCACCATCGCAGTATCATCAGCATGTTCATAGACTTCAACTGGTCCCTGGTCCAACCTCTCTTTGGTTGGCTTTGAGCAGCCTCATCCTGGAAAACTAGCATGGAGAGTCCACAGCCTCTACAATCATCAGTGCTTTGGCTGTGCCCGGAGCAAGAACCCAGGGAGCTGGAAGTGTGTTGCAGAAGTTTACCTTGTTTCTACTTGGCTAATCCTCATTTTGCTTTCAACTAATTAGTGTATTCATGGTGACCAGAAAAGCGCTACGGAACAGGAATAAAGGAGAAGACATTTTTCTTTTTCCCTTGTCCAGAATGAGTAGATGATGGTCATATTAGAAGTCACAGCCAGTCAGAGCCTGGAGATATTAGAAGTCATAGCCTTTTCTCAGGCTATCCCAGTAGTTTTGTACAACAGACATCTCATAGTGGGGGAAAAAAAAAAAAAAATCCATCACTGCTGTCTATCTAAAGCTTAATTCAGTCTAAATTCACCAGTTATTTTGAATCGCTCTGAGTTCTGTCAAGTGACACATAAGAAAAGAAAACTCAAGACAGGAAATAAGCATGCAGAATCTAAATTTTTTTAAAAAAGGAAAACCTCTACATTACTGTGGATTTTCTTCTGTGAGCAGAGCTTAGCAGGCAATTTATCATTACTCCAAATGGCTGTTTATTTCCTTTCCTATATCTGGCGAAAGAGGGCATTTGCACCCAAGACACAGACTGCTCAGAGATTCCTATGGATTGTCTCTACCCTTTCTCCAGCACTAATAAACATCATTATGAAAGAGCAAACCATGTGTCACATTCATCACACCTAGCACACCACCTGCATTCATCGCACAGTTTTTCAGACAGTGATATTACACATGTAGTATACAGCTGTCTCATATACAGTTATTTCTTTTTCTCCCTTACAACCGGAGATTTATCACATTTGCTCTGCTGTGTTTTCTATGAATATGCAACTATGATGACTTACAGAAGCATGCACTGGGTTTCGCTCATAAAACAGTTTAAAGACTCAAAAAAAATTTTTGTATAGTAAACCCTGCTGATTTTACCTTCTGCAGTCTGCTCACTGGACAAAGCTTTCCTTTCATGCATCTGGCTTCTACATACAACTCTCCTTGGAAATTGTTCCTGTGCTTTACAGGCTTCAGTTGCTGCCCTATTTCTGTATCAATTCAGATGCCAAATAAAGAGTATTCAATCAAAATTACTAGTCAGGGTTTGGCAGTTGGCACAGCAGTTCACAAAAGCACATAAATGCGTAACTAGATGACAGCTACACAGTTGCTTTCCAGCACAGAAGCAGCAAAAATAATATGCATGCAGTGGGTAACAGAGTTGGGCAGGCTTTCAATGTCAGCTATGAACCTCTGCCAGTTAAGGCAAACAATCATTTAATTTTCTTGCAGAGAGGGAGATGATTGACTTTTCATTCAAAGCAGCCCTGAAAAGGTCAGCAGGAAAAAAGAAATATTGAAAAATAATGTAAATATCCACGCCAATATGGGTTTGAACATGCTGGGAGGCCCATATTCACAAGCAGAAGCAGTGGCTGAGCAGATTAACATCACCAAGTTCTAAATAAAGTGTCCTTGTCCAGGCACTGCAGAGGAGCTTCACAGAAATGACAATAAAATTCATCACCAACACCTGGACACAGACGATGGCCCAGCTGTACACAACTGCCTGAGTAGTCATGTTCCCAGGCGGCCAGTTTATTCCCTACTTAAGTTTTTTAACTGAATTCCTTCTTTAAAAAGACTTTGTGACTTCACTGTTAAGCGCACTGGAAGATGAAGCTCCAAAAACTCCCCCTCAGCCACCTTCCAAATTCCCAATGACAAGGGATTTTGGACAACTTCTACTGAAATTATGGTCATATAAAATTTACACACAAGCTCAGGAAATGTCAGCAATTACCAGAATGACCTCAAGGCTTAGAGAGGAATCAAGATTAGAGAGAGGCTTGGTTTTCTTCAGTAATTTAGTAGCAGATGGTGACTTTTGTTTAGACCTTCTGAAGAAAAGTAGCCGTGACACAGGCACTTTACCAATTTCATTACCATGATATTGAGAGGAATATTAAATGTTCAAAGCAGGGACAATGCCCAGAGCCTCACACAATCTTTAACAAATCAAAACTCTAGTGCTGAAATTAGTTTGGTGCCTTTTTTGGGACATGAATCTCAAACTTCCGATGCTTCACCCTCTGTGCTTTCCAAGTTTATTATACAGTGAAACTAGATCAGATCAGCTCCTCGATGAAGGTCTTTGCTTGTAAAACGCTGAGTAGTTTACAGCTGTCAGCACTAAGACCACTAAGGATTTCACCTGCATTTTGTTTGCCTATAGGAAAAACAAATATCCAGAGGCTCTTCCCTTCATAATGTATCTTCATAAACCAACCAGAGCAGCCTCATTTAACACAATGGCATACTCTGAGCTTGCAACCGATCTTAAGTGGCCTGGCGGTTTCAGAAGTTTAAAATAGGAGTAAGGAAAGAAGTAAAACAGGCCAAGATTTAAGAAGCCAACAAAAGAAACAATTGACTATTAAGCGTTCAGCGATGGGTCAGAAATCAATAGCATCACATTCAGAAGGACTTGTTGGTCAATTTTTGGCCAACTGTTCAAGAGAAACAAGAACTACCTAGAAATCAGAGAAAATATTGTTGTATGTTTTGGACTCCTCTGGACTGAAAACTCCCCTTGACTAATTTTAACTATTAGAAGTATATGACAGCCTCCCCTTGCATAAAGAAAACACATATGTCAGCTGTTCTGCATAAGGATCAATGTGTTTACACTAGGGTGACATTTTACAAACTGAGTGTCCGTTACCCTCCCACTTACTGCTTGACAAAGACAGCATCAGCCCTAGACTGACCCATGCTAACAGGAATAAAAATGCCGTACTTCAGCTAGTAAATACAGGTAGTTGAGAGAAATTCAATTACAGAAGAAAATACACATTTCTAACATGTACACTCAAGGTAAATTTAAATGACTCCTTTATATGGGCTGAGATATAGCTGATTTCTTCAAAGTTTTTTTATACTGCTAAGTACATTTATTGTTGACTTCCACCAATACATATGGTATGCCAGAAACACATGAAATAATCATATGAATAGCTACTGGTACATAAATGAAGGTGAAATCAAATGTCCGTCCACTTACTATTGAACGAAAACCATCCAAAAGCATTAAGCATTACAGGGGGGAAAAATGCCCCTAAAAACTAAAAAGGAGATTTGCTCGTTTAACTCAAATTATGTATTTCTTGTACTGTAATGTTTTTTTATTTCAATGATACTCACATTCTCTTAACATATACTCTTTTACACGGACATACCAATATTGTATTTGGTTCAAAGACTTTAGACTCAGGGCTATGCATCTTCTGGAAGACTTAGCACAACAGCACCGCTGTTAAATTGTGCAGCATGGCATTTATTTAAAACAATGTTTTAAAAGGGCACCTAAATCTGCACTACGCACCTATGCAAACATCACCAGGTTACTTGTATTCACAGTGCTCCCTCACCAGTTCTGTAGCTCCACTGCTTTTTAAATTTATTACCTTGTTTTTATTTATTCTGCAGCGCAATAAATAAAAATGCTGAAGTTAAATCTCCCTGTTCATAAATTCGAAGAGGAAATCTACAATTGAAGGAATTAGTTACTCTAAGTGTTTTCAGCTACCAAAATGTGTGTATAAAATACCACAGCAAAACTTAAAATTGTATCAGATGTATAACAAAAAAATACTGGTTCCTGTCAAAAGCTGCCAACCCTCATTAATCATGTCCTGAAGAATGAAACCCTTTTCATTGCCATAAACATATATTCGCTCTGAAATGGCAGAAATGTTTCAGGTTAATCTTTTTGACAAAGTAGTCAATTCAGTGAAACAATTTTTTCCATATAGCCTGGTTCCTCAAGTAGTATAAATTCAAGAGACTCCACCGGAGCCAATGAAGTTATGCTGATTTATATCAGCTGTGGCCCCAGCCAAAAATTTCTCTCCGTTTCAGTGAAAACGCATTAGTCAAAATCCTCAGGGAACCTTGGGACATATTTTCACATGTTAAGCTGATGATCTGCTTGGAGAGGCTTCCAAATTTATTTTAGAAGACAAACTGAAAAATGCATGGTCATGTTATCCTTTAAAATGGTGCTATGAGGGGCTAAACTGACCTTTAGTGTATTTTAAGAATGAGAGTCACTTGGGGAATACTTAGCGCAGGGGTCCTCAAAATACGGCCCCCCAGGGTCCTCAATCCGGCCCCCGGTATTTACAGAAACCCCCCCCGCCACCGCCCCCCACCTACCCACCGAGGGTTGGGGATGGGGAAACCAAGCAGCCGCAGATGGCTGCCTGCCACTTCATCCGTGCGCCGGCCCCCTGTTTAAAAAGTTTGAGGACCTCTGACTTAGCATCTTGGAATAAACATTTAGCTGGAAATGAGACCTAAACAAGAACAACATACAAAAGAACTGGCTATGTGCTTTAGCACACTGTACTTACAGTATCTTTTCTTTAGATAAGAGAACATCAGGCATAAAAAAAGAGAAATTTGGTGTTGACGTTTTCTTTGACCTTCTTATAATTCAGCATGTAAAGTACAGCATCACAGCTTCATCAAGTTTAATGAGCATTGTTGTCTGACCCAATAGGAACACTGCTCCTTACTTCCAAAAGTCATTTTTAACATCACTTAGTGCTAAAAATGTCAACTGCACTAAGAAAAACATACATGCATTGATCTTGAGTTAAGCTTTTTCCACCATTTTCAAAATATTTCACAATAATGATAAAGATTGGGTTTTTTCCTTAACCAGCAGTTTCTCACTGAAAGCATGATGTTTAGCAACACAAAACTATGAAACATTTCTTCACAATCCTTTAAACAAGCCTGGGACAACCCAAAGCAGAGGTACTGCAAATATACCACTTGCACAAGCGCTGCAAAGCAGTGGATTTGCATGTTTCCTACTGAAAATGAGGGCCATAGCAGAGGCCGTACATTTTATCAGCTTACAGATTTAAAGGTAATTCTTTGATGTCAAAAAAACTGATCATCTAATTTTTATAATTGTAATTTGCAGAATTCTTCCTGGAAGGGATCACTTGAAAAATAAAATTAAAATTACAGACTTATTTTCAATGCAAGTAGAAAGCAAAGTATAAGGAAAGTCATACATCAGTGATACTGAGTGTGCAGGGGCAGGACTGGGCCACAGCATGCTGCTGGCTGAAGGTCACTCTGCACAGGCTTAGCTTTTAAATAGCAGAAAAAACAAGAGGGTTCAACAGCAACAGTAATGAGTCGAAGGTGACACGTATTAGCAAGGCAGAGGATTTTAGTGGGTGGAAGGGGACATCTATCTCCCTCCTCCACAGCAATAACAAATATTTATACAAACTGGAACAGATTTAGGACAGGCTGTGCCAGACCATCCAAACAGAAGGCAAAGACAGGCTTGCTCCTGAACGACCCCAAGTTTGATATTTAATGTATCCTCGGGGGATTCAGGCCTGGCTTATTCTAAGTCAGGTCAATAAAATGAAGTCAAGGTCCCAAAGTCTAGTAATAACTCAGCAATTTAAACAATTAGAAAGATGAGATTAATAATGGGGCTAAAACTAGAAGTAGAGTGCCCATGCTAAACCCAAACCAGAAAAAAACCAAACCAGACAACATCACCACTTCAAATGTACTGAGAACTAAAAGAGCTGCACCAACTCATGCATGGGAAGTGAGATGAATTGTTTATAGCTAGAAAAGCCCAAGCTTACCCTCACTGATGTGTGAACACGTGCCATATGATTGAAGCGAGGTGCATTACTTAACCCTGGCACCACCACCACACATATGCAACACCGTTACAGAATACAAATCACAACTTTTAAGTCTGCCCTCTACAGACAGGTGAAAACACTGCTGAGCAACCAAACTTGTCCCACCTTATCTTGGAAGCAGTGAGAGATCTTGCAGGTGGCCCTCTGCCTCTTGTATATCCTCAAGTTCTACAGACCTCCAGACTACTGCAGCTCACCAGTTTGTTGGTGGCTGCTCTTTTGCAGACCTTGAGATGACAACACCTTGCTTTGTGGATGAAGAGGGCAAGGAAGAACAAAAACTTCTGCTTTTGAGACTATTAAGCATTTCCTACCGTGTTTCAAACATTTTGTGTAACCCTCTAGCTCACCACAAACAGGCAAGTTCCCCGAGCCAAGCAGTAATGAAGGCTAAAATTTATCATAACAGCAATACATACTTATTGAATGAACTAGCCAGACTTGTCACTGCAAAGCCCTCCATAGAGGGCCGAGGGGGAGAGGAAGGGAACAGAAATACTCTCTCCTTTTACCCTTTGCTTTCTTAACCTCTGTGGTCACAGCCCGAGCATCTCTCATCTAGAGGAGTCACATCCATCCCCTACAGTTTGGAAACCGTACATCGTGGTAAAGTAACTTCTGCGACTGCCAAATACATTGCTAGGAAAGAGGTCCCACAGCTTAATTTGGAAAAGATGATCATCACTTAAAACATCAGTGTTTTTCTCGCAGTGCAATTCAGAGCTAATACAAATACTGTGATGGTTTCTTCATTTATGATATTAGCAGCACACACATCCCTTTTTTTTGTAATACAAAATCAATTCTGATTTTCAAGTTCATTACAGACCGACTCAAGTGCCCTTTATAATCACTCTTGTGCTAACACAGGCTGCAAATGTATGCAGCTGTAAAAAGAAGTCACTGTCCCGCAGGAAGATACAAGCATAAAGCCCAGGGCAGGATCCATTTTTTCCCCAAAAGCAACATCTTAGCAGCCTTTTATTATTTTACAGCTGCAGATTAGTTTTCTCCAGAAGATGACACTCAGAAACATACAGTTCATGGATTTCCTAGTACTGAGCATGGGGGGTGGAATTTTAATGTTTATTCCTAGAAGTACAACAAACCAAGAGTAAACAACTCCACCAACTATAAAAGTGATCTTTTATTCTGACAGCACACATAACACTCCTTATGCAGAAGGAGGTGGGGGGGAAGGCACTGTACAAAGCTGACACCCTCTTTTCTGCAGCTGTCTTGCTCCCTGCAGAAAGCACACACAATTTCCAGGCCTTGCATTCAAAGCTTTGCCCTCCCCACCCCCCCCAAAAAAAAAAAAAAAAAAAGGATTAACAGACCCCCAAAACAGGAAAAAAAAACCCCACACATTAAAAAAAATTGCAAAGTAAAACACCACTTGCAAATCTCATAATTCTTGTGCAATTTAATACTCAGAGGTAAGTAGAAATCAAATAAAATTAAAACCTCCATTTGGTACAATCCAGCCATAATCATAACCTTAACTGCCACAATTTTTTAGTGTGTTTCAAATTCCTCTAACATTTCTTAAAGCAATAAGTAGCTCAAACCCTGTGATTCTTTTAATAGAAGAGCTGACTCATTTTTCCCAGTATTATTCTACCTGTTAGCAATTTATTATCCAGATTAATAGGAGGGTAATAAGAAGCCATGCTGCAAAAATGATGCCTGGGCTATGGAATGGAATTGCAAAGTACAGGAGAAGTACAAGAGCAGTCTCCTTTTCACCAGGTCCATTTCCTCATTTTTCTCATATAAACTAATAAATAGATTGCAAATCTGCACCCAGTGCAGACCCTTTCCCACCTGAGCACTCCCAGATCAATCCCATAATAAATACTTCTTCCCTGCTCAAACAAATTTCAAGGCTCTGAGAAAGAGCAGTTTGGCAGGCACTTCAGCTGCTTTAGTCCAGGAGGTCACAGGAATTGCAGAGCAGCTGCCCAAGTTCAGAATTGCCTGCCCGAAAGACACCTCCCCATCGCTGCCCTCTCCTTTGTGGGCAGCAGTAATCTTTCCCACACACTGCCTTCTCAAGTCTTCTTTGCCCTCCTGCCCCAACCTGATCCTGGCTGTTGCTCTTTTGCCTGCAGTCCACATCACAACCCTTCCATAAATTTGGAAGAAAGTGGCTCTATGAAGATGTACACTTTTTTTTATCTTTTTCTTTTTTTCACCTGCAATTTGAGGCTTCCTAACCATGTGGGCTTCATTCAGAAGTTGCCTTAGCCAAGGCAACGCCCCAACACTCCCAGGTTATGGCTGAGTGATGAACACGCATGAGTAACAATCCTGACTGCTAAAACAAATAGACCAACCCTAAAAACCACAAAAATGCCATAGAGATTGTAAAACCCACTATTTCTGCTGCTACCTGGGGTGCCATGCAACTGATGGCAAGTTTAGGGTTTGACATATGCCCTTCTCCCATATCAAATGTTTTCTGTAGGACAGCTGCTGACAAAAAGGGGCTTTCCTCGCAGCCATCTACCGAGGGGGACCAAGGCAAGGAGAAGATGAAGGCAGACAATAAAAATGGAGAGAAAATATAATAGGAAGCCAAAGGTTCATAGAAAACTGAAAGGCAAAAGCAAGTAATTACAAAAGTACTGCTGGCTACAGGTCTATAGATGTATTTGTGTAAACAGGTTCTTCTGTCAGTTAAGATAAACTGATACTTGCAACCCAAGTGCTGTGTCATCTTTTTTGTATTGGTGTTTGCGTGCTGACAGTGATCATGTTAGCACATATAACCCTAAAGTTATAATATATAACCCATATATATATATATCACCCATAAAACTCCAAAGTTTAATGGTATTTTCCTCCCCTTCTCCCTAGTTTTGCTTCTGAAAAGGATAGGGCTTAAGTAACAATTGAATTTCTCTTGCGCTTTGGATGCCTCTCCGGATCAGGGTGCCAGCACTTTCCACATGACAATACCAACATTGCAAGACTAATGCTTCCTTACTTCTACATTACTTCTAGACATAATGTAATATTAGAATAAATAAAGCCATCCCACTTGTAAATCCCAAGTAGTTATTTTAAAAAAGAAGCAGAACTGTACCATTGGTGGTTGGTAGACCTTTCACAAGGACATAAAAAAACCCAGGCACCTCCCTGCTGTATCTGTACTTCCCACACAGGCTGACAGGATTTTGAGGTCTCTAGTTGCTGCCTGCATATCACAGTAAACTATAGTCACTCGCATGCAATTTATTTTGCTCAGCAGTCAGAAGGGACGGCATGAGACATCCTGAGGAGGAGCAAATTAGTCCAGTCAAAATTCAGTGCAAGGAAATCTTTTTTAAAAAGACTTGTCTCAACGTCATGACAAGAAGAGGAGTGACTGATGACCTCAGGCACTGGCACATATAACGGGTGAGCAAGAGAAGAAAACAATTTTTCCTTTAGTGCCTGGAAACTAAGGACTCTCTGTGCTTAACAAAGCAGGGAATAAATTCAGGAAGTGCCCCTGGAGGAGTGATGCTGAAAATTTTGATTTCAGGATTATTCAATAACACTTTTCTTCCCTGTTGTTCTGATGAATGAGACTTTAAGTTAATTTGCTGGAGTTAATCATTTATTGTTATGAAACATTACGGTTCCCAGATGGTCACTGTTGTTGTAATTGCCAGGGAACCTGCAGCATCTTGCAGGGGCCTCTTCTGTTTTATTCAATTCAAGAAGAAAATACAAGTATCTGCTAATTCCCCAAAAAGTCCATCCTCTTCATATTATCACTGCAACCATACCCCTCTTCCCACTACTGGCTGCTCTCCTTTTTGCAATAAAAGCATCAAGTGCAGACTGATTTCACAGAGAGAATTAAGCAGCCCTTTTCATGCAGATTACCATGAAAATGAACTCTCAGCAAGAAAACCCTGGTATAACCAATATCACTCAAGTAGTTCAAGTATCAGCAAACTGATTGTCCTTGCCTCCTCCACTAACAACGACCCTCATTCCCAAGGACAGAGCACACTGCACACACTAATAAATAAATTTAAGATAATATATGTGTAATTATGTGCCTCAGTATCCCACCCCAAATCTAACATAACCATTGAGCTCATCTACCTCTGAAAAAACACTGAAAATCCATTTGCATATTTGGGGCTTGGGATGCTGGCGGTGCTCTGCCAAAAGGCTCTTCTGAGCTGAAAAACCAAAGGCAAAAGGAATGCAACAAACACTCAAGGTCTGTGAACCCTTCTCTGCTGCTCCCTAGCCAAAAAAAAAACATACACTGCAGGACAGCAGCATGTCTCTGGTTTTTACCCTTCAAGAGGCCAAACTGTTGCTCTTTCTTTTCCAGGAAGGAAAAAAAAAAAAAGGAAGACAGTGAATTAGCATAGTTTCTTTGCAAAGTCTAGTAATATTAACCCCAGTAAAACAACTACCACACTTTGCCTTCTCTCGGGCTGGAGACACATGGAGCTGGCTGCATTTCAGTAAAAGTTGGAATCATTTAGCTGTCCTTAAAACAGACAGCAAGACAGTATCATGATGAGAAAGCAGGGTTTTGCAAACTGTTACTACTAACACAACCCTCACCCCCTTGGCTCAGGCTCCAGCTTGGAAGGACAGAAAGTAAAAAACAGGGTTGGGGTGAGCACTTTTTTTTTTAATAAACATTTTGTTTCTTTAAACCAAACATGTAAATCTGATTATCAGCTACTTCAGCAGAAAAGGAGCAATTAGATTTGGAAAAGTGTAGCCAGCAGTGAATATGCATACACAGTAACTCTGGAGTGTAAACAAAGCTGGTTTAAACTGTTCCACTTTATTCTTTTTCGGTAGTTTGCAGAGATTATATTCAACTATTTGCTTTTTAATCATATTTGAAAGCATTAATTTTGTATAAACAGTCCTGATTTCAAGTGCAAACACTGCTTAATTAGAACTAGTGGGGAAATGATTTTAGGTCCTGTGGAAAATGAGCCTGCTTTCATTTCAGACAGAAAACTATTTGCAGTGCAAAGGGCATTCATTTTATTTCTGAGCAAAATAAAAACCTTAAAGATGAAAACCAAAAGTGCAACTGCCATTCAATGTGGATCAAAGTTCTCTCCAATTCTTGAGGACAAGGTAAATCGAGAGGTAAAAAGGGAAGAAATCTGTGCTTTTAAATTATGTGCTCCCTCAGAGCAATAACCCAGGCTGGGAAGCCACCCTGAAGGAAGGGGCCTGGGGTGATGCTGGTGCCTGGTAGATGAACCAGCAGCACGTGCTGTGGATAAATACCATGTGAAAAGAATACATTCCATCTATACTGCACACAAGCACACCTTTCAAAAAGTCCAGAGCCTATAAAAAGTTAATCCTTCGGGAAAACAAAAAAAAAAAAATATGAAACCAATGAAAAAAAAAAAATGCAAAACCGTATAGCAATGGGAAAACCAGAACCTGAGGATCTAAAAACTTTTTTAAAAATCCAAGTCAGGACACACAGTCTCTCTCTGTTCCTTGCTGTGCCTTCTGCTGGTCAACAGATCCGTCCTATGTAAACTGAGACACCAAGAGAAAAGAGAAGAGGCAGTATTATCTCCAGTGTCACTCTGTCAGAAGCTGTTGCTATTAGATATTCAGTCATGCCCCCCTGTTAAAGTAGCAGGGGCTGCTGTGAACTGCCAAGTATTGCCTCGGCAGAATGAAAGGGTGGGAGAAGATGCAGCCTCTAAAAAGCTTCACTTAAGAGTAAGACTGTAACAGGTACATTGGTAACCCCAGTTTCTGCAAAACATGTGCTGAAGTAGGAGGTTATTTAATCAGTGCACACATTTACTTAAGGAAGTCAAATGGCAAGTTATTTTGAATGAAGGAAAAAAATGCAAGAAGTAAGGGGAGCATTTAGTGAGACATATCAATAAAGCTAACTCACCAAACAGCCACTCTGGTCACTTGAGACTGTATTACCATCACTTAACCAGCCTGAATTACTGACTGATGTGCTGAATTTTCACTGATGCATTGAACTTGCTTTCCTGTAAATTCCCAGTGCTGTGCAGCTGGCAAAGCCTGGGCACAAACGCAATACATACAGATGGCAATAGACAGCCTCTTTTTTTCACCGTGGCTTTCTTACCTGATGTCCAGTAATCCCATTTCCTCTAATTAAACAAACAGGTCTCCTATAGATTACTAAAATATCTACTTTGTGCGTTCAGTGACTGAATGAAGCTCTAAGGACCGGAGCAGTCTGCAGCGTGTGCTAGTACTCAGCACTACCAAAATCTTCCCTTTGCTTTCTTCCTCCAAGTTTGACAGCATCATTATTGAATAAAAAAAAAGGTTTATGTCATTCAAACCCTCTAAAACATCCTAGAGAAACACAGACTGTTTGACTCAGACCTTTATGCAACACAATACTCCAGCTTCAGCACAACAGGCAGATATGCAGACAGAAAAATGATCTTTGCCCTGAAATTCATCATCTATCTTACGTACTCCCAGCTGTCCTCAGTAGTGGCCATTACTTTCTGCCTTGTACTGTCATTTCTGGACTCAAATTATTTGAAGAGCACGAATAAAGGTGCACAAACACAACTAACCTTTCTTCTGAAAGTTTTTAGAAATGCAGTATTTCTAAGGGTAAAAACATAGCCAGCAAATTTTTCATCTTTTATTCATTTGACTATCTCTAACTGCAAAAGAATTGTGAAAGTGAAAATTAAAGTTTGGACAGACCCAGGAAAGCAATTCAAATGCAAATACCAGCAGCTTGGTGCAAAGACAATGAAATTCAACACATGGACACCAAATTACAACAAAAAAAAAAATCATTGAAAGAGGTGTCAAAACAGACAAATAACTGAACAACCTGGTCCAAAACTCGATGTCAGAAATTTCAATAAGTTTGCTTTACAAAATAATCAGCAACTGAACATTTAATATAAAGCTTCATCAGAAACATGGCATGAAGGTGAAATGTAAGACAGGTCATGCATTCACTCTCTTGAAGTTTATGAGTTAGAAAACTCTTTCTGTGCACTATACAGAGATTTTCTGTGCACCTCTGCACAAACCCAGTCTCACTGTAAACATTTGAGACAATTAGCAAGGCAAGCTATCATTTTTCTCAAACAAAGTAAGTCTGAATTGGTGAGATCTGCATTACCATAATGCCTCTGCATTGCAGGAGTTCTCCATCTGGTTGGTTTTCTGTTCTTCCCCGTTTCAGGGTTATCCATACCATTGCTGTGCGTGCTTTAGGAGCTAAGATACGATTTTGGACTAGCAGCTCCATCTCTCTTCATGATGCCTTGTTCATCCCCCAAAGCTTGACGAGGTCATTGATATGTTCTTCACTTGGAGCACTCAAGACAATTTCCAGCCACGACTGCTGCACTTGTATACTAACATCAGCCAATGGCTGACTGGTTTAGCAGCTGCATTAGCTTGCGTTCAAAAGAGCTGGTGGGGATTGGAGGAAGGAAGGATAGATAGCTCCCCTCATACCTCTTGTCCTCAAAGTTTGGAAACTTCCAGGTTTCACAAATATAGCATGAAATATAAGATGACTTTAACACAGAAGGTGTTATTCAGAGGAGTGTGAAGATGATCCAAAATCCACACTTGTCCTTCAGTTCATCAAAAACACTCGGCGAAAGTGTCCCAGAACAATTTCAGGTGACAAAGTAATGCCAGGCTCCTTCAAGACTTCTGATAACTCAGAGAAGTAGGAGAGAGGTTAAAATAAAAGTTGGCATAATCAGAAAGATGACAGAGATCCTTGCTTCACTCTTGCACAAAGACTTGAATTTCATTCCTGGCAAAGCAGATGTTTTTCAGCTGACCAACAACTGCTGATGAACCCAGTATATCCTCTCTGATGACTTCAGACTGTAGTCTGTTTTCCCCAAATACAATCCTGCCACCCCTCCTTCCAAATTCCATGAATCCCCTATCAGTACAGTAAAAAATTACACAAGCCATCATAATATACACATCCCAAAGCACAACCAGGAGACAGTGCGAGTTTTACAAGTCTGATTGTGCTTACACAGAGACCTTCCTTTGAGGTCAGAGATGCTCGGTGATGCTGTCAGCACACCAGGCAGGAAGTACCCCATAGAGGACACATATTAAAGTGATTTAGGAAATCTGATCCCCTTCCCTTTTGGGGGATTCTGGGAAGCTCTGTTTGGCAGGCATGTTGACCTTGTTTCCTCATGTCATATTCAGCATCCAGGTATTTATCAAAAATGAAATTTTGAAAGTCATAACTATTTAAGAGCAATTCAGAACAGAGGGGGCATGTTTCACTATGCCAACATTATCTCAGCTTCCTCTGTCCTTCATGAAGGACCTACAAGTTGAAAGTGATCTTCAGGATGCTGTACAGCCATTTGCTATCACTACCCCCAGACTGCAGACAGCTCAGCAGCAAGTCTCTTTGCAGGAAAAAAACAATATACTTCTTAATATGCAAGACAGAAGCCCATGCTTTCTGAAAAACCGAAAGTGAGCACCTTCCAGAAAAACAAAATCATAACAAACAGCCTAATAATGCCCGCATACTTTATCTCCATCACACATAAGCAAAGCACAGATCTTCTGCTAGATCATGTTCAATACACAAATCCACTTAAAAACATCAACTCATAAACATATGGCTACAACTTGTACAAGTTTTGGGGGGTTGTTCTTGTTTGGGTTTTTTTTCTGAAAGGGCACAAACCAAGCAATTTTGAACATCTTCTGAAAGGATGAAATTGCTGCCAACTCAAATCTGAATCAGCTATTATACACCACTACAAATTACCTTGATGTCTGAAGAAAATAAACCTTCCCAAGCTAGCCAGAAACGTTAGAGAATGTGGGATGAATCACAGCACTGACGTTGCTGTTGTGGTTGAAAAGACACAGTCATGATTAGGTGACATTATCAGAAGTCCCAGAACAACCACCCACCAATACATATTCTTTTAGAGCTTTTCAGGTGTAAGGCTGTTGTGTAATGTAATTTATTTTTGGCTGAGAAAGCAACATTCTCACCCCATCAGCTACTTTATCTACCCATTAAGTAGCAAATGCCTCTTAAATCATGGTTTCTTTTTCTTTAAAGTAAGCTGCAAAAAGTAAACAGAAGTACTTAAAAGGTCAGAGAGAGGTTTTCTTTCTTACACATGAAAGATGGAGGCATTTTTAAGCCTACCAATATTTTCAAAGCCAGTCTCCTGTATCACAGTCAAATAGCTGGATGAAAAGAAAATGCCTTTCTGTATCTGTTTTTTTTTCTCCCTCTAAATGAAGTGGTTGTTTCCTGACCCACTGAAAAGTATGAATCAGATAATGAAGGACAGAAACAAAAATGTTTTCAGACCCATGGGCAAATGTAATACATCTGATTTGGATATGGAAGACTGGATCACAAATAAATGGGGTGGTAAATGATCTCACCAGTTCTTGAAACTGCAGTTATGAGATATATTAGTATATCCAAAAAGGGAAGTAGATGTTGTCATCGGCTTGGTTGCCGTCAAAAACTGGGATCTGCGTCTCCTCTGGAGTTACTCTGCCACTGAGACCCAGCAGGTGGAAACCCACAAGGCAGGAGCGAAACAGGAAGGAACAATGAAGGAGAAATACATTAAACTAGGAAGCTGCCTTAGTTTCCTTGCATGCAATCACACACACTGTGCTTTACATGGGAGGAGAGGAGCATGCTGATCACAGCCACCTTTCAGCCAAATTTCCAAGTTACAGATGCACAAGAGGTACCCTTGAGGGTCCCCTTAGCAGCACTGCACAACCCAAGGTGGTAGAGCATCATCACACTGCACAGCAGGGCAGGTGGGAGGCGTGAAAGGGTCACCAAGCTGGGAGCACCTTCCCACATCTCAGGCTAAACTGAAGAAGACAAGACGTCTCATATAAAGGGATGGTCGGAGGAATGGGATATGAAAGGCTTCTCAGTACTGCAAGGTCCTGCCAGCCTCATCATCTTTGGTGCCATTCACCTGCAAATCGAGCACTGAGAGCTACCACAACCCTACAGCCACAGCAGATTAGGCTAAGGAATAAAAAGAGGTGAATAGAGGTGAATAACAAGTCTGAGGCTTATTTCTGTATATGGCTTTTATGTCAATCCTGCAGAGTGTGCAGGCACACTGATACAGACCTTGCTGTTTCAAGGCAGACATTCCCTGCAACACCCATTCTAGAGAAGAGCTGATTACACTGTCAGATGGGTGTACCAGCACACAAATGTACTATAAACAAGACTTGGCATATGGTCTGTCACACATAAATGGAAGCCAAGATAATAGAGTGCAAGTCCGCAAGAAAAAAATGTGATTTCTTCTCGAGCAGAAGAAACTTGAAAGTACAATAAAATCTTCATCCACACAGTCCTTCTGTAGGGTTCAGTCAATAATGCATACCAAAACAAAATGGGTGATTTTTACCTGGTTTACTGATCAAAAAGATTGTTAAATTGCCAAATATGCATTCACTCAGGATTCTTCACAAAAGGTGCCATTGACTAATTCTTGGTCTGTAGATCACTCGGAACAGACGCTTTAAATACTTACAACCTAAGCATATTAAGTCAACTGACTGCATGAAACCTGTTTGCTTCTAAAAATAAACGTCTTTTTTCAACCATGACAATTGGGTTTTGGTTTGTTCCTTTTAAGATTAAATATAAACCCCTTGGCTCTTCAGGAAAGTGCTGTGCTTTCTGGGCACACCAGTCTGTGGGTGCTGGTGAGACCCCAGATTTACAGCACCCTAGTCATTCTGCTGACTCATGTTGGATTTGGCCTTGGAGACTTAGTTTCAACTTGCTTGCAACTTACAACAAGGCAGTGTTGGCTTGCTCATGCCACTTAGTCCTACCTCCTTCACGCTTACTGTTTACTCACTTGCATGGTTTTGTGCATATTTATTTTATTTCCTGTTCATCCCAAGGCTGGGCATCTACATTGTCCAGAGACACCACACCCCAAGCTCCTCTTTTAAACTGTATCAGCAGAGCTAACAAGGAATTTATTCTCCTACAAGCCTTGCCTTCCCTTTAGACTAAAGCAGGTAAAATTACTTTATTACCAATACCATTCTGCCATTCAATTACAGTATTCAATAAGACCCTTTCTGTACGTCTTTGCCATTTTTTCATCAATTGCTTTATCTGTTTACTGATCTTGTTTTTCCCCATTCATTGAGAAGACATGTCCTACATGGTATTACACCATTCTCCAGGTTCCCACAGTGCAAGAATCAATATCTTTTGAAAGACACACTTAAATTGCCTTTTTCTGAAGCCAGCATTACCTTCCCCTCCCCTCCCTGCAAGCCTTAGCTGTGTTGGCTGCAAAACAAAATAATTTTTGAGGTTAATAACCTGCACTGGATAGCTGATGGGAGAATTTTGCACATCTTATAAAATGGATTCCTCTGGTTCACATAGCAGCCTAAATAGTTGTTCATTGGCAGGATTAATACACTGAACGTACTGGTGATTCTTTCAGCTCTGTTCCTGTTATAGGCTATGGAATTGCTTTTGCTGAAGTTGTTCTTTGAATTAAGACAGTTTCAGATTGCCTTGAAATGCAAATTCTTAGGGCAGCTTAGCAACAACAGCTAAGGGGGGAACTATTAAAACTACAGAAGGAAAAATATAGAAAGGATTTAAAAAAAATCTCCTGTGAGATCTTTGTTAAAACTTGTCAACATTATCTGGCTGCTCTTGCGCTGAAAGAACTCAGTTTAAATTTGGTAAATACTGCTGGGCAATGGCAGGAAAATTGGGTAGGACTCAGAAGTTCAAGATGCTGTTTTAGTGCTGTGTCATGGATCCTGAAGTCCCTTTTCCTCTCTCTCCAGCTGGCTTCAAAATAACAGTAGTTTAGGACACATTGTGTTTTTGAGGCTCTGGGTACAGAGGAAGATGTGTATTGCCAAGATTACAAGAAGGGGTGATGCAGGAAGTCCTTGCTCTAAGCTGGGTAGCAGGGATAGTGGTGAGGAGTAAGGCTATAAAGAAGCATCAGGAACTCTAAAATGCTTATGCAGACATTCAAGCACTTCAGGCATTCAGGTCTGAAAACTATGGCCCAAAGTTTATACATAAACTAAAAAACTATTATTACTACAAAATATCTACGTCTTCTGGGGAGAAAGAAACCTTTTATCTGCATCAGTAGTACAAATACTGCTCACAGAAAGTGGAATTCAATGCAGTGGGTCCAATTCATAGGCAGAGTACCCTGCCTAAAAGCCTGGGTTAATTTTTGCAGAGAAAGCATGGGCAGAGCAAGGCTACAGAGCAGAATTTTTAGCCCACAACAAATGCAGCTTTGGGGGATTTGTGGGTTTTGCAAACTGCTCCTCAAGATACCTGTTGAGTTTAACACCTGCAGCAGAGGCACTGAGGGAAGAAGCCTGGAGGGTCTGGCCCTTACGGTGCTGTTAGCACACCCTTTAATATGAAGAACACTAATAAAACACCAAGTAGAACATCAGGTTGAACACTGGTATTGCTTGGCATATAAATCAGTATCTTTCAGAAAATAATTTTATCAGCTAAAAGAAAAATTCATTTCTACATGCAATACTTTGGTTATTGTATAGAAAAGTCCTTTACAAGCTCCTGCCAGAAATCTCCATCACACCAGGAAATGTTAGACGACTTAAGGCTTTTATAGATGCCTCACCTGTATGTCCTTTCCCACTGCAGAATAAGCAACAAGAAAGCTGAGGCATGTTACTTAAACCATCATGCTCTTTCACTAACAACCCAGCAGACAAAGTTTAAGTTCTTCACCAGATTGTAAGTTTAGGAGTGGTTTTCTCCACACTATTTTTGAGATGGAAAGAAAGCCCTGAATAGCAACTGGGTTGTGTCCATTCCTCCAGGTAAGCACCAAGATATGCTGCGTGAAGTCAGCATCCCAGCAAAACTTTATGCAAAACTCACCATCTGGAAACAGGGAAGGTGCAATTCACAGAGATGATGCATGTTAAGCACCCAATGAATTCAATTTAGGTTGACCTGTAAAGAAGATCAAAGTCATGGTCTTCTGGCAAGCAGCATTCCCTTTACCAGGGTGAGACAACTGCCAATTAAACTACTGAAGCTGTGACACATAGTAGCAATGAGTAATTTTAGAAAAATTGCTTCAGTCCTCTTCACTCTAGTCTGTTTGACTTTCATGACATCAAGAACTTCATCACTACTAGGAAAACCAAGGCTTTTTCATAGTTTTCAGTCCTGACTGTATGACAGAATGATGTTAGAATTCAGTCTGGAGAGATCATCAGTAGTATTTTAGCACATCAGCAATCATCTGCCATTGGGAAAGCTAATTTTTTTCTCATTACAGCCTGATATGAAGCTATGATGTTGAACAGTTAAGTTCACACCTGATCCCAACCTGTTCTGGTCAAGTTTATGTCACTAGACTTAACCAGAGTCAGGGGAAATGTTGGCAAAACGCTCATTTCAAAAGAAACATAGTAGCTATTAATCCACACCAACAGCAGATCAAATGTATTGCCCTTCTGGTTCTTAAAAGTGTTGCCTTATTTCAGAAGCCTACACGTGAAAATTTTCAAGGGATCAAGAAGGACATCCATTGAGAAGCAACAACGCAGTCTCAGAAGCCATCAATGATATATTCTCAGAAGCCATTCAATGACAGTCTGCACACAGCAAAGATAGCAAAACAAATGCCATAGAAGGAAATAGCTAAGCCAAATTAATAAAATTACAATTGTCCAGAATGCGCATTCCCTTAGGAATATATTCATACTTGAAATTTGAAAGTGTTTCTACACTTGGTAAAGAACTACTTATGTGAAATTTGTGTACGGAGTTTGACTGATGCTTTCTTAAGCATAAAACACCCAGAATGCTACAACTTCTAGAGCAAACTTTCATTTCTCTCTTATTATTAGGTTTGAAGAGCAGGTAGTGTTAAATGTTTCCATTGCACACCCAGCACCAAATACTTTCTACCTGAATCGCACCCCCAGTTCCTGTCAGCTGTTTTGTTACTGCGCTGCCTCCTTTCAGTGAAGGCATCTGGCTCCCTGAGGGATTCTGTTCTGCTACAGAACAAAGACAATGGGTTGCAACAGAAGAGTGGAAGTGCTCTGCTTACATATACCTAATCCCCTTTGTAGCCAGTTTATGTTTCTGGCTTTATATATCCTGTTAGCATGACTTCCACCACCAAAAAATGCATTTTTGCTGTTGAAGCTTGTTGCCTGTTCAGGTCTGTTGGTGCCTCCTAATTCTTGGATGGTGGACGCCTCCCTCACCCCAGCATATTTTCATTCCCTATTCACCTTCTCCACAATATTTTTAATCTTTATAATTTCCTTGTTCTTTCACTGCCTCTTTCCTAGCATTTTATGAAACTATTCTATATCTCCAAGCATCCCGTCCTCTACATTTTGAGCCTTCACTGTGCTTTTTTGATATGTGATCAGTATTGCACAGAGCCCTTAACATGCGAACAAACCAAGATCTTACAGCATTCTGTGCTGATGCTTTTCAGTCTGCTTTCAACTCCTTCCTCAGTAAAACCCAATACACTGTTTATTGGGGGGGGGGGGGGCTGTGTGGTTGCTCATCGCTGGACACAAGGAGGCACAGCCAGGACACACAGGAATGAAAACTCCAAACTTTCTTTCCTGAGTGCAGCAGCTAATTTAAATCACATCACTGTGTGTATCCACTAGAGCTGCTGCTTTGCCTTTACTGACATCAAGCTTGACCTTTTCAATCATCCAATCACTTCCTACATATGTATTTTGTGTAGGACATTCCTTGTACATATAAAAGCATAATTTATACAAACAGGTGCTCAGAAAAACAAACATCCCATTTTGCCTAGGGCACTGTTTTAAGTGTTATATCGTGAAGCACAAGCTTTCCCAAATTTATTCCTGAGGACTCGTATGTCACAGAATCATAGAATGGTTTGGGTTGGAAGGGACCTTAAAAGCTCATCTAATTCCAAACCCCCTGCCACAGGCAGGGACACCTTCCATTAGACCAGGGTGCTCAAAGCCCCATCCAGCCTGGCCTTGAACGCTTCCAGGGATGGGGCATCCACAGCTTCTCTGGGCAACCTGTTCCAGTGCCTTACCAGCCTCATGGGTAGTGGTCTCACCACCCCCCTTATATCTAATCTAAATCTATCTTCTTTCAGTACAAAGCCATTGCCCCTTGTCCTGTCACTACCTGCCCTTGTACAAAGTCCCTCTCCAGCTTTCCTGTAGGCCCACTTAGGTACTGGAAGGCTGCTATAAAGTCTTTCCAGAGCCTAGCTTCTCCAAGCTGAACCACCCCAACTCTCTCAGCCTGTCTTCATAAAAGAGGTGCTCTAGCCCTCTGATTATCCTTGTGGCCTCCTCTGGACTCGCTCCAACAGGTCCATGCCCTCCTTATGTTGGGGGTCACACAGCTGGACACAGTACTCCAAGTGTGGTCTCACCAGAGCAGAGGGGCAGAATCACCTCCCTCAGGCTGCTGGTCACATTATATAGAAAAAGTGTTCAGCTGACACATCCGAAAACTATCTTCTTTAATGCCAAATTAAGTAAAACTTTATCCAGGATCTTAAAAACAAAACAAAAAACCCCCACCAAAACCTACTGCATTTTCTCCAGCTTTGAGATCATCACTGGTAATACTCAGCTTTCAGTGGACACCAGCTGATGACTTGCTGCGTCTGCGTAAGACAGGGTGGAACCAAGCTGCTTCTTTGTTCACAAAACTGCTGAGCAAACAAAGCTTATTTTTGTTGGTAAAGCAAACAGTTGCCCCAGAAAACTTAGTAAAAACTGCTATTGTATCCCAACGCTCACTACTGCTAGCCAGCTAGCACAGAACTCTTCCATCAGTATGGGAGGTACAAAGTCAACACATTCAGCATTCACTTGTATTAGCGACAAATTTCAGAAGCAGTGACAACTGAACTACTATTGTGCCTTTTTCAGCCTGCCCTGGTTTATGTAATGAATTTTTCTCTTCATTTTTAAGTCACTATCACAGCTTTGCATAGTTGTTTTCTTTCCCTTCTTGATTCTCTTTGCAGAAGTGAGGGATTTCTTGTAAGAAATCATTGATCTTTATCTACATAGCTCTTCATCAATTGACAGCAGAACTGAAATATGATCCATTTACCAATTTTTAACAGCAAAATTAGAAGCATAATAACCCACTACTGAAACCCAACTGCAAGTTCCCCCCCCCACCCCCTGGCAACATATCTGAGAAGAAACTACAAACTAAAGAGCCAACACTGCCACTATCTCCACTGCCATTCAGAGGAGATAACACCTCTCTGCCCACCAACATTCACTGCTGTAGATGTTGCTGCTTCCAAGAGGGAAGGGAGGGTGGTAATTTAGGAATAGTCATTTGCTAATCGAATAATAGTATGGGTTTAATTCAATTTGCTGCAGTGCACCTTGGAACAGTTCTGTCCTTAGACTGCCAGATTAAATTTATTTGCTAATTTTTCCTAGAGGTGAATTCATATGAGAAATACAAATTCTATGTACTTTTTTTTTTAATCAGATACACATTATACTGATGGGATTATTTTGATGGATTTACAATGGCATGTTCACTTTTTTTTTTTTTTTGCTTTCTGCATAACCAAGTCTTTCAATCTTTATAAACAACTCCAGGAATTTATTCTCAAGAAAGATTTCCTGCCCTTCCTTACAGGTACAGATGGACACACATTTTGAACATCCCAGTTACCCCACCCGCAAGCTATACAAATGGGTCAGCGGGGCAAAAAGTCCCCTACCTAAGGATGGAAGCGGAACTTTGTTTTCTATGTGCTTTGAAGGCGGATTTCTTCAGGTTAAGGAAACTATTTGTGGTTTATGGGAAAGCCTTGAGGCTAAAGCACATTACACTTACCAAAGACCAAATTTGCAAGGCTTTTTGCTGGTCACCAGTGGGGTCTCCTCACACTAATAGCTCTGTAAAATGAGGTTATGAGGAATAATATCCTGAATAAACACAGGACAAACTAAGTAAGTCTCTGACGCGACTATAAGAAAGCCCAGCACTGATGTTAATGACAACCACGGCACTGAAACAGAATTGTTTATGTAAGCTTTTCTAATGGTGATTCTTTCTACTCTTATAGAGCTTTTAAAAATCACTAACTTGTAATATTAGAGTATTTACTGATTTCTATTCTCAGATAAGAGCAACCTTTAACTCAAATATCCCACAGCTGACAGCTGATCTGCATAACATTGCAAATACAGCATATAACAAATCTCAAGACAGTGAAATAATCCTTCAGTACATGTCTTTTCTGTGCACTGCAATACAATGCAAGACTTACGGAAAATACCTGCTGAGTGCCAATTCTAACCTGTAGGTACTGGAAAATTAAAACTACATTATAAAACATGATTCTTGTCAGTTAGTGCCAATAAAAGCCCAGCAAGACTTTTTAACCCTTAACCTGTTTAAACATTGGTCACCCTAAGGAATGTCATTTATCTTGTTGCTTAACTCAATAAACCTTTTCTACTTCTTACTGATTTAGCCTGATTAGTACCAAAAGTCATCTGTGAAAGTCCACATATAAATATACTATTCTACAGTACATGTACTCCCATTAGCTTTCATTTACTATGAGCATGGTTTGGTTTTTTTCTTTTGCATATTCTTTCACTCTCTTTTTAAGCTGCATTATTTGAGAACAAAACATTAAAGAAAGGTTGAACTTACTGATCATCTTATTATGGTAAATAACATGATGAAAAGAATGGGACCAGATTCCTAGAGCATGGAGATGGCAGCTCACCGACAGATGGGACTGTGCTGGTTTATGTCACCCGAGGACCTGGCTCTGAATGCCAACATACAATAATCGCTTGACTACAGTACTGAGAAACAAATCTAGTGAGAAGCAAGAGTGTTAAGTAGCTAATCTTTCTGAAGGTAATGTGAAGCAAGACAGGTTTTTTCAGGTTTTTCTCACAGATGATCCACTGACAGAGACTGTTAAGAATCAGACTCCAAGAAGATCAGTGGCAAACTTCCAGGAAGATCTAGCAAAAAAACCTTCTGGTGACAACTGTCACCACCTGCAGAGGAAAGACAGCCCTAGGGAAAATCCCCCCAAACCCTGCCACCATGGCAGAAGCCTTATTTACCTTGCACCGAGCTTGGGCTCTGACCCATCATCTGTCCTGATCCCACTGGTCTGGCACACACAATTACAAACCAGAAAAGACAGATGCTACAAGTGTCCCCAATATCAGGAATAAACACTGCCAAGTATGTGTTTTGAGGTCTCAAATTCTCCAGACATCTGGAAAAAAAAAACCCAGAAGTGACGGAGGATACATACTTTGCTCTTGGATTCCCCCAACCTTCTCCCCAGCATGCTTCCACCAAGAAAACACAGCCCTGCTTATTTTGACAGTTAAGTAAGACACATTTATTTTGCAAAAGTAAGATGGAAAACTGAACTTACCATTAAAATTTAAAGGGGCAAAGCAGCACAGGAAGCTTCTGGGACACCTCAGTGCTCCCCAACAATTTGGTCTTGTCAACCACCACCAAAAGCACCTAAGGAAACCCAAATGCTTCAATTCCCTGTCAATCATGATCTAATCAGCCAACAATGCACAAGACTAGGAAATAATTTATCATCCAAACAGCAGGTATAAGCAAGGTTAGTTCTGCAGTGTTAAATATTTTCAACTAAATAGGGTCTGTGAAAAAGGCTTGTTTTTTCCAAGAAGTAGAACAACATACTGGAGAGAGCTGACAAATTATAACAAGCAGGAGCTGCTGATGAAAAGCAGAAAATAAACTTCCTTTCTTTTCATTCATCATGCATGAGGTCCAGTTGTTCCCTCCAGATGAACATTACCAAGGACACCAACTTCTCTTCTTCTCTTGTACTAACCGAGAACAAACACATTCCTTGCTTAAATGATCTTCCATGGATTTGGTTCAGCCCGATTTAACACAGGAAACCATTGTTTAAAGAAGATCTCTGGAGATCGTTGTCGTTTTAGGGCATGTTGACCACTTGGCTGTAATAAAAGTCTAAATTGGGACCTAACAGTTTCTCAGCCACTGTGGAGCACCTACCTCATGGAATACTAAAAAACTCAATGGATCATTGGAAAACTACCAGGTTTAGGGGCAAAATTCACCCTATAATCCTTAGGAGTATTTCTCCAGGGATGTCTGCACTAAAATTCATGTTACTCACCATTTCAAACTAGTGAAATTAGGAGGGCTTTGCCACAGAGAAATCTTTACTTCCCACTGAAGTTCTTTTATCAAGAATATAACTTGACTTTACTTTTCCAATGGAAACAACTACCACAAGAGGACATGGCAAAAGAACAAAATGTTTTGGGCTGAAAACCCTGAAAAATTTAATTTCAGTAAGATTTCACCTAGTTATGAATGAAGTTCTTTTACAGGCTCCCAGACCTCTCCATCCTCCCCCAAAAGCAATGACAGAAAAGAGGTGGAAGCAGATGAAGAACAACAGGCAACACAAAATTCAATTAACTAAGAAACCTGTGAAGTTACACATCATTACCAGAAAAAAAAAAAAAAAATCCACAATCCAGCCAGAAAATAACTTCAAGTTTACTCCTAATTCAAGATAAGAGTTAATATTGTTTCAGCAGCAATAAACAGTCTCTACTGGAAGGATGCAACTGCATAACTACAACAGGATTATTGCTTTTTGAGATTTGCATCATCTCAGACCTCAGCTGCTGCTTTCATTTGTAATATGAGAAAGACTACCCAGTGTTATTTCATGTTCTAGTTGTTTCACAAAATAGCTGTTTCCAGGCAGAACTGAGAGGTTATAAAAATATTTAGCACAAGGATGGCAAACATCTTACTTTTATCAGTTTTTCAATCTTAAATTCATATGCATTCAGATTGCATTTAATTATCTGTGCCTGGATGTGCTAGGAATAGCAGCTGCTGGGATATGTTGTAATTTCCATTATTTTAGAAGAATATAGTGGAAACATTGATCTGACATTTTGATATCTTAAAGATTTGTTTCCTAAGAGCAAAATTCTCCTTTTTCCCCAAAACTTATCAGCCAGGGCTACACAGAAGTTTGATATCAGGACCAACATACTAAACTGAAAGAAAAATAAGAAAACTTTGCCAACAAATACAACCAAAAAAATTCTTCCGACCTCCCTGGCTTTATTCCCTTTTTTTAAATTTTCAGATTTTTCCCCATCAAACTTCTGGTCCACAAATCCATGGGAGTTTTTCCCCACTGATAAGAGGAGTGAGATGAAATCTCACCTGAATTTTCCCTGGAGCAAAGAGACGTTCAACCAAGATGAAGTGTTTAAGGAACACTGATATATACAGAAATGTTGCCTATGTGTCTTACCAAGAGGAACTGCTACTGGATTTCCCCCTTCACCCATTCCTGCATGAAATAGCCATGACTAAGTCACCACTTGAATCAAACCCAGAACAACTGGCATCACCAGAAAGCTAAAAGTGGTGGTGTTTGCAATGCTTTACCCTTCCAAGAAGTGGTCTTGAGCGCTCCTGGATCATATTGTACATGCTGAATATAAAATGGAGATTGGGTTTGAGAGGCTGAGTCGGCACCCCATCATGCGGAGGGTCACCAAGACTGCTTAAAACAACTCCATCTCCTTTTCAACTGATTTGTATGGTGCACTTTCCAATTGGAGTACTACAGACCTTGGATGTCTATGGCCTAGAAGTCCCTTCCTTTCTCAATCTTCCTGTTTTCACCCTCTCATTTTCCACTACAGATAAGAAAAAAATCTCACAAGGTAGAAATGACCTGACTTTTCAGTTTAAACAAGAAGTAGGAAAAATTTCTCTCCTTTCCTTTCCTCAAACTGTTTATTTTGAGCTCTCTGTACAACTAGAGCAGTAAGAAAGGGCATAGGGCTCCCATGGTTTGATTATTTTTTTTTGTAGATCAGCTTTCAAAGTAAACAAGCAATCCAAAGCGAACCAAGCCTAACAAAAGGGAACGCACTGCCTCTAATGTTCCTTTAATAATAGTTTGGATTGATAACACTAACATCTTTCTATCTGCATACACAGACTAAATTATATAGCCATGTATTTTAATAGGCAGAAACAAAGGTCAAAATCCAGGCACTTTCATGTATGCTATTATAATGAAAAGTTCTTTTATTTTACATTTCAGTTGTGGGAGTTTCAATAAAAGGGAGTCATAGAACGGCAGGGGAGACAACAGACATTTGTATTTCCCTTTTCAGCTGCTATTAATAAAATGAATGAGGCTTTATCTCACCAATCTATTTTGTAAATAAAATAGCCGTAACAACAAAGCAGTCTTTGCATAACTGCTGAGAAATACAAACTTAAATAGCACATCAACTATGAGCTTATGTGGGAGGAAAAAAATACGCATTCATTATGTTTCACATACAGTGGGAATCATTTTGAAGAGGTTACACCTATGCATTTTCTTCCCTGAAGAGACGAAGAAGAGTATTTGGCTGCCTGCAGAAGAGCCAGGTTGCATGAATGCATTTACAGAACAATGTATCTACTTGATAAACTCTGAATACTCCTCCCTAGCAATGAAGACTAGAGCTTTCGCTAAATCTGCTTCAGTGTTGTTCAATACTACACTGCAAAGCTACCAGGAAGTTTAGATTCAGAGAAGCTAAGATAATGATGAATGAAATGGCAAGAGTAGTAAATCACTGTGAATATTAGCAGATCCCAAAGGAAGCTGGACATTCATTTTGAAAATGAAAATATATTGAGGTCATCTTGACACTAAAACTTGTACAGCATTGCTTAAGAACTTGCCAGCAGTCCCCTCTCATCCACATGCGACAGGCAAGGTTTTGCTGACAGAGGAACTTGAATGAGGACAGAGATAGGAGACTCTGCTGTTCAGGTGCTTGGCAGCATTTGTATAAAGGCATTATATAATGTATAGTCCTCTCCTCTCCGCGCAGAGTTTGGCAATACCTTGAGAAACTTTACATTGGTTGATGATGATTTAGATAGCTACAAAAAAAAAAAAAAAATGTATTTTTTAGGTCTGAAGTCATTAGCTCACAGCTTTGATTGCATTTTCTCCGCTCCACCTACCAAATACTGGCTTAGACTAACCAGAGGTTAAATCTTCATTACTGAAAAGGAATTATTTAATCAAAGAATATCCTTAGAATATACATACATCATCTTGCTGTTCCTTAACATAAATTATATGGGACTTGGGTCTTTGTTTGTTTTTTAGGAAGAGATCAGTATGTAAGATCAGTACAGGTAGGCTACAGGTTATATGCTCACCCCACACAGCACCTCAGCCCAGGAGAGGGGCAGGTCACAGAACAGTGGTCACAAACAGCATCACATCACTCCTTTTGGAACACTGCTTGACTGGATTTCTGCTTTGCAAGCTCCTATTCTAATACCTGTGAGATTTATACAAGCTAGTTTTATTAAATCTCCAGCTCAGGTGACAATGAATGTTCCCACTGCTTGTGCAAAACACTATAATCTTTCCTTCTGTAAACTCCGTTTTGCTTGGATTCAGAAATCTTGCTAATAAAGTCTGTTAGGTTCATATGAGTTATTACAAAAAATATATACCAATTTGCAGTTTGGCTGGAGTTATTCTTAGGAGAAAGGGTAAGTAAAAATATCTCCCTCAACATGTTGCAGCAGTATTATTGTACTGCTGTACTATGTTTATATAACTCTAGTGCTCTTACTGCATTTAAAGTGCTAAGACTTAGTTCTACAGCTTTAAAAATACCTAATTAATACAGAAGAAATATCAACTATATCCATCAAGAGCATAATCACTGCCTATAAAGCAGTGACATTTCATTGAACATTTCATGAAATAAGTCCAAGGAATATTTACATCTCCGTCAGTAGTATGAGTAAATAACTACTCTTAGAAAAGTTAATTATTAAGACACTTTAAAATAAAAATAATTAGATTAAAATTAAAAATTAAGGTAACAGTGACAGATTCACATTCTGTTGTCCTGTATATGAAAACAACAGCGTGCAACTCAATTTCTCTAAGAGACAAGACATACACAAGGTTCTCTAACACCAATACAGTAAATGAACACAGTACCTGAACATATCATATGCTGGAAGGCTGCTATAAACTGGTTTGAAGTCTGTAAAAATATAGAAACAAACACTTGTAACAGCGCTCACACAGGCTGGGCCCCAGTGTCACAAACCCAAGCCTTCCTCAATACTGCAGCCACACAAAGAAGTCCACACTTTACCTATTTATGTAAAAATATTAGCAAGAAATATTTATGGACTTTTATAACCAATAAATAATCACAGTTTTGACTTCCAGAAGGTAAAAAAAAAAAAAAAAAATGGGTGGGGGAAGCAAATTTTAGCATGAATTGTTGTAACTCCAAAAGGAAGCAGATGGAGTAGCGCCCAATTTCTGTGGTAGTTAAGAAATCTACAAAGATTAACAAACAGGTTTCTGCTCCAACTTTCTACTAACAGATTTCTGTAACTTCGACAGTTCACAAAAAAACATTAGAGTTCAACGAAACCTTGGGTTAAATGCTGAAGGATATTTAGATGGAAGCCAAGACTGATGCAGCAAATGTACAGTTGCTTCTTTGATCCAGTGCATAAGTTGTGGTGATTTTTCAAGCACTCCAAGTTTTCATGCTGCATCCATAAAAAGCATGCGACTGTCAAGTCATGGAAGTCTTTTTATTGTTCTTTTGCTGTCAGTTCCTAGGTACACTCTCAGGATATTAACACCACTTAAGAAATTACAGTGAGATGCTCTAAGTATTTCCAATTAGATCAAGACCACAGTTGATATAAACATATGCAATTACATTGTCTTTTTCATCACCTGACTAGACAGGGGCATGACTGGAATTATGAGCAAATGATACAAAAGTAGTTACTAAACAATGCCTAAAATAATAAAAACTTTTACCTTAAAGATAAGCAGGTCTCAAAGTAACATTACCAGGTTTCTTGCAAATATTCAGGCTAGACATAAAACAGTCTGAAAACATCAACTAAGGGTTAGAAGCAAACCTGATCTTCTCCAAAGGAAGTGGGCTAAACTTCACTGAAATCTTCAAGAAATATACCAACCAAAAGAGAAACAACCAGAAATATTTTGAACATCTCAACCCTTCACTCCTCTGCTTTATGCACTCTTCCCCAGGACTTGTGAGATGGAGGGATTGCAGTGCCGATATGAAAACACAAAACATTTTAAGGAACATGGTTGATAACCTCCCTTGCTCCTTTGGCCCACATGCACGCTTGTGTGCTTGAAGGTGCTCCAGGAATACTCTTTTAGTGCCAGTGCATTGGCCAAGGGATGGTCTTCAAGCCCTACAAAAACACTTGCTCCAGGAGAGGCCCATTTCCAACTGCCATGTCTTGCACACCTGGAATGACACCCGATAGTTCTGCCCTTGCCTTCTCCAGCACTTCCTCATAAAGTCTGCTCTGCAGTAGGGTAAACTTTGGAATGAAGACATCAATCCTAAAGAATCTCTTAAACCCAGAGCCTGAGAAAATACTCTTGCCCTGGTGTGTACTGGTCTCAGCACTAGACATAGGGGGAGGTATTATTGATAAGTGATTGAAAATTTCCCAGAGGAACAATGACCACTAAACCAGTTATCCACAGGAAAACAAAATCAAATGGGAAACCCAGGAAGGCTTCAGGATTCCAGCAAAGAGCAGTATCTCTGACCACAGGAAAAACCCTGATCAGACTCCTGCCCAACTCTACATTAGCAGGATGAAGAAGGAAAAAAAAAAAAAAAAAAAAAGCAAAAAACCATCTGACAACATTAAACATTAAACACAGGAGTGCAAAGAAGAAACTGCTGCCACAGTACATTTTCACAAAACTAATGGAAAGTCCTGTGAAAGGCAGCTTCTTCAGAGGATAGTGATTTGTTGGCATGCTGTGCAGAAAATCCCACTTTGCCATAAATGCCTAATTGATTCCTTCCTACACGGTGCTCCTTGTGGACACTGAGTAAAAGCTCTCCAATCTCAAGAGCTATCTAACACCTGTGCAATGAGATGTTATTTTTTGACATTTGCTTGGGAAAGCAGATCCAAACCCCTCAAGGAGAGGTTTGGAGACTCAGGTAGGGCCCAAAACACTTGTACTGAAAGGCAGCATAAGTCTTAGAAGCAGATCTGCCTCAATTGTGTTAGAAGAGCCCTAACTGCAATGGATGCTGCTATTACAACCTTTCTGAGTGTCCTTAGGAGATGCAGAAAGGTGGGAACATACATCAGAGGACCTAGCTACATTATCAGGAATATATTTCAAAAGAGTACTCAAAACCAACTGGTCCTACACCAAAAAGTTTGGAACTTCAGGGTGGTCTGAAGGACCACCAATCCGAAGGAAGTCTAGCAAGTATACTCTTTGGGCATACATGACAAAACACACTATGCAGCCAGGCAAATCCCTACCTGCACCAGCTCAACTCCATCTCTCCAGGTATGATCTCAGAGCATGAGATTGACCTGAAATGCCCCAACAGACACAGAGTTCAGCCAGCGTCTCTAGATTTAATTGACTGAACTGGAAACTGCATATTCACTCTTAGCCCCAGAGACTAAATAAATTAAAAACAGACTGAAGAGTTTATAAAGTTTGTTCCAGGAAGTCCTTTTGCCAAAGCTGGGGGGAGGGGGGAAACAACAAACCCCTCAGTATGGTTCTTACAGAGGAATGATGACCACCATCAGTGTTGGTGAATCCCAACAAGAAGCAGCTCATGCATCTGGACTTTACAATGGCAATAACAGCAGGCCATAATAAAGTAAGGGACCTCTTGCTATTACAGTGTACAGCAATACAAAAATTAATGTGCTGCAGGCCAAGAGACATGATGCACTCTCTCCACTGAGGCAGCAATACTACTGCCCCCATTTTGCTATGCTGGACTTACACTTGGGAACAAAGTCATTTAGCCTACTTAAATCCAAACTGGGTCTCCGTTCTCTGTTTTTCCTTCATTTAGAAGAATCAATACTACCAAATCCTTTTTCTGAGAAGAAACTGACTCAGAAGACCCCAAGGCTAAAAGAGCAATTACATCCTATTAAATCAGATCCTTATGAGAGTAGTCCATAAAAAGAGACAAAAGAGGGGTCAGAGGGAGAATGACACAAAGACAGATTGAATGCCGCATTTGTGGATGACTGCAGGTAGCATCCAAGAGTCTGCAGTGCTCATTGTCCAGTTGGGGGGGGGGGGGGGGCGAAATGTAACTGCTCAGTTTGGAGCAAGAAACAGGAGCAAAAAAGGTGATGCACTCCAGCACACCTTCAGAAGTGAGAACAAGTATAAGTGCACTGGCCAACAGATTGGTCATAAAATATTAATTACAGCACCACAAGACCTTGGCAAAGCCTGTAATGATAACACGCAGGAGGCAGCAAGGAGATGGAGAAACACAGTATCTAGATGCCTGTTTTGGTTTTGATTCAACAGCAAAAATCCCCAGAGACTGAAGAGTTGCATTGAATATTTCACCCCTCTGAGACCAGAGAGTTCTGCAGCCTCTGATAGGAGGTCTTCTACAGGCTCTCGCATTCTTCTCTGTAGGTCAAATGGCTAATGAGACTTTGTCTCCCCTTATCAACACCAAGCTTACCATCCTGGCAAATCCTGAAGTTTCTAGGAATGTTCCTTCCCAAGACATCTCTGACTTCCCAAAAAAGCACCTTCCCATGGAAGGTCACAATTAGACAATACGTTGCTTTGGAGAAGCCACCAAGAATGAAGCAAGAAACAAAGTATTCTTTTAAAGGCAAATCTCCATAACTGACAACAAAAAGAAAACTAAATTTAATAGAGGAAAACTACTAAAACAAGGACTGGGGGAAGTGCAGGCTGGTTTTCAACATGGGTTCTTAAAAAAAATGGTTCTTCCCTTTTCATGCCTACAGAAGTAGGAGCCCACAGGGTACTGGTGGAGCTATTTCTCTTTGCTCAAGTTCTCAAGCTGTGGTACAGAGGTGCAACCTCAATAGTAATTTGCAGGACAGTCAGTCAAAGAGGATGTTACAGCACCCAGTGCCAATACAAAATCACAAGCAACGAAACAGTTAATCCAAGTATTTTAACCTTCCTTTTTCCCCCGGCTCACTGTATTATGTCTTCCACACTTTATGGGAATAGCAACAAATATAAAAGAAGGACTCTTCACACCTATTAATATAGTTTCTAAAAAAATTAAGACATCTGTTTATAACAGCATGACTGTTATTCACATGAGAGCCTAAAACTTGTATCTTGCCACCTGATTTATCAACAGCTCTGCTGATGTATTTTCCTTTCATAATGCAACCATCAAATTTGACATACTGCAGTTGACAGGTTCAGACAGAGAGGGAGCACAAGAGGAAACATTTGGTTTCAGATGTGGGATATCACATTTATCCTCATTAGTGTGAGGTAACACCCACACATAACTCAAACCTGTCAACACAGTACAGATCTAGATGTATGTGTCTGAAAGAGACCTTTCCAGGTTTTCATATTTTTAAGTGCTTTCAGAAAATTTTAGAAATATCATGCCCAAAGAAAGCATAACAACAAAGAAGCCAACAAGTGCAAAACTGCAAAACTGGAACTTGGAAAATGTTCGGGTTTTTTTTCCTTAAAGAAAACTAGAGATGGTGGATTAATTTTAGAGGCAGAATACGTTAAACCAGTAAGAACCTTTTTTGGCTCTAAAAGAAACTTTGGTTTTCACGCAAACAATGTGTTGAACCACTCTTACAGCAATATACATTCTCATAAGGTAATATTTCTAATAAGTTTATTGTATTCTCAAAGTGTTTTATTTGCAGACTGAAGAGAGCCAGTATAGACCAGTTCAAACGTACAAGACTCGTCCCCCTTTTCACTACCAGTCTCATCATCCTGGAGGAAAACTGTTGCTGTAGGCGGTCAAAGCACGTATGTTTAACACTCACAGCAATTCCAGCCCCTAAGGAATACTTGCTTATATAATAAATAAGTTAATTTCCACCTTCAGAGCACAGCTACAAGGGAATTTTTTTGGTGTTGCTAGAGAATAAGGGCATCTCTTCACCCAATTAATTTAATACACAAAAGTTGTGGGGTTTTGTGGATAACTGGCTAGCTGAAAAAGTTCACATAGACATAGTCCAGCTGGCTGGACAAAAATGCACATCGCTCTCAGATTATCTGAATTAAAGCAAAAATACACTATCCTTGGCTGTTCTTGTTACACAATAACAGGAAGATCGCGGTGGGAAAAGAATGTTACAGGTGGGAACAGATAACTACGGAAGAGAAACTAGGGGCAGGCTTGATATTTAGGCAACTAACCAATAATGAGCTTAACTTTTGTAATATGTATGAGCTAATTATAACAAAGCATAAAAGGTGACTGTAAGGTACAATAAAGGAAGTCTGCTGATCACTCATATTGAGTGACTGTGTCTTCCCTCCGTTGCTACAGGGTTTTCTTGCTGCTTAGTGAACATAGGAGAATTCAGGGGTGTTCCCTGCCCCAGATTATTTCAGAACCTGATGAAATACCAGTTCCTACCTTACTACTTCACATAGATCCTTCTTTCGTAGTTCATGAGATCCACCCAAGACAAACAGACACGTGCCATTTGCCTCAAAAGTCCATTATACAGCTTCCTTCCTGTACAGCTATAGGGAAAACTTTGGAGGGGAAGAGAAATACTCAACTTGTACAAAACACTACTCAGGAAACACACGTTGCTACGACCACCCAAATCCAAAAGCTCTCCACATCCTAATCAAGGTCTCTGTTCTAAGAAGTCTTTCACAGCCACAGGACCTCGTTTGTGTTACTATTTAATGATCATGCAGATACCTGATGACAGCACGGCTGCTAAGGAACAGAAATACTTAAAATGCAAAGAACAGTCTGTAAACAGCAAAAACCCTGCCTGAGGTCAGGTAAGGTATAAAGCCATAAGGAGATCTCTTTTCACGGGGCTCCGATTGCGATGATACCTTCTCTCCACCCTGGCACCTATCTAATAGTGCCTTTAACGGAGCCCCTCAGGTTGCTGTGCCTCACTGTAGGTACCTCCTGAAAGTTTCCCTCCTCTCTGGAAGAAATAAGTTGGCATCAACCTAAAGAATTCTGTTAACTGGACAAATGTATCCCTGACTATCTGCATTTAATACGTAAGGCATCTCTAAAGTGGTGTGTGCCGCAAGTCCATCAGACCCACCTACCCCAAAGGACTAAACTAAGTAACAGTACACGCAGGATGAAGCTAGAGAAATAAAGTGTTTCAAAGACTGGGATACAGTGGAGCCAGCAGTAGTCCTGAAAGTCTAAAGCAGGTAAACTGGGGGCGGTTATTTTCCTAGAGGTGGAAACCTGACCAGCAAGACACAGACTATGGCTAGAGTCAGCCCAGAACAACAACAAAAAAAGCTTATTAAACTTACTAAAAGCAAAGTAACCCTAAATTTGGGATTCCGCTTGCTGAGAAATTTCAGTTTCAGCTCCTGACCTACAACTTTCTTCTCTTGCTACCAACCGAAAGCTGAACAAGAGCCCAAATTCAGGACAAACCAGTATTTCCAAGGCTTCAGACCTGGTAAAAACAGCAGTCCTTGGGCTTTCATACCTAGGATCCTATCTGCCTCAGTGCTGCCAGGCTGTCTTGGACAGAAGGACCCAGAACGACTCTCCAACAAGCATAACTCTCATTCTATAGTTCCTCAAGGCTGTATCTTATAAAAGCCCAGGCAGGAGCCCACAAGAAAACTAGGCAAGTTTCCAGTTAAATCTTACCTGTATTCCAATGACTTTCAAAAAAAAATCCAAACCATAAAAAAAAATAGGGTTGGGGGACGGGGACAGGGATGACGATGATCACAAAAAACCCAACTAAATTCCTTGCATCAAACTTCTCAGATTCAAGAAACGCAGAGGCAGTCCAGAAAGTACAGATGCACACCCAGGAGAGCGAAGTCTACCAGGACTGAGGCAGTCTCCTCTTTTAGAGGTGATTGAGTGTATTAGCAGCTACTGGGTTTAGAGGATTAGACTAACCACACATCTCCCTTAGCTTTGCACAATTTAGGAGCTATTCTACACAAACACCCCTAAAAACAAGCTCCCAGATTAGCACATGTCCAGGCCAGAGGGTGTTTAGATTGACAGCTCCTCAGTTCGATGGGTGCTTCCCTCCTGTTGAGACCAATGAACAAAATCCAAACCAGCTGAAGCATGGCACATGTCAAAGGCACACTCCTACCTGTCAAACTCAACACTTGTCTCTATCCAGCATGCTGCAGAGAAGTCAGTGCCTCATTCTGACTTCCCACTAGTACCACCTCACCATTTCTACTCCCAAGAACATTTCCTTCAGCTTCCTCCTCTCCCCATCTAAATCAGAATTTACAGCACCCTCCTATCAACCTGTACTGTGATGCACTTCTCCCTGCCCAGCTTTACAGTTTGACACATAATAGGTTGAATAATAGGATGTATGAAAGATGTTCTTGTGTTTTTGATAACCTATCTTTTCTCAAGCTTCACTGTATTAGCCAAATTTTCATTTCTAGAGTCCAACCTGTTTGTACCGGTACTGTTCTCGCTCCTGATAACAAAAACAAACAAACAACAAAAAAAACAAAACAGGGAGGGCAGGAAATATGAGGTATGATATGGAATAATAGGACAAAGAATACAAAGTTTTAACCCTGTCATCACATGCATGGGAGCATGTGACTGGAGGGGAAAAAGTCAAGCCCACTAGCATGGGTAGTGTTGGGCAAATACACAAATAAAAAATGACTGCATACATAGAGCCAGTACTGGACAGCATGAAATTACCTTTCTGCTAGAACCAAAGACAACATGGACAAGTGGAATCAAGCCTTCTCCTGACTCTTTGCTGAGGTACAATGCTACAGCCATTCCCACCCAAGGAATGTAGCAAACCTGCAATTACATTCGGAAAGCATCATCAAGCCACAATGAAGAAGAAAGAGCCAAGAGGTCAACACTTACTATTATCCAGCCTTTTAAGGTTCACCAAGCTCAGTGAGTGTCACATATGTATGAATTTTAACATCCATGGTAAAGAACCAAAATAATCAAGGATTGTAGTTACAAAGGTCTCACCAGGACTAGCAGAGTCCTCATGTCTAGAGGGGAAAACTAAGACGCTACTGCTGCTTCACCACAATAAAAGAGAATGCAGAAAGTAACAGTGAAAATGATAGATGTTTTCAAATCTATCTTAATTAAAATTATTATTTAAAATATGTCTAAGGAAGCATCACCAATATATAACAGACTATATATATATAAATCTTCTGGTAAGAGGCTCTATTTAAACAGTGAATCGTAAATTATGAACAAGCATAAGAGTATTGGTTATCAAATGCTCTACATGAGCAATTTTTATTTATATTAATCATGGCTATAAGTACAAGTAAGGAAAGAGAGTAATTAATGGAGGAAACACAGCATTTAGATTTTTGAGAAAAGAATATACCTCTCATACTCACAAGTATGGGTTTCTTCAGTATAGTTTTGTAAAGAATAATGCTTGTAGTGTAGTTGGGGGGTGGTGGGGCATGTTAATAACCGACAGGACACAGAATGATGAGCCAAAATGATGAGTGAGCCTGTTCTCATAATTATAATCCAACCCATTTGATAACATCTTCTTCCATTTCCATTACTTCATCATCACTCATTGCATTATGTCTAAACATAGACTATAAACTCTTCATAATTTTGTTTGTAAAGCATTATGCATATTTACGGAGCTATCTAAATAATCTTAAATTAAGTTACAAGACCAACCGAAAGCTGGGGGAGAGCCAAGTCATGCCCTCATACATAGAGGGCTGGATTGCCAGAAAAGCAAGAATAAGCTGAAGTGCCCAAAAGACACAAAAGTTGTCTTTGACACACATTTCATTTAGAAAACAAGAATCAAGAATTCAGTCACAGAGTTTGGACCAACAATTAGAAACATCTGGTAAATTCAAGGAATTGACACTACTAGTACATCATCATCAGATTGTCAAACAAAGGATCATCTGAGTACCAAACAGTGTTCAATACTCCCAACCATGGTGGAAACCGCTCTGCCCAGAACTTCCCTCCAAAATCCTCTCCATAGAATATGAAGAGGCTGAGCAGGAGATGAGTATACACTTTAGACAGTGTGCTGTTGTTACGGGCTTTTTCAAGGGACAACTTTAAAGGAAACACCCAAAACCAGTCATGAAGCAAATATACTGTAAGCATGCCTCTGATGTGGCATTGTTTGGGAAGCAAGCATAGAGCCGTGCAGTGAAAAACCTCCACATTTTTACTATAAAAACAGTATTATTCAAATATAATTTTAAAGCAGTTGTTGATAGAACAGATTCTGCACCTCATCCAAGTCGTCTCTGTATTTAAATGGAGGCCTGAAAAACCTAAATCTTTCCATGTAATGCTGGGGGTGGAAACATATAATTTGCTTTGGCATCCCCCATAGCCTACTTCATAATGCAAAATGCCATCTGAATATGCAAAATTGGAAAATATGAGAAGCCAAAGGAATTAAACCTGTGACTTGAGAAAGAACTTCACCTTAAAAGGACAGAACATTAAAGCTGTTTTGGGAAACCAGCAAAAAGCATTTGCAACTATACAACATTAAGAGTTTGGCAGAAAACCGCATTTAAAAGGTGGCTTACTGCCTTGAAAATATTTTTGTTTAAAAGAACAATTTAAGAAATGAATTTACACATGTACACATACATACAAACACGCAAGTTATACATAACCTGTAGTTTTCATATATTTGCTCAAAAGATACAGGCAAGCAAGAAACCTCCATTCCCCTCAGGTCTTATCTGGCCAAAATGCTTGCAAGCCTATGAGATGGCTCTGGTAAGCAGCAAGAAGAATTTTATAAGCATTTATCCATTTGCATTGTACCAAATCAAACAGAATTTGCTCACTGCATTTTCTTAATTCAAACAGTGAAATTTGACTCAAAACTCCTTATCAGTTACTCTCAGAAGAGGGATGCTGTAGTAGACGGACACGAGGTTTGATCAAGCTTAGTAACTCCTACAGATGAACATGCACTTCCTTTAAAAAAAAAACATATAAAATATGCTCAATTTGACACGTGAAGAGTTAGAGAACTTGGAAAGAATAAGATATAACACGCAAATAGCTGACATTTTGGAGAAGCAGGTCGCTGGCAACACCAATTCCATTATAAGATTTTCAGAAACCTGATGGCTGCCAAGAACAGCAGAATATCCATTGCTCTCATGTTCCACCAAGAAAACAAAACTCTGCTACAACACATACTGTGACAAATCAGATGTGCTAAACTGCAGATGCTACACTTACTTTGTGCACAAGACAGAAAAATAACATTTTCTATTACACAATGCATTGCTTCTGCAGAGTGCCCCATGTGCTTTATCAACATTTCTAAGTTTGTCCCCACAATAAGGCAGCAAACCATGACCACATTCTCCTTGTTTTACAGTCATTTCCTCTTCCATAACACCATTATTTCTGTTAAGTCCCTAATTTATATAACAAACCATTGATATTGCCTCAAAGCCAAAGAACTATATTCAGTGGATTTAGTTTATTCCAACAGATCTCAGTGCAAGGTTAACAGCTTTCACCCTATTTCTTTATATAGGGAGGCACACAAATCTAGTCAAAAATTTTCCAGGTAAAATTAGTCCACACAATTTTTCAACAACCATATTTAGACAACATTTTTGTCTCTATATGTGTTGAAAAAAAGGAAATAAGTATCAGCTTTTAAAATCATACCTTCCATGACATACACCAGGGAACCCACATCTCCTTCCTTGATGATGCAGCTGTCTTTGCCATACTCCACGGGATACATACAATCCACGATCTCCTGGATCTGAGACAATTCCAGATTCTTCATGAAGTCATTGTCAAGGATCGCTTCCTTTATTAGCTCCTTGGACCTGTGGCAAAAAAAGACAAGATTTATCCGCATGGCCAACAGCTGAGCTGATTAATAGCATGGGAACTTCAGCACAACCACATGGTGCTCCAATGAGTATTTTCTTGGAAAAAAAATCCAGAATTTCAGTATTTTCCTAAAAAACTGATGAAGTCTATGTGCAAAGTAGTAAAAAAATAATTACAGAAATGTTAACTTGAAATTATTTTTTGTAAATAAGGTTTAGATACATCGACAATTGAAATAAAAATAGATTTCATGTGATTGCAAGATCCTCTTTTAGCTACAAGTTTCTCATCTGTAATAACACCAAAGAATAACATGGCTACTTGAAGTATCTTCCATATACAAAACTGAAAGGAAATACAAACAAGAAGTTAAAGAACTTATGACTTAGTTTATTATATTTTCTATTAAATTATACAAACTGAAGCACACAAAAGCATGATACCGCACTGTCTTTCAGTATTACTCGAACAGCAAAGGCCATTATATTCACCAGAGGAGGCACCACTGCTACAGGAGTAACACCACCATTAAATCATTTCTTTGTGACTAAAAGGAAAATTCCGAAGTTACATTGTATATTCTGTGTGCACAGAATTATGCCTGCAGTTTTAGTTTGGTATGTGGTCAGGTTGGAAGTTTGGAGTTCTTAGTAGCCACTTCACAAAGTTGAGTAGGGAAGGAGTTGTTTGTGAGCATACCAACTTCAGAATTCAAAGTTCACACATTCTCTGGGAGACTACCCAAATGGGTATGTAATACAACCCGTTACCTCTAGAAGTGTCTCTGCCAGCATCATGTTACGACAAAAAACGTGCAACACCACCACTTTTTCCTGATTTTCCTGAGATTCTTTCAATTTCTACAACTAAAGTACTCGCAACATGGTGAGTCATGCTCAGGTGAGCTCTCCAATCTTCCCTTCAGACTGTCAAGTTCAACTTATCCACCTGCTAATGCAGCATAACCACCATGTTATGACATTTTGCAAAAAATTCCTAAAGCAACTTGCACAAATGAACAAATGAGAATGCTAAATTAGATCTATGACACCAGGTCCTCAGCCCTTTATTTCTCACTCCGAAGCTCCAATTCTGTGGGCTGAACTATTTGCTAATGTGAACATAGCCCAGGCAGATGACAGCTACCTGCAGAGCAGAGCTTGCACATTCAGAAGTTTTATGCTTTTAAAATATGAATATGAAACAAGGTTTTCAAAGAAAAATAGATTAATAGATCATGTCTTCTTGGAAAAGAGCCAAATTGAGACTTCAGAAGCCCAAAACCAGCCAGACAGCCTTGGAGATACTATGCTACAGTCCTTTTAAAGTATACCTCAAGGTTATACATAGCACAGATTCAATTCATTAACATTTAGAGAAGTTTTTTATGCTTTCAGTAGTTTTGACGTTATTTCAAAAAAACATGCTACTTTACATCAGAGTCCATCATCACTGACCCAGGCAAAGCACAGGATGGAAAGCAGACCAGACTTTTCAAGTCCTGTCTGCAAAACACAGACTCAGACTGCTACAACTGTTTGGCTCTTGAGAAATTTAATTTGACACCACATACTGTCACTCCAATTCCTTGTGCATGAAAATAAAAAACACCAGAAAAACCTACATCTATATTACTCCTTGCTTTCAGTAATGCAAGAAGCTGGTAATTTGTGAGGTTGACCAGATGACAGATAAACCTATTTCCTTATTCCCTCCTCCTGTGCTAGGGCAAGACTATGCCTCCTATGCTCTGCCCTGACTCAGTACTGTTCTTTTGGTCTTAGCCACCCCCACAGATCCCCCAAATCCTTCTAACAAAGGCACTAATTATTAGCATTACTCAAACTGCCTGCTGAAGAAGAAAGCATAATAAAAGCTTTCACATTAGTCATATCAACTAGCATTACAATTTCAGCCATTTATTTCATTCCAAGGCTCAAAATGAGGCTTTTCTCCTTGATAAAGTCAGCCTTTCAAATGGAGTGTTTGCAAGAATATCCTCAAGAGACTGAAGGGAATTCAGATATGGTTCAAGTCAGACCTCTCCTGTTAATTTAGAGGCCCTCAGCAAAAAACAATGCTGCTCTTGTTGGAATCAAGTAGAAGGATTTGAAAGGGATCTAGGAAATTCGGTCTAAACAACAGTGAAGGAACCGCACACAGCTAGGAAAATCCATTAGAAGTCTATTCTGGGGAAAAGCCCCAAAACATACACAACATGAACAAACTTAGGAAATTCATGAGCTATTGTCACAGTCTAAGACTACATCTGAACCAACTGACTCACAGCCTCTGCTCTTCCACATGGAAATATCACAGAAATTAAAGCTCAAAGACCCACCAAGTCATTCAAACCCTTTTAACAACAATAAAAAATAAATCTATTAAGAAGAAAAACACACTGGCTAGGGCATTAATAACAGAGTTTCATCTCTGCCACATCCTAGCATCTTAAAATTAAGTATCTCCATAGAATGGTCTGGATAATAACTCAGTCACGCTTGACTGTAACCAAAATAGATATTATTAGTTAAGGATAATTAGTTAAAATGAGACTTCAAATACAAAGAACACAGTATAACAAAAAAGCACCTCCAGCTGCCCGTAAACAGCACCGACTGTAGGAGCAAGCACTTTGCACTCTAACTGCGTATTTATGAGTGTATTCGCATGAGACTAAACCACACTTCACAGTTTGTAAGCTACAAACCTCATCAGGAAATATTCCATCCATCTTTAAAAATAAATAAAAAGCTCGGTTTGACATATTTAAAAATTAGTTGATTCTAAAAATACATTGTCATAGCTACAATAAGAGTTACTCTATTGTCCCCCTGCAAGAAAATATTCGTCACTCCAATAATTCCAAAAAAATTATTCATGCAATGTAAAATTGCCATTCTCACATATTTGCACATGCCAGGCTTTCAGCAACTTCTACATTATTTTATTAAGCCATTTTCTTTCAATATAATTCACAAGTGAAATTTCAGGTAGACAATATTTTTTTCTTTTGTATTTTTTTTATATGAAATGAAACTCAAAGCATATAAATTAACTCACAGTTCACAACTATGCCATAACAAATGCTTTTCTAAACTACACCATTTCTTAATCATTATTATTATTTTAAAACAGCATATGTCCCAGATGTTGAATACACAAATGTACCACATATCCACTTAATATAGCTATATCTGAATCGATACTAAAAGCTATTTAAAATGGTCAAAAACACACTCCTGCCATTGCAAGTGGTTTACACAAGATACAGCTGTTTCATTACCTTTTATTTTAAAATAGTGTTTATTCTGTATTTTCTGAGTCAAGATTCTAATAGAAACAATCTGCAAACAAAATCAACTACAGTATTTATAAGGGACTGGGTCTATTCCCAGATGATCCTCTTTTAAGAAGGGGCATTTTCAAGACTATTTACTCTAGCACTGTCGAACAGCTCCTAATGCAGAGGGTCATTTAGAGTAGAAAGTAGTTGTCATCTCTGCAGAGGTAGGAACCTGACACAAAGCCATCACTATATATATATATTTTTTTTTTTAAAGATTAATGATCAAATGTGATGGAGACTTGAGGAACAATTTAAAAAAACAAAAAACAAAACACCACACAGAAAACATGTGGGCACAGTCCTCTGCAACACATCCTTCCCCAAATCAGTTTAAGTCCATCACGGTAATTAATAAGGCAACAGTAGGAACAAGCTAATTTCATTCTAATTTGCAGAAATCATGCTAAAAGCACCTTAAGAAGTTTCATACAACATACTTAAAAACCTGGAAATGACTGCCTCTCAGAAGAAAAGCATATAAACGTGCATTAATTCACAGACCACCCAGTCCTGTACTGGGGGCTGCTTCAGTCCACCAGCCAGATCAGATCCAGCCACCAACCCCACCAACATGACAGCTCAGGAGCAGCAAGATGCCTGGGAAAATAATCAGCCACATTTTCTGTCTCGGCAGGCAGGGGCTCTGCACAGAAGCCGTGTTTCAGCTGTGCTGGAAAAGGCTCATATTAAAAGTGTGCTGTATTGCAGTGGCCATAAAATGCAGGATTTGGACAAGTGTTTTGCCCAGAATCCTGCTACTAACATCCATTGGCTACTCATCAAGCATGAAGGCAGAAGATAAAAATCTGGGTTTCTAACAGATGCGAAAAAAAGCCTGAGATGTTATGCAGCCCTGGATAAGAAGCAAAGTTAATGTTTGCAGTGTACATAATAAAATACCAAAGCCTGTATTACAGCCTGTTGTTATCTTGACAGTAATTTACATTTTACAAAGAGCAGGATGAACAGGCATTTCAGGCTCTTCATCCACAGCAAGGAAAAAAAAAAATTCCTCAATGCTACATCCGTATCTTCCAGCACATACAATAAATACTAGAACAAAAAGTTAATCTTATCCCAAAAGGTCTTATTTCAATATTGGAAAAGCTGCTTGCTGAGTTTAAGGAAAGGAATAATTTAATTATAGGTGGAAAGACTACTGCCGTATACATCTAGAGATGCTTACAGAAACACAAAGCCCTCCTTGGCACGTTGGGTGCTGGTACAGCACCAGTTTGTAATGGAGTCTGCAGGAACCTGCAGTTCAAAGGGCGCAGTGGTAGCAACACAGGTATCATTCTCCAAATCAACTGCTGAAAAGAGTTAACTAAAAAGAGGTGGATCAAGAATAGGAGAAAATAAACATTCAATTTGGACAACACTGACACAGAACAGCTGGAAGCAGATCTGAAATTTATGGTGTTCACAAGTATACCACCACAGCTATGTACAAAAACAATTCTAAACTACCAGCAAGAAAAATGAAAAGCAAGGTACTGGGCAGACAGGCTGGAAGAGGTCTCAAAAAAGGGAAAGAAAAAGTACATTTTGTATTAATAGTCAATAAGAAAAAAATACACAAGACCTTTTCTTTAGCTGCTCCTCTCTCCCAACTTTAAATAAAACTTTTCAATATGAACTTTTATGCCAATGCTAATGGGGGGGAGGAAGAATGTTTTTTCTACAGCCTCCCCCATCAAGAGTCTGCCAACTACTACTAAAGACCTAAACCCCCATATTTAGGAAGGAAATATCTACAGGAATTTGACCAAGCAGAGACACAGAGCTCACTGCCAGAACTGAAGTTTAAAGCAGTAAAAGTGCAGCTTCCTGGGAGATTAGAACTCCTTATTTAGAATCATAGAATCATTTAGGTTTGAAAAGATTAACAGTATCAAGTCCAACAAAATTTACTCATATGATAAACCTTGCTCAAAATTACTACAACCCATGGCATCTTTTTTGTGATGTTTCATCGCTGCTGTAAAAATCCAATTAAGTATATGGGTACATCCTTTAGATCTATCCACCAACTACACCTATCAAGCATATTTGTAGAAATTCATACCCAAGCACTGCTTTTTTGGGAGCTTCCATATCCATAACACTCCACAATTAATTAAGCTGATTTCAGTAGATAAGAAACAGGGAAAAAAATCTGCAGCCTCTGACCCAGAATGAGCAGCAATGCAAGAGTCAAGGCAATCCTTACAACAACCATCTGTTTCAAAATCCATACCGTGAAATGTTTAGAAGTGTTTACTTCTGCAAAATGGGGGTGGGGTGGTAAGTACTTCTTTACAAAGAGAAAACATGGCCAAGTATTACAACTGCTCCTGATTTCCAGAAACTATTCACCAGGATAGGAATACACTGCAAAAAGTGCTAAACAGAGGGTTTTTTAAGTTATATCAAGACATACCTCCATTTCATAAGGGGTTATCTAGTATCCAAGTAACACAAAAAGCAAAGGCTGCAAGTTTCTAGCAGGTCTGGGGAAGCTCTCCACTCCAAGTCCACATTCACAGAGCTTTCAGTGATGTTTTTAAGTCCTTGTGTACTTAAAAGAGTATGTAAGATGGATGAGAACATACACTTGCATGCTGCTCCAGAATAGGACCTCAGTGTTTGTGTTCCCAGTCTAGTTAACAACAAAACACTGGAGTTACCAATTATGAACCTTTTTGTCACTTTAACCAACAAAACTAAAGTAAATCTCTGATGGAAGGCTGTTATGTTTAATCACTGAGGACAGTGACATCAAGAATGGACAAGTTAAATAATTTTTTAAATGTTTTTTTAAATCTCCACAGAGATGCTCCCTTCCACAAAGAATAGGCCCCACCTTCTAAAAAGTAGTGAATATATAGATACAGAAACCTTACTAAAAATTGCTGTTGCTTCCTATAGAAATACTCAATGCACCAAGTGGCCACAGATCCGACGTCTATTCATCTGCATACTTAACTTTCTTGGCTGTTTATGAATACTGTGGCCTGGCCAAACATACAGAGGTTCAAAAACAACAACCAAAAATCATAAAGCCTCAGTGATATCAAAATGACTGTCAACAAGAGACAACAGTTGAGATCTCTTCGTTGCACTCATCCCTTCTCAACAGGTTGCATTACGTATTGCAGTTATCGCTTAGGTTCCTATGTGAGAAATAGAGGGAGAAAGTAGAACCTTCCAAGATGATTATCCCTCAACCACCAATTTGAAGTCCACAGTCCTCAGGAAAGCTGGTTTTGCAACCAAAGTGCTTATGTTGTTAGATAAATTATTTGTGCCAAGTCCATCACAGAAAGGTGGAGGTCCCCCCCAACTGCTCTAGAAGGTTTTGAATTAAAGGCAGTAAGAAACACCTGCAGCGTAAGGCAGTATATACTTTTTGCATGACAGCAGTGCAGTAGGAACTGTTGTTTTCTGAAGTGCATAATACTGGATAATGTCTTTCAATACTAAAGACTGCAAGCACACAAATGGATCTTCTTTTGCAACTTACAACCAGAAGCAGGACAGTACAGAATAGCACAGACCTTTCGGTAAAATCTGGGTCTTGTTTGCACTGTAATGCCATTAATAGTTGATAACTCTACATTAGCTGTTTGTTTTGGCTATGGATAATGACCGCCTTGAATGTTTCTTAAAGGGAATTTTAAATATAACTCCAGTGAACTATTCTTGTCTCATTAACTGGGAATAAGAGTAAGATTCAAGTCCGGGACTGAATAACATGAAGGCCCTTAAATGTACTTGTGGATTTTCTTTACATTGCTTGCTTTTCCACAACATACAACCCACAGCATCAACTTCAAGTTGCAAAAGGAAATTTCCGAGTAAGACCTTAAGCATCTTCAGCCAAGACTGTTAGTACATAGTTGGATAGAAGAATGTTCTTCAGAAGAGTACACTAAAATTCTTTTAAACTGAGACTTTGATTAAAGAGACAAGCAACAGGGAAAGTAACTATGCCCTGATCTAAACCTGTGAAAAAGAAAAACCACCTCCTCATTTTCATATTTCTTGGACTTAACTACAACTTCCAGTTGCAGAATCGAGTTGCTCTGTAGAGACCGTGTTGATCAAACGCTCCACTTAGGATTTCTAAATATATCAGTAAAAAATTTACACTGCTGTTCATTATGTCATATTTCGGCATTTGACATTTAAAAAGCAAAATAATTTAAGAAAAAAAAACACTAAAGTCTCCTTTCAACTATGCTGAAAACTGTTGTTAGTATAAAAATACTGTAGGCAAGAGTTGGTTAACTCTTGCATTTTAATATGTCTCACCCCACAGATCTTACCACCCTTTTCTAGGCTAGTATTTTGCATCCTACAAAACCCCAGGTTTAGATACTGGAAACGTTGGCAAGCTCAGAAAAAAAAAAAAAAAAAAAAAAAGTCAGCTCTTGCCAACACAATTTGCCTACTTCTGAAATATCTGACACCCCCAAGGAACTCCCACATGAGCTTCATTTTGAGAAGCCACTATCAATTCCTCCAAACAGGATCAAGCAGCTACTTATTACCTGAAGCAAACAGTAGAAGATTTCGGCAGCTAATTATAGGTGAAAACACATAGCAAAGTCATGATGGAGGAATGGGCTGTCTCTCAGAGATGTCTGGCCAAAAAAATTGTTTTTTGAAGGGTGTTATCCCAATGCATATCACAGTTTTGGTGTTCACATCCAGTGCAACTGAGCTGGACTTTTTGCACCGACAAAAATAGCAAAGAAAACATATGTACCCATATGTCACAACATCAAGGGATCCAGAAACAATCCAACCCCTCCAGGAACATTTCAGTTACCAAAATTGAGTCACAGAGATCCAGACAACACATCTTGAAGGTCACGACAATATATCTTGAAGAGAACCACCTACTCTAAAAGGCAAGAGTGGCTCCATCAACCAAACAATTATCCATGTATGCTTCCACTCTTGGCAGCTCCACACAGTGAACTCTGACTGGAAACTGGTATGAGGAGTCTAGCTAAATGGCAACTAGAAAAAGTTCCCCAAAGTTTATTAGCATATTTTGAGGTCTGCCTGGCTTCATAGTGATAAATGACCATGCAGACAGAGAACTACATTCAGATGCCCTGGAGAAGAAAGTGACTGATAGCCACTACGGAGATGGCCTTCACCTTGGTGGAATAAGCAGGAAATCTGCCAAGTGGATGATAACCTAATTTAAATAGATGCAGAAATCCAATTAAGAGATCCTCTGAGCAAAGACAGCTCATTCTTGTCTCTTGTATTAGAGGCTACTAACACATTGCAAACTTCTAAATGCAGTGTTGTCCAGGTGAAATGATTGCGCTCTGCAAAAGCACTTTGCTCCTCCTCGGCATAAGAAAATCAAAAATGAACATTGTCGTGACAGCATAAATATATAGCTGATTCCAGTGTAAATTTAGGAAGGGGTTTCACAGAAAATGGGATGTATGGGGGAGGGGGAGGAAAGTGACAGAGATTGTAACGGCATATACTCTGATTCACTTAACACTTTTGACAGATGTTACTGTCACTAGGAAAGCTGCTTCAGCTCTTGCTTTTCAGTCACCTGGAGAAGTCTCCAGTTTAAATGCCATAGGTGTTCAACAGCAGAATGCAGACAAGCCCTTGAAGCCTTAGTCTTTCAATAAACATTCTTAGCGATTTTAGGAAGAAGTATTTCTTCCTTCTTTAAGAGTCAGTAAAAGGACTGATGTTAGCAGCCATGCTTTGAGACACAAATATTTGAAAGATGTGTACGTTATCTAAATAAGACACACTCCATCCAGCGCCAAGGAGCAATGCACAAGGATTTGAAGGCAAGTAATGCCAATGTTCCTACTTTACAGAAAGCTCACTTTGGGATACAGCAATACTGAGCAGAGCTGTGGGAGCACCACCACGCAGGCTCTGTCTAGGCTGCTAATACAGTAGATCACAACAGGCAAGAACTATTTAGCGGACCATATGAACACTAAACAACCATACAACCTGATAACGTTTAAATGGAGAACGAACAGCAGCAGGAAGCTCATAAGGTATCTGTGGAAAAGTGGGGAGGCTGGGACTCTTAGCAGAGCAGTACCACTGACAGCTTCTTTCCCTTTAAAAAGTCAGATTGGGGCGAGATTGCCACTTTCAAAATATTATCTTCTAGCTTGTATTTCTATTGCATAAGCATTGACTGTCACTATCCGCTGAATTTTTAAGAACATCCCAACAGCAACTGCCTCATGTAAGATGCTTTTTTGATCAGAAATGCTCTTGCTAATCTTGTTTTAGGAAGCCTACTAAGAATTCAGGCTTGTGATGCTGCCTTTGGCTGAATCAAAAAAAAGGTACTGAAACCCTGAAGCAGAAGGATGCAGACTTCGGCACTGTCACCATGTAGAGACGCTGCAGGTGGGACTGCAGTCCAAGGGCCACAGCAAGGATACTCAGCTACAAAGCAGGTGTGAGAGCAGCATGAGGTGAGCACCTCCAGAGAAGCAGACTTCTCACAAAAAAAGCCAACACGATCCCAAGCTTGGAAAGTTGCAGTCTCAGGACAAAATGTTCATAAAGTCTCAGACTACCTAGTAAAACATCCACAGGAGGCAAGAGATGTGCAGGGGATTCAGAGAAATTTCCCTAATTGCCATGAACTATATGAGACAAACTCTACGGACATCCGCAACCTATTCCATCCCATCCAGCCACGTATAAACACAAGTCAGAAAGAATTGTTTTGAAGAATAACAGTGACAAATATGACATTCAGAAAGAAAGGCACCAAATTCAGATGGAAGTCAAGGAAAAGATGAAGAGCTTTTAAGGACTTCAGGAAACTGCCCTTCTTTGATTAAAATAAGTGGCCTCCAGAGGAGCTGAATGCTCCCCAGGAATTTCAGCCTGAAAGGATATTGAAAGGGAAACATCATATTTCTTGCAAATGGGAGGGTATTTTGCTCAAGCTGCATACCAGTAACCTCACATTTCATGGCATCACTTGTCTTCTTCAGGGAATGCTAACAGGAATGGACATAAGACAGTAAAAGAAGGATGCAGCAACACAAACGTGTCCTGCTCAGTTGAAGCTAAGGAATGGCATGCTTACTGGGGAAATGATCCCGTTGAGCAAGTTTTGGAGATCGCTCAGTCAGGCGACCTGCCCCTACGAGCAGTTGTAACCTACTGGTGTTATGGCCTAGCAAGCCATAATCCCAGTGTGGGAGATGCTGAGGTATTCCCAAGGGAAAGCTCTCCACTTTACAAACAGGACAATGAGAAACAAGAGCACTGCTTGTTTCTTGAGGATAGACAGCAATGTGCATTAAGGAGATTGCTGTTCTACCTCCTTTAGCAAGCCAAGAAAGCCATTCCTTTAATAAGACGGGAATACTCAAGATTCCCTGCTGAGACTCAGGTGATGGGAAGCATACATATTCACCATCACAGGATGGGCTCTGCAGAGAGCAAACAAGGCTCCATTCTCAGAGACAGGGTGCATGAAATGTACCTGTAGCTTGTTGCTGCTGCATCAGGGCACGGGAGGGAATTCCCTTCCAACCATGACAAAAGCAAAGACTATGGGTGAACACGCATACAAGCATAATGGAAAAAGGAGACAGACACATACTGATTTGCCAGTAGGTAAATCCATGAATGCACACAGCAATGAGGATTTGAAAGCGCAAGGAATTACATGTTGGAGAAAAGATCAAGATTGCTCAAATTCTACTGACTGAAATGCAAGTCAGCTTTAAAAGCTTTAGGAAGGATTGTATCCTTAATCCTCAAGCCTCTGGGATGGTCTTCTTACACAACTTCAAATGGTGGGGCCTGGAAAATGAACCCACTATTGCAGATGATACCCTAGATCTAGGATTTGTTGTGTCACCTGAAATCCAAATGAAGACACCACTTGGCCATCGGTATCCCATACTTCAACACTGCTGCAAGAGTGCTAACAGGAACTTGGTCATATATGTTTCTCCCAAAATACTTTTAATGTGTAATGTGTGGCAGATAAAACTGTTTGCTGTGTACCAATTTAAGAGTAACTACTACAACATAAGCTATTGCTTATGGGCAGTTATCAATGCCCCTGCTTCCCATAAATCAGAATAAAAACATGCTGCCAGACTGCTGCCCAGGTCCTTAACAGAAAACTTTTTGTTCATAGGAAGGCTCTAAATGGGGGCATTGGAGAGAAGAAATAGGTCTTGAGGTTGAGAACTGTGACAGAAAAGACAAGCCAGGAGTCAGGAAAGAATTAAGTTACCTTTATCGGCATCATATAAGCACAAAAATAAGTTTTCTCAAATACCTGATGTACTTTTATGATTATTTTCTTTTCCTTGCGTTACTACCCTGTACTTACTCTCCAATTTCACACCACCTTTATGTCTCATCACCTTCCCACACCATCTTCAAACTCAGAAATGCTTGTTCCCATTACAACTAAGGATCATCTTCCTATTTCATCTGACTGCCTTACTTGAAATTCCTACTGCATCACACAATCATTTCCTTTTCTCTTTCCTTCCACCATCTCCACAAATCATTTCTCCCCTCCTGCTCCCTCTGCAAGTTCCTACCCCTTAGTATTTTGCTGCTTCAACCAGGCAGTCAAGCAAGCAAACAGCAGCCAAAGCAAAGCAGAAAGTGCAGCCTGCAACAGGAGAGGAGCAGAAAGCTGAGCCCCAGGCCCAGAGGCAAAGGTCTGGAGGAAGACACAGCTGGCTTGGAAATAAGGCTGCAAGGAGCCAGAAGGACCCTGAGGGTTTAATATGGAAGAACAGGAAAGGAAGGAAGCAGCATAGGTACTTGCATCAGATTTGGTGGAAAGGCGGGGAAAAAACACACACACAAAAAAGCAGAACACTAAATCAGCGCATCCCAACAAGATGGAAGCAGTGGTCCTTTCAATACAGCATACATGGCTCTCTAGGGAAACAGTTTGTTTCCTCTGTCCCATATATTTTACAGGAACTAGGAATGCAAGTTTTTTCACTTTCTGAAAAATACCACTGCAACTCTTCCACACTTTGAGTTTGTTCCATGTTCCACAAGCTGCGTTTAGGAAATACTTACTTGAAGGGATACATAGAAAGAGCTAACAAGAGATGGAGAAAACATACATGCCAAGGAGCAGAGTTATTTTGGTACAGGAAACAGGAACTACTGAAGTGAGCTCGAACAATTTCAGATCCAGTTTAACCACAACAGACCTAAAGAGAGTTACTTGAAAGACATTTAAGTGCATTTTAATGATGATCAGACACTTCATTGCTTCAAAGTCTAAAGCAGATGCAAGTTCTTTGCACATATGTTAATATATTGTATATTCACAAGTAGAACATGGTTAGAAAAATCAGCCCAGGTGTGTGATAAATGAGTGTGCAATGAAACTAACTAGCACTGAAGCTCCTGAAAAAACACCTCCCTTCAGTGAGTTTATGGAACAAAAACATACAAACCTTTGAAGTCAGTGAACACAGAGCAGAACTTTCAGTTTGTTTTTAAAAAAAAAAAATCTATAATCAGCCTATTTTCTCCTCTTGGCAAGCTAACAACAGCAGCCAGAGCTAAAAGAAAACTCTGTGACTACACCAAGAAACAGCAGCTGACCTCCGTGCACTTCACTGTTCGTGTAGGGACCTGAACTTTCACATCTGCCTTTACCGCAAGTCTGAAACATGCTTTATTTTCAATGCACTTCAGTTTATTTACCCTCACACACACACTGTATAGGTCACCCACTGGGTCATGCAAGATTCACCTCTCAAGCAAAATACTGCTGCTCATCTAACAAAGTGTTTTTAGCTATCTATGATACACACACAGATCTTTGGAAATGCACTTTAATTTTACTTCTGTCTCTATGAAAGAGATTCACTCTGAACATGAAAACTTAGAAGTTTCTCCATTATGAAACACTGAAAACAGGTATTCATCTCTTCCAGCTAAAGTAACTATTTAGTTTTGCCTACCTGTGTCAATTTTCCCCATCTATTAAAATAAAACTATCATCAATTTAATAATCTTTAACCTGGTGTCCCTTAGGACAAAAGCTCTCCAGAATATTAGGCGTAATGTTCCTAAACAGATGCTAAACGCAACATTAAGATTTGGCTTCCCATATTGTTCTCTACAGCCTAGAATTTCAGTAGTTGGTAGCATTAATGTCACAAGGTGCCCAACAAACCACAGCATTTCTTTCCTCCCATACCGTAACTCGTATGAATACTCTTGCCCAAATTCAATGCAAGAGACTTTCCTTAGGAACACAACAGTCAGTTTTCATCTGCCAGTTTTATGTATATGTACCTGCATTTTTTTCGGCTGTGATCAAAGAGCCCCAGTATATATGGTGCTATTCTGTCCAAATCCTACTTGGGCAATTTGCCTTTCTGCTCAAGGAATAAAATCTAACAATTCCTATATATGGTGGTTAATAAATCTGCATGCTACTGTCAGGATATTTTTTGCAATACAGATACAATGCAGTTTTATTTATAAAGGTCAAGTATATTGTATGACATCTGCAAAGCCCTAACATCACTGTATTATTAAAACAGTAGACAGCCCCTTTCAGAGTCTAAAAAAGAATTCTCAGAATACTGTATTCCCCTTTCCAATTTAAGTTATGTACACAATTTTGTGTACACTAAGGAGAACAGGAATGCAAATGTTGACTTGTTCTTCACTTAAACTATTTTTTTACATTACTTTTTAAATACTCTTAACATTTTTACAGGTTGTTTGGATAAGATACAGCTATAAATCCTGCTGCTCTGTCAAGCAAGGGGAAAGCTTTGCATTATCTTGTGGAAATAAACTGTCAACAGCAACAAAGGGGGTTAGGAGTGAGAAGGGGGTTAAACAGTGTTTAACACACTTAACCTGGGTGCCCAGAACAAAATCATTGCCTTCAGCCATACCTTTGCCATCTTCCTGTATTGGAATGATTGATACTTTCACACAAATTATTGAGGAGGTCAGACAAGGATTCAACAACCTGGGATGCTGACAATGCTCAAATCTTCCTTAGTTCTGTTACAACCAGCTAGACACTTTTTAATCTTTATCCAGTGAACAACAATTTCAAAATAAACAGGTTTTACGATCATACTGATGATTATGCCACAGTAAAATGCAGACAGGCCTGTGTGTAAGACTGCTTAAATTACACGACTGATAGTACCTATGGAGATGCTAGCACTGCAAAAAGCCCATCCAGGACTCTGAGGAAGGCAGCAAATGAATGAGCAAACATAGAAATCCCATCTAAACCAATCCAAATTACAGCATTTACAATTAAATGCTGTGACTTGCATTGAAACCACATTACATAAGAAAGTCCTCAACTGAATCTGGTTAGGAAATTGAATTCCTGATGACGTCTCCTCTTTGATACTTTCCTACCACAGCCTCTAAGGTCCAGTGAATGCCTGATAGCTGAGGGCTGTCCTGTGCCATCAAGCCAACAACAAAGTACATGTGTGCACTCAAAAAATGCAGCTGAGCAAGATATCTCCCCAAATTTCAGTTTTACAGTTGTCATATTTGTCCCCCAGGCAGTTCAGAGAAGCCTGTAGAGGCAAGAGAGGTCAAGGAGAACAAAGAAGTGCCAAGCAGAATTACTACTTGCAGGTGCTCTAATTTCATATTTTTTTTTAACAGAAATGCCCAGCACACCCAGCTGGAAGTCAAGCAGTAGAAATCCCAAGTGACCTCCTACACCTTCCAAAAATCGAGCTGGGCTCCATGTAGCTTTCAGACAGGGAAGGAAGCGGGGGGGGGGGGGGGGGGGGGGGCGGGGGGGGGGGGAACCGCACACACACCATACAGAAAGTTTCTAGTCTGAAATTTAACTCTTCAAAACTGTCAGTTCATCACACTCTTGGCGTATCTCTAATAGACATAAACCAAATTTTAAAGATGGTTGTGTGATTTACTCTCAGGTTAACAGGAAAAGAAAACCTTAAATAAATTTTTCATTAACCTGTACCTGTATTAAGTTGTGTTATTTAGGTGGAAACCCAGGGAAAGCTTCTCTGCGTGTGAAAATCAATGCCCCTTAAATGACAGCACTGGAATTTTAAGTGTCCTGTTTTTGTTAAAGACTATGCCTTGTAGTTTGCTGTTTAATTAGGAATGACACCTAATTTATCATCACTGAGTGCTCATGAAGGAGTCATAGTTAACATATTCTCTGGCACATAAAAATTAAGACTTCACAAATGCTGGATAATCAGCATCAAAAGCCAGATAGATCAAAGCCTGCAATGTTGGGAGCTTGTGCTGACCAGATGCCCCAAGCTGCCCAACTTCTTGTAAATTAGGAAGCAAAAACATATCAACAGCACAAGTATGTCTGAAAAGGCAAAAATAAAGGAATAAACTAACTTCATACTGCACTCTGGCCACCCCTGAGGTTGTAAGAAGCACTTTATGGGGGCCGATGAAATCCTCCTCATCAAAAGCTGAAGAGGATCATTGCAGACCCGCAGGCTCCCTCTCCTAATCTGTTCTGGCAAGATGACCACACTATTTGCTTCCTTTAAAAAAAAAAAAAAAAAAAGCATACATGAATAAAGGGCTAACCATACAATCAGTACCAACAGTAGTGCCAGGAAAAGAGCCTGCTGCAAGATAAAGATGTGATGTAAAAAGTATCATATAAGGGAAGATGCTTATTTTTTAGCTCATACTGCTTATATGGATCAATAAAGCTTTGGTCACAGAGAAGATTTTTGGAGGGATTAGGGGTTTGGCTTTTTAAAGCACTATCTGTTTTGTACCTAAAACAGTCTGTGGATGTAGTACTAACAACAGGCCAAGGAGAGAGAACAAGTCTGGACACAGTTACTGTGTGCCTAAAAGCTTGCCTTTTTTTATTTTCAGCTGTGACAGATGTCTTTTCCCTACTCAGAATTACTCTTTTTGCGAAGAACAGAAGCCACGAACAGCTAAGACATTTGCAGACAGTATAAAAAGTGGTTTTGAGGGTGTGAGGGGGAGGGTCAAAAGCAGAAATCTGTTTATTTGGCACCTAAATATAGCCCAGTTAACTCAGCAAACATTTTTTCTCTACTACATGCTATTTTGTCTATATTTAGAGGGTGAAAGGAACCAGCTGTAGCATCACCATTTTATTACATTCTCTGATTGGGAATTTGCTTTTGTTCCCAGAACAAATCTCTGTTGTTAGGTGACCATGACCACTCACCTGAGTCTTGGGTATAAAAATTAAGTTTTCAGCTGAAGCAGCAGTAAGGATGAGCTCTTAACCTTAGCTTTACATGAAGGAGCTTTGCTCAGCTATGCCTAGCTGTGATCCAAGCCTTTAATAAGCAAAGAGCACATATCCAGAGGCTGCTATTCAAGATCAGCCACAGGCTGATTAGTTATTGCATTCAACAGGACACAGGTGCCAGTAAAAGACAGGTTTCAACCAACTTCATTCAGAATGGAGGCTGCTTCTAAGAAAAACCTTTCTGGATAGTAAACAAAAATAAGTTTCAGCATTTTGAGATTCTTGTTTAAAACTCATTCTAACCCTCCAGAGTATTTTTGCCTTTTCTTTTTTTTGTAATAGGATTGCATACATAGACAACTGTAGCACATTAGGATTAAAGCTACATAGAATTATTTTCTTTTTCCATAATCACTTAAAAATCAAACTTTGCTTGCTGAAGTTTTATCATACAGATCTGTCAATGTGGCACCTGATTTGCCTCTTTAGATGAGTGCACAAATAGGCAACTGATTTAACTTCTCAAAATCCCTCCCTGCGAAAGGTACTTTTTAAAAAGCATAGTCCGTGGGCAACAAAAGGATAGCTTTTAACTCAAAAAAAACCAACCAAACCATATTCTACCATTTTCTCCAATGCTTTCACGCTAATTTGCTGAGGTAGCTGTCTTTTACTCTTGAGGTATGTACTACAGGAAAGTGCACTTGAGTCTACAAAGCAATCCAGAGAAAACGGTATCAAGGCACTGACTGGTTGTGTCTGAGCAATCTCAAGATTGCCAACACAAGTAGATAAAACCCCCAGACTTCTAAGTCTTCTGAAAATGTGCAGAGCACAAGAAAGATTTAAAACAAGCAGATGTTAGTGGAAGGAAGAAAAACTGTAAGAGAGATAGGTGTAGCACTGCTCTTCTCCCAGGGATGGATCTAAAGCATCAATGCATGATGTTCAGGGTCCATGCTCAGGACCTGGTAGCCTTTAGTTCTGCCTTGCCTGTCTCTTGGCGACCTGAGTGATTTGGTGTCAGGCTGCAGACAACTTGTGATTTAGTCTGTGATGGTGCCTCTCACATTTTGTACCAGGAAGTCAAATGGAGAGCTAAGGAAACTCTGAAACAACTACAGAGCAAACAACCTGACATAGTTAGCTTTTTTGTGCATCATATTATTCACTTGAATTGACAAAATTTCCATTAAGAAGTTTGGAAAAAGCAAGGAGTATTATCTCCCCATGATATAAAATTTCTTCAGTACAAAGTCAAATAATATTTCAGCTGCTAACCAATGAAATCAGAATAGGTAATGGAGCTGAAGGCTTCCAACTATGCAAGCACAACATGTAATTTTCTTAAATTTCAGGCCCTATTCAGGAACTAGCATCTAAGCCTCACAGGCTCCTCCAGCATACCTTAAAACTTCAAATACCTGTAAAGATTCTACCTTCTTAGCATATTACATAAGCATCCACATGTTACATAGTTGTCTTGACCATCCTAAAGACATCTGTTTTACTTCAGTGCCTAAGTCAGGTTGTCCTAACTTACACTTCCAGATCCTATACCATGCAAACAGGGTACAAGTTCATGAACCTTTACATTTTGTTTGCTACATATACATAAATTTTTACATTGTTTTAACACCTCTGCCACAATGCTCTAGAAGATCGTTTGGCTGTACTCAAACAGTAGCCTTCTTCAGCACTAGCCCTGCAGCCAAAATTTTTGTGGCCACTAAATTCAGTGAGCTTAATCAAGTAATGAGGCTCCAATTTATAAAATTTGCCCATCACAGACCACATCAAGAATCTTTTGTGGTGGAAACAGTTGAAAAAACCAAGTAGAATTCGTTTTGATTAAACTTGCAATTGAAAGAGTCCTCTATAGCTCACAGATGGAATTTCCAGTCAAAACAAGGAAAGACAAAAGAGCCACTGTGCTCTGGAGGCAAAATCTGAGTGACATGGATTCATGCCCCTAGCTCCACCCAGTTTTGATCAGGTCTCCCATGCAGTTGTCCTCACTATGCTGATGGGGCAGCCTCACTCTTTATGGAAGCTTTTCCATTTGTACCTGCAGATACTGGGATAATGCCTTAATCAGGGTTTACACATCCGAAGTGATGCTCTAAATATCAGGCTACTGGTTTCCTATTTGAGCTCTTTCCAGCTTTCAAATAAATAAATAAAAACCCCACCTGTTGTGTCTGAGCAAGAGTAACGGCACAAAAATCCTAAAGCTGAGATTTGCTTGATGATGTCCCTTTTGGACTTGCTTTGCCTACCTAAATAATGGTAACAGTCATCCTTGTACAAAGTTTGAAGGGGAAAAAAAAAGTTGGGGATTTAAGAGGGAAGTGATAATTTGTTCCTAGTCATGGCCAATACACGATCTTGTAGTACCTGCAACAATAGCTGATGAGGAAATAACACCACTTGCAAAGCAGAAGGGAGAGCAGCTGCTTTCTGCATGACAGGAGGAGAGGTCTGGTCTGCCACCATACACAGCCAAATATCATTTTCCCCAGTGCCTAATCCCTAAGGTTGTACACATAACATACCTGCATTCACAATTACTGGCTAATGTGCTCTGGTATTCAGGCTTGCCATGCTTGCAGAAAGCACTCCTTGATAGTGCATGCCCTCCTGCAGGCACATCAATAAATATGGCAAATGAATGGAGGGAAATAAAGATGGGTAGTTAGCATTCCCTTGGGGCTTCTCTAATGAAAGACTGCTGGGCTGCAATACAATATCCACCCCACAACAGATCACTCACTGCACCACTGCCAAAAAAAGGCCAGGAGCTCCTCCCGCCAAGGCAAGCTCCAACTCTGAGATACCCTGTCAGAGTCAGTTAAGAAGCAGCAAAACAGGAGAGTTGCACCACCTGAGTCCCTTCTCCAAGCAGAAGTGTCACAAAACTTCAATTATCTTCCTGCAGCAACAAGTCTAACTTCAAGTGGCAAATCAAAAGCTATGTCTTCCTTTCAGCAATACCCTGAGACAAGGTAATATCGAGTAAAAACCAGAGCATCTGCCTGACTTAAGCTCTCCCAACGTAGTCATTACCACGGTATCTGAGTGCATCTGTACTTGGGTATACTGCTAACAGAGAAAAGCCATCGCCTCTCCACACTTATCTCGTGTGCCTCACAGAGCTAGGCTTCTACTGGGAAAACAAAACAATTAAGTATCTGATGAGTAGGAGATGTGTTCTCCCCATTATGCAACTGCTGTGTTAGCAGGATTTAAACATCCAAAGATGTGTCAGGAAAAAACCCTTACATTTATATATATGTACACACACTCTAACTAGTTTTTTAAATATCTAGCGAGTTTAGATAAATAGCACCATTTCAGCACTCAGACACCAGTTATGCACAAAGGTATACACACACATTTCTAACAGAGATTTAGCCCACTCTGTTGTCTGTACGCTCCCCACCAGTGAGACGCTGCTGTTATTTAACCCATAGGCAGGTCTGTAATACGGACAAGTAACGACAAATGCTAAAATGCAGCCTCTCAAAGCTGGAGCAGCACTTTCTCAAGCAGTGCACAAGGACATATCAAGTCAGTGCAGGGTGACATCCAGCCATCGCGCAGCATGCATCATGATGTTTTGTCAATACAACTGAAAGTCATTACCACAAAAGTTTAACATTGCAATGAACTCCTCCCCTTGCTCCTAGCCTGGCTAGCAACAAGGCGTTCCTGCTATAGTAATTACCATAATATGCAACTCGAATCACAGGTTACAACAATTTAAAGATATATCCATTACAATCTCCACCCCTGGTCCCTTTGGACCAGACCATAGGGTTTAACATTGCAGTGAACTCCTCTTGCCTCTGCTCCGCCTTGGACATCCACAAACTGCAGTCCCTTAGGGTTGTATCTGCTCCAAGTGGAGCCTTACCTGTGTGCCACAGTCTCTCCAGGGGTATAACTGCTGCAGCACAGATTTCTCTATTGCCACAGTCACTTTGTGGTACACCTGTTCCAACCTGGCCTTATCCACAGGCCACAATGCCTTGAGAGACAGGCCTGCTTCAGTGTGGCCTTACCCACAGCCACAGTCCCTTCAGGAGTAAACCTGCTCCAACATGGCCTTACCCATGGCTGCAGTCCCTCCAGGGGTGTACCTGCTCTGTCATGGGCTTATCCATGGCCACATGCTTTGAGCTGCTCCATCATGACCCTGTGCACAATCACTGATGCTTCATCCTTGGGCCACAATCCGTTCAGAATATACCTGCTGCGGCATGGACACAGCCACAGACGCTTTGAGATATACCTGCTCTGACATGAACTTATCCAAAGCCACAGATGCCTTGGGGTGTCTTGCTCCCATGTGGAGTCATCCGCAGGTCACAGTCCCTTTGACTCAAGTTCACACTGTCTGTTCCAGCCTGACTGTCCAGTACAGCAGCACAGAACAGCAGCAGTGCTCTGGCCATCTGCCAGCCCAGGCACATCACCATTCCTGTTATCAAAACATTTCTGGGCACAGCACAGTAAGATCATAAGCAGTACAGCAAGTAGCTAAAGCGAAAAGCAGTCATAACAAGCACTAGACTCAACACACAGTGAGGCAAGCAAGCCCCACAGCAAACACAGAAGCCTGCCAATTAATAGCTAAACAGCAATAACAGCTATAAATTCAATCTAGCACATTCCAATTAAATCTGTCATTATCTCAACCCCTTTGAGCACCACATTGGGCACCAAAAAGTACTGTCATGGTTCAACCCCAGCCAGCAACTGCTTTAGCCCCAGCGCCACACAGCTGTTCACTCACTCCCCCTCCAGTGGGATGGGGGAGAGAATCGGAAGAGAGAGAAAACTTGTAGGTTGAGATAAAGACAACTGTTAAATAGGTAAAGCAAAAGCCACGCACACAAGCAAAGGAATTTATTCACCACTTCCCATCAGCAGGCTGGTATCCAGCCATCTCCAGGAAAGCAGGGCTCCATCACACATAACGGTTACTTGGGAAGACAAACGACATCCCTCTGAATGTGCGTTCTCCCTTCCTCCTTCTTACGCCAGCTTTATATGCTGAACATGACATCACACAGTACAGAATATCCCTTTTGTCAGGCTCCCAACTTCTTGTGCACCCCCAGCCTACTCTACCTACACCTCAGCTGGTGGGGTGGTGCAAGAGGCAGAAAAGGTCTTGACTCTGTGTAAGCACTGCTCAGCAGCAATAAAAACATCTCTGTGTTATCAACACTATTTCCAGCACAAATCCAAAACATAGCCCCATAGTAACTACTATGAAGAAAATTAACTCTACACCAGCCAAAAGCAGCACAATGCCCCAGTGCAGAGCAAACCAGCTGCTCTCTTGCTTTGTGTCCTTTTTGGTGCCAATTCTTTAGGGCAGGGGATGTTCATTATCTGCCTTTTTTTTTGGCTGAGCCAAGCAAGGTGCAGGCAGCCAATGTGACAGTATTGCTGTTTGCCCGTAACAGGAGGCCCCACTGGACGACACATCTGATCAGCCACAAGTCAACTGATTTTGTACAAACTGGCACACTAGAAAAGCTGGATTGTCAGGAAAATCAAGCCTCCTGCGGTATCTTGTGCTACAGCCACTGGAGGCTCTCTGCCTCCTGATGTATAGAGGAAACAAGGCAGGTTTTTTATGGAGATGTGAAGTCTGGACCCTATCAGATGGGACAGCTTTGTAGAAGGAAGAGCTTTGGGGTTGAGAGGGAAAAGAAGGACAAGCATTTATAGGAAGAAACAAAAATGTTGGGCACAAGAAGGAGGAGCAAAACAAGAACCAGGGAAGTAACTGAGGGCTCAGAAGAGAAGGGAGAAGCAGATGATGATGCCCTTCCTGGGAGGAGCAGTCTGCCCTGCCATGGTGGGCAGGAAGGACAGTGGCCTGAAAGCAGAGGGCTCTGGGAACACAGTGACAGAGCACATGCCATGAAAGGGACAGAGAAGACCCATGGGGGATGCAGGTGGGAACCTGGAAGAGACAAAGGGAACAGATGCAATGAATTCAGCTCATACAAACTGCAAATTGCAATATTCCCACATTGTAGAATCCCAACCTGCAGACTCATGTCCAGCTGCAGGTCACTGCAGAAAACTAGAAAGGAAGTATCACTTCCTTTCCCCTCCATAGCCCCCTCTTCCACAACACCTGAAGGCTCAGTTTTCCCCCCCTCACTTCTTAAAGCAGGGAGAGAGGAGAAACCCTAGTGCCTCGTTTACTTCTTTCAGCCTCTTCCCTGAGTCCTTGCTGCTGTTTGGTCCACACCTCTCTGCAGCCTCAGGAGCAAGGATCCAGCTGCCTAGCCAAAGACAGTAGAAGGGAGCTGCTGTTACCACAGCTGTGGTCTCAGTGACAGCTATGTCAAACAGCCCTGCTGAAGACTATGTGTCAACTATCAGGTGTCAAAATCATTTGGTTTGTTCACTAAATTTATATATCAAAGTGCAAAACATAGTAGTTGCCAAAAGATGTGTATCTCCTTCATGTGACCAAGTTCAGCCACCATTAAAACTCACACGTAACCCCTTATAGACTTTCACCAATTTAAGCAATACTAAAACTTCCAAGGCAAAGAGGTAGACACCAACTCCACTGCGTATCTATTTCCAACTTAGAAAGGTGGCTGCCTGATCTTTCATTCTACCTAAAGGAATTTCTCTGGTTGATTTACAAAGCATCCCTATAGCTACTAAGATAGCTGTTGTTTCCAGCAAGCACAAACGTATAGCTGAATGGCAGTATTTGCATCACATTTGGTTTATCTACACCTCCATTAAGTGCTCGGGTATTGCTTTGATGTGCTGTTGCCTGAGTCATAAGGCAATTGATTTCTTCTATTCATCAGAAACCTTACCCACCAAGAAAGTAATTTTCCTCATTTAGCCTGTGGACTACAAGAGCACTAATGAATTCTCCTCACCCAGTGGATCTTTGCACACAATTGACATCAAATAGGCAGTTTAAATAGTAACAAGCACTGACAGATCCCAGGGACCTACTTACACTGGGGACAGGGAGGAATGGCTTTAGATTTTCATCACATCCATATCACCAGTTATTTACTCTTTTGCTCCTGAATCCGAGTGATACTCTGTGGCTGCTAAGCCACAAAGCCAACAGCATTTTGACATATCAAGAGCTCAGCTGATACTGGAAAACATTCCATAACTCCACCGATTTTAAAGCATGATTGTTTTCCAGCCTAATAAAAGTCTGTCTTGTAGTATATTTCTGTTAACGCAATACACCCATACATGTGGATAAGTACATCTGTGTACATACATCTGTGCACATATGCAATTGCCATTTTATGTATTTCTTTTGAGCCCAGGATATCACATTTAACACAAACTATGCATACATTTACAAGCCCCCAGCTTCATTTTCAGTCATCCCAGACAGCTACACTACAATTTCTTCTATTTGTTCAGATCATCTACGACCACCCCTCACACACTATTAAGTGAACAAAATGAGCTGGCCTGGCCAGGTAGTCTCCAAATCCACTTCAAGCCCACGTCGCAGAGCCAGTCCACAGCTTTCCTGTCCTGACACAGTTTGTGTGTTTAACAGGAAACACCTTCAATAAATATGCTTACAAACCAAATCAAAAAAGGGAATTTTGGAGAGACACACACAGCTCTGGGCAGGAAAAGTGTTGCAGTATGAGGGGTTTTTTTTTCAGTGACATCCTACTTCAAGACTGCTCCTAACAAACAAGCACCAAGTACAGTCCAACTATCCCAATCCTACTTCTTGAAGTCTGGGAGCCCATTTTCTACTTTGAAACGAAGCACCAGTGCTCAAGTTTGGCTATACGTGCTCAGGCACTAGTTTCCAAGGAAACCAGTGACTGCATGAGCATTGCAAAATGCAAGTCCTGTCCTCACTGTTTTGCAAGTACACTGTAGCTATCTCCATGACAAACCCTTCCAGGTAGGTGCTTTACCCCTGTTTCTGAAAGGCCTTAATACAATTTCAGAGATTTAGGATGTCAGTATGTACAGCACACATCCAAGCAACGTGCACACTTGCAACCAAACCACTTTCAGTAGATGCTGAGAGTAGAAGAAAGGAATTACTTGTTTTGGTTTAGGCTCCAAATAGCAAATACTTTGTTTTTTCCTGTTCTATCAGCCCTTCAACACAAAGACAAGCTACACAAAACATGAATGTCAGGGACTTCTCTGCCTACACATACCCCCTAGAAACTGCAAACAGCAGATGAAAAACATTTAGACAAATATTTATCCTTTAGCCTGCTACAAATGCAAGCATTTTGGCACTATGAAAAGCCAAAAGAGAAAAAATACCAGCAGCACAGGCAGGAGTAAGTATCATTTATGACAGTAAGTGGCATTTAAACCACTGCCATCTCCAGTTCAAAAAGCATGGCTTTCCAGGACCCCTTCCATTAAGATAAAGTTCATATTCTTCTGAAATCTTAGCATCCCACAGTATCTATCCCAAGCAGGATTACCAAAGAAGCAGGTACATATTAAGTCACTGTGTCCTTTTTAACTCTAAAGGAGCAATTTTTTCCCCTTCTCTCATATTTTGCACCTGGTGACCAGTGAGACAGTGCTTAGTAAGGCACAGGGTACACCTGCCTTCCCACCAAGTCTGCAAAACAGGTTGCTGAGAGAAAGCTGGCTAGTCTAAATTTTGTGCTGCTACATACATTTTTGCTCAGTATTAGCATTCTGATATGCATTGTGGGGTTTTTTAATTCATTTCAAACATGTAAGATGCATGCTGTGTTCGTGTCCATGGTCTGGGACCACATTTTCTGTTGATGTATTTTAAAAACTATAATTTAAAAAACTATCTAACTACAGCATTCACCCAGTAATACAGATAAGAGAAATGAATTTAATTCTGTAGAATTTATGGATATGTACTACAATTTTTAAAATAGTTTCTATGTCAGTGACCCCCTTCATTTAAGTCCTATTAGCTTCCTTAAATCTAACTTACTTGTTGAATAGTTTTGTTTTGCATATAACCACCATAGAGACTTCAACATAGTTTCTGAACAGAACCAATTTTCTTTAAAACGGTGTATTTACACTACACTGCTAAAATTAATATCCCAAAGCAGCAGAAATTCAGAGAAGTATGTCTTGCTTACTGCTACTTAGCAAAACTAAAAATAACTGAAATTGCAGCAACATTTAATCTTGCCATCCCTCATCAAAGCAAGAATAAGACAACAAATAACAAAACAAATAGATGACTTTAATAGCTTTGTCTGGTGAATTGTTTTTTTACCTTCTTTTGAATAGAACACCTCTGGACCTTAGAGTTTACATTCAGCACAAACATTACCTGACTAAACAAGTGTACTTCAGAGGTGAGCCAAAACACTACTTGCCAACAGAGAAAATTCTTTGTCCTCTGCATAATAACTAACTACAATATAGTTATTCCTTATCAACACTAGTAACCAAAACCTCAGAAGGCTAAATCATCCAAAAAGCCATACTATCAGCAATCTCACACTTGCCACTTCACAGGGCATTAAGCAGCACCAACTCCAAGGTGAGTCACACTTGTGCCTCTTTTGTAGAGGAAAGCCCCATCCACTACCATCATCGTCAAGCCAGACCTGTCAAAACAGAGTAAAGTAACATTTGACTGACTTGCATTCACCACCATCCTTGACACACTGCAAGTTAAAATTTCCATCAGGAAGCATATCGTCCTTTACAATAAAACATCATCCTTCCCAAGCACAGGGGCTCTGCTCTCAGTCCTGCTGTGTGAACAGATGTGGAGCAAGTTGGGTGTTTGGGGAGCCAAGAGAGGAGACAGCTCACAAGGCTACTCTGTCAAGCTGCCTTGGCCAGCCATACAGATAAGTTTAGGACTGGACTGCTCAGTAGGCAACAAGTCCCAAGTACCCAGACTCTGCAGCACTTGCTACAGGAGAAGCCATCCACAGTATCTGAGAGCTTGTCCATGCAAATCAGCCAGCTGAAGCCAAACACAAAAACTGCAGTAAAGTTTGAATGGCACCACACTGATGGAGCAGCAAGAGAAAAGTTGATACGTCCCCCTGACAGCTGCCAAGATGAATGGAAATCTAGTCAGCAGGGGCCTAAGGGAAAGCATTCCCCAAGGCAATCCTCTTGGCCACATATATTGGTGGGCACACCATCCTTTCTCACAGACCTCCTACCAGAGGAGAGATGCTGCCCCATCACCACTCAACATATATCAGTAAAGTCCTAACCCTAACAACCTAACCCCTTAAATCCTGCATACCAAAAAAAAAACCCTACTGACATTAATGGATGTCAGCATTTAATCAAGAATTAGCAGATCTTTCCAGGCACATAAATTCTCTCTCAGAACAATGTTAAACTACATTCAGATGGATTCAACGTTCTATCACATGGCACAGAAAAACAACCACAGTGGTCAATTACTCTCAAACAAATGATAAATGCATTTAAAATTGGCCACTGGACACATCATACTGAATTACATCTCGATAGTGGAAAAAAATAACATTGCATGCACCACTACATCCACCGCTACTGACCGCTTTTGATAGGATGTTTTCTGCAGCACGACACTAAAACCAGAAAGTAACAGGACTAAACAGGCCACCATCCCTCATCTGATTTCACAACTCCTGTCCCATATTTCAGGAAGCAATCACTGCAGGAGCATGTCTCGGTTCCTGATCACAGGTCCCTCCAATCATCTCCACCATCAGTTTTAGTGGTTAAATTATGTTGCAACCATCCTCCAAATTATTTTAGAAACAGAAAGACACAGGGTTTAAGAACAAAGGTTGGAATTTTGGTTGATTTGGGGTTTTTTTTTTTATAACTATAGTTTGAGAGCATTAATTAATGAACAGCTCCTGGCAGCACACATACCGTTCATAAATTCCAGCAGATAATTTTATGCAAACACTCTAAATATGAAGTGTTTTTCAAATATTTCTGAGGGGTTTATTACTTTTATGATCACTTTAAAATATGCCTCTAGTCCACAGAAGATGTGCACATTCACCTTCAAAGAACCAATCTGGCTGTTGAAGGGATTTTGTTAAATCTCTTGTATGTATGTTGTACTTTCCCTAAGGCTATGCAACCAAGTATTGTATTTTATTTAAACCAGAACTCTTAAATACAACTCACAGGCTGCTCCTCCCCCAAAAAACAAATTGCCTGGATTTTGGCAGATTCTCCATCTTTAAATTCAAAGCATTCCCAAGTCTGTTAACTCACAAAATCAAGTAATTTTTCATCTTACTCAACATTTTCTATAAATGACATAGCACTTTGCCAGTATCTCAGTTTACGACAGGGCATACACCACCTCTGACAAAAGAAGATCAGGCCCTATACATTTCTTTACACTCATGAATCTCCACTTTGTTTTATACTCTGCTTCTACAAATTTTTTTTCCCTTCTGGAAAACAAAATACACTGATTATACACTTCAAAAAAAGCATACAGCTGTTGGCAATCACCAAATGAAACAGCATTTTAACATTAAAGTCCTGGGTGTTTTCCCATGGCAAGTACAAAACAACAAAAGAGAAGAGACAAGAGTTAAAGCTTCCTAGTTAAAAAGGCTATTCTTTGGTTTGCAACTCTGTAAAATCATAATTGGAGTAACAGTTGGTACAAACTCTGTCTCACACTATTCTTTTCATGCTGACAGGCTGTTAGCAGCCAGGATATATCCTGCGAGAGGTCAAAGGTGTGCAAAAACAAACAGAGCAGCAATTTTAGAAGATGAAGAGGAGATAAGGATTTGTCATGGCATTTTTCTACCATGTAAAACCACCCAGCTTTCTCCACAGTCTGTGCCCACTTACTCCAGTCATTTCTTGCAAGTTATTTCCTTTGGTGGGAGAAAGAAAGAGACACTTATTTTAGACAACTGGCTTCCAGTTACTTGAATAGGAAAACTGATAACGATGCCAATGCCTGACTTCTCTCGCTGGTCTCGTAACTTGGAAGAAAATGGCAGGATGCATCCCTCTATGGATTTTAGCTATAAACCCCTTATGTGAACCCACAAAGTCACATTTCACATATTTAAAAAACTTTAGAGGCAAAATAAGCCCAACCCTGCAACAGCAACTAAAACTCTTAATCCTCTTAAAAAAAGACAGGTTTGTGTTTACTTAAAAAAAAAAAAAAAACCACAAAAAAAACCCCACAAACTATAGGCATCTTAAATGGTGGCCTTTGTGTGCAAAAGACGACCTTGCAGGAAATTTAAGGCATTTTTCTGAATGAGACAATTTACTTCCACACTTGAAAGGAATTCAGAGTTTATTTTTATAACCCAGAATCTTCTACGTGACATCACAGTAGCTTCCATAGATGCTTCACCACAGAGTCAGACCCACAGGTATCCCAAGTCTACCACGGCCTTGGTGATCACCCCTCCTCACATCTAACTGACTTTCTACTACTTCTGCTCCTACCAATCTCCAGCTGCCTTACGTGCTCATCAGGAGAGCAGACCCAGCACCACTTTTTTTTTTTTTTTTTTTTTTGGCAAAAAAACACAGGCTACTAAACAACTGCAGATTTCCTGTGTGTCTTCTTGGTGCTCCTACTGTTCTATAATGCTGGAAAACAGGCTGATACTTTGATGGCTTGTCAAAACCAAAGGTTGGATGCCACTACTCCAAGAGTCACTGAGGTTTGGCATGAACGGGACAAAAAAAGTCAACCCTTGTCTGCATGGTTTGGTAGTTCCTGCTCTGCTTTCAGGTCCTCTCCACCTTAACCCCCAGTACCACCACAAATAATTATCTTGAACATCAGAACTTCATTCAAGATTATGTCACATTCATTTAATCAAGACAACGATCTTCCTCAACCACTTATGAGCACTATGTAAGCCATGTTTGTGGTCATATGTAGAAAAGTATAAGAAAAAATATCAAAATTTAGAATGATCCCAAATAAACTAGACTGCTCGCCCTTTCTCACTCAGTGATACTCTCCCGGGTATATCTACCATGAGCCAAGCAGGTCATATGGATTGTATTTTAATCACGAGAACCACAGGTAAGCAAAACATACAGCTCACGTTTTCTTTTATGTACCCGTATCCACCTTTCCATTGGGATGCTCAGATTAGAAGTGCTCATCAGTGCAGCTACATATTTAGGTAAGCACCTGAGATGACCGTCTAAATCCAGAAGACATCACACCACCTCAGCAGGTGCCCGTCCCTGGGTGTCAGGCTTTGAGGGCTTCCCGCCAACTCAACGTGACAGCTGAAGCAGAACAGTGAACACTTCCCAGAGTAACGTGTACTCCTGAAGCCATTAACATCTTTTCCACCTCAGCGATAAGGTCTGAAGCTGCAAGCTGACTTAAATATTATAAATAGTATTAGAGCATTGACCACAGAAGGTCAATATGAAATACTCCCTCAGGTGGGTGCCGTGCATTACACTCCACATGACGCTACAGCAAGGCATTTACGCAACAAGCAATTAAAATTCAAGCTGGAAAACATTAATTCAAGGCTTTGTCAGGCATCCTACATATTTCACCGTACATGGCAGAGGCTCCAGGCTTGTTCTGCTGAAACCTGAAGCGCTTCCCCAAGCTCCGGAAAGCTCGGTTCACGCTTTGAGGGCGCCAAGGGGCAAAAGCACATGTCCCTGACAGAAAAATAAGCATTTTTGGATACAATATGCTGTCCTACAGCTTAACCAAGGAAATTAATGCTTCTGGGCTGCCTTATCCCACCTCAAACGTTTACCAGCTACACCAGGGCCTGCACAGACCCACCTGCCCGCCCACACCTCAGCCGCCACCCGCTCGCGGGGGAAGGCGTCCCTCGCCTGGCAGGGCCCGGCCCTCGCCCAACGGGCGGATTTTGTTCGCTTTGGGGGGCTGGTGTCGGTTGTTGGGTTTTTTCGCTCCACCACAGCCGCCCTTCTGAATCCGGAGCCGCGGCCGTTCGCCTTAAAAGGGCAAAATATCTGTGGAGAAACGGCGGCAGGAATGGGGGGGGAGTGGGCGGGCAGGACGGACAGCCGGCAGCCGCCGCCACGCCACACGGCGGCCGGGCCCGCCGGAGGGTCCCGGGGCGGCGGCGGGGCCGGCCCATGGCGGCCGCCCTCCCTGGGCGGGCGGCCCCGGCGCGGCGGTTGCCAGGAGACGGTGGGGCCCCGCCATGACAGCGGGAAGGGCCGAGGCGGCGCAGGCAGGACCCCCGACCCGTAACCTACCGGGGGAAAGGACCGAGTCCCAGCAGCGGCAGGCAGCCAGGCAGTGCAACCCCTGCCCCAGCATCCCCCGCTGGGGCAATGGGGAGCACCTGGGCATCGTCCCGCGCAGCTGCCCTGCCCCGCCCCGCCTGCAGCACCTGCGCCGCCCGCCCCGCCATCGCCTCGGCCCGGGAGCGAGCCCGCACCCAGGTGGAGCTGGTGATGTCCCGCCTGGGGCTCTGGAGGGGCCTCGCTGGAGCAATACAGCGTTGAGAGGCCGAGGGCCCCATCCGCCATATGCCTTAACGAGCGGCTGGGGGGGCCTGCATCCCAAAGCCCACCCAAAACAAGAACAACCTCAACTATCAGAATGCCTCAAATGATCCTCCACGACCCCAGCGCCCCGTTTAATTCATCAAGGAAGATGCCGACCGCAAGGGAGAGGCGGATTTGGCCACTGACCGGCAGCGGCGACGGGGAGGTCGACCCCGGCTGCTGCCAGCGGATGGCACGGCACGGCAGCAGCGGGCAGGGGGAGGCGAGCCCCGGGCAGCCCTCTCCGCTGTGCTTGCACATGAAGCCAGGCGCTTCAGCAGCAAATAATCTCGGTTTTTCCTCTTCCCCACCCCACCCCCTCTTAAGGAGTGCTGAACCAAATGCATTGCGATTTATTGGCTAGGAAAAGATACTGAGCGGGGGGAGGTGATCCCGTTCTCGGGAGGTCTTCATTTTCTCCATTAATTCGCTATGATTTACCTCGTCTCCGGCAAGTGTGAAACCAGGGCAGCGCATCTCCCAGGCGTGCAGGGAGATGGGAGCCAAGGTTCCCCACAACTTTCCCGCCGCCCCCCGCACACGCTGCACCGCACCAGGATGCTGCAACGAGTCCCTGCCACAGCCTTCCTCCCTCGCAAGACACCAGCACCCAGCGGGCGAAGGAGGCCAGGCAGGGCGGCGAGGAGGCTGCTGGAGACCCGGGCACCGCACCCCGCCGGGCACCTAAGTTCCCCGCCCGCCCCGCTGCGAGTCGCTCCCTGCAGGACGCCGCTCCTCCCCGGAGGGGAGAGACCCCCGGGTTCCTCCCGTCCCCTCCCGCTGCAGTAAAGCCCCCAGGACCGCGGTGCGCTCCGGCTCAACCCGCCGGTGGCAGAAACTCCCCCGGTGACCGCCCGCCCCTGCCTAGGCTCGCCCCCGTGCCCCCCCGGCGGGCTGGGGGCGCGGCCGGGCCGGGGGAGCGGCTCTCCCCATACCGGGGGGCTCACTCCTAGCGCACGTTCCCCCCCGAGCCCGCAGCTCGCAACTTTCCCACCCCGCGGACCGCGAGGCCACCCGGGAGGCTACGGGGGCGGGCGGCACCCGAGGCAGCCGCGCTTCGGGGCTCCGCTCCGCGCCTCCCCCGGCTCCCCCCGGCGGGCGGCAGCAGCGAGGACGGGGGATGCAGGGGGAGCGGCGTCCGCCGGCTGCCCCACAGCAGCGAAGGGAGAAGGGGGCGAGGCGAGGGGAGAGGCGAGGCACTGAACGTTCCGCTCCCCGCGGGCGGTGGATACCCGGGGTGAACCCCCTGCTTACTGTGGGCTCTTGGGGTAGAAGGGGAGGGTGACGTGGCTGAGATCCTGGATGTCAAAGGCGGTGGGCTCGGCCGAGATCGCCTGCCGCTTGGTCCTCTGCTCCCCCTGCAAGGTGCCGGCACTCTGCTGCTGCGCCTGCTGGGTGGCGGGCCGGATCACGGAGCGGTACTTGTCCAGCTCGTTCTGCAGCTTCTGGATCAGTTCGTCCTTCTGGTCCAACTCCAGCTCCAGCTCGTCGATGAGCGCATCCCGCTGCCGCAGCTCCTCGATCTTCTCCTGCAGCGCGTACTGTAAATCCCGCAAAGTGCCCATGGTCCTGGCGCCTCGCTCGCCCCTCGCCTCTCCCGGCAACTTTCCCACCCGGGCCGCCCGCCGCCTCCCCGCACTTGGGCCAACTTCGCCTCCGCCGCCCCCTCCGGCCCGGCCCGGCGCGGCCCCGCTGCCCGCCGGGGCCCCGCCGCAGCCGGACCCCCGCCGCCGGCACCGCGCTCCGGAGCCGGGTTGTTAGGGGCGATTTCAATCCGCCTGCGTCAGGCGAGGCTGGAGAGGGAGCGGGAGACACACACACGCGGAGGGGGAGGGAAGGAGGGAAGGCGGCAGGGAGGGAGGCAGGGGCGCTTGCGAGGATGCACATGCACTCCCCGCTACCTCCTTCCCGGCCCCGCCGGCTCCCCGCGCCGCCCACGCCCCCCGCCGCCGGCCCGCGGGGTCGCCCGGCGGGGGATGCAGGGAGGGGGCGGCCGGCGGCTCCCTCCGGGGCGGCGGGAGCGAGGAGGGAGGAGGAGGCCATCAAACAGGTCCGAACCCTGGGAGATGGCTGCACAAACCTGCCCTCCCCGTCCCGCTTTCAGGGTGCCCCCGGGTCCTCTCCCTTCCCATCCTCCGCTCCCATCAAGGGTGCTACTTTCCTCCTATGCAACTTTCCCCGTTTATCTCCCGTTTAGTTTTTTTCTTGTAAAAAAAGCGCCGATTTTTGTTGTCTTCTCTGACTGAAGGTAAAGCCAGTGCCTGGCATGGCCCCTCCTCAGTCTCAGCAACGTTTGGGCTCCAAAAACCCAGATTTTAACATGAGTGTCAGTCAAGTAGCTCTGCACTGGAAAAGCCTGGAGGTAGGGCATATGGGTCTCAGAGCACTAAAAAAACCCCTCAATTAAAAATGGGAAATAGACTTTCCGTGTAGCCCCAATACCCACGAGAATGCATAAGCTAGTTTCTGCAATACCAAACACAATAGGATTTTCCCAGGGTGTGAGCACAACAGCTCATGCACTAGGATTTTCTGCATGCCAACAAACAGCTACACACACCGGTACCTATGTGATACAGTCTACAGGTCTGCAGCTCAAAAAACCCAAAAATAAACTAAATGAGCCGTATCGGCTGAGCCCTCAATGCCAAATGGCTGTTTTCCTTTGTCTTCCCTGTGCTTGCCAAGCGTAGAAAGGACAGCAATGTATGCCATGACACCCAGCTCCTGGGCTTGGCCCTCCAGGGCAGAAAGAGGGATTTGTAGGCAAGAAAATAGCTGGTTTGGGGCTTTCCCAATAAGACTGCACAGTCTGGAGGAGTCAGGGGTAAAAAAAAACCCACAACTAGTTAGGCACAGGTGCCCTGCACAAGCTTCCACAGCGCTGGGGCACAGGCACAGTTTCATGCCCATGTTTTCAGGGCAGCAGAAGCAGCTGCTTCAGTTCCCTCTTTGGGAGTTTGATTTTGGGAGGAGAGAGGTAGGATGCAGCCATGGATACATTTTTTGGAGGTGGGTGGTACCTCTGCATTTGTAGCTGCTGTTAGCAGTGTGTCCAGACCTCCCATTCCGGCATTAGCTGGAAATGAAGCATCCAGACAGAGACTGTTTATGAGATTGAGCTTTTTCGGTTGTTTTTTGTTTGTGGGTTTGTTTTTTTTTTTAATTGTTACATACTAGTGCTTGGCTGAATCCAAAGTTCCAGCTTTCAACCTGCAGATGGTCTTTCTAAAATAAATTATATATATAAAAAAAAGAATGGATGAGAAATTACAACTGCTCCCTGCTCATCACTTGTTTGAAAGGGCCTGGCCTTTGTGCATAAACATGAGGCTTTGCAGGTTCTTCAATGTATTTTTGAGATGCATGTTAAAAAAAAACTGGGTTATGCAAAACGCTTCAGTTTTCCTTCCCCTTGATACATATGTGCCAGGCACAAAAGCAAAGTACCCTGGTTGTTTTCATGGGTTACCAACATGCTTTAAGTTCAGACAGCATTTTTTACTACATATTCCCTCCATTTCAATCTTGTATAACTCACTAGGAACAAAAGTACCAAATATCTTCTGAACATTTCCATTTTAAAGAAGACTGGCATTAAATAGATGCATTCCTGCTGCCTACAAACTAGAAATCAATAATAAATAAAATATTTTAATAGCATTTAGCTGACATACTTAAAGTTTTATTGCTTTTGTCCCTAGAGAAGTGATACCAACATCTGGGCAAGGAAGATGGTGATACAATTAACTGAAGCCCGCCAGGCTTCTAAAGAGTAACAGCCCTGAGAGGAAATTTGTGCATAATTTCTCAATGGCAAGTGGTGAAGTCACATTACCTGGTTTCTAGTAGAGGTACACAGCTTGAAACTGAGACAACAGTACCTAGACCTGAAAGGATCCAGAAGAAACCATGAGAAATTCTGGGAAATAAAACTGGCAAGGAATTTAGCTGAGTATATCTAAAGAAAATAACTTATTTACAGGTGGGAAGCAGATTTTCATAGGACCTATGAGGTCTAAAGAGAGATTTTCATGGCTCAGTTTTTGATTTGGGACTATAACCAGCAGCTGTCAAGTCCAAGCATGATTTAAGCATGAGGCCAAAGCAGCCTAAAGGGCTTCACAACCTGACAGCCAAGTTCTGCCGCGGGAAGGCAGCGGGTAGTTGCCTATTTTTGGCTGCTCACTGCTCTCCCAAAGAAATCATTGGGAGAGTGCAATCTCCTCTCTGTGGTTCATACTTCAGGCTTTCCTGTTACTGACTGGTGTGTAATCTCAGGGATCACAGGGTACTGCCCCACTCCAATAAAAATAAAACCTCTGATCCCATTCCCTTCAACTTAAAGTTCCCAATAAAAAAATCTCAAGACTCGAGAGCAGCTGCTTTGTCTTCCTGATCCAGTGAATGGAAAGAAACAGCTTTAGGGAGAAGAATGGCAGGAATGCACCAACTGGCTTGGTTTCAGGAGGACAGGCAAAGCTGCTTGCATTTTGTTAAGGGAGCCTTTGGCTATGGTTGCCCCAAAGCCTTTTTCTGATCTGGCCACTGGGATTCTGTGTCTGGATGTCAAGTAAGCAGGAAGCAAAAAAAGAGCATCTGCAGACAGCGTCCTCTCTGCCCCAAAACACCGTGTGCCAGGGCTTGCCGATGGGAATCACATGAAACAGGGATGTTTGCTCGAACAGGCTCTGAGGTACTCACAATATTTCCTTTCTGCACAGCTCTGAGGTTTTAATAGCTTTGCTTCTAAACCTTTCAAGGATCATCTGTCACCAAATGCACCCACTCAGCTGCCATCTTCCAAGTTAAAAACATATTTGAAAGTTCTCTATTCTGCAGACATCTCCCTGGGCTCGCCAGTCAAAGCTCAGGTAGCAAGTGGGATCACTGACAGGTAAATGTCACCCTGCTACAGCCAGCCAGGATAGCAGGGATGGAGAAGCTGGAGATGCATCACTGAGTACATACATAAACATTTTCTTCCTCCTGGAAGGATTTTTTTGTTCCCTCTGCCTAATCCACTCAAATCCACTTGTTACTCTTTTCCCAAAATACCTACGGGAGATCAGCCTGTGGTAGAAAGTTGAACCGCTTGGATTTTGCCATGTATTTCTCTGCTGACTGTGGCTTTGTGTAGATTTGGGAAGGTGCGTGACCTATGGGACTCTACCTGCTGCTGGGACACAGCCACTTGCAAAGCAGAATGTGTTCCCTACATATATACTCACAGCAACACCTTTATGATATGATGAAGGAAAGACTAAAAATACAGGGATCTAGAAGGAAAACAGCACGTACATGAGCTGAACTCTTGCAAAAGCATGCTATAACCAACTCAAGTTGCAGTTCACCCCTGAGAGTCACCTCATCTCATCTGTGGGATGCTACCTGCTATTCCACCATGCACATGAAATTCATGCCAGTACCTGAGGCAGAGGAAGGAGTGCCACCTACTGAAACATGAGCCCATTTAACTCCTCCCTAGGGCACATTTAGCCGTTTTTTGCCTTTTGCCCCAAACAGAGTGCCTCTGGTAGCTCCTTCTGGGGCCATGATGCCCTACAGATTTGCATGGGGCAGCTGGAAAATAATTCAGCCCCCAAGGACAGGGATGAGGCTGGAACTACTGTGCCAAAGCAGCCTCACCAAGAACAAGGAGCAGGAACTGGTATTTGTGGAGTGCTTCAGCCCCATTTCTCTCTGAAAATAAGCCCTATTTTCTTGTTACATTGGGCATTCCTCCTTATTTTTGTCCTTTTCAGAGCCTCTAAAAATGAGACCTGAAACCCATTTGTTCCTCCCCACCAAAGGGATGGAGATACCCAGCGCTGGGCATTCTTGCAGTGAGTGCTGTCTTTTAAACCCCATTGATTCCTGAGTGCTGGAAGTCATCAACATCTCAACTGGATTATCTCGATTTTCCTTTAGTAGGTAGATTCTTTCCATTAGCAGCAAGAAACATTGAGAAGTAGCCAAGCATGCAACCCCTCCAGCCTGCCCTACAAAATCCTCCCAGGACAAGGATCACTTGGAGTAATAGTGCACAAGAAGAGAAAAAAAAAATACCCCAAGATGAATTAACAGTACAAACAAATGCTCACTGCAGAAGAGAAAAATAAATGTGTGCTGTACTGCAATTGGTAATATGCTTAGCTTTTTAATATCACATTAGGGGCATCATAACACAAAAATTGATGTTTGTGTCATGAGGGCAAAACGATGAGACATTATGGGTGTATTATCCATGTAACATGGTGGTTTCAAGCCCTTCTCCCCTCATGTGCGCAGACACATGTGCCAGACTCAGATTTAAGATTCAGGTTTACTGTTCTCCTTCATGGGCCTTTTTCCCAGAAAAAAATAGATGGCATGAAGGACCTATCGCACTGACAAGGTAAGAGATAACCCTCCCCTCATTTTTTTTCCAGGCTGGAGGAATGCCTGTACCTGTGGTTCCTGCCGGGTGGGCTGCGCAGCTGAAACAGTAGAAGAATATCAGCCATCTTTATGGGAGGAACATAAGTTTTATATAAAAATTGCACAATAGATTATTCTTAATATCCAAACGCTGAATACACATTCAACAAGCCCTTCAAAGCTTTTTCCTTGCATTAGAGCAACCAAAACAGTTCCTCTGACTTCTTTGCCCCACTAACAAGACTCTGTTCACACTAGCCCTGCCTATGTGTCTGTAGAAACCACAGATCCTCTGCCCTTCAGAAAGCATCTGACACTTCAGCTGACAGATGTCTTCCTAAGCCAGGACTTTTCCCCCGTGATCGCATGGAAAGTTGGATTTTCAACAGCTCACCCCATCAGATGGTTGCATGCAGTGGCAGTGGGTCTCTGCATCCCTTTGCTTCAGGGCTGGTTCAGCTGCTCAGGAGCCCCTACAGGGTAGGAAGGGATGCTACAGGCTTCCTGGTAGCACCTTCTCATATCCTCAGCCCAAATTAAATCTTTGGGGCTGGGATTTCTCCAGGAAAGAGGAAAAACATTTTCTGTGCACCCCTAGATAGGAGCTGCAAATACCAGCAGATCTCCAGGCAGATCAGGCGTGGGAACCGCCACCCCTGATCCCTATCCCGCCTGTCCATGCACACCTCAAGTGACTGGTTGATTTTTTCCCACCTGCCAGAAAGGGCTGGACTGCCCAGCAAGGTCAGACATAAAGAGAGCTTAGACACATTTTCCCATGGGCTGGATCAAGGCAGAAGCAGCTTCAGAATTATTCAGCTACCTTAAGAATTTTCTTTAGGCTCATGTTAAGCAGCAACTTATTCTGAAAACTGCCAGCATAAATACGTAGTGCTGTTTTGCAGCTACTACAATGAGACATTGACTATGCCTCTTCTTTTCTCAGCAGTCCCAGGGCACTGACTATGTAGAGCAAAAGCAGCATTTAGACAACGAGAGCCCTGGAAATGCAGTTTTCTTTTGCTTTCAGCCTTAAGCTACTGGCAAATGAACCCAGGGACCAATTAAACTAAATGTAAGGAAGCAGATCTAGTCTTGCAGCCCTGAAATACAGGATATAATGGAGGTGAAGTTTGTAGAAAACATCAATTCAGTTGACGTAGTTGGAAAAACAGATTCATTCGTGCTCTCACGCACATATCTGTGAGACTGGGGAAAGCTGAAATGTTTGAAGGAAGGTGGAAGCCACATGTTGGATCTGATTTTCACAGAGAGATGGCTGGGATAGCCAGGCCAGCTTCCTTGCACTTCTCATCAACCAGAGTTTAACCACTCAGAACAGCCCATGCTCAGTAACCCTTTTATCTTCATTATTCAACATACATTCCTCCTCCTGCTGTATGATATCTCAGTGTCATGGTGAAGGGGTGGGAGAGCTTGGCAGCTCATCTGTCATCCAGCCCACGCACCAAACAGTGTGGGGTTACTGCCCGAGGACGAAAACACACAACAGGGACAACATCCTAATGCTGACAGAGCTCTGCAATGTCATTCACCATTGAACGATCAACATGCACAGGCTACTAGAAGTTTCCCGAACCTCACTTTTCAGAGGCAAGACCCTTACAAAGCCACTGACACTAACCTTTTCCGTGTGAGATCATCTCTTCATTTGTCTTTATGTTGGACTTGCAACAACAGCTTCTAGGGGCACATTTTGGAATAGCAATTCTTGCATCAGTATTCAGCATTATGCTGGTAAAAACTTGCACTGATCAGAAGTGATGTTTGTTTTGTGAGCTAGCCTGCAGTTCTTCATGGCATACTTTTAAAACACTACACAAACACAGGTAAATTCATAAGCCGTTACCACACAGTTACTTTTTCTTTCTCCAACCTCTGTTGCCTTCTGCAGCTTGCTGGTATTTTTAGTCATGGTTCTGTGGTTGCAAGAGGTAGAAGGCAAAATACTCAAGGAAGGTATGAACAGCAAGAGACTTGTTTTCCCCTCAAGTTATTTTAATTGATAGCAGCTCATCTCTGCAGCTTCATTTTGAAGCTGCTTGATGCCATTTCTTAACTTCCTGGGTTTAACGGTGGCAAAACACTTGCCAGCTCCAAGTGTTTGCAATTCCACGTGCTCCCTTGCATCGCCCTTTTGGACCCCATAGTGTTTCTTATCTCTCCTTGCCAGTAATGCACCACTCACCTACCATAATTGCCTTGGTCTATTGGGCTGATTTATCCAACCTTCAAAACAATTCATTTATATTTGAAATCGGATTAGAAATAAACACGTATTCTGTTACCCCGATATGAAAATAACCAGTGCGTTACCATTATTTTATGATGAATGCATTGAGAACAAGTGCACTGTCTCTTTATGTAATCAAATTAATTCCCCTGCTTATTAAAAATTATTATTTGAATGTTTCAGGTATTTATAACAATAAGCACGAACCATGGATTTTAAATCTCTGTTTTACATGCCTGGACAACAGACTGGTGTTTTTTAAAGATAAATTTTAAGTTGCACACACTGAAAGTTGCCCCCCTTTTTAGAAAAATATTTGTGCTAGAATTTATTCAGAAGTCTTTGTCTGACATCTACATGTCCTAAGCAACTACAGATATTTTACTGAATACCAAACTTTCATTTAAGTATCTAGAAGTGTTAATGTCCACAATTCTAGCAACACTAAGCACTTCCTTGCAGAAAGCATTTCCAGAAAAGGTTTGTACTCAAGACTTGATCCCTGTGATCATTTAAGGGTCAGAATAAACGGCTGCATCCCACAGAGGACCCGGCTCATTAAGGTACCAAGAAATCTCCATGAATCATCGAGGCACAGCCTGCAAACAGGGACTCACATTGGGTTTCACAAAGGTTTTACCACACTCCACTAAGTTCTACAGCTATTTCTTATTTATGCTTGAGGAGACATCATCATTGGGCTCTCTCTGTGTGTAAAAATGTTTATGCTCACAGTTCTCTTTGTCAGTGGTTGCTTGAACTGATTGTTCTACTCACAAGAGTATCAGAGGCCGGTGTTCATCTGATTTCCTAAGCATTGCCAACAGCTTTTGACTGCCCTGCTGCGTTGGGTGAATCAGGAGATGAGCAGCACTTTCATTCTCACCTTTGCGTGATTTCTGCCTCAAGTCAGCTACACCCCTGGGGTGCACGGCTCCCTTCTGGCTCACTGCATGGCCACTACCCCATCCTGGAGGAAGACGTGCAACCACCTCTTCTCACCAGCCACAGGCAAGTCAGGCTGTGTGAGCCTGGGGCTGCAGTGCCTTTTCTGCTCCAGCTCCATCTCAGATGGTTTTGCTCTGACTCTGACTCCTATCCATTGCATAGTATTAAAACATGCATTGAAACATACTGGGAAAGTTCACCTGTACAACTCTTCTCCACCATAAAACAGGCACATCTTCCCCACCACCTCCTAATCTTCGATCTGGGTGGAGAACAGCACACTTCACTGCTGGGGAATTATGAAACAAACTCATTGGAGCTTCCTCAAACCTGGAAGGAAAAATTCTTTGGAAGTGATGATGCTGCAAAGGCAACATGCACTTTGGGTCTACTTCTCTGTGCTCTAGAAAGAAAGATTTCTAGGTTGGTATCAACCTGCTACAGGCTACTTCTCTGCAAGAACCCTTTCTGTGGAAGCTTTATTGTCTATATTTTACTTGAACAGCTTGGGCCAACCAACAGGGCAATTTCTTCATAGCCTTATTTATGCTATCTGTATACACAAAGCTCAGTGTACAAACTCACCTTCAAAGCATCTGACATGCTGTGAAAGGGTCTTGTGTTGTTAGAATAGGAAGGATCGATACTGGTATGCAGCATGAAAATCTGCATTGTGGCAGACAAAAAAGCAACACATTTTATATTTCTGCTCCCTAGAAAAAGACTGCAGATTCACAACCTGCTTAAAAAATCCCCCTGCTCCTTTACAGATACACAAACATCAATTTGTGGTGGATTTTTTTTTTAAACCTGCTCTTTTTTTGCTTAAAAGCCATGACTATCAGCAAAACAATGGTTTTCAGCTCATGATTTGGGCATGACGTTGCATAGCATGTGTGCCACCTCCCTGCATGGTGGGTGTTTGGCCCCGCTCCGTTCCCTTACATGGCCTGCAGCTCTGGCAGCCGTAGCATTCTCCACATTCTTCCTTTTCCCCCGTTTTTTAATTCCATTTCTTTCGGGAGGAGAAAACAGGAAACCCAAGGAGTAATGCCGCCCTCTACTGCCCTGCTCTCCTAGCTTAAGGTGCACTTGTTGAATCGTCACCACCACAAAAAAAACCCCAAGAAAACATTAAAAAAAAAAAAAAAAAAAAAAAAAAAAAAAAAAAAAAAAAAAAACCACAACAAAAAACACTCAATCAAAATGCAATATGAAAACAAAAAAAAACCGCGTTCATTTAAAATCAAAGAGCCCATGGGTGCCCAGCGTACTGCTCAAGCACAGCTTTAAGTTCCCACTGATCTATTAATATATTCCATTTCTCAGCAAGAGGGTAGGAGGTAGGATTCATATCACAAGTTTTTCTCGAGTTAGCTACTACAACTCTAAAGAAGTGAGTACGTGGCATATTAAGGACCATATTTATATAAAAGTGGGCATTTATAAAACCACAAGACTGTCTCCCTGGATGTCCCATACAGTAGTCAAATCTCACAGCATTCTCTCTTCTTAATAACCAGTTTACTTGACAAGCAAAATATTTCAGAGGTGTAATAATTCTACCTGCAAATCCCAGCAGACCAGACATCACATTTTAGGTGGTTTTGGTTTTTTTTACCACACCTCTATGTGTTTCCCCTGAAGAGATGCAACAGATAGAATGATTTGCTGGAAGTTTGAATCAATGATTCAATTCAGTAATAGACATTAAATCATTGATTAGCACCAATTCCTGGCTCTTGGCTCAACACATGGAAAATGCTGCCACTACAATAACATGCAACAACTCAGCATGCACATAAAAGTCAGGACACATAAACCTAAAAATCCTGTCTTTTAGTATTATGAACAATTGAATGGCCAATATGGAAAAGGAAGACATTTCATTTTCACTGTATACCACAATTCTGTATTTAGTCTCATTTCTTGAGATTTTAAATCATTCCATTTTCAGGAGTCTGGATCTTTTCATTTTCCATTTATACTCCTCCATAAATTCTCAGAAAAGTCAATTAAATTAAAATAAAATAATTTATGCTAATACCACCATACATACACACATATATCACTGTAATTGCAATTAAACCATCACCTAAAAAAAAAAAGGCTTCCCAAACTCTTCAGATGTACAGATAAAGTTCAAGTTTGCAAGCAGACTCTTATTTAAAAAACATTAATGTGATTTTCAGATGGAATTGGTATTGATTGGACAGCAGAACAGCAAATGCTGAGCACAGAGGTCTACATTGTGGGGAAAGAATCAATACAGGAGCCCCACCAGAATGGAAGATTTAAATAGATGGTTTTTTCCCCTCAAGCTTCTATATATTTTTGTAGGAGTTACTCAGTAGACGGGGTAAATAATGTTTTTAAAAGGCAAATCAAACCCAAACAGATTAGGAGATTCAGGGAAATAAATTTATTCTCAGGCTGAAACGCTGCAGTACCCAATTCTTTGGTGGCAAAGCAAGGTCAGCCCAGAGTCTGGCTGAGAATAAGTTAAAACATGTCCCAGCTTACACTGTGGAGAGAGGTAAAACCTTTTATTAGCCCAGGTAATGATGCTGGAAGAAAGAGGTAATTTTTTGAAGCTAAGCCACAGTGATATCTATATGAAATGAGCAACACAATATCAACCAGGAGATGAAACTGGAGATGCGAACCCTGAATCTGATATCCAGCCTAGCAAATTCCTCAGTCTGTGCTCTTTTGAATGCATAAGTAACAACTGATAATCATATGCCATAATCATTTCTTGTTCACAGGCTGCTAAAAAGCCTGAGCTGGATTTGAAATCTCAGGGAGTATTAAAGCATCTCCATCAACCTGCGTGGACAAGAACTGCATCAAACATCTCCGATTTGCAACACAACCCTGTTCTTGAATAATGTTCTTACACATTCATCAATGGAAACGAGTAATTTCTCACCTGTGGCTTCTTCTCTTGCTTTTTTATAAAGAGGCACTATATGCAATTACTCCAAATATGCAACTAACATCTGCATATAGATGCAAACTATTAAAAAGTTTCACCAAAACCGTTACAGCTGAAGCAGGTTTTGAGATTTTCAGTGGAGAATTCACTTCACCTGAGTAATTTCTTGATGAGAGGGAAAGCTCAGAGCAGAGGCAAATGCCAAGCCTTTCCATTTCATCTTGGAAAATCCCAAGTATTTCTTAAGTTTCTCTCTCATTAACCCATTTTAACAGGGTTCTTCCAATTCTATAACATAGTGCATCTGTTTAAGTTCAATACTAAGAATTACCTTTAATGCAAAAAGCAATGCTTATTAACAAAACAAGGACAAAAGGAAAACAGGAATCCTCCGAGAGATTTTCCTTTAGACCACAACAGACTTATTGAAACGTCCTTCGAGGAATCAGGATGGCAGATGCTTCCTCATTCAAATAAGGAGTCTTATACACATTTTCAGCATAATGTCTTTAGGGAAAATAAAAACCACAAAAAAAGATAACCAAATCTGAATATAAACACTTACATAAATAAGTAGGAAAAAATCAGAGAATGTGTATTTCCATGTGAAGGCCTATAGTGCAAATCAATTATCTGTCTACAATGCAACCAGTTCCAACTTTTTGGCAAAAAGTCCTGTTTTCTTGAGTCTAGGTGTTATTCATCCACACAAGAGAGTAATTCAGATAGAGCATTTGGACAATGACCATTTGCAGTCCTAAAATCTCAGAGTTAGTGCTGATTAGTTGAACTCAAAGCTTTGAATTAATGAGGTATTTTTCCTTTGTAACTACTAAATGCTTTTTTCTTTTTATTAGAAAAAACTTTTACCATACGTTCAGGTTTTACTGCCTTCTGAATGTTAAGTTATGTGTTTATAAAACTACACCTTTAATTTGTACATCATTATTAGGACTTCTTCCATTACGCTAATGGGTTTTAAATATATATAGACTTTAATTGATATTTCCCCCCATCCCTCTACCTCTTCAACAACACATAGGGAAGAAACAGCAGAAATGTGCAGAGACTGGAGCATTTCGTCTGGAGAATAACTTGTTGCATTGTGCTACTAACAGTTTTGAACATCTTCAAGTTCTTGCAAAGAGCAGTGATTAAAGGTTTAAAAACTGTACCTGTTTCCCCCCTGAAGGAAAGAAGGGCCATTTGATCATAAAGCCAATTTAATTTGAATACATTTGTCTGTTGGTCACTCAAACCACATCATTTAACCCATATTTTTTAATTGTGGCTTTAGTTTATTTCTATTTATGTTTAGCTCATTTCTGTTCCTAAAACACATAGAGTAGCCTAAAACGAGAACTAATTGCAGCCTCTGCTAGCTGCATGGGTTAATTAACATAATTACTCATTCGTATCCTGGTCAGCTTGCTGAATTCATGTACTGTATTTCCAGCCTGAATAATTTACCAGGTATTAATTATGTATACCCTATAGCTCTTCCAGAGGAGTTGTTCAGAGTCAATGCCAGTTATTAGACTTGGCAGACAAAGCCAAGTTCTGCCCCATGAGGGCCAGCTCCACTGTCATGTCTGCTTTATCCTGGGGATTACAGGAGGGAACTAGGAAGGGTTGCATTTAGCCACCAAAAAGCATCATGCATTAAATCTCCCTATGTCCAGCACTTGATTTATAGATGATGCCAGAGAGTTCAAAGGAAACTGAAAAAACACATCTCCCTGCTAAGCACCTTTTTCTTTTGGCTAGTCAATATAATACATTTAAAAGGACAAGACTGTAAGTCAGCAGACATTCTTCCCCCATAATCTTTGCAATAATTCTCTCTTCCAGTAATCACAGCACTGGTTTCTAGCTAGGGAAAGACCATACAGCCACAGAATGGTCATCAGAACACCCAAAAAAAGGGGGGTACATTGAACATCACCCACCCACAGCTTTATCTGCACCCATCCCACTGACTGCCCTCTGCAAGCTGCAAAAAAAGCACTATGATCCCCACTGCAGAAAAGGACACAGAGCAGCTGGAGATGGTGTTGAAGAAGGCAAGCAAATACCAGAGAGCTGAAAAAAAAATCTTCATCAAGCACAGAAAGGGCTTGGCATTTTTTAGCTTATGGAAAATAAAAAGATTAAGAGAAAACTTAATTATGTTATATGGACACTATAATGTAGATGAAATGTTCAGTATTAAATTCCATTTTTGGAGTAGCAGGAAAAGGCTTTATAAGAACTGGAAGACAGGCAAATTCAAATGAAAAATGAGGCACCTATTTTGTACATGAAGGGCAAACAACCACGAGAACAAACTCCCTAGCAAAGCTGCAGATCACATACATCTCCACCTGCAACTCAAGGTTAGCAGTGCCACCTCAGCCGCCACCTCCCCTACTCCACCAGTTAGGTCTGAGGTGCCTATCACTACCCCAGCTGAGCAGATTTATGTTGTAAAATCCCAAAACGAGCCAGCTTTTTCCTGCCCAAACATATCTATTCACAAATCTTCCCTTCCACTCTTTGTAATGGCTGCTCGCTGCCATTACTGGTGTGGAGGACACTGCAGCCATCCAGCATCCCCTCCATTTACAGCTGCTGCAAAGACCCATGCCGACAGAAAAAATATTTTGCACTGCCAAGCCATGTGTGCCAGCATACAGGAGACGCCTCTGCCCACCTAACAGTTGTTTTTGGGGGTTTGACAACTTTCGCCCAGGAATCCTTCCCCAGGGGTTAATAGATAAAAATACCAGTGTGCAAACAGTGCAGCCTTTCAACCTCCCCTGGTCCCGCCGGGCCAGTGCAACCTCTGGTTGCATTGCGGAGCTCCTTGGAGGGTGGTGTGGTTACCCAAATGTATCTGAGGGCACCACTGGCTATGTACTTTACCTTATTCAAACCATCTGTTTAAAGATTTCTGGTCTATGAGTCCTTTTATGAGTGCAGAGGGTGGGGAGGCAGACCTGAAAGCATTTTTTCATTCCCAGGAATGCTTGGGGTCTGTGCAGCCCTCCAGCTTTTCCCTCTGCAATAACCTTCCTCCGTTCCCCAGCACCTGAAGCATCATATTTTTTCATCATTTTTAACCACTTCCCGGCATTAAGCTAAGGGTTGTCCTCTGCATTTCACCTCCTTCACCAGGGTCTCGAGGGATGTGTAACCTGAAGTCAAAGCTACAGGACATGGGTCTGTCATTGCCTTAATCATCAAACATTTCCCTTCATGTAGAAGATAACGCTTAAATAATCCACGCGTCAAATCTCCAGCAATAAAGGACTGCCTGATAACCTCAGCTGGTGTTTCAAAATCCTCCCATCCTCCAGTACCGCTGCATGGTGAGTACTCAAGAGCCTGGTGCAGCCTCTCCCCAGTGGTCATCCCTTCTGCATACGCATGGAGAGTGGGGTCAGTCACAGTACTTGCATCCCACCGCCCCTCTCCACCACAGTACAGGTGTCACTCCCTCTCCACTGGATTAAATAAGCACAGCAGCAGCAGACATGCTGGAAAACCAGGAGTTTCAGGACCACCATCAACCTTGTGATGTGGTTTATGACTAAAGGGAGATAACACATTATGGTTTTAATATTCTGTGTTACCCTAGGTTGATCCTGTTCAGCAGTGTTACATCCCTTATTGAAGGTGTTAAGCCAGTGCTAAGAATACAATCCAGTCTGGCAGCCCAATGTACGCAATGCCTTCATCCTCCACAGCGACCAAAGACCGTGGATAATGCTGCTATACTTCATGCCTCGTGCTTATGAGTATTGCTATATATCATATGCTTGTACCTGCTCTTTTCTCCCATGTCTCCTTTCCCTCCTGTAAGATTTTGTGACCAGGAAGGAGATGGCATAGTATCCATCTATTCAATCCAGCCTTAAACCTGATTTAAATTAGTGCTCTGTCCAGACCAAATCCATCCCTGGTTCTCCCACACAGTGTAACAAGCCCTTTTTTCCTTGCACTACCAACTACTCTGCCAAGTTCATCTGAGTTAAAAAGCAGTAAAAAATTAGGGAGATTGGCTGTGCAAAAACCCAGGACAAATAGCCCAGGTTCACCGGTCCTTTTTACTGGACTTTACCAGTCCTGGAAAATCTGGAGGACTACAAGGATGTCACAAGTTTATGCAGGGCACAGACTAGAGAGGCGAAAGCCCAGCTAGAACTCAGGCCGGCCACTGCCATAACAGATAACAAAAAAAAAATTTTTACAAACACATTAGAAACAAAAGAAGGGCCAAGGGGAATCTGCACCTTTTATTGTATGCAGCAGGGAACACTGCCACAAAGGATGAGGGTAAGGGAAAATGCTTTCTTTGCCTCAGATGTTAATAGTAAGGCAAATAACCTTCAGGGTACTCAGCCTCCTGAGCTGGAAGATGGGGATGAGGAGGAGCACAATGAAGTCCCCACAGTCCAGGAGGAAACGGTCAGTGACCTGCTGCTCCACTTAGACACACACAGGTCTGTAGGGCCAGATGGGATCCACCCAAGGGCAGTGGGGAAGCTGATGGAAGAGCTCTCCAAACCACTCTCCATCATTTATCAACAGTCCTGGCTAACTCGGGAGGTCCCAGAAGACTGGACATTAGCCAATGTGACACCTGTGCACCCAGGAAAGCCATCAATATGGAGAAGCACACAGTAACCATTTCCTTCCCACTGCCCCATCATTTAAGGCTCTCCCATCCATCTCCTGGCACTAAACAGTACCACAAGTCAAACACAAAATCAGCATTCTCATTTGCTTGCAAAGCCAGATCCTTATTATACTGGGGCATATTGCAGTTCAAATATGAAAGCTCCTGCTTAGCTACTTGTTTCAGCTCAGAGTTGGTATTATTACAACTAGAGGTATGCTTCTGAAGCTCTTCACAATCTGAAATACTGTCCTTTTTCCACATACAGTTCTGGTCACCAGGATTTTTTAACTTACGGGTCTGGCTCTCCACTTCCTGTCAACTGTGGCCAGGCAGTGACTTGAAAGGGGTGTTACAATTTCATGAGGCCAGTAGCTGCGCATCTCCAAGCCTATAAATAACATCCATGAGAACACATGCCATTTAATTACCTGTTATAAAGGACATACACTTTGCAGTCTGCAAACATGCCCCTTTCATTTAACATCTCCCATCAGTTCTGGGCTGCTGGGTCCTTTCCTGCAGTTCCATACACCATTGTTCTCCAGCTAAACCTCCTCTCTGCTGGGGAAGGCAAGACAGGTCCATAGGAAACATGGCCAGCATTCACCTCCATCAAATAACATGTCACATAAGCTGTCCTGAACTACTTCTTGTCCTGCTGCTCCTCAAAAGGCAAATCCACCAAAGCCCCTGAGCTGGAACCAGTGGTACATCCTCCACTCAGCACTTGATCTTATTTCAGAGGTGTCAATGATGCAAGTCCCAAATGAACCTGCATCGTTTCTCATTTCGAACCTGAATTTTCCTTCAGTGCTCTTAAAGGAGAAGGACACTCAAAAAGCAAAATCTGTTTAACCTCCCGGACACTTCTGTTGGTTAAAGATCAGTAAACTAGCATTTATTTTAGCATGCTAGGCCTGCTTTATCGTGCTGATAAACACAGTAATTACTTTATGCTGAATACATCTTTGAATGTATACAAGTGGAAACTATATGTATAAAGGCAAAGGCAAAAATAAAAGACCACCTAAAGCTTTTAAAGATCAGCCATTAATAGGATGACATCTCACTTCTTTAGAAACATTTGTCCATAATGAAAGCAATGTCTAAGCACATAAAACTGGGTTGTAATTATCCCATTATCGTTGCGTGGGTCTGAAGGCTAGATCAAGATCATGTCAGAGGAAAATGTTTGCTCCACACTGGGAAATCATTGCTTCAATAGTTTCATTAGTAGAATATTAGGCTCAAGCAGCTTCTGCTGTGAACACACACTCAGGCATCAGAAACAGCATCTCAGCTGTTGCCTCAAACCCTTTTACTTAAAACTGCCTCTTAGAATACAGGCTGGGGAGAGAAACACTTGTGATGGGACTACCAGAGAGAAAAGGAGCAGAAGAAATAACACAAACTCAAAGCCATTGTTACGTTGTCAGCATGGCAGCTGTAAATAACATACCTAAACAGCATGTGCTAGTGTATATATATATATATATATATATATATATATATGAGCTATGTATACACACATATATGGATTAGCATGTCAGGAGCTATATAGGATATACCAGCAGTAGCCCCATCTCTAGAGCAATAAAGATGCCTTCAGCCACCCCAAGTCCATATATTGCAAGACAGCTGTAGCAATCCTGATGGTCTCCAGGTGAAAGACCACCTCTGTTTTGGGACCAGGCACCTTAGACTATGAGGAAACGTGTTAAAATAAAAGGAGAAAGAAGGAAGGGCCTCGATGATAAAAATGGAGCACAGCTTTGCCAAGACACTGTGGGCTGGACAGAAAAGTCTCCTGCCCATCAATGGCACAGCCTAGCTATAAACAGTAAAATTGCCAAAATTCCACTTAATTCACATTAATTGAAGGGGGCAGGAAGAGTCGCATGATTGGGACAGTAAACTCAATGGTCATAGTCCTTAGGAAGGCAAAATACCATTATCAGGCACGTCCCTGGAGTGAAAAAAATGATCTTATGGGGCAGCATCTTAACAGATAAAACAGCAAGTGGGATAAGTCTTATGGGCAGCCAAAATATTGGAAAACAGAGTGGATCAGGTCTTTATACACTGGCTTTTCAAATTTTTAAGAAAAGGTGGGTCAAAGGGTCATTAAGTTTTCTCTGCTGGTGACCTTCAGTGAGTTTTGAAATACCAAGAGAAACATTTTGGAGAGCCAGAGGAAAGAAGTGCTCCGTGAAGATTTTTGGCAGGTAATGGAATTGCACAGATAATTGTGTCAGCTTGACATCGATCCTGGACATCCTTTCCAATGTGCGATTCTCAATTTAATTGCTGAAGAAATTAAGGCAATATAATGAATGTCAATCTATATGGCTCTATGGAAAACAGATCTCATGAAATGATCTTAGCAAGTTTTATTAAACCGCCTGCAAATTGGGTTGAAAAAGCATTTGCAGCGATGTAAGGTAATTAGGCTGCTGTAAACTGACTGACTTACAAACCTGAGCTCGTTGAGCATGTCTCCAGCTCCAGGGGGTTTTATCGCAGCGGAGTGGAGGTTCAAAGCAACAAGCTACTGTCAGAAAAGTGCTCAGGAGAAGCGTGAGAACGGACAGCTAATCCAGCAAACAGCGAGGGCAGGATTTAACAGCAGGACTGTGAAGTCAGATAATTCAGGCTTGAAAAGTGGAACAAATATTTAAGGCAGAGCAATTAGGGCAATTAATCTTTTCAATAGTTTACAAGGGACTGTGGTACTTTCTCAGTCACCAGCAAATTTTTAAACCATGACCAGAAGATCTTTTTTTTTTTTTCTTTCGTTTTTTTAAGACAGCAATACACTAGTGAAAACAAAACCTCTGAAAAGGCTAATGGCCCATCTCCTGCAAATCAGGCTAGATGAGCACAGCCAGCCTTGCTGACCTTATAAGATACCCACTTATGAAAACTAAAGTAATTTTCATTCATTTTTCTGCCATCCGACATCTTTTGGGCATTCTAAAAGGGCTCAGAAGTGGATATAAATGTAATTGTAAAGTCTTTTTCTCTAAACCAAGGTTATACACTGAATTTACAGATGCTGTCAGCCCAACATCCTGCAGAGTTCAGTCCGGAAATGCGTACAGAATACAGATGTACAGACTTTATCAGCTCCGTATTATGCCTCACAATGCGAAAACGATTGCATGACGAGTAAATCCAACACCCACACAAATAACTGCTGCTTCCAGTTCCTAATGAATCACAGACCAGAACGGGGTCAGAAGAATAGTCATTGTGGGAAAAAAAACCCAGCAGCTCAGATGGACTGTTTCACATGCTTGCTGAGGCAAGAGCAATCAAACACTAGCTGGGGACATACATGGCATAATTTTAGCGGACAACTAACCAGTATCTTCATGTGAATTTTCCCCCATATCTTCACATTTTATTTAAAGCCTTTTGAAAGAGAGTTGATTTTTAGCTACTTAATATTTAGCAACAGAATGAAAAAGAAGGAAAAAAAAAACCCTCACTGATACAGAATGTGACCAGCCCATCATGAAAGATGGAAATCAGTTGTACCTGCTCTCTGGTATCAGAGTAGGAACTACAAGTTACAGGTCAACCCAGTCAAAAAGGTGCAAGAGCTGATAATAAGATGCAGCAGAAGGAACTGAATGGGCAAGACACAAGTGTTTCAACATCTGGATGCAAACAGTCTCTGCAATGAGCTGATTATCTTCACTGATGCTTTAGGATCAGTACACAGATTTAGCTCAACAGATTCAGAAAAGATTAATCAGGCACCAAAATTTCTGTAAAGCTGGCCTTCAGTTGCTCCACAACACCAATTCCATTTCCCTTTCCTACATATTTTTGCTTCTCTGGCCCGAAACATATGGATTTCTGAAGAAATGTCACATCCATAATACCCACACCAGCAACTCTTATTTTGCAGCATGTTCCCCCAGAGGAATGAGCTTCTGGTTGAAGTTGCCATGAGCAATCTCCCATCAAAAGATAAAACATTCCCTTTGAATTCGTTTTTTTTTAATGATTATTTTAATGCCATGGAGGGGAGTGGCAAATTTCAATTTTGCTTCAGCTCTCTCTGCTCCAGCAGTGCTGAGTTATGCAGTGAAGGGAATATGCAAAATGTCAGGGTTTCTGCAAGGGAGACCGATTGCTCTGGTCTGTGTTTCCAAAAAGGCAATCCAGTCCTTTCCCTCAATCAGGCATCTGATAATAAAACTGCAATCAAAGCAAGAAACATGCTATTGGCAGGGAGAGCCTGAGTGCCAAATCACCATGTTAAAGCCTCAGCCATATATTATGCAATGAAAGGGAACATACAGATTTTACCCTTTACCTTGACACAGATTTCGTAAAGTAGCATGAAAAATCAGTTGTGGGAGGGAAGCGGGAAACAAAACTTTTATGCTGCTTTGATATTTTTTTTTCCAAATAGTCCTTATTTGAGCTACAGAGGCAGCTTAAGACAGAAATAAAGTTGCTGAGAAGGCGGACAGTGTATCGTCTACCCAAGTGTTCACACAACCTGCTCCCCGAAGCAGCGACTCCTTGCTGTGCCGGGGTGTAAGCTGTGACAGGCTATGCATCTCGCCTCCGCAGAGCCCAGACAGCAAGCTGGAGCCTTTCTCCTGGGCTTATACATGAATAGATGTTGCTTCATGGGTGCCCAAACCCAAGAAGAACAGAGCATCAGAAATTACTTTTGAAAGATCTGAAACAGATGGTGATTTTAAGGTTACTGTGCAAGCCCACTCACTGCACTGTCACTAGCAGAAGGAAACACAAAAAAGAGGCAAGATGCAGCAAATGCCACTTTCCCAGATGGGGGGAATGCTCCATTTTTAAGCAATGGCCATAAGTGTGGTTGATACCTTAGGTCTTCTCCTGACCCTGCTACTAGCCAGTACACTCACCCTGAGTAAGTTATTCATGTTCCCCATCTGCAAAATGGGGGCAAAGAGTCTCGCTGCCAAAGGAAAGCACTTTCAAACCTACTGATAAAAAAACACCCTCAAACCTTTAGCATTGTTCTATGAAAATTTTCCCTATACGAGCTGATCTTGGGATTTTTTTTCCCCTTCATTCAGGCTTAAATGGCATCAGAACCCCCAACAAGACTTTGTGAAAAGGGTAAATCTAAACCTCACTGTGCCCCCAGCTAAATACCAGCCTCCAGCTGAGTGCCGCTTCCCCATCCATCCATCATATCACCAAGTGAAATGGAAGATTTCATCTGAAATGGAAATGGTGTTGTCTTGTGCTGCATCAACAGCCACTATTTGTCCATATTTACGCCCTGGGCCTCATCCTTGTTTCAATTCCTTTGCTGACACTAACAAGTTATTTTTTAATAAGCTGATGCTTTCCCATTCACTAAAAGAAACAAGTAATCTTGCCTATTTACTGTCATCAAGCCCCTCCCCATATGAATATACCATTATTTATACTCACCATAATGAATCCAATCACTCTACGTGCATTTATTCCCCATTCTCTTCCATTACCCACGTGCATTGCTGCTGTGCTCCACTAGTGCTGCTGCTTTCCCTCTGAACAAGCTCTACAGCTCTGTCTTTACACCCATCCTCTTGGGAAGTCCTTTTTATGGATTTGGAGATCTGCTGTAATCTGGTACTATTGCACTTACCAGAGTTTTTGCTGTTTGCAAAGCTAAATTAAATGGTCTAAAAGTAGTTGCAGCAAAAAAGAATAAGCAATTTTCTCCAGGACTGTAGCATCTTTCATCCTGTTCCTCATTGCAGTGGAAACATTCACATAAATCATACCTGGTTAAGCAAACATAATTACCCCAGCATCATAAAGTGTGTTTTTTCCCCACTTTCACTGAGCTTAAGTCTTCTTTTCTACACCACATTGAGTCCTGGTTAGTTGCTATCTGCCATGCTCAGACTTCTCATTTCTTCAAGCTCAAGGTTTGTCCCTTGTCTCCAATAGAACAAAATGTGTATCACCACCAAGACTGCCTGCATTTAGCATCACAATATTAATACTGTTACGCTGAATTAAAAAAAAAAAAAAAATATTTTTTACACCATTTGCCCCCAGCTACACAGTAAATACAGAACCTACGCAGAGAAAACCCATTGCTAGAGAATTGATTTTGACAACTTAAGGGCTATTCAAGCTGCATGAAAGGTAACAGGTAAGTAAGTGGGCAAGTCAAACCCAGCAGAAAGCTCATTATTCCTGTGGGCTTTTTCAGGAGCTCCAGTACAGACTTGGGAATAAAATTCCTTAATTGTAGGTTACAGTAGCTGGGATCAAATATCACGTTGCAAAGAAGGGCTCTCCTGCTCTGCACAGCTGCGGCTCCTCGCTAGTAGCTGAATGCCACAGCAAAGGAAAAGGCATTTCTGCCAGGTAAATACTAAGACCCAGGTAAGACACTTAAAACAGGAGATACTTATTTTGAGGTGATAACTATCCAGTTATCTTTAAACAACTTAATTCTGTCAGTGATCAAATTGCAAAAGAAACCAATACACATTGGCAAAGGAAAGATCTCACACTACTACTTGATGCCCAGTTCTGGTCTTGAAAGGAACATGAATTGAGACAAGCATGCTGGAAACTGCTTGTGTCTACAGGATGCGCTCCTCTAGTTAAATCTTGCCCAGTATTATTTTTACAGAAAAATCAAATTAAAGTCAACTTTTTCTTTTTCTTTTTTTTTTTTTTTCCCTGAAAGTCCAAGATTTTTTTTCTTGGTCTTCCAAAGTAATGTGATGTTTGAAGAATAGGAAAACAGTCTTTTTTTTTTTTAAGGCAAATCTAAAATTGTCTTTGGATAATTATAAGATGATTTCTACTTTCTTAATAAAAGACAATGGGAGAATAACAAAAGGGGGGAGGGGAGGAAAATACACTACCGTTAAGTTGTTTTCAAATACACATTTTATGACCAGCCATCTGCACATAAGTTCTTGTTCAAGTATCGTGATGCTTGTCTCCCCATAGATTTCACTTGAATCAGCAAAGCAAGCCTTTTGAGTTTTGACTCTAGCCAAAAGTGAGACTGATTTTGGTTCTGCCTTGCTGAGATAGCTCATTATTTTTCCAAGCAGAGGCTAAGCCACACCCAGCAAGCAGCGTGCCCAAAGTACAGGTGTATCAAGTTTGCTGTGCTCAGCTGTCCAGAGCTCAGCCCCCTACAGAGAAAGCCAAACCATCACTCTTGCCTCAGCTCTAATTCTGTTCTCTGTTAATAAAAAAACCCCACTCATTGCCCTCTGACGCTCATCTAAAAATGGTCAAGCTGTTGTCTGCGACAGCACACGAATACTGCTCTTCATGCATCTTATGGGACCTTCTCTATGACACTGGTGGAGCTGTCAGTGGTGGAGACTCCATCATCTTGTAGCTCTCCAGGGACCACCTCCATGCGAGCAGAATAGGAGAGGATTTGCAGAAAGAAGGGGGGAAACCGTTGTGCAGGGAGACAACAGAAACAAGCCAGGGCTGTGCAGCACGTGATTTCCATGCTCCCTCTGCCCCTGCAGAGCTGCACCGTCCGGTGAGGAGGCATTTGTGACCGTGGTTTCTGAATGTCAAGGTTGCAGTTATCCCAGCTTATTTCACCTGCACTGTAAGGTTTAAAAGAGCCTGCAGCAACACAAAGCATCCCAGTGCCTGCTGCACACTGGAGAGATTAAGCCTGTAAATAGAATCCATGCTGAATGCACCCCAAATTACCCCAAAATAGCATCTTCTCCCTTTATTGCAGTGAACAAGCCCAGATTTTACACACAGAGATGAAGCTGCTGAACTGCAATATCCCGGTTGTCTCTACTTTCTTCATACCTGGATGGCCCCTGGTCTGGACAACTTCAAGGCTGCACCCAGAAACTTTCAGTAAATGATGTAGGTGAGTTGGAGACATCCCTCATTTCTGGATGCCAAAATATGGTTCAAGGTGAGCTCATCCCACTTGCCCACACTTACCGCTTTCCACCCAAGTTACACACATTTAACAAATCATTTGTTCTTATTTTCACATGGATGGGCCACATGAGCCCTCTTGGGTGTGCAGGCAGGGAAACAGAGGCAGAGGGGTGTGCTGCTACCCATCCTTCATGGCATCGTTGATGTGGTCAGCACTGCGTTGCGTGGTGCTGTTGTGACAGGGACAGGAACAACATACACAACATCACCCAGCTATGAGACGTGACTTTAAGGTAATGCAAGACAAGGAAACACCCTTAAATAATAAAATTCTCACTCTAATTCTCAATTAGATGCTCAGTGTCACCCAGGAGCTATGCCATATTCTATTCTTTATCTGCAGGTTTTTTCTTTCAGTCATCTTCTCAGACACCACTGCCCTCCAGTGATAAGTGCTGGGAGATAAAAGCGAAAATGCCTTGGAGTACTGTTGGAGACACAGCCTTGTTACTGCCCGCATTTCCCCCGTGTCTGCCGGACTAAAGCAACTTTCCAGTTATTTTACCAAAACTACTCTCTTCCACACTGCAGCCTGCATTTCCTTCTGCTGGCGACTGCAGTAAGGATCCCAGCCCAGCTGGGAGCTGCTTCCCTCCGAATGCAAAAATAAGAGGTTTTCTTACCACCAAGTCCATCACAGCCCCAAAGTCCTGGGCATGTTCCTATAGACATTGGAAAAAACTGCCCCCTAGTAATTGCAGAGCAATTTTATAAAGCAGTTACCCACCCAAGCCTCTCAAGAGCTGTTTGCTCCATCACAGCTTTTCACAGTGCCCCTTTCCAAACTACTTCAAATCTAACTTTTCTGTGCTTGCTGTATTTCCACAAGAGCCTTTCCAGCACACAGATTTATTTTCTTTTGACTTTCAAGAAAACCATGGACTTTTGAAAGAGGGGACATTTGATGTGTTTACCTTCTAGGTTTTGGGGTTTTTTAGATAAATGTTTAAGTAAGTCTAGCAGCTCCCCACCAGCCTTACTCAAAGCAATTATCTCTCCTCACATCTTTCTCTGCACCACTGTCACTTCTGACACTCCTTCAAACCATTAAAAGCAGCCCAGCTGGCAGCCACCCTTCAGGATGCATTTCTTAAGGGATCCTTCCTGCTACACCCACCTATTCCAGTTCTTAAGGTCATGTTTTGGCATAACGATTACACCAAAGACATCCACCATACACCCAAATTTTGGCACATGTGTTAAGCCACTCAGAGAATTTGGGAATATTTTGGGATCTCAGCACATTAGCTTCTCAAGAAATTATCCCTAGTTATCCTTTCCACTTTCATACATCACAGGATAAATAATACAAAGCATGGCTCTTGGGCCAATCCTCAGCATATGAAGCATTCAAAGAGTTTAAAGAAATTAAACACTGACAATATTGCATGCAAATGTATAAAGTAGCATTACAAGATTCAGGACCTGATTCCTTATTACAAAAAACTCAACGGAATTTTATTTTATTTAAACAGATTTTATACATTGACTGGTATTAAAAATCCTGGTGGTGATTTTTATCTTGGAGGATTTTATAGAAACTTCCAACAAAAAGCAAAATGAAAATAAAAATAACTCAAAATTCCCATCCTGTTGCACTCACTGGAATCAATCACAGCCTCACCCTGTACTCCATTCCTGCAAACCATATGCCAGAAAACCCAAATATTAAGATACTGATGTCCTGAACCTGTTTCCCACTTGTATAGTTGCCTTTTGGGCCTTTTATGTTAATTAATACTTTGTTTTCTACCAATGGGTCTGTATGCTGTTTGAATCTTAAAGTCACACAACCAGCTTGTAATTAATTTACTGCTATAAGGACATCACAGGTTTATGTTTTTACCCCATTCTACATACCAAAAAATCTCCAAATCATGAATGCACCAAGAAAGTCAAAGGAGCACAAAATGAAACCAATTCAAGTCAAACCGGAGACAAGACTTTCTTTATGCTTAGTTATATCTTCACCTTTTATTTTTCTACCATCTTTAACCCAAATTGTACATCACTGCAGGTCAGGAAGACTTTAATATCACATGTACCTGCTGCTGTACCTGTATGTGCTATCCATAACACACCTCTATAAAGCTCCACCTGATATATTCTCCCTGTAAAACACAGAAAGGTTTCCAAGCCCTAGAGAGAGCAGGCAGTCCTTCTCCGGCGTATGTAACAGTATACAATGCTCCTCACATCTTTAATGGACAATTTTAATGGACCCTCACTCTTCAGAGATACAGCAGCATCTCTTGGGAGGAGAAACACAACACGAAGCTGCTTCAGTGTGTCCTTCACAGCTCATAGTCTTTCAGGAAAGCCATCAGCTGTATTTTAGGACTACATGTAATTTCCTGTTCTAATTGACATTTAAGCTAAATGAAAAGCTATACCTGCTCCATTACACTGCAATCAAATGCACTGGAATGCATTGCAAAAGTTCCACCCCACCCCCAAACAAATGGGTATCAGCTAGGCTCAACAGCAGAGAGGATTCAAATGAGCAGTTTTATTTAGCCTGACATTGCTTAAATCAGTTTCTTCATGCTACAGTGAAACATTTTCCATTGACACAAGTTTTTAGGGTTTTTATTCAAATTTCTACCTGAGAGGAAGCCATTTGATAACAAAGCAGATCTCATTAATCTAAGCATCAAGCAGCAATCAAAACTGAAGCTGGTGGAGGCAGCAGAGTGGGAGGTTACTGGGGGAGAGCAGATGTAGCTCTGGTCATAGACTTGCCAGGTTGTCACTTGAACCTGCACCGAATCCAGGATTGTCCCTCCCTCGCTTCATGGCATCTCTGCTCCCCTAAACTGCCAGAGCTTTGGTTGATCTTCTTGCCATGAGGTCTGGGTACAACCACAGCCACCTTGCTGGCAGATTTGACTTCAAAGAGCTCGTCACTTGGGAGCACTAAGCCACCGGCATCTCAGAAAGCCCTGGAAGATGTAGTGTGGAGGGTCTCTGGCCTGTTCCCAGCACAACCAGCATTGCAGCTACAGCTGGTTGCTCAGGGCCGCCATGTCCAGGTGAGCTGGGCAGTCCCTGAGGACAGAGCGCCCACAAGCCATGGCATCGGCAGGACAGAGTTGGGTGCTGACTCAGAAAGTCCCTTTCTCACTCAGGTACATGATCACCACCTGACCCTTCCACCTCTCAAGACCCCACTGGACACAGCCAAGATACTTGATTGCGCTACTGTAGAGGTTGTTCCCCCTCACTTGTAGTGATTTGCTCAAAGCTTGGGCTTTGCCCAAAATGCAAATTTGATCGGAATAGATAAGCATCACCATTTGTGTTTGCAGATCCCCACAGTTCGGTCCGGAGCATCCTAGTTCCTACTACCACACTCACAGTCCTGAGGTCAGCCTCCCTCCCTCCAGCTTTTTTAGCCTCTCCTTCATGCACACATGCTTCATTTGTGACTACAGAGTTTTATTACCAATGGAACAAATATGCTCAAAGAACATCCCTGGCAAAATGTAGAAAAACCCCTATAAAAAAAAGCAGTCCTCATCTTTTCCAGCCAGGAGGTCACAGCAGAGGGTAAAGCTCTTTAATAAGCCCCTTGCCAAGCTCTGTTAGATGTTTTCCAGGACCTGCATCAAATCTGCAGGCAACCAAGTGGATATCTTGGGAAGGCTTTTTCCTCTGAAGTTTCTTGTTAGTAAAGTTGCAAAGAGGGACTCGCAGTCTTATTTTAGTCCTTTCTATCTCATTTTACTTTGATACACTTCACCATCTGGGGGATTTTTGCTAGAGAATTACCTTTTCCCTGGTACAGTTCTGACAGAAATGACACTTGTGTGACTAAAAAAATGCCAAATAAAGAGCAACTGTGGCCAAGCAGCTTATAATACCTTATATGCCTATATCTATGTGCTGCTGTTAAAAATGCAACAGCAAGTGAGACACAGGACCCTTCTTCTCCAAACCAAGTGACGTCGACAAGCTGCCACAGAAAAATAACACAACGTGTTTGCTAGATTCCGTCCCCCTTTTGTACATTTTTAAAATGAACTCATATAAAAGATCTGAGAGAAAAAAGCAGTTTATCATGACGTTGCCTGGGAGTGCAGCTATAAGTTTAAAGCTTATATGTAATCACACTGTCAGGGATTCATAACCAAAGCAGGCAAGCTCTGGGCAAGCGGAAGGTGGGTTATACAGTAATCTGGCAGCTGCCTGAAAATCTGTCTGCCTGTGGTTTAGTCCCCCAAGGGAGGCACCAAAAGCCTCATGACTTGAGGCATTTAAAAATAGGCAGAAGGAAGAATTTGCAATGACGCCGCTGGGAACAACTCTGCGTCAGGCAGGGATGGGCAGCAGCAGCTCATCCCCTGCCCATCCTGAGCCTGATCCTGCCCCTGGAGATAACGTAGTCACCCCCTGCACAGCGCAGTGTCAATATGAGGGTGCTGAGACCCTGCAGGTGATGCACGAGCTGCCAGCCATGATGGTGACAGTCAAGTTTGGGATGTTGTGTCACAGGGGTGTAGGCTTTCCACAGTGCAAAACCAAGCAATAAATAGTGAAGCCAAATATTTCAAGTTTTCATTAAAAACCACCTGGAAAATTTTTAGTTCTGCCTTCTTGCTCATCCCTTTTCATAAGGGCCAGGGACCATATCAAATAATCTAAGTTTTTAAAATTTCATGTATTTATGTATAAATAAATATGTTTCATATTATTTTTGCAGGAGGTGGAATTTAACTGCTTTTGATGTGCCACTGTAGCGATGGTGCCATTCTACCCATGAGGAAGTGCCGAACGGATATAATAGAAAAGGTGGTATCGGTCGCCAGGGCTGCCGGTGACGGACAGACGGACGCCCAGCCATACCCAGCAGAGAGGTGCCATCTGATGCCCTTTGGGAATGTGATTTCCCTGCATTGCATCTCACTTTTCAAGTTTCCCGTGAGCGAAAAGCAAGCAATGCCCAGGGAGGGGGGGAGCAGTAACTACAACCCATTAAAAATTAAAAGAAGGGAAATGGTTTCAATTGATTAACCATAAACATTTGTTTCTCTCTCTCTCTCTCTAAAATCCTTCCACTTATTTTACTGACCTCAGAACTCCCGAGGGACCCGATGACCTTTGCCATACCTCTTCCTACGGTGTGCAACAATCCGCTTGTCTCCAGACTTCGCTCAATATCCTTCACTGCTCCATGCCACAGACAAGTTGCACCATCCAAATAACTAGAGAAGAGATTGACCAAGCAAAAAGTCTGGCTCCCATTTCAATTGCTCCCTTTGCAAGACTTTCCAGCTCTCCCCAAAGTTAAATAACACCTGGTCAATCTCCCCTCCTTCATGTTTTCCTCTCTGGGCCAGTGACACGCTACCGACACTACCAGCAACGAGAGCAGAATTAATTCTTCCTATGCTGATATAACTGAATCTAATAAAATCCTTGTGATCTTCAGTGTCAATCACCCAGGGATGAAGCATCCAAGGAATGCACTGTCGCAGCATGCTGGGAGCAGATGGGAGTGGATTGGTGATGGCTAAATGAGGGAAGAAAGGCATTTTTTATGTTAGTAATTAACATCAAAATTACTGCTGTCCCCCACACCCCTCCTCTGAGTTTTGGAAAAAGTGATGCCAATTCTTACAAAGATACTGCTAAAGAGAAATAGCAGACACACAGAAGACTCAAGAGACAGCAAAATCTGCCTGTTTAAACTATTTAAGCCATAGCTGCTCAGTGATATCAAATATTAGATAAGCTGTGGTCCCAAACTGTCCTATCCTTAGCTTAAAGACTGTCCTTAACAGGACTGAAGCATTACACATTTGCAGCAGGTTACACATTTGCTCCCCAGTAGTCAAAAAGTAAGGCAAATGAGCATTTTCCAGCCTCTGAGGGCCTCGAGGGATGGTGGTTACAGGTACTGGGGAAGCAGTTGGGTTGTTTTTCACATGGACGCTGAATGCAGGATCGATATTGCTTTAGCGGCTGGCAGATGATGAGATCATGTCTAAATTAACACAACTCAGCCGCCCGGCTGGGAGCAGAGTTCCCAGAAAGAGGGCTGGAGGAGGAAGAACATAGACCCAGCCACCCCAGGGAGGGAGAAACTCTCTCTTGCCAGGCTCAGGGTGGCTGGAGGATGGGTGAAGCCATCAACAGACTAGCTCCAGGGTTGGTAGAGATGGCCACAATGGGCAAGCTGTAAGCCAAAACTGTGTTGGGGGAGGGTGGGGGGGGAGAAGTGATGGAGAAACACAGAGTTGTGCAAGGACATCCCTTTGCTTTAGGCTGGAGCAACCCAAACAGCCCAGTCTAGCTTTGAAGATGACCTTGCCTTCAGTTTTGGACTACAGACCTCCCAGATTGCCCAGGTTTCACTACTTGTGTGGTCTGTGTCGGCCTGAGTGGTACCTGAAACATAACTTCAGCAGTCACAAGACAGGTTGATTCTGCCACAGCCATCATCCAACACCAGCTTATTGCAAGCATTGGAGCCAGGACCCATAGAAAGTTGAGAGTATCTGCTCTAATCCTCCATCCACAGTACCGCATAGACCACCCAAAGCCCTTTACACTGAGTTTAAACACTATGGATGAACACACGATCTCAGCAAAGCATCCCCCAACACCTCAGAGAAGGTGGAAGGGGGGGAAATGATAGATCCACATCAGGATTTCATTGCAAAACCTCCTGCAGGAGGACTAGACTATGGCTGTGAAGCCGAAACCACAGTACACCCCAATACCTCATCTTAAATGTTAGACCCCACTGCCATCTTGTGGCAAACACTTCCCAAAATAAAGTAAGAATTGGGGAAACCCCATTAAAAAGTTGCAGACAAAGTTAGCTGGTGCAGTGAGGAAGGATGGGTAAGTTATTGGGAACCGGGTGGGGAAACTTATCACTTCTCTGAAATGATGCTGATACTGACCCTATAGCACTGTGCCAGATACAAGCTGATGTGGAAAAACACAAAGACAGGATGGTCCAAATGAGATTTGCAAAGTTGAGGATATAATCACACACATAAAGCATAATTGATTGTATGGCTGTGATTGCCTTCTAGTTGTGGCTCTGGCACATTAATACCAGCAAGGACTTAGTCGCTACTTCAAAACATTTAACAGTTTTCAAAGTAATTTAGCAACACCCTGTTTTGAATAAAGCTTGTCAGCGCCCCAATAAGCAGGATTAAGCTGGAATTAGATATTGCACCTCTGAATTAAAGAGCACAGTTGCTGGAATTTACCAAGAGGATGATTTAAAAGATGGAGATTATGGCTCATGTCTATCATTCATGTGGCACGAAGCATCTTTGGATGCTGAAAACCCACAGATTAGCACTCCTCAGTTTTTCAAAAAGAACCTTGCCACAGGAATGGGTCAGTTTTAAAAATCTTCCTGGTCCTTATCTGACGGTTAGTCCTAGCCAAGTGCTTAGAGTACACCTCGGCATTTACTTTTTGCATCATTTATCATTTACAGTGCTCATGCCATGGTAGAGCCTTTGCTTAGCAACTGGGGATCACTTCCTAGGAACCGCTTTCCGAGGCATTAGCAAAGTGCCTCACTTGCTGTATCATCCAGTCACGCTGCGGACGGCTCTTACCGCACTAGAAAAAAACCAATTTTTTTTCCTTCTTTAAATTGCAATAAGCAACTGCCAGATGCTGTATCAGACAGCACTGAGTCTGTGTATGATCCAAAACACTTATCAGGTTTATGTACAAGTGACTAAAAACACTGAACAAACATAAATTAAGGAATCATTTACAAGAAGCATGTCACTTTCCTCAGCACAAATCTCCACTAGCAGGAACAGCTCAAGGAAACAACAAACAAGAATTACATTTTGAAAAACAGACAGAAAGTGGCAGCATCCTGACTATTTTGAAAGAAAAAATCTGATTTATATCAGAATAACTCTATACACCTGAGTGTCTACACAGCAATGCTTTCGTCCATTAAAATCTATACAATTAATTTATCAGAAGGAATACAGCATAAAAATGTACTTCCAGACAAAAGATAACACATCTTTCCATACCTTTCTGTTTTCACAGCTCCTTCCTTTGGATCTTTGCAAGTGTTAACAACTTTGACCCTGCTACACATTGCAAGGATGGATTACAAGAGGCACAACATATTGCCAGAGACAAACTATTTTCTGCTTTCAGAACGGATTTAACCCTTTTTGAGTTTCTATCATCCTGTTTATTAGTTTCAACTTCTTGAGGATTTTAAATGTCAGTATATATTACAGACAAGCTTGCCCTAAATACAATTAATTACATTGTCAATATCTATATGTTTGTCTCCAGAGATGAGAACACTTGAAGGTTGATCCCAGACCTGGATAAAAAGGTTTCTATCGGCATTAATTTGAAATCAACGCACAAAAGAGACAGATCTAAACATCATCTAGGGGTTTTCATGATATGCAATTTGTCTCTGGATTTTAGAAAAGAGGTTAGTACCTCTCCAACCTCTCAGGGACCTGAAGTCTTGTAGGATGAACAGTTTAGACGATGCTATCAGCTGCTGTCACTAAAACACAGGCAGGACACTGTCATACGTATAAAGTTAAGCCCATAAATTAATTAGCCAAAATGCTGTCAGCAGTTTTTAGATGCAAAAGCCAGAGAAACCCACAGAGACACTAAAGGGAGCTGGCACCAGACAGACCCACTTACGCCTCTGGTTGGCATTGAAAACTGGGAAACATCGTCATCCTCTTGGCAGAGGCTGACTACAGCAAAGCCCTTTAACCCCAGCACCCAGGACACTGTAGCAGCAACCTGGAACGGATCAACGCGTGAGACACCGCCCATGAAAATACACATTTATTTAACCCACTGGTGGGTACTAATTTGCGGGAAAAAAGGGGGGGGGGGGAAAGGCAGGTTGCGGGTGCAGGGTGTTCAGTACACCGTGCAGCTGCCCATCACTCTTCCAGCAACAAGACGGGATAAGAATTAAGTGGACCGTAATTAAAACTTGAAAGCAATCCCAAACAGGCTTGGTTACCATTGTCATGGCTACCATGAGCGAGGCTGAGGTATGGACGAAGTGCCAGCCCAGAGGGCGATGGGAAATGCCCACAGACTGCACTGAGAGTTTTTCCTGCACACTGGAACAACATCTCTAGGTGATGGGAATGATGCGGGATGGGGCAACCTTCACAACATCACATGGACATAGCATTTTCTGGTGCTGGCCTGCCAGCCCAAGCTGGGAACAGCAGGGAAAGTCTCAGGTGAGGACTAAACCTTGCTAGAGCCATGAGCAGGTTTAATAACTTCTAAATGAGTTATTACACACGGGGTCCCTGCCATTACCACAGGTGCCTGGTTGCTGTCACCTCCCCCTGTGATAATCAAGGCGCAGGACAATCCCAGTCTTCAAAAGAAAATAACAGCATAGGAAAAAGTTGGACCTGGATTTCTTCTCTGGCCATAATACGTGGCCTCTGCTTCAGGCAGGGGTTGGGAAGTGATGCACAAACTCGGCAAGGGATGAACTGACACCCTCTGCTTGCGCGGCTGGCAGTTGCACACATACCTGGGCACAGTGGTTTGTTTTATTATATCACCCCATACAGCCAGGAAAAAGAATAATTTTTAAAAAGTGCCTAAAGCCAAGTGCTTCTCGTTTATCTTTAAATGAGTAATGGCCTCGTTAACAAAGGGCAGGGCTTTGGTCCAGGTGATGGCAAGATACATGTTGCGAGAAGACTGACCTGACCGGAGCAATGTGGATCCACACCCAAATACACTCGGCTGCAAGAAATATTGTCAGGAGTGATTTCGCTGGAATAGATCGCTACGCACAGAAGAAGCGAGACGGTCTCTTACTTGGCGAGCGCCAGCTCCTGCTGGAGGGAGGGTGACGGCCGGTCCCGTGCGATGCAGTCGCACAGAACTTCCGCGCTCCCACAGCGAGTTCCCCGTCACTCACACTCAGCCCCCCCGGGAGCGGAGCAGCACCGCGCTCCCCCGTTTTCACACGGTGTATTAAGGCAAGGGAGTCACGCACCTGAAATCCCCCGGGATCCCAGGCTGAGTGAAGCGGACCCCACGCCCCCTCCCTCCCCGAATAACTCCTCCGTGGGTGCCCGCACCGGCGCAGGGGGATAACTGGAGACAAAGCGCTGGTGCAAAGCGCACGAGTGGAGAGGCGTGGGCTTTGCATTTTGGGAGGACGGGGTCAGGAAAGGGGGGTCGGAAGGGTGGGCAGCACCTGCCCCGGGGATGGGGCGGGCGGGCTGGCTCTCGGGCAGCGGGCGAACAACTTCCCGGCCCCGCTGCAAACTTTTCCCGGCGCCGGAGCAGCACCACCAGCGCCCGCCCCGCAGGGTCCTCCCAGCCCCCCGCCGGCCGAGCATCCCCCCAGGGGGCCGGAGCGGAGCCGCGGCGGGGAAGGGGGCCGGGCCGCCGGTAATGGGTTATCCGATCCCCCGCAGGGCTCCTTCCCGGCGGCTGAAAGCCCCTAATGCGCCCGGCGCTTCCTCCAGCCCCCCCCGGGCGCGATCGATGCCGCTTCTCCGGGGACCCGATGCGGGGGGGGCGTGCGATGACCCTCCTCCCTCCCTCCCGGCCACCCCACTCGGGAAGGGCTTTTGCGTGGGGGGTGCCCGTGCCTACCTCTCGGCCTTGGTGAACTTGCGGAAAGCCTGGCGGAGGTCGTGGAAGGAGCGGTAGGTCTGCGGCTCGGCCGAGATGCCCTGCGCCCGGGTGGTGCGGGGCCCGATGTGCGGGCTGGGGGCCGGCAGCACCGACTGGCATTTGTGCAGCCGCCGGCGCAGCTCCTGGATCTCCTCGTCCTTCTCCCCCAGGCGCCGCTCCAGCTCCTTGATCCGCTCCTCCTTCAGCAGCAGCAGCTTAGTGAAGTCCCCTTCCAGCTCGGTCATTTTGGGGGTGCCCCCCCGGCGCTAGCGCCGAGCCGGTCCCGGGTCGGGGCGGGCAGCTCTCATGGAGAGCGGCGGCCGGATCCGCTCCCCGGGAGAGGGGCGGGGGGGGAGGGGGGGGGGGCGGCTCCTGCCCGCCCCGGGTCAGGGCAGCGGCCCCGGCATCCCCGACGCTGCCCTGCGCTCCGCCAGCGGCCGGCCAGCCAGGAAACTGGGAGAAGGCGGGGGGAATACAAAACAGAGAAAGAAAAGAAAAGGGGGAAGAAAAAAAAAAGACAAGAAAAAGGGAAAGAGCTTTTGTGGCACTCTGCGAGGCTGGGATCCTGGAAATAGCAACAATTACCATGTGATCGGAGGGTGACGCAGCTCCTTGTAACTGGAGCCGAAGACTTGGGATTCAAACAAGAGCAGTTCATAAATATTAAATTGCCTGCTGCTAATGAGCTACGTGGAGCCGTCCCCCGCCCCGTCCCTGCCCTCCCTCCCGGGAGCTCAGCATCCCACCCCTCGGGTCACCCCGCATCCCATGCTGCTGCCTTACCCCTCATCATGCCCTCCTCGGTATCCCATCCTTCATCCCTGGAGTACCAGACCTCTGTCCTTGCCGGGGCACTCTACGTGCCACCCTAAATTCTTCCCTGCTAGGACACCCCGTGAACCTCCCCGCTGGGAGCCAGCATCCTTCCCATTCTCCCATCCCTCTTGGGCACCTGCATCCCTCCCAACCAGGACACCCTGTTCCCCACCCTCCCCCGGGTGCTTCACATCCCACATGCCAGCCACCCCCAGCACCCAACTTCCCACAGTTCAGGTACTCCTGACTCCAGCCTGCATGGGCAGTCTGCACCCCATGCCATGAGGAAGCAGAGCCCATCACCAGGCACACAGACACTGGGGCCCTGGTGGCACCTGGTCCCCTGGGGGGATGCTGACTGGGGGCTGGGGAGGGCAGGCAGCCTGAGCATTTGCCAGCAGCTCTGAGGAGGCAGGAGCTCACCCTTCCTGGACTTATTTGGAAAAGCCCATCATGCACATGAATTTTTAATATCGGCTGGCCAAGGGCACTGTCGGCTCCCCTATCACATTTCCCTCCCAAAGCACCCTTGCTTCCAGGAAGGAGGGCAGCAGCCCCTTACTGCAGGCAAAAAGTGGGGCCTGGGCCAGCCCCACAGCCAAGCCTTGGACCCCAAAGGAGCCCAGGAACACCCCACGCCCCTTGCCGGGTCTACACCCCGACCTGGGGCAGCCGTCAGCTCTTGTAGTCTGAGTCTGGGGCTTACAAGCCTGCTGCGGCAGGGCAGGGACAGGGCAAAGCACCTGAGCTGGGCTTGGAGGTCAAGGCAGTTTCAATGCAGTCTTAAATTAAGGTAGAAAAATCACTTAGCAGCCTCTCTTTTAATGAGTTAGAGGTGGTGGGCTGTTTTTGCACACTTGTATCTGTTCCTCCAGCCTTTCATGTGTAGCTGGAAACCTCCAGGGTCAGAGCTGCTTCTGGTTCCCATCCTCAGCCCAGGAGCATCTCTAGGGCCAAGGGGTCAGGCAGAGTTGAGGGGGGAGCAAGAGCTGGGGAGGGATAATTAAAAAAATATTAATAACTACATTTTGCTTTATTAAAAGGCAAAGAGCGCCATCTCGTGTAGGAAACGATCGTGTAGCTCGGGGCAAAGATTCGCGGCCAGACCAACCCTCCACACCCTGCTCCAGAAGGGAAGAAGCAACGCTGGGGATGGTGCAGCCCAGAGTCTGGCCACACACTGATGGCTCAGCATCTTCACGATATATTTCCCTGTTAAAATCTTGTTTCTTAAAATAAAGCTTCATTTAAGAAAACAGGAGCACCATCCCTGCACTCCTCAATGCCTTTGTCAAAGTAATTGCTGCCAGGGAACTAGAGAAAGAAACGTACTAGAAAATACATAATTTCCTCATAAAACACATAATCAAGCAGCCAGATTTCACCAATACCGAACCAGGCTTTTCAGGGTTATGTTTTAAACTCACTGCTTATTCATATTCAAGGACTGCCTATAAGCTTTGGCCTCCACACAAAAAAAGGATAAATACTGAAATAAACACAATTTAAAGAGAGATGCTAACCAAGGAACACACAAGTACTCCATACCAGATTAGTGTACAGTCATGATATTGTTTTAGTTTGAGGTGGGGGGTAGTCTTCAGTCCCTGGGAACACCAACAGCAGGACACAGGGAGCGGAATGCTCCTCTGCCTGTGGGAGGAGGGGGGTGGTCCCTCCCATGGCCCTGGGGCTCCCCAGTGTTGCTGAAAGCCCCATTCCCCAAGGTACACGAGTCCTGGAGAATTTCAGCATCCAAAAATTTCAAAAGTAACTCCAATAATTGCCAAGAGCAACCTGGAAGCACCACCAGAAAACCAGCAGAATACATGTAAAAAACCCAAACCCCAAGTATACTTGGCTCAAGTTTGAGTCGTTTCACAGTCCTAGGGACCAGCAGTGCAAAGAGAAAAACTCCAAGCACACTATGAATTAAGTATAATTATATATTTACTGTGAATTAAAACAACAGCTAAGATCTTGTCATTGCCACCATGCACTGACAGGCCCTCCAGTCTTCACCACTATGTTACCGGACCCCAAGAACAAACACTGCCTATGACTCTCTTTCTCTTTTGAGAGACTTTTTACTTAAAAGGAATAAAATCTCTGGAGCAGAGGACAGTTGGACAGCAGAAGCAGGTCCTTACCTGCCTTCTCACCCATACAAACTCAGTTTTAAGTATATGGGCAGTCCAGCATGTCATCATTATTACTATCCCAATCTGGCTTTGGTGGCTTGGGAGTCACAGGCGGGAAAACACAGTCAACTACTTTGGATCTAGATTAAGGGATATATATATAAATTTATATATATATAATATGTACATGCCACTAAGAACAGACATTGAATTGAACCTGTGAGCTTACTGACAGCCACAGCAAGTCACTAAGGAGTGTTACCAATTTTACAACCAGCAACTGCTGCAGCTTCAAGGTCAAGTCCTGGGGAAGCCCAAAGAAGAGTTACGTGCAGAGCAAGTGGTACACGAAGCCTGTAAAATTGCAGTCTCCCCTTGGTTTCTACATGAAGCCAAAGTCATCCCCAGCATCCATCAGCTCTTCCAAGAACACACCTGGTGCCACGTCTGGATTTAGCCTAAAGCAATTGTGGCTTTATCTAAAGATGAGCATCTTTCAAAAAGTGCAGAGATAAAACACAGCCTACAACGAAGCAACAGCAAGAAGAATTAAGGCGCTGAGTAGGGCCAGACATCTTAATTGGCTTCAACCCTTTTAAGTCCTCCAGACATCCGATATATATGAAAAACCAGGCAGGGAGCAAGGCAGCTCCTAACTGGAAACCCTTCAGGGCAAGGGGCTTTGAAGCAACACAGCCAGTGACCTTGCAGCAACAAGAGGATTCAGCATTATCCCATCTTCTTCCTGGGGGAAAAAGATTACGTACCTGCCCCACATTTCCTGCAAATTCACCAGGCAGCTGCAGAAAATAACACAGCCAATCCCATTTATCCTGGATAGCCCCCGGTATTAATATTTTGCTTTTAAGATAGTGACAGTTGCAGCTATTGCTAGTGGTAAGGACGGGGGGGAAATTGGTTGTAACCCAGGTAACTCCTACAAGAGCTGGCAAAGAGTTTTTCAGTGGCCTAATTATTGGTGCCTTTTATTAGCACTTTTTTAAAATGCAGCTTTTAAGTCTGCACAGTGATAGCCTGAGGGATTATAGTTTTTCCAAGGAAAGAGCATGATACCATCTATAGGAAAGGGCAATGTTTTGCCAGATACGCCAGTCCCAGAGCATTCCAAAAGGAGTGAATCCTTTCATTCCCAAGACTAACTCCCACCCACAGTGACAACTTTTCATGTAGAAAGGAGGCAAAATGCAATATGCTGCTGAAAGTAACCCTGTTGGCTTTGGCCAGCACTGCCAGAGCTTATTTTCTTGTCTCCCAGTGGCTTTTCTGTTATGAAGCACTATAGAAGGCAGTTTACAGAAAGTAGATATGTAAAATACGCCAGCTATCGAACCCAGGAAGGATCAGTGCCTTCATTTCTCATTCAAGCTCCTTCTAATAAAGGCAGATCACTTTGCAAGCCTGAAGCATGCAGACATTACTCAGACCGGGGCTGCAATTATCCCGCTGGAAGCCATGCCAGCTATCCCTTAGTGTAACTTTAACAGAGTATCAAAGGTGATGCTGGATTTTTATAAAATCAATACCCTTGCTTTTATTCTGCCTGTACAGCCCCCACCATTTTTCTTTTAAACTCACTTTTGCAGGCAAAGAGTCTCTGCAGCAACAGAGTGGACTTGAGGTCACAGCACTGTGTGTTTTGGAGGAGCTGTATAAAGTCAGTATCAACCCCATCTAAAAAAAAATAAAAATAAAAAATCAGTATTTATGATTATTTCAATAGAGAAAAGAATCTAATCATATCCCCCACTCCCCAGCATCAGCTAAAGTTTTGTATCAGCTTCCTAAGGGATGCAGCTGTCTTATGGCTGGATGACACAGGTGGAGCACCAGGCAGGACTTTACGACATCAAGAGAGCACTCGCAGAGAGTATTAATAAAGGTTGCAGTTAAAGAATCCATCAAAGGTATTTTTGATTTAAAGGCAGCAGCTATTTCACGTATGTCTGTCAAGTGCGTCTCTCTTCAAACACATGGGTGTGTACAAGAGAAGATGTGGCCACATGTCCTAGGGGTCACGGTGTCCCAAGTCCCAGGTGTGGTGCTGGTGGGCCCTCACTAGCCACTGGTCACATTGTCACAGCATCTCCCAGCTCCAGCTTGTTCATGCAGCCCTATTCTCCCCCCTTCACCTTTCAGCTTTATTTGGTAAATCACTCCTTGGGAACAGGTGGGATGCCAAAAGCAGGGTGGTACCAGATCAACTGCTAATTAAATTCGGATGGAGCCCAGGCACTCTTTTTCTTCTTCCAGGTGTTTCTTTTTAATCATTTTTCTTATTATATGCAAGATAATATGTTATGGGAGGGCACTTTAAGATTACAAAGAGGAAGGATTAATTTTGTGCTGGTTCCATCTTCAGTGAACATGATTTTGGTCCCTATTTCACCAGGTAATTTAATAAACTGTGTCACCTCCTCAGTGTCTAATTTACTAACAGATATGAGGCCTTTTTCACCACACAATAACTCCTAACTCCCCAAATGGGAAGTAGAAAGCATCCAAGCATAGTTTTCTTTGCATGGGGAAATGCAAAAGAGGTTTATATTAAAAAAATCATCCTTCCCAATCCTCTAGCAGCTAAGGCTATAGAGCGGCCTGTGTGCTGAGCTCCTTACAGTCTTTCTTGCTGCCTGACACCTTCAGAAAGCACCTCTGAGTTGGCTTTGGGCAGAGAGCAGTGTGTAAGGATGCGTATGCTGCATGTCTCACAGCGATAAGCCCTGCAGCTATGAAAGCATGCAAGAAATACATGGCTCTTTTGGATCACAGAAAGCATCCAGCAATACTGCTCAAGCATTTCCACAGAACTGGATTAAATTTACCCCCCTGCTGTTAATTATAACCCATCAAAACTTCCAGCAAAATGACGTTACACGCACCATGAGCTGGGGAAAACTATTCTGATCATTGATATCTAGGATTTTTTTGGCTTACAAAATTTCATTAGCTCACAGAAATATAGTGATGTCCCACATTAAATATTTTTCTTGCAGTTATAAGCTGGCAATATTGCCTTGTATTCTTTTCCTCTTGCTTTTTGGGACATTTTATCACTGCTGCTTGTGAGTTATTGCTTTGTATACAGTCCCAAAAGTTTAATTTCTTCTCGTGTAAATATAAATCAAAATCATCATCAGTATGTCACAAGCAGGATGTCATTTTCCTTAACTTTGGATACATCAGTATCATAACATATGTGCTTTTACTGCTGAGCTCTCACCACAACTGCCGAACAGCATCAGAGGCTAGTGGGAAAAAATATCTCCAGTAACTCCAAGGATAGTGGGGATTTCATTCTAGTTTTATCCAGTCCGATCCCCCAGGCCCTGTGTGGGTTTTGGCATGTTATTATGTAAATAATATTAACTCTCCCCTCTGTAGGCATTTGCACAACTGCACATGCTCTCAGACACACTCCTTTTCATTCTGCAGGCAGCCGTGACCTACGGCTGTCTCATTTCCCCCTCCTTCACCATCCCACTGCAACCCAGTACATTTTTGCAAGCACATAGATGCAAGGAGCACTTTTCTCCTTAATATTGAGAGGGAAAAAAAAAAAATTAAACCGCACAAGCGAGACCTGTTGGAGCTACAAAAATCTGGCATCCAAATTTAGATGCCCTGAATATCTATGCCTGAATTCCTGCTGGTTTTTTGTGGGTTTTTTTTCCCTCTATATTATCCCAGAAGAGTTTCCCTCTCTGAATATGTGGTTCTCAAGGCTGTATCCTCACTCTCATTCTGCATGTGGTGATTTTTGTAAAATGTTGAACACGCAGAAAAATTGAGAGCTTTGTCATAACTCAATAAAAAAAAAAAATCACTTTCTGCCAGACTGGTGTTCTTCCCCTGCATTTTAAATAGAAAACTGCCATGTAATAACTTCCTTTATTATCATCTTTCATAGCTTGATCGTATTACAAATTTAGGCACAGGCTTTTCAGAACTGTCTTTTCTGTAAAGATTTTTAAAAATATATAATTCAAAAATTAAAAAAGAGTTGTCAGTTGATAATAAAAATCCTGTCACCTTTCAAGTAAATTCATCCTCCAGAGCATTTCAGCTCTTCTGCAGCCCTCTCCTGGAATGGCAGTAGATATATCTGAAACATCTCCCAATTCCTTCAAAGGCAGGAGGAAGGAATTGGACCAGTACGTCTCAGAAAAACACTAAGAGGCCATGCATAGGAGGAAGAACAAAGCTTGTTGAGGAATGTTGTCCAAGGCACATGCAAAACAGCACATTTGTAACTCAAATCTTGCCAAATCCAGAGCCAGCACACACATGGGGGGTTACCACGTAGGGACTGAAGAACAGCTTCAGGAGTTGTAGGATTTCAAGCCCAAGAATATACATTTTTCTGCTATGAGACACATCACAGCACTTTCTCGTTCTTTCAAAACCACAGGAATGAAAGGGCATTCACAATCACTTGCTTCTCTGTCCACAAGGAAAAAAAACCCTGTAATCCTCTCAAAAAATGAGCTGCCGTAATTGGTAATTACATTTTCCCAGCATGAGCAACACAGCCTGCAAATGGCATTATTGCTGTGAAATGGGGTTCTGACACGTGGAAAATACTTAATCCCAAATACTAAATCCCAATGCCTCTTTCTTCTGAGACACTGAGGAAAAGACACACAATAGGAAGAGTTAAGTTCTTACTGATTAATAAGAACATTGATAAAATAGCTGTTCCAAGGCTTCTGATGGGAAACGACACAGATGACCCAAGTCTTCTGACTTCCTGCAACATGTTACCATGTTGAACAATGACTACGTCCTTCATTTCTCCTGAACCAACCAGCTGGTTCCCAGACGAGCACGCTAAGCCATGTGCCGTGCTTTTGCAGAACAAAAATACAGTTCCAGATCTTAAATCTTTCCATCTCCTTTTGTTGCTCCTTTTTTGTTTGCTCCCAAGATAAGCAAAATACTTGTATGTGCTTTTAGGTAAGATCCCTTCACTGCCCAACCATTGCCATGGAAAGATTCACTAATTTTTATTTTGTGTCCTTTCTGAAGTACTGTTGATACAGGCTAGAAATATATTCCAGTTCAATGTGCTTGGGACTCTTAAAAGCAAAACCTATGAGGTCAAGAAAACAGGTCATAAATTACAGCAGCCAGAGGCTTCTTTGTTTGCCACCATGCAGATGACCAAAGATTGCCTGAGGGTCTACCTATTGTTTATAGAACATTTTGTTGTTTCCACTAATATGTCACCCAAGAGACATGGACTCCCCTGAAAGTTTTAGGGTCTTTTCAAGGAAGTTGGTACAGGCGCTCAGTCTCATAACCACAGCAGACTTGGGCTGGAGGCACCAAGGTTGCTGGCCCCTGCCCAACCCCACTCCCAGGAGGGTCAATGTTGCAGCTACAGCAGGTTGCACATGGTTGTGTCCTGGCAAGTCAGGACACCTCCGTCTCAAGAATGGATACAGCTCATTGCTTTTTTGTGGGGAGAAAAAATTATCATATTTATTCCCACATTGGACTGGGAGAAATCAGATCAGGACCTAAGAACAACTACCCTGCAGTGGGGAAAGTGATTGGAGATCTGGAAGAGGATGCAAGAATGTCTCCTCACATGGCCAAATTTGTCACTACCTAATGGCAGTGCTGATACTGCTAATGTTGCCTACATTTGATAAACAGCAAGAGAAGCAGCTCAATGAATTAACTAAATATTTTCAGTGCCTTTTAGCATGAGGTGGTCATCCCGTGGGCTGCAATGCGAGAAGCACAGAAGAGGTTTCCCAACTCAAGCCCACAGGACATAGAGCAGAGCTCTGCTCCCAAGTCACCTGTTACTCCTGAGGGTTGGCAAGGTGCTTCATAGCCCTCACATCAACAGCTTCATTTTCCAAAGCACTAAGCCCAGGTTTAACATGTCCCAATATGCTGCAGACCATCAGCAGTCATGGAACAAAGCGCCTTCATCCCTTCTGCTCCGCATGCTGTATCGTGCCTAATAACATCAGTGTCAGAGGGCAACGTCCAGCAGCACAACACAGCTGCTGATAGCCACATGGCCAGCCACAAATACATTCAGCCACGGACGGTCTATTTGGAGACAAAAGACATTTCTGTAAAATGCTCAGCATCTCATCCATGACAAATCTAAAAAGCTTTCCGCTCCTTACAATCACGTTCAAGTGCCAAAATAAAACCAGTGTGCTTAGCTTGACAACTGACAGTTATCTTGGGAAGATGACACCAGGCCTGACAGCAAGGGGCTGCTCTTCCTGAGCACCCTCCAGGTTTATATTTGATCAGCTCTGAAAACAGGCTGTGCTATGGCTGGGTGTATTTGTGGATGTCTGCTTTGTGGTATAATCCATCTTTTCCTTCCTGAGGTCTGCTAATCTCTTGTCTTTGAACATAGATAGCACTAGAGATGACTACTCAAATGTAAACAGCAAGAAGAAACTCACTTGAGGTGTCAGAAATGGCTTTTTAAAATTAGGAAGGTGACAAAGCAGCTGGAAAATGACCATTGCCTGTTTTGCTATAAAGGGAGCATTCAGTAGCAATAACACCAAATGTGAGCTGATCCTGTGCCAAAAATGGGTCTGTGGGATCTGTATATAAATGTCAAGTGATGACTGTAGGGGAAGCAATGACCTCCAAACATAGCCTTGAAGTCCGTGTTTATTTTCCCACAAATTACTTGCGTTGTGCTATTCTGACTTGAAGAAACATCAAGAGTTGCTTTCATGAAGTGGCAACGTGCGCAGCCGCTCTGGCTTGGCATCACCCACATCACCAAGCAATCCCACCAACTCCAGCTGGAGGCGCTGGGGTGGGGGTCTCCAGCCTGACCCTGCTCCCTGCAGGGCCACTGCCACAGCTACAGCAGGTTGCTCAGGGCAGTGTCTGGGTGCATCAGGGCAGTCCCCAAGGATGGGGATCCCCCACTGCTTGGGACCTATCCCAGGGATGTTCTTCCAGGGGACTCTTCATCCTTCATCCTATTTTTAGACTGCAGAAGCAGCCCTCACTTCACTACTATAGCCCAGCTCCTGGACAGTGCAGTCATTAACTCCATTATTTATTATTGTTGTTATTATTTTATTACTTGGCTTGCAACTTGCTTTTCTAGGACACCATGTGAGTTTCAACTACTTTACAGACACACTGAGAACATTTGACGTTGAGACTGGCTAGCACCCTGTGACATCCCCATCACATGCTGTTTTGTGAAGCCTTTTAACTTTTACATCTTTATATCAATATTTAGGTGTCTGAGATTAACTGTTTATTTTATTTTCTTTCAGCAAGGCTTGCATTCTCAGAGAACATCCTGTCACTTCCTAGTCTTTATTTGGATTTCCACAGCATATTAACAATCATCATGTAATTTCCCAGCAGAGCTGTTAATGTCAATCTCTGACTGTAAGAAATTAACATACTGAATATCAATGTTCCTTCCCACTTCAGTTTTGCCGTGCTTTGCAGCAATCTTTACCTTGTTTCCCTTAAGGACTCTGTGCTTTCTAAATACAATGTCGTTTTAAAGTCCCAAGCAACTGTACATCCAACTTCTATGCCCTTTGCTTTTGGAAGCTACTGACCAGAGAAAACATTCAAAGAAGAAAGATCCTTACCTGCCTGCAAACTCTCCCAGCACAAGTTTTCACCAAATCTTCCTTAGAAACAGGCTTTTTTATGATTAAATACTTTTTTTACTAAGAAAAACACCATGCACCGCCCCCCACAAATGTTCCTACTGTCTTGGGGGGGGGGGGGGAATAATTAAAACCCCCACAGATTTGCAAAGGCACTATGAAGTGTACAACCTAGAAGTCCAGTCAACACTGACTTTAACAGCTAAATCTTATGTATTTCAGGTAGAGCAGGTCAAACAAGTTAATGAAGGTTCATCCATGAGGTACAAATGGATCAGAGATACACTACAGTTGGGAACTGGTTTTTTTTTTATTTTTTTAAATCTAGCAAATTTTTGCAGTGAAAAATGAGAAGAGTTACCGATGCTACTAAAACATCTTGCATAATGGTGAGATGATATCATCACAAACTGTCTTTAGAAGGGATGCTGTCTGGTGCTTTTCAGGGTGGGGTGGGGTAGTGGCTTATTGTTTGTTTGCTTCTTTTGTTGTTTTTTTAACCTGAAGTCCAAAGTTATAGTTATGACCTTTTTCATACTTTCTGTTAAAGATGAAAACACAAGTTCAGCAAATGATATCTAATACCAAGGGAGCATCTGTAGTACAGACCAGCTCAGTGCAGTGAGCAAAACCAACAAAACCAGATGCCTTTTTTAAAGTATAAATTAATATTTTTCCTCTGGTCAATTTGTTCTTCATTTGAGCATTTTATGCATCACCTGCTTCCCATATTAGAGCCTGAAAACAGCTAGATAAGCACGCTTTGCTCCCATGAACCACCTTATTCATCAGGTAAAGAGACAATGCTGTCCATTTTTCAAAGTAAAAGGACAGGGGAGAATTGCTATTCAGAGTCACTGTTTACCAGCCAGATAAAGTTGTGTTTATGCATAAATTAAGAAAAAAATACCAAGGTGATGGAACCAGCTGTATTTTAGAAATCTTATCTTCTCTTCTTTCAAGTCTCAGTCCCACAAGCAAAACAGACTCTTGCTGGTACCAAAGCTTGGTGCACCCAGCTGAAACCAGCCCTGCACTCACCAGGAAAGCTTGTGACAACTCACCTGGGAAGGCGTTTTACAGCCAGCCTTCAAAGACTGCTCAAGGCTGTGTATAAATCCTCTTCATCCCCCTCTCCACTGAAGTCAGAACACATTAGAAATGATTTCCGAGATCCACAAAGCAGACTTCAAACCAACTGCAGGTCTCTGGCAGACATTTTTCCTATTGTAACTCTTGTCACTTAAAGCATTTTTTTTTTCCTTACATCATAACAGATTCTATCTTATATCAGTTTGAAGCATGGGAAACAATACTGAGTGAACCCATACTTGATGATGCATGTGCTGTGCTATATTCTGCATCTACACTATGAAATTCGCTTTCCCACTAGCCGTAAGTGTTTGGCAGAAGGGACTTGTCGCCCACATACAAGATCTCCATTACATTAATTCTACTTACACTGTGGTCACACAAGGAAGGGGTCTGCTACTCTAAATGGTACCTGCATTAAAGTCTGAGAGGTCCTCAGCTTAGTCAGGACTTTTGTATTGATGCTTATAATATCTTTCTGCAGAAGAATTTCCAGATCTGAATCACCTGAAGTGCTGCATTTTAGACGTCTAGTACAGCCTCATGCTTTTCAGAAGTAATTGACATGCAGCTGAAAATCTTCCATCTAAGATGCCCTAGTTTTAGTGAAAAATCAAAGTGCATTTGCATAGTGCCAAACAGTTAATGCAATCAGTCTTACCAGCACCTCTGCACTCACATTTTAATGAGATGTAGTGTCCAACATGCTCTTTGCTGTATCTCTGAAAAAACATGATCTTTGCAGGATTTTGTATCACAGCTGACTTGCACTATGCGATGCATATAATGCATTCAACTCATGCACTCCTACTCTAAACCCATTACTGTAACTTCAGATTTGAGAAGAACGTGACCATCAGCACCCTATGTCCAAGTCATGAAGGTCCTATTCACTGTGCAGGTGTGTCCTGCCAGGATGCTGCCCTAGAGCAAGTCTCAAGAGGATCAACTACTGCTATGCATTCTCTCCATGGCAGGCTACTAATTATTCTACTATATGCACAGTATATAGTCTTGGTTTCTTTACGGAGATACACTGTCCTGCATGTGCACTCTGGCTTTAGATCCTTGCAGATGTGGCAACTCCACCTAAAGTCAGACATTGCTTCTATCTCAGCTTGCTCCTGCTCGATGCACCACTGGTTCTGCCTCCTGCAAACACACCTCTGTGCCTTGCAGCCAGACCCTTGTAGGTTTTGCTTTTGTTCTGCCCTTGCAAGTTACTAGGGGCCTGTTTCTCCCAGATTCACTCTGAGAAGGGAATTGCAATTTTCTGTGCAGAAGGCAGGCTGAAATACTCAAATATCCCCACCTAGTCCTTCAATTTGGCAAATTTTTACAGCTTCTTCCATATTTCAGCATTCTCAGCTTTGGTTTGGAGTACTTAATCAGAAGACACCACCAAACCATCTTAAAAAAAAAAAAAAAAAAAAAAAAAAAAGAAACAAACTCAAAGCCTTTGTGTCTTTCCCAGGAGCTTTCCTGCCTTCTTGGTTTCTCTGCAAATGAGAAACATCACAAAGATCCACTCTTTCCAGACAGGTTCATATTCTTCCACTATCTACAGCAGCATCTTAAAACCAGCTTGTTCATCCTCATCCAACAGTAGGACACTGAGCATGTCTTATATCTCTGACCCAGCAAAACTTATAAAACTTGAGAGGTGCCTAGGGGACAAGAGAGTGAGGTACACAAATTGCTGAATAAATCAGACATTAAGAAGTCAGTCAAATCACAGCATCCTGGGAGATTTGGTGGTGCAGCCTTAAGCTTTAAAGAGTGAGCCATGTCCAGCTTGTTTCAAAGCCAAGAGATGCTGCACAGTTCCTGGATCGAAGCGTGATAAGCATGGCGGACAAGATTGCTTCTCTCCAGCTTTTTTCCAGCCCCTCTCAAATCAAATCCCTCCAGAGAATAACTCCATCTAAGGCTAAGTGGAAAACAGGCAGCCGAAGTCTGGTGAGTGTATAGGCAGCTGTAAGTGGATCATTTCAGAAGAGTGAGCAGTAGCCTTACCTAGCACAGCCCATTGGTAACCAGCAATGCTTTGCTGTGTGCATTTCCTATTTCCATAATTAATGCAATGACTTTCTTCCCCTGGATGAAAGTCTGGTTGCATCTCCGTAAGACCTGAGAGGAGCCAACCTTTGGTAAATGGAGCGTGGCCCAACTATTCAGTCAAGACTGAGAACTGAAGCAGTTTCAATACTGATAAATAACAGGTAGAGTTACTTAATGCCTTGAATGTTTTTTCTGGTTTATTATTTAGGACATTCCTACAAGACCACTTTTAGAAACCCAGGGAACATTCTGCAATTTCAAGATAAACACATTTATTTTCTGTGCTCTGTCTTATATATACACTTCATATTCAACAGCATAAAAGTTTTATCTGATATAAACTGAATGAGCCTGCTTACATATTTTAACAAATCTGAGCTATTTCTGGAATATAATTACTTGTTGATTCCAGAAGAAGTAATAAAAAAAGGGTTTGTTCAGCAAGAGAAGTGGAGAGCCAAACCCCAAGGGAAATACCTTCCCTTTGCAAGGGGAGCTAGGTCTGCAAAGCCCAAAATGCCCAGAGGAAAAAAAACCACTAGTGGAAAAAATAGTGGTCTAATGTGAGGCAGTGCTGCACCCCAGATAACTGGCAGTTTGAGGACTTGCAAGGAGCCACATCCCAAGGACTCCACTAAATTCTTACAAGATTGGTACTTCTAAAAAAATTAACACATTGACATTTTTGACACATTACATTGATCTAAGGTTACAATAAATGTACACACTATACTTCCATTTACACTGGGAAAGTCTTCAAAAGTTATCATGTATGCTATGAAAAAAGGAAGATCTTATCCTTCCCCATGACTTTTACAACTACTAGATGAATAAAAATATTGAAACTTGTTCTCACAACTGTGTTAAATGTAGTTTTCAAATAGCATTGATTTTTAATATTCTAGTAGGATTTTTCTGCCAGCTTCTTTTTCTAGAAGGTTTCAGTAATAGTGGGGTAGTTACAAGGTCAGTGCATGATGGCCTGTAGAAAAGTTAATGGTAAACAACAGAGAGTCTTGAGTTCTCTCCTGGATAGAAAGTGTGCTGCCCACCCCTGCCTGTTACTGCTGGTGGTAACACCTAGACAAGCTAATTCATACTGCTAAGAGGTTAATCCATAGGAAAATGCCGGTGAATTTATTCACAGAGCATACATTCGGGTCAGGCCACCTGTCCATCACAAGGAGCACAGCAGAAGATGTTTACCCTGTTGCAGTGACTTGTGTCATTTCTCACCTGCGAGAGGTGAGTGATGTTAACAAGAAAAGACAGAGAACCAAAAAAACCAAACTCATTTGATTCCAAGAACTTGACAAAAACGAAACCACAGCACCTGCACTCTGACTTCATGGCCACTTTCAGCTCAGAGTTCATGGTGTCCTTCAAGATCCACAAGTCAGTTTGTGGTTCTTCCTGGATGTGTGGTGGTACACTTACTGAGCGGTGAAATCTTTAAAGATAGTATTAATTTGTTAGAAATCAGGTTCCCCCCCCCCCCCCCCCCCTTCAAAAAAACCTTAGTAAGGTTTCCTGCTTGACATACAGAAACATTCCATCAAAAAAAAATAAATTAGTCCACCACAACATGCCATGAAGACCTTCTTGGCAAGAAGGGGGAAAAAGGGAAAAAGAGAAAAATATAATCATCTAGTATTGACTAAAATTGATCAACCTTTTTTCAAAAAGATATTTTTAAAAATTCAGTGTTTTATCTTGAAACAGTCCCAACAGTTGAGTCAACTCAGAAGGAATTTCAGGTTTCTTCATTCCACAAGCGGAGGTGGAAAGAAAAAAATAAAACAACTACCAACAAAACCCCCACATACAATTATTCCAGTTGACCAAAAGCACACATTTTTGTTTGCTGGCTGAACCAGAAAGCAGTTTTCCACCCAGCTCTGTCCTCAAGGGCAAGATTTTGCAAGTGGAAGCGAGCTGAATTCTTTTGATGATGAGTAAAGCAGACGAGTGGCTAGCATGCTGCTGGCTGCCTTAACTCCACGCTAACACCTTATAAATACCTGCTTGAGTCACCCAGAGCAGCAGCAAATCCTAGTACACTTTGGGATGAAGTCAGTGGAGTTAGCCCCAACCATACTTTAAATGTAAAGTTATTCTGCTTATTGCAGCAAGGGGCTGTAGCACGAGTGCTCAAGACCCTGTTTGGCAACTGCTTTGAAGCAGAATTGTACTGGAAATTATTCAGTGTTAGAGTGAATATTTCTGACTGCTGACCCAGAAAGGGTCAAACAATTTATGGGCTAGTCTAGGTCTGTTTAGATTAACTAGCTTTTTGGTAACTCTGTTGGAAATCAAAGTGTAGGTCCAGAAGTGGTCTCCAGGCCTTCCCAACCTTGTGAAAGGCCTAGATTTCACTCTGTCTATTCATGAAGAGCCTCAGTAGAGCTCAGACCTTGACAGAGGTGGTCCAGGTACCCTCTTTCTTGCAGGGGCTCAAGGCTGATCCCCACAGCCACACTCACCGCCTCAGTGGAAAGTGGGAACGATTTATCCCTGGTCTACCCTGTCTGATGTCAGTAGGTGTCCAAGGGACATGGCAGTGACTGAGACTCCACAACTGTTTTCAGCAATCCATCCCAGCACTTAATCATCTATGCAGGAGAAATAGGGTAATCTACAGTAAAGAGGTTGAGATAAGACAACAAAAGACTTATTTTCCCCATCATCATCATCAACCAGGTATAGGACATTTTGCTACTCCCTATGTATTTGGGGGATTTGAAGTCTTGGACTACACCTCCTCTTTTTCTAGAAAGAAAAATTCTTAATCTCCCAGCACTTCATATTTTTCTTTTGTTTCATAGAATAGTTTCTTCTCCAAAATCTCTATTACAAATGGGTATTCCTAAACTTCAAGCTAATACTCACATGTATGACTATGCATCAGTTACTGTTGATAGTTTCAGGTTAAAAAATTTTACTGTTGAACAGAGCATCATCGCACACGTTTTACATTTCCACCCACAATCTGTTTAAAGAGTTACTTGAGCAGTCTTATAGGTAATGTGTACCAAGCATCCACCCCAAGAAACACAGCACTCCTGTTCAAAGAATACCAGGATCCTGAAGTTGCACCTGTATTAGAGCCTGAGCACCAAGGTCCACGTGCTGTTGAACAGCTTTATCTCCACCCATGCTTCAGGATCTCTCCACAGTTGCAAAAAAAACCTCTTCCGGATTAAAAATAGGTTATAGGCTGTAGGTACCCATGTAGGCTGCGGCACATGGAGTTCATGCAACCTTGTGCAGGGTGTTCTTCCAAAACAAATAGACAAGTAACTATGCAAATCCTGAGTTTTCCATCTCATTTCTTATTTGTCCCAAAACAAACCAAAAAAAACCAAACAAAAAAAGGACTTTTCTCCTGCACACACATAAGCCACAAAAAGTTGCTTCAAAATAACAGCATCTGGCCTTTGAGTTTAATTATTTGTTCTGTGAGCTTTGGTTTCAGATGGGAGAGAGTTTTAAGTATATTATTTTATCAAGTCCTGACAGCATTAGAGGACTTACTGTCAGTGATATATACAGTAAATCCAATTATTACTTTTCACTTATGTTTAACATAAACCATTACTATTAGAACATCCTATTACTATATAATGTACCTAAAGGTGAAACAAAAGCTGATTGGGAAGTCGAAGCTTAGAGAAAGCCATTTCCACATCAAATAATTTAATGTCACCTTACTGCGGGAAGAACAGGGGGGAAATAACCAAAAAGTATAAACCAGTTTTTAACTCTATTTATGCTCCTATGATGTGGAAATATTTGCCCAGACCTTCACTTTCATTGTCCCAGCTCTTCTCTTTTGCCTGTGAAGCATATATTCGGAAGTTTTCTTTTAAAATAAATATTGCTTTTGGGAGAGCCATGACCACTGAAAATGATGAGCTAGCCACCTTCTTTGTTTTTTATGGACAACTAACAACTTACATTTTGCAGAAATGAATTTAATTTTTTAACCTACATTGTATAAACATTGAAACCTATGACTTCAAGGTTTGCCTTCATATCCTCCTACTTACGGAGGAAGGCTTTGCTTTATTTTTAAAAAAATCATTGCTTTTTATCACTTACTTATAAAGTATATGGTATTAGGCCCATGACAAACCTATCTTTTTCCAAGACCGGGTAGAGGTCATACTATTGGTATCAAGAAACTGCATGAACAGAAAGGGGAGGGGGGAAGAGTCAGGAAGCAGGTTGGGAAATTTCCAGTATAACAAGAATAGCTGAACGTAACTTTCCATTAACTTCCCAAGCATTTGGGTCTAATGACAGTGTCTGAAGAATTATTTACCAAAGGGAAAGACATGCCAGCAGGTACGGGGTTAAAACGCACTTCTCGTAACAAGGAGGCAAAAAACATTTTCATAACCAGCATTGCCACCAGCTTCTGTTTTAAATCGCTTTCTTGCAATTACTTTTTGTCATGGATTTTAGAAACCACTATTGAGCAGACAAATTAGGAATGAGCATGTTTCATGTGCTTGGTGGTACACAGTTACCTCACTCCTGCACAGGATTCAGCTTCTGCGTTACGATTATTCAGGCTGACATTACACAAGGGAACAAGGATGGAATTACAAAACTACTATTTATACTTTTCCCCTTGTGATCCCCATCAGTAGCACTTGCTAAAAACCTCAGAGTCTGTGGAAGTCGTAATCACAGCAGGCTCACACACCGTGTTACAAAAGACTTTGGTGCTTGCAAGCGGAGGAATAGGAGAACATTTATGGACCAGCATAGTGTTAATATTTGATCAATATCCAAACATTAGCCTTACACAAACACAGGTCGTACCCAAACTATTGTAAATGAAAGGAATACTTATGACCACAGATTTATCTTGAAGCCACAGACAAATACAACTTTTATAATTTATTCTGTTTTCTTTGCCAGCAGCAGGATCCAATGCCCTCCAGGCACAGCACGTACTGGTGGCAAACCACTGCCACTTCTCCGTGTCATGATTAAACTCTAAATGTCTCAGCCACAACAAGAGAGAAGTGGCAATGCAAAGAGGTTAAAGACTTCCCAGCCCAAGGGACGGGGATGCAGAAACCCTATTCATGCCAATTTCTAGAAATAGTTCAGTTTTCACCTGATCTCAGTGTTGGAATTGGGACCAAATGGTTTTTATATATGTGTGTGTGTGTATATAAATATACATATACACAGGCTATTTGCTCCAATATAAATTCCTTTGCAGCCTAGAAGCAATTCTGTAGCTTACATATCTTATGTAGATATGCTGCAGGCTGCTGAAACATGGGATTGTTTTTTGAAACCATTAAGACTTGAATTGAATTGTTCGTAATTATAGACCACAATAGCATTACAGTATGCAGATTTATTCTCGGGAAAGGGAGCATAATGAGGTTTGTATAGCTATAATGAGTTTTAACAGTGTTTAACACAATCTGCAACTCATGGCTTTTAGTACACACACACATACATAACCCTCCTTAGTAACGTATACATGCCCTACTGAATCTATAGCCCACTTGGGAAAATTCAAAGTCCTTTTAGCAGTAGCCCATTTCTTCCTCCATTTCCAGCCAACCATCCCCCTGCAGTGGGCATGCCACTAACCAGAGGGCCCCTGCCCCCAGATGCCTGCACACCTGGAGCACAGGACAGTCAGCCTAACCCGGGTGTCCCCACCACGCAGAGCAGACAGAGGACTCAGGAGATGCTTTCAACACTACTCGGCAAGGAAGCTGGCATCACAGACACATCTGCATTAGAGCTGAGTTATTAACACTCAACCTCATCATCATTTTAATGCTTTTGCAAAGGCTCGACAAGGCAGATTTTATATCATAGGTATATGAGGTGGAGGTAAACCTTCCCCATCTGGCCAGTGACCAGCCAGCAGACTCCCCTCAGGTATCCAGCTGCAGGTGGTGAACACCCTACTGCCTGACCTAGAAGCTCCCAAGTCTCAGCTAATCAGTATGTGTATTGACCATTAAACACCTGTTTTATACTTTTTAAGCTGGTTTGTCCTTCTTGCAGTCTCTTTGTGTACTATATAAGCTGCCCAAGACAAGTAACCCACTGAAACTCACATGACTTTGGGCCAACATAGAGCCTAAAAACATCTGCCCACTGTGGCATGTTAAGCCATTTCTAATGGATGTGGACAATGCCCCTAGCATTGGTGGTTTCCAAAACCACGTCCTCCTGAGTTCCCACCCCCTCTCCCCTTAGCCTCCCCAGCAATGCTCAAGGACAGCTCAATGTTAAATTAAAATCCTCCCTACTTCAAAACCTGAGTGAGCGGAGACTGAGAAATGACACCCCCTCCCCCCCAAGAGATCCTGGGCAGGGCCCCCTGCTCCTTCTGAAATCAAAGGTGTTTTTAATAGCTTTGTTACTATGCTAATGGGCAGCTACTGATCCCTGTCCACAGCCAACAGGACTTTTCATAAGCGAGATGGAGATTTGCCATTAACGCTTCACTGGGCATCCTGGGAAATTTCTTGTAGCACTTCCAGGGGAAGCCAGAGGATTGGGCCCACTGTAGGTTTTTTGTGGCAGTAAGTAATCAACGTGAAGCGGTGACGTGCTCTCAAGTATCATTTTACTTGAGCTGGAAGTGTTTTTCCCTAATCCCACCTGGCAAGCTAAGGGCAACCTTGAACAAGCAACCCACTGCTGGTGTGATTATAGAAAAGGAAACAATTATGTCTTACTGCTCTTGGGGCTTCTTGACTATGCCTCTCAAGAGCTTTCAAGGAAACATAAACACAGATCACTTCTCCTCTTTTGATCACTTTTCTGAGCAAAATCTGCCCCGCAGAGTGGAAGACAGAGAAGAAAAGCATCACAGCTGCCATTCCTGCACAACCCAACAGATGCCAACTCCTTTGGCATCTGAATGGTTTTCTGTGGGTCCCCCATGCCCATGTGTGTTGTCATGCTTCCCTCATGCCCATGGGTCAATCCAGTGGAAGCATAGCTAGTTTCTACCTCAGAATCGAGCTTGGAGACTGGCTTTCTATCCCAAACTTCTATTTACACATCTAACCCCACTGGCCACCTGCATTTGATTGAAGGAGCAAATGGCTTTTCCTCCGCAGCAAGACTTCCCAGTCTTGCTCACATTATCACCAGATTGCTCTGTTACTGGCACTCAGGTAACATCTCATGTTGCTCTAATTTCCACTTTTTCATTATTCCCTTTTAGCAATGATCACATGAAGATGCAAGACACTTCACTTTTTGGAGCCAATTTTCTCCTCCCACTCTTACAATTTCAGGGCAGCAGCATTTATCTGATTGCTGAATTATTTCACATCATTTCTGTGTGGAGTCTAAGGTGATTGGTGGGATGCTGGTGTTCAGTCTGAAATCTAATGTCACCAATGATCAAATATTGTCAATTCTTTATGACAGATGAGATAGGATGGCACACTAAAGAGAGAAAAAAATCCCTTTGATAGGGAAAAAATCCAATGTTATATCTGCCTGGCACTCCCAAGCTCTAACCAGACGTTCAGGAGAAGCAACAGACCCTAAATTCTCTTTGGGTGCTGTGCTCAGAGGTAGGCAGTCGTAGCTGGGGTTTGTTTGTTTGTTTGTTTTTTAAATATGTTCCAAAATCTGCATTTAAACCTCTCAATTCAGCAGAAAGGTGGATGCTGGAGGGCAGACACTCCCTCATGAGCAATCACAGGTTTTGGCCGAGAAATGAGTGAACGCCGCAGCGCCTTGGTGAGGCAGCGGTTGAGCTGAGCGAGGAGTGTGAGATGCTGCTCACACTGAGGGAGCAAGGCCCCCGTTATCTAGCCACCGCGCAGGAGTATCTAATGCTTCTAAAGCTGAGCAAACACCGGTATGGCACACTTCCAAACCTGAAGTGTCAGCAACACCTAATGGTAAACATTTCATTCAACATGCCTGAAAATGAAGCCTGAGACTGCCTTAAATGCAGTTCAGCATCAGTGTAGGTGAAGGCTGCTAGTGGGGGTCAGCTTTAGGATTGGCAAACCTGCAGGCTGTAGTATGGTCATGATTCAGCATTGAGCTGAGAGACACAGCAGGATGCAATTGCAGGGATGGATCCTTATGCTGGGATACTAAACTTGAACATCATATGAGAAATTACCCTGCCAAACCACCGCGGTACCCATTTCATTACTGGTAGTGTCCAGAAGGATTTTAGCAGAGACAAACAATCAATTCGGCTGTTGCATCAACAGACACGGTGTGATACCCTGAGGACTACAATATCTGGATGCTCAGGGGTTGCCACACCTGGAAGTCACCCATTGCAGAGATTCCTGGCTGCTGAACTTATTTGCAGCCTTTCTTAGGTGCAACAAACCCTTCCCAAAACTTGCATTGGTTTTCATCACTGCAAGTAAATTTAGTCTTTGCTCAGTTAATGTTTTCATAGCAATTCCTGCAAACCCACAGTTTTCAGGCTACGTGGACTTAGGCTGGCTGCAAGAGGGATTTCTCACTCCTGCCATCTCCCTGCAGCAAACCAAAGCTCCTGTTGAAGCCAAGACTGGCACAAAGCTGTGTCCCTTCTACCAGCATCTCTGCTGGGGGCAGCAGCATCAACAGGGGTGGATCAGCTGGGAAAGGCTTTGCCTTCTGCGCAGAGCAAATGCACTGACATCAAAATGGTAGTGCAGGGTCAGCCCTTAAACTGCAATCTGACTTCAGTCCTCTGCATTTATTTACAAAAAAATGGGCCTGAGTAGGTGCCGTTGGAGTGGTGGTGACCCAGCTATCTGGTCAAAGGCCTGCAGGGAGCCGGGAGATAGAGCAAGTTAACGTTTAACCCACAGGGACTGTAAACTAGCCCCGGGGCTGCTGAACCTTTGGAGTTTGATATGATGATTAGGGAATAACCGGAGTGACACGTCGCAAACTCTCCATAATCAAGGAGACCTTTTTCCCAGGCGGTGATCTCCAAAATTGCTCAGGTATGTGCCCACTCATCCTACCCCGAGGTTTGGGGTGCGGGGACAAGGTCCCCTGCAAAATGGGGTTTTGGCCGGGATGGGGAAGGAGCAGCTCCATCACATGCCTTCCCCCCCCCCCCCCCCCCCCCCGTGCCCTACCATCAGGTTCATGCCTCGGGTTCTGCCTGACATCGGCGGGGCTGGGAACACCTTGCGGCTGGACCCATGCACAGGCACAGCACTGCTCCGCTTGTCTTGGTTTTTTGAAGAGCAAAGTGAGGAGAGAAGGGCTCCTAGGGGGCCTCAGCATAGTTTCTGTGCAGTGGCAAGAAGCCTTTTCTACTGCTTTCCCACCACTGATTGCCGGTGGTTGCCAGAAAAGTGAAGACAGACAAGGTGGAGGGAGGAGGAGGGCTTTTCCCTGTGATAATTCAGTCTCAATTTGTTAAAGCACAACTTTCTAGGGCTAATCATTAGAGACCTTTCCAGCCACCTTCTTATTCCTCCTTCTCTTTGCAAAAGGTTGGTCTCCATATCCAAGGCAATTGCTGCTCCTAAAAAAAGTCTCAATTTCCCCTAATCTCTTCAAACTAGCAGGCTTTCTGCCCAAGACATAATGCTTCCCTTAAGCTATTTTCTCTGGGTGAAATAGGAGGCTCAGGTGGGAGCGGGCATGGGAGGAAGGTTGGCTTCAAAGCATCTGGCACATGATGCTGCAAAAGAACAGGGGGAAGGAGGCTGGGCTCAGCATCAGGTGCCCCTGAAGAAAGGGCTTTTGGGGGCGTGTTGTGTGCATTTAGTAACACAGCTGCAAAAGTCACATGTGAGAGGAAAGGTATTTCAAAGAGGGGAGCCACTTCCCGAGCAAAAGAGGCTGAGCAAAAAATTTGATGCTTTATACATGAAATATTTTCCCAAGGCTCATGTGCTACAAAATGTGCAGCGCTTTTCCATTACTTCAGATTTATCCCACTTTCCTGCAAATGCCTATGAGTTCCTACTTTTTGTGGGACTACCTGAGCTGGAAAAACACCCTATGTCCTGGAAAGCAAAGTGACTAAAACCTCATGCTGCGTTGCTCAATCGGACTCTGTCCTGCAGTGTGTCCCACCCCAGCAAAGAGCTGGTGGCAGCTCACAAAGCTTCAAGTGTCTGTTTTTAGGAAGAATATGAAGAATGCTTTGTGTGTGTGTGAGAGAGAGACTAATATACATTGCTTGGAGCCTGGAGGGAGAAAAAAACCCCCAAAATCTTGAAAAGCAAGCTGGTAACTGAAAGATAAGAATTTCTCTAGTAACCGCCTATTTGGGTTAGTAAGGCTAGAGAGTGAGTATACTTATCCAGCCTTTTCAAAAGCTGTTATTCTTCTGAAGGAGCGGTTGCACTGGGGGGCTACCGGTGCAAAACAGCCTCATTAAATATGTCCAAGTGGCTCAACACATTCAAACGTGAAGGTGTATTGATCCGTGCAGGATAAACATGGTTTCGTTATCTCATTCATGGAAACAGTAACCAGGTTTCCCCTAAAGGGCTGGAAAGGGGCAGGCTTAGGGTGCAAAAGCAGTGGGGGAAAAGAACAGGGTCTGGCCACAAATACCACCTTTCCTTCTCTCAACAAAATCCCAGCACAGTAGACATCCCTTGAATAAGGAAACCAATTCTCCCTTTTCCAAGCAGTTAACCCAAAAGCAAAGTAAAATCCATGTGTTTTGGTTAAAAGCATCTGGATTCATCTTGCTCTTGGCTGGATGGAGCAAAACCATAAGATCTGCCTGCAGTAGCTGGCAAGGAAACCACATGTAGAAGTAGTTATGGAGAGGTTAAGCAGTCTTACAAGAAGTTTGTTGCTTGTTGATATGGGGTTTGCTAGGCATAAAAGTACCTTTTCTTGCCTTGACGGTTTAGAGCTTTAATAGAAACCAAAAATAAATGAGAGTATTCAATGGAGAGAGGAAGATCAAATGAAGAAATGCTCTTATTTAAGATAAAAGCAGTACCTACCTTTTCTAATGGTGCAAGGTTCTTGATTCTGTGACCATGATAACTTCGTAGTATTATTTAAAAATTGATCAAAGATAAGGATAAAATAGGAAATGTACCTGGGCAGTTTGCACCTCTGAAAGTCCTAATTTCACTATAAGTATCTGCATAAAATGCAACTCCCCCTCTGCTTTTTCTTTTTAGCCTAAAGGTCATTATTAACAGCAAGTCATCTGAGGGTCAAAACCCTAAAAAGGATTAAAATCCAGAACAATTATTTCTATTAAGTGTGGTTGTTTCTTTTTTTTTAATACTAAAAATGCTGCCTTAATTTGCTGTAGTCATTCACACTTTCAAACAGCAGCGATGGAAGGGGAGTTTTCCCCCTGTGAGGGTGGATTTGCTAATTGACTAATGGCCCAGGCAACAAAGAAAGAGAGAAAGTAATCAAGATTTGCCAGGTCCTGTGACAGCAGCTCTCCTCCCCTACACTTAATGATAAAATAATATAGCCCAGCACACAGGCACTGCTACAAGGACTGAGACTGATGCCTGGAATGAGAGGAAAGTGGTGAAATCCCACCGGTTTTGAGAAACAAAACATCCTACCTTGAATCTTATCCTGGAAATAGTCTGGATGCACTGATGGATATGGACTCCTGGGTAGCAGGGGTGGGAAGTATTCTGTCCAGAAAGGTGTATAGAAGTCCTCAGGCCAAGGAAGGTAGGGGAGAAGTGAGTAGAGAAGACGTACTTGGAAAATTGAGGGCTAGAAAGCTTGTTTTACTGTTTTTAGGATTTGTTGTGTTGTGATTTATACCTCTTTAAAAAGAGAGGTATGATTTCTGTTTTCATCCCAGGGAAACCCGACTGATGGAGGAAAGCTCTCTAGCAACAAGGCTTATAAATTAGCTGTGAATGACTTTGGGCTGGTAATTAGTAGGAGGAACCTAGTTTCTAAGGGTGGTGCTACAAAACTAGACCCAGGTGGTGCATTGGGTCACCCACCTGTGCATCCAAGCCTCAAGTGTGCAGCATTGTCCAGCCCTGGCCTCCAATGCTCCTCCTGAATCAGGAGTGGAGACTTGTGGAGTAACTCAGGCTGGAGGTACCCTGGGTGGGGGTCTCCAGCTGGAACTTGCTTCCAGCAGGACCAACACCACTGCTGCAGCAGACTGCTGAGGGCCATGCTCCAGGCATGTCAGGGCATCCCTGGGAATGGGGATTCTCTTCTGCTCACATGGGGGAGGGCTGTTCCCTTGGGGCTGGCTGAGCTTTCTTTGAAGGTGGTAGTGTGGAAGTGCTGGGTGCAGATTAAGGCCAGATCATCATTAACACACTCCAAGAGCACAGCAACCAATTTTTCTGGCATTTTCAAAAAGCTTATGGAAGTTCCCAGTGCCAGATTTTGTAGTGCCCTGTGATTAATACCTTGCGTAGCTCTGAATGCTCTTGATCCCTTATTCCTAGCGGATTGCTTGAGCATATCGTGGAGTACACCAATACCTAGACATACTGGTCTAGAGCCTAAAAAATTTGCAGAATTCTTCACAAGAAGAGCACAGAAGAGCTTGCCTTATCTAATAAGGCAGAAGCCAAAGAGGGATATTGCTCCTGCTGTAAATGCATCTCAGCCAGGGAGATGTTCTATTCCCATCCAGCCCCAGCCCTGCAGCTTGTGCTTGCTGCTCAGTGTGAAACCATCACCTGGAGCGAGATGTTACTGGAAATTACTCCTCCCTGGCTAAGAGGTACAGAGACATATGGCATTTAAAGCTTTGTGTGCAAATGCATTCCAAGCAGCAGTCACTGAGACACCCAGGCGGCAGAGAGGTACAGAATGAAATAGTACTACTTGGGGCAGGGGGAGTATAAAATAAGGTTCTTACACTACTCATCTGTCTAGGTTGTGGCTGGGGACAGACTGGAAACCTCAGTCACTATGGAAATCTGCAGAGGTTTGTCTGGCTGCAGTCCAGCTGCTTTCCCGGCATGGAGAGGAGACGCTGCTGGCACAGGACGACGTGTCTGCTGGCTGCAGGCAGCCTGTTGCCTGTCTCTGTGCTCCAACACCCAGGGCAGTCTCCCTGTTGGGAAGCAGGTCACTGCAGCACTGAGATACCTGATAGAGAAGAAAAAAAATTACAAAATCCAAGGCAGTGAATATTAGAGATATCTGCATAGTACAGCCATCCCTTTTTGTACCCACACTTGCCCCAGCCTTCAGGCACATAAGGATGGGCTCAAGTCCAGATATAAGGGCTAACAGAGACTCATGGAGCACTGTGCAGATTTGTGCTAGGTATTCCAATTTGATTGCTCAAACCCCTGATGAAACCAGGATGCAGCAATAGCAAAATACAAGGGGCCAAATTTGCAGTACAGCAGAGCTTTCCTTTATAGGGTGTGTATAGGCTGTCTCTGCCCAGGAAGGTGAGGATGCAAAACCAATTTGGATTTTAATTGGGTTTTTTGAATGACTGTTTTTTCCTTGTTAAGCATCCACCTCATATTTGCAAAGTAGTGTGCTAATCCTGCCCCATGCCGTGCTGAACCCCAGCTCCGGAAGAGTCGGTGAGCACAGGAACCACAAGCATCAATAAGGATTTGCTGCCACCCTCTAGCAAGGGCAAAACAAAACAATAATTGGGCAGAAAACATTAATTTTGGAATTAAGAGACAGAAGAGAGCTATCATATTGGACAGTCCATCTCCCAGCCCCTGTATGTTGGTAGTAATTAAAACCCTGGAGAACCAGGGAGCTCAGGAGAAAAAACAAACAACTGTCAAAATCAGAAAAGTCTCACAAACCTCAACAATAAATAGCTGCAAAATGCGGCATTACAGGGATGTCTCTATTCTCAAGTATGTAAACTGTGGTCTCTGGAGCTCAGTGTGGGAGAGCCTGAGTGACACAAAGCTGAGATCCTCCAAACACCTGGGCTCATGCCCCGTTTTTGGCACTGAGAGTAATCCATCTATTTAAATTAGAAGCACCTGTTTATGTCTTCCAGGATACAAAGATGTAGGAGCACAGAGCAAGTAATGTCCACAGACAGAATGGCCAGCCTCAAACCTTAGCTCTTCCATCAATAAACCCCCAAAATGACAAGTGCTAATAAAAGGTTTTGGTGCTAAACAGTCAGCTATTTCCAGAGCATCATATCATACTCAGAAAGTCTGCTGTAGCTGGATAGGTTGCACTTCTTTATCTGCATTTCTTTACTTGCAGTCCTCATGTGCCAAGAGACCTGCGGTACAGGGGAATTGTTTAGGGTCCTCTCCCCAAAATTTGGAATTAGCTCAGGGTGTAGCCACACCAATCCATCCTTCTTGCATGTTTCTGTCACCCCACCTCTGCTCCTCCAGATTTCCCTTCTCCCCTACTCAGCATCCCCACCACCATCCCATGCCCTTCCCCACCCCTCTGCCATGGGACCCCTGTCCCCCTCAGCCCCATTATACCCACCCTGGCCCCTTTTGGCACTGTTTCTTTCCAAGAAAGTCTGGGAGTTATCATCACCTTTCATTGCCTCCACCTTTGTACAACTGAAAGCAATTTAAGGCTGTAACAATCATTTTGGGTTACACAATTTAGTGATTTCTAATATGAAGTTCTTGGTCCTACCAGCCAACAGCACATATCCTGCCTATGAGGACCCAAGGAGGCAATTGGTTTGCTCTTGCTGGTGTTCAGCATCAACCCATCATCACGAGTCCTCAAGCTCAACATCACACCTGCATGCCCTGTTTCTGTGCCTGGCTCTGTCAAATGGTTTTTGCACAAGCTCAAAGCTCTGCACACAGGAAAAACAGGACAGCTGGAAATTATACGTAGCAAGTCCATCTTATAAATATCCATTTGCCAGTGTGTAGCCCAATTCAGATTTCAGCTTTATGGTGTTTTCAACCCAAAAACAATACTTTAAAAAAATCTTTAATTAGATATTGTTAAATAAAATACCAGCTCTGAATCAAAACATCTGACCAAAGGTTGTTCTAGTCCTGAACCTAAATAAGTTCTCCCATGTTCTTGATTTTTAAAAATTGGCCAAATCTGGACCTAGGCATTGTTTCTCATAAAGTGCTATAGTCATGGCTTGTACAAGGTTATCTTCCCAGCATGAATGGAATGGAATGGCATGAAGGACTCATCATCATGTCTTCAGTGCAGGATTAGGCAATGTGTATCCCACCTAAGACATGTGCACCAATACGTTACAATATCCCTCTGCATCTCACTGGAGTACTGTCCAAAATCTGACTGTGGGTTTATATGCTATTTATTTTCATGCAATGAGGGGGATACTTTTGTTTTTTCCACAGTCTGTGGTGTTTTGGTTTGGTTTTATTTCAAAATAACTGATTTAGGAAGAACAATCCTGTTAACTTTCTCAGGAGGGTGGACTTTCTCCTCCTAGCCATATTAATTTATTTAATTTATCTTAAATTTGATTGCAGTGAGCACCCTTAATTAACCTGCTTTTTTGCTGATAATCACTCACAATGGAATCAAATCACAAATCCGGGGATGGATTGACCGGCATACAGAAAGAAGCCGCCCTCCGTGCATTAATTCAGCGAACGGGATATAATTTGATCCAGGTAGGAACTCATGGTCACGTCCTTTTGTGCAGTGTCTGGCTTCATCCTGAGGCGATGTATTGCACTGGGGGCTTGAGCAGCGAATCTGTACGCATGAAGCACTCCTTGCTCATTCTTCTTCTCCTCTCTGCTTTTCTCTAACATATATGCTGCATATAACTACATGTAATAGATGCTGTCTCTTATATAGCAGGATATTATTTATCCAGAAATTATTTGCCCTATGCCAAAGTATGGCAAAGGTAGAAAAAAAACCTTGAGCGCTGATAAATGTTGGGAAAGTTTGGGATTGCTGCCTGAAAGCCATGACTGTGGTGGTTGTTAGTATAGCAAAGAAAACCGACCAAACAAAGTTTCAGAAGAGCATAGGTCCAGATTTGGCTATAGGAAGTCCAACATGTCATCACCAGATCTGCCTTTTGTACAGGTCCTTGCACACATGCAAGTGCATGTGAGGCAGGTGCCTCACCTGCTCAAACACCAAAAATTTGCTCCCAGTTTAGGAGCAAGGTCTCCAAGGGCAAAGCTTCCTCTGTTTGGGCAGGTGGAGACTGGGCATGTCCTTCAAATGCTGTCCGAAGAAGTCTTTCTAAGTTAGCATGACCAAAACAAGCTAATTTTTCAAAACCATTGAACACTAACAAGGCTGACCTTGCATCCTGGAAGAAGTAACTGAAAGCACTGTAATTGAGGCAGGTGGCTGCCTTGAACTTTGCCTTGCTTTGTGCAGCACTAGAGGGCACAACAGCCCAAAGCAAAAACTGAGACTCCTGGGAAAGCATTTTCCTATAGCACTTAATCTGTGTGCCCCAGGACCAGGCCAGCAGCTGCGTTTGTTGCCCTTGCGGGGGTTTCCTGCTGTACCTGACCCAGAAGATAAATAGCTTCTCTCCCTTATATTTACTGTGGCTTTCTTTATCCTGGTCCTAAGTGTTTTCTATTACCACATCTGGCTATAGCTTATTCCTAAACTACAGATTTCAACCCTCGGCTCCCACACGCCCCGCAACACCTTCTATCTCCCTACCTTTTCCATTCCAAGCTTACTTTTTTCCCCCTCTCCTAAATTCCTTTCCCATGTCTCTTTGGGCTTTTCTTCCAACCTACCTCTTTGTCCAGCCAAACAACTTCTTCCACCGTGCACATCAGGATCACTCATCTTTGTGAAGTGAATGATGAAGTCCTCCTTCCCTCCAGACACTTTGTCCAGATGAGTTTGTTGAGATGCTGCCTTCAAGCCACAAAGCAAGCCACTGCAGACTGAGGGAAGACTTTATTTCTTGCTGTACCTCCTTGCATATCAGCTCACACAGACACTGACAAAATAAAAAAACAAGAATAGTTTGATTGTGTGCTTAGGTAGCCAAGAAGGCCAAGAGCATCCTGGCTGGTGTCTGAAACAGTGTGTCCAGCAGGACCAGGGCAGGGACTGTCCCCCTGTACTCAGCACTGGTGAGGCTGCACTTCGAATCCTGTGCTCAGGTTTGGGCCCCTCACTTCGAGAAGGACACAGAGGTCCTGGAGCGTGTCCAGAGAAGGGCAGCAAAGCTGGTGAAGGGTCTGGAGCACAAGTCTGATGAGGAGCAGCTGAGGGAACTGGGGCTTTTTAGCCTGGAGAGGAGGGGGCTCAGGGGGGACCTTGTTGAAAGGGGCTGTAGGCAGGTGTGGTCAGTCTCTTCTCCCAGGTAACAAGAGACAGGATGAAAGGAAATGGTCTCAAGTTGTGCCGGGGGAGGTTTAGATTGGATATTAGGAAAACTTTCTTCACTGGAAGGGTGGTGAAGCATTGGACCATGCTGCCCAGGGAGGTGGTGGAATCACCATCCCTGGAGGTGTTTAAATAATGGGTAGATGTGGTGCTCAGGGACATTGTTTAGTGATGGCCTTGGCAGAGCTGGGTTAATGGTTGGACTTGATGATCTCAAAGGTCTTTTCCAACCTAAATGATTCTGTGATTGTCTCTCACTTGGCTTAAAGTGGGACAGTAAGACTCCCTTGGCCGTTTTCAGACCATTACTGATGAGCTCAGCATTCCTTCAGCTGACACGCCAGTGAAGATTGCAGATCACTGCAACAACACAAAACACAACCATCGCTTTTTGTCTTCACCTAACTAATGGCTTGAGAGACAGAAAAATCCCATGCCAGCAACATGCTCTGTTCAGCCAAACTGGGAGCAGAAAAATAGCCTGAAACATCATGGTCTTCCTGTTAGATCTGCTGTAAAAATTCATTCATAAATTCAAATGTCTCTGTGACTCCATCACTATGCTGAAAACATGTGCAAAACAGGAATGAGCATAGATAATTCAGGACCTGTTACAGGCTTAGGAAAACTGAAAGAGCTTGTGCTATATTCTTATTTTCCTGCAAGGATCCCTGTTTGCTTATGTGCTTTAGGCCTTCCTCTTCAGCTAGTTGTACAGGCATTCACTTGCCTGGAATAATCCCAGAGTGGGAAATGACTACAGAAATGATCAGGGATCCAAAAATAGAAGAATGACCAGAATTCCAGTTCCTCTGGGAGCAGGATATTGCTACAGGACAGGAGAAGGAGAAGAGGGAAGGAGGTGGAAGGAAGGAAGGAGGGAACGAAGGAAGGAAAAGAAAGAAAGAAAAAGAAAGAAAGAAAAAGAAAGAAAAAGAAAGAAAAAGAAAGAAAGAAAGAAAAAGAAAGAAAAAGAAAGAAAAAGAAAGAAAGAAAGAGAAAGAAAGAAAGAAAGAAAGGAAAGGATGAGAATTAAGGAAAGAAGGAAAACGAGAACTACAGGAAAGTTGATTAAAAATAGGAGAGGAGAACAGAGACACACTCACCTAGCAAAAACATAGCAAAAAGAGAAAATATTGGCGGTCTTCACACCTTGGACTGTTATTGAGGGCTAGGGGCACAGCTGTAGAAAGGGTCTCACAGCTCCTGGGTGCAGGAAGGGGTGGGTGTTGGGATGCACCATTTCTCCAGGCCCAGGTCCTTACCACACCCTGCGCCAAGTATCACTACCTCTTCTCTAAGCCCAACTGCTGACACAAACTTCTTTTTTCAAGGGCGTTGAGCAGCTCCAGCATCACCTACTGCCAATGATGACTTGGGCTTCCCTCACCTCACCACTCTGTCCGGATGTCTCCAAATTTCTACCTTCATCCTCAGTTGTCTCCCTATATTAGCACTTTCTGAGGTCCAAATGCCTTCTGATTTTGAAAGTCCGTCTGCTTTGAGACATGATCCTTCCCATATTTTTCCTTTGGTCTGTAGAGCAGGAAGCTCTCCATCAGTTACTAAAATAAAAAGCAATGTCACTGCTTATGAATGTTTATGATTGGATGAACAATCATGACAATTTATAAAGTCTTAAGTGTTATATTACGCAGTCCACAACTAACACACCATCCACAGAGATTCAGCTCCCATAGCCAAGAAGACCTAAGTTTTCCAAGGAGGTATTGGATTGTCTCCATCTTGGACATCTGAAGTAGCAGTTCAGTTGCAGATTCAGCTGTAGACCAGGTGTATGCTCCTTACAAAACTCAGCTAATACAAACCAGACCCTTCTCCAGTACTTCACCAGCACTTCACCAGCATACTAATTGGGTTAGCAAAGCCTTTCAGTACAGATCTGGCAGTGGGGCAGCCAATGCACACTATGTTATCTCTGATGAGCCTGTAAAGAGTTGCTCCTTGAAGGGAATGAGGGTGTCTGCCTCCAGCCCACTGGTAACAGAGCATGTCTAAAGCATCATTCCTTGAGAAAGGGTTGGTTACATCCACATTAAAAATCTGTATCTAAACCATTTTTTTACTTTCCTCCACGGCAGGAAAATGGGCAGAGGAAATATGGAGGACCACCACCTGGCTGGGATGGCCCTCCGCCGGAGAGGGGGTGTGAGATCTTTGTTGGGAAGCTGCCCCGAGACCTCTTTGAAGATGAACTTATACCACTGTGTGAAAAAGTAAGACTTTATGGTGGGTGGTTGTATTACAGAGGTTAGTGGTGATGAAAGCTGCATGTCAAGACTGAACTGGAGATGATTTGGCCCAGACTACTGGAGGAGGTCTGACATGATATAGTCAAGGAAGCACCCAGTCTTATCTAAGTACCTCCCTCTTGCTGACAAAACTTTTTCTCCCTATTTGTAGATTGGCAAAATCTACGAAATGAGAATGATGATGGACTTTAATGGCAACAACAGGGGCTATGCCTTTGTGACCTTCTCAAATAAACAGGAGGCGAAGAATGCAATAAAACAACTCAATAATTATGAAATTAGGTGAGTGTGGCAAACATCTTCACATCAACTTTAAATGATATATATTAATCTGTTTTTTTTATGTAAAGCATATTTTTATTTGCAGCTCAGGGGAAGGATATTTAGATACACTAGATAAACTTTAAAAGATCACCTCTTGTATCCCTGTGCAGTCACTGTTTTATGCTGTACTACAAAAGCAGTATGTAGGACTCATCAGAGTCAAAATTTTTTGCAGGAAATTTCTTCCTTACAAAAAAAAAATTAAAAGATCTATCAGAACATCGGAAAACATAACTTGCCTTGGATCAAATTAACTTTCACCTAACTATCGCTGTTTATTTCATGTTCCCCTCTGGGCTGTTTTTTATTAATTTATTCCTACTCACAGTCACTCTCATAACCTATACTGCAGATATGTTCTGGGAGACAGAGCGATTGCAAAAAATGGTGAAATAAGATGGAAAACAATTGGGAAAACAGTGACAATTCCTAATAGATAGAAACAGAAAAAGCCCTCATGTTTGTGACTAAAAACGGGGAACAACACACCCAGAAATCAGCAATGTAGAGGCAATATGCTTTGCTTTGATTTCAACTACTCTTAATGGGTTTTTCCAGTTCAAAGTGGGATGAGTAGATGCCTTTGCTTAAAAGCGTTTAGAGATAAGACATTTTGACAATTTTATGGCTTTTGCTTTCATTTCTTGTAAAAAAAATAGGAGTTGTGAATTGCTTTACTAGCAACCCTAAGGATGAGCAGGTCACAAGGCACACAGAGGGCTTGGAAACGTCATTTGTATCAGAGGTTAGAAGGTCTTAAAGATCAGGCTTCATCCACCTCCACCTCCTCCTCTGCTTACTTCCCTTGATCCAAAGACTCCTCTAAAGAAGTTTTTAACTTCTCAAGACCTGCAAGAGATACTTGGACCATGAAAAGATGAGCAAGGTGCATGTAAGGGAATTTTTACTTTGAGGTCTGCACGACAGTTGGCATCAGAAAGCCCCAAATGGTGTCTCTCCATGACAAGGGGTTTTCTTTCCCTAAACCCTCAGCCATGAGGCCAGATGGTGACTGGGAAGCTAGAAGTCACTGGTGAAAACAACAAATCCTGGCTTATACTGGTGGCAACACAAGAGTCAATGCTGTGACCATGGGTGGTAGGTACAGTTGCCTGGTAGCAGCCATTTTTGCCAATAGCAAAAGGGAGAATCCCAGGAAGAAAAATTTGTCTTCAGTTTCTCCCTGATCTCAAATCCTTGATATCCACTGTGCTGTCTCACTTTGATGTCAAATGTAGTACAGCGGCAGCCTTTACTTTAGCTTTTCATTGAGCAAGACCACTTGGATATCCCCAAAAACATACGCCACCGAAGCAGGAGACCTTGTGTTTGACCTTCTGTTTTGGGACAAAAGAGGGGTTTATTTGAATTTTTTTCTCTTTGAGAACTGATCCTGACTTCTAACAAACTAGCAATGTTGTCTATATGCAGGAATGGGCGTCTCCTCGGAGTCTGTGCCAGTGTGGACAACTGCCGCCTGTTTGTGGGAGGGATTCCCAAAACAAAGAAGAGGGAGGAAATTTTAGCAGAGATGAAGAAAGTCACAGATGGAGTCGTGGACGTCATTGTCTACCCTAGTGCAGCTGATAAAACAAAAAACCGGGGTTTTGCTTTTGTGGAATATGAAAGCCATCGGGCAGCAGCTATGGCCAGGAGAAAATTGCTCCCAGGTTAGTACAGATGGGGAGTGGGTAGGGGTGGCTAAGCCTCAAGGGTCACCTATGTACATGTGCTGCAGTGAGACCAAAGTCTCCAGAGGAACCAAGTACCCATGGAAGCAAAAGCTGCTGGGTTTTCTCCTCTCAGCTGCTAGAAACACTCAGAGCAAGGAGGGACCCCAATGCACCATGGCTGGCTGATGAAGTCACCCTGGCTCTGGGGTGCAGAGTGAACAATTCACTACAGATCCCAATGTAGGACCTTGCTCGTTATCCATGGTCTTCATTTAGGAGCTTGAATTTACTAAAAATACAGCTAGATTGATTTAGCTGTGTGTATCTATACAGCTCTGTTGTAGCATATGTATTATCCTGTGATTATCTTGGGTTATGTATAAAATATAGCCTCAGTTATGGCCTCTCAGAGAAAATCAGTCAGGAAAGCATCCAAGAACATGTCCAGTCTTCAGAATGTATTGAGGATGTTCCTGAAAATGGATATTTTCCATATGGGAGGAAAACTTGAAATGAGGAATTGCTTTAGGATTTAAACAATATGAAGAACAAGTTATGCAATTTAGTGCTGGGGGATATTCAAAGACCATTGTGAAGCAGAGAGAGGTTTGGCAGGTGTTAGATGAAGAAGTCACTTAACGTTAAGTGCATTTCCAGTGATTTCAACAAATTTTTCATGCTTTCTTATGCTCAGCAGCTCCTGTACTGCTTTGTCAAACCCAGCTCACTTGCTGGTGAAAGAATCCAATAAACCTTCTGTTTTGAGACTTGTTCATAACCCACAAGCCTTCTTTCACCCCTTCTTATATGACATGAAAGTTCACGAAACATCCCAAGTAATTTCAATCTTTTTTTCTTGTTGTAAAAACACGGGCACGATTTCAAGCGCAGAATATGCTTAGCTATTGTGGGATATCTCACACTGACTATTCTTCCCTCTGTTCTATACTTTCTGCATCAGTTTAGCATCTCTCTGATTGTGGGAGCATATTCAGCTGGTTTGTGCTTCAGCAAAACTTCTCCATGATTTCTATATCAAGAACTAAGGAAGGAGTAGGCAACAGCCACAGCTGCCGATGGCAGCCTTGAGGGAGCAGAGCACTTGAAATCCTGAGCAAAGACAGCGAGACAGATGGAACAAGCACGTAGCTCAGAACAGGCATGTGCAATGCACTAGTGATTTCCAATTTAGGAACATCTTGGTAAACAGTTTGGGGAATTTCAAAGGCCTGAGCAGGAGCCAGAGTCTTCTGATGTTGAAACATACTGGACGAACTTGAAAAAAGTTTCAAGCTAGAAATGAATGTGTCTCCAGCTGATGCACTGGATGAATGTGAGATTGAATATCATTACCAAAACACTTCCTTTTCTCTGAATCTTGCTGCTCTTTGTGGGAGCTTTGTAGAAGAGACAGAAATGCTCAAAACAGAAGATGCTTTTTATGAAAACTTTGTCCTGTCTCCTGGTTAAACAAGAGGGTGGAGGAAGACTGGGTTTTAGCAAAAGGCTAGTGCAGTCACAAAGCTTAGCTCCTTGCCACAAGTCAACCAGGTCATTATTTCCGTTATTGAACAGAAAACGGCAATTCAGAAAGGGGCACACAGCCTCTTATTTCAGCTGGCTGCCATTAGCAGCCATCTCTTTACTTCTGGTCACTAACAGCCTGAGTCAGACTGGGCAGTGCTGAAAGCTGAACATCAGCCCAACCTTGCTCCACAAATCCCAGCTCATTCATGAGCTTTCCTAGCAGGGAGCAGCCTCTTTCCATTTAGTTTGCTAATTTTCACTTCCAATATAGAAAAACAGGTCTCCAGTTTCTACATTTGCCCTCTGATTTTCTCTGGGTTTAAGCTCAAATTCAATCTTAGATGGGTTATCCAAGCAGAGATACAAGACAGGATGCCTTTTTCAGGTCTCTCAAAAAATGTTTTGCAGGATTCTCATTTTCCCTTTGATGGCATAAGCATCCCTGGGTTTCTTTCAGGTTTTAGCATAATTAAGGCCTCGGAGGACCTCAACTTCATGTCATAAAGATCAGAGAGAAAGAAAGAAAGAAAAAACACAGAAAGACCCATTTACACTTTGGGGGACATTTGCAGAAAAGGCAGACATTTTATTTCATTATTTGGAAGAACTATCTAGCACTACTTCTGTGTGCTAAGGCGGAAAATTATCCCACAAAAATTTTGTACTGTACAACCAAAGAACCAGCTGTTGGGCCAAATAAAGTTGCTGAAGAAAAAGTGAGCCACAGACAGAGCACAAGAAATGTGGGGCTCTGGTTCTTAGTGGGTGGCCAGATCTCAATCACTCCTGAACAGAAAAGATCTCCCTGCAAGATATGTAGAAGGGGCAGGGAAGGGACGAAAGAGGTATCATTGCCATCTATAGAAGACAGGAGATGAAGAAACCATCACGGTGTAGAGGTCCTTCTGCTTTACTTTGTGTCCTGCTGCTCATCACTGCGATTCCCAGAGCTTTGAGACAAGGCTGTGGCAGTCAGTTTTCATTACATATTAAACATCACTAATTGACTAATAATTACTTAACAGGTTTGGTGACTCAATGTAAATGATTGTGGACCTCAGCATAATCACATGGTGACATTGTCTTTGCCTCTTTATTTGCTGTTTTTATTCCCTGCCCCTCAGCAGCTTGATCTAGTATGTGCAGAGCCCACGGGCTTCTCCGCACCCACACCCTGTATTATGCTTCGATAACTTTTCATGTCCCTCCTTTCTACTATTTCTGCCTCCTTTCTACTATTTCTGCTGCAACTTCACCCAGTGGGAACCATACAACTTCAAATACTTGCACATAGATACATCCTTGCTTTTACTATTTAATTTCATCCATCTGGGACTTCTAGATCCCTTTCTTATTATCTAGGGAATTAAACTTTTGCAGCCAAGAGGGATTTTTATAAGTTCATTAAAATATTTCCATTTAGAGAGCACTCTGGGGAACGTGGACATTGGTGAATTTGGTTCTGGACACCGCATTTCTGCAGGCACGTAAGGTATTAGTGGGAGCATGCTCTAAGTGTGACCATCTGCTTTTAGAAATGAGTTAACGAAACAGACATGCTTTGAGCTAGAAAGGCTTATTTTGGTCACATTTGCAGAGCTGACCTACTCTGCTGCTCATACTGCACGTGAAATTGTCTCTGAGCAGAAGTGAGAGGAACCAAAGCCTGTCTGACACTGACAGTGCCAATTCCTTTAAAGGAAGGATCCAGTTGTGGGGACACCCTATCGCCGTTGACTGGGCAGAACCAGAAGTGGAGGTGGATGAAGACACCATGTCATCAGTAAAAATTCTCTACGTGAGGAACCTCATGCTCTCAACCACTGAAGAGACCATAGAAAAGGAGTTCAACAGCATCAAACCAGGTATGAACTCATTGACATGGTAGCTCCTCAATAAGTACTGCCACTGCAAATGGAAATATGTCTCCATTCATAAAATGCCAAAGAAAGAGATAAAAATGACCAGTTTTCCACTGTAAAACGTTCATGTGTAATGCCACAAAAATTATTATAAGGCTGAAGGCTCCCACCCAACATGCACATCATGACATCCTGTTAAGAGCTGCTTAATTTCCAGCTAACAACACTACTAACCTTTTTAGAGTGATTGGCAACTGGAAGAGATCCAAAATGCTGCATGGGGATGCCTGTGCCTTAACAATGATTTTGAATAATTTCTGTCTTTCTTAGAAAGAGAGACTTGGTGAAACAGCTGGGTGGCCTCAGCATTCTTCTGTGGCAAGGGATGGTGATAGAAATAGAGTGATTTAATACAAATGCTTTTATCCAATCTATCTAAATTCTGAATGCTATCATTTTCATACAGAAATCCCCACATTCTCCTGTAAATTTGTGAATAATCAGTGATTATCATTTAACACAGAATATGACGGTATTCCTTCATGGCATACATTACATGCACTAAAGGTGAGATTTTTCAAAATGCAAGTAGATTCATTGGGAATAAAAATCCTGCTCACTTTCAAAGGAGATTTTACTTCTGAGTTGCTCTAGATTTAGGGAATTCCTCCCAAAAACAACAAAGTAAAAATAACCATTTCTGCAGCTCTCCAAGCCACACAGTCCACTAGGCATTAGTAACTTAAGCTTGTCAATGTGAAATAGCCTTTCATCTCATTCCTGTTAACTTCCTTCCATTGATTTTTAAAAATACACTACAGAGCTTCATTTTTCCTTCACTAACTTTTTACCTGCTCTATACCCTTCTTTTTCTGCACTAGGCCGCAATGCAAAGGTCCTTAAAAGGTTTCCTTATGAGCCCTTTCTGTCCTTCTAATGTTTCTGGCTGACACTTTTAGCCACCATCAAGCTGTTAGACATTCCATTTTACCCAAGTTAAATATGTATCATCCCATTCAACTCTTTCCTTCTTTTACTTACCCAGCTTTGCTCCTGAACACTGAACTGCTTGCACTCCCCAGAAACACATTTATGCACCTTTGACACTTTGGTAACTGTCATCTGCTTTGCTCCTGAGACAAGTTTTCTGGTACAACAACAGAAGATCTGTATCATCTTTAATTTTCACTTTACTATTTTACTTCTCATGATGGAAATTCTTTTTATTTTTTAAATGGACAGCTTTATTTATTGTGGATAAATCAGGAATGCCTCTTCTAAAGCTGTGCCATGCTTTAAAGAAACATGTGCACCAGAGTAGTAAAACCTGAGCTCTGGGGAGAGCAAATGCAGTTTAAGTTATAGTGAGATTACAATCAAAAAAGTCAACAAGGATCTGAAATTATTCACTTCCCACCCTTGGTTATCTGCCTTATTCATCGTGCTGTATTTCAGTACCGCTGGCCTGAAGTGTACATTTGATCCAGGGAATTAAGAAGCTGTTTTGACAAAAACAAGTCATGCAATAAAAAATGATCCTAGCAAAAGGAGTTGCAATTCAGTGGTCCCCATGACAGAGCAATTACTACAGGCTCTGTAGACACATCTCAAGTTATAACATAATACAAGTATCACCCCTTAAATCTGTGCCACAATCATTGCCTGATGACTTCTATAGAGGTATGTACCTCTCGTCTCACTGAAAAGCCCTGCCTTTGCTAGCTAGAGATTTTGGCAAAAATCCTCATCCCTGGCAAAATTTCCAGCAGGAAGGTCATTCTCTCCAAGTGTACCAAAGGGGAAAATATTCCCCCTGTACCATTACATAGACAGTCTCTCTGTGGAGATGACCTGAGGTTGGGTATCGCGTTGCTTTGTCCCAGCAGACGCAGAAGCAGGGAAGAACAAGAGTTTTAGGATCAGTAACACAGAGCGCTCTCAAGGAGGCAGAAGGGGGATTTTCAAAACACAGAGAGTTCATTAAAGCCTTGACTTGTAAACAAGGCATCAGCATATAACACCCATAACTTCAGGCTTAGAAAATCATCTTTCGATCCCAGAAGGACATGAAGTGCCACTTACCATTCCGGTGTTATTTTGCAGACGTGCAGGCTGCTCAGGTTTTAGGCTGGGAGAAGCTTCATTTAGTCCACTGGAGCTCCTAATGACTCCCCATAAACCCCAAAGAAATATATTTTCTCTTGCAGTTATTTAAATAAGTGCTTTTTGTGGCAATATGACATTTCCCTGTGCACCTGTTCAGCTTTAAAGGGTATGAAGCCAACAGAAGAGTAGTTCAGCATCCCTTAGCTGTATTTCTAAAGGATGTGTTTGGGGGTGTTACGGTAGCTGGGCCAGTTGACAATGTGCTTCCCAAGCCACAGAAGCAGGGAAGATGAACAATTAAAGAAGAAAAGGCAGATGTCCAAATTTTGTAACCACAGGGAATAGGCTTAGTGTGGTTATTTTAGAGAAAAACTTGTTAGTGCCGAGTATCTCGGTGCTGAGAAGTTCCCAGCAGCAGAGCAGCTGACAAGGGAAAGTGAAAGCTGTAGAGGGTAGATGCAGAAGAGAAGGACATTAAACCATTTACATTCAAATTATTTTGGGTAATCACAGAGGCATAAGAAAGATTCAGGCAGCAGGTACCAGGGTGGGGGTCTCCAGCCCAACTCCACGCCTGGCAGGGCCAACACTGCAGCTACAGCAGGCTGGTTGGGGCTGCGTCCAGGCGAATCGAAGCATCCCTGGGAATGGGGATCCTTCACCAAGTGGGGCCCCATCCAAGGGATGCCCCACTTGCACAGGAAAGCCTGTTTCTTAGGGCCAGACCTGCTGCCCCATCAGTCTCAGCCCATCGCCATGCTCAGGGCTGCTGTGTCCCAGGCAGGGCTGGGTGCTCGTTCTTGCTGAACATCCTGAGTCGATGGCTAAGAGAAGAGCCTCCTTGTTTTATGGCAGAAGCACCAGCTTTCCTGAAGCTGCTTCTGAGTAACACGTACAACACACATACGAAACCATGGAGGTGGCAATCACATGGTGACATTACCATGGAGTGTAACCAAATCCTGGGCTGTTGCACTTTCTGCTCAGCCGTCTGGCCTTGGGTGGTCACAGAAGGGAGACAACACCAAAAGTAGCATCCAACAGAGCATTTTGGGCAGGAGAAAACCATTCCAGTTTAATGGGAAATTTACTGGTGTCTGACCCCAAATACCTCTAGCTTGCCTTGAAATACTGCAGCCATTATATATTTACTTTCCCATGGCATATATATCCTAAGAGGTAAGAAGACACTGTCCCCTTGTTCTCATACCCTTGGTCAGCCTTTGCTCTCCAAGAGCTCATAACCTAACACAGCTGCTCTTTCAAGTCTGCATTTTCCAACTAATACCCATTTCCAACTAATATTCAAATGTTTTCTGCAGGTGCGGTAGAGAGAGTAAAGAAAATTAGAGACTACGCCTTTGTGCACTTTAATAAAAGAGAATATGCAGTGGAAGCTATGAAAGCCTTGAATGGGAAGGTAAAGCTGCTATAAATGCTAGTTTGTGGGGCTTATGAGCAGTAAATCGTACACAGATGAAACAAAGCTGCCTAGTTTATTAGCTACAAAACCATCCTGAAGGTGTTAGCCCTGTTTCTCTTTGCAGGCTACTTTTATACTCCTGGATTCATTTTTCAGCACCTCTGATGTACACAAACTGTTCATTTTGGCTTCTTGCTCCTTGCAGTTGTGCTAAATGTTTGCCCAGCTCAGACTGTATTTCACCACCCAGAAAAAGGAAAAAAAAAAAAAAAAAAGGCAGAGCAAAGCTGAAACAAGGGCTAAGAAATGAGGGGTTACGGATTCCCTTGGCTCACACTCATATCCTTGTTCCATGTCTGCCAACAAAAACACTCGCAGGGCAGCGTGTGAATGGCAAACTGGGACAAACAAGGTCAACCCAAAACATCTGCTTCAAATTTAGATGTGGATTTGCAAGGAGGTTGCTGTGTTTAGTATTTCTTGCACTGCATGTAATTCACAGCACTGTAATGCAAGAGCTGTTCCCAAAGAGGTGTTAACCTCGCTCCTATTTTTAGCGCTACTGGTATTCTCCATAGGAGTACATATAACCTCACTGATTTACATGCTACTTTGCAGGGAAGCAAAACCTTTGGAAGGCTTCACAAATGTACTGATTTGGTTAAGGAGCCTCTCCTGGCTGTGGTCAGGGCTGGGTGCTATCCATGCATTAAGCCTTCACACAGCCAGTGCTTTCTTTCACCCATGGGAGGGAAATTTCGGGGGTTTTGGGTAGTTTTCTCCATGTTCCTACCCTGTTAGCAAACCATGGGGGTAAAACACTTCCCTAGGCAGGATAATCTCCATGTATTTTGAAGACTTACACTTATGGTTCTCCCATGCTCTCTCCCCACCACCTTGGTGTGAAGGTGCTGGATGGGTCCCCGATTGAGGTGACATTAGCCAAACCTGTTGACAAAGACAGCTACGTCAGATACACCCGGGGCACAGGCGGCAGAGGTACCATGCTGCAAGGAGAATACACCTACGCCTTTGGACACGTGTACGACCCTGCCACTGCCTATCTGGGCGCCCCGGTATTCTATGCACCCCAGGCTTACACAGCTATCCCCAACCTCCACTTCCCTGCCACCAAGGGGCTCAGCAACAGGAGCATCATCCGGCCTCCATCCATCCGAGGTAACTCCCATCACACCAATGCTCTGCTCTAGCAAAATACCTCCTCTGAGGCTTGGGGGGCTGCTCCCTAGGCCTGTGTTGATGGTGTTGACTTTGTCCTGTGAGCTGGACCCCTTTCAAAGAGGGATGGAGAACACAAGGTTTAGGCTCTGTCCTTCACAAAGGTGTAGCAATCTTACAGCAGACTAAGCAGGGCATGAAAAAAATGATCATTTTCCTGGAGCAAGCCTGAAAAAGCTTCCAAATTGCCCTTGCTCCAGTGTAAATAAACCATGAATCCTCCTGGCTCTCCCCCCTTCAGAGCCAAGTCCCTCAACCAGCCACCAGCACAGCTCTCTGCTGTGTTTCCTCTTTGCTTTGAAGGTCACAGAGAAAGTTTTGCCAGTCCTGGTGTTTTCTGACCCAAAGCCACAGTTTCCCAAGGAGGTCACATTGCCTGATGCAGGGTAGGGAACCAGTGCTGAAATCAAGAAAGCCATTAATTGTGTGCTATGGGAGAGAGACTCCTTTTGGGGGGGGGGGGGGGGAACAATTAACCTAATAATAAGCAGTCTACGAGAACAGAGGGTATTTCTGAAAGCTGCTGGGGCTCTGCCTTTGATCTCAGGTGACTACACTGGGGACCAAATCAAATCCCCATGCTCAGGTTCCCCCAAATTAAATATCATTGCAGGTGTCATTTGGTAAGTGCAGAAGTAAGCTTGGGGGCTAGCAAAAAAAAAATAAAATCTGCCCATTTGATCTTCCTTGCAAAGAAGATGCCTGTGCCAGTCCGCTTGTGTCCCCAAGCCTATGGGCAGGTCCCACAGCAGACTAGGACCCCACGTAGCACCCCAGCAGGGCTGGCAAGGACCGTGCCAGTTTTTCCTCCTTCCCAAGGAGGCATGTTTTTGCCCACATGGGTGAAGCCAGATTCTGTGAAGGTTGCATTGGGAAAGGTGCAGGTGTGATAACCCACCAGCCCTCTCCTGCCTTACAGTCCCCCCAGACTCCCAAATAAGGCTCCCTGAGGAAAAATGGAAGTGTAATGGGGGAAAACAAAAAAGGATTTTGATTCACACAAGCAAGGGATTGTATAAACTGAATTCTTAATATAAGTGAAATTACACTGGTGGGTAGCAAGTGGCATCAGTTGTCCCTTGTCTGCCTTTTGACTACAAATCTGGGTAGAACGATGTCAGGAAATCAAAACCGACTAGACAAGATGGAAACTGTCAGAAAGAAGCAGGGAGCTGCCCAAACCCCCTCACCTGTCCAAGCATATGAGCCCAAACCCAGAGGGTGTCAATGCTGAGCCTGGGTTATCCCAGCAGCAGGCTAGGGGGGAGCTCCTGCCCATCTTCTTCCCAAACTTGGTGAGTGGGGCTAACTTTTCCATTTCAGCAAGAATCAGGGTAATTTTTCCGGTGATTTGATTCAGTTTAATGCCTTCTTACATTCCTAGAAATTTACATGAATGTACCTGTAGGGGCTGCGGGAGTTAGAGGACTGGGAGGTCGCGGCTACCTGGCGTACACGGGCCTGGGGCGTGGATACCAGCCCAAAGGAGAAAAGAGGGGAGAGGATAAACTCTACGACCTCTTGCCAGGAATGGAGCTCACACCGATGAACCACGTCACACTAAAGCCCCAGGGGATCAAACTCGCTCCTCAGGTAGGTGTGCGAAAAAGAGAGTAAATATCCCGGCCAGAGGCTGTCGCTGCCCAAAATGTTTTTGATAAAACAGTTCCCTGCTTGAATCTGCACTGGGGACTGATGACTAAATCTGTTCTTGCATCTCAAAAGACATTAGAAAAATCAAACACCACTAGTTGCATCTTGCAATACCCACCTGCCTCCCTGGAGAACAGCATCTGCTCTCCCTCAGAAGAGAATTTTCATAAACACCCATGGGTGTAAAATGAAATCTACCTATGGCTGTCGCTCCATAAGAGCACTGAGAGTAAAGAAATTCTCACCCAAAATAGATTTGATAAACAAGAAGCGAAGTTTGGGGCTTCACCAAAGAATGAATGCACATACATAGAAAAACAATGTATATTTTAAATAATTTATGAGGGAAGAGGTGTTGACTGACTGCCCAACTCAGCCCAGCACAGAAACTCTGATTGCTCAAGGAGGCTTTTGATGTGGTTGTGCGTGAGGGACTGGGATCCAGACAGGTGGATGAGGACTGAGGAGAACAAACCCAGAACAAATTCCCTGAGTTTCTGAGGGTCTGGCTCTTACGGCAACTCCTTTCCCCTTACATCATCCAAAGCAACATGAGAAACTAACTTCACCCTGACTTTTGAAGCACATCATTGCCTATTAACACTTCTGTTAATTAACATCTGGTTTGCCAAAGTCTATGAAAACATCCTTTTCTCTCTTAGAAAACTGGAAAGTGTTTTTTTTCCACCCTCCCTGCAAAATTTCACAGTTCTCTCACTCTGTTTTATCAGCATGTAAGATGGCTGAAATAGCCTGAGTGGTGCTGCACTGCCTTAGAACAGGTGAAATTCATTTTTCCCTCTTCCCAGCCATGTCAGCCCTCCACTGCACGTATTTCATATGGTGCAGTAATGACATGGGGCACTTGCAACATCAGGGGTTTGGGGCACATTTTCCAAGCAGCTGAGCTCTCTAATGCCTCCACTGCTACTATTTCACAACAGCAGGTCTTAAACAGCTGCAACGTGCTTCACAACAGCTTCATTAATAAGACAGCCTCATTAATACCTGTCAACCTGGTCAGCCTCTCCCAATCACTACCCTAATACTGTTTTAACAGCATCTTTGAATGATGGATTTTGTTCCCACTATCTAGCTGGGATGCTCGGTGTTAATAAGTAGATCTGCCTTATCAAGGATCTAAGTGTCGATGTAACATTATAAAACTGACATCTGTATAAAGGTGTTGGGACAGCAGGGAACAAGTGTTGACATAGTCAAGAAATGCAATAAACTGGTTTATTTACACTACAAAGTGCTAAACTTCAGCTGGAGCTATGATTACAAAATTAAAAGTAGCACGGACACTCAAATTTTACATTGTAATTTTAAATAACACTAAGTGTAAATTTTAAATAAGGTAGACCACAGAAAGACACAGGTTGGAGGCACCTGGGATCTCCAGTCTGACCAGCTGGCAGCATGGCCAATGTCACAAAGTCCCAAGACCCAACATCTTCTCAGCTAAGCGTCAGGTCTGGTGGAGCTACCTGAAAAAAATAACTGGTCCAAACACCACTCATGAGAAGGCAGGGGAACCATGCTGTGTTCAAACCCATTCGGGACAGCACATACCCAGCAGGTTAAAAAAAAGAAATACCAAGCCAAAGCAAGAGTGTTTCCAGGCAGCAATCCCCAATTACCATGGAATAAGCTGTGCTAAGGCTGGGAGCAACATGGTTCAGCATTTCTCTTTCAAACTAGAAGCAGAAATCGCCTATTGAACCCTCTATAATTAATTGGATGGAAACACAGCCTTTTTTCTTTTTAATTTTTCTTTTCTTTCTTTTTTAAAAGACTGCTATTTGGACTTTTCATGCACTATAACCCACTAAGCCAGGGAGGTAACAGAGTAGTGGAGATGAATGCAACCCTAGTGTTTTAGCACTGTTAAATAGGATTTCTGGGGAGAATTCAAAGAAAACCACACCGATAACAGAATAAAACAGCTAATCAGCAAAAGGACAAAGACATTCAATTTAATGATAATTAAGTTCAGGAATTAGACAGATTTTCAAAGTATAAAACATTTAGATAATTCTTATACTGCAAGGTGAATGTAGTATCCTGTCTGCCTTGGGGTTTTTTTGTTTTGGTTTGGTTTGGTTTTTTGCTAAGCCTTGGGAAAGCTGCCCTTTGGAGGGAAGGAAGCTGACCAGTGCAGGGGCTGGATCTGGATAAGAAGGCTACTGTGCAGCAATTAACCCAAGTAAAAATCCCTTTTATCCCTTCTAGATCTTAGAAGAAATCTGCCAGAAAAACAACTGGGGACAGCCTGTTTACCAGCTCCACTCTGCAATTGGCCAAGACCAAAGACAGCTCTTCCTCTACAAAATCACTATCCCTGCCCTTGCCAGCCAGAACCCCACCATGTACGTAACTATCTGAGGTTTTCTGGGGTTTTTTTCCCTAGCATCTGTCCTTAAAAGACAATTGCATAGGTCTCTATTGCCTTTTTTAATATATATATTAGTGAGAAAAAAATCCACAAACTAAACCAGACTGACAGCGATGTCTGCCATGCTTGGTGCTCTCTCTCTCTGGTGGCGCAAAGATTACAGACAGTCAGAAAAAATCAGGCAAAAGGGTGCTTCTTAGTACAAAACCAAAGCAGATGATAGCTCTTGTGGGAAAAAGAAAACAGCCTAAAGGAACACACTGATAATTCAGCTCCGAGTATGATTCTAAACATTTCTGACCTAAACCATTGTTTGCTGTGTATTTTAAAGAAAACCCCAGACTGCAGTAGGCTTTCTTTTGGACTGAAAATGCACAACATCCTCTGAAAGGATATTGTGTCCAAAACAAGACACAGGGCTAATAAACTCAGCAAAGAAACTGGACTGCTACGGGAGAGTGCTTTTGTTAATGCATCAGCACAGTAAAATAATGTTTCCATTTGATATGTGGGATGATGCCATCTATGAGTGGATCAAAACATCTTGCAGGAACGTCCTAAAAAAAAAAAAAAACAAACAAGCTAACATTTTGCTGTACTCACAGACATCCCTTCACACCACCCAAGCTCAGTGCCTATATTGATGAAGCCAAAACCTATGCAGCGGAATACACCCTTCAGACGCTGGGGATTCCCACAGAGGGAGCAGAAGTGCCTCCTGCAGCACCAGCTTTTCCAGGTATGGGAAGATCTGTACAGCAAAGAACTATTTTTCTTGCTGTTTCATTGCAGATGTCAGGAATGAACCCTGGCCATTGAGGACAGACCTGGTTGTGCTCCTACACACACCTCTACTTTGACTCATATTACCTATATTTTTGACATCTTTGTTGCCTATATAGTAATTTACCTCCATATCGGAACTACCCAAATTATGGCGTACGTGCCATAGAGCAACTCAGGCTGCAGGCACTGCGGTGAGAGGTCTCTGGTCCAAACTTGACCCTGCGTATCAGTGCTGCAGATATAGCAGGCTGCTTGGAGCTGTGTCCAGGTGAACTGGGGCAGTGACCAAGGATGGGGATCCCACACTGCTCAGGGCCCCATCCCAGTTACACACCTCCCCTCCACTCTTTCCAGTTTGTGGATGCCTCCCTTCAATGAGGAGCCGCAGACAGGATGCAGGATCCAGAACTGATGTCTCCAGTGCCACATCTGGGATGAGTCCCCTCCCTAGACCTTCTGGCTGCAGTGTGGCCAGCACCACCCAGGATGGAGTAGACCTTCCTCACTATAAAAGCGCACAGCTGATTAATTCACAGTCCATCCATCCTGCCCCAGCACCCCCAGCTCCTTTTGGACTAACACTTTAATTTCATCTGCCAAAGAAATGATGCAACCATGATTTGATCCCAGCTCTCAAACCCCACTGGAAGGGGTTTTTTTTCCAGTTTGGGAATTCATACACAACAGCTCTTGTGACTACCCAAAACAGCTTGGGAAGTCATGGAAAACACAGGCTGGGAGCAGGAATCCAGCTCACAGGCATTACATTTGCTGTGCTTTCCAGCATGACGGTTATTCTAATGTAGTGGGAGCAATGCATGCCAAACTGCACATGAGGAATGCATTAGTCAGTACTACTGAGTTATGTGGAGTCTCTCAAGGATGGGTTTAAAAAAAAAAAAAAGAAAAGAAAAGAAAAAAATCTATCCGGCTTCCTGCCACAGGAGTCCACAAAAGCCACAGAAAAATCAATTTGTCTGGGTTTGTGCAGGCTTCCGCAGTATGGAAACCAAATGGGCTCTTTATTGAATCCAGTCTCCACTTACTGGTTAATTATAATCTCTCCTTTTTCTTTCATCCACCCTCATTTATTTGTCTTGGAAACTCAACAAGCTGACACACATCGAAGTTTCTCCTTGCAATACACAATAGTGGCTGAAGCCCAGCCCAGCTCAGTCCATGCCCAGGTAGCAGCTCATTTCTCTTATGGTGGTGGCAGATACACTTTAAATGACAGATTTCTCAACTTCTAGTCAAACTCTTGCACCTCGCTTTGCTGATGCAAAGAAGAAACTTTGAGCAGCCACAATACTCAAATTACAGTGAATTTTGGATGTTTTCCTCTAAGGTAGCGCCTTCAATGAGGCAACGTGCTCTCAGTGTTGCCCAATACCTCCATTCCCCCCACTGACTCCAGCTGTGACTGACCTTGAGTCGATCCATTGCCCAGCTGGCCGGTCAGAGATTTTGGACCCTGGGAGATGTAGTTTGGCCACAGAGCCTGGTCCAGCAGAGGCGATGGGTACCCCAGCTGCTCTTCCCAAATTTGGGCTTTGTCTTAATTCTTGATTCTTTCATAACGAAATATTGTGGTCTGGTCAACAAACTGCTATACCCTGCATTCAGGCAAACCAGACCCAAATGATGTTTCTTTTCCCAGTGATTCATTTTAAATCAGCAAAGCTAACATTTTCCCATGGAAAATTTTGAAGTGTTGAAACCACATTTTCCATTAGAAACTGATGGGAAAAAAATCCAGTTTACTAAATATTTTTTCCCTGATATTGCACAGAGGGAGTTTCCCTCCTCTCTAACATGGCTGTTCTGAATTGCAAGTATTTTGACTGTGAGGGGTATCGCAGCCACATTTTCTGAATGAAACCTGCCCAGATTTCACCTGTATTACTTCATTTTCTTGCCCTTCTCATGCCATGCATGGGAGGATGCACACAGAGCACCATTAACATCCTCTAGCTCAGAAACAGCTGAAGTCTAAGGAAAAAATATTCAACAGAAGGGCATTTTTCAAGCAGCATGTTTAACAAATAATGGGTGAGAAAATGCATTACTTTCCCAGCTTTTTTAAATTACCTTGAAGTGGAGAAAAAACATGCCAGAAACTACTATATCATTTAATTAGGTTATTCCCATTAACAAACTCATTGCTCCCTAGGTCATTCCCGTCAACACCAAAATCTTCCCATAAAAAACTGTCAGGCAATGGTGAGTTTTGAACATTTTTACAATCTGCATTTTTCCCCTCCTTTCCCCTGCAGGATATACTATTGCTAATGCGGCTGCCACCGTCACAGCCACTCAGCTCAAACAAGCGGTAACTATGGGACAAGATTTAGCGACCTACACAGCCTACGAAGCCTACCCCGCCTTTGCAGTTGCTGCACGCAGTGATGGCTACGGAGCATTTTAATTCTTTCTTTAATTGAGTTCCCTTAAATCAAACACAGGCAGAAAAAAAAAAATCCAGTCTAGTAACTCTTATATCCCTCATGATTTTAAACTAATCTGTCACCTAAAGTTAGATTTTAGTCAGAGTTTCATTTTTGTAGTTCTTTAGTTTCATAACAGGATATTAGGAGGGGGAAAGGAGAAATCGAAAAAAAAATTGCTCAAAATCAGATTTTCACACTAGAAAAATCTCAGCCCAGAAAATGAGTGGTTCTGAGGCATGTGTATATACATACATACATATCTGTGTGTGTATACATACATACATATCTGTGTGTATATACATACAGACCATGGTGGGTGTGTGTTTACAAGCAACAACCTGTGCTGAAAACAGTTGGTCCCATGGACACCGTGATGTGGGATCAGGGAAGGATGGGGTGTCTACAGCAAGCCCCTCTGCGCATCAGGGGTTGCCCATCATTCCCCCAAAAATTTCTCAAGCCAGGCAGAACATGGGGTGACACAAAAGGCTGCCCTCTGGCCATGCAGAGGCGTCCAGTTTGCCTCTTAATGCCTCCAAGCATCCTGTGCTACCAGCACCGTGAGGACGTGCTCAGGCACCTCGAGCATCTTTTACATTCATTTTGGCACAGCCATGGAAAACAGACATTTTATCATAAATTTGTCTGCCCCACATAACAAGCTAGTTTTCACACTCTTGAATGCTAGTTTGATTTTTAAAGCAGGTGGCAAGCATTCAGCAGAGTTTTCCCTCTTACTTTGCTGCTTCCCAGCCATACCTACAAGTAACAAACCAGAAAACGATGGTGCATTTTTTCCACCTCCCATCAAAGGACACATTCAGTGAAAGATAGGTGAACTTTTAGGACTATAAAGATTGATAACCAGAAAAGTGCTATTCATTAGGGCCAATTCTCTACTTAATTAGAGCACAAGAACTCACAGCCATGGCCTAGTAATAACAGGCACATCTACAGGAATACAATTATATCCAAGGAATGTTTTCAATAGGATGGAAAGAACGCTGCCTGGCTATCAGCATTGCTTTACACATTAAAGCAAGGCTGCTGGCTGCTGTGATTCTCGCAAAAATTAGTTTAGTGGAAGAGGATTCACATCAACAGTAAAGGCGCCTCTTGTTTTGGAGAGCACTGGTGTGGGTGTTTGTGTTTGAATACTTTGGGGATGCTGAGAGCGTCCTTTGGTTTACAGCAGGAGGGCATTATCCATTCATTTTTGCCATTGGATCGAGGCAGAAGTAACAATGCTCCAGAGATACAGGAGAAACCCAGTGTTAGATAACTACAGCAGACATGTTAATCCTATAGAACATATCTTATACAGTAATGTACACTTAGAAAACTTGAATCTGCCTAGTCTAGGACAAAAAAACCCAAACAACCCTCTTAGGGGAGAATTTACAACTAGGTCAATGATGCCTATCGATTCCAACAGAATTGGCCCCAGATTTTTCATGTGGTCTAGATGATGTAACATGGCACTGTACAAGCCATTTCAAGTGGAGCTTTTCCCGTGCATCCCCAAAGCTGTACAGAGCACGATGGTCTGTGACAAGGATGTTGACTACCAGGAGTTAATTGTTCGCCATCCTCATGCTTTGGCTCACTTGATTTCACTAATGGAACAAAAACACATAAGCTACATAGTTTGCAGTCCTATTAGACCCCTTTTTATTTATAAAGTAGCTCATTAGGGTGATCCTAAAGGTATTACAAGCTCTCTGTGGTTGCTGTTCAGCACGTTTGGATTTGTAGAAAACAACAAACATGTACACAGAGGGCGAAATAACCAAGAGTGTTATTGGTATTGTGGCTTTATTTTCTCTTATGTCTATGTCTTTTAAGTTGTGTTTGACTGCCAATGAGTAACAAATCCATACATCTCTATCTCTCTCTGAAAGACTACCATTGGCAGAGTTTCTCACTTTTTCATGTTCAGTAACTTTAGTCTGCTTTTTCAGCTTATTTATATAAGTTCAGAAAGACGTCAAATAAAAGGGCAAGAAGCAGTATTAAAAAGTGTGTGCATGAAGCACTTATTTTTGTACACATAGTACAATATTTGTATAGAGTTTTAACACTATGAAGTGTAGTGAAAAATCACACTATCCATTTACTGGAGAACAATCACGTATGTTAAAACAGAATGAAGTGAAAATGGTATGTCAATCATCCGTTACAAGGAAATTATAACCGGGATTGAATTCTGTGAAGCAAGTCTGTAATTCTAGAGTAATCCAAGGATATTAACTGGACTGTGAAATATCATTAAAACTTTTTAAACCAACATTCATGCCTCAGTCTTTTTATACCCCAAGTTTCATCTGAAAGGGTCATCCTGTACATAGTAAATAAGAGCATACTTTGCTCTGCAGGGATCGATTTAAGGTCAGACAGGCAAGGTCACAAGCTGCTTGGCAATGCTGAGAGTGTTTTCAACATGCACTTTGGAGCCACTTGGCATGCACACACAGCAGAAAATCAGCAGTGTTATAATTCTGCACTTTTAAGTAAAAAATCAAGGGCTTTTTTTTTTTTTTTTTTTCCCCCACAACCTCTTTGGCCAGTATCTATCTGTCCATGCTACAGACCGATTACAGTGGTAATACCTTTGCTCCTTACCCGATCCCAATAGAGATGCCTCAGGAGTGATACTGATAGCAAGGCAGCGACATACAAAAAGAAGGGTTACATGGGGTTATAAATGATCGGGGCTGTGAGGGATTGGTCCCACCTTGGGAAGAGCCTGTTGCCTGGTCACCAATAAGTAAATTGGCTACAGCCCTGCTCATTTTAAGAAGATGAGGGCCTGCTACTTGGAAGGCCGTCATAGTTAAATGACTGATCAATAGCAATGCCTGCTTCCATACTCAGTACAAGGGTTTCTGGTTTTGCACCTTTCTAGAGAGATCCTGGGCCCAAGCAATGGGAGGAAGATCTAGTACCTTACTACTGATAGCACACAGCACACAACCAAAGGGCTCCCTACCAACCCAGAAGAGATTTTGCCAAAATAGCTTGACATTGTTCTTACAGACTCACAAAGAGGTCAGCTGTATTCTGGGCTTTAGTAAAAACAGCAGCTCTGCCAGCTCTATTATTTTACCTCATTAGCTTTTCCTCATGTCCTGCTTTCATTTTCTTTGAAATCAGGGCAATGGCAGAATTTGCTTTTGTGTTTAATGTTTCCCCTCTCAGAGAACTGAGATTCTCTCTTCACTCAGCAGCAGCTGGCTGATTGATTTTTGTAGTGCAAGAACAATTTTTCAAGAAATCTCAAACCCACAACCCAACTTAAAAAGTTATTTCCCATTTGTAAAGATGTGAGTTCCCAGGGGATAGCAAGACAAAGCCAAAACCCATATCCATCCTCCACAAAAAAGTCTAAGACACGTTTGAGCTGTAAGTGATGAGAAGATCAATGGCCCAGAAAAATCAGCAGATGGCCACACATTTGGCTGCTTGCAGGGAAGAAACCTGCATTTTTATTCTCCCTTCTTCCAGCCAGCCCTTTCCTGGAAGTCTCTATAGCCCAGGGCATCACATTTGAGGTGCAAAGCAAGAATAAAACATGACCGAGGATTACACAGCTCTGCCTTTGGAGCTGGATGCACCTGACACATCCCACCAGGAAACTCTCCCATGTCACACTGAAACCCTCTCTAGAAGTCCATGGGACAAGCTCTTCAGTGACTTCCAAGGGGAATTGCTTTATCTTTGAGATTGCATGGCTCCCTTTTCCCACTAGTCCAGCTAAATCTCCCACAGACCATCTCATTTCCCCATCACATACCTACCTGGATTTCCCTTTTTTGGGGGGTGGGGGAGGAGAACGAAGGGTGACTTTCCCATCAGGGACCACAAATCACTGTTGTTCACTAGCTGCCTGAGGGTCAGCCTCACCCTGTGTGCTGCTCATGATACTCTCATGGGATGCTTCTTTCTTTCAAAGGCTGGAAATTATTGTTTCCCCAAAAAACTTCGGCCTCAGCTGAAGTTGCCATTCTCAGCTGCCCTTTGTTAAGTGCTGGTAGGGGACTTAGTTAGCCCTTACCCACCAACCCCTCTCCTTCAGGGGTGCTTGGGATGGGCCGCTCTCTCCCTGGAGATGCCCTTCCACCCTGAACTCCTCTCCATGCCCAGAGACTTGTCCTGGCCTGGCTCCAGCTGCTGCAGGGGATGGGAACTGTGCATGTACAGATTTGGTGCTGGTTAAGGGAAACACTGGAAGAGTGATGTTCCTTGGTCCCCAGACCAACCTCATGCATATGCAGCCCCAGTTGTGAAGACGTTAAAAGGCAGATAGCTGCTGGTGGACCTGTAGATAAGTTGCACATAAATAACCTCTGTGGGATGCATGTAAACAGCACCAGATAACCACAATCAGACAGATCCTAAAAGCCTTCATCAAAGCCCAGAGGCAGCAGAGGAATTTTCCCCTTTCCCCACAGCACCTTAGGTCAGATCTTAATTTAGCATCTCTTCTGCAGCTTCAAAAAGTAAATTTGGGAGGGATAAGATGTTGTGCAGGAGGAAAGCTGCAGCAAAGTCGAGTTTTGCAAAGGAGCTCTGCGAGGCAGCTCAGCCTGTGGACACAAGCAAATTTCTCAAGTTCATACTAGTCTGTGTCCCACATAAAAAAAAAAAAAAAAGTAAAAATAAAAGTGGTGTTTTGCTTGCCTTTTGAGCACGTATGCAACACACAAATAGCTATACACTGAAGGAGGGCAGCCCGAGAGAGGGAAGAGCAACTGTGATGAGTAAGGCTATATTTAACAACTTGGCAAGTTGCCCAAATTCCTGAAAATTTTTTCTAGGCTTTGGCTCTGTTCAGCAGTGATCTTGTTCTCATGTAAAACGGCACTGGCACCTAGCGGCTGCTGGATTCAAGCACAGCATCCTGAAACTGTAGGTAGGAGGCAGGGCTGTTTGTCACCATAAACCAACTGTAGATGACATCCCAATGCTATTAAAGAACAAATAAAACGAAGGACTTCTCTCAATAGTCTTTCTCACACTGTGGTGCTTCGAACTGCTGGATTTTCTAGACGCAAAAAATCATGCAAAGTTCCCAAAAAACTCCCCCAAAACTTCAAGAAGTTTGTGCCCACTGGTGACAAAAAAATAAATAAGCCTGCTATGAGGTGTTTCACAAGGAGACCTGCTCTGGGGCACTGCTGGGACTCTCCAGATAAGCTGATTCTGGCTCTCAATACCTCTTCTCCCATGAGAAACACCAGCTTCCTAAAAACTCTTTTGGGGTCAGATACTCACATTTTAGAGGATAAATTTTATCCATAAGCATTTTAACTGTGCAGTTCAATTTTGCTTGCATAAACATGTTCAATATGAGCACTACTAAAAATAATCAGATGAAACATCTTGGTGTTGCCTGAGAAAAAATGAACCAGCATTTCTTTCCCTAATGTATTTATTTAAGAAAAACAGGAGCAATCCCTGCAATTTATTCTAGTTTACACAGTGTAAGAAAAACGGCAAGTAGAGAGAGAGTGATTATTACACTGGGATTCATTAGACAGCACCATTTTCAGACATGAAAGCAGCTGCTGTGTTTCATAAAGATGACCTGTCTCTGTTTTAAAGGGCTGTGATGTGTTTCACTATGCACGGTCTTGCATGAAAACATGAGCAAAGTGGAAAAAACTTTGCAAAAAAATTTCTGGATCATTTTGCAACTTGAGCATTGCTGCACTGACCTAGCCTGTCCCACGGCACAGTGGGATGCTGGAGGAGCATCCTCTGCTGCTGCCCGTATCCCACAAATGCCACTGCTGCCATCACAGCGATTTTGCTGACAAGAGCAAGGTGGACAGGCTGGCTGGGTGAGTTATTAGGAAATGACATTAAAAGCATCTTCAGTGATTTGATTCCCAATGTCGTTCTTCCAAAGCGCTCTCTTTACTGACTCAATATTGCAATTGCTTTGAGCTCCTCCAGATGGGGATCTCTGAGACTGATTGCAGCTGATTTCAAATGAATAATTCATTCTCTCTGACTGTTTTTAAAGAGTGGCAAAATTATCTGATTGATGATTCTCTGAAGAATTAAAGAGATTGCATACAAAATCCTTACACATTGTTGGAGCTTATTAAACATTTACAAGTGTTTAGCTGTAAGATACTACATGAATCCTAAATCCAGATCTGAAAGGCACATTTTCTTCTCCCTGTGGCCCCCAGATCAACCACTCACAGAGGCCAGAAGAGACTTGGGGACTGCAGAGCCATTCCTGTTTACAGGACCCCATTGCAGCACTGGTGGGAGGCACCTCAGAAGCTATTTGCCACCAGCGCTGGGTCAAGGTGGTCATAGCTTTGTCCAGCCAGCTCCTGAAACCCCCAGAAGAAGATCTTTACCTTCCTGGGGACCTTTCTGTGTTGAAACCCTTTCAGCCAACAGGTTTTGAGACTGTCCTTCTGCCCATTCAATGGTGTCTTCATTCTGTGCTTTGATGAAACCTTCCATTGATCTTTCACATGGATTGGAGGGGCACCACAAGCTTTTCTGGGGATGTATCTGTAGGTGATTCAGGCTTTGGCCATTGGCTCTGGGCAGCCCTTCATCCAGCCAGAGCCTGCTTACCTTGTGTCCTTCCTGATGCTAAAATGAAGCAGGCTGAGGTCTGCTCAGAGCTGCCTCACCCATGGCTTCAATTCATAAGTTCAGTTCTTACTGATTTCCATCTACAATTCCTGAAATACAAACTTACTGCAATAAATTCCAACCCTGCTCTGGCTGGACATCAGTCACCTTTTGCCAGCAGCTGCAGGTTCTCCCTCACTAACAGGTCCCTCCCAAAACCCCCATCCTGCATATGGCCCCTAGTGTAACCCCAGTGCCCTCCCATGACACCCTCCTATTGAAACAACATCTGGCACATGTAAGCATCTTTATTTTTGATCTTTTTGATGTGTTCCAAAGTGATATTTAGAGGACAAATTGCCATCTGCTGCCCTTTGTTGTGGTAGGAGTGCTGGTCAGGAGCTTAACACAAGGACAAGAAGAGTGTACAGTCAGCCCCAAAGTCTTCCTCATCCAGCACCCTGTGTCTGGACCATGCCACAGATGCATGATGTCTTCAGTTCATACAATCAGAGCAAACATATGTAGTCATTCCAGTGAGAGCTTTCAGAGGGCTTCTCTTCCAAAAACTTGCCCAGCACCCCCTTGAAATGACACAAACTTACAGGTGGTAGGCAGCACTGAGCCCACCTGGCACGCTGGGTCAGTTCAAAAGAGACATTTAAGAAGAGCAATGCAATCTAGCAGGAAAAAGCCTGCTAATTGTTACAATATTTCATTGTGTGAGTGACTGACCTTCCTTTCCTTATCCTCTGAGGTAGGACCCTACACAGCCACTCTCATCAGGCACCTGTGAACCAAGACCACTGATTTATGGAGAACTATGTGCAATTCACTTCAAATGACACTGTTGTCCCACCGCCACCCATAGTCCATGGTGTCTTTTAATTCAAAGCATGAATCCCCTAAACACCCTAAACCTGAATGATTAAATGAAATAATACTCAAAACTTTCAGAGGAGTATCTATATTATTTATCCCTTTACCGTGGTAAGAGGTCAGCTTTGCACTTCAAGCACGATTGAGGAGTCTTCTCTTCTGATGCCTTGTGAATTCACCAGCTCTTTCAAGTTTTATGGACTGGGCTCAAATTTATGGACTGATTTATGGTCTGGATTAGCTCCCAATATGCACTGATTCTCTCAGAGGGAGCCTATTCACAATCAATAAGCACTTGTTTAATGACTAAAGAAAAACAGTTACATCTTTTACTACCATAAGAATCAACTGCAACGAGATCTGGACAGGATGGGAACTGCCTAAATGAGAATATATTGGGCTGGTGAGACTGAACTGCAGGTAAAAGTCAAAACTTTGCAGGAAGTTGAGCTTTGCATGGCAAAGGACGACCCGCAGCGCTTGAGGGACAGCAATGATGTATAGAGTCACGTATGCCACAAAAAACCTCCCAGGCATGCATTGTGAACATCACAGATATTAAATCTACAGCTCAAAGGAAACAATCCCTTCAAGGAATGAGATCACCTACAGAGTTGTGATTTCAAATGCTGAAGATGTGCCTTCAAATGGAATAGAGACACTATGACTTTGAGAGAGTTTTTTCCTGTAGTGCCCAAAGTACCGTATCCTGTAGATGCCTGGCTCTGTGCCAAGAGGGATGTGCCATTCAATAGACACGGTGCTCCGACCAAGAAATCCTTTGGTCCAGTAAAACCTAGCAGGCAAACCAAAAACTGCAGTCAGTAAGAACATCCACTTTTCATTTGTTTTAATATCCCAAGAGCTCACTAAGTAGAACAAGACGAAGGCACTCCAGTAAAGCGTATTTTAAGACCTTCTTTTAACCTTTCCTCATATATTTAAGTTATCAGAGCAGCAACCAAAAAAAACATTCCAAAACCTGGCAGGGCTGAAAAACATCTGGAAACGTGGAAAAACAAGTCAGTGGTCCTTTTTGCAGATAAAGAATATTTCTACCAGCACGTTCTTACATTCCCAACTCCATATCATAACCTCATACAACATGACCTCCGTGAGAAATATTCATCAGCCTAAGTCTTCCCTGTGCAGGAGGAATGCTGACCAAGAGGATGAGTATTTATTGAAGGTCACAAGCAAAATCTATCACAATCAAGCTCAGGGCTTCTGGCACCCATTTTCATAACAGACTCTCATTGCCTTTTGCAGACTCCTTGTGTAAAACCACTTCTGCTCAACCTCAAAACTCTAAACACCTAGGGGTGAGGGATTTTTCAGCTGGCCATGGTGGAGAACTTCTTGGGCAGGTGAAGAAGATTAACCTGCTCTTCTTTTGCTACTGCCAGTGAGAGGCACTTCTGAATATCCCCCTAGTTGTATCCATGCCAGACATGAGAGTTGTCGAGTCCTACTGAGGCAGCACCCCCATTTCAGGGCAGATCAGAAGCAGATGAACAAAATATTCATCAGCAATGGTAATAAAAAGTTTCCCCATACCAGTCTTACTGAGAAGACTGAAACAAATATTTACAGACATGACCGGTGAAAAGCAGTGAATGGTGGGGGAAATTTGGTTTGGTACACAGGGGCCACAGGCTGTCGCAGGGCCCGTGTTTCCACCTGGTTGCTCTTGTCCAAGGTCTTAGCTGTGGATTGCACTGGCTTGTCTTGGGACAAAGACGATGTTATCTTTGGAGATGACAGTGAGGTGACAGCACAAGGCTAAAGTGCTGGGGGATCTCCATCCTTGGGGACCACCCAGACTCACATGCACATGGCCCCAAGCAACCTGCTATAGCTGCAACATTGGTCCTGGTGGGAGCTGGGTTGAAACAGAGACCTGCAGCCTGAGCCTGGCTGTAACCTGTGACCTAAAAATGCTGCTGTGATAGATCTATCCCACCATCCAGCCTCCTCCCCATCCTGCCCTCCAGGCTCAGTGAACCAGGACCACCAAGTCTGGGACTCCAGAACTGGAACATAGCTCATATCCCTCCAGGGAAGAGGCTTCTCCCAGATGAGCTCATGGGGATTTAACCATGACTTATCTCCGTTGGCTGTTTGCTAAAGGCAGGGCCAGGCAAATTCCTGCCTGTAACTCAGTCCCTCCTCCTAAACAGTCCCAGGAAAGCAATTACTTCCCCCATGGCAAACGCAGGTGGGGCCAAACACTTCTCTGCTGCAAACACCAAGACAGCACCCAGCAAAAGGGCAAGTCTGCATTGTTTGTCCCTCCTGCAACGGTGAGTGCAGGACAAAGCGCAGATAACATCTATCCCCTTCCCTGAAAGCTGCACCTCCTTTGAGTAAACCTTCATATATTTTGATTCCTAAAAATACGCATTTTACAAATTCAGTTATAAGCTATTTAACACTTTGCAACTCTAAGCTAACACATAATGTGTTCACTTGTGCTACTCTCCTATTGCAATGTCATCACATTAAATGGCATTAAACGCTAGCTTTTCCTGCACTAAACAGCATCTGGCTTTGCTAATATCTAGTAAAAAACTGTGATGCTTCTTGTCCCCATCCCATTAATTACTGACATGTAACACACTGACATTGTAAAAAGTGACTTGTTTTCATCTTAACAGAACCATTTCCCATTTCTTGGGCTGTTTGGGACTTGCCTGGGGCACCAGGAAGGGAGGCATTACTGTCTGCCTTTGCCTTCTGGACACCCCTTTAGGCAGGAGAAGGCCAAACAGCTCCTCTCCCTTATCAGCAGAAGTATTTAAGCATCATCCAGAGATCTGAAGTCTGACCTTTCTCAATAAGGGAAATAGGATGCCTAGATTCCCATCTCTCCAGCATTATGGCAGCACATTCTTGAAGTTTTGCACTTTTATGTTTTTCATATTCTTGAGTGACATGTTATTAAACATTTTCAGTGCTCCTGGCCAAGATTTTGGGAAATCTGTTGGGTTTTTGGAAGAGGAGGGTAGAAGGCAGGGCTACATATATGGGTGATAAAATGCCATCATTTCCCATACTCAAGTAGGGAACTTGACAGGAAAAGGTGACATCACTGAGAGCAACAAGGTAAACAGAGGGTAAGTGCTAAGAAGTGCAGAGTTATGAGTGCAGGCAGGTGACTGTTTTTACTTTATGAATCACAGCAAAGGTGACCTAACCCTGCTCTGGTGAACCTCTCATATTTTCTGTTTGGTACCCTATTTATCAACACAGTACGGCGGCTGGATGGATGTGGTCTCTGAACAAGTTGGACCATGAACCTTGCTCTTCCTTCTACCTTTCCCAAACTTACAAGCCTTCATTGCAGAAGCTAGACCCAAGGGGAAGACCAAACGTTGTGGTCTTGACAAGTCAGCCACCTAAATATGGACCAATCTGTCCCCAGAGAGCATAATCTGCAGGGACAAGACCAACCTACATTTGGGAGCTTTGAAATAAACCCCTTCATGTTAAACTCTAATTACTCTATGGAATCTGTGGAACAGTGAAATCTGGTCAGAGCACCCACCTGGTGTCCCAGGAGGCATCATTCTGTACCACGTGCCAGCTGTCTGAAGTATTAGTGTATCTCTCTACCGTCAGGAAGTTGTGTTTCGTCTGGAATAAAATAACAGTTAGCCAGATGCTGAAGGTACAGGTATCCCTACTAATCTGTCTCACTTTAAACTGGAGAACGGCCTCTGTTTCTGTGTGCTTTACTGGCAAAGGTGGTAATTACTGGGAAAAATGCTTTCTTTTCATTGCCAAAGCACAAATTTAAGCTAATAAATTATGCAAAGAACAAGTAAATAAATTGATCATTAAAAAGAGAATGGACAGGTGAGGTATTTGCTATCAATGCCTATGCAAGATGAGTGATGAGACAAATTAAGTACTTCTCTAATTTTCTTTGTTTTATTAAAATAATGCACCGGGCTGATAGGATGGAGACTAGAGACCATGCTTGCTACAACTGGATGGCACTGGATACTGGCTGAGAAAAAATGCGTGGCCTAACACATGGCATGGGTTCCATGTATCAGGGAGAGGCAGTAACTAAATGTTCACTGATCCTGAACATCCCCAATTCCAGTGTCATTGCACCATATTTACCGCGTTCTCTGCACTGTTCCTGGGGTTTGCGCCTACAAAAGTTACTTCAGCAACTTCTGTCTGTGGGGAAAATTGAGATTTATATTAAAGACCGAGCAGCATATTGCACACTAAGAACATTCTTTGAAGGTACCATACAAGTTTTCCAGTGGTTTCATTGGATTTGGGGTGGGGGGGTGGGTGGGTTGTTTTCTTTTGGTTTAAATTCTTTATAATTTCACTTGTTGCAATAGCAATGGGCAATTTATACTGTGCACCGGTGTATTGTGCCTTGCCATTCCACTTGTCCTGCTTGCTGGGTGAATTCCACCATAGCATGTAAGATTTCTGTGTGAAAGATGGAGTGAAGTAGGTGAGATATTTAAGAATGCCTCCCTGCCTTCTTCCTACCTTACTGCTGGAGACAGTAAAACTGAACACCTTATCTAAATTTTGAGCAATGAAAATTGAACCCTTTCTGACACATTTATTTCATTTACATACCAGAGGCATCAAAGGTGACCTGATTTCTGCTTGTAAAGAAATTGCTGTACAATATTTGCCTATTTAATCATCAACTGTTATTTTATATTGAAGCAGAAGGGGAAATCTTCATGTTGAACAAAGAGCTTTTATTTTCCCCTTCATTCACCCATTTTAATCCCATTCAGTACAATTACATTGGCATGAAAATGCTCTGTCTCTGTCTTTTCAACCAAGCCCAATAAAAGCTACGAGACCTTTTTGGTCTGAGAGCACCACAATCATTTAGAAAACATAGATTTTTTCAGATAAGGGATAAGAAGTTAAAGATTATTTCCTAAACAGGTTTTAGCAAATCCTTGAAACTCTCACCGCTCGATACTGTTGTATCACTTCTTGTAGCACATCCCCAAATGTCTTATTCACTGGCACGCGATCGACCATGAGAGGAGGCACCAAGGTCACATTACCTATATTGAAAAATGGGGGCTCTGGACCACGTGGTAAATCCTGAACTGTATTCTGGGAGAGGGAAGAGGTGCTCGTTATACATATGTATAGAAAACCAGTATCTGCCTGATGAATCATATCAATGCCTTGACTCTTTATCTAAGTCCATTGCTTAGGTAGATTTTAAAAAGAAGGGCAATAAATTAAGCATAAAAACAAACAACAGGCAATTCATCTGTACTCTGTATGCAGAAGCAATCCCTGCAGGACACCTGCTGCCCTGTTGCTGAGGTCCTCCAAATCCACCTGCCAGAATATCCCATAACTTCAGGAGGCAGAGCCCTCCCACTGGTCCTGCACATTTACATTGCCTGGAGATACAAAGGTAATGAACATTGCCATGTACAGCAGAAATGCAGCACATTTTTTTTTCCTCTTGGTAGAAAAGTAGCAACTTCAAGCTGTGCTGAAAGGTTGGAGGTACCTATTTTCTAAACTTTGAACAAAGAAAATCCAGAATTTCTCAAGTGGTATGAGACCCCCATTACAGGAATTATTTTCATATTACATGAGAATTTCTCAAAGGTGTTTCTTATAAGAAAAGAGAGGGTAGCAATCATGCAACCTCATTGAGGAACAAATATAACCATCACCATTTACAGGACTGAAATATCTGCATGTGGTATATAGAAAATTTTGAGTACCGTAGCAATAGCCTTTGCAAGTCCTCTGTACAGCTGAATATAAGCAGCAAGGGTGTGTGGTCCATAAATAGTCGATGCAGCCTCATATCGTTGAACCTAGCAAAGGACAAATTTGGAAAAGGAGGGTTTGAAGGACTCTTTTGAGCAGTTTATACAGCTCATCTTACTGTGCCAAGACAAGATTAACATAATACGTGCAGGGATTTGTTTACTCCCTTATTGCTAGGGAGAGAGACCAGCAACCTGCCTAAGTATTTCTGCTGGAATTTCAGGTTACTGTTCATTCTCCAATCCATCACAAACAGGGAGGACCGGTTGTCACTCTTCCAATTATCACAGCTCTTTTACTCTTTTAAAGGCTTATGGTATAGGTTGTCTCCTCTCCAACTTTTTGGGTTGGACAACCCCAGTTCTTCCAACTTTCCCTCCAAGTTTAGGGTTTCTAAAACCAGGGAGTCCATCCAGTGGTCCACATCTCAAAGCACAGCATCTACCAGGCCCTGTGGGGAACCTTAAAACAGGGTCCTGCAAGCCGTATTGTGGTCTTTCCCACAGCAACATGGCACTGCAATTCATGTTCACCTTACAACCCTGCAGTTCCAAATCTTTCTTCTGGCAATTTTGCCACCTTATGAAGGTAAATTCTAATTCATCCAAGTCATCAGGAGATTACTAAAACAGATCTGAATTCACAGGCTCTCCCTTCAGATAGATGTCTTCCCTACATCTGACAATTTCCACATTAAAGCATCCATATGTACTCTCTAGCTATGGTCAGGAAACCACATTGGCCCTTGGACCCTGTTGTCTAGACCAGAATAAACAAGGTCGTCTCCTTCTGCCACAGATTCTTCTGATCTTTGTGGCAAATAATAAGTACTCTAAACATACATAATTTCACATGAATTATCATCCCATATGGACAAAACCTGAATTCAATTAAACATGTTCAATCTACAGTTTTACCATTTACCTGGTATTCTTCATAGGTGGTAATGTAATGGGTGTAGACATTGCACAGACCTGCAATTACGACATCCATTCTTGGTCCACCGTGAGAATCAAATTCCTAAGAAAGGAAATAAATCACTTATCTTCTAACAACTGCTTAATGCAGAATTATATTGTTGTTGTTGCAATTGTTATTGGTTTGGGTTTGGGTTTTGTTTGTTTCTTCATGTTTTTTCTTTATCACAAAGTTATGTTGGGAAGGGGGCCGGATGATCAGGAATGCAACCCTAAAAGTGCAATTTGCCTTTATTAATGTCTCATATTCTCTTCTCAAAGAAAAAGAGGAGAAATTACCTCATATTCCAGTAAATTCAGTAAATTTAGGGGTTTTTTTGAAGCTGATGTCTCTATACTCCTAGAAAAACTGGTGATATAACTATGTGAGACAGGCTCAGTGAGTTGTGGAGACAGCATTTGAGATTAAGACGATCTGAAGCTGCAGGCAGGACATATCAATCAGGGAAACAAGAAAAATACATTTGCCATTTTTAACAATTGTTCTTGTATTGCAAAATCCCAGTGAGGATTAAGGAGCTAAACCCCTGCATCCCAGAGACAGAACTCCTGCTAGCATCAGTTATGCCTGGATCCCAGCTGAATTAGCTTTTGTTAGCTTAATAGATTGAAACTCGATCAGTTTGCTTCTTTTGGGGAGGATATTAATTTACCCTGCATGTCAGTAAGCACATGCAAAATGTGTCTGAAGCAACTGTGAGGAGGAAACATCTATGACACGAGACCCATTACCCAAGCTGGGGGGATACAAGGGAAAAAACAGAAGGATCAAGAAATATGAAGTTCCAGATATGCTGTGCTCTGGAGAAACCTCTTCCTCAGCAACTTACTCTTTTAACAGCTTCCCGTAGCCTGCGTCCAGACATGGTCCTAGGGGCATTAAGGGAACAACGTCAGTCTCCAGAAATGCAGAGAGCTAAAGCAGGAATCACTGGCTGGACATGCAGCACACCACCAGAAATACACATAGTACTTGCAGAGTTGTTCAGCATCCCTTAAGGCTTCTCTTTGATGAACTCAACCAAAACACCTCAAAACTTTTCACATACATCATCACAGCCAGGGTGAGGCTGGAGGCACCCCAGGACAGGGTGGGGTAGAAGATAAGGTGCTAGAAATAAATCATTATCCTATTAAGATTTTCACCTTGTATTATCAACAGTCGGTGCACTTCATCATTACAGTGTTTGTGACACGAAAAAAAATCAAAGTTAACAACTTCCTTTCATTTCATTGAAACTGCATTTTGTAATGAACAGTTAAAATTATTTAGGAAGCTTGTTTGCATACCATTCATTCCCATGGCTAGTTTATGAAACAGAGAAGAAAACGGGAAACCCCAGATAATCAGAGGAGACAGTACACAAGTAAGTACACGCAGTGGACATATATGTGCAGTGCCTGCACAGCTCTCATATTTGGCACAATTTTGAGCTTACACCCCCTTTCCACTTGCATGCAGAAGTATCACAGATAGTTTGAATGACACGCTGCCAGCTGCGTTACATAGAGCCGGACCAAAGAAATACATACGTGAATTCTCCAGGAACAGCAATGATTGCCAGTGATCCAATGGCAACAATCTGAACATCCACGATGTCTGGGTGCCATGGGTGAGGCCGAGTCATCTGAGGTGAAAAAAAGTAGGTATGACTATTGTAGAATAGCAGCAAAAAAAAAGATAGCTGAAGTGTTTTCCTTCCTACAGTCATAAATTAGGCAAATAAATGTACTTTGTAGGCATTCTACCTCCACATGTACAGCAAGTTGTCTGACCATAACAGACAGATAAGGCACACGTAAATACTATGGGTAAGGCAAAAAAAGAGTGTTGCCAGAGGGGTAGCTTAAACCAAAGTGTGTAAATAAGGTCAGGGCAGCACCTAGAAATTCCTCACCTGCTTGGGAAAAGGATAGTGTTAGGATCAATAAGGGTGATCATCCAACCAGGAAAGCAAAAGTGAATGAGTGAAATCAGAGAGCCTGGTGGTGGTGGGAAATGAGTTACCTCTTCCTTAGCTGAGCAAATGCACAGTCTGTTGTGAAGCAGAATTTCACCCAGAGGGACCCTCAGCCTAGCCCTGAATTCAAACTGCTCCCTAGCAGGGACCACACCATACTCAGACTCAGCACCATTTGGCAGCAGCGAGAACACACGCCACAGCAGCATTTTGTCCTAAATAACTAGATAAAAATGAAGAAGCCTGTTAAAAGGAAATTAAGAACAACAAGAATTCAAGGGTGGCATGGCTCCAGGGAATGAAATGCTTCAGCAAGCCAAAAATATTTTTGAAGAGCAATTTACTGAGGGCAAAACATGAATGACAATACCTTGTGAAGCACATCAGAAGCAGGAGGCCTGCAAAGCATCCATAAAAGGATGCTCAAAATGTGTTAAAGTCATAAGAACAAAGTGTCATTTACTCTTAGTAGTACCACCCTGGACTGAGGAGGTGGGGTGGGAGGAGGCTCTGTGCTGGGACCTCTTTTTATGGGAGATGACGTGAGGAGCTGATTGAACACAAAGCAACACAAGGAAAGTTCTTCAAGAGGCTGATGAAAGGAATAACAATGAATTGCCTCATCCAGATGGCATCATCTAAGTGCTCTAAAGGATCTTGGACACAATCCCACTCCACTACAGTGCATTTGCTTTAATGCCAAGGAAACAGCAGGTGGAAAATGGGGCATCAAATTTTTTTAAAGTTTTAAGTACAATTTTGGCAAAGTTCAGCAAGAACTATCACCAAGTCCTGCCTAGAACAGAGCAGCCCCAAGCATGGAGATGGGCTGGGACCCACAGGGCAACAGCTCTGCAGAGGCCAACCCTAAGAAATAGCCCTTCCTTGTGTAAGTGGGGCATCCCTGGGATGGAGACTCAAGCAGTGGGGCATCTCATTCCTTGCTGAATACCCTGCCTCGTCTGGACAGGGCCCTGAGCAACGTGCATTAGCTGCAGTGTTGGTCCCGCTGGGATTGGGGTTGTGCTGGAGAATCCCTCCCCAGGGTACCTCCAGCCAGAGCCTGGTACGATTCTACCCATGGATGAGTAAGTCTGGCATCGATGTTATAGCTCTCAGAACTATCAGACACTTGCATAAACATGACAGAAAATCAGAGAAGTCAACAGAACATTTCCAGAGGAAGTCAAAGCCTGGTAGAAACCTTTGAAGATGACACCGAGAGGGTGGGTAAGTTGATACAGTCCCCAGAGTTTCCACAAGGCACCGTGACAAGCTACTTAATTTTGCATGGACCAGTCTGTCATATGACAAAAAAGAAAGGTCTTCTCATGGATTAAAGAGGAAGCCAATGGTAGGATGGAAGAAAAATCCACCCAGATATGAGCACCAGCAGACGAAGTCCTGAAACCAGAGACTGCTGGGGGGCAACACTGAGCTCCACATGCTGTTGGCTTTCCCTGACCTTGTGTATTTTTCCTGTGCATCCTGCTCAGGACTGTTCCACAGACAGAGAATTAGGCCAGGGTGGATCTTCAGTTGGGCTTTTTGACCCTAATGAGAGCAGCAGGTCTGGTCCCTCCTCCTGGGATGTATGGAAAAGATGCTCTGCAAGAGGAAAACTTCCATCTTTCTCATTCTGATGCAAACTAATGGCAACACTCATTCTTGCTTTCTATATTCATGTCTTCAAAGCCCATGCAGCTTGCTCTCCCTCCTTGTTCTTCCCCATATGGGCTGGCACAGACATCATCTGTAGCACCCTACCAAAACCTAGCCCAGATCAGCAACCTCTGTGTTTCCCAGGCCACGCACTGGTGTACCCTTACCTCTCCAGTGCTGAAGAGGATCGGCTTGGGTTTGTGGCAGGCTTTTGTTTCATTGGATGGCTCCCCCAGCAGCTGGTCCCGGATTTCATCCCAAAATGGATTCCCTTCTACTGAGCCTTGAGAGGGAAAGATCTTTTAGATGCTGTTCCTTCAGCTGCTCCAGCAGCTAGTGGACCGAAAACTCACTTATTACCCGCTCCCTGCTTGAGTGGGATAGGATAATTTCTCAGTGGATTCTGACTATGTCCCTTTTCTGGGGTGGTTTGAAAAGCCAAGCTTTAGCCCAGCTGAGCTTCATCTTGGCAGCCTTCAGGTTAATGAGAACAAACTAAAAAGATTGCCCCAAAGCCAGCTTTTTCTTCTCCCCACTGCCCACCCAGCGCTCTCCTTCCTTCAGAGCATGATTGTATCCTTCTCCAGAAGCTTTCCAATGAATGCAGACAAACTTGCAAGCGGGCTGTGGCTGTAAGATCACACCTTCCTTAAAAACATCCCTTTCAAGACTGTGGTTCAACCAGCTGTTGATGTTCTTAAATGACCCTGGTGGTTTGAATTTATTTGGGAGATGCCCCATGTCCTCCCCATTTGTACGAAGCTGTACTGACATCTGTTCCCTAAATTACCTTGCGTGAAGTTGAAAGCTCCCACTCCATCAATAGTCCCCGCAGCAAAGCTGTGTCCTAAGGCTGGTTTACATGTTTTAACCTGAATCAGAAGGGAGAAAAGAATGAAAAAGAAATATTTTAAAACCGGTTCCCCTCAGCATGCCATGTCCTGCTGTGAGAATACAACATTTCTTCCTTCCTTATGCCTGTGTCCTGGGAGCTCCTGCTCTTACCATGTGTGTAGCATTGAGCTCCACTGAGACATCACTCATGTTCACCCACTGGTGGGCTGAGCTGAGGGGTCCTGTGACCTCTTGGGAAGCTTTTTCATACAGATCCTAGGGGACACAAAAGGTGGAAATTCTTGAGGAAGAAGAAATCAGGAATGTAACTTTTCTGAGATTCAACTATATGGATTATTTCTTCATTCTGTTGACACTTTCCAGTGGCCTCTTCCAGGTGTTAAAGCAAGAGTGTATTTCCCAAACTCCTTTGTTTCTATCACCTGGCCCCCACATCCTGCATGCCCCAAGTCCTGCAGGCTCCCCCTGGCTCAAGTAACACGGGGAGGATGCTCTGTGGTCAGTTTTGTGCACGCCTTTTTTTTACAGCTGAAATGGGCACCTATTCCATGAAGATGGCAACTTCTTCTTCCTAGTTACAACCTTCTGGCATTTCTCACATCTTAGGCCAACCTGAAGAAATATTTTCTATGAGGAAGGTGCACTTCATTGCATTCATTGGTTCAAAACACATGGACATTACCATGCATTTACTATACAGCTGATGGATAAGCCGTTCAGCTCTTCAGTGAATGATTTTCTGGCACACATGCCTCAACTTGGTTCGTAGAAAGTGTTGCCAGAAGTTACACAGATTTAGTAACAATCCTGTAACTGCAGGAAAGAATAGAGGGGACAGCCTTCGAAGGCCAAGAGTCTGCAGTGTTAAAACTGACAGCAATGTTTTCCCTTGCCATTTGATACACATGCCGGGCCACGCCGACTGGGACAACCTTTCACTTGCAAGTCACGATCAGCCTCGAGTGACATCAGGCCAAGCATCTGAAATGGCAATTAAAGGGAAACCGCCACCATCAAGCCTTCTGCTCCTACTCCTCTGCTGGGCCCCTTCCAGCTCCTACGAGGTGCCGTCCCTCTTACTGACCACTCTCACGTTACACGAACCCGCAGAAGGGGAACCAGTAAATTCAGGTGACTTTTGAGCCCAAGGACACAGGCAACATAAGGGAACCCATCGGGTGGAAGACACTGTAAATGCAAAGTCAAGCAGGGCAAGATAAGTATCTTTCGTGGATGTTTAAGCTGGCACATTTTAACTCACATTTGGGTTAGTTTGGCAGAGTGGTGCCAAAGCTGGCCAACAAGTGGTATGTGGTGGTGTCTCTGAGCTCTTCTGGGAGTCTTCAACACCAGCGGTTTTTCCCATTATGACACCTCTGAGATGCATGCTTGGGAGGGAGGGGGAGATCATAAGGGGCAATATCCACATTATATACCAATAAGGAATATTGATATTAAAAGCCCAAACCAACATTTCAAATTGTGACGCCTACAATGACGTACCTAAATAAAAGTGCATGCCTTCTGAAAAATCAGGAAACTTTTCCTTAAGTGTATAGATACGGACTTTTGAGTAATTTAAATCTACATTCACAAAAAGTAGTGCAAGAAAGTTCCTTAAACAAACATGCACTCCTGTAATAACAGCATTCGTGCACAGTTGTAAAACAAAGTATCACTTACCCTTGCTTTCAAGTAGATATTCTGTCCTATAATTCTCGTACTGTCAAACATGTCTTTACCGGGACCCATGGCCATGCACATCGTTGCCTGTTAAGAAATTTGTTTAAATGCTACTGATCACTTAATATGGAGAATGTGTAGCACTGCAAAGTGGACGAGTTCCCAAGCTGTTGTCATACTGTGAGAACTAATTGCTTCTTGCCAGCCATCTCAAATTTGGGCACCAGGTTACTGCACTAACCTTTGCAGCAAGGTAGATGCAAGTTTGAGCTGAATGACTGGAAAGTGTGTATGAGGACAAGACACAGTAAGTGCCTGAAAGAGCTATCCAGAATAGTCCAAAAAGAGGTGATTTTTGTTTAATGTCCTCTTCATGCACAATGTTCCAGCACACGGCTCTGTATTTGCTGCTCCATCCCGAGTTTTCTCCTCCTCGGCAGTTAATGTAGATCAGGTACGAGTTACTTACCCCCCCCACGGGACAGGTGCTCTGTGGGTTGTTGCACGACTCCCCTGTGTTTACGCAGAACGGGCCCTTAGTGTTGGGCGACACATCTCCCAAGTTGGAGGATGCGAAGGCAGCCACAAAAGAGCCCTGCCAAAACCAGGTGCGGTCAGATGGATTTTAGTGCCTTGCAGTGATTGCAAACACCACCTGCAGCTTTCCCTGCGGTCACAGCTGGCTTTACAGCTAGCTGATACACGTGTGATGCTGGTAAACATTTCCGAAATGACCGAGATGACTGGAACGGGGGTTTAGGAGTGTCCCAGGGCTTAGGGACAGGAAGAGCAAGGGAGAATGGGGTGCACATGTTTCAACTGCCATTTCAGGGGGACCTCCACACTGCATACCTGCTTTGGTATCCAGACAGCATTTCTTCATCTACCTCTTCCATCTCAGCAGCAGTTCTTCCCCCCACATCCCCAGTTCCTCATGTTACTGATCTGATGTTAGTGGGTCATGGTAGTACCTTGCACAGGATTTTTTTCCTGCCACGCTTTCACCATGACTGATTTACAGGGTTAGAGCTATTGGGTTTGACTGCAGGAGTTAACATCAAGCAGTACTTGATTGGTTACACACTCAATGTCAGCTGAATTCAGCTCTCACAGACACTCTCATTTTTTTCCCCTCTTTTGGAGATGGGATGCGCCAACATCAGATATTTTGATCAGTGAGCCATTTTCTTGTAAGACTGCTAGACACAATGTGCCCAGCAAAACATACAGCTAAATACTCAATCCTGCAAACACTTTGTAGCCTTGCATGCATGTCACCTTGCACCAGCTTGCACCCATAGCTATGCACTAGAGCAGGAATTAGGTAGACTTCCTTTAGTTTCCATCTTTGGTATGAACTACAGGTGTTCCTTTGCCCAGAGTATTAAATAGGAATTGGGCAACTGCTTCAAGGTACATGCTGGAGATACACACAGGACACCCTCTTAACCAACTCATGACTCAAAGCATCTGTGAGATGGGTTCATGACCATATTTACATTTCTGGGGAAATAATGGTTTTTAAAGGAGCTGTGTTTGCCCTCTGTGGATGGCAAAACTTCTGGATAAATGAACTGGCTCTCTCACAAGCAGAACAGGCAGAGCTGGCTGGAAGCCATAAGAAGGAACTGGAGCTGACCACAGACTTCATGTCACGCCACAGATGCACTATATTGATCCCTTTGGATTGAGTATCCCACACATGCCTTTCTAGTATTTCCAATAGTCGAATCAAAATATATTTGATTGATTCCTAAAGTCTAAATAAATACCACTTATTACTAGTTTGGAAAGTCAAGAATACACCTTGCAATTTCTCTTCTTTAGAGGAAGAAAGTAAATAAATCAAAATGTTCATCTTTTTCCTCTTTCTGTGTTTACTCTATTGTCCTATTTCATTGCTTGAAAAAACCTGCTTTGGCCCATAGAAAGCACCAACCATCCCCTCCCTGTTGCAACACTTTCCTCCCATCATTTTCAGTAATTTGAAACCACTCCCACCTCTCCGGGAAGCATCCCCTTGTTCTTCTCCTGTTCAAACAAGTAAGAAGCATAGCCCACGTTGTCGCTGTTCACAAGATGGTTTGTGTTGTTCATGCTGACCGGGTGCACGGCAAACCAGCTGAAGAGGAGTCAGAAGACATAGGAAATGCATCATTCATTCTACATATTGGCAACTGATTTGTTCAATCTATGTATTTGCAATTGACTTATGGGAATTTTCTTTGGGAGAATATAAATGGAGACTGTTGGTACCTAGGGATGTATTAACAAGGGCAGAGTTATTCCCATCCTCTCCCTTCCCGACCAGGAGGGCTCGTGGCTGTGACGGTCCAGGTCTTGAGGCCATAAGAATTTGGCACCATAATTATCAGGGCCACCGAGAGCTTTTTCTGAGTCCAAAGAATTATGTTTTGGAGGGATTTCTATTTTCTTGCTTCAAAGAAACAAGGAGGAGTCAATAATGTCAAAAAGGGAACACCTTCATTCTTACAAAAAGGAAAATCCTTCTCTTCCTCTTAACAGAGTCAGACTCTCGTTTGGACTTCTAAATGAGGAAAACGCAAGTATGGCTTCGTTACTGCACGTCACTTCATTTCCCTGGCCTTGAGTTCTGAACTTCACGTGGCTGAACCCTGCCCCACAGATCAGTTGATAGGACGGGCATCATAAATGCTGCCTGTAGGAATGGCACACTTCCCACAGAACAGGGGGTGTTAAAGGAAATAACCAAGAGAAGAGGAACTCAAAGGGTCCTAGGGATGCTGGAGCTGGGATCTGTTTTGGGGGCATGGAGAGAGCCCCAGAGGGGACTCTTCTGTGCCCCTACAATGGAAGACCAGCTATGGCCATCTTTCCCAGATGCCTTTGGGCCATGGCAGGAGATGTGCCCAGCTGTAGGTGGGCCAGGTACTACTACATCTCCCAGAGCAGATGAGGGGCACTGACCTGGTTTATGCACTCATGGACTCTCACTGGCTCTTCCCTCAGAGCCCCTCTGGTGACTAGCTGGGAGCAGTGCCTGGTGGGCCAGGAGCAGCGTTGGGAAGCACAGCTTGTGCAGAAAGAGAACTGCTACGGAACTGTGGTTTATGAGGATTTCGAGAAAAACATGTTACTTCAGCGGTCAGTACCTGATAAGGCCTATGTCCTGTCCACCCTCGTCTACCATCTTCAGCAACACCATTTCTTTATCTGTGTCGGATGAATACCTGGATGAAAACAAAGCCGGGAAATGCCATCAGTGCCAGAGCTGTAGTCACGCTCTGCATTTCTCAGACACGCTAAATCTCCACTAGGTTGAGCAAGGAAATGAAGAGGTTGTTACAGATATTACCAGAGCACAGTGAGACCTTAAAGAAGTATCTGGAAGTGGCTGTGAAGGTAAGGGAAGAGTTATGGTTGTTGCTGACCTCAGGTGCTACTTCTCCAGGGGATGGTGAGAAGAGCTCTCTGCAAGCACAAATTCATGCACCAACGATGGCACTTCCATGTCACCTGACTCAAATGCCAACTTCTACTAAAGACTTTCTTTTTTTCTTTTTCTTTTCTTTTTTTTTTTGAGGTTTTGTTTTACACAAAGTATAAGGTCACATCCTTGACAATGCCTCGCATGTTTGGAGTGGGCAACCACAGCTTTGAAGCCTACTCTTGCAACTAGTTTTTGGGGATGCACACATCTAATCACCCAGGATGGCAACAGTGTCATTCTGCCATCGTCTTAGCTCCTCGTTTTCAACCATCCCATGAATGACTAGAAACACCAGCTGCAAGAAGGCTAGGCCATGGTCCCAACTGAAGGATCCTCTTCAGGGCTCTGTTTCTCTCCTGCTCAAGAAGCTTTTACCTCCTTCGTTCAGATGCTGGATTCTCAAGATAGGAGAAAGGGCTTCGGTTGATCTGGCTGTTTTCTACAGTGCCTCTGTTTACAAAAAGCTTTCCTCTCTTCATGTTCTGATGCGCTATATCAATGCTCTGAAAAGCAGGAGGACAGGGAATATCAGTCCATGCATGTAAGGTGTATGTGAGATTATCTAGAAAAACTCTTTTCCTCCCTGCCTCTCCCCAGCCCTTCTTGGGAATTTGGGGGCTTTTTTCTTAAGTGGTCTAAAATCATATAAAATTATGATAATACTTTGAAACCACCCACATCTGCCTCTTTCTAAAGAATGATTTCAAGGCTACTTTTTTTTTAGTCTGATTTCACTGGTAAGCATAAACCCACCTCCAAGTGTGTTTATAGACTCTGACATTTGGAGGTGCTACCACAAACATCACAGCAATATCTCCACTAGTTACAAACGTCCTGCGTTTATGGGCTGTCATGTCAACAGGCTGTACGCCACTGACCTTTACGATGCCATTCACGATCGCGTTGAGGGATGGTCTGATTAGCCCTTTGCTAGTGATCCTGAAGAGTGTGTACTGGAAGTAGCCACCAGGACCCGAGTGTGTGTGGGTGCCACTGAGGATGACGTTGTCCTGTCGGTACAGCTCGCCGTACTTACTCTTCAGTTCCTTCAGCACCTAAGAGGAGGTGGCCCTAAAAACCCTTTTTCACACCCAAAGGCTATGGAGGCTTGTATCAGCCCTCACCAAAACCCCAGCCGTTCATCTTTCTCCTCAGTCTTCTCTTTCTGCCTTATACCCCCATAATGGTGTCACAACAGATTATAGCTGTTGACTTGGCAACAGCCTTAAAATAATAAAATCTGGTAAGTGCAGACCTCTACGGCCAACTTGCAGTGAAGCCCAGATCACCCAAGGACTCCCCAGCTCTCTGGCATCTCCCTCTCTCCTCTGCGGTGCTGGAGACCCAGCACTGCACAGTCACCATGATAATGTATTCAGGACCCGCAAGTATTTGTGATAGTTTTTCCTCTAAGAAAAACATTGTCAAAGTCCAGCCTCATTTGCTGAGGAATCAAAAGTTCTTCTTCAGGACAGAAACAATGTCTCTCCAAGATTGTGCTGTAAGGAAATCTCAAAGCAAACAGCCAATGTTCTGGGATGCTCAGTATTATTTAGTCATGACCACAGCCTTAATGCTAATACCAGCAACAACCCAGATTGTGCCAACCATCCAATTCCAGCCACGTACCTCCAGCCTCAGTCTCTGAGACACCATTCCTATGTCGGCGCTAACAAACACGACTCGCCTGGAGTCATCAAGGTCCGCCACGATGAAGGCTCGGCTGTAGAGGCGCGAGAGTAGCCCACCACCCACCTGGTCTGGGTTGGCATATCCCATCTGGAAGAGAAGAGCTCCATCAAGCCCACACGGCCAAAATATTGAGCGATGTATTCATTTGCGTGTATTTTTCTAAGTAGACTTGCCAGAGGGTCAGAGGACTCATTCAATGCATGAACACTCAGCTGCAACTATCTTGCCCTGTGATTGTAAGAATCACAGAATGGTTTGGGTTTGAAGGGACCTTAAAGATCAACTAGTTCCAGCCCCCTGCCATGGGCAGGGACACCTTCCACTAGGTCAGGTTGCTCAAAGCCTCAAAGAAATTTCACCTATTTGAAGACAACAACCATTTGGCAAGGCAGAGCCTCTAAACCAGAAGTCCTGCAAAAAATACTCAGATAAGATGAAAATCAGTATTTTGTCAACCCCGTGTTCAGTTCCCTCAACTTGCCAGAGGAATTTCTGCCACAGGTCCCGTGCAGTCAGCTCGACCTACACCCAGTAAGTATTGGTTCGCTGCTGCTGGTTCACTGGATTCTGTAATAAGAATAAATAGTAGATTAGTGGAGACATGAGCAAGCAGAATCGGGGACGGAAGATGCAACCCAGCCTTTTTAAAAAGATTGCAGGCCTGAAACCTGCTCAAGATTCCCAGAGGGTTCAGCAGACCTATGGACAAGGGGATCCAGCTGGTACTGTCTGCTTGGGTTTCCGATGGGCTGTCAGTGTGGCCAAAGTGTGCTGGGGCTGTCAAGGCATTTGGGGAGGTAAAGGGTGAACCAGGCATGAAGAACTGCAGAGGGAGCTCACAAGATGGGATCACCAGACTGTGTAAAATGTGTCATGATTCACAGCAAGGGGAAGCAGCCTAGCTTTGCCAGTTAAGCTCTCCAAGCCCATCACTACTGTGCAGGAAACAGAGCTGAGGGTGTAAGAGCTGCTTTCACACAAAAACTTCAGCTCAGCAGCAGTGAGAAGAAGGGGGTGGCATGTCAGATCTACTGGAAAGGCACTAGAGAAGGAAGAGGGCACATCCATATATCACCCTGGTGCCTCCAGCATGTCCTGTGTCCAGTGCTGGCGCCCTGGTCTCAAAAAAAATCACAGCAGAGCCAGCCGAAGCTCAGAGAGGGGAAAAGCAGCTCTGGGCATGATGTCCAGGCAAGCAGTGAGGAAAAGGACTCCTGAAGGAGATCATGTCTCCTCCCAGCCACCACGAAGGTGCAGAATTCCCTGTACAGAATGGACAAAGTGCTTGGGCAAACTCATGGAAGAATAGCTACTGCATGCTATTAAGTTTTTTAAAACTGAAAGAAGAGATGAAGAAAAATGATTTTAAAAATGAAAGAAGAGAAATGGCAGAGAGAGGGAATGGAGATTGTCTGGATCCCTGCAGCCAGCCTCACCTCCCACCCCAAGGCTGTATATCCGAGCCCTGAGAGATGCTCATGCTGGGTTTGACCACCGTGCTCCTGCCGCAGAGGCCAGTAACAGCCCCGTGCCATGGCTGGGTGGGACGACCATACACAGACATTATGAAAGCTCATCAGTGGCCCAGTGACCTTCTACCTGTATCCCTTTAATTTAAATTACTGCACTGGACAGACACTCAAGCAAGATGTGATGGCGGGACTGAAATAGCTCAACTTGCCGTTGCTCTCTTTGGTGAGAAAGTGGAGGGTGAGGAGCACCACAGTCACAACGATCATCAACGTCAGGCAAACGATGAGGATCACCTCCAGGCGGGAGAAGGAGCACTTGGACCTCTTCCCACACATGGTGGGGGCACTGTGAAAGCAGAAAGGAGCCTGTGGGGAAGGCAAACGGGACAGCCCCAGTGTCAGGCGCATCCCACCCAGAGCAGCACATCATACCCCCAAAGAGCTGGTGATGGTTTGTGGCCCCTGTCCCAGTGTCAGAGCAGGCAGTGGCAGCAATAAGGATGGGAAGTGAAGATTTATTTTTCAATTTGCTTAAAAGCAGAAAAAATACATCTCCTGTGAGCAGCAATCACTCCCCATCATGAGGCTGATAGGACAGGGTGAATGGCTGAACATACCAATCCTACATTTCCCAGGACACTTCACTTGCTTTTTTGAAAAAGTCTCTTAAATAAACCCCACAATCTTCCACCAGATCCTGTGTTCACTGAGTGGCTAAGAGAAATGCTGCAGCCTGGAACCTTGCAGCTTTTCTGCTGCTCATGCATTCAAAGCACGTCAGAAAACAATATCATCATCATAATGAAGGTCAATTTCGGAAACTCAGTGTGAGGAAAGTGCACCCCATTGCATGTCCAAGTGCCGTTCTCTCCTGACTAGAAAAAATGGTTGTGACAGTTTTCCAAGATAAGACTCTGTATAGATGCTGGCTTTCTTCATCATTTGCAGAGCTCTTTGGGTTTGCTTTTTAAATACTGTTCTTCCTCTTTGGACAGAGGTTTATTTTGGATTAAAGATTAACAAGAAAAATTATTCAAAATACAGCTATGGGAAAATATTCTATTTCCACTTCCGATACAACCTCTGGTGACCTCTGATTCATCCTGCTCTGGCACCTGAGAGTCACATCAAGGGCTTCAGTCTTGCCCAGTGGGAACTGGCACCTGTAGCAAAAGGCCTTTTACCCTTCCTGTAAGCATCTGCATAAGGCAGAAATAAGCCTCTAAAATAGATTTGGACATTTCCATGTGTCCTTAGATGTGTTAGTAAATAAAACCTACTGCAGATCCCATTTCTCTGCCGGTGACCAAACCACATATCTACCCCAAAGGACTGGTTCCTTGTTCAGAGCAGTGGGCAGTCTCCATCCTCGGGGATGGCCCTGACCCGCCTGGACACGGCCCCAGGCAGCCTGCTGCAGCTGCAGTGTTGGCCCTGCTGTGGCCCAGCTGTCGCAGGGGTGGAGATGGGGTAGGATGGACATGTGATTTAGAAAAGGAAGAGTGAGGAAAAGCCTCTAATTTTCCTGGAGGTAACAGCTGTCTTATGGTGGGTCTGGCATGGAGCTTGGTAAAGCTCATGCCTGCAGGATATGCCCGGGAGGTGATATTCCTGGAAACAATGAACCTGCAGAAAAAAATCGCTGACATGAACGTGGTCTTGGAAAGGTTGTAACAAGAAACATTGTTAGCAGAGAGCCAAGTAGTCATCCCAATTTGCTATAGGTGACCTTACTTACTAGCTTCTTTTGCTATGGCAAGCTACAGCAGTCATGATCATTGCTGAATTTCACCTAGCAAATTTTCTAGTGACAACAAATCTAACATTACAGGCTTCCTTCCTCCCCGTTCTTTCTCCAAGTGCGGCAGTGGCAGCCAGCTGCACAGCACCGCAACCTGTCCCGATAACCAGTATCACATCACCAGCCACGAACACATCTGCACAATACACAACTACAGTTTTCATTTTCCAACTGATTAAACTGCAAAAGTAATGCTAAAAGAAGCAAACATCAGTCCTATGAAATCCCAGTGAAATCTCATGCAAACTTACCTAAGATCCCTCGCGTGTCCCTGTGTCTAGAGGAATGTCTCCCAGCTTGAGACCTGTTTCAAGCTGAAAAGTTCAGCTTGAAAGTTATTGCTTTTATAGCCCTGTGAGTCAAGCACTGGGCAAGATAAGAAGCAATCAATCTATAAAACCAGCAATGGCTGCTGCTTCCCGTCTGGCTATGACTCCTAATCCTCATGGAAGAACAGTCCCCAGGGTTTCCAAACTCTACTAGGAGAAGAATTTGAACACAGGATTATATTTTAAGTGTATTTTCATTTGTTAAAAATGTTATTGATTGAAAACCAGCTTTTTGCATCTGTTTTCCTTTTTGAGTCCCAGATGTGAGGAGGGGAAAGCAATTATGAGGCCTCTTAGATAATGTTGTTTATTTAATAAAGAATGGCCAAAGTCCTTTTTTACGTGGACGCAGAAGGATCCTGATGGCAGGAGATAATGTTTCTGCACGGAGATGTCAGCAAACAGCTGCTCAGGTGTTGGCAGGGACACACTGGAGAGTGATCCAAGCAGCACCATGTAGATTTTCTTCCCCACCTTTCCTGGTCAAAATGCTCACGTGTCTACTCCAAGCAGCAACAGGTAGCTCCACTGGGTGAAAGGCTGAAGTCAAGGACGTGATGGCCATGCTTGAGTACAGCCCCATGCCCGGCCTGCCACACAGACTGACCCGGAAGCACCAAGCAGTAGCACAAGATCTCTTGAGCTCTTCAGTTGACTGCCCAACACCTGGGATGTGCAGTGATTTCCTTCTGGAACACCTTCTGCCTCCACTGGCCAATGCAGCAACTGAGGTGTTTCACCACGATCTGAGCTGGGCTTAAGGCTCCTCAAATATTTCTTTGGAAATCCTGAGGATGGTGAACAGGTTGCCAGACCAGGTGGGTATTAGTGCAGCTGCCTTCAGTTGCGTCATGGTTTAACCCCGGCCAGCAACCAAGCACCATGCGGCCGCTTGCTCACTCCCCCCACAGTGGGATAGGGGAGAGGATCAGCAGAGTAAAAGTAAGAAAACTTGTGGTTTGACTAAGGACACTTTAACAGATAAAGCAAAAGCCACACACGCAAGCAAAGCAAAACAAGGAATTCATCCAGCACTTCCCATGGGCAGGCGGGTGTTCAGCCATCCCCAGGAAAGCCGGGCTCCATCACACGTAACAGTTACCTGGGAAGACAAGCACCATAACACTGAATGTATGTGTCCCCCTCCTTCTTCCCCCAACTTTATATGCCGAGCGTGATGTCCCATGGTATGGAATATCCCTTTGGCCAGTTCAGGCCAGCTGTCCTGGCTGTGTCCCCTCCCCATTCCTTGTGCCCCTCCACCCTTCTTGCTGGCAGGGCCTGAGAAACGGAAAAGTCCTTGACTTGGTACAAACATTACCCAGCAACAATCAAACCCACCTGTGTTCCATCAACACCGCTCACACCAAATCCAAAACACAGCACTGCACCAGCTAGTAAGAAAAAAATCAACTCTATGCCAGCTGAAAGCAGGGCAAATTGCTTCATGAAACCTCTGGTTCTTCTGGTAAAGTTAAAGCTGCCACCCCCAATCTAGGAGAGTTCATCCCGTTGGGTTCAACAGGAGCTTTGGTCATGGACATGCCTCTTGCCTGCTCACAGGAGCTGTCGGAGCTTGGGCTAGAGTGACACAAGGAAACACAGCTAAAGCCAGCTCTAAATATATCACTTAAGCTCAGGACCCCTTTCTGTGGGTACAGGTGAAACCTCAAATTGCAATGGGAAAGCAAGAGGAGGACAAAAGTGATGCCAAATGGACGTAAATCCAGAAGAGGAGGCCCATAAAGAGCTGCACAACAAAAGCCTGCTGCAGTGCCAGCACTGGGCTACTTGGCGTCCCTTGGTGGCCTCAAGCACCTGTCCTTGCACATGTGCTAAATAGCCGGTTGGCAGAGATATTTTCCAGGACAGACACCAACAGCTCTGTGGGACGCAGCATTTGGGTACTTGCAGCTTATGGGGAGACAGCACGCTGTGGTGTGGAAATGCCACGGGTCCATAGCGTAGCTCAGAGCTGCTCCTGGTCATAGGATCAGACCTCTTTGTGGTGGTAAATGGTGACATTCCTACTGGACAACTTGGCTAGGAGCAGGCATGGAAAGTTTAGAAGGGCAGGTTGAACTGGGAGAAGGGCAAAGGTAGCAGAACTGGAATGATTCCAGTTTCTGAACTTGAGGGTCACGCGCAGATCACTGAGCGATAGCTGAACCGAAGGCATATTTACCGACCGTTATTGAAATGTCATCCCGCGATGCGGTATGAGCAAGGACCCTCCTGCCCTTCTGGACAACCAAGTCCAGGCGTTTTTTTGCTGCTAATACTCGATTGATGTTCGGACATGGGAACACTCAAAAATTCCCCAGATCACGTGCCTTAAATCTATTCACAAATTAAATGCAAATGGATTAAAGCTTCACCACAAATGGAAAATGTTTTGGTGTCAATCATAGAAGCAGCAGCAAAAGGCCAGACATGCATTCCCTGTCTCGTACATAAAGTTACTGCTTTCAAAGCTGAAGCATCCCCCTTACTGCCCCCATAGCCTGGCTGAGGTTTTCTACGAGTTAAAATGCAGAATGGCATCATGCAGAGGTCGCGTGACAAGGCATGGACGGGTCACCCCTTCCATGGGATGGACAGGGGTAGAAGCGAACAGCCATGGAAAAGTGCCATTTTCACTTCCCTGAACAGCAGCACAAACTGAACGACACAGAGGGCACTGGAGCAAGTATCAAAACCTCTGCCAAAAAGGTAATTGTGGATTTAACAACAAAAAAGTAACCTGGGTGCCAGATGAAATGGAAATGTATGTTTCAACCACTGTGCCAAAACACAAGCAATGCATGGCAGTACACTGAAGGGCTAAAAAATAATAAATGCGAGTATCCCTCGCTGCTGAAAGGTAGAGCTGCGTCTTCTAGCCAAGAGGGAGACATCAGTGCAGAGAAACAGATAACGTCCTGAGCTCCTTGCCCACTCCACTTTCCTTTAAGCCTATAAAATATTAAGTGGAAAAGAGAAAAAAAAATCACCTTGGAAAGAGAGCCAAGGCTTGCTCACCCAGCAGCGGGCTGCCCCAGCCAAAGCACCCTGCTGGGCAGCAATAAACCCCCCTGTTCTGCACCCAGATTCGCAGCGCAGACTCATGCGCCCAGTCTGCTCTGCCTGCAAGAAGCAGAGATGAACCGAAATTAACCCAGAACAAAGGGTTGCTCAAATAACTTATATCTTTTTGACAGGAAAAATGAAAATCTGTGCTTATGGCAACATCATGCTGTGACTGGGGTGTGTTGTGGCCACAGGCAACCAGCAGTGAAGCCCAAGCAGAAGCGATTATTAGCCAAGGTAGGGAGTACGTCGGCTAAAGGTCACCCAGAACGTCATAAATAGGTCCAAAAAGAACCCTTCACCTCCATGGCTGCTTTGCAAAGCCCAAGGAGGGAGATGCATTAAAGCATTACATGGGCAAGAGTGGGGCTTGGATGAATTGCTTTGACCTTCCCAAGGGGTGAAGGTACTCTGCACGAAAGCTCTTGCAGCAAGTTGTCCCCATTGTGTTAAAGGGGATGGGACCAACTCCAAAGTGGCTGTATCCCATGGCACTACCTAAAGGATTGTCCCAGTCATCAGAGAGGGGTGATCAAAGGAGAAATCCTTATTTTGACAGAGGTCTTCTGAGAGCAAAATCGGTTAAGAGATTTCTAAGTCTAAGCTGGCTGCACTTTGAGTGCTTAGGAGCGTAGGAGACATCACAAACCCTTCAGCAGCCAGCTTTGGCTTCAGCCTATCATCTCCTGGCTGAAGCACATTCCCCCAGGCTAACCCACTCCCCCTTTCCCCCTTTACCGACCTGCAACGAGACCACAAGGCGGCTGGATGCCTTTGGAAGCACTGGTTGCAAAAGGAACACTTCGGTGACATCACCTTCATTCGCACACAAAACAGCATTTATCGGAGCTGTTCCCGGGCTCTGGATCGATGTCTTGCTCAAACACACAGCAGCAGCCCCAAGGGCACAGCACTTACCTGTGATGCGGGGGAGCAGGGGGCAAGCATCGCGCTGGGGGAAGAGCCAAGCAGCACGTGCAAAGCAGAAGAGCTCCGGCACAAGGCTGGGAAAACCCTCTTACCCCCTGGGCCTGGAGACTGAAAAACGGCAATGCAGAACTGGGCAAATTCTTCCCAAGCTACCTCCCGCTGGCTTCTTCTGGGCAAAAATCAGGCAGAAAATGAACAAGGTAGGCTGCTCTGTGCCCACCCATGCCTACATGCAAACTGTGCCGGCAAAAGTAACGTCCAGGGCCAACATGCTGCTGCTGAAAACCGTCTGCAGGTCAAGCTGGGGGATACTGGCCTGCTCCCAAACCTCGCTAGAGATGTGGTTATTTATTTAAGAAAGGTTGCAGAATGGACGTGCAGAAAGTGTCACACCCAAACCCTGCTGCTCACCAGCATTCCCTGCCAAGCCTACAGTGCACACAGACAACCAGTGGCAGAAATGACATTGAGATAATGCGCTGGAAAACCAGTATTAATTTTCTACAAGATGTGTATTCCTGCCAGGTTACAGAGAAGATGCATGGTGAGAGCATGCTGCATAACACAAAGGGTTAACTTCTATTTTGGTCGCCTGGCTGTGGAAGGAGTCCTTATCAAATGGTCAAAAAGAAGCCATAAATCCTTCCTGCAAGTATTTGCTGCCAGCATCTACTGAATTGGATGGGAAAGTTGACAAAACAGGAACTCACGGTGGCTTGTCTTTGGGGAACACAGACACCCTGGCACCAGAAGGATAAAGCCATCAGGCAGTACACTGAGCTGCCCTCTGAATAAAAGCAGGCGGGGTGGGGGGGTGGGGGGGGAGGCTGATGGGGGTTAATTGCTCTTTTCAGCATACAGAAAACCAAAGGGATCATTGCCCTTGCTCGGCTTGTGCTCCTCAAAACCCCTCCCATTCCTGTATTTTAAGGTCTTAAAACTTCCCCCACCTGGAAGGACTAAAAGCCTCATCGAGATGGATCTCAGCAACACCGAAGTCCAGCCTCCTGGCAGAGAATTCTGTTTGTCCAGGACTCAAGACAATTGCCAGGTTCTTCTCCACCTTATGCTGTCTTTCTCCAGCCTTTTCTGGTGGACACCCCTTTCAAATTTCAGCCTCCTGTAATCTGCACTGGACAACATGGTAAGGCTTACCCCACCGCACACAAACCAGGCTCCAGTCTACCCTCCTATAGATGCCCTCAAACCAAAGAACTCCATGTCCAATTACAAGCCAAGAGAAGATGGTTTTACTGGCACAATGTGGGAAGAGCCATTAGCTCTGCTTGCTTTGATAAAGGCAGCACACCTCTGGATTTCAGCTCCTTTACTGACTTCTTGCTCCACACTGGCCCAAGTCTGATGGACATCAATGGTAAAGGTCCACGTGCACCCAAGCAGCATCAGCTTCCCTACCCAAGCTTCCCAACTGCACACGCACAATGCACCCGTGCACCAGCGCCCCAGGGCAAGGGGACAGTGCACTTGGTGGTTCAGCCTCTAACTGGGACCAAGACTGCCCCAGGAAGTTTCCCAAGGGCCTCACCCCAGAAATACAAAGTTCAAAAGGCAAGCATGCCATGTACAAAGTCTCCAGAAGACCACCATCATCCCCTGGCTACACTTCTCCAGAGAGCAAAGGCCAAGAGTTGCTGTAGATGTACCATACCCGAGTGGTTCGGGGTATATGCAGCTGAAGTGCTCGACGGTGGGAAATTTGGGATCCCAAATCCTTAGCATATGCTAAACAATGAGTGGCTGCACTCCACGCACTGAGCCTAGCAGCGTTAGCATCGTCACAAGCCATTACCCATCTTAAAAAGCTGGTGCTGCCGAGCAGATACTCACAGGGAAGGAGAACAAGGCAGCACAAGTGCCACAGTCTGGAGTTAACACTGATGCACAATTTTGTCCCGCACATATTCCCTGGGACCCCTCCTCCAGACTAGGCAGCACCCAGAGCAACGCCACACTGCTGAGCTCCATGTCCCTGCTTGCCCAGACTTAACTCTCAAGACAGCACGCTTTACCAAAGCACAGCTCTGCTGTGAAGAAAACGAAACCATTTTAGCAAGATCCATGCAGTAAGTCAAACACTACAATGCAGAATTCAGCAGATTCCATTTAATGTCATGTGCATATATCCATACATTTACTTATGTCAATGGTTTTGATGTGCGTGATGCCAGGTCTTGAAAAATCTACTCATTCATTTACGTCTGGGAGCGTGAATTCTCTCGAACAATCATCTTGGGGTGGATTTGCTTTTTTTTTAAACATCAGCTCTCAACCACACAGTTGCAAAGATAATACATGGATTGAAGGCAAAGCACGCAGAGCTGACCCTAAAATTCGCAGACAGCTCTGCAGGTGCTGTTGCAAAGGATTTTGCCAAAAAGCATCGGGTGTGAAGAGATGCCATCCCTCCCAGGGAGAAAAAGAACTGGTAAGAGATGGCTTAGTCTTGTCTAGCATCCCAAGCAACAGCAAGGCAAAGCAGCAGAAGTAACAACCCGCAATTCTTCAAGGAAGTTTTTGGCCAAGGCTGAGGAACAGGGCAGAGAAGTAGAGATAAACCACCACCACCCAGAAAAAAGAAGCAATAAATTACTTTCACCACCACGTACTCATAGAAATTTCACTCTTTTGTTTGGGTTTTTTTGTTTTTTGTTGTTGTTTAAGTGACAGGACTGATACAGCCCTGGGTCACAGATGGGCACCCTGCAACGAGCTCCGTCCCAGCAGTTTGGGGGTAGATTTTTCAAGCCCTGGTGATGGCTCCCAGGAAGGCTTTCTCCCATCCACCCCTGTCTCCCACACTATCAGAATCTATTGCATAGCATTTATTTCAGATAAGGCACTGTTTTGCCCAACGTGAACAGCAATTCAAAATCAATGCAGTTTCCATACAGTCCAAATTTGATGGCCTACAGTGCAATAACACATAAAATTAAAGGCAAGGTTTGGAAGAATAAACCCAGCTTTAAATTTAAACTTAATATTAAAAAGATAAAGGAAACTACATTTTTCAAAAGCCTTTTTATTTTCCTTCACCATTGTTGTTTTACAATACAAATATCACCTTGTGAATACACAAAAACCCTACAGAAGATAACTCTGCTTCACGTAAAATACAGAATGGATATATATATATTTATATATATATTTTCTCTTCTTCATTCTTTAAAAAAACTATTTTGTTCTGCACATTGGCAAGTTTAGGATAGAGTACTTCCCCAAACATACAGTATGTATGGTAGGAGTGAAACTTATAATTAATTACATGCAGTTTCTGCACAAATATTTTAAAGAAATAGATTATTTTTGTTGTTTTTCAACAACATTTCAATACGGGATGGAGAAACCATTCGTAGTTCACTCAGTGATCATTTGTAAAATTCTTAAAAAACAGGATTTCATGGCTGTTTTTATTTTTAAAATACAGCTACCAAGTAGACAATAAAGTGATACCTTTTAGTTTGACCTGCCCACAATGTGTGAGCAAGATCGGACCCTTTATATTTGTGTTCTTTTCCCCCTACACATGGCAATTTCAACATTATAAGCAAATTTCCAGTTTAATTTAGCTATAAATGCAAAAATTAGTAATTATACAGTATATATAATTCTGCTTTCATGGAATACTTTATTTTAAATAAAAACATTTAAGACTGCCTACTGACCATACAATCAAGACAAGAAAGGCACTAGAAACATAGACAAATCTCTCTCTCCCAAGAAGCATTTTCTTTAAATTTTAACTCTCTATTCTCTGACATGTAAAAATCTTTTTAAATTTAATTTTCATACACATTTTGAAAAATAAAGTTAGGAAATACTTAGAAAATCACTTTACAACCTTTTTCTTTTTTTCCTTTTTTTTTTTTGCACTTTTTGACACAGTCACCGCAGATTCTACAAAAATCAAGATTACCAAACCTTCCTGTGTCTATCATCTTATTCATAGCGTGACGCAACAGGTAGAAAGATTTCTCGATTTTACCCAAGGCAGGTATTTAGAAACCTTCATATAGTAATTTGCTAGAAAATGGCTTACAGCCCAATCTTTGGGGCAAGAGATATGAAAAGTATGTTTTCCCAAGAAAATAATATGCTTTATTCCCAGACGTGACTGGAAAGACCAGAACTTATGATATAAAAGCTTTCATTTATGCTGTCGCATCATATACAAAGGAACATGGTGATGGGTGAATGTAAATCCCAAATCTATTAACAAGAAATGTATAACAGTGCATGATAAGTTAGATTTTCTTTATTGTTGTCCAACGCAGATCCTTTGGAGAGAAAAAAAGATCACAGTGCTTACCAGGTAACTGAATAGATTAAGTCAAGGGAACTGTTAAAAGAAAGGGTTAGGGAGCGGTTGATTTTTTTATGGCATCTTCTCGTACAGAGTTCTTAGCACTTGGGACAGGTCCTTTCCCCCCCGTTTTGTCCGTCGACACGCTGTTATGTGTCATTCACCAGGCGGCTGTATTTCACCTGCCTGCCCCGGTGCAGCACTGGCCAGGGGCAGGGCCAGTGGTAGGAGCGAGGTACAATTCCTTGGACATTCTTTTCAAAGTACTGGAAGGGCTTGTACCACCAGACCCTTGCAAGGAGGTTAGTTTGGGAAGCTTCTTTTAGCACCTGCACAAAGATAATCAGAAGAAAGAGCATTACAAAAGAGCACATCACTTACTCGCATGACTTCATCACATGTCGCTTGCTACCGTTCAGCAGTGGCATCTTGCCTACAGTTGCTTCCAAAAATCTCTCAGTATCTAGAAACAACCGCCAAACAGATCTGCATGGACAGAGTCAAAAAGAGCCAAGCTATTTTTCCACAGTCTACCTGCACACACCAAATGCTGCTCCCAAGTGAGGTTCACCCTAGTTTCTAAGACCTCTGCTGTTCTATGGTCCCATAGGAGAAGAATGAATGGCCCAAGAGATAGTGTCTCCTCTCCTTTGGGAATGAAACACAACCAACCCAAAGCACGTAAGTAGCTCAAGAATCACTTTGGAGCCTCACTGCATGCTTACAGAGCAATGAGCAAGGCATGCCTCAACCCATCCGGAGGAGGTAATGAACCCTGCCCTGTCCTCCACATGCTCTTAACCTGCCCCCATCCGCCCTTTTGCTTCTCCTAGCCATGAGCAAGCCACAGCTGAGACACAAGGAGCGGGCAGGCACCAAGGGAGTTATTGAACTACCCTGTCGCACATTTTAGACACCAGAGCAGGGAAGCATTGCATCAGCCCACCAGAAAGTGCAAGCAACGGGGCTTGTATGCTACGCTTTCTTTCCATGTGGTAAACTCACATGTAAAATAAATCCACTATAGCCCTAAGTGGGCTTTTGCTTTTCATTTTAAGGTAGACACAAGCCACAGCCCTCGGCACATAGTCACATCATTCAGCGGGGCAGGGACATTTCCACACAGTAAGGCAAAGGGCTTTTCTGAAGCAAGTACTCATTAATACTCAAGGCAATCTTGACTTCAGCAGCTTCCAGCCTGGAAGCATGGCCACTCAGCACCACCGTTCTGACAGAGCCCAGGAGCAAATTCAAAGTGTGGAAGTTGGTCTGGTGCTGTATGACAAGAGTTACTAAGTCTGGGCACAGATTGCTATCACAGTGGTTCGAAACAGACTGAACATCAAAGTGCATTCTTTGCAATTAGGCATTTGGTAGTAAGAACATACCACAGGGCTGGACTGTGGTGTATTGCTTCAAGCAGCAGCAAAACCACTGCAATAATATGGCACAGTAGCTGTAAGACCTTGATATAATCTAAAAATCTGTACCATCAGAATATTAACTGATGTCCTATCATCATACTAGGTCTTTTCTTAAATGTAATTAACTAAAGTCATATGCTGATAAGCACAATATCTTTCTCCATGTTGCACAGAAAATATCTGGACACCAATTTGCTGTTACAGACCTAAGAGTTAGTTTCTCCTAACTCATTAGGTCTTTCCCATGGATAACAACAGTCTTGTGCGTTTTCTCTCTCATTCCTCAGCACTGTAAGCTCATCACTTATTGATCTAGTTCACTGGCAGGAAAGTAAGAACAAGAATGACATGAGACCTCATTTAGACTGCTTCATTCAACCTTTGAATCATTTACGACTGCTCCCTGGTTGAGTATTACAAACCTTTGCTCTCTTCCATCAAGTACTGTGCCCCCAGCTAAGCAGCTCCTCGTTCTCAGCATTTCCCTCACGGCCCTATTTTTCATGCCTTCCCAGACACAGGCCTCAGGACAGGAGCAGCCTGTTCTCTGCTGCGCTATCCTCCAAACAGAAACTACTTCCCTTGGTCAGGGGAACTTAGCACCACTTGGAAACACTCTGAAAAAATGGTTCATTTTTAGTGAGGTCTCAATACTATTCTTCAACAGACCTGTCATCTAACTACACAGAACAGAAGGAAAATGCAGCTGGCTTCAACAAAGAAAAAACCCAAGGCAAAAACCACCACCACATCCAAATGGTTCGCTCTGCTATCACAAAAATGGCGAACTGGCCAAAATTCAGAACAACTTCAAAAATTGAGGTTACACAGCGGAAGCAAAGAGGCCTGCCTGCCTGTGGGCAGACCTTCAGGTATTTTTGCAGTCCAGATGCAAAATGAACCCAGCTGATGACGCCTCTTTCCATTCCGTAAACAGCGTCGGGGGGAAGAGACGGATGTTCCACAAGACACAGGCGAGTCCACTCCTACTCCTGCAGAAAGGCTCAAGGCCAAGTGTGGATATTCACCCACCACCACATTACAGCAAGCAGAACCACACAGATCCAAAGACCAGGAGAAACTCACTTGCTGGTTGGCCATTGTGTGATACCACCAGAAAAGTCTTGTAGTGATGTAGTAAGCCACCACCACGTCCACAGTGTAGTGGTCATGAGCAAGGAGGATGCAGAACATCCCAACCATGCTGAGTGCCCAGCAAAGCCAGTGATACCACCAGAGTCGCCGTGGGGAATCTGGAAAGAAGCAAAAGAAGTGATTATCTCAATGCATGGTGTTATCAGCATATGCAAGACTATTGCTGTCATTAGCAGAGGAGCGGACTGCAATCCTAAGCGGGTAGTGCAACGCCTGCATTAAGATTAAGAGCAGGAATGCTGAGATCACAAAATAAGTATCATTCTCTTAAGGTGTAACTTAAAATTGTACTCTGGGGTAGTAAGACCCTTGGAAAACAGAAAGGTTATGAAACCTTTGAGAAAGAGGCCCAATACATAACAATATATTATAACCTGGTCAGTAAAATTCACTGATTTGTTTTTCCAATATTGATTCTCAACAGATGGCAATTCATCCCTCTTGCCTTTCATAAAAGATAAATGCATACATTAAAGCCCGATTCTTGAAAAATGAGCAACCTTGCATTCAGCACGGCATTCATCTCTCTCTAAGCTAGGAGACACATAGTTGCACCAGGCAGGGTGCAATGAAGGTTTCAATTACATTCTAAACAATTTTTTTTTAATTAATAAAATGCTTAATTCAGATATCTAGATGGTAAAGTGTTTATTTTGTCTCCTCAATTTTCTTTTTCAGTAAGCCCTATGTCTTTGAAGTCCTATTATTTTTATTTAATTGGAAAAACATGCATTTTTACTTTAATTTTATTTACTGATCAGCACAACAATAATTCTTCAATTATCAAGGATTTATACAACAGGAAATGCCACATGAACAGTAACAAACTTACACTCTTTGATAAATAAGTATGTAAGAGTTAATATGACTGTGTGACCGCTGTACAGATAGTCGCCGCACATGTTGTGGGATCCTGTGATGGACAATCCTCCGCCAGCAATCAGTTTCATTATCCTTCGCAGGTGAGATTCCCAGTCTCCAAAAAGCTGGTGGAAGAGCAAAACACAAAAGCACAGCAGAATATCAGTGCTAACCTTTCAGAGACTAAGGCAATGGCGTTAGCCAGTAACTTTGCCTTTCAGTTATTCTTTGTGCTTTGATACACAAGATCAATCAGTAAATCCACAGCTTCTCCCAAAAGCTAGCAGCACATTTCTAGAGGGAAAAAGACTGGAAATGAGACACGAGTTTATTTTTTTATTGATGCTTTGCATCTGTTACAGATAGTGTTCATGTGAGCACAGGCCATATGCACTTCCATCATTTGTCTAAAATATTACTTTATTTGAATTATTCAATGTCTGAAGAATCAAGGAAATTAGTACAATTTCCCTAGAAATACAGTATCCCAAAGGACTACTGTTTTTTACCCACACTCACAACATAAATTGAAAAGGCACAGAAAAAATTAAACAAATATTTGTGTATGTATATATGCGTGTAAAAAACCTTTATACCGGGTCATTTCCAGTTACAATGAAAAACATGGCATCTTTTCAATATAATACCAAAGCAAAACAAGTAGGTGAGCAAAAATTGTTTTCTATGTTATTTCTAAGTACTTATGGCTGCTACCACGTAAAGGCATAGTCTTTCTCCCAGGTCTTGCTGGCAGCCTTTGCTAATGTTCATGGCTATACAGGAAAATTATTTTTAGCAAGAATCTTCAAGCAGGGGTTCAGGTCTCTTTTTATTCATTATATTATTGCACTGGGATATACAGCAGGTGTATATATGAACCACATGTATATATAGCAAAGTTCAGAATAATGACTCTTGGAAAACCTACAACTTCTGTAATACAGTCTCAAAAATCCAGCTTCACCAATAAAAAAGAATTAAAAATATTTTCAGCTATAGCTAGAATTTTGTCATGTTCTCTAAACATCTGTTTTTCCTTCTGTTCAAGAGGCAATGCACTCTAACATAAATCAAGCTTAATTTAATTCTTCTTGTTCATAACAGTGCAGGCCCTACAGATGCTAATGCAACAGTAAACAGAATGAACTGCTCAAACTGTATGTCCAGCTGCTGAATCCCTGACTCAACGAACAGAAGAGAGTATCTCACTCCAGACTCTAAGGCCTCCTGCCACCCTGCCTCGGAAAGTCTTCAAAATTGTTTCTTTCCACTTCACATTTCAAAAGAAATATATACCATGTTTGTCAGAGCAAGATGCCAAACTTCTGCACTGGCTTTAACTTACACAACCCACGAGAGCAATGGGGACATTCCTCTACATCTTATGGATTTGATCTGAACCACCTCCAATCCATGATGCTGGCTCAGAGGGTATTTCTGAAAAAAACTTCTATCTACCTTAGGAAAGCCAAACTTGAAGCAAACCAAGTCCTGCTGGAGAGAATGCCCCTCTCCCTCCTGCCAGGTGACCAAAGGGCAGCTGGTACTGTCCCAGGACTTTGCTTTTGCTGCTCCCAGGTCTAAAACAAGCTCAAATGTTAAAAAAAACCCAGAAAGAAAATGTATGCCATGGAAGAAGCAAAACCAGGACATACTGAGCACCTCCAGATCCAACGGGAAGCAGGAACTCAAAGGAGCAGGACTAATAGATCAGTGCACGCAACTACACATGTGCTGCATCCTTACCTCATTTTATGAAGTTTTTAAATCCATAGTAACCATGTAACACTCAGAAGGAAACACAGATCCCTCTGGCTGGCCATTACCTGCATGCTTTGCTTTTATTTTAGAGCCTGGGCTTGCTTTAAGAATTGGAAATAATTATTAATTGCTGACAGATTTAAACAGGGTCTTTGCAGCAATTAAACATTTCCTGCTAACAGTTCGTTATAAAACATTGAAATGCTCCCCAAAGCCCACTCTTCACAATCATCTACAACTCAGTAAGGTGTTGAGAGGTTATTCTTTCCCCATCGATATATTTATAGCTTTCAAGAAAGGTAATCCTTAGTCTTATTGGGGCAACAGAAGAGCACAACGTAGGTTTGTTTTCACTTGAGTAAAGAAACAGGCTTGCCAACACTGTAAATTTCCCAAAATGGCAGATTTACTCCCTTCAGCCCATAAATACCTATGTTCTTTCTTTTTTAATTTCATAACAGCTGACTGATCAAATACAATGTGGACTCCCCTCCCACTTGCTTCTCTTTACAAAAGACCTTGGTCCCTCAAAAAGCCACACGTGGTTTGGCAAACGATGTGCCTTGTCAAACAAGGAGCATAGTACATTCATTGGCTTTATCTCCCTGAGGAACCAAAGCATTTCAGCTTTCTTTGTACATACCAGCAATCCTCACCAAAACATAATGGTTTTGTATGTAACAGCATATGCACCCAGTCAGCTCAGGATTTTACTACCTATAATCAGTGATTTTACTGCTGTCACCTAACATGGCTGTGCACACAAAGCCATTGTACTGTGTGAACAGTAGATACTTCACAGAAATTACTTTTTTTTCCCTTTTCTCCAGCTTAAATCAAGCTATAGCACAAAGAACCCCAGGAGGGACATGGAGATGAACCGCTATGGAGAAAGAGCACTTGTGTCTAATTTATGCACCTTGTTCCCTACTGCAGCAGTCCAGTCTGTATTTAACTGCATTTCTACCACAAATAGCACGCTGCAGTAAGGGCCACACTTACACCAGCGCTTGTGTGGTATGAGATGTATGCACAGCACCTGTCCCATGATGTGTCCCCCCTGACTACACGGGGCTTGCCTAAGCACCTGTCTCTCTCAGTAGCTTGGCTTCAGCCATAGCTTTTGCAAGCCCATTTTCTTCCTTGACACAACAGTCAGGAGTCAGTGCTAGATGGGGGAGGAGGTGGCAAGTCCTTGTGCTAACACAACTGCAAAAATATATGCAGGGACAAACAGCTGCAAAGGGGATAAGAGTTTCACCAGCCTTGGAAAAGTCTCTTTGGGCCATTTTCAAATATAAATCATACTTGGATTTGTATTTAACACGCTGAAGCACCTAGAAATAAATGAGTCACACGAGGAAACTCCTCAGGTTGCACACCTTTGACTGCATTGTCCTGCAGAGACAGGAAAATGCTGATCATGCAAATTAGTTGAAAATGCTACAGAAATTGCATAGGTTAGCACTTTGAAAAGGGTGGGAATGCCTGCACTGCCTCAAAGCAACCGTCAACACTTTCACCGAGAAGGAAGCGGATGATCTGCAGAAGAACGTTCCCATCATGCCAAACTGTTATTTTCAAACTAGTAACAATTATTGAGTAAGTACTGCTCAGTTTTGGTAACAGCAGGACAAGGGGAAAACATACAGATTAAAATATGGAAAGGCAGCCAGAAGTTTACCTTTGGAGAACACTTGAAATGCATGCCAGGTACTGGGAGTGTAGTCACATACATTGTAATACACCGATACAGGTATAGTGTGCCAACTATACAGAAAAATCTTCTGCTAATTATAGACCTAAGAGAAAAGAAAAAAAAAAAAGAAAAAAAAAGGGAAAAAATAAGGAGGTCATTCAATGTAAACAAGATATACGAAGGTAAATAAACTACCAACTGTTCTTTTCTCTGTGCTTCTGAAACTTGCGACAGTATCAGCTTACACCTCAGAACACTGAATTACTTTACAAATACTCCCGTGCTTTACAGGTCAGAAACACAAAAGCAACTCAACTACTGTAGTCCATGAAGGTGATTACAGGAAATACAAGGATTAGAATACAAAAGCCTAGGCAGATATAGTGTTGAAGACATTAAAAGGGATTTCATGCCCCATACCTCTTCATTAGCATTGAGCAGTCACTAATTTTCTGCTCAAGGCAGGGGAAGTTACAGTATTTTCATTAAAGGATAAAATGCTCTAAGTTTATTTCAGGTGACATACACATTTAGTAATTACAAAGGGCTGCCTGAGAAGAAATAGCTTGTATGACCCCAAACAAGTGAGAACACATCTTTCCTGAGCAGTGTCAAACAGGAAGCAATTCACACCAGCAACAAAACCTCTGAAACCCAAATTTAGAGTTACGTGTGAAGAGATATATTCATTAAGGGCTGCCAGTGAGTCACCAACATACACAGAGAGGGCAGATGCAATTTTGGGGTACCGTGATGCAGTTCTGCAAAACCATTAAGAGCACACGGGGTAAAGAGCTGCAGCTTCGGCTCAGGAGTGACAGCCCTATAACGGGCCTGTGAAGTTTCAGTGCTATGTACCAGCTAATAACATCATAAGGAAAGAGCTATGCCAATTAAACCCCTTCTGGCACATACATCAGGACAGGAGTAATCTCCATCTGAGCTTGCATAGAGTTCAGCAAAGAGAAAATGCTGTTGGTGTTACAAAAATCACGAGCAAATCCAGTTACAGCAGTTCGTGACCTTAACCACATCAACCCTTTGCATCCTGCCAGTTACAGACCCTGTTGGTTTAAGTTGATTTTAAATTGTTATTATTTACCATTATGATCATTTGGGAAATACAAGGGTTACAATACAAGCTGCAAGTTCTAGCATTTGTTTCCTGCTATTTTGAAGTATTCACTTTTTAAAAAAACAGTATTTCTATCAAGCTGAGCTCTTTCAAAGATCAAAATTGGCCATCTTTTTTGTTTTTAATAGCTTTTGGCAGTTATTAAACTGTAGTGCTCCACTCTCAGAGGAGTATGAATTTGCAGTGCCAGATCAATAACAGCTTAAGTGTCTTAATTTATCAGAAAAGCCTCAACTATTACAGTGCACATGCATTTTTGCACTTGAGTGCTCACTGCTATTGAAGCACAGTATTTCATGTTTCTTCTTCCCTCTCCTGGTGTAAACACAGGCAAAACTGGGAGTTAAGAATCTGATATACTTTATTAATGTAGCTCCATGGACTGAAATTTAGGAGTGGAAGGCACCATGCCACTGGGGCAGTGATCTTCCTCTGGGTCTCATTATGGGGAATTCTTCTCTTGGAAGGATGATCCAATAAAGATCTCACTCTTGTGTCTGGCTTTTATAATCAGACACAAACTTGCTTTTCTTTATAACCCGGTATAAAGACAAACAGGGGGGTTGGGGATTAAAGACTGAGCAGTACTCTATTTTGAGAGACCAAAGAAGCAGCTGAAGCAGCTGAACTGAGCAGTGAACTTTTTTAAAAAAATTAAAATTACCCACAAACTCACTTGGTTTAGCTGGATTTAGCATGTTTTTGCTAAGGAAAGTCTGAAAGTGCTCTGTACTGTAGTATTAAAAAAATATATAAAAAGCCTTGTATTTTCCTTTCTCAGAAGGATTTGTCTGTGTTTGCATGTATGACTACGAGTCAGCTAGTAAGTACAACTTCTAAGCTTATTACTGGCCAAGATAACTTCTATTACAACTATCCAGACCTCACCTAACACAGCTAGTGAACACGCTGGTTTTTCAATCCCATGAGCATGCAGCCTGAATCAAATGTCAAGCGTGGCCAAAAACCAGCATTGTACTTCTTCCAAAACATCTGGGAATGCTTCCCAAAGAAGTTAATTCTGCCTCATCCGCTTGCCTGGACTCTCCAAGCTCCCTGCAGTGTCTTGGACAGCCTGGAATGCTCCGCCAAGACCTGCACACCCACCCTGTTCCTGCTTTCTGGTGAGAAACCAACCAACCCAATGCCTTATGGATGTTCGAAGGAAATTGTCACTGACTTCCTTGCACCAAAACTAGTGCCTTGCCCCAAGTCAGCCAAAACCTTCAATTTCTACCTGAAGGTAAAATTATTTTTCAGGCAAGAAAGCAGTAACAGGGCCAAGTGAAACCCTGCACTGTGGTTAGCTGGACAGACACACCCAACTTTGGCCCCAACTTTGCAGTGCAACAAAGATGACACATATATTCTATTCAACATCACCATGCCATCCCTGGACTGAACAAGGAAGACCCGAGTGATCGGTGTCATGAATGATACATCTCTGTCATCCTTCATTGCTCGCAAGAAGCCAGCTCAGCTTGAATGAAATCAGGTTATTGGCAAATAATGGATCTGGTAGGATAAGCAATAGGAATTCCACTGCTTGGCAAAGAAAAATGTTTCAGAAATTCTGAAAGTATGAAGTTGTCTCCTTCAGTCAAATGTTCAACCCAGCCACTGGCTCATGGGTAACAATCCTGCTGGTTCACCGGTGATCCTGAGCTTGCACTTGGAGACACGGTATCTCTATCATCTGAGCAGGCGAGGGACCAGGTCTCATCCTGCCCAGCAATTACCTGGCTTCACATCTTATCTTCAGACCTCAAATGGAACGTGAGAATGGCTATCCCTGACGCCATCAGAGGTCAGAGCAGTGAGGAAGGTCTAGCTGGCTTAATTCTGTCCCTTTATTTTTGAATTAAGTTTCAAAGGGAGGTGACAACCCGCATGGTTGTCAGCTCTTTTTATAGCACTTAGTGGTTCCCATCCACAGCCACAAGAATGAGGTCCTCCAGACAAAGCTGCCTCACTGGGCTCCTGTTCCTGTAAGCTCCTCTCCTGTTCTTCCATTTTGCTGCTTACTGACTGCTTGGGCCTCTCAGACCTCAATACCTCTACTCATTGGCGTAGAAGATGACTTTTGGTCTCCATTGTATGACTAGTACCCACACTGACCAGGACCTATTCCAGGGCTGATACTGGTAATGGAAAGCTCTGTGCCTCCCTGATATCTTCCCCTAATACCAGAAAGAGCCTTTCTAAAGCAAGGAAAAACCAACAATCAAAGCAAATGGGGATGGTTGCGGGGGGAGATAGAATGAGGGGGAATCTTTGCATCTGCCAACACTACCAACATGGCTTGTCATAAGTTAACCTATGTCTCACTCCTTCAAAATCTCCAAGGACCTTATGGGTACTGCTGTTCTTAATCTAAAGCCTCTGCTCAGCTCCATCACAGGGTGTTTGATCCCTCATATTGCCGTATTAACCTGACACCCCATTCTTGAGAGGAATCTTGTGTCATGTTCTCCAAGTGCTTCCCTTGGTTTTGAACAACATTTATGCTCAGAGACCCCCAGAAAGTTAATGATCCCCCATGTTCACCACAGGCAGCTAGAGCAGTGGGAGAGAGGAGCTGGAATGCAGTTGCTAGCGCTGCAGCTACCAACTTAAGAGTAATACTGAAGCTTACAGCCATAAACAAAACAAGAAGCCAAGCCAGGCTAAATCCTTCCTCCTGTACATACATGCATATTTAAAAAAAAATAAAAGGAAAAAAGAAAGGAAAAAAGCAATTCCACAGGTTTTTTTTAGCAATCCTATAATAACAATAAATTAACCTTTCTAGAAACTTTCCTTTAAGGAACATCACCTCTGTAAAACTGTACAACAGTTTTAAATTTTCACCTGATAAAACACATTAAGTAGTATAAAGCAGAAGAAAAGATGAACAAACCATTATCTCAGTCTTGTGGATTACATAAACATTTGTCACATTCCAACAGAAATCCACAACTGTGTTGCACAAGGGTATCCTGCCCCAGCTTAGCAATTCTCTCATTCCAAGCTGCCTGTACCTTAAGAAGCTGGTGAACCACAAGCTTATGTTTAAGTTTTAATGTTTTTCTCCATTATAAGGGCAAGTGATCCATTGGCCTCTGGTTTTCTTTCTTTTAAAAAGGAAAATCTGTAATTCTAAGGTTATTACAAAGTCTCGTGAACTGAAGAATCCTGTATTTCCCATGGTGGGGCCCAAATTACATTCCTTACTCAATTTCCTACATAGGAGTTTAAAAAAAAAAAAAAGTTCAGTGAACAGGTGGAGAACAAGCTGTTTTACTAGTAGAGCAGAGGAGTTCCTCTTTGGGCTGGGCAGCTCTGGGGACATGCTTGTGCCTGGTTTTTGAAAGGAATGGTGATATGCCACCTCACACTGCTTAATGCCACTTGCCTTTGAATACTTCATTCACAGCTATGGCAGCACAAGGGTTTATATCAAGCTGCCTTACCACAACTGCCTAAGGTGTGGATTTATGGCAGTATAAATACCCTAAATTAAGATCCACACGGACTCTGTAGAGGGTAAACAGTAGGTTACTCCCACTGGCAGGCAAATTCACCCTTGCAATTCTGACCAGGATGAGCAAAGAAGCAGACAACCACTAAGACCTTGCAAATTCATTGCATATCTATGCTTTTGCATATTTTATGATTACCTTTTGACATACTTTGTGTTTGACATTACCCGTTCCATCTAATGTTAAGCAGGAAACATACTTCAACAATTTTCCACACAGCACTGTTTAAGTGCATGGACTAAACCACTGCCTGTTTGTTTTGACAAAGAGTTATGATAATCTTAGGGTAGGTCTTTACATTTGGCAAACCACAGAGACACTACATCCATCTCAACTTGGTTTGCAGCTGTGTTCACAACAGTTGTGAGCTGTGCCTCCTCTAAATAGAACAGTCAACTGAGTAAAGAACGTCATTACAACCAATTCACGGCTTTTCACACATGAGAAGGGTTGAAGTTAATCATGCAGGCAAACAAGATCAGGGCTGTTTCTTAGTTTCTTAGGTAGCAGTTGGACTGAACTTCTCCCTTTTGCACAGGCAGCCCACACAAACTGCAGTTTGCCTATGGCACGATCTCTGTTTCAGTTTGGGAGACCAAAACCAGAAAGACAACAAGAAGCTTCATTTTATTTGGATGTAAACCAGTATCTGACCTCCAAGAGCTGTCAGAAGTATCCCCTCGCACTTGCTTTTCAAAAGGTTTTACTTACTTGTATTTTAAGAGCAGCCACTGAACAAACCACAGTCCTACAAGGATCATGCCGTTGATTTCACAAATAGAAAAAGCCCATTGCACCCGATCAAAGCGATCAAAAAATGCATCTGGTAGGGGAGGCTGCACCTCCTTGGGAGGCACTCGTTCATGAACAACTGAGATAGTCACTGTGGTAAAGATGAAACAAGAAAGTGCATAACTAAAAGCCAGGAAAGTCTTGCCCCATTCCATAGGATACTGTGAGCGCTCTGGCTCTGGCATGGGGATCTTTATCATCTCCTTCTTATAGCCGTTTGGCATCCCGTTCAGCTTCATTGTACTGCCGAAGCCATTCTCACGCGTGGTGTTGCTCACACTGACACGGATGTGCCCATTGATATGCCCATTTTTGTGAGCCTCGATGTGGTGAGACATTTTTAAAGTTTCAATCATGTGCAATAGCCGCTGTCCGCTGTCAGAAGACACCCGGGAGAGAGGTGTCTTCTTAAAATCCTCCTCTGTGAGGTTGATCAAATCCTGCCCAGTGAAGCTCTTCAATGGCTCACAATACTCCGGCACAGCATTTTCTGTTAGCCAATTTGTCACCTCTTCAGGTGACCACAACACCACTTCTTTCATCTCGCCAGGCAGCCAGGGCACAGTCTAACATCAATTTTAAATGGGGCAGCAGTCACTGCAACTCCAGTGCGTCGGAAAGCTCCTCCTTGGCTTCATCTTGTCCGAGGAAGCAGTTTGGTGAGAGGCAAGTCCCTGTCTCTAACCATGCAATATGAGCATCCAGGCGCTGTGGCAAGCATAGGAAATGGTTCACTTCATATTCATGTTGGCATTCTTCTTCCTGAGGAAAAGAAAAACCCCAAATCAGTCATTAGGACAGCATTTACCAATTGTTTGCAATTCATGTTTAAATATAAATAAGATCATTAGACTCTGGCATGGAAAAGACCAAGCACTGTCCTTTCTGAGCTTGCTATTGATTTCTCAAGAGCTTTAATAGTTTTGTACTATAAATGCGACTTTGAAACTGTGGGAAGGATTAGGTTCTGCTCTGTATTTGTTAAATTTTCTATTACTGTGCAGCTCTGGTCCATAACCAGTACCCAAACTCCTCTTAAAATCATTGCACTAATGGATTTAAGAATCTACAATGCAAATGTTTAGCATTATTCATGTCAGAAACCTTTTCTCCCCCTTACAGACTAGTGCATTAATGCTATGTGTTACACCTAGTTATTGAATAGGAAGCCTGATTTTGGTTCTGCAAGGCAAAAATATCCACTGTACTACAAAGAATGCTTTTCTACAGGTCAGCAACACAAAGAAAACAACACAGATAAGCAAGTTTGTACTTTCTGGGCCGAAGCACCTGCAGGACAATCAATGCCCGAACAGGTTACCCTGAAAATAAACCAAAGCATTTAGATTTGCAGGACTAGCAGATGTTTAGCAGCTCTTCAAAGTAAATTTTATCATTTCCGTGGTATAATGCTACAATTCAAATAAATGTTTGTCATCAGCTAAAAAAGGAACCAGTAGAAAATTTAAACAACAACAAAAAAAAAGGAACTAGGTAGCCAACTTCTACACCTAATTAGTTACAAAAATAACTTTGAAAGCTTAGAAAAGCTGATCACTTCCAATACAAAAGTTAACAGGGAAACAGATGTTACTTGCTGGAACCTCTGTGCATTTTTGAGACACAAGTGGCAAAATCCTTAGCAAGAAGCAGTGATCATGGGGCAGCAAACGCAACCACCAAATTCCCAGGTTTGAGAGGTTTGTTCAATGAACAAACAAAAAATGGCCCTCCATAGAGCAAGGAGAGGAAAACAGTGAGAACCTCTGTCTCCAGCCTGCCAACCCATGAACCAAGTTCTTTTTGCAGAAGGCTGCAGCACTGTAAACACAAAGTGACCTAAGGAAAGTAACAGTATGGGGGAAAAAACACTTCATATTTTCAAAAGTCATATCATGCCTTTATCAGCTTAAAGAATATTTTCAGCCTCTTACAAGCTGCCAGATATTTGTGTTTCCTTGCAGGAAGCAATGTTGCCACTGAGGAAAATAATCTACACTACTGGCAAGATTTGGGTAGAAGTGGTACAAAACACATACAGAGTTATATTCCTATGCAAAACGAGGCCATGTTGCACATAAATCTATTTTTTTGTCCTGTTACCTCCAAACTGACAAGAAACACAAGGTGCAGGTTTCAATCTGCTTCTCCATGGAATGAACCAGGTCTGATGACTGAGAAAAAGTTCTGGACAAAGGACTTGCACACAAAGTACTTTGTGTATGCCACTTCTCACTTGCTGGGCACACCATTCACACACACGTACTTAAATCCATGGAGCAAACAGGTGTGAATACTCCCCCTTGAAAATATCTGTGCTGTTTTAAAACAGCAGAAGAGAGGATACAGCTCTATTTACTTTTTTTTTTCCAGTGTATGTACTGAAGAAGGCTTTTAGCCACAGACTGCTTCATTATTCAAGTTGTGTTTAGCAAATCAGTATTTAGTTACACAGCTCTGAACATGGAAAAAAAGAAGGATGGATCAAATTATGCACGTTAATACAGATTAGAAACTCCTACAAGACTTCGACCAAAGGAGAGCAGCTTGGCTTTCCACCACACTGGTCTCCACTGTACTCAATGCAGTCACATTATCACAGGACACCTGAAATCCTGGTCTGGCACCAGCTGCAGCACAAAGCTCCAAGCACAACCCCTGCATCCATACTCCATGCCAGGGAGAGTTGGTGTCACCAGCACTTAGGGGAAGGTATTTTGCCTCCAGCTCCCTGTTTGGCCTCAGTCTTTGCACTAAGAGCAATTTCAGCTTTGAGCTACACACTTACTAATGCCTGCGGCTTGACTCACTCACTGCAGGCAAAGGAGATTGAAACACCGTCACCTTTTTGATATCCACAATGTTTCAGACTCAAGGGATGCACCAGTAATTCACAACTCAAGGAAACAGTGTCTATGTGAAGGAAAACACAACACACATACTTGTCCTAGGGTTGAAACTTAGGCTGAAATCCATGAGGTGTAGCACCAGAAGCTGCACAGCATCAAATTCACAACGAATACTAATAGACCCCTCTATGGGCTTGCAGTTTCCAAGGGTAGTGCCTTACAATCCTGATAAAGCATAAATTATGTATTTTTTAACCTGGTTACAACACTTGGGCTCTTAGTCTGCAGCAGGACCTCATTTTCCCATGCCATTTAACAGCTACGCTGGCTGCCTCTCCAAGTTTTGCTTTACAGATTCAGCTAGGAATTGGGGTTGTCGGAGCACACTGTGTACACCACGAGTTGGGACAATATTAGACCTTTTCAATTTTAGACACTGGGGTGACTGAATCACAGTTTCCCAAAACCACTCAGGAGAAAAGTGGACCTTTAACTATTATCCTCCCAACATACCAGTCTTTCTGTCCAGCCCCTGACAACATACTGCAAGCCTCCAGCATGCCTAAGGATTCCAGATCCCAAAGACAAAAGGGCTGCATTCATCACTCTTCAGGAGCCTGTAGCCAACCTTCAAATTACATCTCCTCACCTACCATCCACATACATCTCCTCCAGCCATGGCTAAGCTAGTCGGTTTTAAGATGAGCTCTGTGTGGAGCCTAAAAGAACAAAAATCTGTTGCCAGCTGTGAATATTACTCTGATACTGGTTACAAGCGCCATAATATGCTGGTGTAACCCCATGATACCTGGCCCTGCAGTGTTACAAGAAACAGAAGACGTGTGTCTTGCAGGGTTTGGCAATATTGCTAAAAACTACAATCAATTCAGAAACTTGCTCAGGCTTTAAACTAACCATCAGTAATGCTATTAAAGGTACCATACAGAAGAATAAAGATTGCTTGACTTCAATTTTTGTGTCTTTATGGCATATAAAATATATTTGCTAAGAGTCTTTGTTGGTTTTTAAAATGAGAAATCCCATCTTACACAAAGGCATACACTTTCACCCCATCTTGTCCTCTGCGCATGGATGGACAACGATAGCATGGGGTTCACTAAGGAACAAGCTACTGAGCAGACAGCTTCAGTCCTCATGGATGCAGTTTCTGGGAGCACGAGGACAGCACTGGCCAGGTGCAATCCCAGCCCACTGCTATCACACCACCAGCATGTAAATCACTACCAAGCACCTTTTGTAAAAGCAGAGTAACTGATACTCACAGGAGGAAAGATAATACTCTGCCAAGGACACGGGCCATGGAGTCATTTTCCTTGAAAGCTTAAACGAGGAAAAACATCTGAAATGTCAAATGAGCACCTATCATTTAAACCTCCATTTCATAGGCTGTCTAGTGGGAGAGGAATAGGCGAAAAATCTTCTTTACTAACTGTGGTAAAAGTTTATCAAATTGATTACTGCTTATGAAAAAGCCTTTGTCTTTATTTAGAGATCACTTAATAGCAATCACTATTAACGAGATTGCTTTGGGAGCTCAAGGACAACCTTAATGAGCAGGTGGTTGTCTAGAGCCCCCCTGAACAGGCAAGATGTGAGCAGGAACATCCAGACTGTAAGTGTCGTGTGCAGCTATGGCATGACAGTAACTCCACCACACTCGGGCACCTGGCCAACGTCCCTGGCGTGTGTGAACCTTACAAATCATGATAAGTGCACGTCTGCACTTAGCCTAAACTTAATAGTTTGCATAAACTAGGTGTGTAAACTATTTTTGTTTTTCACTGAGCATAAAAGTGGGCAAGCTCCGGGACTGGGCCAGAAGCCTCACCTACGTGTGGACGCAACACACAGGAATTTTCCCAGTGACTGGGCGACTCCTGGTGCTGGCTGCAACAGGGCTTCCCAGGCAAAATGTGGGCCTGGATGATGCTAAAGTGGTAATTGGTGATATATCCTTTTCTTAGTCTCTATAACGCTTTGCAGTAATGATCCAATGCTTCACTCCTATTGCTTTTTTATCATATTGTGCATAATAACTAATACTGTTTCCTTTTATCATATTGCATGCTATTTTTTCCTTTGTAGTGTAATATAATAAATTGAATTTGTTCTTATACTTGATTTGGAATTCATTTTTGCTTGACATCCAGTCAATCAGCAAAACACTGACACCTTCCAGCTTGTCACATTAAAAAGTACTTTGTTTTCTATTGTGCATTTGTGAAAGCTTGACTGGGAGAGGTTCAGAGAAACAATACGGGACTGACAGCCCTTGCAGGCCCCCTTGCTTCCACAAAAGGTCTTCTGTCCACAAAAACTGAAAACAGAAGGTGGGGATAGGCACCGGCTGCTGTTGGGCCACATCCATCAGCTTAGCCTACTGCCCCAGCAAGGCACAGGGACAGGCGCACACCCAAGCCTCCCTGGCTCTGATACAGCTTGTTAGCCTGGGCCAGGGAACTAGAAACACTCCCTCCATCTGCAGCAGATCTGCTTCATTAAGGAGCCTGTATGTGACAATGAATTATAAGTATCAATGCCATTATTACAATAATACCAACTGCACTATGATAATAATGCTGTGTAAAACCAGTATCTCAAAACACCCAAATCACAAGACTGAGCAGGATGAAGTAACTTCACCAAGGGCTCCAGTTCCCACCTCCTCATGTTTACACAACCTTCTTCCCCTGTGCTCAGCAAACATTAAAGTGTTAACTCCAAACTTTCAGATCATTTTCCACTTGCCCAACAAAGTATTTCCCACCACCACTTCAATCTGCCCATATGAGGGTTGTAATACCATGACCACAGCCACCCCAGTAGGTTAAACAAGTATTTGAGAGCACACTACACAACCTTGCATATCAAAATTTGTTCTCTTTTGCATCGCTTTGCAGAGATGCAGTTGGGCATAAGGACCAAATGTGGGAGCATCCATCTCTTCAGTTAAAGGACAAGATAATCAGCAATAAAATCATCAGCTGGCTACACCTCCACACTTGACTTGGTGGCCAAGGTGCAGAAAACTGCACTTTTCTGTCCTATAAGTCTGCTTGGAGGGTAACTAAGCATTCATGTTGGATGTCACTCTTGCAGATTTTGTTTCAAAGTTTGTGGACTCACTGCTGAACAAGTGACATCCCCTGGCCAGGTGGCAGCAGACTTTGTCTGGGATGGCTGCAGGGTCCACAGAGGAGTAACCTCCCTTCACAACCCCACAGCTGGCTTACAGGTTAACATGCTGTTCCCTACTACCTCTAAACTTACAAGCTGAAAGCATTACATCTCGCAACTAACACTGATGAAACAAACCACATGCACCTACAATAGCAAAAGATGACCCCCAAAACCAGTTTGTTCATCTCCAATCTCCTCCTATAACACTATGAAACGTGACTAAGTCTTCCCAAATCAAATCATGCTTTCCTCACGTTTTGTACAGTGCTTTTATTCTCTAAGGGAGGACCTTTGCTGCCAAGGCAACAGTCACTATAGAAATCAGTAAAATAACCAGCCATTTCAGAAACTGCAATGAGCTCCTCACCAGGAGCCAAAGATTTCAAAATCCTTTCAGAGACAGTGGGTGTGTTTCAGCTGCAACACTGAGCATCCTTCCCAAACACCCCAGAAAAGTTGAGATAAAACCATTAGTAAAAAACAGGGTTAAGGGGATAAGAACAGTTTCAAGATAAAAGAGTGACATTTTCTTCCTTGGAAAACAAATGCTGATATGCAGACTGATAATGTGTGCACACATAAGCAGGAAAAAAATCAACTGCTGTAAGGATGGAAGTTTTAATGCTTTAGAAACCAACCCACAAGTGAATTCCCCAACCCCACTGGTTACCATAAGTTACATGGAGACCAAATACTCTGGATAAAAGCTGGGAGCTCTTATTCTTCGTTTTTACACCATGAAACGAACAGTTTGTAACAGCAAGATCTGAGTCACTGTTACAGTCACCTCCTCTACAGGCATTTTATCACCACTAACAATAACGCTCTGACACCTCAATAACTGGACGTCCTGTACTTGCAAAGCACCTCTGCATGCCAATTTGCAACAAAAGGGCAATTCCTGTCACAAATTATGTGCTGGATTATCACTAACGAGTTCTCAAGCAACATACCAAATTGCTTCCCTCCCTTCAGGATAGCCATGCCTCCAAACCAGAGTATGCCCCTTGCAAGAGGCTCCACCACTAGCAAGCAAGAGACTGTTGGCATTTTAAAACATAACAAAAAAAGCCATTTTTGTGTTGCAACTATGAATATATGCAAATACAAAATATCTGTAAATATAAAATTGAGGCACAAGTGGGCTCACAAGTTTCAAGGAGCTCCAAGATAGGTTTCCAAGGTCAGTCCCAGATGGAAAACATCCTGTGGACACAAAGTCAGAGCAAGCAGAATTACTACTATGAAAAAAGAGGCTGGGATCAATATGTGAAGCAACGCCCACGTACCCTGAACAGCTCCTTATGCAGCTTCAGAGAGAGAGAAAAAAAGATGCCGGCATACTACTACATAAATCCATGAGCAGCTCATTTTTTACAAATTACTCTATAGAAAGAAGAAAAAACCACCCCACTGCATATTTCCTATCCTAAATTAACACAAAAATCAGAAATGAAAATCCACTCGCAGGCAGACATCTCAGTATAACATCTCTGAACCCAAGCCGACAGTTCAGTGGCAAGGATTTCAAAATGGAAGTACTTTATCAAATCTGAATAACCAAGCAGCCCACCTTCAGATAGGAAACATTGCTAGTGAATATCTCTGCTACAAAAATGCATCACCTATACTGTGTGTGTGTATGTGTATAGGTATATACATGCAGATGTTCTGGGCTAGGTGATAGATACCTTTTCCCTCCAAACCTGATGAAGGCTCACCCCTCTGCTTCTTCATAGCCCTACACCTCTTTACTCAACTTTCTTCCTCCCCCTGCTTCTTCCTTGGCCTTGGAAGTAGTTACGGAAACCAGCAAACACTCACAAGAAGACTTCACCTGACCAGCAATCTCATGACAGAAGCAGTTGTTAAGTAGGGGTTTTGTTTTGACACTATGGAAATCCTGCTTTGAGTGATCCGGGGTTGGAAAGGACAGGGTGGGGAGGGCAGGTCCTGCCTTTGGTTTCAGTTACAAACAACTATTTCAGACTGGAAAGTCTCCTCAAACACAAACAAGAGAGCCAGAAGCCAGGACCAGAGCCCCAGCTGGCACCTGCAGGAACAACTATGGACTTTCCGCCTACGGCGGAGACAACCCAAGCACACTTCTCATTTTGTAGTGCATTCCACAATCCTGATGTCTAAATCCTAAAGTAACGTGCAATGCCTGCAGCAGAAGTGGAATGAGTATTATCTTATTTCTGAATGGCTGTAATAGGAAACTCAGCTTCCAACTCCTTGCTGCAAATGTTTTTAGTTCTGTGCAAGAAAGACACAAATAACACCACAAAGTTAATTTGCAAAGGGGCAGAGGGAGAACAACAATCCACAGCTATATTAATCTCCTAAGAGTAATATCTTTGGGAGAAAGTGGGTTTGTACTCTTTCACCCCTTCACCCACAAAGGGGTGCATGAAAATACTAATGGAGCATCACAAATCCTTATACGTGGGTAATCTGCTTTGACACCAGGATCTTTAATTCTTCAGCAGAATTCTACAGCAAGACTCAATGCATCTACCACATCAGTCACTTCTTTGCTATATACAAACAAAAATCACCATGGACACCATGACACACACGCTGCACTCAAACTCTGCACGTGTGGTTTCTGGATGGAGGCAACCCTAAGTGTTTCCAGACTCTGTGCTTGGGTGGCAGCAAGTTCTGGCCATCGTCTCTAACACAGCTAAACACAGGTCTGTGTTACACCTCAGGATCTGGGTCACTCAGAGATAGGGCAGAACTGGAAATAGAGCCTTGTGTCCTCATGCAACCTCTGAGCTAACTCTGTTACTAAAGAGCACAAAATGATACTTGCCTTCCTCTGGAGACTATCCAAACCTCCTTATATTTATATGCACACAACGGAAGATTTCCAAAGGAAAACAGATGAAACACTGAAAAAAGCAGAAAAAGTGGGGGGTTTTCCCCTACAAGGCATAGAAATGGGGAAAGGACGGGGTAGAACAGGAGGATGGAAACAAGAAAATAAAGAGAGACTAAATGTTTGCAGGAGGTTCCATATTTTAACTCTGTTAATCACATGCAGGTGCTTTAGGGGTTTGGGGTGGGTTTGGTTTTTTTACCTACACTGAATACCTAAAAGTCATTTATTGTTAGAAAGTCAGACTTGTGAGCCTCTGGGAACCTAAGTAGTAGCAAGACTTTAAAAAAAAAAAAATAATACCAAAACAAAAAAAGATGTTTTGCCTAAGGAAACTGAGGACAGTTTTGTGACTGATGGCAATGCAGCTCTAAAATGCATGCTCCTGTGTATTCTGCCAAATCAGCCATGCAGATTAGGAAAAAGAAAGCTGGCAGAAACTTCAGTGAAAACAGAGCTTCACTCAAGGCTTAAATCAATTAATTATCATATTTTTTTAGTATTTGGGTTTTTTAGTGAGCATGTATTAGCATCCAGACCACAACAGTTGCCTCCTCCAAACAGCCTTTCCCAGAGCTACAACTGAAACAAAAGAAAACTAACTTTACATGCTCAGAATCCAGCCTAGAATAATGTTTCCATATTTCAAGTATTTTATTTCAAATACCCTTCTTTTTAAGTCCAGCACATCAGACCCATATCAAAACCACTCCAAGCCTCGAGAGCTGAAATATAAATACCTATATGTCTTCATGCAAGATGCTGCTCTCTACATTTCAGCTGTTACTATTCATAAACCCACCCAAAAGGCACACTAACATTATTACTCTTCAATGCTATTACCCTTGTAAAGCAAAACAATTCCTGGGTTTGTTCTTATTAGTTTAGTTTTATATAACACATACTGATACCTGGTCTGAAAGACAGAACACACAATTACTCAAGATTATTTCTGGTTATAAATAGGTCTAATCCAGTTTTGGAACACATATTCCTCCTCTTTCGAGCAACACCTGTGCAGAGTTGTACCATAAATCAAGCATTTAGATCTGGAAAACAATTATCTGTATGAAGGAGAGGAAGAGTCTTATTGCATAGTTGGTCTAGAACAACCAGAAACCCAGGAAAGGCTAGAGAAAGAAAGAAAGAAGGAAAAAAAAGCATTTTTGATCGCCAGTGAGTTACAGGTGTACATCTGCACAACAGAACTTGTCTTACACAAGCCAGATCTACTGAAAATTCAGATTAACTGCCCCAGCATCTTTCTTTAGCAGTTAACGCTACAAGCAAGAAAACTATCTCTCAGTTCGCTTGCCAAATTTCAGTCACCTTCTCCACTCTTCGCCACCAAATACATGGATGCCAAACCTCGCTGTTTACAGTGGAGATCTGCCACTGTCGGCATTCAGCTTGATAGCAAAACCACACTTGCATTCATTCAACAAAATCCAGTGAGGCTGGAGGGACCAATACTCTCCCCTCCCAGTCCAGCTATCCAGCATCTCCTTCTTTGAAAGCAAGAGTGCCAGAAAGGGATGGCAATTCAGACCAGCTCTGTTCCCTGCTCTAAGGGTCCCTATTTTTTTGCCTTTTATAGATAATTTCATGATTGTTGCTTGGCGTTTCAGGACTGCTGCTGCTGCCACTGAATGTGACATTTTGATGCTGCAACAAGTTCCAAATTTCAGAGTTTGGACTTCAGAAACCCAAGATACTCCTCCCCTAGTGCTGAACAGTAGTTTTATCTCTGTATCAGACTCCAGATCTTAATGCCATACTCATACTCAGCTGCTCCCAATCTACATCAGACATCCCATCCCCCATTACACACACACACCCCACCCCCCATTATCCTGTGACACCACCAAACCCTACTTAAATCTTGCTTCTGACAACAATCTGGCACTGAACCCAAAGAACAGGTATGCACAAATGTCCACCCAAAAACATTAAGTATTAAATATTAATTAAATTTTTAATTTTATAATATATAAATAATAATAAATAATTTAAAAATTAATTAACTATTAAGTATTTTAAATTGCCAGATACCTTAAGAGCACAAAACAGCATTGAAAACATGCTTGCTTCCACACCGACAGTGATGGCAACTGTGTGTACTACCAGGTATCAGTCAAACAATTTCCAAGACAACAAGCAGAGTCACTTAAAATCATGACAGCGTGTTCAAAGTCTGCAAAATACTTTGGTTTAAACATTCTTCTCAGCTCAAGGTTATGATCAACTATGTTTACAAATAAGGAGAGCTAAGGAAACATAAGAAGCTTGTATCTTGCTATCTAACTGTTCTGGAAATCATGAATATTTCAATAACCAACTGAAAGCTCAAAAGTTCCTCCTACAGACATCCAATGACCTCTAAATCTTTTTTCTAGTGACACACTTGAGGCATAGGAGATGTACCTGTGTCATGTTGTCCTAACATTGTTATGGAGACGTCCATTAGCCACCTGGCAATTCCAGTTCTGATCCCAGTGAGTATCTCGGGCAGGGTGGCTCTTGGCCATCCTTTCTTCTTCAAGTAGTGACTCCACCCTCTGGCACACCAAACATGAGAGACTGGATGACTGTGTAACAGATTCACATGCTGAACTGGTAGGTTTTGAACAGGTCAGTTATATCGGTTCAAAAGTAACCCATAATTCCAGCCAAACAAGAGAATCTCAGCTTGAGGTACTGGGTAAGTACAACTAGCTTGCATTCATGTCATGGAAATTAAGCTACATTTATAAATAGTATTTAACAAAAACAGTATTTCAGCTTGCAAACTTCCCCACCTGAGGAAAGCGAACTTCCACTGCCTACCCACAGCCTGTAAAACTGCTGCAAAGCAACTCAAAACAAGAGTGCAAAGCTCAGTCAGCAGTTCATTCACACTTCACAACCAGAAATAGTTAAAAATACCTAAATCAGATGCCTCTGGAGATGGCTGCTCACACAATACCTCTTCTGCCACAGAAGGGATGGAGGGATCAGACCCAGCCTGCTATCATCAGCACATGATTGTCCAGCTACTAGCATGAGTGCACAGCCCCTTGCAAACTTTGCTTACTAGTCTAAACATTTTCTTTTAACTAAAACAAGGCAAGCGGAGCTGTACACTATGAACTATATGATGCGCTCCTCAAAATCTGTATTTTCTTCCACTGAACTGCACATTAGGTGGGAGGAGTTAATGACTTGTAGCACAGTGCTAGACATAATGTCATTTCTATGATCCACCCCAACATAAGCTCCATGGACTACATCACAGCATACACGTTTTATCAAGCAAGTAACAACTGTAGATGATCCATCCACATGCTACTCACAGCAAAAAAAATCAAATTGCTCAGTTAATTTCATTTGGTTTAGAAACTGAAGAGTCACGTCCACCCTTGGCGGGGGGTGGGGTGGGGGGGTGGGGAAGTGTATATGGAAATAAAAATCAGCATTCCTTCCCAGAAAACAGGCATGTGAGTTAACCATTTAATAATCAATTGAAGGATGCCTGTCACCCCAAAAGGATCACTGAGCTGCTTGCCTGAGAAAAGAGGACTGGGCTTCATAGCTCCTGCTACACACATAGGTTAACATACAATAAGGAAGACAATAAGCAGCAAGAGAACTACAGAAACCCAGTGGCACTATTCTCCAGGAACCAAAATAAATTACAAGGAAGGAGATGAGAGGGAGGGAGAGGAGGGAGGATTTAAGTCTGTGGTCATGCAGATGCCATAGCTGCCTGCAAGCAGATGGGCGAAGCCCAGATTAGCAAGGTATTAATGAAAGCAAGTCAGTAATGCTGATGAAGTGCAGCTCGAAATAGCTGAACTCTGACCTGCCTCACCGAGCAGAGCAAAGCCCTCCTCTCCCAGCCACATTGGTGTCGACCACGAAGTCAAAGCTCTGCTGACTGGTGGGGAAGGATGGGAGATCACAAGAGAAGCAGAGCATGGTTGGAAAAAGCTGCTGAGGCTGCAGCTAAAAGATGAACGGCAAAGTAGATAACAAAGCAGCAGCCACTCAGGAGAGTGTAATACTCCTTTCAATCAACCTTCAACAGCAAGGTGCAAAAGGCTCACTGGGAATAAGCCCTTCCCGTACGCAAACACTCAGAAGTCACACTCTCTAGAGATGTCCAACAGGATGCAATATCCCTGATGCATACCCAAGTAAGCAAACAAAACAAGGGAGTAACAATTACACTGATGTTTCTAACGTGCAGGGGCTCATCTGAGCAGTGGAGGGGTTACGATGTTATGATACTGCGGAAACTCACCTGAAGAGGAGCCCTTGAAAGTGAGACACCAGTAAAACCCCCTTCCACCACCTCATGACAGGCTCCATGACTACCCAGCACTCCCTCAAGGCCTGGGAAATGTAGATATGCCTCCTTAATACATTAGTAAACAGAACATTTTAAGAGGAAAAAAAAAATAGGGCCAACCTGACATAGCTGTTGCTTTACCTACACATCCCATGGTCAGACTTGCTCTACAGGACTATACTTGAACTGTGCTCTGACATGCATTGGTTCATGTGTTATTTAGTCAGGCCAAAGAGGTGAAAGGCAAATCTTAGGTAAGTCCTAAGAACAACTCCAAGATCTTCCAAACTTGATAAAACATGGCATTTCAATAAAAGCTTATAAAAGAAAAATTCTGTATAGAAAGATCAGGAAAATTCACCATCAGTCCTCCAGCAATGCTAGTGCTTCTCCTCCAAGCAATACAGAGCTGTTGAAATGACTACTGATGGGGGAAAAAAACTGCACTATTTTGGAAATTACAAAATCAACTACTGTAACGTATTCACACCAAGTTATTAAACAGTCACAGTAATTTGCATGTGGGGTTTACAGGGGTTTTTTTTGTTGTTTGGGTGGTTTTTGTGGGGGCGAGGGTGGGGCTGCGTTATCAGAGATTGCACAGAACATAAATACACATGAAACTTGCTTTTAACAGCAAATATATTCTTATCTGTCCTCAGGCACTCCAAAGCTTTTTCACTGGGTCTGAAAATACCTAAATTCACAAATATTTAATGTGGGCGAGGGGCTAAAAGTACTGTGGCAAAAATACTGATGATTTCAGCAGCTCACCCTATGCGACACCACAACAGCACTGAAAAAAAAGTGACTTACAGGTTTTATCTCACATCATTAGTGAAACAATGTAGGGACTTGACTTAATTTGATCCTGAGACGAATTTGTGCTAGTTTGAATCAGTCTTCGGCAGCCAGATTACTAAAGCCTGACCTCACAGCAACAGCCCAGGAATAGAACAGCATCTCCCATCAAGCACAGGCAAATGGCAAATGCAATGACTGGCACATGAACCAGCCCAGTCCAGCCGCAGCACACGCATGCAATTAACACAGCCTGCCTCATCCCTGCTGAAATGCAAGACATGCCATGCACAGTACCATGTGATTTAACATTTAAGGAGAAAAACAATTAACTCAGACTAGAAAAGCCAGTGGAGACAGCACAAGGATACTGCGCTCCTTTACATTATGGGGATTTCTTGCCCTCGATGGAAGGCACAACGTGATCTCCAGGATATGGGTTGTTGACAGCAGGGCTGAAAACTTTCCTCACTTTCTGAGGAGTAATGAGGAAGAATCAGTATTTAGAAAGACCCTGAGAAAAAACGGTACACCCAGCAGGGAGGGGAACATCACACACACAAAAAATCAGGAAACTTCTATTTCCTTAGTTCACAAAAAGCCAGTTTTTGCCAAGTAACCAATTTCCCTACGTTCTTCATTAAATAAAATATGAAGGACAGGCAGTGACGTAAAATATAAATGCATATGCTTCCATAAGCAACAGGCCCTGTTATGGTAGATGCTGCACATATCCTGTTGTTCTCAGTGATTTATGTCCCATAATGGAGGGCACAGAATTCAGGGTCAAGTAGTAGGCAAGGAAGTTTTACATTAACAAATGCTGTATTTATATTCACCTTTGTGATCCACGCTGCCTAGAAATAGCAGAAACTGCTTTGGTTCCTGTATTATTTAGTCAGGCCAGAGGTGAAAGGCAAAAATCAAACCTCAAGACAAACATCAGATGATTTTGGTGTGGATCTCCACCAAATACAATACTTGCAATGGGATGGGCAGGACATTCACCAGTTCAGTAGTTAAGCCAGAATGGCTGAAACAATCCAAGCACTTGGCCACACACCTGAGTGCAAACACAATGTCTTTACAATGTCAAGCCTTAGCAGTCAGAAGTATTGCTTTGGCAAATTCCCCTGGGAAAGAATAATAGCTACCCATGGAAGACTTGCCCCTTATCACTGCCATCTCCTTTTTCTTACTGTTTTTATTATTTCAGGCACTTGACTGACAAATAATATTGTTACAGTGCCCATGTTGACAGTGCATGTTTCCTTTCTCATATTTGCAAAACCTGACTCAAAAGGCACAGCAGCTTCCAAATAACTGGCAGCTGGCACCTCAAAGTTCAGTCAAGAAAACTAACTGTGAATCCAGCTGAACACAACATTCCCCCTTGAAAATCACGTACGTGGTCTAAGGTATTTTCAGACTATCTTTTTACTACTCTGTATTTACGAAGTGGACTTGAGCTGACCAAGTTCAGGACTCACACTGTGCTTAGCTGTACAAGCAACTTCTCTAGCATAGGACAGAACCTACAAAGTTCCAAGACAGTTGTGCTCAGGTCTTGAAAGGACCACACACTACTCTTTCCCACCACACAGGACTATAAAGGTTGTAAGAACCCACTGAAGATCCAGAAATAGCAGGTCTGCCCCAAACACGGGGAAAATCTGAAGCCATACATCAGCTCATGGCTGCCTCCTCCCCCGATTATTCAGAGGTTCGACAGAACTGGAAGTCATCTTCATACCCAAAGTGATTTCTGAGTATAAAATCACTTCTGCTTACCTATTTTGAGAGGAAATTACAGACAGAAGTTCCTCCCTATTTCAAAGCTCTGCATAAAGCTGGATTTATTGATGCAGACCTATGATTCATCAGTAGAGCAGGCTGTAGGAGACAAACTGTATTATGCTGGAATCTAGCAACATCGGGGGGGGGGGGGTGGGGGGGAGGAATCGGGAGCATTCATCTCAAACCGAAACCTAGACAAAAAACTGTGAGTGTTCATGCCTCAAGCTTTTTTCTTCCTTATTTTTCTTTTCATCGCAGTAGCATCTGCCCTTTCCTCCCTCCTTCCCCCTGTGCTCTGCAGCTTGTGTCAGCCCCATGCATCAGACCCTCCCCAGCCAAGCAGCACACGCTCCAGATTAAAGGTCAACAGGCTTACGGGAAAATGGAGAGGCTGCTAACACCAGGGCAGTGCAAAACCATCACCCAAAACAGAGCGCTGAATATTTCAGGTAACTTTGCGACAGACGGGCAGCAGCGCCGGCAGCCCAATGAGCCCTGGCAGCCTCCTCCTCCCCTTCCAAAGGATTTTAAAAGAAGGAGAATCAGTCTCAAAAAGAGAACTGTAAATAAATTATGGGTCTGTTCATCAATTAGCTCAGGCTGCACTGAAATGAAAGCTACAGCAGGCTCTGTAATCACTCAAAATAAACTCCTCTGACAGGATCACTCCTGTGCTGATGGCTCAATTATGCCTGGGAAGACCGTTACAGAACATTAAACATTAACAAAAGTCTGAGGCCGCGTTACTTTTCTCCCAGATAAACCTAATTCAGTAACTGAGTGCTTTTAGCTTAAGTAACCCTGAATCATTGGATCAATTTTTTTTGTCACCTTTCTCTCACAAGTTGCAAAAGCCAGGCCACCACATATAGGGAAAATGTTTGCAGATAGCCCTTTGCTAGACAGTTACATTTTTAATATACGGGGAAGATATTTTTATCCTTTAAAAATATATAGGGTCTGGAAGAGGGTTGTTTATGTAAATTTAGTAGCTCAGAAATCAAATCAAGGGCAAACTGTTCTCCTAGGTTATGAACCTCCCTACAAGAACTTCTTCATTTCTCTAAAATTCAGTCCCTAGCAAACAGTTGCACAACTTTTTCTGAAACTGCAAGGAGAACCATGAAGACAAACAAACTCTAACACAGCAGAAAGTTACTCTCATTTCTCATTTTGCTTTTGCAATATATTATTTGCTTTTCATTGCTTCAAGTTTAACAGGACTACAGATATGCTTGCCACCTGAAGCGTCTCTCCATTCTCTCTCTGCAACTGTACTAACACAAAATAGTTTCTTGAGGCTTGCCCAGGCCGTATTCTTTGCTGTTCTAACTTAAGTACAACATGCAAACACATTTCTGAGTGCTGAACAATGCCAGGATTTCACTGCGGATTTGGGTAGGGTGTGACTAGTTTAGAACAGACAAACCAATGTCCCCAAAGAAAAGCACGTGGCTGAGATTAGAAGAGAAAATTTCAAAACACAAAAGGAGTTAGAAATAATAAAGAAGCAAGCCAGAGAGCTGGGAAGATGAAGAAACTGAAATCAAAGGCGCACCAAAACTAACTAGCCAGTGGTCCTCCTACTAAATCCTCATTCTTGATGCTTAACACTCAGCAATCCCAAAGCATCAGATTCCCCAATGTAAGTTGAATGTAACTGGGTACAACTTCACAATTTTTAAAAATTAATAAAGTATAACAGTGTTAGCTTTCTTACTGATGAAAAATCTGCTTGACTGCTACGCTGATCTTTTTCTGTCACTGGGAGCAATGAACTTTTACACCTAGTTATGAAAAGCAGCCCAGTAACAAGGGATAAAGAATACTGAAGCATTTTGAAACTTAACTGAGTAAAACTAGCTGCTTGTCTTCAGGATTCTTGTCCAGAGGCTGAAAGAGTAACTTAAATTCATTTTTAAAAGAGAGAATTTCCAGATTCACAAATCAGGAGGTAAAATTTAACTTGACATTGAATTCCACCAAGCTCTGGATATGCTTTTATCTACAGCCCCTTGCAAAGAACCAAGCTGACTGCCTTCAAGTCATTTGCCCTGGGAAGGTGTTAACGTTACAAGTTTTTCTGAACTAAATATTATATACCTAAACATTATTTCACTCTGTTGACCTAACTGCTATTTTCCCTCCACCATGTCCTGAGCACAGACTACTTGGCACAGCATGCTTGCTGGTTTTTAGGATCCATCTAGGATGGATATCCAGGATATCTGAAATACCCCTGGATATTTCCTTCTTCGTTTAGCACTGAAAAGGATGGTTCACTGGTTATTGATGTGTGGCTGGGGGTGCTACAACAGGAGCTCGTCTGAACCAAAGGGCAGCTAGAGAAATCACACTGTTTTCAAGACTGACAAAGAGTTAAAAAAAGAAAGCAAACAGAAATAAACCCATCCCCCTAAAACCAAAGACAAAGCTTCAGGAAACAAACTTTTCAGCAAAGAAAATATGGTTTCCTTTAACTGGCTTTTGCCCTTATTTTAGGAAAGGCAGCAGAAAACATATCCAGACAAAGTTACAAGGACCAGTGATAACCACAAGGAACAGCGATAAACACTGGGTGAAGAGTTGCTGACGAAACAGTGCATAATGGCCGCTTCCTAAAAGCAATGCTTAAAAAGCTTGCTGCTTACAAAGCATGCAATGTATTTCCCCTTTGCTTGGCTGTCGACTACTTTTCTCCTGATACTCCACATGCTTATTGCAAAATAAAATGCCTTGTAAGAGTGCAGTAATACAACCAAGCAAGAAAATTTACATTTAGTAGCAAAATTACGGCCCCAGTACTTTCTGTGTTTTTTTCCAACTACTCAAACTATCCCCATAAACTATCAGAACATAAACGATTGAAACAGCGTAAGTCTTCTTAAGGCTTTGCTCTTGAGTAGACTAACCTGAATTAGCTCAGCCCTGCTAGAAACAGCAGCACGCATACTGTAGTTCTGATTTTAAACCTGAACCGAGCGTGCAGGAGAGCCGATGTTACCGACATGAAGCATTCGAGCCACTCATCTGAATTCAGCTCCAGTTGCTGCGCTCCTGAACTCAGGTTACCTGTGCCAACAGAGTTCAACAAGCCTTTTCTCAGGGGCAACCCCTCCCTCCTGCCTTGTGTTACCACCCTCCGCTCTTGTGCTTCGGTGACCGCATGGCGGCAAAACTGCTCTTTCTCTGTTTTTCAGCTGGGCTGGGCAGTTGAACCCGCTGGTTGCACAGTCACACAAACATAAGCAAGTCCTTCCCCTTTTGGTGGCAGCAGTGAGTTGTCAGAGCAACTCGTATGTTGAAACCATACCTCAAGTTTCCTAATATGCCCTTCTATTTTTAACCATTTTCCCCACCTTCTTTGCCATGTAGACAGCTGCAGAAAGCAGCTGGAGACAACAGTGTTCCATCAGGCAAGTTTCCCTGGCAAAAAATCATCCACAGGCCAGTGGCAAGTGCACAAGGGGCAGCAGAGACACTCAAACATTACCCTTGAGCCCACAGCTCAAGGTAGGCAAGAGGGAACAGAGCAGTCTTATTTTTCCGTGTCCCCCGTGGCCACAACAGCTCTTACCGAACACAGATCATGGCAACCTGGTTGTCCAAAGGACTGCTGCTCTCCTGGCCTCCTGGCTCACGTAAACTGGCCAAGATCCTAATCAGCACCTCTCAACCCTAAAACCTCAAAGGCAAGAAGCTTACCTGCATCTGCACTTAGCTGCCCAGGCCGGCTCTCCCAGGACAGAGATGGAGGGACCACTCCTGTAAGGCAGCATTATCATTCAATACAGCACTTGAGAGCACTTGCTAGGATGTCCCCAGTACAGAGACCTCAGGTCTTGGGGAATGGTTTTGATTTGTGCTCTCCAGGCTTGGATATCTCCTCCTTCAGGCACTTGGTATTAGGTGTAAAACACACAGCAAACCCTGAATTCTCTCTTCCTGTGGTAGAACAGCTTTACAAAGCTCAGCTTTAAAAAGATAACGTGCAGACGCCCTGTAAAGTTAGCCAAGCAAAAAGGGCACTTTCCTGAACAGCAAGAGCAGTTTTGAGCTTTCACAGGCAGATAGAAACTCAGGGTTGAAGAGTGAAGGCTGTGCAAGGCACTGAGCCACACGAAACAGCACAAAGTAGGCTTTTGGGTTTGGAGGTTTCTTTTGGAGTGAGGTCCAGGTATCTGAGCTATACCCTCAAAGGTCTTGTTAGGCCCAGGCATCTCCAGGAAGAAAACTGAGAGTGTCCTTGTAGGATGAGGCAGACCTCTGGGATAAGACAGCTGGGCTGAGAGCCTGGCACCTAAAAGGGACACAGCCTGGGTAGGCCAAGGTACAACTCCAGTGTCCATTCAGGGAGCTTATGAGTTTAGCTGGAAGTTTTGAGTCATGCTCTTGGATGTGGCAACTAGAATAGCTTAAGTCCTGCTTAAGCTAAGCCCTTTTTCTTTTCCTCAAGCAATGGCTGGAAATATTGCAAATGAGGCTACTTTGCTGTTCTCATATAACATGTTTTCATGTGCTATAAATTTTCTATACTTCCAAGTTTCTTGCACAAAATAAGCTTACTGCAAATGCAATCAATTAAAACTTAAAGCAAATGCAGACAGGATTGTACAGATTATAAGTACCAAATGCCTCAGACAAATCCATTTCTTACATGCCTACAGAAACAAAAGGCAAAACAGACATCTGGTGTGAAATTAAGCACAGCAAGACCCACAGCAAATCTTCCCAGCTCAAACAAATTTGAATCACAGGATCCCAAGAAACAAAGCTGCTGAGGAAAACAGCCACGAACCCATTTAAAATTAAGCTTCATTAATAAGTTACAGTATTTACAGATAGGCAAGCAGCAGAAACTGATGTGATTCAGCAATTGTCGTGCTGCCGCTGTGGCAAAGGAAGAAAAAAAACCCACCATGAACATAACAGGCCCATATCCACAGGCAGCACAGGAGGCAGGTAGACCTGAGAACCTGTTCCCCACTACCACAACAGCTCTTACCGAACACAGATCATGGCAACCTGGTTGTCCAAAGGACTGCTGCTCTCCTGGCCTCCTGGCTCACGTAAACTGGCCAAGATCCTAATCAGCACCTCTCAACCCTAAAACCTCAAAGGCAAGAAGCTTACCTGCATCTGCACTTAGCTGCCCAGGCCGGCTCTCCCAGGACAGAGATGGAGGGACCACTCCTGTAAGGCAGCATTATCATTCAATACAGCACTTGAGAGCACACTGCTCTTGTTGGTTTGTGGATAACTATGTGTCTTAATCACCAGCTTCTGCAAAACTCTTCTGGTCTCAAGTTACTTCCATGAAGAGTTGAACACTTATTATCTACCACCACCACCCAACTGCTTCAGATTTCAAGTTTCTTGCTCACATGAAATAAAAGCATCATCGGCCTACGGTTCCTCCAGCACAACAGCAATGCATGAGGTGATCCCACAGCCTGGCATGCTGTGTTTTTCCCCTCTGCCTTGGAGAAACTTCGAACTGCTCTCTTACGAAAACGATTTATTCTTTGTGCATGGGGAGGAGGTCTCTGGAATCCTTAATCCACTAGACTATATCACTTTATTAACCAGTACAGAAACCACAACAGCAGCAAACACTCACTCGCCAAACGAGGGTCTGCAAGTAACTTCACTTCTCACCTCCTGGAAAAAGGGGTGAGAAACGTCTTTAGCAGCTTTTACAAGCATTGGGAGCATACATTAATGATTTACCTGACAGTCTGTAAGCAGGTATGATAAGGTTGTGTTTTGCTATAGTCTGCTTTCCTGCTTTCATCTGCATAACCAAATCAACTCAAAAATGAAGTGGGCATGGTAATAATTGACAGAACAGGAAGAAATTAATGCTCCTCTAAGCTTACTTACTCCATGCTGATTTTAAAAAAATATTTTTATAGCTATGCACATACACACACACACAGAGACTAAAAACCAATGCCTGGAGATGTTCTCCTGTGTATATACATACAAACTTATATATTAAAATACACACACACAGAGATGAGCTACAGTGGTCAAGTAAAAAAAAAATTGTTCAACTCCTCACTATAGATCCATTAGAGAGCTTCCAGATTAAAGTATTCAGTTCAAAGGAGGTTTATAATGAGAAGAAAAGGCAGCTACGCCAGAAATGCACAAATAGGATCACATACCATGGAGCTACACATCTATCTAAAACACAGCTTATGGATAAAATTATATTCCTCTTTCTGAAACACGTTCAGCTCACCAAGATTTCCACGGTTTCCTCATGATTCACTGTATTCCTCTACACACCCAGGGCCACCCTCTTCTACAACAGAAGCATTCACGTTTTTGGGTGGCGTGTGACACCGTGACACATGCAGAGCAGCACAGTCGCATGGTACTGACTCTTCCTACGGACAGCTGCTAAAAAATCTAAAAAGTCTAAAATACTTGCCGTTTCACATAAACACTCACTGTAACTGCCCTGGGGATATCTGGCAGCAATTAAGGAGAGGATTTAGGGTGGGGAGAGGTGCCCAAGATGGCAAAAGGGACAGCAGCTTGTCCCTGACTTCAGTTTATGCAAGCGTCACTGCCACACCTTGTAACTCCAATCACCTGGTACCAGTGTGCTGCAAACAAAACCTCCAAACGTAGAAACCACGGAGAAACTCCACTGTGCCTTAATGTCTGGCTGTGGTGAGAGAGGAACCCATTTGATGGAAACATGCCAGACCCAGGACACAATCTGGGGGGACAAGACTGGAGTACCTGCCGGCCGGATAGCTGCTCCCCCAGTTGCTGGCAGCCTGGCTGGCTTTCATTTAGGAAAACAAGCCAAAAACAAACAAACAAACAAACACACACAGAAAAAAACCCAACCAACAAACACAAGACTAACCATAAGCTTGAGTGCCACCTTAAAAAAAAAAAAAATATCCCCCAAAGCTGCATTTTACATCTTAACGTATCCAAGTCCTCTGCTTGCTTCCAAATCACAGCCCCTAGCCCTTCACCAGCAGTCGAACACGCCTTCTAACTAAAACAGGATCAGCCAGAGCCAGAGAGCTACTCACTCACGGAAATCAGGTGGCAGGTAACAGCAGCCAGCTCCTCGTCCCTGCTGCCAGGCAGACGCGGTGCTTACCGCAAGCGGGAAGGCAGAGCGGCAAGGCCCCGCAAGCCGAAGCCTTTCAGGATCCCTCCTCCCCCGCTCCGGCGGAGCGGCTGCCGGAGCCGCTGCCGGAGCCGAGGATCTCGCCGGCGTGCCCCCCGCGAGCCGAACTTCCTTCAAATTAAAAGTTGCCTTTCAACTTCCCAGCGCCGCTCCCCGCCCCGGCCCGGCGGCGGCTGGAAGGGACAGCGCGAGAGGTGAGCCGGCCACCGGCGGCCACCGACCGCCCCCGCTGCGCCCGGCCACGCCGTCTCACCCCGCCGGGTGCGTCAGCAACGGCCGAGAGGAGGCGGCGGCGGAGGCCGGGCGGCGCGGCCCGGCCCGAGGGCTGCAGCTTCCTACAGCAGCCGCTGTAACGCCTCGCCGCAGCTCCGGCCGTTACCAGCCAAGTAACAGTTAACACGACATTCGGATCTGTTGACCTTGCATTAGTATTACTTTTTAGAGACTCAAGATGACACTGTGAAGCAGAAAGAGTCAGTGCTGGGAAGAAGGATTCATTTTTCCAATGTATATAAATACCAGATGTTGAGGCCTACTTGGGGGGAAAAAAAAAAAAAAAAACAAAACAAAAAAAAAACCCCAACAACAAAAAACCCCACAAAACCAAAACCCACGACAAAAAAGTCTTATTTCACAACACTAAAAGCAAAACAACAAATTCCCCAACCTTTCAATGAAGTCTTTGGCTACGTCCCACTGCTGCCACCAGCAGCAGAGTCCCCAGGTAGGCAGCATCGCCAGCCCCGAAGGGCACGCATCCAGCCTTTATCCCAAAAGACACACCAAGGACTGGAAACATACAGGATCAAGGAAGCTTGCACCTCCTACACACAAATACAGAGGGTGGCACAGATGAGCACGAAAGGAAGGCGTGAAGCATCCCTGGTAAGCACGAGAGGGAGTGGAGGATGTCTACTGGTCACTCGCCTCCGGACAACGGGAGGTCTGTGTAATTGAGTACAAAACCACAGTACAAAGCGGCCGGAAGCCACATGTTGCAAAGACCGATGTCATGATCAGTGCCAGCAGAGTGTGTTCCAATACACAGTCCACTGGCTGCTGTACACAAGAGAGATACTGTCCAGGAGTGAAGTCAGAGGCGTATGAAGTCACCTGCTTCCACTCCACAGATGAAATAATGTAGGGAAAAAAGACAACACCAGCATTAACAAATAGCATCATCAGCTTTTCTGAACCCCATCAGAGAGGGAGCCTGTTGCCAGTAATACCAAGGAATCTGCAGAGCCACATCGAAGAAATACAGGGTGGAAAAAGTTTTTCCAGAAGCCGCACACAGAAATCCTTCCATATTAATCTTGCCATGCATAAAAAGTATTTTTAAGGAGTAGTTGGTTTGGGTTTTTTGATACATGCCCCTGAGCATGGCCCACCAGTCCTTTACTCCTAACACACGTAGACAGCCAGGTATCAAATGCAATGACACGTTCATGACCAGCTCCTCCACAAAGCTGAGAAGCCAAAGACCACAGGTCTGTCAGTAACCTTCAAATACTGGTGTGGAGAGGGGTGAGGAGGAGGTTTTGATGAAGGACACTGAACATCAAATTGTATGTCTTCAAGCACCAATTCAAGGAGAACACAGCAAGCACTGTGTTTTGTTGGTGAGCCCAGCCAATTCCCCTGCCTTTAATTAATTTAGAAGTCTCTTGTTTTAAATATCAACACCAAAAAAAAAAAAAAAAAAAAAAAAAAAAATCACACTGCTTCAATGGTCCAACTTGTCCCTTTCTCAAACAGCTTTTCCCCTAATTTATGAATTAAAAACCATATAGGCTCATTCTTCTTTTTCTGCAGATCATCATTAACATGGGAGCTGGCAGACTCCAGCTCAAGTGAACTAGCCATTAGATTTCCTTTTTCATAGCTCTTTTAGGAAGGATTTTAACAGGTAAATTAAGTTGCACCTCCAGCAGGCCAGAGAGTCATGTCCAACTCAGCCCATTTTATTTACAATTAAAATTAAGTTTCAAATAGAGTTAATATTAAATTTCAAATTTAAATTTATTTTTTAAAAATCTGGGAAGAGACAGAGAGTGTGGATGAGCCACTAGTGAGCTCCTTGTGCCTTTTTCCCAGTAGTCTTTTAGTAACTGAGCTCCTAACACTCAATAAATCCATCTGCCCAACCTCATCCTGCTTCCTAGGAGGGATTCTGGGGTAGAACTGGTATTTTACTCATTATCCAAATATTTTTTAGATGCACTTCAATCGGTACCAATTCTGTAAATTCCTCCTATTGAGCACATATATGAGAAATCAAAGGAATAATTAGAAGACACACTACAGGACATGGATTCCTTGTCATGTAGATGATGCTCCTGTCTACTTTGGGCCATTGCACAACTCATGGGACAGCAGAAGTCACCTGGTGGGGATATAGGCCAACTTAATAACTCGCTCCTGATAATAAATGCACTCATATTTTACAAAAATGCTCTTCTATTACTCCAGTAGATATTATCTTTGCAATTTTTTTCTCCAGTGATCCATGACTGTTTGGGTTCAGTGACCTCAAGGCACATAACAAAACCAGCCCTGTTTTCCCACAAGTGAGGTGGGGCCAGAATGGAGAAGAGACAACAATTTGACGAGTATTACAGGTAATTAGAAGTGAGCTTTGGGAACACCTTTTCAACATATTTAATCATTGTGTATTTAAACATTTCATGGGTACAGACAGATACAACTTAATACCCTATAAAGTCCTGAACAAATAAAAAGAAACATAATGAATTCTGCCAAAGTATGTGCAAAAGTGGTTTGGTGGTTGTTTTTTTTTTCTCCTACACAATTCAGCCAGGGCATATTTAGCCTAAGGGCTAAAACAGAGGACACTTGAAGTGATTACATCATTTTCTTCCTATAGGACTGAACATCTGGGAGTACTGCTCTCAGTTAAGTGGCTGTTAGTCTGCTTCAACTCCACCTTCTCACATCGCGCTTCAATATGAGGATGACTGTAACAATGCCCAAAGAAGAGAGACAGACACTGAGCATTGACCTGTTTGCTTCTTTCCTGATCAGGACATGAGTTAAGTGACCCAAGAGCAGATTTCAGGTTGACTGCTAGCACGTAAAAGAAATAGCCACTACTGAGCTTCAGCACTAATGTTTCTTGGTAATTCAAGCACCATACATACATGACAAGAGAGGAAGCACTTCCTAAAAGCCTTGCTGGTGAAAGGTCTTCCTTGCCTTGACAGCTTAGATATAAAAAAAAAGTCAGAGTAACCAGGCTATATTGAGTCACCTTTTTCCTTGCCCATTGGTAAAGAAACTATACATCAGCAAATGAAATCCAGCAGCGAAGGTGAAAAGTAAAGTCTTAGTGCAAGTGAAAAAAACCCGTACTTATTCACACCATCAAACAAACTCAACCCCAAGTCCCAAGCACTGCAACAGAGCTGAAGGAAAACAGCAGTGATGCTACCTCCAACAGAGCTGTGGGCATGGCTGAGAAACAAAAAGCATAAAGATGTAAAGGAAGCATTTTTACAGGATCCAGCAGGGAGGCACATGGCTTACTGGCTACCAAGAACCATTACCAATACAAAAGGGGGTACAAGTTCAAAGACTGATTACTGATTTCTAGGATCAACACCTACCAGAGTGGTTATGTTCATGTCACTTCACATGTGCGATATAAATCCACACATCCACCACGAATGCCCCAAAACCTTTTAAGCATTTTTTTCATCATTTAACTTCAAGTAACCTGATTCTTTTTTTGTGATATATCAGTGACCAATGTGCTACAGGAGCGTTAAGTTACTCTGATCTTCATTTGCCTCAAAACACTTTAAAACACCGCATTCAACAACAGCTCAAGGACAAATTTTTAAAAGTTATTTGAAATACACTATTTGGAATATACAGCTCATTCTCTTCAGAGGAAAGCTATCTGGGGTCTTAACTACAACGTGACTACCTGCTCATTTGAAAGGAAGCATTAGCAATTGCAGTGTATGACTGTTTGCCATAAGCATCAAACCCTCTACTTCGCATTTAGTATCAGAACATGCTGAACAACCCATACCACTCTAAAATTGCTGCTTATTACTCTTTCAGCACTTTCAACCCCCCCAAACAAGTGACCTAGTTTATAGCAAACTCATTGTGCAATCTGTAATGCAGATCTCTCCAGAGATGCTGTGAATGCAACAAACCCTGTTGCTTATTATTTATATCAAGCTTATATTTTCTTCCAGCTCCATGCCGGTTTTTTTTAACCACTTTTCTTAAGCTGAAATATCCTTGTAAAAAAAACCACAAAATTGAGGACATTGTTAAGTTTTGAACAGCTGTGGCAGAGACCTTTCAGCACATCTGCTTTATGATCCAGAGATGAAGTACTTTTTATTAAACATGCAAAAATGCTCATCGCTAAAACAAACCTGTTCTGGCCACCACTGCTTCACCCGGTCTTCTGAGGGTTTTCAACCAGGAAATGTGTATGTTCCTGTTTGATATAACACATGATTTTGAACAGGCCAGTACGTTTAAAAAAACAAACTGAAAAAAACCCCTGCAGTGGACAGCACCCTCAGTCTATCATCTTTCCTATTAAGAAATAACCTGAAACTTTATTCTTACATATATAATACAATAATAGTATTTATTACTTTTACATCTGATTACAGCACTAAGCCATTACAACTTATGTGCAAGGCTGTTAAGAACAGACAGTTGCTTTTGAATGTGAAAAAAATACCATATTTACTTTAATGGGGCTCTGAGATATACCAGAAACAACCTAAAGGTTGAGTTTAAAATCTATTAAGTATTTATTAAAATAATTTCCAGAAATGCCAGGTTGTTTAGGTGTATCAAACACAAAGGGTGGTTCCAGAGTACTGATGTACTCATCAGCTCCAGCAATTAAGTTTCCATAGAGGAATGCTGTGTCATGTAATGTGTGACTCACCAAGTAATGTCCAGAGGAAACCACACTTCTCTTTGCCTATAAAAAGGTCAACCTGCTTTTAAGCTGAATTAAGTTACCAACAAAAATCTTTCCTCCAACAAAGCAGTTAATTTCAAAACTACTTGCTTAAGCATGTGTGCCAAGAACAAAGGTGTATTTAAAATCACTTACAAAGAGGATGCTCACACAAGCTGGTAGAAAACCAGTGTATTCTGGAAACTCAGCTGAAAATAGCCCCTGCTCTTCCTTCAAAAGCTAATTAAGAAATACACTGTGGCGTTGTATTTGAACACGTGTTTGTACTTTGACCTCACATCAGTTTTGCAACCTCCTGATGCTTTGGCTGGCTGATCTTGTTCCTGGGCAGCTCCCAGTTCATTCTCCTTCTGCATGTGACCCCGTGCACAGTCATAGGACTACCACGTAGCAACAGCTCTGAAGGCTCACACAGACACATGCACACACACACATGCATCCCTCCTGTGACTGAAACCTGTAAAAGGATGGCAGAGACACCAGTCTGATCCCCACACTCCCTGGACGTCTGCCAGGACATCGGACCTTTTGTTGCTGATGAAGTGAGCCTCCATGCCACTCGCACCATCCAAGCCATATAAGCAGCTTAAACCTCTGGAGTTCTCATCTAACTGGCATGATCTTTGTAAATGGACAAAATCAGTCATTTCGCTTATCATGTGTGCTTCCCTGGGCTGTAGGGTGTGTACATCCTTCTGCTGTTCTTGATTAAATGCCACAATTGCCCTTCAGATCATCAGAGAAACCCAGATTTTCTCAGTGGTGGCTCTACCATTAGAAGCTGAGGTTGCTCTGTGAAGTTGAACCCCTAGCACCTCTCCAGAGGCAAGAGTAGAGAAAAACAAGGTGGCACACTGTGTTACTGCAATTCACTTTCATACAGCAGATGTGCAATCAGATATCCAGTTCAAAGCAAGTGTTTAATATCACTGCAGTCACATTTTAACCTAGAAGAATGAAGCTTTCCATAAAATAGAAAAACAGAAACAAGACAGCCTTTACAAATGCATAGTCTCAACCAGAAGGACATTTTTCACATGGCAGGGCGTTGTTCACATGTGACTGCATCCCACATCCAGCCACAGCACTCCAGCTTGTGAAGTGCCACTCCTGTGCTCTGATCCACTTATTTTTAACTCTGAGAAGTCTCATTACCCAGGTGTGTCAAAATCTACTGGCTAAAGAAGTCACCGCCTCAGAACATTAATTTTACTGTACTTGTTCCAAACCCAAAATTTCAACCCAAAGTCCTTTGGTTTACAGGCAGGCAACAGTGTTTCCTCACTAAATGCTGTAATGGGACACAGACTGGTAGCACACTGATTTCTCCATCAAAGAGTTAATTCCTTTGTTATTTGCCCCACATCTTGCTACAATGCTCCTGGTTTCCTATACCAGTAATTTGGCACATATCCGGTGCTCTGGCTTCTTTAAAGCTTTTGACAAATCAAGCTGGCCTTATCCAGAAACATGGCATGTAATGATGGATGCCAGCTGCTGCCATTATCCAAGGAGCAGTCAAGAATCTTTCAGGAAAATACCTTTGCTTGTTTTAAGTATGGCTGGCTGCATATAGCAAGTCACTAATTTGTTATGCATAAATGGAGCCAAAATGTTCATACTTGGGCTTGTGCAGAGCACTACTAAGCAAATGCTTCTCCTTTCAGAAAAGAAAGTTCATACTGAATGCACATTAACACACAGTACTGCCTTCTTGTAGGCCTGCCCAGCAATCCCTATGTTAAAAGTGATGTTTGAAATTGTACTAATGATGATCTTCGCACTAAGGAGGGGCAGACACATGAGAGACTTGGCTGTTTCCTCCAGTTTCCTCTGTTCCGCAGCAGCGGCACTGCACTCTGCTGCAAATAGCAACTTCATGCTCTGCTGACGCTCTATCTTGCTCTTCAAAGGAGTTTCTTATTAACCCAAGAGACCTAAAAGGAGCCAAGCTTTCCAATAAAAGCAAAATTAGCATCTTAAAAAAACCACAAACAAAAACCAAAACAAAACCAAACCCCAAACCAACCCAGCCAAAACCGAAGCAAGCATTAAGATATGATCATGTTTCATGCTAGAGGTCAACAACAGGGCTCCTGGGTGTGGAGGGGGCTTTTTCCTGTTAAAAATAAACTAACCTATTCTCCACATCCTGAGTATTTTTTTGCACACCACAGGAGTCACACAGAATAGAAACCAGAGAGAAATCCAACTATTAATTTTGCAATGCATTTTTGCAGCACCTCAGCAGGATGATTAGTTATCCCAAACACAAGACCTACACCTGCTGTTCATGCAATGACCATCTTCTCTCTCATATTCAAGTAGCAGACCCAGAACAACGGATACCCCACTCTTAAGACTCTAAAGATGAAACACATGCCAGTTATCAATTAATCACTGCCTCCAGCTCCCCTTTTTTTCTTATGTAACGGAAAGTAAATATTCACAGGTTAAACAGCACTGACTCTGACATACCCACCTATTCAACACCTTACTCAGTAATAAGCATTATGTGGATTAATACTGCAAATTAGGGCTTCAAACATCCACTTCCTCCATCCCAAGGGCAAAGGGAACAACACAACAGAAGCAGTAAGGAGCTATTTGTGAGGACCACAGCGTGTTGTATTTCCAATATCCTGTGTTGGTGCAGCTGGCGTTATCACCACTTTATACATGGGTGAGCTGCGCGATCCCATTATCACAACACACATCCTCTTCTTGCAACTTCCACCCTCAGCACACAGCAAGTGCCACGAGTTTATCTGGGTTCAAAGGATAACTAGATGAGTTCAGAGCAGTAAAGGAAAGCAAAAGATGCTCAGGAAGCCTGAGCCATTCATCACCAAAGGTTCAAACGGCTTATTAAGAAGTGTGTTTATATGCTCCCTTATGCTCCTCCCAAAAAAGAGGGTAAATACAGCAATGTCACCACAGGGACAGGCTGGTTTTGGTGTAACTCAAAATCTAAATGTAGTTGTATCTCTACCAATGATCTAAATGTGATAAAAATGTTCCCAGATCCTATTTTCAGGTGCTGGCCTGTTCGACCTTGTTTTCATAACCTTGACCTCTGTGATGTGTATGAGAAACAAGAAAGGAAGAAGACCAAAGTGCTCGCTGCTTTTAGCACAGGCTTTGTGCTCCAGGCCCAGGAGGCTTGGCTGTCCCACAAGGCAAGCGTATAACACTTCCTATGGGAAGCATCACTTGTGCCGCTGAAGCAAAGGTTATGATCACAGGACACAGAATACAGCAAAGTACAAACACAGAAAGTATTAGATTCTGTTACATCAAAATTATAAAACCCCAGTACTACCTTCTACATCCATCTGCTTATTTAAAGATGGGGCCTTTAATTAATTTATGGGTTTTCCCTCTGATTAACACATTTACAGATGGGGCAGTTGTTTCCTCTAGTCCAATTTATTCCTATAGGAAGCACAACCATCAGTTCTGTATAAACATTAAAAGCGACAGCCTGGTCCTTCCACCAGGACCATTAAAAATCCGCTTCCTACCACACACATCATCCTCCCCCCCTCCGCCAAATTCAGCATTTACTGAAACCCCAATTCATGACATTTCTTACATGTACACTTTCCTACAGGCATGTGAATTTGTGTCTTTGACTACAAGATCAAGCACTAACTTGAACAGCAACCTAAGGAACAGTGAAGCCAAGTCTCAGCAGCTTTGACCACAAAAGGCATTGTGCACCTCAGGCAGAAGCTGAAGTCTGTATTTTCTGGCACATTTTGAGTTCTACTTCAGTGCAGCATGCATTCACATCAGATGAGGCTTGATGTATATCAATTTCTAAATCTCTTCAGGATACTTTAGAAGGATGAACGCACATAGATTTGATTTGCAAGTAAGCAGCATATATCATTTCAACTCAATTTCTACCACTATGGTTAGTTTTAATGACCAAGGATGTGTCCACAGCCTATACATATCCTTAGCAGAGAAACTACTAGGAGTTCTCTGAATACTAAAAAACCCTAAAAGTATATTTACACCATACATATACTATGCTACAGCACACACAGAGCAGCAATTTCTAAATCAAACCACAGCCAAATACTCTTCCCCTGGCATTCATGAAATATGTTTTTGTTGGCATTTACCGTGTTCACACTTGCGTTTCTGTTCCTGACACTAGTCACACAACAGAAAGACTATTACATCTTTTCAAAACCCACACAGGAGACCATCACACCACTCTGAACTCATTATTGATCCTGCAAGTCCCTGTATGGCCTAAGCACAGACGAGGGGAATAATTCTGCTTGATACAATACCCCAATGCTTCTTCGTTATTCCCAGTGGATTATCCAAACTCAGAAATAACTGAAGTTGATACTGTGCAAACTGGGTGGGGTAGGCGGGTGTATCAAACTGTGGACACCACCATTGTTCCCATGCTCTCAGAATCTTGAGGCAAAGAAACTGACCATTTCTTTTTAAAGACCTTTCTTAAGTACTCCCGAAGAGTGATATTACTTGGGTATTATTGTGCTGTGTGCCATCATTTCCTAAAGAAAGGAGAGATTAGTTTCTTCCCCATCCACAACAAAAAGCACTAATCAAGAATAGTATTTCTGCAGACCTTCTGTTGACTGGTAAACATTGTGTTTGGTAAAAACCACTGTCAGAGGTTTTGCCCCTTCAATTACAGTTCACAAAAATGCAATGCTGTAACAAGTTTAAGATATCTAATAGGGAGTACAAAAGGGTAAAGATACATACATACTTGAGCTTTCTAAAGAGGTGGACTTGCTTTCTTGCCCTGTTTATGCAGTAATGTTAGATTTGCTTGATGACTAGCATTTCTGCAAAAATAGTGTTCAAACATGCTCAGCTTCACGCTGTGCATTTAGAAAAACCTCAAGCCAAGAAGTGCTACTTTCTGTGTCTTCTACAGCTCACAAGTAGCAAAAAGTAGCAAATGCAGTTTCAGACCTCTGCAAACCACACTTAAACCAAAACTCAACAGTCTTAGTTTGCAAACTATCCTACAAACTAAATACAGACTATTTGGCCTACACCTTTATAAAAATTTCATCCAAATTCATTGCTTTAGATTTAGAGTGAGCACAATAAAAATGTAAAGTCTTGGGAAGTTTTTGAGAAGCCAGAGCTCTGAATTGCTTAGAAAGCCAAAAATCAGTTGAAAGTCAGTTGTGCTATAAAGAAGTCAGTCACTACCACCATAGTGTAGTAACAATATTTGGGGAGAAGAAAAAGACTTTCTGCATCACCTATGCAAATCGCTGCAATTTTAAGTTTGCTGCAGGACTTCTCAAATGAGTGCGAGGGGACACAAGCAATCCCTGCATACGGATGCTGTGCATGCAAGCAGTCCAGGAGACAAACTTAAAGGCTTTCATCAACTTGTTTCACAGGTCCTTTCCAAAATACTGCCCCAGTGTTTAACACCTCCACCCTCCAATTCTACCTCATAATTAAAAGTTCAGGTTTGTGGAGGCGTTTGTTACTGGATTAGTTAAACAGAATAAGGCCATTTACCTTCACAGGCTTCCTGTCCTTCCCAAGTGATAACTTACTTTCTATTCAGGCCCCTCTTCTTACCCAGAGAAGAAAAGAAGGCTTTATGTTGCATGTTTCCATTTGGCTCAGATGAAGAGATTTCTTCCAAAGCAAACACTCTTGCAACGTCACAGGGTATATATATAGATACACACCAGAGCAGAAATACAGCCCTTCTGTAGATATTCAGTTACGTTAGGAAAAATGTAAGTAGAGGAGAATATGAGACAGAAATAAAGTCTTTATTTTTCTAAAGCTACGTGCACAACGTTGACTCAGACACTAAAGCCAGGCTGAAGATAAATATTGCATCCATCCAGTAATAGGGAGTTTCTCACATATTGCTTGCTTTTGCCAGAAGATGTGCTGATTCTGCTCGGCAAACACTGCCATCCTGGCAGCTCACACACATTTTTGCACGTCCAATGCAACTTCAGGAAAGCCACCTTCACTCACAGACCTGAAGGTGTGTATGCAGATATGGAGGTACCTGCAGGGCATTACTGGGAAAGCTCTCATACCATTTCTGGGAACTATGCACCCTTGGGTGCCTCTCTTTAGTGCCCTTACACCACTGCATGCAGCACAGGGAATGGGCAGGTGGTCTGCCTGCACTTGCCAGGGCTACAACCTCTGTCTGTGATCACAGAGATATGGTCAGATAAATCATACAACTGGATGAGCATCTGGATGCACACAGGCTTATTAGGAAGGTCAGGACAGGTGTTCATGGGGGATTTTCACCACCTTGATACCTGCTGGAGGGACAACACAGCATGGTAGAAGCAATTGAGGAAGTTTCTGCAGCACACTGACAATGACATTTTCCTAATACAGTGTTAATTAGGTGGGTCCAGTTCTGTGCTCAGTGCAAAAGAGACATGCCTATACCGGAGAGTCCAGCAAAGGGCCACCAAGATGACTAGGGGACTGGAGCATCTCTTATGAGAAACGGCTGAGAGAGCTGGGACTATTCAACTGGTACAAGAGAAGGCTCAGGGGGGATTTCGATCAGTGTATAGAGATGCCTGAAGAGAGAGTACAAAGAGGAAGAAGCCAGGCTCTCCTCAGTGGTGCCCAGTGACAGGACAAGATGGCACAAACTGAAACACATCAGACCATAAGAAAAACTGTTTTACTGTGAGGGTGGTTGAACACGGCACTAGGCTGCCCAGAGAAGTTTTGGAGCCTCCATCCTTGGAAATACTTAAAACCCAGCTGGGCATGGTCCTGGGCAATCAGATCTAGGTAGCCCTGCTTGACGAGGGCAGGTTGGACAAGATGACCTCCAAAAGGTCCCCTGCCAAACTCAACCAGCCTGTGATTCTGTGATCATTTTTCCAGTTCATTTGCACATTCAAGGTATCATTTGTGATAACCACAAGCATTCAGAAGAAGCATCTCTGTCCTGTCTAAGATACCATCCACAGCAGAAACTCACAATGTCACCATGTTGACATATCACACATCAGCTCAGCAGGAGACAACTAACACATGCTGTATCTCACTAGAGACTAGGATTCAGTTTCCAGTACTTGCTAGCTTGCCTTTGCTATGGTTTGGCTCAAATTCTGCTTTCTCAATGCGACACTGGGATCAGAGACTGGGAATGGTAACAGACCAGTCAGGAGGTGTTTCATCAGATTGTCAGGTATAATCAGATTCTTTAATATCTCTTACAGTCTCCACCTCCCTCAAGTTTTGCCCCCCTCCCCTTTCTTTAACATCACCTTTTTGAATGAATGCTTCAAAAAACCCTCAGCTCCACAAATGCTCTGTATCACCTCTAAAAAACAGAGAATGATTCTCCTCTTTTATAACAAAGCAAGAAGAGTCAGACATAAGATACCTTCTAAGTTTACTAGAAAAAAAGATTTCATTTACTTGGCAGTAACTACTTCTTGCTGCTGTAAGAGAACAGAAGTCCTGAAGATTTTGATTTTAAGGCCAAGAATTAAATTAAAGTTGTAATTTCTTCAAATCTCCCACACTTCTTGTTCCCACAGCTGGAGGTGGTCTGGCAAAAAGAGGACAGTGGGGGTCATCAGTAATGGACAGAAGTACAAAACTGACCCTCCTATCTACTAAGATTTCACCCTAAAAAGAAGTTCAGGACCAGGGAAGTTTCTGTGTGGAATTCAGGGTTTTGTACAAAAACTCAAGATAAAACATGTTTCTATCCAACTGTTAGCGCATTTGTCTTGACTGGTTCTCAGTTTAGCACACCTCCTCCTCCTTTTCCTCTCATTGCAAATACATTGAGCATGCTGGGGGCTGAACAGGGAGAAGGAGAGCACAGCTGAGATCTACCATGACAGCTGTCACATTTTTGGCCAGAGCACTGGCAGTCTCTTCACCTAGCAAAAAACAGACAACACTACAATTTTAAACTCACTTGCTGCATGTGTTTATTCACAGGGATTTAAAGGCCATCCACAACTATGGCTTCTAACCATAGGTGTTTTTCAACATTTGTCTTGTGTCATCAAGTCCAGTGTCAAGACCCACAGAGAGCCCCAAGATGCAAGGGACTTCTGGGGGTCAGCTAGCCTGGCCTCTGCTTCAAGCTGGGCCAGGTCTGAAGCTAGGTCAAACGTTCATTTTCTGGTAGGGTCTAGAGCTCTAAGCATGCTTCATACTGGAGCTACGGAAGGTTTAAGGGACTATTTCATTTGTAGCTGCCAAGCTAGAGTTTAGCATAATGCAATAGATTCAGAAAGAGACAGTCCTGAAACAATATAAATTCACTGCACGGATCTCCTGGTCTTAACGGTAGCTCAAATGCTCCGCTTACCTACAGTTTTGTCTTTAAAAATCCTGCAGCTCTGAACTTGAAAATTAGACCAGCATCTCAAAACATCAAAGCAAGTCATCCTAGTGAGGCTAAGGAGTTATATTTCTTTACATTTGCAGCACTCTTAGCATACAAGAAACCCCGTTTATATGGTACTTTTCTCTTAGGCAGTATAAAATACTGTTTCATACTGAATTAAAACCAATAAAGCAGAACAACTAAACACAGGAATAACTACAAAATCCTCTCTGGACTTGCAAGGGAAAAGAGAGGCCACCAATTACAGCCTAACTCATCTCTTCACTGCCATAAAAGCATTAGCAACTCTGTCTTTATAATGCGCACCAGCACTGGCGTTTTGTTAAATTGGGCATTTTGGTTCTCATGAAAGAAGCTCGAGTGGCAGCACCCCCAAACTCAATTTCCCCTGCAAAAGAGTGAAGATAGGTTGCTCTCCATAACCACACCACTCTCAGTAACTCCCAGTCAATTAATCTGCCACTTAATCTCACCATTAGCGGCTACCACCACTAGGAAGTCATCCAATTTAGGCTGCAGGCAATGGGAGAAGCCTCAGAGAGGGACTGCTATTTATATGTAATACTGCCATGAGCTGTTTTAAAGAGCAGAAGCAGATTTTCTTGCCTGAAGGCTAATAACACTGAGCCGCTACATTTGTGTTTCATCTTTTTGATATTCTTGCCACTCCATTTAGGTGAAGAGTAGCTCAGATTATTTCTAAAGGAGTATCGTGCAGCAGGTTTCAGGACTATTTACTTATTAAAGCAGACACTTGGATCCAGACAGAAAGGTTTTGTACATGCTAACCTGCTTGCAAAGCCAATTGCCTTCCACAGTAATGGAGCAGCTCCTCTACAAGAGTCACATTCAAGCCATAAGACGCCAGCAAACTGCATCAGGCATTCAGACACAGCAGCTGCTCTGAAAAACAAACAGGAATACTAGGATGTCCAGTACATACCGATTTGTTAGATCCACCCATCAGAGCAGTCTGTACTGCTGCTGCTAGCAGAAAATGAACATTTTGCTGAAGTTTCAGGGGTATTGGAGAAAAAAACCCCAAAACCATAGGCACACACAGGTAGGCAGAGGTATATACGGAAACAGTGTAGCAATCAAGAGGGAGCCAGGACACCACCTTGCCCCAAAGCAGCAGATACAAGATACCCAGGCTCCAGCTGAAGCAGCTACAACCTGCTCCCCTGCCTGCCCCTTGCCCCCAATATATTTTATGAGTGATCCTGAACCAGAAAAGCATAAACTCATGCCCAGAGAACACCCTTATACCAATACTGAGTGCATGAATGATGAACAACATAAAACCAATATAGCACTGCCAGCCTTTTCATTATAGACTCCCCCAACAGGAACCTTGCTATAGTTTTGGTTTGCCTAGGTGACAAAATAACTGTGTTACTTCCTTAAATACACCATGCAACAGGACAGCATGACTAAGATGGACACAGTAACTTTTTCTCCTGGTATGAAAGGCTACAGGACTTTCTGTGGTCAGTGATGTTGTACACTCATTAATATTTATGTGTATTAATATTTATATAAACTCAGAAAATACCTACATTATTTATTAATTGCTTGCAAATATCAAGATGTTCACCATAAGCCTCTGTAAGTCACTGTGCTGCTTAGGTGCTCTTGTTAAGAGTGTGACTATTTGTTAATACAGTGGAAGACCATATTTGCTACACCACTAAGTAAAGGAAAATTCAAGTTTCCACAGCCATCATGCATCTCTCAAACGAACAAACAAACAAAAAAGAGCAAAAACTTAACAAGTTCTGCTGTGCTCCCCAGTGCTGTGCTGAGGAGCTGTGCTTACTTGGCTTGCCTCCAGCATCCAAAAATGGACCATGGCTTTCCAGGGCTTTCAGGGCTAAATGAAAGCTGACTGCAGAAAATTCACTGGTAAATGTTTATTAGCAGTTGCCATTCTAATTTTAACCTCTGGACATTCTTAGAGCCAATTACAAAAAGCAAGCCTCTTAGAAAGGAAGGAGACATGGATTCTTATGGGAAATAACAGTTTCAAATACAAATACTTCACCAGTGTTATAATCCATGCTGGGAGCAGAAAACCCTATTTCTTTCCCTTCCCATGTTGAAGGGTGTGGGACTCTAGGAATACAGAATGCCATGCCAATACACTCTGTATAAGCTTTTCTCCTGGCTGATAAGGGTTCTATCAGTCCCTGCAGAGCTGTTTCATGCAACTGAACTCTCCAGAACTATTCAAAAAACTTCTCCTCAAGCCTTAATTGCATCTTCGTGCATCAAAACCACTACTGCAGTTCAACATAACTTTCCTGCCCAGGCCCACTCCTTCCTCCAGCACAAAAGACCATAAAAACCTTAACAGAGGTAACTGCTCAAGCCCTACCCTGTGCACACCAGACTGTCCAATGTTCATAGCAGCAGCTTCTGCACAGACTCTGCAGCTATTTATTACCTGCAGATGCTCATCATACTGACACAAGAGGTCACACCATGGACCAGAACTAGCCCAAGATCTCCAATCAGAAGCACAGATGCAGATCTGTTGGACAGTAGATATTTTCTTCTTTTCCTTCCCATAAAGTTAATGCCTTAGGTGCAACCCAGATGCTCCAGAGTTGTGTTTTGGATAGTTACAAGGCAAAAAAAAAAAAAAAACCAACAACAAAAAAAAAGCGCAACAAATTGGTTAGTCCCTGGGGCAAATAGTTGCCTGCGAGGATAAACTTCACTTGCAGGTAGTACTGTGCTGTTGCCAAAAGGCTTCCCCCAGTAATTCTTAGCATGTCAGCACCTACCTTTATTCCTTGGCCAACTGTGTCAAAAAAAACCAGTGAGAAGCAGCATTCCTGGGTCTCAGTACTCCGGCACTCTTGTCTGTACTGTAGCCTACAGTCTTCTGTTCTTCCAAATTATTGTCAATTCTTGATTTAGCTTCCCTCTCCACCCTACAAGCTCATCAGAGATTGATGGGAGTCCCACAAGCTGAATGAGTCGTCTTTCTATACTTTCTGAATTCAACCGACTCTTCAATTTGAGTCAGATATGCTGCCTGTTATACTAGCTGCTACTTGTTTTGTTCTACCTGTGACGTGAACAAGCATTCCCTTGTAAAATAAAAGCTAAATTCCCCTACTGCAAGTCTGTAAATCTGAAGGCAAAACCATAGCAGATGATGCCTTTCCCCTTGACCTACAGCTCAGAAAAGGCATTGCTCTCTGGGGAAATCATCCCTCCCTGCCTGGGTCCAAAGAAGTCCTCTTCTCACCTCAATACAAGAGGTGACCAGCAGCCCTCTGCTTTTCTAATCAAGGCATCCTACATCATATCTTCCCTGGATACTTTCAAGGCCTTGAACCGAGCACAGGGACAGTATAAGTAGTATGGGAACCTACAGATCCTTATGGGATCTCTACACAGCCATTTTGTAGCTGGACTCAACTACAGCAACAGCACAGACACAGAGGCAGTTCTACAGCACCAGACAATAGGATACAGTGGTACCATGACCTGGGACATCTCAAAACCCAAAGGCACCATGCACTATTCCAAATTTCACAACTGCTCCCAGCACCCACAGTGGCACTACGATAGCAAACCACCTAACAAGATGCTAATGTTTGGGCTGACAGAGCTGACTCCTCTGCTCTGGGGGTTTCCCTCTGACACAGGAATCCCTAAACAAGGGAAGAGACCATGGCAATTCTTTCCAGAGAGAGGATGTTAGCACAAGCTGAGCACAGCATCTAACAGACTTAATTCCTCATCTGTGCTGGTGTAAGACCTGGTCTTCCCTCTGTATCAGAGTTGTAGTTTGGTTACCGAGGACAAGGTTTGGTTTGGTTTGAGGTTTGAGGGTTCTCCCCCTCCCTTGCTTTTTTTAAAAACCATAGCTCCAAAAATAAAAAGCTACAGTAGACAAAGACCTTCACGACATGGCAAAACCTTAAGTACATCAATTCAAAAGCACTTTCTCACGTAGTAATTAAAAACCTCAACAGCACCAATGAAGAGCAATAATAAAATCTTTACATGAGCCTAGGTTGTTAGATGCAACACCAGTTTAAAATTACCTACATGACAAGTTACAGCTATTTGGGAGGGAAAAAGTACCACCTGCTCACAATATTTCAGATTTAGTTCCCGTCTTAAAATTTAAGATCCCTGTATTAATTGAATTTGCCACATACCACAGTTGTCCTCTCTCCAATTCCAACTTTTCTAACTATCACTGCAATCTCCAGTTTCCTCAGGTTCCCTGTTTCTGTATAACAGGTCAAAGACTCTTTAGCAGTGGCAGTAGCAGTATTTTGCATAAGATAATACAGAGGAAATAGCTTATTGTTAACCATTTCAAGACTAAGAGTCAGCAGTTTAGCATGTAAAAGCAGTCACAGGCAACTTAGGACACACAGCTGAGAAGCTGCAGGAAACACGGCTGACAAGCGTGAGCAGCAGGAAATACTAGAGGTGAAAGGCACAGACAAGTCAGGCTTTTGTTGGGAAAAAGCAGCAGCTTGGACCTGCAAGGTAGCTGACAGTTTTTGTTCTTATCTAAATGGAGGTATAATCCAGGTATCTACCTATTAAATATTCCACATTTAAAATTATTAAAATGGCAAAATCTGATTACAGGGTAGCCATCCTCTAACACTGAGCCAATGTCCATACGAACATTCCCATCTTCAAAGGATGTAAACCCACCTGCCTCTGAACATAGGTGCAATTTTCTGCCTCAAAGGCAAACTTGCTACTACTAATTTTAATAATCTTTAGTTGTGACTTCGAACTCCTCACCTTTCTTCTGACACTTGTTTGTTTCCAGCACAATCACCAGTTGCATATGCTTAATAATATTTGCATTACAGCAGCTTGCCACATCATACTTTTATTACACTGCTCTTTATTTCTTCAGCAAGTTCACATATTTTTCTTTAGCATGACTCCTTCTCTGCTACCTCTATGAAAGCCTGGCCTGTTTGGAAAGGGCTCCTAAACTCTCTCTGCTTCCAACTAGCATTTGCAAGGTCAACACTGTTATTCAAATGAGAGTACAAAAAAACACACCAAAAAGCATACAGACTATTTTTTGGTAGACTGGGCTAAAAACCTACCACCAGGTTCTGCTGAATGAATCCTTAATTTTACCTTTTTTGTTATGCCCTTTGTCAATGCAAGAGTTTGCTAGGAGATATGCTCGACATGCACAAATAACACTCTCAAAATAGTTCTTGCACACACTGTCACCCTCAGAAAGGTACAGCATTTCTTTATACCACTAAGTCAAAGCTTCTGCGATCAGTAACTGAAAGACAGGCCAAGTGCTTTTTCTGTCTAAGCAATTCATGCTTAAATAAATCATCATAATCTATAAAGAAAATGCGGGGGGGGGGGGGGGGGGGGGGGTAGTAAAGTATGACTTAATAAACTCTCACTGATTCCTGTTGCAAACAGGCTTGCTTTTTTCCTGCAATTACAGAATTACAGAAGAGGGATTTTTTCCCCCCACCACTTTCAGTTGTCACAAGCAGTCTATTGTTTGGATTTAGCCATGCAGCACTCCTGATGCAAACCCACAGCTCATGTTAGCACAACAGACTGCACGTAACTAAAAATTGAACAGAAGGCAATTCAGTCCCATTACAATAACAGTGCTTTGTGCTAAATACCTGTTTGGAGCAAACAAGAGATACGTACCCTGCTCTGGATCAGCTAGAGATGACAGTGCTGGTGCATACCAGAGAAATCTTGCAATACTTCCAAATATACAGGTGCCTGTATGAATGTTGTATATCAGATGATAGCTTAGCAGCCTGTTACTATCAAACATCATGCAGATCAACTACCCCAAATCCAGGAAACCAAAAATTGCTCAAGACTACACCTCTGTGCCTCCCTGCACAGAAACACCATGGCTGCATCTTCTCTCATTCAAAAACTGATTCAAAACCGGTTGGACACACTAAAATGAGTCATCTCTGTGCACTGCTGCCTTAACTCTGAAAACTCCTGCTCTGTTCCTCTGCTAAGGGAACTGAAATGCCATAAGCTCACTCGTAGCTGTGGCAACAGCAAATGCAAATCCTGCCACACTGCAAAACTTCACCACAGTCTCCTCCAGCACATGTGAACTACATGCCAGCAAAACCACCCCCCCACACCAAGAATAAATTGGGTTTCTGAAAGCTGCTCCCTCTCCTAAAGCAAAAATCAAATAGGCTGGGCAAAGTTTAGCCAGGCTTACATTGCTTTAGCAGGATTTGTACTAGCTGTGCTTTAAGGCACTTAGAAATGGGCTCAGAAGAGTTTGGAAGCAGTGTGCAAGAAGAGGTTCAAGATTTCTCATGTACAACTGCAAAGACTACACTCACTGTTTAAATTAGCTGAGCAGCTACTGTAATTGCAGCCTTGAATTTCAGGCTGACCAAATCATACCACTGCTGTTTTAATACAACAAATTTAGCAGTGGATGTTTAGGCACAGAAGGGAAAAAAAGGGTTTAATTAACACATTTTTAAAAAATAATCAGAAATCTGAAGAATATTAGCATATCTGAATGCAACACCAGTGGCTTTTCCTGGGAGATATGTCATATTTCTAAGATACAACCAGTAACTGCATGTAACCAATTGGAGGTTAAAAAACAAGGGGGGGGGGGGGGGGTGGTGCAGAGGGAGAGAAGCAAGGAAAAAAGCAGCACCTAACAAGTTTCCAGCAGCAAAGCTTGTGTGAACTGTAAGACCTGAATTGCAAATGTAGCTTTCGTGAGAACTTTACCTCTGAGCCCAGCAGATGCTTGCAGGGTATCTACTTGTGGTTTGCAAAAACTTCTCAGATGAGCTTTAATATTCTGAATGACAAACAAAGAATAAAAGTCCCAACCAACACTCCCTGCATGTGGAGAAGTTAGGGTGGGGAACTTCCAGGTTTTTGGGTTCAGTGGGGGTGTTGGTTTTGTTTTCCAGCGGGAGTTTTTTGCTTTTTGCTTGTGTTTTGTTGTGGTGTGTGTTTGGTGTTTTTAAAAAGACAGTTTGGATTACCATGTGCATATAATTTTAGAGACTGAAAACACTACAACCTAACCTTCACCTATTTATGAGCAAAGCTAATCTAATCCCACAGTCAGGTTGTTCTATCTGGTAGCAAAGCAAATGAGCTAAAAAAGAAGGAAAGGGAGAGTTACCATGGGATACCAAGATGCGTCACTTCTCTTGGCTTTCTTGGCACCACGTGACATCTCAGCCGTGAGTGAAGAACTCAGCAGATGGGATAGAAAAAAAAAATTAAAAAGGTCTCTAGATTATAGCAAAGTTTAGGCTTTTACATCAAATTTGCTAACTTCTTATAGCTACAGAAGTACAGGCAAACAATATTTATCTATAAACCAAACTATCTGTCTATAAATATATTGCCACTGTGCAATAAATACATGCTTTCCCTTCCAATAGTCATCATATACACTTTTCAGTTCATTTAAATACAGTAAATTTAGTCCAAGCACGTTCAGAAATACTGCTCTTGCCATCTTCAGTAAGAACTATCCCTTGCCTTTCAAAAGAAGCAAAGCAGGTCATTAGTTTCCACCTTGCTCGTAAATACAGAAGCAGCCACGTCACAACAAGAGACACGAGCAGAGTTCAAGAGAGATCAGAAGAGGAATGAATCACTTCCAATTTACTCTCAAAGTTATCACACAGGTCACCAAATCCATGCCTTGAGATGGGAGTCCACTGAACCAAGACTCTTAATTTTCAAGGTATCACTGTTCAGCAGCGTGCCACTGCAAAGCTGCCGTGTGCATGTGCAGTGTGCAAGCTGACCCTACCACATGCTCACTTATACTTTCATTTTCACCCCACTCAGTCCAGTATAAATTTTTAAACATCTCTTGCTCCGAGTCCTCCTTCTCTACACAAAACTGTAGAGTGCTTCAATGTTTGATTTCTTCCTCCTCCTTTTACAGCTGCCAATTTCTTTCTAGCATGTCAAAACAGCTCTGATTCAAAGGACATTATTCCACCTCCATCCTCCTCCACCTCCCAAAGCCTCCTAACACCCACACACCGCTGCACCAAAACCTCCAGGGCAATTTGGTCCTTTCATAGGCCAGACAAGCAAACCACGTCTCTGTAATAAAAAGCAACGTAGCATACCCTTCACCTTCCAAGGCATCCTGGTGACTTCCATGGTGCAATCCCCGAGTTTCAGCTCTACCCAAACATTACGACATGCTGAAAATAGAGCTTGCAGGGAGACACTGAAGCTCATGAAGCTCATTTGTCTCCAATGCATCACAGTAACCTGTTTGTTACTTTAGGCACCAGCTGGCAAGCTGCCACTCCAACCCACCCAACTATTACCATTCTCCTATTAGCTCCAGATTGCAAAACTTTGGTAAAGTAACACAGCAAATTATCCAAGACTGCTGCTGTAATAACCTGCTCTTAAACACCTTTTTATCACCCAAATCACTTGCTGCTATGCTAGTTTCCCATTAACTACCAAAACCATGAAATAATACCGAAGTCAAGATACCCCACATTTAATTTATTACTCTAACTGGTAGCCCTTGCGTTTGCACACATCTATATAACATGACATTTGAGAACGACTAAGCATTACTTACTACCTACTTAAAAAATGAAGTTTCACATTTCTGTAGCCAGATTAACACAGATGGTGTTACCTTCTTCAAAACATCGCTTTAATAACTGTTCCCTAAGCCAGTAGATAATGTCTCTAATAGCCATGGTTAGGTTTTATTCAGCCTCATTTGAGCTTCTAATCTTTCAGCAATGTCCTGCAGCAGGGATTACCATGGCATAACTTTGCACCACCAAAAGAAAAACCTTCCCTTGTTATAATCTTGTTGCTTCCTTGTTTAATTTGACAATATTTTTTTGAATGAGGGCGGCCTGGGTACAGTCATCCTCTGCTCACACTTTGTCGTCTCACTTCCTCCACTCACAATCATTTTTCTTCTCCAGGCTGAACAGCCAAAGTGTATTTACCTCCTTTTATCCTTTTATACGACAGCTGCTCTGTGCCCTTGATTACCTTCATCATCCTTTGCTGAACCTTTTTCTTTTTGGACATGGAGAACTAGATGGCATTCAAGACACAGGGAATCAAGGAGATTTTTATTTATTTCATTTACCAGTAGCTTGTTATTTTATTCTCTACCCCTTCACTAGTAATATTAATTCATTTACTATGACTTTACAGCTATTTTCAGTGCATGGATCTCCAAATTCAGAAAAAAAGCCTCCCAAGAGCAGTACAAACCCCAAAACTAACATCATGTTTTAGAGACAGGGAAGGACCTGGAAAGTGCAGTAATCTCTTAATCTCTCACAATGGCCATTTCCAAAACTTCATTTCAACCAGAGTAGCAGAGCAAGGCATTAATCACATCCCTGTCTGCATGAAGAAGCCTTCCTCCATCCTCTCACTTCCCTCTGCTAAAGTACTCACCCTCTGCCACTCAGGTACAGGTCTGGAACCACTGATTTCTTTTACATGTCCCAACCTAGGGTTCTCCAAGTTTTTGCAAAGTGCCCCAGCCCAATGGGCACCCCAGCCCCTCTTACCTGCTCAGAGAATCATACTAGCATTCCCCCTGCCTCACACATATTGTTGACCCCTCCTATGTACCGCTACTCAAGCTTGCAGGCATGCAACAGGTCTGCTGGGAGCTCAAGCAAGCCCAGGAGAAGGAGCAAAAACATCAGTGCTTTGCAAGTGCGGAAGCCAAAAGAGCAAGGAGGAAGGTGGCAGCAAGCAGAAGGGAGCATGGATCTCATGTTCATAGCTGGCAAGCCTGAATTCAGACCCACAGGCTCCATATAAACCAAGCAGAACATGCACCTCAAGCTGCTTGTGCTTTCTTAGAAAAAACAAACAAAAACGCCCACATGTATTGGTCACCTGTTATTTATTATTTCCTGATACAGACCAGCTAAGTGACCTCTGCTGAGGCACACAGAAAGAAAAATATGCTTTTTTAATAGTAACCAATTGCCCTTTACAGCTTCATTGACCTTGTACCACATACCAGATTACTTACCTCACCTATGCTCAACACATGCCCATTTCCTCTTTTCATGTGGAAACAGAGTATCCAGCACTTTTTGTGTCAGTAATAATCACAGTAAACCAAGGGCCAGAGCTGTATTCTGAAACTCCTCCCTGATACGCAGGGGTTTTTTTTTTTTTCAGTTTTCAGCACCTCACCCTCTTCCCCACACAGGTTGACAATATAGATTTGCTTGAAAGTGTCCATTTTCACTCCACCCCAAATTGCCACAGAGAAGTGGATACTGATTGAATATAAGAATTTTCCAGCTAAAACAAAAGAATCAGTACAGAAACATTTCTTTAAAAATAATCCTAAAATGGGCATTTTACGACAAACAATGGGATTATAAATGCACAGAGAAAGAACTTCAGATTTAACCTGACTTTTGCAGGGACAACACATCTTGCACAAGCAGGAAGCAGCAGGATGCTGTTCATGTAAGTTCACTTAAAGAAACACCTGCTAAGTCTTTAAACTTAACCCTTGCAAGGCTGTGGGGTAAAAATACAGCTCTTCCTGGGGACAACCTGCCAGGTACACCTACTGCACAGTTTAGGATGCTGGCTGGAATAGACAGGAAGGATGGATTAATTTTGCTTGTGATAACTGTGCTTTAACTCAAGTGAGCGTCTAGCACTCCACCTTGAGAAGAAAGAGAATCAACAGGTCCAGGAACAGACTTTCTTGGATACTCCACCTGGAATTTAAGGTTTCAAAAGAGTTCTCGCTTGTAAAAAACAAATTAAACTAATGTAGCCTGTGAAACAGCACTCCTTTGCTGGAGGCTACTACTCTCAGGCATTCATCTTTCTAGATGCTCAGTTCCCTTCTTTTTCCAGCTAGCCACTCCTTTCTAGAGCATTACTCTATCTAGTTTTTACAACGTACAGGGACACCCTCCTGCCCACCCAATATGCCCTCCTGAACAGAGACACACATGCTCACTGACATGAGATTTTGACACATAGATCTCTTTACAAGAAGGTATCAATTTCTGCAATACCTGAGTAACCTTGTCCAACTGTTCACCAAGTGGATCGCCATCCTGGAAGGTCTCAGCTGTTTCACTGATACCTAACATGTATCTTTCAGTGCAAGTGTGTGTGCTGCTTCTTTCCAAACAGTAAGATTTCGGCTGTCAGCGTCATCCTTCTCCAATGCTTGCTTCTCATCCAGGTCAAATCAAGCCAAATGAGGGTGAGGGACAGGAAAAGAGTATTAAGACAGTTTGCCAAGGCGGGTATTAAATGATGTGCAATGGTTCTCCAAAGCAACAGACAGAAAAGCTGTGGACAGCAGTGTGTTACTGCACCATCACCCTCCCCCTTGAAACTCTCCCTTATCCTGAATCCCTCCTGTGCACTCTTTCTTCTCCAAGCTCAGCTCAATTCACACTTTCATCTCATCCTCTGGGCCTCCCTACTGCCATTGCAGAGACTCAAGACAACAACTGAAAATTCAGTAAAACTATACCATGCTTGTATTTCCCCTCCAGAGGAGACAAATTTGCAGAAAACTGACCACTGTACTAGAAATTGTAGAGAGGAGTTCTCCTTCCTTACTTAACTGCAACACATGCAGTGCATAATGTTACAAGAGCAACAAGCTGATGGCTCCGGTCACAGGCCAGCAGTGGTACCTTACACCATGCTCAGGCAGAGGCACTTCCCATGAAACACCATTTTTATGATGAGCATACCGCATGCCAAACTACACTGCACCCAAACTACACCAATTTAAGACACAGTTTCAAAAGACTCAATGCACAGTGCTGCAGCTATCATATCATAAGACGATCAACACCAGAACTCTTGAATTAACAACAGCAAGCCAAATGATCTGTGTTTGAAAGTATTAAGATGACAACCCCAGAAATCATCAATTTAAGAGATCAAGTTTTGATTTGGGTCTGGACTAGTAGCTAGTAATGCTCACTGCACAGGGGAAAGAGGTTCAGAATAAAGTCTCCTCACTAAGGTACTGCTTTACAGTGGAGGAGTACAAATAATGACTATCTGCTGCTGTCCCCCCTGCCTTTTGGCTAGGCAGTGTGTGCAAACAAGGGTGCACTGGAGTTGTGAAGCTGAGTACACATATTTCCTACACACAGAAACTAGCTCACTTTCATACCAGCTGCTTCAGCTGTGTAAATAGGGGCTAAAGTACTGCTTTATATATATTCTGTAAAACTAAATCCTACAGAATGTAGCCAAGTAAGAGTCACAAAATTTTTAAACTCTTTATCCTTGTACTATACTTCTTTATATCATAATACTAGCATAGCCTTCACTGTAGATAACATTATTAATATTTGACAAGGAAGTAGTCTATTAATTATAAAACCTTTCTCAACAGAATGCTTTAGGAAAATCTTGATGGGGGTTGGGCATGAAATTAAGTGTATTTTTCATGCATCACCTGCAATTTTGTGATTACAATATTTGTGATTAAGTATCTTAGCCTACTGCATGCAATTTACCTGTTCAACTATTTCTCTAAAACGAGAGCAAGTCAATGCGCTTAAAAGAACCCATCCTCAGCTCCATAACATTACCATCTTGATAACAAATCTGAAATATAACTGGTAGGTGATGCTTCAGAGCTAGCAGTGATTTAAGGACAGAACTGACATGCTTCAACAGACTCACCCATAGCATTAGTCCTTCGGGGTTATAAGCAGAGCTCACATGTTGGCTTTGAGCAAGATGACACCCTCACAAAGCACAAACAGAACCTCGTGCTGAGTATTATTGGAGTATGAGAAAGATCATTTAGAGAAATGGCAGCTACAACATAGCTAGTTGTCTTATCTCCTTTGTAAACAGCTTTTAAACTGCCAGGTACAGCTATGATTAAGGAGCAGCTCGAGATTAGAAGAGACATCCTAGTAACTGCTGACAGGTAAGTTTATTTGAGCTTCAGCACAAGCATTTGAAGATGAAAGAGCACAACAAGGATGCTGAAAGACAACTCACTGCTTAGGGAACACATACCAGTTTTCAAATGATTTCTGTGATGTACAGCAATGTTAATGATCACAGCATTCACCGGGAGTTAGATCATCCATTTAGCCACTGGTTTGCCAAATCAACTGCCTGGGGATTTCAAATAGGGTCAGCAAAAAACGTAGAGCATTGCAAAACTGGAGTCAGTGCCTTTGCATTCTTGGTATTCAGCTGCCTTCCCTGAGAAACTTCACAAAAGACTAAAACACAAGCCGGGGGGGAAGAACAAAACATCAAGAGGAAGAGCAAGCTGAGTGCTACAACTCATTTCAGGAAAGTTGCATGTTGTCTGTGTTGACTGCTATGCCGAGACCTGTCAGTCTGCTTTATCTACGGTGCTTGACTTTGCATCTCCTGCTGGCTTCATTTAAATGTTTTTCATGCATGATTATTAGTTTTGGAGCAGATAGGAGTTTGATGAACCAGTACTACGGCAGGATGGTTATGCTGTCAGATGTAGCCCATCCATACTTTTGGCAGGGGGCAGACAAAAGTAACAGCTTCATGCTGAAGAGGGTATCAGTAAATTTAGGTAGGCAACAGCATTTGTGAAACATCCAAAGCAACCTTGTAAGCACAGTTAACATATCCTAATAACAAAACCAGCATTTGTGAAAAGAATGTTCCTACCTTTTCTGCCACTTGCCTTTCAAGATGTGCTGTATAGTTCAGGGAGCTACCAACACTGTATTTACACAAGCTTTCCAAGAAAGCATCAGTAAAGCTTGGGGAACTTAGCAATGCAGCAGTCTGGAGATGGCTGCAATGAAGTTCAATGATGCAGAAGAGGGCAGGGAGGAACCTAAAGGTAAGAGCATGCTCTAGACAAGATGATATTTAAGTCTGCCTAGATGTAGCTTGGACACACACCATTTGGGACAGTCACAGAGGACTCGTGACGACAGAGCAAACATCCTCCGTTGGAACTACAAAATCCCTCAGCATTTTAATAACAAATATTCTTCCCAACCTTTGCTAGGAATTTATCACCATGGAACAAAATATGCTAGATATAACATTTTGTCTTCCTTAGTAGTACATAGAAATCTGTCAAAACAGTTGCTGACAGCCTTTTAACTATTCATTGGAAATGGGGACAGCAGAGGAAGGGGGAACACAGGCCAGGAAAAAAAATGTTTTAATGCATCTTGAAAATAAAACTATGAGAAGAGAGAAAAATATTTAATGAATGAACTGAAACAAAGCATCTTGTGCAAGAACCCAAATAATCATTATCATTTGTAGAATAATAAAACTGCAAAACCATGGAGTAATTCTAAACTATATCTGTCATTAGAATAATGAATAAACTAGTCAATAATTATCCAATAAGAAAGTGCTATTTAACAGGGTCTAATTCAACACGGGAACACAGCCTGTTGGATCTGCCCAATGACTGAAGTTGGGGGAAAACAACCAATTAATAATACAGCTTCCCAAAAGGCACAAAAACCAGAAGTATCACCATCAAAGTATGTGTCTCCTGGGTTGCAGATTAAGAGGATGCTGAGATTCATTAAACACTTCAGCACCATTTGAATACAGGTTTGCTGAATGCTAAGAAACCAGAGAGCAAAATAAGATTAGAGATCAGCAAGATGGCATTCCCCTCATGAATCCAAATAAACAAGATATTCTGAACTATTTCCAGCATGACTTCAGCACAAAATAACATTTGCACTTCAACATAATAGTTGATGTTTTAACTGCATGCTAATAGCTATGGGAACAGTCACACACACACACAGGAGTCCCAAGTTTAACATCAGCTGCTCAGCCTTCAGAGGAAGCAAAAAGAGTTGCAAAAGAGTCGTGCTGTACTTCAAAGCAGCAACTGCCTTTCAGATAAAGACTAAATTTATTTACATTCACTCCTCAGGCACCTGAACCCAAGTAGAGCACATCGGTTGTTTCAGAATTTGCTAGGTGCCCTGTCCCACCCCCAGTGCCTCAGACAGATGATGTGACACTTGAAGTGAGTGGTGACGGCATTACCCATCAAGACCCAACTGAAACCTTATGTACACGAGAGCCAAGTAGTAAAAATTAAGTCAAAGCAAAAAGGCGCGCAAGCAAAGAGGATGCAAAGTAAGATGGAAAATGCATTTTCCCTTTGAGCACATGAGAGAATTGGTGAGCACACCCTTACAGGAAATCCGATCACTTGAGCCCATAAACTATGAATCAATCTCAGTAAGTCAGAACAGCCTCAGGACAAAGGAACAGCCATTTGCTAATTCAGCTGACAAACAAATCTGGAGAAGGAAGAATCCTTCCTCATATTAAGGATTAATCATCAGCAGGTATGGCCTATTTTCATTAACTGCAGTCATTTCCTGCCAGTACACCCTTTGCCTTTTCCAAGAAACAGGGGAGCAGCTACGTGTCTGAGGGCAAATGAATTAGGAGACAAGAGTGAAACTATCAACGGCAACTCACTTTATGCTACTAGCTTACCAAGAACTAGCCAAGCTATTTAGTAAGCAGCAATGGCTAGGAAATCTACCAAAGTCAAATCTGATGGATATGAACAAACTGAGCATAGGGAACATAAAATGTGCTACAAATTTCAATTAAATCTTCACTTTTGGATAAGTGCCCAAGATGTTAAAGCCATCACTTCTCTCCTTGGACTCCTCACTCCTCTCTCGACATATCACTGCTCCATTAACACGGGAGGAGGCAGCAGCAGCACATTAGACCACAGACTGGATTCTGGCACTCTTCACCCTCCTCACTTTTAAAACACAACCTGTGGACTTAGTGTTTGTATCAAAACCACCTAGGCAGATCCTGCAACATCCACTTGCCATTATCACTTCTGTGAGATAGTTTTGATGCGTGCAGACACATGCATTTTGAAAAAGTTGCAAGAAAGGTTAGTAGCGGAGTCAAACAGGAACTGAGGAGGATACCCATGCTTTTTCAGAGAGTAAGGGTAAAACCAGCAGCAGGTCAGCCAAGTGGTTCTGTAAAAAGTCCTGCCTATTGTGTGCAGAAAGTGAATAAAGGCAGTGCTTATACAGCAGATGCCAGGCTTTATCCTGCCACCTCACCTCTTCAGTCATCAGCACCTACAAGCTCAGGCATTGCTAGCAGCAAAGGTATTACTTAAAAAGTCAGTGTCACTATGAACTCAAGTCTTACAGAGGATACAGAAAAACCCTAAATTCACATTCAGTTACATATACTATTAAGGTATTTTTTTACGTGTACAAGACCCATAAACCAGTCACTGCTTTTAATGGAGATTATCTCCCACGTTTTTGGCATTTCACAGGGTGGTGACTTTTTGTTGGTTGTTTTTGGGTTTTTTTTAAACATCTGCTCTAGCCAACTGCTGCCCACTTAATTGGCACATCTCATGGCTGAAAATCTCCGTGCCCGCTGAACTACTGAGTAGTTTGCACTGTAATTTAATTTTAACCATTCCAAGCCCTTGCTGTATTCATACATATTTTTATTTCTAAACAAGCAACTTACGCAAAAATACATTCAAAAGGTATCACGTATACTGAGGTTCTGATCCCATGGAGTTAAATTTGGTAGGTATAAGCACACCTGACAATAACAAGCTTAAATAAAAAGTAATTAAGAGATAAAGAAATTGAGTTCCAGCTATAAACCACTGCTTTACACTGCATTGTCTGCTTTAAATAGTCACTGTTACACTGACATTGTACAGCAGTGTGTTTGCTTTGCTCTCTGCATCCGAAGAGCTGCCATGGTCAGAACCATTAAGTGCTATATAAAAGTAACATCACATTTCTCCTTCAAAGCCACTGAAGTTTAAATTTAAAAGAGAATTCTTTTATATAGCAGCTATATAAAGCACATACAGTGCCAAGCTGGAGGATGAGTATATTTATATAACAAAAGGCTTCCTGGATTATTTTAAGGCTCAAGTTCTGCAAACCTAACAATTGAAGAAAGGGATGTTTTCCCTTTGTTTAAAAAAGTAATACACGTACCAAGAAGAAAGAAAAAAAAAAAAGAAGAAAAAGAGTGCCATTGAAGAGACAGCAGTATCTTAACATTTCACAGTATTAGATTCCTAGATTTCAGCAACAAGTCGTCCGTGTGCTTTGTGATCCCACAGATTTGGAACATCTGTTGCTATACACTGAGACAAATACACAAAAAATCCAGAGGTCCCAGATACCAAAGCACCTGCAACTAATATCTTCACATAAATTATAAGGTATGCCACATACCCAACAGTATTTGGTTTGAACCGGTTTCATTTAGCTTGCACTTCTTGAACTGTGCCTGTTGACGTTCAACCCCTATTAAATCCGCATTAAACTTTAAGTAATAGATTACTACATTATTCATAAAGTCTGTGTATTAGACCCAGGGGAAACACAAGTTGAATCAACAGAGTGACATGAGCTTCTGGTAAAAGCATTTTCCACTCTTAATATTTATATAGTTGAAGGAGGGTGGGGAGTAGGAATTTTTTGTGACTGATGAAAACAAGCCTAGGTATTACAGTTTGTCCAGTACAACTATGACATAGATGCCACCATTCAGAAAACAGCAACTGCAAAAAACTGCTCATAACAATTCACCTTATGTGCAACACAAACACAAAAAATCAGTTCCCTCAATTTCAGCAGCATTGGCGTTTAGTCACAGCATTTTTCTCATTATTTCTATTACTGATGGTCTTTCTTACAGTATCTGTGGAAGTCCTACTAAACATCTTAATTGCACAACAGTCAAGATTTGAAGGCCTGCAGTACTGTGACATCTGTAGGAGAGGGACTAAAACCAACTGTCCCAAAACCAATTTTGCTCAGGGCACCCACAGGAAGAATTACAACTGCATTAGGATCATCACAGAATCACAACTGAAAGCTGCTTTTCTGCTGTCCCTCATCACACCCTCTCAGAATCAGACAGTTCAGTCTCACCAATATCCAAGAACATTTTGAGAAAAAGGCAGCAGCTTTCCCAGCTAAGAATGGAAGGCACAAAAGACTTGGTTCATTCAATGTGCTAGTCACTCAGGTTACACACAAATAACAGTTTTAAAAACACACTCTTTCTCAAAATCTCTGTGCCCAGTAGCTCAACTTTTATTTTCCGATTCTTACAACACCTCCCCCTCTAGCTCTTAAATCAGTCATGGAGCTTTCCAGCACAGATCAAACCCATGAAACCCACGAAAACCTTAAAAGATGCCTTTCAGCAAATCCTGATGAGCTTCAAAGGATTATTAAAAGACAAAAACATAACTACAAGCAGCAAGAAAGAGCATATGACCCATTTATTTTCTCTTTGCAGGTCATTCATCTATGTCAAAGCCAGAACTGGGAACAGAAACCAGGTATTCCAGCCACCAGTCTAGCTGTCTACCCAATTATCACTCCAGTTTCAACAGCCAGAAGGGCGCAGGTTGCCTTACAAGTAGGGAGTTTGGAGCATTTATATGCAGCCTACATCTTCACAAGTTTTGCTCTTAGTTATCCTTACCTGGAAGCAGGAAAAAAGAGCTGATCTACGTGATCTTTCAGTTGTCTTTTCCCAAGATCATATAATTTAGTACTGGAGTTAGACTATGTAAATTTTTTTTTGCTGAACAAAAAGAGCACCAGGCAGGCACAAGCAATGCCTAAGCTACAGAAAATAGAGGGAATCATCATATTCCCTACTAAGCCATGCTCAGTTAAAGAAACTAGCCAGTACAGGTGCCAAAAGAAACACTGCCATACAGCTGTGGGACAGTAAGTCAGACAATGGAAATACACAAGTGAGGAATGTTGATTGTTGTGGGTGCTGAACGCTGCCATTGGCACAAACATAAGTGATTAATCCAAAGCAAAATGGGTATCTGCCTGTGCAAGTCCAAACTAAAACTTACCCAAATTCAAGTCACATTTAGTATCAGTTTACACTAAACAAAGTATTGAAAAAACACAACACTCCAAAACACACGGGCTTGAAAATGCAAAAATCATTTACTTACCTGAAATTGCTTTTCTACCCAGAGCACTCGATTCATTGGGTTAGAAGTTCTTGATGAACATGAGAGTCAAAATTCAGAAGACCTGCTGCTAGCTGCTTCTCACATAGTCATGAGTCACTATTAAAAAAAAAATAATAAAAATTTACATATTAAGCAGCAAAGCTATACAGCAAGCCTTCTATTAAAATATTAGGAGTTATTACAATGTAAAGATGGCCTCAAGGTCTACCAGCACCTGGGATATACAGGAAAGACCATGCTAACATGGACAGCTGCATTTAAAAAATAATAATTCCTAAAGAACACAGAAAGAGAAGATTCCTGTGTCCAAATAAGGCCCATACGCAGCTTTCATTGGATCTGAAGAAGGCCTGGAATGCTTCTTCATCTGCTTTGTGGCATCCCACAGAGAGCAGGTCTGCTACTCCCCACATGCATCAGCCTTCCTGCAGGTGCTTACCTTGGACATAGGTTCATCTTCCTCTGAGCCTGCACTAGGAACAAGTGGTTTGGATGAGACTGCCACCCTCCGAACAACATGGAGAATGGAGCTGCCAGAAATGGGCCACTGACCACTGGATTTGATCTTGGGGCACCATAGACCAGAAGCTGTCTACTCCTAATGTCATGGGAATCTCACAGTTTCGCTCTTGAAAGCCATACCCAGTTAAAGCAATACCCAGAGCACCTTTTATTTAACTAAAAGAGTAATCAGGCAGAACAACTCTTGGGATACACATTGCCACTTGGAGCACAAACTAAAGAAATAAGTCTCAAAGTGTTCTTTGAAGGGAGCTGGTAAAGTTACCCAGGCTCTGAACCAGGCATCACACAAGATAACAGGCTTTGCTGACAAATAAACTCATGCAGGGGTGCAAAGGATGAAAGCTGCAAGTCTTTTCTGCTAGTCTTCAAGATAACCAAGATCATTTACAAAAGAGAGGAAGAACTTGCACCAAAGCAAACCCAAAATGTAAAAAATGAAATGCATGGGACCAAAATCCTCCAGTGGCAGCACCCAAGTAACAGGCTTCTCTCCATCCCTGTTACCCACATTTTGCACAGCCAAAGGTTAGAGCCAGCAGCAGTAGACAAACCACTCAGCCCTGTGGCTGGGAAGCAAATATACTCTTCATCCAACACTCACCCCCACACACAGACACCCACTTTCAAGGAAGACAAAACCAGGGGGGGAGACTCGGAAGAGAACCAGCCCCCTTTTGCATGGGGCTCTGCAGGGCTATTTCAATTGAACTTTCAGATAAGGGAAAAACAGATGGTCTCCCTGTTCCATTCACATTTAGTAGGAAACTGCAATCCATACATTTCCATTGAAATACTAGTTAGGGAGGCTGGAAATAAATTCTGCTTGCTGAAGCTGAACCAAATCCAAATAACAGACTGCTGTGAAGCAAGCAGCCTGCGGCACGGCAATTCTGCTTTCTTGGACTCCTTTTTAGCTGTTTAGGATTACTTGGAAATTTGCTTTTGGGTTTTACATTGCATTCTTGCCTTATCTTCAAGATTAACCTATCAAAGTGCTTCGGGGAGAGTGCCATCAGGCACCCCTCCCCTCCAAACACCCACCCTGAGCACACACTGGTCCAGCTTCCAGCAGCCAGAAGACTCCTTTCTGCAACAAGCTGGAAGTTAAATAGGTTTTGTCCATCTAGACAGAGCCGTGGTGCACTGCCAGCAGCAGAGCTGCTCAGTAAAAGCCATGCTATCCTGCCTGTTTGCTGTAGGATTGTAGTAATAAGAGATAATGTTTACAAAACGTAAGAGAAGTTATCCACTCCATCAACACCCACCAGCCCATCCTCAGTAAGGAGGAAGGCCCTGTTTCCATGAGTAACAACACTCTTATCTTGTAACAACAGCCACCCTCCCAAACACATCATACTCTCTGCTCACAGGCACTCACTCATCTACCAAGTTTTTTGAAGCCCCAAAAGCCACCCATCTGCTGAGAGTAGCATCACTGCGAACCACGAGAAAGCCAACCTGTCATACCCCTCCCTGCACCTGGAGGGAAAGCTCCAAACTCTTCCTACTCTTCTAGGAAGGACAGTTCCCTCCCTGATCCAAGAGACAATGGAGCATAAACTGGTGTTCAAACATAAACACACATTTTCTATGAGCAAGTCGTGAATCTGTTGTTGAGCACCACAAGCACTCCCAAGATGTTCGATGTCAGTTGTAGCCTCTTACTCTCTGATATTAAGCCATACAGACCCTGTAAGAACGTGTTTTCTGCCACACAGAGTTATTTCTGAGCCAGTTAGAAGAAAGTAGAAGCAATTCCCACTGAACGTTAGCTTGTTTACTACCAAAGTTACACTGCATACAGCGGAACAGTATGGCAAGGTTTGATTAGAGTTCATTCCTGTCTTTCTTGAGGATGGCACTTCGCTGTATTTTTTGAAAAACTCTAACATTTGTTGTATACTTTCCAGAAAATAAAAGGTCTATCTTACTTAAACCAATTAGCCTGTATGCCAAACTCTTCCATCCTCCACTCCTTCCCCCAGAGGAAGACCCTCCTGTTTGCATAGCAGTGGCTTCTGCCCTGCTAGGCGCAGGGTACAGGCTGCCAAGTTCAGAGCCCAGTTTCCTTAAACTGTATGTTAATATCTTTATGGAATTAGTTCAGTTTCTGGAGTTGCTAAGTGATAGCTAGCCATAAGGGCATGAGAGAAGCCTGTGTCCATTTTAGCATACAATGTGACAACGTTCAGCTTGGTCTGCAATACCACTTGCTCCAACATCCGCAGCATTTCTTTAACGCAGAAGAACTCTAGGAAGCAATTCTGATGGTTTTGATCCTATGAAGATTAATGTCTGAAGTTAGTTGCCAGTCTTGTTCTCCGTATCACAAGATGGCTAAGAATTGTCAGTCATTGTCAATAGCACCCAAACACTCCCTAGGAGCATTGCTAGCTTATTCGTTTGACAACACCTGATCTAATAAATTGTAACCAGCACAGCCTCAAGCTTAGGACAGGCTTAGAGTTGAAGCTGTGCCTCTGACTAATGCATTTAAATAGATTACAGCTCGCGGAAACCTGTAGGATTTCCAGAAAGAGCACATAATTTCTTTTACTAATATTTAAGTGTTATTCAGATGAATGCTACCACCTGAATGCAGAATTGTAAGCGAACCAACCACACGTGATGTAGGAGACTAAGTGTCCACATTTAAGTACTGAGGGCTGCTTTTCAAGACTTCTCAGAAGTAAAAACGTCTCCTTGTGCTGCACATCAGCTATGCCTGCAAAGCACAGTCATGAAGCTTTGGAGTTGAGAACTCTCCTCTTCCTCTTTTCCTTCCCATTAACACATACATGCAAGCAGCACTGTTACAAAAGGAGCAAGAGTGGGCTGTTGTCTTACTTTCTTATCAAACATAAACACAAGGATCAGGAACATCTGCAAAGGCTGGATTAACTGGTTACAGGCTGCTGCTTACAAAAGGCACCTCAATTATTACAGCAGCATTTTCATTTTACACCCTAGCACAGGAAGGCAGCTATACTTCCACATTTCACAGGCATGTTTGCTTCTCATTTGCCAGATGCACTAAAGTATTCCTTCAAATACACTGGAGAAATTCAGCCTAAATAGATCAATTGCACAAGTTCGCCAACCCAGTATGCTTGCAGATTAAAGAAGGCAAATTAATTGATTTAAAGACAACATAAGGGATTTTGAGAGACTTCTTGGGTGATGTCTAAGGTGTCATTTTAATCCTCCTCATAGTTAATCCTTTGAACATAGGAAGCCAGTAAATTTCTGATGCAGTTCTTACACAGAAAACATCTCCAAGGGCATGCTGATCACTGAACTATTTTGCAAATTGCTCCTAATCTACAGTTGTTTGCCTCTGCACTCTTATTGCAGAGACAATAAAATCATACAGCTAATTGGAATGTAGCACTCACTCCCAATGAAAGGGTATGTAAGAAAAAAAACCCTAGGAATTATCTAAATACCACTTCCCCACCCCCCCTTCCCCCCAAGCTTTTGCTGTTATATTTTAGGGTAACTTCCATTTTATATTTTTGTCCTTAACTATAAAAAAAAGCAGAATATTTTTAGGTCCCATTTCCATTTTAGGACAATTTAGAAGTAATTTGCCTGTCAGACACACCATATTTTTAATCAGTGCTTGGTGAAGCACTAGGGGAGGCAGCCCAGAAACATCCCCTTCATCCTTCTTGCATAGAAAGATGGTAGCAAAATAGCTAGCATACTGCAAACTCATTCCTAGTGTCCCAAAGCCTGGACAAAACTGTTGTTATCATGACCAATGGCAACATAAGGATGTGAATTAGCTCGAATTGTTCATGGAATTACCTTCTTTAGTTCTTCCAGTGTCCCAGTGACATCGGACTGGGAACAAAACTGAGAAGAGGAAGCTCAAAAGACTTTGGTGCCAAATGAAAGATACTGTTTGCAGAAAGAATGCTTTCTTCATTATTAAAATTTGCACTTTTAGCACATAAATACACTACTGTGCCCAGTCTCATATCTAAGATGTGTACGTACTTTCTGCACTAGCCTGTACAAAGCCAGTTGATATACCACCAAATCTCGATTTCCATTTTATGCTGTAAATCAGGTGAGGTAGAATCTTTAGAAGTGGGGGGGGGGGGGGGGGGGGGGGGGGAAAGACTGCATGAGCACTAGTTAAGATGACAAATCTTTGAGGTCTTTTACTAAATAACTATTCCAGAGAGAGGAGCAGATATAACAACAGGGGAATCCACCTCCAGTAAGAAACAACCAGCTTCAAAACTCCCTTTGCCTGTTGCCTGGATTCATTTCAAGGTCATGTTATAGCAGGTCTAACACACAACTACAAAACAACTAGCAAACCCATTAACAGCAGGTGGTCTCTTTCCCTGTTTCCACAATAATCATTTCCCTTCCCAGACCTTCCCACCTTCTTGTTGTTCAGCCTTCCAAAAAACACCTTAAAGGACACACTCCTCTCCACAAATCTGGCCCCAATGTTGCCATGCGTCTCCGTAGGGTGCCAACTGCCCCAGGGACACTTGGAAATCTTTACATGAGATGGATGCCAGGACACTGAGAAGTGACTTGGTACATGCTGATATTTTCAACTGTCCCTGTAAGGTGAGATGCTCAAGATTTCCCAGATTTACCTGAAAATACTTTGACAATAAAAAGCTCAGATGAGTTAATTCTAAAAAATCAAGTTATTACTCTGTTAGAAAATATTAATAAAATGAAACACACTGCAACTAACTCATAGTTAGGTCATTTTCAGAATATTCTCAGTAAGACCTACCTAGATAATTTCCCCAGGTTATAAAAACCCAAGCTCTGATTATCTAAACAGCTATTTTCTGGACTGTTCTTTGGAAGGAAGTTTCCACTATATATATAACTCCCACTAGCAGTCCACTTGGTGCACACTTACATACTCATGTGTATCTATTAGAAGGACTTTCTTGAAAGCCCCAGCTTTGCTGATCATCTTGAGGCCTACTGTTACAACAACTGCTTGAATGCAAAGCTGTCTGCTGCAACACTCGCTTCCAAAACACATGGTCCTTGCTTACTGGCAAACCCACCAAGGGCTCCCTCAACTTGCGATCAGTAAACCTACTCATAAAAGGTCACACATGCCTCTTCCCAAAAAGCGACAAGGAAACAAGCCTTCCCTTCCACCTGTGACCTTTCATACAACATATCTTGTGAGTTCGTTAAGCAAACATGTTAGTGATAAGGAGAGTTACAGATCTCACTACTGCTCTTTGAACAGAGAGTAACACGACTGAAGTCTCCCGTCTTCTGCCACCAATAGGACTACTTCAAATTGCTTATTATACTGCTTATTTTTACGAATCAAATGGGTGTTTGAAATCTCATGGATCATTTTCCATCAATTGGTACCTATAGCAGCTTTAAAGGAACTGGAGAAGAATGGGATGAAACAGAAATAGTTCACCTCAATCTGCAAGCAACATCATGTGTCAGAATTCACACTGTATTTAAATGCATGACTTCTCACCCAAAAGCCTTCATGTCAAGTTATCTACTAACTTGGAAACAAACCACAGCAGTTTAAACTTAGCTCTTCCCATTTTGCATGTCCTTTGAAACAATCCTTAGATATATTCCACCTTTGCAAGCATCTTGAAGAAGTAATAACTGATACAAAGCTATTACAAAGACAGAAGTCACAGTAACTGGTTTGGCAAAAGGAAGCGCATCCTTCATTGACCAGAGAGTTGAGAAATTTTATTTCTCATACTTAAGGGTTTTTCCGCTTTTACCATAAGAACAATTACTACAAGTATGAGACTTTACAAGTTGGAATATGGTTCCTGCAGAGTAGTGTTGATGATGGCACGGGAAGAAGAGGAGACCAGGACAGATGCTGGTATGTTTACATGCAGATCTCAAAGGAAGGACAGGCAGAACAGAAAGAGTCATTTACAGACTCTGCAGTCTGGAGGGATTAAGACAAATAATCAGGGCACAAATCCAGATACGTTGTGTCTTTTTTCAGCTCCAGCAGGTTTAGGAGCATTAGTTTAGATTCACTTCTAGAACACGATCCTCTGCTGGTGACTGAATGTCTCCTTTGTCAGCCACTCTGCATCACAGGCACACAGCAGCTCACTGCGCTTGCTGCTCCTCAGTGCATTGCTTAGAGTGCATCAAATTCCAGAAGTACCAGTGGATGTCGAAGGCTCTACTGGGCAGGGAGGTCAGAGGATACTTAGCAGGACAGCTGGAGGGATGTGCTGACAAGTTTTGTGGTCACTGCTCAACCTTCACAAGTAAGCTAAAAACAACCTCCTTCATGAAGCACACCAAGACCTCCACTGAAGTAGAAAAAAAAAAAAAAAAAACAACCCCAACTAAACATATTCCATTGCTCATCTGTCAAATACACTTAAAATGTGCCCAAGCAGCTTTCCCTGTGTTGCTGCAGCAGTTAAAGATCTTTTGAGTATACAAAAATGTGCTGTTAGCAACACTGAAATTTATAAAGGAGGCTTCTTTAAGCCTCTTTAAGCTCTAAAATATCATTCAATACTTTGTATGCGGGTCTCTTCTAAACAAAAGCTCTGCAAGATAATTATATTGATCTCAGAACACCAAACTGCCACATACGCAATGCTTGGGCAGCTATCCCATTTTAACCTCCTTCTTAATTCACATTACTGCCCAGGAAAACTTAATCAAAGAAAGTCTGTTATGTGGAAAAATGGAAGGTGCTGTTTCTGCAGCACCTCTGGGCTGAAGCCAGCACACCTAAGATCAGTAATTACTTTTTGCAGATATTCCCTTCGGTGCTGCCATATAAGTTTGGCATTTGACTCCACTATTACAACCCTCAAATTCGGCCACCCCAAGCTTCAGTGCTTTTATTTTTATGATATCCCCGTGCAACAAAAACAACAAAAAAAAACCAGAAAACAAACAAACCAAAAAGAACACCTCAAAGCTGTTCTGCTGCACCAGTTGAATCAACGTGTAAGAGCAGCTAAACAGTGTTCCTTGTATCAGACAAGGCTCTGGGGCTCTGACTACTTTCAGCTCCAGGAGTTTCCTGAGCCTGTATTTAGCAACCCTCAGGGAATCTCTCATCCAAATACTTATTCAGCGTTCCACTCCCCCACCCCCGCCCCAGCCGCAACTTGATCCCATTTAAACTCTTTGTGTCCATAACATTAACTGGCAAGGCGTCCAACACATCCTTTGCCGTTCAGAGACGGCAGTCTTCATGCGGCTGCCCACTCCTTGGGCTTCCAGTTACTGCTGCATCCTATCTCCCACACAAATGGGGTGGAAAGAAATCCTTGTTTCTGGCTTCCAGGCTACGTACAGGTTCAAGCAGGTATGTTTACATTACTACCTAACTTTTAAGATGTCACAAGCTGTCAGGTTTCCTTCCTCAGCTCTCTCTTGTAAACAGCAGCGAGGTTACAACCCACAAGTTGAGAACCCTCTTCCCCTCTGTAATAACATGTGGGAGATACTGTAGAAAACCTTTACTGTAAAATAACAAACACCAGAAAATATGCCTTTCTTCTGCAAGAAAAATTACACAGAAATAGACTTTATCCTACTAGGTTCCTCCATGATTCCTAAGATGCCATACTAAGATTTTCAAGCACTAAAAGTGGCAGAACAACTGATTATTTACATTCTTTCATGAGGCATCACCTCTGACAAGGCAGCAGTATCTCAATATCCCAAAAACCAGATCACTTTGGCCTCTAATGCTGCTAGCAACATTCCACAAATGTCAACAACATACTTCATGTTTCCTTTACGATTTAAACAGCCTACAGAATAAAAGGACTGAGCAGCAACCACCCCAACAGATGACAGCTGAGCATGGCACTGCCTAAACGACAATGCCGCTGGCAAACAGCAGAAGAATGCACATCTGCTAGTGTCAGTGCTAAACCACACCTACCAGATGCACTTACCAATGCATTTCTGCCATCATCTGTGGTCTTGTTTTCTACAGTGGAACCTGATTGGGCTGGTGTAAATCAGCACTCCTCAAATACACGTCTAGCTGCTCCTGCTCACTACACAGCAATATTCAGTGGCATCTTGGGGGCGGAAAAATACTTTAAACTCTTCCATAAATAAAAGATAATCTGGTTATGAATGCCGGTAATTTTTCATACAAAAAATGGCTTGGAATGTGATGTGACAATCAAAATTCACATTTAGATATGACACATTGCCCCACTACATCCCACTCCTGGCCCACAACTACATTAGAGGTCCTTGTTCACACTGCAATGTTCAAGATGGCTACATTCCACTCTGAGGGTAAAGGCTGCACGTTAGCAGTTTATATAGTATGTGAAATGCTTTGTATATCCAAAAATATTTTAGCTCCCAGTAACATTAAACCAAGACATAGATTTCAGCATTTGCACAGTAAAGAACTGCAACTCCTACAGATATTGCCAGAAACTTTCTTCCTTAAGGCTTTACAGCTATAAAAGAATATTTTGCTAAAGCAGAACTACAAACAAAAAGCAGTGTAATGCTCTTAATAATGTGCTAAAAAGGGTTGTTATAGCAAGATTGAGAACAAGCAGAGGACAAAGCAAGGGTGCCATTTCACTATAGCTCACTTTTTTCAGAGCAGATAATTGTATAAATCAGTAGGAAAAACTTGAGAGTCCAGCAGGGTAAACCAAAACTTAAGGGTCTTCCCCAGTGAATGGGATCTGGAAAACCCCTATAGAAGTAAAGAGGGTTCCCCTGCAGCCTTGTCTGCAATTTCACTTGCAGTAGGGAAATTCAGCTAGCCAGCAGATTATCTAGTACACTTAAGTCTTAAAATAGTCATACCCACCTTAAAAATACAACTCTGTCCAAAACACCTTAGTTAGGCTGTTACTTAAGACAATACAAATTTAACATATCAGTCACAAGAGACAAAAGCATGACAGTTGACAGGAGATTTTCAAACAAAAATCACAATTCAGAACAACTCAATTAACCCAGGGGTACAGAACTGGAAGACCAGAGTATTAAGAATGCTACTGTTCAAAAGCAGCAAAGAACCATCTCCTTTTCCAGCTCAAAGCTCTTCTCATTTAAAGACACGCTCTCAACATAATTTGATTCCTGATCCCTGTTTTAGTAGAGCAGCAAAGGCTAAAGCACATGTGCTGTACCCTCTTAATAAGGCCAGGATACCTAGCCTAGCAAGGAGCAGGCTATGACACACAGTTATCTCCAGCCCCGCTACGCTGGTTCTGAGGTAGTTACTGATTAGTGCATTTTTCTGTACAGTCTCCTTTCTTAGCTGTGCAGGCTCCCCATCCCAGAGCTCTCGGCACATACTTTTATTGGGTTGTGGTTTCATTGTTTGCCCTTGCCAGGGAATTCTCAACCACAAGCTGGTTCTGCACCAGTTCCTCACTTCCATAAACTGCCTAATCCATCAATGGACTTATCTCAAGTTACATTACAAATGTAGAATTAACAAAATATAAACAGGGAAGAAAAAGTAAACCTTTTAAAACAGTTATCTGGCAGGTAAGGAAATTTTTCCTGCTCTGTTAACGTCACTATATGCAGGTTTACAGCAAGGTCATACTACATACTTTTTGTATTAATGTTAAAAAATACTAGGAGATCCTATATAGCACTAGGGCAATGGAACAGCAAGTTTTGACATTACTAAACATGTATGCGCAGAAAAATAAACCCTACAGTTTGATAAGCCGTTTACTTGTAAGGTACTAAAAACTGCATGGAGCTTCATTCTCGTTATTCATACTGCCTTACATATAGGTCTTAGTCATACTGCCTTACAAGCTGGACTTTGCCTGGTGTGGTCAGAGACCTCAGACAAGCAGGAACTGCAAGTAGTGAAACCCAGACAATCCAATACACCAAAAAAAAAACCCCAAAGAAGGCAAGTTGAAATAAACTTGGGTCAACTTGGTGTTTACCCTCCATGAGGTTAACTTCAGCTCTGTAAGATTGTTTTTCAAGACTAGTCTTGTGCAAAACATATATAAGAATACTAGATGAGGCTCAAGAGTTTAAGCAAAAGCTAGTGAGTTTATTACAGCTCCCTGAAGAGACCCTTGGCACTAGCCTGCAGAAATAATCACAGCTTTTATGTGAGAACACAGATAATTTCAGTCTTGCTCTAATAAGCCAAAGAGTGTTATCGCTTAATATTGAACAAGTTGCAAGACCAAGAACACATCACAACCACCATGTAACAGTAAAACCAAACAGACTTCATTTTCCAGTTTTTTCTTACATCAGGGGGGAAAGTAATTAACACCAGGCATATTAAGTGCCAAAATTAACTGGTTTGCTTAAATGCAACATACAAAACCATCTGCAGAACTTCCTGAGGTATGAACAACAGAAGCAGCAAGTCACACAAGATTTTCAAGCCTTGGTTTAAGGGGGGGGGGGGGGGGGGTAAAAAAAGGAAAAGAAGTGTACTTCACCTTTGAAAGCACAGGAAGGCAGAAAGGTGGCTTCTCGTACACTGAAAGGATCACACAGCACCTCTAGGTTTCACAAGACCCCTGCATCTCTAAAAATGAGATCTCTCTTTTCCCTTCTCCAAAGACACATGCTTTAAGAACCCGCTGGGAGAGAAAGCCTAATTCTGAAACACATGTACGTAGGCGTGCAAATGGCACCTGTGCTGTAGCAACTTTGAAGTATGTCAAACTAAAAGCCATGGAGGTTTTAGTCTTTGCTGCCTGTCAGTACAAAGAGCAATAGACACAGTTGTCTCGTTGACTTTACATGTCAATACTAAAGTAGACAAAGATGCTGGATTATAAGTGACCTGCAGCCTCCCAGTCCACTCAAATTCTTATCCAAACACATAAAATGACACAGCTATCCCAGCTAGTCCAGTTAAGTCATCGGTCTACCACAGACAGACCAAACAACCATTGCCATAGCCCCTACCAGTGGTTTAAATTAGTGCCGTTAACAGTTCATGACCGCCTCACCCAGACACCTTTTCAAGTCCCTGCAGAAGATGGCAGCATAGAAAATAAATCTGTTGACTTTCAGAGATTTACAAGGGTTATGCTCATCTCAGAGAAAACAACCTTTTGCCTTCTCCAATCACCTTTTTTAATTTATTTGGGGACTGAATTAATTACAGGCCAGAGAGCAGATGAGCATTAGGCTCAGTCTCAGTTGTGGGATGAACAGTCTGCATCACTCTGACCTAGACAGATTTCAGTGACCAGAAAGAAGAAAGCCTCTCAGCACAGTGCAAACACCACTGCAACGGTACTGAAGCTGCAATCTGTCATGCTATCTCATTTTCCATTCCTCTGCACAATGTATTTCATTTTTATGTTATAACATCTGATGCAGGAGGGAAAGAAAGGATACACACAGGCACAACAGCTGAAAACAAACTTGGAAACATCAAGAATAAGCCATTTCCATTTCACATTTAGTTACATTAGCTACACCTTCAACTCACAATCAGCATTTCTAGAGTCACAGTGGCAAGATTTATACTGTCACACCAATGTCACCTTCACATGTGGTTTCCCCGCAGTCACAAGCTGCTTACAAAGAGCCTGTCACCATCCTCACAAACTAGATCAAATGCTGCTTTTTTGCCTCTTGCTTAATAGGGAAACAATACAGTTGAACGAGCTGGGTCAGGTATGGAAAAACAAGAAACAGGATATCGGGCAGGTGACTCTTGAGTGGTAGTTCAGCAAGGATATCTCTGGTATGAGAATTTCAAAGTTAGTGAATCTCTTTTGTAACCACAAATTATATGAGCCAAAAGCAGTAACAAAACGTAGTTCTGAGGAAAATCCAAAATCAGAAAGAAAGGTACAGACACATGCAACACAGAACAGATCTCCATTCTAAGCTCACAAAATGTTTAGATACATGGACAAAAGTGATCCTTCAGCAGTGGCCTGCTCCCTTCCCACACTGGTGAGCCTGCACCTTTAATACTGTGTTCAGTTTTGGGCCCCTCACTTCAGGAGGGACGTAGGGGTGCTGGAGCGTGTCCAGGGAAGGGCAACAAAGCTGGTGAAGGGTCTGGGACACAAGTCTGATGAGAAGCAGCTGAGGGAACTGGGGTTGTTTAGCCTGGAGAGGAGACTTGGTGGGGACATTATTGCTCTCTACAGCTGCCTCACAGGAGGCTGTAGGCAGGTGGGGGTCCGTCTCCCAGATAACGAGACAGGACAAGAGGAAACAGCCTCAATTTGCACCAAGGAAGGTTTAGATTAGATATTAGGAAAAATTTATTCATTGAAAGGGTGGTAAAGCATTGTAACAGGCTGTCCAGGGACTTGGTGGAATCACCGTCCCTGGAGGTGTTTAAAAACACAAGTACATGTGGTGCTCAGGGACATGGTTTAATGATGGACTTGGCAGAGCTGGGTTAATGGTTGGACTTGATGTTCTCATGGGCCTTTTCCAACCTAAATGATTTTATGATCAACAGGAAGCAGGAAGAAGCTGGAAGGCAGATTTCACCAAAGCAGCATGATACAGGTAATGGCACAGTAAGTTAATACATATTTGCCCTCTGGTAGTATTAAATTCCACAGCTAGGTCTGCAGAGGAGCTCAGTGACCCAGCTGAGGTGCAGCCTGCTCCCAAGTTTCACAAACCATCCTGTTCCTCGGGTCTCCAGAGGTCAAGCAAGCTGAGGTTCTACTATCAGTGTGCTGGAAGTGGTTTATTCCCTCACAGTTTTAAAACACAGCAGTTCAGCAGCAACCATTCTGACCATGTGCTGTGCTCACAGGAGCCACTGATCTTAAACTCCCAGTGAGGCTTTGCTGTCATCTGCCACATACACCAAAATCAGCAGAACTTTTTTTCTCTTGTGACTCTGACTTGAGTCTCCTAGGAAGAGAGATTCATTTATTCTTTGTTGCAGGGGCCAGCAGAGACACCTGCACACCTATGCAGAGAGCAATAAATTCAAGCTGGATTTACACTTGACTAACTCACTGCAAGTAAAAAGCAAAGTTACAAGATGATACCTGGGAGAATGACAGGGGTGCTTTAATTAGTCTACAACGCCGTGTATAGGAGTGGCCGATGGGCAACAATTACCCTGTGTTAAAAATCAATGCATCCCTAGTCTGATGCAAATGATACCCAAGTCTCAGCAAGAGTGCTTTTGAAGTGGTCTTAACGCACATTAACAAAGACTTGCTAGGGGGCAGGGGGGAGCTGGGGGGTCATCTCTGTTGGAGGGCAGAACAATGTGTCCATAAAGTAATACAAGTTCGCCTGCAATGAAGTACAGCTGAGCCCTAACAAAAAAAAAAAAAAGTTTTGAAACTTCCAGCCACTATACGAGTTTCAAAGGTTCCCATAGTTCGCAGTAGAAATTTGTTTCACATAGTTCAGTTTTCTGCCTTCTGTCTTGACCTAAAATTCCTCTTCGAAGTTGATGGCTTTTCTGGACCACGCCCCCGCCAGGCTACAGTAATTGGGTTTTAATCTTGTCTCTTCTGGGCATTGAAAAAACTTTGTGCATTGCTGCAACATCCCTCTGATGCAATCAAATAAATAGTAAGAGGTGGTTACCTCCCAGGCTTCAGGGAAAAGACGATCGGTATTCATTTAGAAATTCCTTATTAAAAAAGACACTTTCAGAGTTTGCTTTTGAGAACGCTGTTTGCTAAGCCTCTGCCTTCAAGGCAGAGCAAAGCCCTTTAGGACAAACAAACCTGGTCGGGCACTACAAAAGCAACTGCGAGATAACGTGCTTTTATGACTCTTAGACTCCTAAGTAGGCTACATCACCTCGCAAAGTCGGCTATACTGCAGCAGGCTGTCTTTCCCAAAAGCAACAGTTCAATACTGAGAATTGCCACCAATACAACTAACAAATACACTTTGAATTTAAATCTATAAAGATCCTGGTTTAACTTTGACCACTTCCAAAGAGGAGCTCTTGTTCCGTAGGCAGGTTCGTCACCCAGCACCGTCACATCAAGTCGAGATATTTCTATTCCTTTATTCTAGTCTGTGCATAGTAGGGAGCTAGGTGGTCACCCACAAATGCCTCACTCTCCGATTGTCAAAACTTAACACCAGCCTTCATTGGTTACAAGTTACATAATTCCTCCATTACTTAATACTCAGTTTCCTATTTGTCAAGTAACTCGCTTCTCATGTTAATTAGTTAGAATGCTCGGTCTCAACTTGTTCTTGGGGCTGGGGGCTTTCTTGAGTAGGTAGTTGTGATTGCCCCCTGCCAGAATTACCTTTCCCCTGGTTAGTGCTTCTTGTGGTAAACTTCCAGTCAGCTAATACTTCTTGTGGTGGTACCTTCCTCGCTTAAACAAAGAACTCGTTGGTGCTTAACGAAGGACTTGGTAGGACATATAAAAATGCTTATACCTTAAATTAACCATTAACAACACATTTGTTCTAATTGTCTTAAAGTCAAACCCCTAACAATATACTTGATTTTATTAATCAATCCCTTAACAATTTGATGTCAGAGCCACACAAGAAGAGATCCAACAACCCTTCTACTGCACAAACCAAGGCACAGGTGGGGCTGACAGGCACAGCTCTTCTGGATGGAGAGACTGCAGTGTCAGTGTCTCACCATCACCAACACTATTTGAAAAGCCTCAGGCCCCAAAGCCAGAAGTATGACCAGCCTAATTTTGACCCGCATGAGACACTAGGGAGAGTGAGTTGCTCATCAGTTAGTCCTCATCATCTTCCCATTTTCCCTATGCAACCTCAATGTTTTTACACTTCGCTTTGAAGAGTTTTACTGTGGGTTTAGCAATTCAGCAAAAGCTGCATTCCTTTCTCCTTCTGACATTTTCTGTGGTAACCTTGGATATCACATTCAGTAATATCCACCAAACCATGGTTTCTGAAAGACAAGCAAGTTCCCTGAAGAAACCAAAGGACTGGATTGGAGAGGGAGGAAAGAATTCCCTGCTGTGGTCTGCTCCTGTTTAAAATACCGATAGCCAGGAGTCTGAAAGCTGCATCTGCACAGATGTGCAGGATTAATGATGTCTCCCAAACAAATTTGTCAATAAGGAAAACATTACTGACTTTTGCACTACTTCCCTTCTTGAGAGGTCATCTCCTATAATGCATCTGTTACTCAAGTTTTCCATTAGCTTTATAAACTCCAAACAGCCTCTTCCAGTTTTAACAGTTAATCAAATTATTTATTAAAGGTGCAGGAACACTAAATTGGCAAGAAAGAGAAAAAACAAGCTCCAGCAATGTGTTTGCAAATTTGACCTGAACAAAACATTTTCTCTAAAACATAATGGAAAAGAGGGAGGAAACTTGAACTACATCTTCCTCAAAGGTGCTGCTGGAGCAACAGAGAAATATTGTGCTTGGAAGCAAGGAATCACTGTCAGTAGAAATGACATTCCCCCATATGCACAGAAGACTCCACAATGCCTTGTTCAACAGGAATAACAATAAAAACAGGGATAACACCAAAAGGAGCACTGGTATCATAAAAACATGGAAACCACATTAAACAAACCCACTTGTAAATGGCTATTTCTCCCCATTTCTGTTGAGTAGCCCAACATGACATTAACCCACCATTCCTGCTGTACAGGATTTAGTTTTGGAATTGCCTATTTTCAGTTCCCAAATCAAGCAAGTCATTTACGTGCCATCAGCACCCAGGTCCTTAGAAATATTAGTACAACATACTCCACTTTTCAGCAAAGGAAACCTTGATACTGTAGACTTGGCAAGCTGATTGGCCTTGGATCTAGCAAAAGCATGGGTTTTGGATCCACCTCCCCCCAGCCATAAGCCCCAAAACTAAACACGCACTTCAGGGTCAGGAGCAGTAATCTGTTCCACCCCTCTAAAAGCCATCTGCAAAGACTTGAGGCTCGCCAAGCAACTGCTAATTCCCCTTAATTGCTGGAACCGGACCATCCCTTCCACAGGGACTGAGGGGAGGCAGCCCTGCACAGCCAGAAATTGCAGCCAGCTCTCCCTCTCCTGCCCTGCCCTCGAGGGATACTTATCCCTGACTCCTGCCTCACACATCCATTTGCTGGGAAAAGCAGCAGATCTACTTGAAACCCATAAATTGTGATCCTGGTTGCACTTCTGGATGTAAACATGCAGGCTGATCTTTTGCAGAGCAAGCATGATACAGTGGCACATATGCTCCCACCCAGGTCATAACTGGGATACCTCCACCTATTAGTTTTATTCTGGCTAATCGCAGACAGCTTGGTGAAAATCCAAACGTGCACCCTTGCAACAAGCAGGATGAGGATCCCACCTCCTCACAGCTCTGCACACTGTTTTTTGGTTGTTAAAGGAAGGGGCAGTAACTGTGGCAAAGCATCCTCCCATGTCCCCCACAACCCTGCACTTGAAGGGGTGTTTAGCAAACAGCCAGACTGGGGGAAGGATGAGAAACAACCTGGATGGCACAGCTAAGGGGTTTACTCTAATAGGCTTAACGGCTGAGCTGGTAGCTGCAAAACAAGTATCTGAAGTCCCGAAAGCCCAAGCAGATTCTGTTTTCATCAGATACAGCCATGAATTTTTCTACATAAGATTAAAGATGGATTGACACATGTTGCAAATGCAGTTTCATTAAGGAAATAAACACTCTCTATAAGCTGTAATACAAAAGAAAGATCAACACAGACCCTACATTTGTGATGAGGGCCTTAACAAGTGAGGCTGTATGCTGCTTTAGCACATCAAAAAACGGCCCTCGGTTTATGCTTGATCAGCTGCACATACTACCAGCTGCTACAATCTACAACAGTATTTTCATCCCCTCCCTGAAATTTTTAGGAAATTAATTGCATTTGAACACGAAAAGGGAATCCAAGTTTGACAACACTTGCCAGAACAATATTCGTACATTTTGAGTATATAATCAACACATAGAAACCTAGTGCCTGATCTAGCAAAGGCCGTTGTTTAAGTCTCAAGCTCCCCTCCTACCTTATCAGAAGCTCCACAGGGACCCTGGCAGCAAGGCAGGACTCTGTTACCTACACCATGTGCTCCAGCTGGGGCCAAGACTCACGCTTTCCAAGGAGGAGCCAAGGCACTCTCCTTCCACAACAGCAGACTCGATGGTGGGGTGCCATTTCCCCCATGCACTCAGCTGGGGCTCCCTCACATCCTACTTTTGTCCCTGCTCTTTCTAACGACATGCAGCTGGACAGATCTGGTTTCTGTTTCCTTCCTTCTACCCTTCAGTTAACAGCCACCTCTATGAACCCAGGGGGAAGATGCTAACAACAGAGGTCTCACAGGACATGACAGGGTCTTGAGAAAGTGGGAATGGACACAACATGCTGGAAGACACGGAAGAAGGGTCAGAAGATCAGTCCAGGAAGGCCAAGAGGACCGCTCTAAGAGGCGATTTGAGAGTGGATTATTTTAGCTGCATTCCTGAGCCCTGTACAAACCAGTGCTCGCTTTTAAGACAAGAAATACCACAACTGGTAAGTTTAATTTGGGAATACTTGCAAAGTCATGCTGAGAATACTTCTATTAAATGCTGTGCTTACAAACGTGTCGCTTTACTGTAGATATACTGCATATCAATTCTTACATCTGAGGAATAAGTTAACTATGCAGCTTTGTAAGTACCTAAGAAAGTCTCCAAGGGAACAGCTCTCCTCCGCCCTGCAGGTTAACTTTTAACTTATCTAAGTCACTGGAGGAACAGTGCTGCCCTCACCCTGTGAATGTAAATCATAGCAATAAAAATACCAATTAAAAAAAAGGCACTTTGTTCAAGACAATCTAACATGCCCTGTACAAGACAATCCGTCTTTTAAGAACTGACTGGAGAACTTCATTTAAAATAAAAAAAGTACATACAAATAAAATATGTAGGTTATTATTAAGGATAAAGCAAGTCACTTCACATAAATGACCACAGAGTAATTCACGTCTGCTTTGCAGAAAAGTGAAGTTTTTGAAGCAGTCCTTGAAAGGAAACAAATCCTTAAATTCAGAAGAGGCTAATACTGCATCCAGAGAAGCCAACATGGTGACTGTTTCTCTATTTATTTTAATTCTTCCCCCATTTTTAAAGCTATAAATACAAAAAAATCAGCATGTTCAGCTCTTCAAATATTTCGTACATTTCACTTTGCAGTGCCTGTGGAAATAAATGGACTTTTCTTTCATTCTAGCTGAAGTTTGTGTTGCCTCTTTTAGTGACTATTAGCAACATTAAGAGCAAAGACAAGAGGATGAAAGAATTCTCTACAGATGCACAACTGAACTCTTTGTGCCTGTGAGCTCTTATCCTAAAATCCTACTTACAATTTAATACGTCTGTCTAGGATAAACACCAAAGACAAGCATGCATTCACACACACATTTACCTAGAATACTGAGAAATGGCTTTATAAGTTCTGACATCCCTTCCTAGAGGATGGACTAGTCAAGGCTGCTACAGCACCAGTGCAGCAGCATCAGTATCTTAACTGTATCTTACTAAGATCGAGCACCATAAATACCCCAGTGGCATCTTTTTACCTTCTTACAAGGGCATGTAGTGGTAGGAGAAGGGGTTATGGCTTTAACCTGAAAGACGATAGATTTAAATTAGATATTAGGAAGAAACTTTTCACTATGAAGGTGGTGAGACACAGAACAGGCTGTCCAAAACAAGTTATGGATGCCCCATCCCTGGAAGTGTTTAAGGCCCTGCAGGTTGGATGGGGCTTTGAGCAGCCTGCTACTGGAAAATGTTCCTGCCCATGGCAGGGGGTTGAAATGAGATTATCTTTAAGGTCCCTTCCAACTCAAACCATTCTATGATTCTACAATCCTGCCTGTGCTCTCTGCCATTGCTCCTCTGCTTCTTCCCCTGCCATCAGATCCTCTCCCAGAGACTTCCCATTTGTGACATCTCTGCTCACTTCAACCCCTTCTGCTGGAGGAAGAACATGGTGTTCTGCCAGCCCCTCACCTTCTCCAGTGCCAGAACACCAGGGCTGTGCCTCACCTCAGAGAAATCACTGGGCATCTGCTGGGGTAGCAAGGAACAGGACTGCACTGGGCAGAGGGACTCTCATCCCAGAGGGAAAAGATCTCACAGTTCCACACTATACTGTAACAAAGCATTGCTCCAGCACCCCAAAACTGACCAAGCCCAGACAAGGAGACACAATGGCACTTGAGTACTTCTTTCTGATAGCAGTGAGAAGGACTAAATTAACATGGCATAGTCTATTATACAAGAGTTACGTTCAAATACCACCTGCAAGCATTTAAGGCTGCATTGGGTGCTATCCCAGCCATCCTAATTCAGGAAAGTACTGGGAAACAAGCAAATGTGAGCATTTCCAGCTGTCTTCACAGGTCCTGTCACTACACTGGCTATTCACTGTCAGCAGCCGCTTTAGTTGCCACCTCTTACAAAAGCAATACTCACTTCAGTTTACTCTACTACAGACCCACAATTACTTCTCATGGTGTGTTTAAAAAAAAAAATCAACACCACATCAGTCACAAATGAAGTTTTTTGGCACAGTTGACAGAGTCACCGCAGAAGTTAGTGCACTTGAGTGGCACAGAGATTGCCACTAGTATTTTGTGACACACACCTGAAGAAACTACTAAACTGAAGTTCTACAGCACTAGCCAGGGCAGAAAATGCGGGCACAATCCCACCTACTGATGTTCATTGTGTAGCTATCTGCCTCTGGATAATGTCCTAATCCTCTAGGTAAACCACAAGCATTTCTCCAAAACCTCCTGGGACACCCTTTAACACTGGAAACTAGGGAGACTAAGCTGGGGGCAGGGCCAGGGGTGGGGAATCAGCTCTATGACAGCCATGAATTACTTCAAAAGGTTCAGTTACATCTGTTCAAAGTGAGCTTTGTGGGCTGGTTTCTCTGGGAATTGAATCTGCAACCTCTCAACCTAAAAGCAGGGATTTAGTGATAGGGATCAGAATTTACAGCTCCAAGGCATGCACACCTCACCTGGGTCCCAGGGTGGGAAGCCTGCCTGCCACAAAGCCATCCTACCACCACAACCACCAGCTCAGAGAGCAATACACCAGTGAAAACCAGTCTCCCTCACTCTAGGAAATGCAAGCAGTTCATCTCCAGTGAACATCTGCAGTTGGTCTACACACTCAACACATCAAAAAGATTTCCACTGCTACTTAAACTAAAACTCATAATGAATCAGTTAGGAGCCTTTAGAAAGAAGCATGCCATCTCTATTAGTATTTGCATACACATTAAATGCCATGCAATTAGTCAAAGTCTTAATGGTAACATTTATGCATGAACTTACACAGGAGATGGGACTGAACCATGTGCCCCAACTACTTATGAGTAACCAAGACCATGAGGTGGAGTTACTTTTTCTGATGTTCAAAAAGAGGTAAGATGTATTTCTTGGATTGTACATTTGTATATCCAGCTACTTTGAAATCACTTCACCCTGTAAGGTCCAACTATGCACAACACAGCTGGAAACACAAGGCAATTACAAGCAGTAGTGCCTTACCTATGAAAGAAAAAGGCTTCACCTTGACACAGGTCACAAGAAAAATGAATCGTCCTCACACAGTGTAAAAATTGTCTTTCCAAACCTATTTGTGCTTTAAAGTGTTCAGATATAGTTTATTAATTGTATTTATTAAGCAGTCTAGACAAACTATAAATGCATATAGTTTGAAATCAGGTAAACAAACTCAAATGTAACTTGGATTTTCATAATTATCAAGCTGTTTTGGCTTTTTAATTTGCTATTATGAGTTTTGGACATGCAGTGAGATCAGACCCTGACAAGGCTGGAGCTTCAGTGTCCACATAGCTGCATGTAACAGGAACACAAACAGAATCCCATTCTCAATGGTGTCAGGATAGCTTTACATGAATACAAAGATCATACACAGTAACAATGCAGCTAGATGGAGGCAGGAAAAGCATTATCCACTTCACAATTTTTGCAAAGTTTATAGTAGAAGGGCCAAACACTGGCTGGGTTATTACCCAATCTGCAAATGAACACAAATAATTAATTCAGTAGCATGGCATCACATTTTGTGGGATGAATTTCAACGCATAGCTACTGCACTAGAACCACTTGAAGGAATAGAGCAATTCCCTATGATTTCTAGTACATAGTCTGCTTTCAGGCTACAACCATGAGAAGACCAAAAAGGAAGTCCTGAACATAGAAACAAGATTCTTTGATCATTAACAAATAAAACACAAAGTCTATGAAGCCAACAATAATTTTTGAGGAGTGGACAATTATTTTAAATATTTGCTCATATCCAACTACAAATGGACACTATTAAAGCACTCTCACGAGTGTGAGAGGGATTACAAAGTTAGGTTACAAGCAGATTGTTTGCACTAAGTAGTTTATGCAATATTTGCAAAGAAGTAGTCTAATGGGAAGAATCATAAAAGGATTTTAAAGATTGGCAGCCACTCAATAAAATGGCCAAGTTCCCTATAGGCAATTATAAAATTATTCCAGTCAATTCACTTGTGCCATGATGAACTGTGAGTTAAGCAGTGCCATTCAGAAGTTAGGATCTTTAAAGAGTAACTGGCAGTTCATTGAGAACATCAGCTCAGCTTGACAGGCACAGAGAAGAAAACAGCTAACAGCCTTTTCTACTGCATAAATCTGGTGCACCTCTGTCTTAAGTATCATCTGTATCTCAGGTACGTCACTCCCATCTTACTTTGGCACTATGAAACAGTGAATGAAGCTTGCAGGACAGACTCTCTACACACAGGGTGGGAACTCCTCTCCCTAAAGCCCACATTAAGTTCTTATAGCAACATATCTCCTTCCTTGGGGACTTTCAAAACTCACCTGGACCCTGAAAAACCTGACATACCTTTGAGGTTAGTCTTGCTCTGAGCAGGAGGCAACATAGATTTATCTGTGATTGTCATCTCTACAGATATTCCCATAGCCACTTACACTTACTGAACTCTCAGTTGAAGCACAGCATTCCTTCTCAAAAACAGTATAGATGCTTAAGGACAACACACAGCTAGCTATAGGGGTTTGCATCTTCACAGCATAGATAGTTTTCTTGCAAGTATTCCCAAAGAAATTCTGAACAAAGTATCAGAAAGCAAATAATCCACTTCTGATCAACGTGCTTAGGACTCTTTTTGCTCTTAAAATGTCCTTTCATAAAGCACCTATTTGCATTTTGAAAGGAGGAAAAGCTGAAATAGGAAATTGCACATGCATAAAACCAAAGGCAATATCTGACAAGTCATTTTGTTAATTTACAGATAATTGCTCATCACTGCGAAATAAGGCTTTTGCACTGTTTCATGAAGAATAGGTAAGAAACCCTAGCGCATTACTATCACTTCTGGCAAACGCAAGCTTCTCCTAGCACAGCAAGTCTCCATAAAATCATGTTTCCATTAAACGCACAATATCCTGGCATCCCGAAAGTACTGGTGGAAACAGAACAACATGTTCTGTCAAGACATTTAGTAAGGACCTTCACATGCAAGCATTCACCCTTTTCTGTCTGTTCTTGCTTTCTTCATAGTGATGCTTTGACATCACTTATTCCCACACTGCCTCTGCTCAGCATCCTGCCCCCCAAATGCCCAACTTCAACATTGAAAACATGTATGTTTCTCTTCCTTCCTCTAAGTCTTGTTCACTTAAATACTAGACTAAAAATGTATTCCCCAGACACTCAAAATTCACAGGCCACTGGCACTTTGTATTTTTCACACACCCTCTGTAAGCGGCAAAGCTCAGCCCAAGCTCCCTGCTGCCTGACTCACCAGCTGGTGCTGGATTTTCACTCCCACTTAAAGCAAGCGGACCTTGAGCCCTCATGCACCATCACTAGCCAAGCTGGCTAAGAGCACTTGCAATGAAGGTGGCTACCTTGGAGTTACTTCATCAGTGAATGGGTGAGCTTGTTCTGGGAACTGTATGCCATTCACATAGCCAAGCAGGTATTTTTGCAGCAATTGCCCTCAAGGCATTTTCAAGGTCTTTTTCATCATCATAACAGCAGGAGTAATTTTTAAGCCTTTCAAATAGTTTTAAATTAACTTCCCGGACAAAGTTTTGAAGAGCAATATAATCTGACTATATAAAACTCTATGCAGAAGAGCAGGGACACAAGGAAGACAAAGTACAGACTTCAGAGCAGAAGAGACACTATAGCTCATTTAGATGGAGCTGTTTCATTAGTATGTAGATTCAAAGCCATTCCTATGCAGTTATTGAAGCGCTACCCAAGCCTTCCTAGCAAGCACAAATCCATTCTGTGTACAAATAGGGCTTTTATAGCTTGGCACAGTGCTCAACTGCGGAGTCAAACTTTTCAATGCCTGGTAAATTTTTACTTGAAAGTGGCAGGAGAGCTCATGCCAGAAGCCCATATGGAGTGCCAGCTCAGTGGCAGAAGGTCAAAGCGAGGTATCAAGAGATTTTATGGAAGTGTTTCAAGACAAACTTCTTAAAAGCATTGTGCTATCTAGGGAGGCACACTTTAGGAAAGTCTAGTAACAATCTTTATGACTCCTTTCCAATCAAAAGTACTACCTTTAACATTCTACCTTGTGAAAAGCACAGCACTAGGGTCTCATGTAGGCAGTGAGCTGGTTTTGTGTCTATTTAATTCTTCATTATTTTTCTGAAGTTAATAAAGAAGCATTAAATGCCACAGTTTTTGTGCACTGTCCTCTAAAAAAATAATAATAAAAAAAATCCCCCAAAACCAGAAAACAAACATACAAAACCCACAAAAGTCAGACCCATGGACAACTCATGAAAGTGCAACAGAGTTTAAAGATCAACAGCCTAGATAATTACCCTGCCTCCATTAGTACCTAAAACTATAAAACTATGGCTGCAGGAGAAGGAGAAATTTAATTTGAACTGAAAGAAAGATTCTATAATTTCTACCATTTTTATAGAAGTATATAAGATTAAGGTAGTGTCAACAATGACCCTGAACAGATGTCAAGCGTGAAGACTTTCAACATACTGGATTCTGCCAGCTGTCACCACACTGTAATAATAATAACAATAATAAAAAGAAAAAGCCCCATCAAAACCTGATCTGTCTGCTCGGGTCTCCCCTTACATCTACACAAACGCATTATTAGATTCGCCTACAATAGCAAATTTGCAAATGTTTATATGCTCTCCCAGTAAAGCATTTCAACTGTCTGAATCTGCCATTTTAACAAATTCAAGCATAAGACTTTAAATTCAATTAGCACAAATCTCAGCGCTCCCAACATTAAATTTGCAAGTGACATTTAATGGCATTCAACACACACACAAAGCTAAGCTAATACACTAATGGACCAGCAAGGAAAATTTAAGACACTCCAAAATGCTAAGCTCTTTTTTAGTCAAGGAAATTAAAGTTACAGGCTGCGCTGGACAGGAAGAGATTGCAATTATTCAAAATCCTTCTTAAACCAAGGCTCACAAGCTCTCCTTTCCAGATACACCACACAGCTATGGCTGCACATACCACTGAGAGAAAAGCAGCTGCTCTATTCAGCAAGATCTCCTTCTAAACTGCTGGGTTTTGGGGGCAATATACCTAATGTAAGGCTCTTTCAGTTCTTAAGACAGGAATTAACAACCTCTTCTGCAGTTTTTACTTCTGTTTCCTGCTATCTCTTTTTCTGACAAAGGCTTAGGCTACACAGCCCCACTCACCACCATTTCCCAGACCCACACCAACTGATACCCACAGGAGCACTAAATTTTCCAAGCCCTGTCCCAGCTGGCTAATAAGGAAGCAACACTGCATCCCCAAGAAGCCAGCCCAGTGAGCACACCTGAGGAATTCTGCTACTCTGCCTCCCCACTACACACCTGCACCTCACACAACCTGATAAGAAAGCTGCCAGTTTTCACACAGCTATGCTTCTTGCATTTGAAAAACCCAAAGCTACTGAACTTCATGGACTCCTTTAAGTCTGTTTTCCAAGTGGCAATATGCTTTGCCTTAACTCCATATAATCAGTAAAGCCAGCTACTTCCAAAGAGCTTCAAAATCAGGGAGATAGAAGGCAGACCACACTGGGAAACCTGAGAGAGAAAAAAGCTTTAGAGTCACGGTTAAGCAGAGGGAGCTATTTTTTTGTTGTTGTTTAAATCTAATCAAATTAGCACAAGCAAAACCTATGGTTAGTGAAGATACTTTCACAATAAAGATTTGCAGAGCAGCACCGCACAAGCCCATGAAGGAAACATCAATAGGATGTTCTGCTCCACACAAGTCTTGCTGCTCTGATTTGGATGAGTGAACTGTAAAGACCAGTAACAGCAATAACCACATTTTAAAAACTGCATCTCTTTAAGAGACACATTAATAGTTTCCTAAATTAGACTTTCTTTTACCTTAACAGCTCTTGGTCAAGAGCTATCAGAACAGAGTGTGGGGAGTACTTTCAAGGATTTCATACCCACCCCACCCCTGCAACTACATTAACGCATTTGATAAGAGCAGAAACGATACAGACCAATATTTTAAAGATGTTTAAACATTCAGTTACGTTAATGAACTATACACAGCACAGGGAAGCCAGCTACACTTAATAGCTTATTAGGATGATCTTTTTATCAACAAAAGCCAAGGCCAAGTTACCTGCACCAAACACTGCCTCTGCTAAGTAGATCTTCAAAAGCATAAAATATATTTGGGATGAAAGCATCACAAAAAGCCAGTAGGTTAGGTTTCATACTTTCTTCAGTGGTCTGCATTTCCCTTAGCTTTTTGCAGGGGTGGGGGTTGGGGGGGCAGATGACACACAACAGGACTCTATTATTAACTTGAATGATGCCACAAACTTCAGGAATTCAAGCTGTATTAAAAGCTGGAGTTTCCAATCCACAGCACAGGAGTCACGCAGAACATCAGCCTTTGGAGGGCTGCCTGCCCCTATCTACCTGTTGGTCTCATGGGTGCAAAAAGCCTCCAATGTCACCAAAATCCTTCAGAAACCACTTACAGTACACAGGAGCTCACTTCATGACCCTCAGATTCTAAAAAAAAAAACAACCAACCCATCTCTCAAAACTTAGGTTTTTGAGCTCATTTTAAGCTTACCTCTACTTCAGAGCATTTTTTCCACAGTTTTTGATGTGTTGCACTTGAATTACGACTGAAATAGCATTTAGGTGCTCTGCTCTACTTCAGCAAAGAACAATTTGGACCTACCTCACTGTGAAGCCTTAAAAATTCTTCCTGCATAACACAGTTCTCTGTGAACCATACCATGAGACAAGGATCTCATGTCACATTCAACAAAACTAGTGTTTGTGGCCACATACAAGTTTTCTAGTTCATTTTTTGATGGAGCTATACAGATTTTTTTTTTTTTTTTTTTTTTTTTTTTTACTTCAAACAGGCCCCTCCTGACATACTGGAGAACAAGGGTCTGGATTATTTTTGTCTAAGCATTTTTTACAGGATGTCCTGTTGCCCCAATTAAAAAAACCTTTAATTCAGCAACCATTCCTTACAGTCAGGCTGAAATTGCTATTAAATCTGAATAAGTCCCAGGCCATCCATTTTTAGTGCATCAATTAACCAACACTGAACAATGCAGAGTGGCAGCAACCAAAAGACTGGAAGAATTTTTAAGTTGCCATCACCTACAGCACACATGGTATTCTTCCACATGTTCAGTTGAAGAGAACTCAACAATTATTTAATTAAAAGCAGCACCTATTCAAGCTTGACGAGTGTTGAGAAAAGCAATGGAGAACAGGTATACAGCAGGTGCTATTAACAAGTCACTGCCTTTTAAGGATACCATTAACTCTGCATAGTCAAATAGTATTCATTAATACCTCCAAATCCTGAAAATGATCCACATACTTCAATTTATTAAGTGTTGCAAGTTTTCATTAAAAGCTAACTAAATGTGGAGCCATGTTGTCTCTAGGTTGGTAACTGAAAGACAAAAGAAGAATGACAAATGATTTGGGAATCAGTTTGTTGCACAGATCACAAGCATAGTTTAAAGGCGTCTGAGCTAATTTGCTCCACATGCACAAACCTGGAAAATCAAGGAAATCTCTCTGGATTTAAAGGGGGTTTACTACTTTTACTGTAAAAGTAGTCTTTATCTTTTGTCTGCCACCAACCAGAGTTGGGTTGATTGTATTGTCTTTCCAAACTCTAAACAACTTCACAAAGCTGAAGCAATTCCAATGCCCACCAAAATACTGTATGAATTAAGACAGAAGTGCACATGATTCCAATGCAACATCCACTCCCCAAACAAATAAATGTAGCCAAGCCCAAACCCACCAAGATCAACAGCAGAGCTTCCACTGACTTCAGCTGTCAGGCATCACATCTGTATTTTATACTGGTTTGCAAACAGGCATGAAAGCCAAAAGAAACCATTTTCATCCACGGAGACCTGAAGCGACAGAACAGCATCTGAAGGAATCGCTACAAAACCTGTCATCACAACATGATCCGTTGATGCTGCCATCAACCAAAGCGACACGAGGACATTCATCAACATCTCATTTCCAGTTCCGCTAAGAGAGGCTGCCTGCATCAGCAAGCTTCATCACCACCATGTCAATATGGCACAGCTCCCATTTTTTACAAATAACACTCTTTTTCTTTCCATCCTTGTCTTGCATATTTATGGTGCCCAAAGGCACCAAGGCCGCCTTCTTTAATGAGGTTTTCACACAGGACATAAAAAAACAGAAACCCTGATCAAAACAGAGCCTCCAGGAGGAACACAGCAAAAACACAGCCACATGCGTTATACACCCAAAAAAATCCAAATACTGCAGCCCATCAATCAGCAAGGTATTTCACAAGCAAACAGGGAGCACACCCACGTGCCAGGGTGCTGATGGTGGTGAGACTTCTCCTCACCCCCTTCTGCTTTCCAGTCTCTTCACCCCCAGGTCCCTCAGGCCATTGTTATCCAGCAAACCTCAGACCCAGGAAGGTGGCACAGCCCTAAGGCCACCACTACAGCCCTCTTAAGTCATTGGGACAGGATGAATCTCCTCCCTGCTGGCAGCAGATACCTCCGGCTTCTTTTGGAGTGGGATGCAGTCTGCCTTCGCACCCCAGCAAGCTGAGGGGATGAGGCAACCCCTGGGCTGCATGGAGGCCAGGCCTGGCCTGAGGGGGGACCTAAGGCCCCACCCAGGCTAAGGTGACCGCAGCCCCTGGCCTCACTCCCACGGTCCCACCTGAAATGAGGAGACCACATGCTCCCCAGGCCCTGTGGGGCACGGGGGTCTGGACCCCCTACTCAGACACCCTACTCAGACACCCTGGGGAGGAGGGGTACAGATCCAACCAGGCACCATGGCTGAGGGGACCTGAGCCACTCCTGGGTCCCAGGGCTAAGGGGACTGAAGCCCCCCGAGCTGACAGGACCGGAGCTCCCCAAGGTTGAAGGGACTGCTGCTTCCCCATTCCCCCTGGGGCCGAGGGGCCCACATGCCCCCGATCTGCTGGGCCCAGAGCTCCCTCAGGTCTCCAGAGTTGAGGAGCCCCCCAGAACCCCCAGGGCTGAGGGGAACCGAGCCCTCCCCGGGGCTGAGGGGGCCTGGACACCCCTCGCGGATCCCCCGGGGCTGCGGGGTCCGCCACCGAGCTGAAGGGCCGAGACCCCCGCGCCGCGGCCCGGACTGGCCCCGCCGCTACACGGCGCCGCCGCGGGCGGCGGAGGCGGCCCCGTCACCGCTGTCACCCGCTGCCCCGTCCCGCCACCACCACCCCCGGGCCTGCGTCCGGCCCCACCGCCCGGCCCCGCGATGAGGCGGCACAGGCGGCACGGCTCGCTGCTCACCGTACGGCGCGCAGCCCCGCGGCAGGTCGGGTCGGGTCGGGTCGGAGCGGCCGCCGGGCGGGCGGATCCCCTGGGCGGCGGCGGCGGCCCCGTATCCCGTGCGGCGACGGCGGCGGGCGGGGCGGGCGGCTCCGCGCGTCACGTGACCGCCGTGTCATCCCGCGCCGCCATCTTGTGCGCGGCGGGTTGGGGCCGGCGCGCTGTCAGGGGACGCTGCTGTCAAAAAAACCGTTTCCAGGGGGATTTATCCCCCACGTTGCTCGTTAAGCCCTGGAACTGCGGAGCAGGCCACTCCTCGTTGCGAAAACCACTATTTCGCCTGTAAACAAGCCACCTTTAAGCTTTCTGAGCACATGTAGCCAGAAACAAAAAAAAAAAATCCAGCATCAGTATGATTTACTCTGAGCAGATGAGGCGGGAGAAGTTCTCACGCTAAATCTGGTTGGCATCCTGACAGAGCTGGGGCAGACGTGGCCTTGTCCCTCAGGAAGTGAGGCCGCACTCTGCCAGCATGGGGAACCATTCCCTTTCCACCAGGAAAACGCTATCCAGGGCTGAGGCAAGGGTGTCCCTGAGCCGCAAGAGCAGAGGGTGTGTGGCTGGAGCAAACTCTTGACATCTGCTTTTATTTTATTTCCAAAGGCTGTTCCTAGCTGTTGGGCTTCTGGTCACCTTTTTTATAACATGAAGATCTATGGACACACAAGAAGTCAGCTGTTTTTAATAAATTCTTAGTTAAAATAAAGTCACAGGACCATTTAGCTTAGGAGAGACCACTGGATGCCATCTTCTCCAGGCAGAAAGCGGGTAAAATTTAGTTTCATAAACAGTAATGCCTTACATCCTATTTCAAACCTTGCACTTCACAAATTGTGCCTCGTTAAGACAAAAAAGCTGGGGGGGGGGGGGGGGGGGGGGGGGTGGGAGGGGGGAGGTAGGCTCTATCCAAAAAAGTCAAAAGCATTTTGTGGTGCATGCCGAGGCAGTGGGGATACCCACACACACTGAGTCTGGTTTTCTGCAGGTCTGTTCCCCAGTGTGGGAAGATGTGCAAGGTCTGATTAAAACTTTTCCTGTATTTCAGGCATTTGTTATCTCTGCAAGGTGGTTGCTAGCCAGCACATCGTGGAGTTAACAGAGCCACACCACAACCAGCTGCACCTCTCCCAGGCAGTAGAAGGATGAAAACACACATGGGAGGCACTAGATGTGCCAGTATATCACAGTAACATCAAGCAAGAGAGTTTTTGCTGATCTTGACATGTAAACACATGGAAATTAAAAAACCAAACCTCTCATGACTTATTCTAATCAACAAATGCAGCCTTTACCTAAGCAAAATCAAAATTTTTCTTGGATATATAGTAATTTATGGAGTGGGACACATGAAACACAATGGTGTCCTTGTCCTTTGTAAAGAACTACCAAATTCTTTAAAACTCAAATTTAGAGCCAGCATGAAAGTCACATTTTGAGATCTGCTATGACTTGCAGCTCTTAACGCTTTTTTGTCAGTGCTGATGAAGAAGGAATGGGTTTTGTTGACCTCAGGATCCAGGGAACAGCTTTCACCCTGTGCAAACCACTTAGATGGAAAAGTATGGCTTGGGAGAAGGTGCTGGGGAAATCCAGCGCAAGATTTCACTTGACTTTTCTCCCAGGCAGGTAATTTGCAATCCATTTTTTTACCTGTTTATATGCACCACTCATGGGCCAAATATAAATCCATCTTTTTCATCTGAAGAGGAAAACAGAGTCTGAGCATTGAGTATTGGCCACGATTTTACTGTTCTTGACATCTCCTGGAAGTCATCATGTAAACAAGTGAGAAATGCAGGTGCCATTTTGGGCCATCCAACTTTTTGGCAGTGCTGAGCCAGTCGTGTAGGCAAAGGAGATTTTCTCCAGGTGAACGGACAAGACCAGAGTCCTCCAGAGCTGAGCCAGAACTCCTTGATTTTATCCCATAGAGCAAGAAAGCACCTTGTAAACCCTCTGAGTTAACAAAATTCTGCCTAAACAAGTTTTCAGAGAAGACAAATCCCACGTATATCACCCATGAAGCTTTCAAATTACTCTCCCCTCCTGCTTCCTTCCAGGCAGGTCCTTTCCCCCTCTTCGCTCTTGCTGCCACAACCTTGTTTTTAATTCAGTTACTTTATCTTTTTTTGGGGTTGTCACTGAAGACAACCCAGGTGTCAAAGGCTTCAATTGTCTCATCTCTGAGGAGGGAGGGATTTATGAGTACATTTAATACTGTCTTCGTGGTTCTGTTTTTCCCAAGTTGACCAGGCTTAAAATGTGATTCTTACCAAAGCTTTGCAAGGCTGGCTTGCATGAGCGTGATTGTGCCAGGAAGGATTTAGGAAGAGGGAACTGAGCCAGCTCACCGCTCCCTGCCTCATTTCTCCTTGGAAAACAGGAAAGCTGATGGCAAAGGTGGAGGGGACTGGCTAGAAGCAATGCAAGGCTTCACCATCGCTGCAAGTGCCAAGCACCCACCCAGCCACAGCCATGAACAAAAAGGCTTTTCGGGAGTGCTGGTGCATCCACCTTGGGGCAGCAGAGCCTATGGGGGATTTGGCAATCCCTGTCACATTACATCTTCTATTTTCTCCCCTTGTGCAATGCTACCAAGACAGGAGTGTTCCTAATGGGTGTTCCTGCTTTTCAGCAGGGCACATTTTCTCCCTGATTGTCATTTCTTGCGACCACGTCCTACTAATGCTATAATAGGATTAATGTCGCTGACAATTCCCCTAGGGTAATTGTATAATAAATTCCCCCTTTCTGGGGTTGTTCCCCAGTATGGGCATTTCCCAACAAATAATATGAACCTGAAGGCTGTGCAAATTGATTCCTAGGGAGCCTGACCTCCCTGTTGGGAATGACAAAGGGCCGTCCAAGAGGCTTAGAAATAGCTGTCCTGGGCTGCTGCCTGGGCTTAATCCTGCTGAGCCACTTGTGTTCCTGAAAACAACCTTCCTGCCAGGCTACAAACAGTCCCTAAGCACCGAGGGCGGGGAAGACACCGAGTGTACTGGCACTGGATGTTATCATTTTGGGGGGCTCCCTGCAGGATGTAGGTGCCCTTGCAGGAGCATGAGCAGACAACCCTTGGCTCTGCTCAGCTGGGAGTTTCTCCTGCTGGTGCTTTGATTAAATTGATTAATCAAAATCAATGTACATATGGATGAATCAATAGTAAAATGCTAATAGATCACAATCATTAATAATCATTAGGCATTGATCAATAATAAATTAATTATATTCAATTTGAAGAGATATTTTTATTTAGATGTAATACATTTACTATTAGCACACTAATACTTTGTTAATTAACTAATATTTAACTTAAATAAAATTTCAATAACCTTCTTCATCTTACCACACTCACTGTAGGTACATATTTCAGTACAACAATGACCGTTTACCCAGTCACTTCATGTATGACATCATTTGATACCATATGATGTCATTTACTCACTGATGGTATTTATGACAACATATTGGGTGGCATCATTCATGCAGGTTGCATGATTTACATAAGTTGCATAATTTATTTAGTGGCTTTATCCATGATACCATTTAACATTAAATGGTATCATCAACTCAGTGCCTTCATGATATCATTTTGACACCATATGACATTTATTCAGTGACTTTACACTAACCCTCAAGTTAGATGGGGTTGCACTGACCATGACATTTTTAAAAGCCTTAGAAATGGAAACAGCAGGAGTAGTTGTTGCTTCAAATTTCTGCAGTGCATCACGGTCTCACAGGGCTTTGTCCTTGTCCTCTTGTGGTGGCAAGTGCTGTTAAGGACAACAGTAGCAGCAGCAGAGCGAAAAATAAGAATTAAATACATCGCAAATGGTGTCAAGCAAAGGGCACATTACATTCACATGCCATGGTTTTAAGAAACTGCAGAGCAGGGCTCTTAACTGCAATATAAATGGTAAAAGAGACCAAAATATCTATTTCCAAAGGATGCAGTAGATTCCTGTTGTTGCAGATAAACAGCATTGTAAATGCAAGATTGTAGAATTTTCCTCCTGTTTCTTTCAGATCTTTAGAAAAATATGTAAACCATTGCTTTAATTAATCTGGTTTTAATGGCTGATTAAAACAGCATGTGTCTTTGGGGGGAAATACATCAAAAGTTGAAATAAAAGGAGAAATGCTTTACAGAGGCCGGGCAATAGCAACTACTTCCCCATTTAAATAGAAAAAGAAAGAAAAATTAAAAAGAGGTGTGAAAGACAGTAAAAGAAGGAAGAAAAGACAATTTAAAGGAGATAACAAACCAACAGTTATCAAGAGAGGATCCACGGGGTTTTCCAGAGGCCAGCTGTGCTTGGAGCAGGACTTGCCCTGACATCCCAATGCAAGCAAGGTGTCCCAACTGGACTGGGCCACAGCTCTCCCTGGGGTCCTGGTGACTGGATGTGTCCATGGGCTTCAGGACCAGAAATAGGAGAGCCCATGGCATCACCATTTCATCCCTTCATAGATCTGTACATTTCCTTTAGTGCCATGCTAGGCATTTTCCATTGGATGAAGAAAAAGGTAACAGAGGATCCTGTACAAATGGCTGGGGAATAAAAGCTACAGCTCAGACTTGACGCCACGCAGAAGCAGGCAGGAGAGATTAGTATCTCTGGGGTGGGAGCAGGACAAAGCCAATGGTGTCTTGCCTCCCACTGCAGATATCACCACTCCCAGCCCCTTCAGCCAGTGATATCCTTCTCACTGGCATCCCGAGGGGACCCCAATGCCACAGCACACAACAACCACAGAAGGTTATTCTCCTCCCTATTTCTGTCACTGCTAATGGGGTTTGCTGCTTTTTGGGAAGAAAGATGTTTTCTTTTCAGGCAGCAGTGTTGTTTCCTGAGAATGGCAGCTCCTAGCCTTTTCATCTCTCTCATCCCCTTTTCTCCATCATCTTTGGCTCTGATGCTCTGTGCTTCCTCCTCTTTCAAGGAGCAAGTGCCTGCTCCCAACAAGGCTTGTTGAAACTTGCAAGACTTTCCCACATTGTGTATCCCTCCTCACCAGAATGGTCCCCAGCACCAGTTTATGGAGCAGATTGTGTTAGCTGTGCTTTTCCCAGGAGGATTTTAATGCCGGTGCTGGCATGTGCTTTTCATCCTTCTTGTTGAGTTGAAAAGGAGGAGTGTGGCTGATGGAGGGCACCATACTACCCTCTCCATGTCAGAGGGTAGCAAGCAATACAAGGAGACAGATATGGCAGCATTACAAGAGCTTGACAGGGCCATTATCTCTGTGCTCTTGCAGGTTGTGGTAGGAGTTTTGATCTGATTTGCTTTGAAACTCTTATCAAAAGTGTACCTCACATGCTGCAGCCCTTGATTTTTCCCACGATGCTAGTGCTGCTCATTCAAAAAGGGTTTTTTTCCGGGACTCCTCTTAACATTAACTGTAAATAAATCAACGTAAAAGTGGATTTGAATCATTGCTGTGCTGCATGTCTCTGCTTGTCCATTTTCTTGTAAAACCAGTGCTTATCTCCAAATAGGTAAATTATGTTTTTCCATACACACACACAGGGCTCAGCTGAGACAGAACCAGAGCCAACGTGCTCCAGGCTGCCACTACCGTCTCCTCCTCCCTGCAGACAGTGCCTGCCTGCTTGCTTGGGCAGGTCCAGCAAGGCAGGGTTCTACAGCAGCCTAAGAGATGTTAATTACAGAATGGTTAACACTCGGTTACCTCAACCAGGCTGTGGGCAAGGAGAAACCCTTGCCCTGCAAAATCAGCAGTAGTAGGATTTCACAGGGGCAGTCGCACAGCTTTGCAGTGACTTTGGGAGGCCCAATTAGTTTTCAAAAGAGAGGATTACCTTGTGGCTGCTCCTTGTATTCACTTTGCCAGCAGGTTTATTCTCAGAGCAGCATGCTAAAATGGTGGGAGAACAGGAGGAAATGGCTTTGCAAATGCTCAAGGCTGAATTTGCAGCATGGCAGAAGCTGAGAAGAAGCAGATTTCTTGGGGCAAAGCAGTGTAACAGATACATTGAAGGAAGATGTACAGCGTCTGGGTGCTTCACAGATGCAAAAATGGTGAAGTCCCTGCTCCATGCTACCATAGTCATTCAGTAATTCCCTGGATCCGTCTGCTAGGAGTTCCCAGACAGCACAAAGCTCTACACTCTCCAGCAAGTCCTGGAGATGGTCATCTCAACACTAATGTCCCACCCTGGGGTCAGATGTGCCATCACAAACTGGAGGTACCCTGAGGTGGCAGTCTCCAGCCCAACCCTGCTCCCAGCAGGGCCAATGCTGCAGCTGCAGCAGGTCACTGGTGTCTGTGTCCAAGTGAGTCGAGGGCATCCCCAGGGATGGGGATCCCCCACATCTTGCACAGGGAACTGTCTGTTTCCTTGGGGCTGGCCGGGGTTTCCCATGTTACAGCTTGTGCTGGTGCCGCTGGAGGTCTTGCTGTGCCTTTCTGAGCCGAGTCCAGCCCTGGCATCTCTGTGACCCCTTTGGGCAGGAGGAGATGCTGTTGGATCCCCCCTTGCCTCCTTGTCTCCAGCTGAGCAAACCCAGATCCTCCAGCCTCTCCTCATACGTCCTGGACCCTGCCCACCACAGCCAGGGTGTCCCCAGGCTCACTCTACTTTGGAGATCCCTTAGATCCCCAAACTGGTCCCATTACCCAGATGTGGCCTTCCCAGTGTGGAGCAGAAGGGCATGCTCCCTGCCTTAACCTGCTGTCCAGCCTTTGTCAATTTGAAAAATGGGATGATGCCTCTAAATTGTCTTCAAGTCACCTCATTTGGAGACCCAGAATAACCTGTGTGGAGTGAAACTGTGTACAGGTACAGGGCTGTCCCCTTGTGCTGGGCAGCTGAGGTCTGGACCATGTCACCTCCACAGCATCTGGCAAGTAGGAGAAAAATGATACCTGGAGGCTCCTAGTCAAGCTCTTGTGTGGTTTTCTGCTGAGCCCAGAGGTGTGGTCACATAGTGACAACTCTCTGTCCTGCTCAGTCCCAGAATCCAGTCCTGGAGGCCTTTTCTAGTCATGCCCTGTATTTATCCTTTGCCTCACATGATTTTAGGAATTCCCATTTCCAAATGGTTTGGGGATTTTGTCCTCCTGTGGTGCTGGCACTCAGGAAGAGCACAAGTTTCTTTCTCAGACTGGATTTTATGTTTTCCCTGTAGGGGCAACACTTGCCTTTCAAGCCAGTCTAAAAGAACAAAAAGATCTGTACTTTAAAAACCAATTCCTGTCCTAGTAAATGAAGTTCTGATAACAGGACTAATGTCAGTATGAGCCTGTACTAAGTGCATTTAATAGTTATCACTTCTTTTTAATGTTCAACTGACTGCCTAAAGCCTCTTATTGATTTGTGTCCTTGTCACCATGTGAGCTCTATTCCTCAAATTAGAATAAGGTCTCTAAATCAAGCCAATAATAATAATAATAATAATAATAATAATAATAATAATAATAATAATAATAATAATATGATTGTCCTGATCGAGTAGGCAATAGTCTTGCCCTTGACTAGAGAACTCCAGAGCTCCCTTCCCAGCACCACTGTTCTTATGCAGCAGGCTGGGAAATTAAGGACATGTTTAAAACAGAATAAATCTCTGTCCAGATCCCCTCATCCTCTCAGGGAAACACCAGATCCTCTCATAAAACAGATGGATGATCCTCTTACCAACTTGATAAATGTATGAAATCAGAGAAATCTGTAGGGTGCCAGGTCCTCCACGTGCGGACAAGCATGAAACATTATTCCAGCCTTGGTGCTAATACAGTTTTCACTGTAAAAGCCTCTGGATATGATACTCTGATGCTGCCCTTAGTCAAGGGAGAAACAAGGAAGTGAGGACAGAAGCTAATGCTAAGATTGTCATTTTGATTTAAAACCAAAATCCAAATGAAGCTAGTGTACTTTACTTGAGTGGGACTGGAAAATAGTATGAACCATGTAACACTCAGAATCGTATACTCTCCTCACTACTGCCTAGTGTGAGAGAGAGCCTAACCCCTGTGGGGTGACTACAGAATTTATCAGTGTAAAAAATGTTGTTTACACCTCTGCTAAAGAAAGAAACAGCAACCTCAAAGCACATTCGTCCTATAGGTGGCTCAAATATTATTGTGGCTTGGACCTCCTTCACGTGGGCTGTGAGTGCCTTTCAGAGGAGATGACGGCAGACGTTTTGCAGGACAATGCGGGAAGTGGAGCAGCTCCCATCAAATTCAACAGGGGTTTTGTCCCAGACGGCTGTCAGACTTGTCAATCCTATTAGCAGTATTATTCACGGGTCATGGCACAAGGGCTGAGGGTTGAATGTGTTTGTTCTGCAAATTGGACTAATATTGTGAAGGCCATAAAAGAGGATATGTAACCTGTCTGGCCTCTTGACGGTATCTAAGATCACAGCATGTCATGTTTTCTTGAAATTACATTAGCTCAGATCCAATTTTATGGTAACTTATAGCTAGGAAAGACTTCAATTCCATTAATAATGGGCATAATCTTTTTAGCAGTTAATACATCATAAATCATAGCAAAAAAATTTTTGCTTTTGATTTGGAATGAGACAGCTGGAACAAAATTATATCTGAAGCTCCTTGAGTTGACCAAGGTATGGGCTTGCTCCTGGAAGGTGCTGCAATATGCAGTAATCCAGCAGTTGGCAAAGTGAGAGGCTGTGCAGAATTTTTGGATAAAAATGCATATCATGGAGATGGCATTGTGAGAGGTCATTTCAAGCTCAAGTCAACACATCAGCCTCATCCTAAAACAAGCTGTGAGTGGCTTAAATGTTTTTTGTTAGATGGGCTGTGCACATCAGTGCTGCACCACTGGCTGGGGGACAGATTTGTAGCTGGGGACTGTCAGCCGGCAGTACCAAACACCACTACCAGTGAGGTGGCTTCACTGTCAGACCTCCTGGAAATTGCTTTTATGGTGACATTGCTGTCATGACGCACTCCAGTCGTGCCTCTGTCACGGGCTAGAAGCAATTATCTCCACAGCACTAATTTGATTTCCAGGCTTTACCATCACTGGGAGTGATATCATTATTGTACATCCACTCTTGGTGCAATAAGGGTATATTAGGCACAATGAGTAAGTGCCAGCGAATAGCTCGTCCAGCATCACCCACTGTCCATGTCCCTCAGAGCTCAGCCTTGTACACTAAGTGTTGCAAATGTCCTTCGACGCTCACTTAAATATGCAGCAGTAATAACGCAGGGCTAATAATAATAGTATTAAGCTGAGCACTAAAACATGGGAAAGCTGTTTTTAACTGAGTGTGGCATAGTATTTTTGATACAGGAAGTATGTTTTATGTAAATGTTGCGAGAATAATTCCTGTTGGTTATGTACATGAATACAGATGTGATTTGGATGGCATGCACAGGGCACTTAGAAATGGAAATCTCATTATCCTAGCAGTAATTCAGGACTATTAGAGTGAAGCTTAGGGTCTTCAATCAGTAAGACTGTATTAGCATAACAGAGTTAATTGCAATAAAGTAAAAGATGCTGATTAAAGAACATTTTTCTCCACCTAAGACCTGCTACCTACTATATGCAAAAACATCAGTGGGCCAAATGCTGCCTCTGGTTTGCTAAACCCTTCTCCTTCTCCCAATGTCAAGGAGAGAAAAGGTGGGTTTGGTTCCTGTAAGGCTGGCCCCAAGCTGTGTATCTTTGCCTCTGCCTCACAGCAGGAGGAACACAGGCTGCCCTTTGCACTTGCCCAGCTTCCTGCTCCTATCAATGGAGCTTGATGAAGTGCAAGCAATCCCTACACTGAGACCAGAGGCTAAAGGCCCAGATGGAAATGCACGGCTTTTCAGGCTGATGTGACAAAACTCTGGGTGGAGGAAATAGGAGGTCTTGGCCCTGCTCTTACAGGGTTAAGACCAACCACAGGGACAGCCTGGATTAACACCTGCACATCTTCTTTTACCAGCCTGTAGAAATAGTGACATCTTGTAGGGCAACTGCAACCAGCCACAAGGGCAAGGGAGGGAGCAGTCCTAGGGTTGTAACTAAGACCAGGGACACTGCTGTCCCTGCTAACCTTCTCCATCCCAAATCCACAATGTCACAAGCTTAAATTTGCAGCAAGTTCTTCTTGAGCAGCTGTTACCACAGTCTATTCTTGATATGGCATTTCCAAAAGTATCATTGGTGTTTATCCTTTGCAAAGTTACATTGCTTTGGGCCACATGCTGCAGTCAGGGCAGTATTGCTTATATATATATCCCTGCAAAATATCCAAGGATCAAACAGTTCATTCTAGATTATACAAGATTTGGACCACAATCATGCATTAAGTGGTCTCTTTCATAGGATCATGGTGTCACCATGGTGCTGGACCTCTTAGGGTCCCTACTCCACCTCCCACATGCAGCAGGAGTTACCTTCTGTCTCCTTGTGGGTTGGATGCTCCAGGGCCTGACCTGCTTGGCACAGGCAAGTGAAGGTATGAACACATCCCTTTCTATTGTAAAACACTGTGTCTTTCCTCTTATACATGGTGCACGGCATTTGTTCCCTTATAAAGGCTTATTTAAAAACCCACTGATCCTGAGATGATAAAAGCTTTATTATCTCCATGCCCTGGAGGCTGTTCTGCAAGAAATCTAGCTGAGAGCAGCAAAGGGCTGTAATTCAGAGCACCAAATTCACCACTGCAAAAATTTCTTTCTGAACTAGGTACAAATAAAATTGTGTTTCTTCCTTGCCCTGAATAGGAAGCCTGGCTGGGAGCTCAACATACTGTTTCTTTCATTTTGCTGCTACCTGAAGCCTTTCTTGGATGTTATCTGAGATGGTCCCTATATCCTTCTCTGCCTGATGCTCAGACTACAGCTGTGCTACAAGGGTGCAGGTCCCATCGCAATGGTTGCCCTCCTCTGTGCACCAGAGCTGCTCTTTACCATTGGAGAGATCAAGGACAACTCAAGATAAATCTCTTTATTTGTTATTTGTCCTGAAATTGTTGATTTGGGAAGATCATTGGGTTTACATCTCAATGGGCACTCCTGTGAGGTGTCCTAGTCATGATGCTCCCTCTCAGCCAACTTGCCTGCTTCAGTCTTAGCTCATCTCCTTGGAAAAAGTCGCCCATAACTGGGATATTTCCTCTGGCAATGACCACAAATTTGTCAGGTTGGTCTGTTTTGCCTTCAGTTCAAGTTCAAGGACTTCAGTACTGTTCTGTCATCATGGGTCTAGCTGCCCTCAGCTATTTCTGGGCTCTCCCACAAACCTCCTATATATCCTTTAGAAAACAGCTTAGAATAGATCTCTTTCTCCTCCCTTCGGAGACCAGAGCTGTATACAGGCACAATGGCCATCTCCATGGAAATCAGAGAACAAACTGAAACAATTCTGCTGACTGCTAATGTCTCCTTTCTGTCTCAAGAATTACCTCATTTTCTTTGTTTGTTCCTAAGTAATCTGAAATGGAGTATTTACAAAGGACTATTTGTCTTCCCTGGGTGATGCAAATGTGTCTAGTTCATATAGGAATGGCCATATTGGATCATATGTTAAGTCCCATATGTCTCCACCAGCATGTACAGAGCACAAAACTGCTGCAGCGAGACTTTCCTGGTGGTGTGCTCAGTGCTGCAGGGCTTCTCACAGGTTCTCTTTGTGTTTAACAGCCCATGATTATTTTCAGCTAGAAATAATGTGCTCTAAGGTCTTGGAAGAATTAGCTGACTTTCCTATGCCAAGAAGAAGCGCTGACTTTCTGTGTCAGTTCAAAGTTATTCTCGGTAATGAATTAGCCCTTGTTCAGACCACACATAATTTAATGGGCTCCTTGACTCTGCCTGCCTTGCTCATGGCTGCTTCAGGAGCCAAATGCCAATATATGCTCAGGAATCAAACACAGAGTGCTTTCATCTGGGAAAAGAAAACCTCTCAACATTGCCAAACTATCCAAGAGGAGATCTCCAACCCTGGCTGGCATAATCAAAGCTTTTGCAAATAATCTTTTACTTGTGGAAAATAATGTAAGGGCTTAAAATTGTAATAGCGTGATAGTTTCAAATGCAGCCATCATTGCTCCTGATTAAATAAACAACTCGTAAGAAAATACCTGTTCATTAGCAGGAAGATTTATGGCTACAGAAGCTACAAAAGGAGATTCAGGCTGCCATCAGCAGCTTTGGTATGACCAGAAAAGCCTGGGCGGGATCTTTAAACACACAGACCACACAGAAGAAGTATTTTGTTTTGTGTCTGCTTAAATCAGAGTAAAAATACACTGACAACAGAGGGAGCAGACTGACTTTTAAAATTTTCCACAAGATAAACAACAGCTTTGGCTAAGTACAACTGACTGAATTTTACCTCATGAAAAGTTTAAAGGTAGTTTTGGAGTTAAAGGGTGATGTAAGGATGGCACAAGCCACCATTTCAAACGAGCCTGTTTTGTAAACTTGCTTTGCAAAAATAGGCAATGTCTGTTTGTAGTAAGATAGTCTGCTTCAACCTCAAAGTTAAGCTGGAATTTCTCAGACCAAAATTATAGGGAAGCTAAATCAGAGGTTTTACGAAGGAACAAGCTGCAACCTTTTTGTGGAAGAGAGAATATTTTACAGTTAGCAACAAGATCCAAGTGTCACCTTTTTTTATTTTAATCTTATTCCAACCTCATGATTTCCCAAAAATAGACTCACTCACCAGGAATGTCACATTAATCTTGATTCAGCTAATGAGATTTATACTTCTACATTGGATGGAATTAATTTTCTTATCCTGTTAATGCAGCATGTGATTATTAAATATCTTTACCACACTCATAGACATATATTTTCTGTGTCAGAAAGGAAAGCAACTGGCATTTTAAATTGCTGAATGATAATTGTAGGTGGCTTTTTCATAAAGATCAAGAAATTCCTTTCAAGATGATAAATAGTTATACGACTCCATTTTATACTAATTCAATTCACAAGTGGATAGATTTGATAGTTACAGGTTGTAGGTCTATTGAAGAACCTTTTCCACCTCTCAAAGGCATATGTGTTAATGTGGTGAACATGTGTAACATCATATTACGGAGTAAAGGTACTGAAACTTCTGAAATTATGGTTTTCGGTACTAACACCTTGTACCATTAATGCTACAGATCAGATCTAGCCAGATTTCAATAAGGCTCATTTCATATCCACATCTGAAGAAGTGCAGACAGTGCCTAAGCAAAAGGGGATACAATGACAAGCACTGAAGCAAAGCAAATGATTATCCTGGCATTTTAAGTAAAAGGTTTTACAAAATCAATGTGCAGCATGCGTCGCTGACATATCAAATGCAAAAGTGAATTCCAACAAGGGAAGTCTGCCAAAAAGAAAAGATTTTATCCTGTCATGAGTGAAACAAACTCAGACATTCAATCAGGGTAAATGTCAAGAAAGCCAAAAGAAATAACTCCCATTCTGCACAGCACTATTTTCCCAGTCATAAAAGCAGTGACTTAAAAATAAGACCCTGCTATTTATGAAACTCTGAAGCCTGAATTCAAGCCTCCTGAAAGGACTAGCTCACTACCTTCAACAAAACCACAGCAGACCTCATAATCACCCAAGGAAAGTAAGAAGAAAAATGCTTGAATTTGACCATGTTATCAAGCAGTGCTCCCCCACATACAGCTTGTTTCTGTACAAGAATATGCAGCACAAAGATTTGTTTCTTCAACCATGTCAATGACAACCAAGAAAAACTTGCCTGGACCCTATCTTTGCCTGGCATGCAGTCTGTGGAATTTGAGTCATACCTTCTCCCGTTTCACTTCAAAATAAGCTTCCCCTTCTCTTACATGTGGGGTTCCACTGGTCCCTCATTCATGGGCTGTTTTAGGGCTTTCACTGATGCCTCCCAGGATGAGGACCCCCCCACCTTCCTGGGAACCTGTCCTAGGGCTGCTCCCAGCTCCAGGGGAAGGTGTGCTATTCCACATCCAACCTGAACCCCTCAGACTCCAGTCTGGGGCCAGGGCTTCTCATTGCATCACCTGTCGCTGCCAAGACAGGTTTGGCTCCGACCTCTCTGTAACCAAACAGACTCTGCAAACATCCATAAACCTGAAGGGTAAAACATCCCAAGCATTTTCTAGATTAATTCTTTTTTTGTTTTTCAAGTTTGAGTGGATTCTTCATATAGATACAAAGAAAATATGATGATTTTCATAACTCTTCACTTTCAGTACAAGACTCAAAAGGCATTCCTGAAGCAGGACATTAGCAGCATTTCTCTGCTCTTCCTCTCTCTAGGCCCATGCCCCAAGCACTGTTATTGTACTGTGCAGCACTTTTCAACCCCATATAAAGAAGAGTAAATGAATTTACCTTAATGAATGGTAAATTCAACCTACAACTCCCTTTTCCTTTATCCAGGATAAAAGCGTTATTGACACGAACTGATTTTGAGGTGCAAGCAGACAAAAGTTTTTAATTTGTTACCAGACTTCAATGGGGAAGTTAAGGATTTTCTAGACAAAAGACTAAGACTCAGCTAACTCCAGCTGAATGCCTCTTTCTGTTCATTTTCCTTTTCTGTTGCAACTGCTAAATGGTGCTAAAATAAAGACCCTGATGACTGACATGCTGGTTCATTCCCATTATTGGAATCTGTGCTCCAAAACAGGCAGGATCAGCTGAGCTCCGGGCAAAGCTGCAAAGCAAATCAACATCTTTCCTCTGCAAAGCTCTGTTTGCCTTCAGACTCAGTCTGGCTTTGAGTGGAGCAAAACGTTTCCAAAAGCATACATGCACAAACTGTGAACATGGAAAACAGGTTTACAGTCAGTTTGAGTGGGAGATTTATTGACAACCGGTATGGACTGCCTTTGCTACCATCATAACCATGATGTACTTTTGACATGTCTGCAGACTTTGGGGAGGACAGAACAAGCATCTGTCTTCATTTTAGCGCTGAAGGTATCTAGGAGTTAATTCTTGATATTTGCTTCTCCTCTTGTGTGAGGGCATTAGCAAGTACAATAATCTCTCTGGCTTCCTAATGCCTCGCCATCTCAAATCTAGATGGGAAGAAAGCTAAGCTTCATAAAATAGGCAGTGAAGAGCACACACAGAAGAAACGTGAGCCAGCAGTGAGTTGTTACCTCCTGTGGAAAAAAAAAAGTGACAAAGTTAACTAGTCCAGATAAGAAAGAAATTTTGAATGGGCTTTAAATTGCATCCAGATTTCTTGGGAGGCCCTAAGAAATATCATCCATTGGCAGAAAACACTTAATGTGGCCTAAGTTTTTCTACTGATAATGTTTTAAAGAAAAATATATTAAAGATAATTTTTTAAAGAAAAGAAGATTTATGAACAGTAATAGAAAATGTAGAAGGAATCAAAAAGCAGTATCACAAAGATAATTTACTGCCTTAGAATTGGGAAGAATGTTACCGGACAACATTTTATTTACTGAATCTATTAAAAAGGTGGCTTGGTCATGAAGAAAATCTGTTTTAGATGACCATTGTAATTTTAGAAAGCTGCTGACCAGCTGTGACTGTACATCTGCTGAATAAATTGGCGAACTGCCCCCGTTTCCAGTTGTTTGTTCTGAATGATTCAACGAGATGTGACTTTGAATGCAGCGTGGTATATTTGGATTTGTTTCACGCCAGTTCCTGACACTGATTTTTTTCTGAAGCTCTTTCAGAGCTCTTCTGTCCCTCTTTTCGTGTGGGGATGGATGGCACTGCTCAGGGGAGGTCATGGTATCTGCATTATCATTGTTAACATCCCTGTTGTCTTGGGAAAGAAGCTTGGTTGTAAAAGTGTGCTGCAGGCTTGAACCTCTGGTTGGAGGCAGATTAGAACAGGGCAGAGGACCAAAGCACAGCACCCTTTCTCACCGACCTCAATATCTGCCAGTCAGAGGCAGGCAAACCACTACATTCCTCTCACCAAGTTTGGTAAATTTATCTTGAGGTCAGCTAGGTCATTTGCTGTTACTGCTGGAGGGCTGTTCCCAAAGCTACCCTTTCTAGATTACAAACCTCCTAACATCCAGCCCATGTTTACTCGTGCCCTGTTTGCACTTATCTGTGTGCACCACACTCACAAGATGTGCACCACCCCAGCAGCGCTTCTGTGCAATTCTGCATGTGGGCAAACATGATTGTGAATGGCCAGCACTGCGAACACAGCTTTCCAGATGTGATCGCAGCAATACCCATGGTGGGTAGTGCTAATCTTTCCCTGTCTCTACTGATAATGTCTCTTCTGACCTGACTTAAACTCATCTTTGCCGTTATCTGGCCATGCCACATGGATAGCTCACAGTTGCCTGGAGATCAGCTGGTCTGTTCAAGCCTTTCCCTTCCTTTGTTATTTTGAGCTGATGAGTTTGCAGTAGAAATCCCTGTCATTTGTTACAAGAGCACAATTTTTCACTGTTAAATTTCAGCCCATCTCTGACTGGTTCTCTGCCCTGGGTTTGCTGTCAGCAAACTTCATTATTATGGCCTTCTTTTGGCCATCCAAAACCAAACCCAGTCTGACAGAACCACAAAAAAAAGGTTGCCACTGCATTAATTATTACACATGCCAATTCTTTCATGATTCACTATTCTAACTAGTCCCTTGCCTTGAGCATGTTACAATCTTTGAGCTTTTTTTCTGCCTTCTATTTGGTTAAAACACAACTCAGAAATTTACCTTTTCCATACAGAGAGCACACATTGTGTAGTTTCTCTCATCCTCTTACTTACATGGAAAAAGAAACTTATTTTTTTTTACTCATGGAAAACCCAGTTTGGCTGGATTTTGAGGGTTTCTGGATTCATCTTCGCATTTTTCAAACTCCAAGCCATTCCACAGCCTGATTGTTCTTGCTGTATGGGATCACATGGCTCAGGAACTGGAAGGGCTTGATATACTCCAGAAAGACAAGCCACAAAATTATGGGGTAGCCATGCTGATAGAGTTGCCCACACAGGGTGAAGCCACACCGCAAAACCAGAAACTCTGCTCGCAAAGAGGTCAAACCAGTTATGATCCCCAAAGGTTTATTTTCTGGGAGAACAATCCATGTGACACACAGCCTTATTATGACATAGACATGATTATCAACCCGTTTAAACAGTATCATGCCAGAAGGGAGAGCATGTTACAGCACCCAGGGTTTCTGAGGGCATCGTGTTCTCCATAGGTGACCAAACAGGACTGATATCCCAAGTGCTGGGTGGCTAACTGAAAAAGCAGAGTGGGGAAAGGCCACAAGAATAGAGACGTCAGCACGGTTATGGAGATGTAGTTGTACTGAGGGTTAATCGAGGTCAAGGATGGCCTTTCCTCAGCAAGCAGGCACTGGCTCTGCCTTAATTATAAGCCATCTAAACAAACTAGCCAGATGCAAAAGCAGGCCCAGGGAGCTTGAGGAAAGACTCTGACCCCAGCCTCAAGGGGATCACACTGAGCAGCTCTAAATCAGCCACCATTTGCAATGGGAGGGAGGGACCAGAAAAGTGATCTCCATACCAAGCAGCCCAGTCACAGACCTCCCACTGACAACTGTTAGCAAGTCACAGTGCTGCAAGTCCCAAAGCAGAATGACATGCAAGTCAGGTAGCAATCAAAAGCATTAAGAGATGGTGTCTCTCCAGTAGGACAGAATGGATGAGATCTGAATTCAACCCTTTCTGCAGAAAGCAGTAATTACCAGTGCATATGTCATTCCTTTTCCAGTTCTCTGTTTACTAACCAAAATGTGACATCAGCTGAGGAAAACTCCATCGCTTTCCATACGAGTAACGAATGTGTTTCTGCTCCCTGCACACATGCACAGAAGACAAAGGACCCCCCAAAGAACAGAAAGTGCCTCTGAAGAGCTTACACTTCCAATGGAAGCAGCAAGTATCTGGCTGTGCCCCCAGGTTAAAGTGGTTTTGCATCTAGGGTACAAAAGCATGCATCCAAAGTGAGCACCACTCTGCTGACACAGCTTTGCACTGGAAAGCAGAGATGTGATGCCAACTTACAGAGGATCAACAGCCCCATTTCTGGATGCCACTGTCTGGCCCAACAGCAGCAACTCAGCTTTGCTTGCTGAGCACAAACACAAGCAGCTGCATATAAGCCAGTGAAGTTCACAGGGAAGAGGGTCACCCTCCTCATGGGAGAAATAAAGGCAGCTCAGTTATCATTGACACTACAGAGCACAAGAAACTCCCAAAGCTAATGTGCTGGTGCATCATCTCCAGGTGTGAAGGCATGACCCAAAAGCAGGCTGAGTTGCTTCAAGTCCGCACCTTCTGCCTCCTCTGACTCTCCACCACACCCCTCCCCCATCTTTCTGACTTTCTTTATACCAGACCAAACTCACCATCAGCTTGTCTCTACCCTGACGTGTGCCCCCAGCCCAGGCCAAGAGCCAGAACAGTAATACATCTCACAGATCCTCATACCTGGGCTGCTGTCTTTGCCTTGGCTGGGCTGAGCCTAGTCCCAGTCTGGAGCCCTTCCACTGCTGCTGAAAGCCAGTGCCGTCATGTCTGCAGGGTTCATCCAGCTGAGTAAGATAAAATGTCTGGAGCATGCAGTGCCTTTGGATCTTGTTGGTTTTGCTTTCTGCCTTCAAAAGCTGAATTTCACTTACAAAGAATAACTAAACACCAAATGAACAGAGGATAGCTTTCTGCTCTGAGCTACCTCTGCTGAAGTTATGAAGACTTATTCTGAAGATGACACCCAATAGTGAGGTCAGGGTGTCCAAGCAGCACCACTCCTGTGTTTCTTACTTCCCTGTTACTTTGAGACTGTGAAGCTCAAAGGCTGACAAAAACGTCTCCTATTTCTTCTCCTAAAAGCATGAGATAATAAAGAATGGCTGCCAGCCAGCAGGAAGAGATCCTTGCTTGGGGATCTGTTCCTTGAAATTAAAGAAAAATGAAAGAACAGGTTGCATGAGAAAGAAAGCAGAATCAAAAATTAGAGGCCAACAACTTTTCCTCCCTGGACCATGTAATTAATATCATTGGTTTTAAAAGTATTATATGGAGTACTGAAACCTAGAACCATTCCTCATTTCTACAGCGCAGGCAGTGAATTCTGTATTATTTGAATGATCTGCATGCTCAGACTGGCGATGGGAGCAATTTCTTCACTCCTGAAAAGACCAGCTAATAGCATAAACTGAGCTGGGGACATATTTAAATGTTTTCTCTGCCCTTTGACTGCTAAAGAAATATATTGCCATTAATGGTAATTACAGGTCATCAAAGCACTGAGGAACAGGAAGGCTTTAGAAGAGAAAACGTGCTTTCAGAAGAGGTTAGTGCTTTAACTTTCTCATTAACTTTTTTAGCTTGGTTTGGAAATTGATTCACCTCTAAGGAAAATCCGTAGAAGCAGCAGAGATAAGGAAATTATCCAGGACAGTTCTTTGAAACTTTCTTGACTGCACTGTAAGAAAACATAAAAATGCTGGAGAGTGGAAATGTGGCTTATGAATTAACCACCCCCAGTATCACCATACTTGAAGACAGAAAGAAAGGAAGGAGGAGGACAAAACAGATTGATAGAGCTGCATTTGGAGCAGGCTGTTTGCAATTTTTTTGGCTTCTAATTTAAACATAAAGAAGACACCAAGAACTAAAAAAGGGCATTGCAATACTTGTAGAGGGTGAAAACGGCAACTTGACTGTTATGTAAATGCTTTGTACAGAGTTTTGGGGTATGAACTGGAGCTATTCTCCAGAGAGAAGATAATGCTCTATGTAAGGAAAAGCTCTGAAGGAGGAAAAGTGGTATTTTCAGCACCCAGAGGCTGCACTTGATTAAGTGGCATCAGGCAGGTTGGTACCTACTCTATTTCTAACTCACTTGGCCGGTTTGTCTCTGACACATCATGGAGCTATCTGAGCAATGATGTTCACATACCTCAATTTAGCTGCATGGGCACTATGCATCCAACTCATCTGGTCTTTCTTTATTTCTGAAGGTGACAAACACCCTGCACAGAAAGTCTGAAAAGAGCCCAGCTTCATGTGCAACCATTCAAATAAACAGCATTTTCAGCAGAGAAAAATCAAAAATTTCCGATGTGACCAGAGGTCATAAAAGCTTCTATGGATACAGGCTCCATCAAATATGGAACATGTTTTAAAAGCAGGTCTTTCTTTTAATGTTTTAAAAAACATACCAAGAAGGGAAAATTAATTAGAGGTGACTCCTTATAGAACAATGTTATTGATAAGATTTTCCCTGTCTTAATGGATACATAGAAAAAAAACCATGAAAGCCGTTCAGAATACAAAACTGAAAATGTAATATGATATGATAGGATGTGACAATTTAATGTGATAAAAGCAAGTAAGGGATCACAGTGTGGGGTAACTCTCTTCATTTGACAATTCAGGACACAGAAATCCCTTTCTGGAACAAAAATGTGATCACAAATCAATTTTTATTTAATTACCTTTTAAATGCACATTTTTAAAATCTGAGTTCTCTTTTGTTCCTCACACACACAAGCTCTTGTTCACACTGCTGTGATACGTGAAGTCATTTTCCTACTAAAACCAAATACAGATTCATTACAGCGAATAATTATGTAGAAGATGGAATTTATATTTTTCTTGTTGTTTTATAAAATACCCTCAATAGGTTTCAAAAAAACTTGTCAGTATTTTCTGAAAACTGCACTGTATGTAGTTCTATGCTGATTTTGTTATAAAAGATGATACACTAGAAATGACTTGTGGTTAGCTATGTGTAATACAAACTAAAGAAGATCATATGAAATGACAATGGAGTATTTACACTTTTTCCCCTCTGGATCTATTTTCAAACTAAAATCAAAATTGTTTCTCTGCACTGGCCTTGAAATGCTTACTTAGAAATTTACTCCAGCCTTGTAAAATTGGAAGGCTCCCAGAATAATTTTTGAGGAACCACCTACATCTAAAAGATGTACTGTACTAGCCAAATGATCAAAACACTTTTGTCTCACTGATTTTGAATTGCCACTGTTTTATAGTAGATGGTGTCCTTTTTTTTAAACAATAACTAGCTACTAGCCACACCTTCTTGCACAAACTTGTATTTTCTGTGTTTAACCTGAGCACCTTCCAGAACAGCTCCATAACCAGTGAAATGCATATGCAATCATTGAGAGTTTGTTTATCTGCTTAATGTGCTAGCAATTAAAATGAGGTGCAGTGGGTGTTCCACTGGGGAGATGGTCTTCTGAATTACCATGGGATTGTACCCCCTTCTTTCAGATCCTCTAGCTTAAGGACCGCAGTAGGGTCTTGGTGATAGAGGCAATAATAGAGACTGGGGTGGAGGAATACTGGTGTAAAATCACTTTATGCATGAAAACACTCCTCGGAATATTTTAAATATGAAAAGTCTAGGGACTGGCCGTATCCTGTGCAGAACTGGAAATACACTGTTAGGTTTCTGTGTGCTTGTTCAAAAAGCGTCCTGACAGAGAATCAGATTTTGTTCCTCATCCCTGAAGTTACCATTTTGATACTTCAGATCTCTAAAGAGGAGATAGAAATTTAACTTAGGTTATGAGTGCCAAATGTGTCTGCCTCTCAGCACTGTACTTGTTTGGTGTTTACCTGCAACTGCCCCAGGACCCAAGCACAGAAAAAGCAGCATGCTGTGCGGGGCTCGGACAAGCAGGCTGCAAACAGTGACAGAAACAGTGAAGTACTTTGTACTGTGACTGAGGGGCAGCTGAAACAGAAGCCCCAACAGAACAAATGAGTGCATTACCTCTCAAGTGAGGTTAAGTTGTTGACAGCTGACATTATTTGCTGCTAGGTATTAAGAGATCACAAATCCAACCCCTTATTAGTTGCATCTCTGTGAAACATACAGAACAAAATCCTCACTGTCAGCAGTGATTTTGCTATATACACTAAAAGTCTCCATTGTGCTTGATAAGAAGTAACCTTTCACACTACAGAGGGTTGAGCCAAAGCCTTCAACAAGATAATTTAGTTTGCATACTGTACTATATTTCCTTTCCCAAAGCTTCCAGGATACATGGCAAGTAGCCCTGTACATCACTGGGAGACAGTTGTCACACCACTCTGATTTAACACAGAGAGCCCATAACTTCACCCAGAAGCTTTAAAACACTAACTTGTTCGTATACTTTTCTTTCCCCTTTCTCTCTCAGCTCTAAAGGCTTTGCCTACTCTAACTGTTTGAGCCTTAGCGTATCATTGCATTAACACTTTGTTTTGGTTATTGATGAGGTGGGAGACAGGTGAGACATACTTTCCAATAGAATCTCACTAGCTGGCTAAATATATAATGAAAATCTATTTATTCTGTGAAAATTCTCAGCTGTATGACCAATAGCATGACTGTGTAGGCAGGGAGTAAAGTAACTGATCTTTCTGTGTATAAAACGTAGGTCTGCCCAGGACACGCTGCAGGCCAAAAGCAGGCCAAAAGCCCTTTTCCTGAGACTTGAGATGTTTTTGTTAACCTCAAGCCTTGCTTCTCCTACAGATAACTCAGTTTCATTAGTTACAAGCCAATGCCTATATAGTAGTGAGGGGTTTCTTGGAAATGGGTATCATCAGCACTGGGGATGTTTTGCTTAGGCTTTAGCCCAAACTGTTTTATAACTCGATGAGTCACCATCATGCTCAGGCTTATCCACAGGATGCCTCTTTTTATTCTTTGCTTTGCTAAGCCTTTCTAAGCTTTTCTGGATAGGTCATTACAATGCCGTCATGCCATACCCCCAGTGGTGCCAGCAGGATGTGAGAATTATAACCAGCACTGGTGGCTCTCCGGACACCGCGCCTAGCTGGAAGCGTCCCCAGCTGCAAACTTCGTACCCTCACTCCTGTCTTTTTCACAGCTGCGTGTTTCCACCTGAACCCGCTCCTGCTGGGTACCCATAAACCGTGTTAAAAAGACCTGACACCCCACATCGCCCTTGACCTACAGGGCCATCCCTGGCAGCATCGGCCCACAATCCCTCCCACAGCAGCGCTGCCTGTACTTTTGAGTGGTATTTAACGGCTTTTAGGCAAAAAGAGCCAAACACAGTCTTGAAAGCCCCTTCTTGGCCTCACTTGCCTAATGGATTGGCTGGTGTGGAGAAAGACAATATGGCCCATGTTGAGGGCCAAGCCCTGCCCAAAGAGGTGAAAGAGGGGAGGCGATCAGGGTCTTTAGCGTCGCGAAGGGCCCGAGATGGGGCAAGAAGGTATTTTAACGCACGGGTGCAGCGCTGGGGGGAGGCAGCCCGGCCCGAGGGGAGCCGCCCTCCTGACTCCGCCAGGGCCTCTGCCGCCCCCGCAGCCCCGCCCGGGCCGCGCCGCCCCCCCGCCGGGCCACCAGCCCCCGCGCTGCGGCGCGGCCCCAGAGGCAAGTGGAAGGCGAGAGGCGGCGGCTCCGCTCCGCCTCTTCCTGCGGGAGCCGCGCAGTTACCGCCATGGCGCCGCGCCGGCTGGCCGCACCGGTGCCCGGCGCCGCTCTTCTCCTCCTGCCGCTGCTGCTGGTAGCGGCGAGCGCGGGACTGAGCGGCTATTTCGGCACCAAGTCTCGCTATGAGGAGGTGAACCCGCACCTGGTGCGCGACCCGCTGTCGCTGGGCCCCGTCGCGGCCGGGTCGCGGCTGCCCGCCGCCTGCGCACCGCTGCAGCTCCGCGCCGTGCTCCGCCACGGCACCCGCTACCCCACGACCGGGCAGGTCCGCCGTCTGGGAGAGCTGCACGCCCGTCTTCTCCGCCGGCCAGCCGCCGCCGCAGCCTGCCCCGCCGCCGCCGACCTGGCTGCCTGGCGGATGTGGTACGAGGAGAGCCTCGACGGGCGGCTGGCGCCGCAGGGCCGGCGCGACATGGAGTACCTGGCCCGCCGCTTGGCCGCCCGCTTCCCCGCTCTCTTCGCCGCCCGCCGCCGCCTGGTGCTGGCCAGCAGCTCCAAGCACCGCTGTCTGCAGAGCGGCGCCGCCTTCCGCAGCGGGCTCGGGCCGTCCCTCAGCCTCGACAGCGACGGTAAACCCGGACACCGCCCCCCCCCCCCTTCCCCGAGGGAGCCCCGCTTCTCCCGGCGCGCCCTGAGGGAGCCCTGTGCCCGCGCTGAGGGGGCCCCGGCGCTGATGGAAGCCGTGGGGCCAGACCCATGGCCCCCACCCCCAGGCACCCTGCGTCCCCCCCGGGGACACCCATGTGGTGGGGGGACGGTCCCCGGGAGGGTGTCTCGGTGGCCGGGCCCCGGTAGCCCCGGAGGCGGCTGGCGGTGCTGGGTGGCCGGGCCCCGGTAGCCCCGGGTGCGGTGGTGCTTGCCCTGGCCGTGGCTCTGAGGCCTACGTTTGCTTTCAGAGGAAGAAGTTGAAGTTAATGATTCCTTGATGCGGTTTTTTGATCACTGCGCCAAGTTTGTAGCCTTGGTGGAGGAGAACGACACGGCGATGTACCAGGTGAATGCCTTCAAAGAGGGGCCAGAGATGAGGAAGGTCTTGGAGAAGGTCGCGAGTGCCTTGTGTTTGCCGGTGGAGGACATAAACGCAGGTAATGACCGCCTGTTGCAGGTGGCTTAGGCTCTGAGCCTGCTGAGAACAACTTCCAAGACATGTAGTTAATGTAGAGCAGGCAATTAAAATATGCTGTGAGTTGGAGACACAGTACCTAATTAAATGCACAAGCCTGTAAACATGTATTGGTGTTGCAGTAAAAAATGCTTCAAATGCTTGTTAGTCGGTGTTCGGAAGAAAAAGATGTTTGAAAATACCTTTCCTGGAGATGAAATCAGCTTTCCCTTTGTTCGGAGGGATATGAGTAGTGTTCTTTGAATTCTGCTTGGTCAAGCAGGTGTAGCTTTTATAAAACCTATTACAATTCAAATGCACAAATAACCTCAGGAAAAGGTGGACCTCTACGCTGGTAGAATACTTGGCTAGAACAGTGCTAAGTTTCCCTGTGTGGTCAAGTGGTGGGAGAGCCCTCGCAAACAGGTGTTGCTGCTGTTTGTAGTGTGCCCATAAAGCTGCAATCCCAAAGTTGCAGCACACTGCTGTTCAAGCTCAGCTGCCAATGTGGAGAGTGAGTAATGGTAGTCAAAGACCGCTCTGCATTGAACAGACACATCTTCCCTGTGTTCACTCTTTTGTCCTTTGTGGTGAGGAAGACACACTAGCGGTTGACAGCTATAGCATGTACATCAGCAGACATGCAGCATTTAACGTGAAATGCTCTTTCCCGTCATAGCGGTGTAATGTGAAAAGCTTGCAGTCCCAAATTTGGATTCTGTGCAATAATTCTGTTGAAAACTACTTATTTTTGGTGATGGGCCTTCGAACTGGTGATTATTTATTGGATTACGTTGTTTGCATTGCTAAATTGCAATTGCATTTCATTTTAGAGGCAAGTTGAGAGAAAGTTGCTACTTCTGTAGTAGTGGTTTTATTTTTTGCTTGTTTGATGGTTTTATTGCAGATCTTGTTCAAGTGGCTTTTCTCACCTGCTCATATGAGTTGGCTATAAAAAATGTTACCTCCCCATGGTGTTCACTCTTCAGTGAAGAAGATGCCAAGGTATGTGGGGCTTTAAGCAGCCTGGTCTACTGGAAGGTGTCCCTCCTTGTGGCAGGGTGGTTGGAACTAGATGATCTTTAAGGTCCCTTCCAACCCAAACTATTCTACGATTCTGTATGTCCTAAATGGGAGAGATATTTGAGAAGCCTTCAAAAGATGCCTTAGTATTCAGATATAACTCATTGCACAGGCAAAAGTTCTAAGCTGTGTGCCCTTTATTCTGCAAACTAATGAAATACTACTTTGGTCTCCGAAGAGCTCTGGATTAATCAAGCAGCAAGACTGAAATACCCTTCTTTATCCAGACTTAAGCACTGGTGCCGTCTTGATTTGCCCTGATTAAAATTGTCTTTTCTTATTGTGCTTAATTCATATAATGTTTTCATTTCTGTGACCTCAGAAATGCTTTGGACAGCTTTGTTTTGCATATGATAATCATATGATATAATGCCTTGATTCCAGAGGACATCAAATGAGGTCTTCTAGGTCCTCTGAGACTTCTCATATGCTTTTGGGGACTATCAGATATCTAAACCTAATGCCTGTTAATAAACTGAGTAGAACCCAGATAATTGAGATTTATATTGGTTCCTCTCCTTTCAAAAAGTACCTTATGTACCTTTTGATGGTCAGTAAGGCCTCCTCCTGAAGCTCTTAAGGAAACTTAGCACCCTGGGAAAGAGGGGAGATGTCTGCATAGATAGGTGTTGGTTAAAGGGTAGGCAGTGGAATTAGGAGTAAATGCTCTCCTCTCAAAGAAGGTCACCATGGACTTCTGTTGAGGCCTGTTCTGCTCAAGATTAGAGGTAACTTAGCAGTGAGGTGGGAAAGCTTCTTGATTATATGGAGTTACTTGGGACAGTAAGAATATGGGGTGTTTGAGAGGCTTTGCAGGGGGACCCTGTGAGGGTGAATTACACAGCAGTACAGTGGTAGATGGTGTTCACTGTAAAGCGCTGCGTGAGGGGTGAGATGTTGAAGCTTCGTATATGTGGTGGCCGTCTCTCAGATCCATTGTGCCACTGAGAAGTAAAATTTTGGTGGTATAGATCCATGAAAATGGCTGCTCAACTAAGTAAAATTAATGGACAAAAATACCCCCCCCCAGCTTTAATGCTAGAAATTGTAAGAAAAGGAACAGACAACGAGGAGAGCATTGTGTGCCCTTACATAAATCCAAGGCACAGTTCTGTCTTTTTGGGATGTGTGCACGTCTTTAGAATGTAGAAATAGACAAACTGAGTTAAAGGAATGGGATTGATTCCATCTGAAGAATGATTAACTAAGCTAAGGATCTTTGACCTTCATAAGGCAAAACCAGAAATGCTAAAAAAGCGGTGGTAGTGGTTGTCTTGTCATGTGCAGTACAGAATGGGTACCAAATAAAGGTAGTAGCAGGCAGGTTTACAGCAGAGTTAACACTGTGTAGCCAAGCTGCTGGGTACTATTAAGGCTAAAACTTGGTATGTTCAAAGGGGAGACTGAGTTACTGCAGGAGAGAATCCACTGAAGTCTGTTGACTTCATAGAAAACCACTTCAGAGCTCAAAGCCCTGGGCTGAAAATTACTGAAGCCTGGGGAAGCATGCCTGCTGTTTTCCCTAGGACTGATCCAAGACAAAATGTGGGATTTGACATCTCTTTAATTTGATCTTTTGTGTGTGGTTTTATGCTGAGGCAGTTTCAACTGGAGCCTTGATATTTGGGGACGTGTGTGTCTGTGAAAGAGTTGTTGATCTTGTGCAGTGTGTGGCAGCATTGTTACTCCAGGTTGTGGAGTTTTTGTTTTCCCTTAGTGCAATAATAAATACTTGTGAACTCTAACTTTAGGTACTGGAATACCTGAATGACCTGAAGCAATACTGGAAGAGGGGATACGGCTATGACATCAATAGTCGCTCTAGCTGCATTTTATTCCAAGATATCTTCCAGCATTTGGACAAAGCGGTGGAAGAGAGCAAAAGGTAAATAAAAAGGCTGTTGTGCTTTGGCTGCAGGCTTTCTGTGGTCAGTCCTGAGTTGGATTTAATGTAAATAAAAGTACTTTACTTCCAGATGTAACAACATTAGGAGAGTTTGACCTAGGAGAATATTAATGGAGATAATAAATTTTTTAATAGAGCAACATTTCTTTGAAGAGTATATGGTTTGTTTTTTTTTTTTTTTCTTCCACTGGGGCTCTTGTGCCCAGTTAATGTGTTTCCATCTTTTAACTTACTCATCCACACAGGCCTGCAAGGGACAGCCAGCTGCTGTGTCTGATAGTGATGTTCTCTCCCTGCATAGTTTGAGAAGAGGCCATTGAGTTAAAACAATGACCGTTTTGTTTAAAATGTCCTTGTTAAAAATAATTTGTGATGAAAATGGAAGACTGTGGGTTGAAAGCATCCCTATGATACTTTGTTACCTGGTTACTTAAGCACTTTGGTGTGGTAATCTTTCTTTCTGCATGTGTTTTTATTTGAGTCTCTTGTGTTAGTGAAGCTTTTTCTGTTCAGGTTAAAGGTGCTGAAATGTAATTACGGAAAAATAATTATTAGAGATCGTTCCAAACAGTGATTCTAGACCAGAACAGTCTGTTGCAGGATCCAAGAGGCCAGAGCTGTAACAACAAACCTGCTTTGTTGTAACTAGGGGAGAGCAGACTTTAGGCGATATACCTGGTGTCTTGATTTGTTCCATGATCCAAAGTCTGTAGTTCTACCAGCCAGTCCGAGAGCTCTGTCTAGGATATTTAGTTTCCCATCCTTATTCTTTCAAAGCAAAGCTGTAGTTTGAGAACAACACTGTAGCTGGAGGAATATATTAGGCCTTACAAGTACCTGTTAGTTAGCTTGAAGATACAGTAACCAGATGTCTTCAAATGGTGGTTTGTCTTCGTCTGTTGCCATGAGTTGACAACAGTCATTTTGTGTCAGAGGAAGAACACTAGCAGTGGTACTCCATCCACTGAGTTGTGCAGTCCTCAAAACTGCATTTGTAGTGTCATGGATATAGCCATCCCTATACTTGCTTAAAAATTAGACATGAGATGCCTGTGCTATTTTTGTGTATTGTTTACTCCTATGAGCTGGTGTCAGTCATGAGTCATGGTTCAGTATCTGGTGCTGATCTTGTCTCATGAATCGGTGTGATGGGGAGGAGTAAGATAGGAATGAAACTGAGATCTGTTGTGATGTGGAGAAAACAAACGCTTCAGATATGGCTTGGGTTGTTTGTGTCATAATTACCTGCATTTACTTTCATGTGCTGGTAATTTTTTTTTGAGAGCTGTTTTAGCCTTAAATGCTGTGCATTCATATGAGAATGAATTTACAACCTATGTGCATGTTTCTTGTGCAAACTGAGGAATTATAAATTCATTGTTCAGTGATCAGTCACATGAATTAATACCATAGCAGATAAATGTGGGAATATTTATAAAAGTACATGATATCAAGATATGATTGTAAGATTGTATACATATTGTGCCATTAAATACAATGTGACAGAAACCAATTTATAAGTAACTTTTAACTTATAACCAGCAAATTGAGCTTTGGTGTTAATATGTAAACATTAGTTACATGTGGTGGATGTTCTTGCATAGCATCATTGGGACTTTATTTCTATATTCAATATATTAAAGTAGATCTTCCTAACATAGCAGCATTTTAATGACTGATATTTCAGGAAGAAAAGCATGAGTCATGGGTATTCGAGGCTGGCTGTATGTACTGTTTTCCATGATAACCCATTGGAAGACCTTTTTTTTTTTTTTCTTCCCCTTTTAGTTCGCAGATTGAAATTAAAGTAGCATTAATATTTTGGGTTGGAGGAATGAACCAATGAAGTTGGTTATTACCATTGTATAGTAGAGAAGGGAGCAAAGAAGTTTGGTTCTTTTAGGAGCTCACTGACTGAGGATCCAAGCTGGACATTAACAATGGTAGAACAACTGTGTTAGGTCAGTTGAAACATAATTCTCAGTCAGATGGGTTTTTTGCTGTTCCCTAGTGTGGGATTCGGAGAGAGACCCTGTGTTCAACACTGGACCTCAACATCCCTGTCACTTCAAGAGTTCATGTTAAATACATGGCATGGTTTCTTTCACCTAAAGGGGAGTTACCACTAGGTAAACAGTGCAAGTACTGTTTATCTTAATTACTTTTGGGATTCACCTGGAAAATCAAACTAAATTGTCTGTTTTAACAGTGTCAGATTAGTATGCAAGAAGGTAAATACATTGAAAATTTGCCGTTGAGATGCACACACAGACTTCTCCAACACTTGCATCCAGATGAGTGCTTTGGTCCTGCTCTGATAATTGTGTGAGTGCAGGGAAAGGGGCCATACAGGGTTGGAAATGAGAGCTGAGGATGGGAGCGTACAGGACTCTGCTGCGTTGGGTGGCAGCACAATCAGGAGCATTTCTGAATCTTGAACTGTGCTGTGCACCAGCCAGCACAAAGGAGACACCTCTGCATTTTGCCATGAATAGGTTAAAACTTGGAAGTTGCGAAGTAAAATAAGTTTGGCTTTGGAGAGGAGTTGCTGTGAATGAAAAGTGGAAACTTAAGACTCTGATAGCTCTCATTTTGGTAATGGTGAAGTCAAAGCAGTGGTTATGCTAAGATTACCATTTAAATACATTTATTCACTGTAGCTTTTCTTCAGCCTATTAGAGAGCAAAATGAAAAATACATTAGGGCATGGGTCATCAATACCCAGCTCCTAACAGACTGATAGGCACACTGCTGTGATTACCTCGGTCGTGTGCTCTGTGTCTGTCTACAAAGTAAGAACTGGGAATGGTAAGATCAGGAGGAAGTGCAGGTTAACAGAAAAACAAACGAGCAAGGCCCTTAAGACCCCTCTGTTCTTCTGAAATCTGAAAAAAAACTTCTAAGTGTAGCTTGACTCATGTAAGGATCACTTTTGTTTCTTTTTAGTGTCATTTAGTTTTTGGATGACAGCTTTTCAGTCCTTAAATTACATGCACTAGTTGCAGCTGTCTCAACTGTGTTTAAGATCTTCCTGTAAGTTTAATAATAAAAAATAAAGCTGTAGCTGAAAAAAGTAGTTATCTGTAAATCTAATTTATTGAGAGCTAGATCAGCAGTCACTAAACTACAAGGTGCAGCAGGCTTCTAGGGGAAGAGCGTGCGCCTGAGGCAGAGCACTGAAGGACTGAGAGAACTTCACCTTGTCTCTCAGCTTTGGCTGCAAAGGTTCAGTTGCAATCTCTGGCGTTCTCGTGTTGTGTTGCCACCGCAGAGGGAAGAAGACAGTGAGTTTATGTGTGTGTGTAAAGGATTGGAACCCTAAAAATTCTGCAAAATTCTAAGCTGGGTGAGCAATCAGTTCAGCTGCATCACCCGAAATGGGAGCTGAAAGCTGCTGAAGTGCGTTGCCTTGCACAAAAGGAGCATGTCACTCCATTCCACAACGTAAGGTGGCGCTCTTAAAGCACTGAAGACTTGAGTGTGACCTGAACTGGGTAACCCGGTGCGCTTAATATGTGGACATCTGCCACAGCCTGTGCGTCGGAACAGCTCGTGTCTCTTGTGATCTGGGGAGCAGAGGTGCAGCTAATGCTTCTTTTATATAGGGAGAGGGGCTTATCCCGGATCGCACGGCAATATAAGAGTACAAATGAAAACAAGAAACCATGCAAATAAAAAAATATGCCTGTGTTAATAACAGTAGAAAATATTTTGTTGTGCATATGCATGTGCATCTTTTTTTTTAATGGTATTTATGTAATGGTATACTTAATGGTATACTTTTGCAGCAGTTCGTTAGTCAGAAAATGAACCTTTGAGGATGAAATGTCTTTTAGTGGAATGCTTTTTCAATTTTGTGATGTTTAACATTGATTTGTAACTGGCTGTTGGCTTTAAAAATTTAAGAACAACGAATTTACTTCCAGAGCATTATTTTGGCTCCAAGTTCTCCTTTCTTGAAAGTTTAGGTTGGGCTCTCCAAAAGTAGAAAGAGGAGCATTTGTGTTCGAGCAAGAAGCTGAGAGATCTGGATTATCTGTTCTTCAGGCTTGGCTTGGCAGTGGGGAACAGTGTTGACAATGCTGCATTTTTGTAGCATGCTTTTAAGTATTTATATTCAATAGCTTTTTCCTGTCTTAGTTTCTAGTTTCAGCTGAATTATAAAAAGAAACCTTGCTTTTATTGTAACCCTGTTTCTTCCATGAAGTGATTCTTAACCTTGCAATCTGATTGCTCACTGAACTTAGTTGCCTTATAAGTTGCCTTGTTAAAGCTCCCTTTTCTTTTTTTCTGGGGAAAATATCTTCTGCTAATTAGTCTATCCTTAAGAAAATGATGAAGGTTGTAATAAATACCTGTTGCTAATTAGTCCCATCTTGAATTTGCAGTGCAAAAGTTTCAGACATTTTTAGAATCTTTCATCATAGGAATTCCAACAGAATTGTTGGTTTAAATAGCAATATTCTCTTCTGCGTAGATCTTGCTGTACAGCAGAAAGGTTTTGGAGGCTCCAATAAGGATTTTCACTATGATTGCTCTTGTCAGCTGTCCCCCATCCAGACAGCTTTTGGAAAGGTGTTGGAATATCTGTTCAGGAACTTGGGTCTGAGGTTGAATTTATTGATAGTTGTGTTAGTGACCACCTACTGTTAGCACACCCATGCATGGACCCTATTCTTCTGCACCCTCGGTAGCAATAAGGTATAAATGGCTAATAAATGTTAAATCATCAGTAGGAAGCATCTACTTCTTGAAACCTTACCACAGTTCCAGTGGGCCTTTCAGGATCACATTCCTCCATACCTCCTTACCAATCTGTAAGGAAATGTCATGGTCACATTCTCGGGAGAGGTTGGGGGCCAGGACTCACTCTGCCTTGTGTATTTTCTTAATTACAAGAAAAAAAAATCTATCACAAGAGTTGAATATACATTAAACCAGATGACTTGTACTGAAATGGCATACTTGGGCAGCTGTCTTTGACCTTAAAGCACTTTATTTTTGTGAAGACAGAATTGCGTTTTTTCCCAAGTCTTCCTGCTACAGACAGAAAATACAGTCAGGCTATGCAACTGTGTGGCAAAGAAGCTAATGGGGAAATACCCATCACTAAACTGTTGTTTTTCACCTCACTGCAGCTTAAGCCTTACCAAAAAGTGTCCCAGCTCTTCACTATATCGGTATAACTGCCAGGTAGTGATATGTGCGTGCATGTGCACTTGCAGTTGGGCTACTCTGGAAGAATCCTTGAAAGGCTGCTCTTACCAGTCAGCATTTGTTTACACAGAAAGTGTCCCATTTCCCAAAGCTGTGATATTTAGAGTCACTTCAACATGAGGATGTAGAGGAGCAATTGGCGAATATTAGCTTACCTCAGAAGAGCCATTGAGTTCTCTGTGGCTCTTAGATGGGCTACAGCAAGTGATCAAAATCTACTGTGACTTCCTTGCCTGCCCCCTGCCTTCCCCAGCCTAACATGGTGTGGTGGTAGGAATAACCTCAGATTCGATGGGCCCCCATCCCTCCTCAAGAGGCATGTCTGGGCTGTGTGTTGCATTGGACAGCTGGGACTGCTAGCGCAATCCCATTGCTCACTGGCTTCTTGCCTTCTGTAACTCTTCTGGGACAGAGTTAATTTTCTTCTCAGTAGCTGGTACAATACTGTATTTTGGATTTAGAATAATTTTGATAACACACTGATGTTTTTAGTTGTTGCTAAGTGAAGTTTATATTAAGTCAAAGCCTTTTCAGTTTCTTGGGCCCTGCCATCAAGAAGGCTGGAGTTGCACAAGAAGTGGTGAGGGGACGCAGCCAGGACAGCTGACCCAAACTAGCCAAAGGGATATTCCATACCATAGAAAATCACGCTCAGTATATAAACTGGGGGATGCTGGCCGGGGGTTGCCAGTCACTGCTCAGGGACTGGCTGGGCATCAGTCAGCAGGTGGTGAACAATTGCACTGTGCATCCCTTGGGATTTTTTCCTTTTGGATTTTATTCCACTTTCTGTCTCTCTCATTTTCATTAGAGTTGTTATTAACTAAAATAAAATACTATATTAATAATAAATTGTTTTTATCTCAGCGCATGAGTTTTACCTTTTTCCTGACTCTTCCACATCCTGCTGGGGGGGGGCGGAGAGTGAATGAGCGGCTGCATGATACTGAATTGCCAGCTGGGGTTAAACCAGGACATGTTGTTGGGAGAAGTGGCACACTGAACTTGGAAGGAGAAAGGGGTAATATTATGGTCACAGGAGGAAGCCCCTCTTGCTGCAGCATATGGTATGGATCAGTAGGAAAACTGTACATAGAAGGAGTAAAAATGTGCATTGCTTTTCAGTTTCAGGTTTCTGTGGGATGCCCAGGTAAGCCTTACGTCTGGGATCTGGGAGTGCTCTTCTGCTAACAGGAACTCTGTGTTGATGAGAAATCTGTGTATTTTGGTAGTTAATGCAATATGAATTTGCTAATCTTACAAAAAAAACCCCACCCTTAACAGCTACACACTTGGGCAGGGGTGGATTTGAAAATTGGTTCTGGCACACTTTAAGGATAATGGCTATTCATTAAAGCTGTTTTATACTTTTTTCTTGTAGCTTCAGATATTTAACAAGTCTGCCTTTCTTACTCGTGAAAGAGAATATGAAATACTTGTTATTACTTGTGCTGTCCGAATGGATGATCGTAAGGCTCTGGAAATTGGGACATATGCTTTGTGCAGCCATCTCAATATTTAAAGTATGTGGCTAATGATTGAAAATACTAACCTAGCTGCACATACACATTGCAAAATATTTGGTGGTTTCCTCTGAGAGTCAGCAGATTCAAGATATTTAACAATGGCTTATTTGAACAGAGTTCAAGATCAAGTGAAGGTTATCTTTGTGGTTATACCAGGCTAAGCCATATGGTAAACAACTTAATATTGCCAATTTATTGGCAGCTTTTATTGTTTCTTGTAATTTGCCTTCCTGTTAGGAGGTCAGTTCACAACACAATTGATAACCTTTCTGTAGTGATCTACTACTGTGCCCTAATCACTCCTTTCAGACCTATGACTCAGTGCAAAAGAATTCAATATATAATCTAAAAACAATTAACTGTTCAAAACTATCTTTTTATAGTATGTACAAAGGGAATAGAACAAAAAGCTTCCACGTATGCAGTCCAAATGATGTAATTTGATTTAGAAAAACCTTTTTGCTCAGACCCAAATTGTTCAGTCATTTCTTTTAATAAAACTTCCTTCTTGCTGCTGGGATCCCATGTTTGCACAGTGCAGGTTCTTGGCTCTCCGGGTGCATTGGCAGGCTTGGGATGTCCTGTGTCTCTTGGTGGGAGCTGTAAACCAGTGTGTGTGATCACCCACTCAGTAGCAGAGCAGCTCCAAGGGAGAACTAGGGCTATGGACATGTAGATGTGTAATTTGCATTATTTGAAGTGCAGGGCAGTTTGTAGCCACATGCATACTACCATGGACTGACTTCAAGGTATATAGCAGTTCTTGCAGAGCCAGGTCATAGGCATCAGTACTGTGCTTCTCACAGGGTCACTTTCTCAGTGGGCATGGAGGCATGGGTGGCTCTGTGTGCCTTTTGTATGGGGCCACTTCAGGGGTGTCCCCACTATGTCATCTGGCTCTTTGGGGTACTGGGAGAACCTGTGTTGAAAGCTTCTGTCCTAGGTGCTTGTCACCTCATCTGCTAATTCTATAGTGATATATGACTGGGCAGTCCAGAGAACCTCCGCTGGAAGCATGTCCTTTCATCTGTCTGCTAGAACTAGATATTTGAAATGTTGCTTGTGCCTTTTAAACCTCCCAGAATTTACTTAATCTCATATTAATTACCTTATTTTTGCTTGCTCGGGATTGCTCTGAAAAGATATCTCAGCAACTTTTATAGAGTCATTTTCTTTTATCTAAGGAATTAAAAAAAGCAAAACAATACCTAGGCAACCAAAATGCAAATGAACTGACCTAACCAGTATTCACCTTAGGCAGGAAGGGTTTGACGAGTGGCATGACCCTACTGATTTGGTTTTGGCTTGTCATGATGGTTCAACATTTAGCATCAGCATGATGCTTTTGCACTAACACATTTAATCTCTGAGGTATGGAGTGGTGGGATCATTCACAAAAGAGCCTTTGAAACCGCAGCAGCTCTGAAGTGAAATGTAATGAAGCCTAGTTAGCTTTGGGTGATTGAGTCCTGTGGGACTACATAAGAGCTGTTGCCTTTTAAGCAGGGTTTTAAATGAGTTTTGCGTAGTCTGGTCAGCCTTTCAAGTTTGCCTTTGTCATGAGTGAGCTCATGTATGTTCTTGTTGGAAAAGAAGGAAATTTTTATTTGTGGTGGCATCTTGTGTTGGTACTGATTCTGGAAACTAATAAGCACAGCTGTTTTCTGTTCTACTACTTAAGATGTAAGTTTTGACACATAAGGACTTAATACTGTTTGACAGACACTTGGTTTTGCTTTTTATTCTTCCCACTGGTGATAACACTTAGCAGCGCCATTGTTAAATATTTCCGCTGCCCTCTGAGTCCCACCTCTGTCACTGCATTCCCCGGTCTCTGTTGTTTCCTTGTAGATTTAAGTTTCCTTGAGCTGTTTTTTGCAGAAATAAATCACAGGGGGAGGTGGGAGGGATGGAGAATTCATTCCATAGCTGAAAATAGAGAGTTTTGAGTCCTTTGTCTTGGCTTTCATATGGTGAAGAAAAAAGGCAGAATGTAGTCTAAGCTTGCTTTTTAAATAGTTGTTAAACCTTACCTTCTTTGAAGTTGTTGGAGGGATTTTTACATGAGGTTTGAAGGCTGGCAAGTTAAGCTTTGCTGTAGGAAATGTTTCTTCTTATCCCTCTATCTCTTGAGGTTTTGGTTATCTCTAGCTGAAAGTCAAATAGCTGCTTAGGAAATAAACTTTAGTTGAAACAGAGTTCACTACTATACATCTCAAGTGATATATCTGTAGTCCTAGGAAGAGTAGGAATGATCTGCTCTTGAGGATGGGTGAGCTGATGCAGAAGATTCAGTGTTAAACCCGAATCTGCTAAGATTAAGGAGAACTAGAATTTGTCTTAATGATAAATCCAGTGTCTGTGCTTCTCTGTGGTGCTGCCTCTTCCATGGTGAGAATTAGATTTTGGGATTGTGCTGATGAAATAATTGTTCAGTAACTTCAATTTCAGCTGTGGTCAGATTTACATAGAAGGTTACAGAGTGGACAGTTCAGTAGCTGAAGTTGACATATCTCATCAATGAACCCTGCTTGTGTTCTTCCTAGAGACAGCTGGTTCTGCTCCTTTGGAACTGCTCTGTGAAATAAATACGAAACCAATTGCTAGCAATCGCTTTCAGACAAACACAGTATTTTGTGGCAAAGTTTTATGCACAGCCTCTCCATCTCCCTTTAAAGTTGGAAATGAGATAGTTTTTTTCCTACTGATCAGTGTGCTTTCCCAAGTCATTTACTATTAAATGAAAGGGAGGAAAAAAGTTAAGTATTGTTGGCGTTTGTCAGAGTACAGCGTTGAGAACTTTGTCTGATACTTCCATGGGATGCTGAGTCATTAATCGATCGTCAAGAAGATAGAGTGTGGAAACCTCAGGCCTTCTGTTTAATATTTTATGAGCCTCTGCTACTGTTTTGAATTTATCAGTGTTTTGTTGATTGTGCTTTGCGCTTCTGTCTTTACTTTATCAGAAACAGGGGCAGTAGTAACCTTTGCCTGTGTACGTGTTCTGAAGAGGCAGTCTTTTGTGATCTTTTCCATAATTAAAAATATTACTGTTGCTGTTTTAACCTCGATGGTGATTTTTATGGTTATTATCAGATGATATGAAACCACATCTGAACTGGAGTCATGACCCCAGAGACTGAACAGGAGTGCTTGAGTAGTCTTAGAAATCAGATATCCAGTGCTGGTGAGAAATCAAGTATACTTGTTACCATGTAATACAGTCTGTTTCAGCTTTGTAATTGTATTTTTTATATAGTCTGTTTCAGCATGGCAATTATATTTTTTGTTTCAATGTAATCACTATGGAGAGAGATTACTAACCAACCCTGATTGTGTAATTTTATGCTAAGAGGGAAAGAGTCGTTTAAAACTTGTGATCAATGAGGAGGTGGTTGTATATGTAACTAACGAAACAAAATTGGATTTTCCTTGGGCTCTCCATATAAGGGAAGTAAATTAAGGTTCAGTGATCAATCAGCTGTAACTATAGTGTTGTCTGGTTTTTTGAGACCCCTTAGAAGACTCAGAGATATCTGTAAGGAGCATGCATGACTCAAATAACATAGTACTGCCTGTTGAATGAATGGTTTTTTTGAGAAATGTAACACATAAGTGTGGGCTATATAATTTTGTTTGAATGAAACATATGGCATGCGTGTTATGTGAAATGATTCCCCGTGCATCCAGTGCTGCAATAAAGAATGCCTGCTTCTTAATGCTGCATTGGGTTAAGGAGTTTTCTTATTCCTGATTTCTGTGACATAATGTGTTAGAGAGTCTATTGAAAACTCCAGATTGTACCATATAAGGAAACATATTTAATTCTTGTTAAAATAATACAGTGGGAGGGGTCTGCTTTGTCTCCCAAGGTAGTTTGGCCTGTTCAATGAGGATTTCATGAGACTAAAGCAGGTGAAATAAAATCTGAAGTTACAGTGAGAAAGAGAGCTTTGTTTATTCCTTGTTTTGTCTTCGTAAGATTTTCTTTCCTTGTTCGTTAGAACCTCTCTCTGTGTGCAGGTGTATATGCTATAATTTGTTTCCTGTTTTGGAAATGTATGTGTTGCTGGTTTTTTAATGAAGTTAACTATTTTTTGTGATTTACTTCCATCCCAAGATTTCTGCTAACATCAGCTGGAAAGTAAAGCCAAACCTTGCTTAAAGCCAGTGTCGATAACCAGAAAGTTACTTTTTTCCCTTCTTCTTAACAGCTCTGAAACTTTTTTTGGGAGGGGGTGTGTGTGTGAAATCCACTCCCTGTGGAGTGAGTAATGCCTATGTAACACTTGCTTTAGAAACTTTAGCAACATATTTACAGTACTAGCTTTCTTGCTTAGTAAACTGTAAAATACAGACCACTACTTTGGAAGCAGGCATGTGTATAAGAGTGTGCAGCTGGGACAAAATGAAAATGTGCTGAATTGCTAGAGCTGGGTGTGATAGTAAGTGCTGAAGAGGCTAAAAGAACTTGAAATAGCTGAAATAAGAGCCAGTGTTTATTGGTTTCAGGCAAGAAGCTGGGGGGGGGGGGGGGGGGCTGGCAGGTGTGATGATTTAAGAACAATTCATTAAATAAAGGAAAAATGAAAAAAGCAGCTCCATGAGAGAGTAATAATTACAGGCCAGTCTAGTAGAAATAACAATGAAGGCTAGTGTTGATAAGCACCTTGATGAATATGATATAACAAAGTAGTGTTAGTATGGCTCTTTGAAAGGCAAACATACCTCTTGGAGCTTTTGGGAAGGATCAGCAAGCATTCTGGGAGACAGTCATGACTTCCAAACATCTTTCAACAGGTTTCCTTATCAAAAGAAATGAAGCAGTCGGGGTTAAGGGGGAAGGTCCTTACATGGGTGAAAAAAATGAATGAAAGTACAAGAAATGGAGAGTAGGGATAGCAGATTGATTTTTTTTTTTTTTTCTTCTTTTTTTTCCTCTCTCCTTCCTAGTGGAGGCAGGTCACTAGTGGAGCTAGATCTGCAAAGATCTGGGCTGCTAAGTGGCATTGCAAATGCAGCACTTTTATTCAAGATAATTAAGATAAGTTGTTTCCAGTAGGAGCACTGTAAAAGGACCTTGTGAAACTACCTGGGCTTGAAAATTGCAGATCTGTAAAGTAATCCACATGGTAAAAAAATTATCTGATTATCATCTGTTAGGCAGAATCTGGGACAACTTACTGCTCAGAAGCTGAGTTTTGAGGTCATTATAGTTGTCTGGAAGTATCTTTCAACGGAATTCTGTAAGATGATTAGAAAAGGTGTTAGATGTCATGAATTAAGAAAACTGCATCATGGGTGCAGCATGGTTTTACAATGTAGCTTACTGTCATGAGTGTCGTGCATTTCTGATACTCTGATCTAAAAACATGTAGCTCATTTGGAAAAATTGTGGAGTGACTAAGGTAGGATTTCTCAAATTGGAAAGAATATTATTGCAAAGTTGTAAGTGGAAAGGATTAAATGCTACATAGCATCTACAAATAGAAAAAGCGAGCAGTGTGTGAAGTTGTGCAACTCCTTGCCACGGGATGTTGTGCATGCTAGAAATGTACATACATTTAAGGAGAGTCTCGGCAGAGGAAAGATTCATTGAGAGGTCCTACATTACATAGAAGCCACATCAGGCCCAGGAGATCTCTGAGCTGGAAATTGCAGGAGGTCAAAGGAATAGCCTTCTGTCGTCTTCTGTAGGCTTGTGGGTTTTTGCTGCTGTTCCTCTTTATCGACTGACAGGAGGGATGTGAATGTGTCCTAAAACCTAAAAATACTTCCCTGAAGGTGTGTGGGGAGGGAGAGGATATAAATGAACTAGCTGAATGAGTAAGAGGAGAGGACAGAAAGGAGGGGGAAGGGAAGAGAAAGGGGTCAAAGGATCCAAAAGCCTCACAGCTTTAAAATGAGGGAAGGGGTCATAAATAACAAGAAATGTAGGCAGAACCACTGATGTTTTTTGAGGAGCTAGAAGAGGTGCTGTAGTGAATAATGTATGCCTCTTGCTGCAGCAAAGGCATGGGTGGAAAAAAATGCAACATCCTCCATATGAAACCTTTCTGTGGTTTTAAAGCTGCTTTTGAACAGGAAACAAAGGCAGGTTTCTGATGCACTTTTTTAAAGTGATGTTTTGCCTAAAGGAACAGTATGTGCGTGTATGTGCATACATGTCTAAGGAGTACAGTCAGAAGAGCTGCAGGCTCACCAGGGAGCAGAGCGGTGCAAGGTGTGTTTCAGACTGCACAGACACCAAGGCTATATTGAGCTGGTAGTACAGACCCCATCCTGTGCCAGGACTGAATTACTACTTACCTGATCAAAGTTTGAATCTACAGGCAAGTCCTCCAGTTAAACATTTTTCAGTTTTGCTTGAGAGATTAGGCTGGAGCAGAGGACACTCCTCCTTTTCAGGCCAATCAAGATGTGTCGTATCTGTGGGTGGACTTTACTGGCAGCCGGAGTGTTTCCAAAGATTCACCTCTCTCATGAAAGCACTCTTTACATGTGCTAGAACAAGTGATGCGGGCTTCTGTCTGCCACTTGGAGATGGTCCCAAAAAGCCATCATCGTTCTCTGGAGCAAGGGGCAGATTTTTATCTTGCCTGATGCTTCCTTCTGCAGCGAGCCAGCTCTTATCTTTCCTTTGGTTGAACAATATGTAACCTTTTGTTCACAAACTGTCTTTGTTTTCGGCTTTGGTTGTGGTACAAATCAGAGGTTTAATTTGTTGGCTAGCATTCTGGGGGAGTACAATCTTTTTGACTAGCTGATGTTCTCAAGAATTAGTAATAGCAGTAGTCCTGTTTATAATCTCGACTAATAAATTGTGGAGGGACAACTGTTTTCCTCCAATGACTGGATCGCTGTCTTTGGACTAAGCGTTGGTAAATGATGCACCTTCCAAACAGCTGAACTGTATTGGAGTAGCAGGGGAGGGAGCATGGGGAAAGGCAGTATTTTGCTATGAAATTACAATTCTTGTTCTAGCATGATACTTGGTTAAAAGCATTGGTGATCACAGAGGTAGGCAAGAAACACTCTTTAAAATCCTGCATTGGTGGTGGTGTGCCAGGGGAAGCCACAGTTTGTGTGTTAAGTCAGTAATATGTTTGCTTGTGGAGGCAGTCGTGATTGTAGTTAGGTCAGGGGGTAGTAGGGGTTTACTGTAGCTTCTTAATGTCCCAATATGTTTCTACTTAGGCTTAATTTGCATCTTGAAACTGAATTGTCACTTACCCTTTATTGTAGCAGTTGCAAAAGCTTTTTGATCCTCAAATCTAGCAAAACTAATGCTCAAAACGTTAAAAGTTTCCAGGTCTAAAATGATCATAATGTGGGGGCTTCTTTTCACTGCATCTTGGATTAATTTAGGCAGAAGCTTCTTAAAAAGACTTTTAAAAATTATGTGTAGTTTGAAGTATTTAGAATAACTAAAGAATAAAGGGTACGTTTTAATAATAATTCATTGGTCTTTGAAGTGGATTTTGTCCTGGATGATCTAACTTATTAGTTCATTACACTTTGTCATTCAGGTACTTTTTGAATCTGCCAAGGAACAACAACAACAAAAAAGGACTAACTCTAATCAGTCCTATTAAACACAGCTCAGCATCCCAGGAAAACCTGTTATATTGTAGCTGTAGGTTTGTACTAAAGCAAATCTGTAAAACTTAGAGTAAAAAATTCATTTGGTTTAAAAAAAAAAAAAAAAAGTCCCAGGGAGTTTTTCCAAACAGGCTGTGGCAGAGGAATGGCTGTATGTATTGGCAGTGGATCTGTGTGAACAGTAATGAGTTACTGTGATGTCCTTGAGCCTTCCCATGTGCTGACAGTGGAAGGGCACTCTGTCGCATCAGATGAAGGACTTGATTTGGTTAGTATGTTAACAGAGCTTTGCAGCTGGCTTGGTGATTTGCTGCCCTTCTTTCAAGTTCCTGATGGGAGGAGGCAATGCTATTTAAAAATCTTACTTAATCCAAAACCAATATATTAACTATAGCATGATTGCTGGATCATCCCGTACCTGGGAAGAACACAAGTGATTAGGCTCACACAGGGAGTTGGAGAGATGTACTGAGTATATGCACTCACACCATTAATCTGTTTCTTGATTTTGTTTACCATATTTACATTAGGCTCTAGCTGTAGCCTAGCTACATTTGTTACAATTTTTTACCTTTTATGTAAGAGCCAATACCTTCAATTGGGACAAAATTTAGGAAGTTTGAATGTTTTTAAAAAAGTTTGTAATAGACTGAAATTCCCAAACTGTTTTTTATCGGGCACTAGAGTTCAAAGTCTACTTCTTTAGGCCTTCATTGCTGACAGCTGTGCAGTATGTTGCTATGTTTGTTTTTAAAGCACAGGCTCTTGCTGATCCTTTGCACCTTGTTCTTTTTTAGTTCAAAACCCATCTCTTCACCTCTGATTATACAAGTTGGACATGCAGAGACACTTCAGCCACTGCTTGCCCTTATGGGTTTCTTCAAAGATGATGAACCTCTCAAGGCAAACAATTACATCAGACAAATGCATCGGAAATTTCGCAGTGGCCGGATTGTGCCTTATGCAGCCAACCTGGTATTTGTGCTTTACCACTGTGATCAAGTGAAAACCTCTAAAGAAGAATTCCAAGTGCAGATGCTGTTGAATGAAAAACCGATGTTGTTTCATCACTCAAACGAAACCACCTCTACTTATGCAGACCTCAAGGACTATTACAAGGACATCCTGGAAAACTGCCACTTCAAAGAAGAGTGCGAATTACCAAAAGTTAATATTACTGCTATTGACGAGCTTTGAGGGAATGAAACGGAGTGAGTGTTCTGCAAATTGATCTTGGTTCTGTTGGACAGATGTTGTGAACAAGCACTTTTGATGACTTGCTGCTGCTGTGCTAACTTTATAAACTTGCAGATTTGATGGGTTGTCTCAGCTCAACGCACTGTTTATTTATTACATAAGCAGAATTACATAAATGCTGTAACAGGGATGTTGAGCATTTGTAACATGTGCTGCAAGAGGAAGTGTATTTGTATGTTTATATGAATGAATACGTAATTTCATTGGTCATTCCTCTTATAAATGTTCTGTAGCTGGACTTAAGAGCTGGGGCAACTTCTGTTGTCCGAGCTGAAGGTGGTTGCACTGATTCAGTATTGCTTTGTGCTGCCTGTTTTGCTAGCTACTGTTTTCCTGTGGCAGGCATGAGATAACTCAAACCTGTGCGCTTTTTTGCTCCTTTTCCTGAGCTTCTAGGAGGGACACTGTACATAATCCTTTTCCACAGCTGCCCAGCTTCTGCCTGGAATGCACCATGAGAACATCTGTTTCTTGGGCATTTAAAACAAGAGTTGCAATGTTCCTGCATGCATTACCTGCCTGAAAAGGGTCAAGGAGTTAAGTCTTAAAAGTCATCATCAACCCATCCTGCATAGCAAGTTAGCCTCCAGGGTAAGTAAACTATCTTTAAAAAGAAGTAGGAAAAGGAAAAGGAGAAGGAAAAAAAAATAGAAAAACAAGGGGAAGTAGCCACTCTTCCATTAAGGTGCTCTGGTTGATGCAGCAGTTGTTCTCTAAGTAATCTGGTGAGTTCTTTCACACCATCAATTTCTAGCGTTAAAGATTAGGGCTAGGGCATTTAGGTTAGGCTCTGCTATGGCTATGAAAGTCTTGGTCCTGTCCAGATGCTGACAGTTTTTCTAGCAGCTCTGGTTGGAAGGGACCTCTGCAGGTCTCCAGTCCAGCCTCCTGCCTGAAATGAGATTGTTGCTCACCCTAAATCCAGGCAGGTTTTGGACTGTAAAAAGTATCTGGCTGAGACTTGACTTCTGCTAGCTGTAAAGCACCAAATGCGGTGTCAGTTACGTAGGCCTTACACATTTGGTGTGCCACTGTGTTCTTGAAGCTGATTTTGAAGAAGTCAGTTGCATACAAATACTGGTAATTGTTTAAAGCAACTGCACGTAAAGTAGGACACTTGCTACTGGAAGTTGGAAAGCATTTTAGAACTCTGCAGTGTGGCAGAAAAAGGAGGAATGAAGATAATTGTCCAGAAATGTGTGAAATGTAGTAAGTTGGATAAAAATTCCTTCATTGCCCAGAAGGAAATGGCTATGTGAACAAGTTGTCCCAAAGCAAATGAGGGTGTAGATTTATGGTGCTGGTAGCACTTAAGTGTGTACTTAATGCTCTGTAACGAGTGTTCCATAGTTCACCCCATGAAGTGAGGTATAGTTTGCTGTGTTTACTGGGGAGGGGGTGAAAGGTTGGTATAAGCAGTTACCACAGGGTGTCAGGTGCACTGAAACGCCGATAGCCGCATTTGCTGCAGGCTATATATATACAGGGTATATAACATTTTGGTTTGTAGGCCCACCTTCAGAACTGGGAACTTAACTGCTACAAAAACAAAACCAGGAAAGAGAGAGCTGAGGAGTTACTTGGTGTATAATTTTTTTATTTTTCTTGGAGGACTTAGACTTCTGTCATTATTTTTTTTTAATAGGGCTTGTATAAAAGCACTTAAGGCTTACATATCTGTAAGTTAAGGAGCAATCGAAAACCTGGGTCTTACTGTTGTACTCTGAGTTAAGGGCTTTTCATGACATTGGGACATAGGGGCCCTGTTTCACTAGCACACTGATTTCTGTGGAGGCCAAGGTTCTTATCACTGAAGATATGATTAAAACTGGTGGATATTTCAGCATTAACATTCCAGTGAAATACTTGCCTGTGTTAGCTTTGCAGCTCTTTGTCTGAAACAGGTTAAATGGTTTGGGAGAAGTATTGATGCTGAAACAAATGTAGGAATATAGGACAGATGACTGTCAGCCCTGGCATATGACTTACTGCTTTATCAGTTTTGCATGTCTCCTTTTTTACATGATCCTATCTTGAGACTAAGTCAACTGATAGTAATTTCTGTGACAGATGCCTGCTACAAACTTTATTGCAACATTTGAGGCAAGCTACAAAGAAATGAACCTTTGTTGAAAAGCAGTTAACTTTGGTAAATAGCAGATAAAAGAGTGAGAAAATCCACCTTTGAACAAATATTTTTTCTGTATATCTGTCTCCTGTGATGATTCATTATTTGAACAGAAGGGTGAAAGCCTGACTACTGGAGATGAATGGAAGATTTCTGTTGTCAGTTCAGTGAGACTGATTCTAGGACATTATGTTTACTTGAAGGATATATCCTTCTTCCTTATGGAGGAGGATTATGCTGCGCTTGACTATTTTTTTGATCATGTGCCATACCAGGTGGAGGAACCAAAGAATTCCTTCTACAGTGAAGTACCATTTGCTTCTGTATTAAGCACACAATCAAATTGGTAAATGCTGTGCAAAGGGCTTCAAGGATTACTCCAGAGGCTGTTTCCCATTTTGCTTCAGAGTACAGGTCCATCATACCTCCAGAATAACAGATATATCTTCAGTGGCTGTCAGCAATTAACTGAAAATTAAAACGTGCTATTTGGTTTCTGATATGTATTTAAAGGATGTGGTGACTCACTCCTTTGGCAGAATTAGAGGCTCAGTGTGGAAATGTACAATTGTAGCAATATAAGTGTTTGGTCATGTTTCAGGCACTTGTTCATATGACTGATTCTTACCATTAGGGAGGTATGACCCTTTAATTTAGTAAGTGTATAAATTTGCTTATATGCTACAGAGGAAAACTAAAATGGATTGAAATATTTCCATAAAGTTGGGCGCTGACTCAGTGAGCAGTATTTGAACAAGCTGCCATATTCATGGCATTGCAGATTACCACATCCTGAATAAGTCCTGCAAGAAAAATAATGCTTTCTCTTCCTTCATATGGCTCTGGACAAAACACCTCATCTCAGTCATCTATCGGGGACTTTGCAACCTTTCTCAAACTGGAAGCTTTCATTGATGAAAAATACCCACAGTGTTCTTGGATGCTGGCCTTAAATATGTTTGAAATTTATTTTATTTTGTTAGATGTCTAAAGCTTAACTAATCTTTCTGACAAATTCATTTTTTTTTTCCTTCTTGTAAGTACTGCTACTGTAATTCTGGTTAGCATTGAGTTGTCAAATCGCTGGATGCAATGCAGATTTGTAATAATATGGTACTAACGGGATGAATTTGAGAACATGTTTTGGATTTTTAGTGCTGTGAAATAAAACTGCACACTTTCTTCATCTGTTTTATGAGTAGTAATAATGACATGATATTTAGTATAACAGCTGTGTTCTGCTTAAAAATATATTTGGTAGGTTGCTATTGCTTCCATTGGTGTCTCTGATTATTTTAAGTTGTCACATGGATATAAAATGCCTTAATAAGGTTTCTACTCCCACATTTTGAGGTGAGTGAAAATTTACGCTTATTTCCAGGAGCCCTGGTTTTAAAAACAGCAATAGTTTCTTGACAAGATTTTTGCAGATACTATTACTATAGTATGCAAAATGTCTGAAAATGGCCTGCATTTTGAAGCGGAGTGACGGTTGCACACACGTTTTAGTGCAGTTCAGAATCTGCTGCGGTATTATTTTTCTAAATATTATGACTCTCTCAATAAGAGATTGACACTGTTGATTTGATAAAGAATTAGAAGCATATGTCATGCAGTACTTTCTAACATGTCATTTCTTGTAGGTATTTAGCAATATTCCTTGTTCTTGAGTATCCATTAGCTACATTAACATCTGTTAATTCTCTGGTCACCTGTATGTAAAAATGAAGCTTTGCCTGCAGTGTGCTTATGTGCTGTAGATGCAGCGCTTTTGTAAGTGTGCTGTGACTGGAACAGCATTATCTTTGGTCAAGGGCTCTTTCTTCATTTTCAGAAGTATTAGTCTGTAAGACAGTTTGAAATAAAAACCAGTTGATGTTGTTTTGTTTAAACAAAAAAAACCCCAAACTGTATAGTCACAGGAAAAGACCTGAAATGTCTCTAAAATTGAAGATACTGTATAGAACCTTCTAGTAGAAGAACACAATCACCACCATCCACCACTCCCCTTTTTCCTTTTTAGATATATAATATATTAAATAGTCACTGTGTTAGTTGTCTAAATTTTGAAAAGGAAGTTAGTATTATCAGATGTTAGTTTGCAGTCGCTGGTGTGGCAGAAATAATGGTTTATCTTTGAATTGTTAATTTTTTTCTTTCCTGGGCTTTAAGTTACAGACTATTTCATATGATTGTCAGACTAATTTCAAACCTGGCCATGCTAAGGGTGGACCTTGCTGATCTGGAGTGAAGGTGTTAGGTGTCCTCCACAGTCTTCAAAGGGTAGTCACTTATGGACCACGAGATGGATTATATACAGTGCAAACAGTATACATTGTTAAGATTACCAAGGCATGGCACCAGGAGTAGGTGAGCCAGGGGAGAGCTCGTAACTTGAAGATGTATAGAGATATTTTTTTTCCCCTACTGTTCTTCCTTGTATGAATTTGTTGTCTTGAGGCCAGCCTCACTTCCATTACCTGTGTTGTCAAGTGCTGGTGAGGCCACGCTTTGGTTTTGTGCATGGTGTAGTGGGTTTATTTGTTTTAGAAGTCCCATCTGTTTTTTCTGTTACTTTGACAGATTGGTGTGTGGGTGCGTTTTGTCTCTGATATGTTACCACCTTCAAATTAGTCTTCATCACGAAGACTCAGCAACTCCTGTGTATCCAGTTCAGCTTTTGAATGCTGTTTTTATGCCTGATTTCTCAGGATTTGTGGTCCAGTAAGTAGAAAACTATTTCTAAATTGCTTTGCTTCTGATGTTGATAGTGTTTTTGAAGAGGGCTTTCATTGACTGTTAAATATATGCCACGCCAGAGCTAGGTTCTGCTTCCAGATCTGATATAGGTACATGTTTGTAAAGGCTTTATGGTGCTTTTCCCCTCCCTTGTTTGCTTCCAGAAGTGGAATATGAAGATTACATATAGATTAACCTGTATTTACGGCTTTTTTTCCAACTTAGCTCAGTACTTTCAAGAGGTATTTTTACTTAAGACAGAGGAGGCAGGAAGGTTCAGGCTGATGGCATGTGGTCTTTATGGTGGTGGATTTTTTTTATTTATTTGTTTTTAACAATTCCTTTGAAAAAGGGTTTAAAGCAAGCATTGCTTTTCTGATAATCTGTTGAAAGGTTTGAGCATATCTGTTCCTGTGTTTAACAAAACTAAATAATTTGTGTTCTGGGAAGGGATTATTATTGAAAGACTAGGGTGGAAGGAGCTAGTTGAATTATTTGTTGTTGTTGTTGTTGTTATTATTATTATTTAGGGGTCAGAAAAGCTCTGCAGACTTTTCCACAGAAGTGATCTGTAGCTCTCAAACGCTTCACTGGATGTGACAACAAATCCTGAACCTCTTACAGAAACAGAAAATGCCCAGCTGGTCCTGGGAAGCAAAGCCAGTACCCATGAAAGGAACCAGGTTGGATCAGGCTGAAGGTCCTGGTGACCTCTGGCTTTTGGGTAGGACACAGTGCCTAAGCAAACATGTAGGGATAAGAGCAAATGTTTCCCCATATACTCCTGATTACCAGCCGCGTGTGGCTACAAGGGTTTTTTTGAGCTAAAGAAAGTGGGTTTGCATTTAGCTTTATATATAGCTCTTAATGAATTTCTTTTCTACACTCTTCTTGTGCTTTGCGTTCAGAAAGCAACACTAGATTTGCTTGCGATGGCGTGTGATGGATGCTGGAGCTTGATTGCTGGCTTTGTGAAAGTCCAGCTCCTTTAGTTTCATTTGAGCCGGCTACCTGCTAGACTGAAAAGCTAGGAGCTGTGATTTTAAGAACAGTAATGGCTTTCTGACATACTTGATTAGCAGAGTTAGTTGCCATATGTAAATGGTAAAGCTTCGCAGTGTATCCTGGAGCAGTTCAGTCATTTTGTGTGATACAGATCTTGTTTCGGTGTTGTGTTTTCCTGAACCCCAGCAGTTCATTTGATTCCTTGGAGCATTTTTATTGGGAGAGGAGTTAAACATTTGATCTCTTTGCATCCTACTTGTGCTACTTATGACTTGTGTTTTCCCCTGATGGGAGAGACCCATCTTGCTTATTTGTTCCTTGTGGTAAAATCATGCTGTTCTTCTGATTGTTATCATTGCTGCTTCTATTTTTTGGCTTGGTTTTACCCTGTGCCTCTGAAGTTTATCAGACCAGACTTGCACACAGTGTTCAAGGTGAGGGTGCACCGTCAATTTGAGAAGTGAAGTAAAAATCTAGAAAACTTAACAATAATTATCATTTCACACCTCCTTTGCACCAAATGGCATTCTGTTTCTTTCCTTGATAGGTGGTGAGCATCTGGTCAATGTGTGTGGAAATTTTCACTGGTACCTCTGTCTTGCTCCTGTCACTGTTTAAAAGTATTAGCAACCAATGTTTTACAGTTGTTTCTCAAAGAAAACACTGTCCTCTATATATAAGATATTCCTTCTTCTTGCTATTAGAGGCTACTGACTGCTCTCTGAGTATTCTGGTTATGTAAAAATATCTGTAAATATTGGAACAACTTTGTATTCTAATGTTTATGAATTTACAATAGCCTGTATTTTTAATTATAGTAATTTTTAATGAATAATTGGTTCATTAGAAAAACTTTGAAGGATGAATGGTAGAGGGGATATTTTTGAACAATCAATTGCACAGCTTCGAAGCATGGCATTATAGAAAAATAAGGTAGAAGGGAGTTCTTGAGAGGTCCTCTGCTCCCTGCCCTCTCTAGTGTCCTCTGTCCTGCTGATGGTTTGTCAAGGGTATTTGATATTCTCATCCATCATTCAGTGCATCTGCTATGTGATGCAGGCTGCAGGTTCAGTAAGAACAGATTTCTCCCTCATTCCCTATGTATTGAATCGTGCTGGACTTGGATCTGACCCAGGTAGGGCTCTGTTGGATACCTTTTTCCAGCTTGAGTGTGAGCTATCCTCTACATCTGGCTTTCCAAGTTCTGTATCTGTGCTTTCTTTGCCTATCATGGGTGTGGGCATTACTAACCATGTCATCTGAAACAGCAGCCAAGGCTTTTCTAGCCCTCGTAGTAGTTTGGCATCCCCAGGTTTCATTTCTGCTGTAGAGTAAAACTGGCTTGTTTGCAGTGTAACTGGCATTGGGCCGCCATTGCAAGCTATTACTCATCTCAGTGCTGGCTTCTTCGTGCCTACGAAGAGTTTGATCATTGTTCTGGTATTTTTCTGGAAACTGAAGTCGAGCAGTGTACCTGTAATCACTGTCTTCTCTTACAGATGAGACAGTTTGGCCAGTTAGTTCTGGCCAGAGCACATGGAGATGGCTCTCAATCCTCTCTGACCACTCTTGTGCTTATTTATTTTAATGCTTTTAATTAGCTATATTTTGTTTAATGCACGTGAAGCATTACTGCTCAGCTTACAGAAGTGACTGATGACTCTTAGTCAGATGGACAAAGCGCTGTTCCAAGGGACACCCACAATTGTTCTGACATTGCAGGGGAGGAGATACCATAGGCTGTCATGTGTCCTCTGCAGCCACCATTTTATAGAATGTCTTTCACAAGTCTATTCTCATATTGATTAAAACAAACAAACAAAACCCCACAAAACCACAAACAACAACAACAACAACAACAAAACCCACCCTCAACCAACAAAAGAACCTCTAAGCCGCTAGTTCCTGGTATGTCTGCCAAAAGAGAGATTAGAAAACCTTTGTCTTGATATCTAGCCTATAACTTTATACTTGGCTTTTGTGCCCCAATTTTGTCTTCTAACATATGCTCATTGACCTGCCTGGTACCTTTGGAGGTACCACTTGCATCTCACTTCAGTCTTTGCTTTGCCAGATCTGGTAAGTTGATCCCTCTTAATTTCTCTTCCTGATTCTCCTCCTCACCCGACTTGTTTCTTCTGTGTACTGGCTGTTTCACTTTAGTTCTTTTTTTATATAAATGACCACAATTGGTTTTCCAGATGACTTCTTACAAGTGCTTCACTTGCTGGCAGTGAGATTTCCCCTACGTCCCCTTTTGGGAAGACGAATCATTACACAAGTGAGGTTTCTATATTTATTTGCCTGGTTGAGGCCTGTTTTCTGTGGCACTGTGGAGGTTTGGTGTTCTGGCTCCCATGTTTTGCTACAGAACATTTTCACCAGGTGTCACAGGTCAGTTTTTGTGCATGGATTTGCATATAACAGATTTGTTCATGACTTAGAGTGTTACTAATTATATTCTGCATTTCTCTATTTGCCTGCATGTCCACTGCTCTTATGATGCAGTACTGCTGTATAAAACCCAGTGCCTGGGGCCTTGTGCTTCCAGCCCTCTCAAGCATGAAGCATATGCAAAGTCCTGCTGTGGCTTGGCTTTGCAGGAAAGCCTTTAGGGTTCAGATTTCGTTTCACATAACTAAGAATTATAGGGCTGTTCTTCAGCCCTCATAGGCCTTTGGGTGGCAAAGAATGGCATGCCTTCCCTCTGTAGGGAATGCAGGCTCTGTCCTGAATCCACCAGCCTGGATGTTTGGGTTTACAGCTAAGCTACCCAGGGACTGATGATCCAGCGCCTCAACAGTATCAGAAGGTTGCCTCCTTTGCCTTTCTTCTTCTGGGGCTGAGGTTAGGTGAGATGGATACTCCTGTGTAGCCCTGCAGCACATCTTGCCTTTCTGTGTCTCTGTGCTTTCAGCTTGTAAAACCTTGCCATGCAAAATTGGTAGTGAATGTCACTCCCATTGTGACGTGGCCTGATGGTCCTGCGCCTGTGTGTCATATGTCCCTGGTCAGACAAGAAAGAGGTAGTGAGTCAAATGGGTTCTCAATAAGTTACAGTCCTTTTTATTTTTTTTGCAGAAGGTGCTGCATCTGCTGATTCAAACCAGCTTTTGGCATGGGGCTCAAGATGGGTGTAAAAGCCAAATCTGGAGGTGGTTCTTTGAGCTGCAGGCTTCCAACTGAATAAGGCAAGACAAAATTAACTGCAGAGGCTCGTATGACCTACTACTTGAGCTCTCACGTGCAGCCCTCCGATCAGAAAACTAAACAGGAGCAAACAGCTTTCATGGTGAACGAGAAATTGTTTCTATCCCGTATGACAGGGGAGAGCTTTCAGGTTATTTTTAATTGTATCATGGTTATTGGGGCCACTTAATTTGCTGTAGCATGAATGTCAGCTGACAGTTGATCCTGTTGAAAGTTAAAAGGCTGCTAACCTATTCTGAGAAAGAGGCTTTTCTCTGCTTGGGAAGAACCTCAGGATGCAGTTCAATCAGACTGACCAGCTTACCTGTTTGCTGTCACATGCTCCCGGTACCCCAAACTCAGTTTTCTCTGATGATGACATAAAACTGTAGCTCAAAGCCAGCACAAAAGTACTTCAGCTGCCTTGCTGTGGAAGTCCAGTTGGCTGTGCATGATGTTGGACTTGAGGTGAGAGAAGGTTATTGGAGTGGGAAAGAGGGTTTTACTTCAAGTCAGGGAAGCATAATGGGAAGGTAGGTAAATGGATGTAGATGCTTCATAAAAGCCGAGCAGAGGGCGGCCTTTGCATGGGAGGAGACTGAAAGTGTCCACTGTGGTCTGTACTACTTCCCATTACCTTGGATGTAGATGGGCTGAGGTCTGAGCCAACATCTCCACAGACTTCTGTGGAAACTTGGGTGGAAAGATGAGTGAAGCAGTCTCATTATTGCAGCAAAGCAGAGTGAACAAATAAAATACTTTTCTTTTTCCATCTCCCGTTTTTATACTGACAACAGAGGTTGAGTGGTTGGGTCAGCAGTGTAACTCCAGGTGAAGTGCTCTGTGGAAGCCTGAATAGAGCTGAACTCTCAGAGCAGGAAAGCTGCTGTTCATCCAGCCTCTTTGTTCTTTTCAGCAAGCAGAACATGCCTTACAGTTGCTTCTTCGGTTCAGCGCACTGTACTCTTTGAACTTTTAATGGCTTTGTAAAGGTGGACTGTGAGGGAAGGGAGAGCAGATCACTGAAGCTCATGCTGAGGCGGTACATGCTCAGTCTAATGCCATCCAAGACTTACAAATGCAGGACCCTCCACCACCCAAGTATGCTCTTTTTAGGGAACTGAGCTGATGTGAACCTCCGAACTGCTAGTCTTATCTGCCTTATGGCTGGACATGGGGGGAGCTAATGGACAATGGTGTGTTGAGACATACCCATGACTCTTTATCAAATGCCCTGGTAGAACATTGGTTCTGCTGTGCCCAGCCACTACCAAATAAGACGTTCAGTATGTCTCTTCTCCCTTGTGACAGCTATCGCTGACAGCTGCCAGGAGTAACATGGTTGGTTGGTCAGCTCCACTGGGTTGCAAGTGCTAAAGATGTGCTTTTTTTCTTTGCTTGTTTCTCCTTTGTTCCAGTGATTCAGCTGATGTTTGAGGTTCATGGGAGGAGATGCCACTTGCTGTTCCTTTGCCAAGGGACTGCTGGCACTCAGTTGGCAGTGCGGACTTGGTCATTTTCTTAGTGACTTAAAGGAAATGGCTAAGAAGAAAATAAACATTTTTTTTGGTATTTCCTTGTATACGATATGCATTTTCAAGGACACTACTTCTCACATAGAAAATTAGTGTGTTTGGATAAAGAACCCAACATGTTTCACAACTACAAAATGATGACACCCTGATTTTTAAGCTTATCACCTATGAATAAGGATGACTTTTCTAGGGGAATGGTTGAAAGACTTCTCTGCGTTATTCTAAAACTTAGAAACTTGAGATAAAGTTCACCAAACTTAAAGTCTCGCAAAAGTTTTCCTTAACATGGTTTCTTGTACAAATAGTCATTTATCTTAGTTGGTGGCAGCATATGTCTGTCTTGGTTAGATAGCTTGCCTGGTAGCCTGCGTAACAAATTACACTAGGAAACAGCATGGAGAAAAAGGGCTAAAATTCAGTAATATATTTTAGATCCAAACTCTCTGTCCTTGCACAGGAGTAAAGACAGATGAAAACAGGGGAACAGCAAAGCTGGTGAATACTCGGGGATTGTTTGCTGTGCTGGCTGAAGAAGGGCTTGGTGCTAGAAAGCTCATGTTCCCAGCTGCCCAGAGTGTGGAGACTGAGGGAGTGGACGGATAGGAGCTGCTCTCATGCAGCTTTTCTTTGTAAAAGGATTAGGATGAACTTAGACTTCAAAACTTTGTGATAGGAGCAGACTTTGCTACCTGCCTGTGGTTGTCCGGCTGTAACACTACCTGCCCCTAGAAAGGCTGGGTTTCCTTGGCCCTCCTTAACCTCTATTGACTCCTTCCATCATGACTGCTTTGGTGACAGTTTTATCTACAGAGATACCAGGCTGGCTATCTTATGCCTTTTTCTGTGCTAACCTGCTTTTGGAAGAAGGCATACGTGGCTTTTAATCTCCTCGCTTGAGTTCCCCAGATTACAGCAGTCTGTAGGGACAGAGAGTGTGAAAATGAGCCTTCAGGTAATTTTAGGAACTGAGATCTTTATTCTAGCATTGTAAAGGTGACAAGCTAGGGATATGGGCCAAAGTCTGTGCTAGGGACAAGAAATCACATAGGGCAAAGGCAATGGATCTATAGCAGAAAATTACACACAATAAATAAATATCTTTACTGTAGTATGACACACCATAAAGTGATAAGAATTCTTGTCTTGCTTCCAAAGAAATTTGTAAAGTCGATTGTTCCAAAAGCATTCAAGGTGAGTGCAAAGAAAAAAGTTACCCTTTATGAGTAGAGCAAACAGCAGTGACAAAGTCCCGCTTTGGCTGAGCTCTTCCATGTTTGGATCTACAAGCTGCCCTGACTAGCTGTGGAAAGTCACTCAGACAGAAATTTCTGTCTATTTCTGCTGCCATTTTCCTGACAAACGCTCCTTTCCTTGTAGAGTGTCGTCCAAGCCCTGGCAGGGACATATTTTATACTTGTCTTACCGAGATCCAACCTGGCAGCGCCAACAGCCTTCAGGCAAATAAAAGCCCTTTCAGTTCTCATTCTGCATTTGCCCAGTGCCTTTTTATTCCATCATCTGCATCATCTCTGCATTCCATTTTTAAAACCTCAACCTGTGTGTCTGTGGCCTGAGATGAAGACCAGCTCCTCTGCTGTGAGAGCAGCTGGTGCTTGAACATACCTGTGCTAGCTCAGCAGGTGAAGCTGCATATGCAGCCCAGTGTCCTCACTGGGACATTGAGCCATTCAGATCATGGTTTGGAGCATCACATCTGCCCCAGCTGGGTGATGGCTCATGTTTGTAATGCACTTTGAGTTGCCTGCTCCTTGAAGTCGTCTTCTGTCCTGGTTCCATCACCTATTGTTGCTTTTGTGGCTGTGGTGTAAAAATGCAAGGAGAGCGTGGAGTCTGTCTGCAAAAGGGAGTCGAGGTTTCTCTGGCCTCTACAGGGGTGGCAGAGAAATTTCTAAGGCCCTGTAGGTTTTTAAAGACAGGCAAAGGGGAAAAGAAATACGAACAAGTTTAAAGAGAAATAACAGTAAAGAGGTGAGAAAAATCAAGGACCCTTGTCAGAACTTAGTTTTGAGATCTGGTTTGTGCGTGGTGCTCAAAGGACAGGGCAGATGTTTGTACCTATTCTAAAAAGGAGAGTGAAGGAAGTGGCTGTGTGATTGTACATTTTCCATTGTTACCATTTCCCTAATGATATGGGGATTTGCTCTGTATGGGTTTGCTGTGTGGGGATGCCATCCCAATGGCTGGAGCAGTTGCACCAGGAGCCTTCAGAACTGTCAGTTACAGACTGGAGGGTGTGTAGGAAAGTAAGAGCCTGATGGTGAGCATTAATGGTTGTGTCACTGAGGCACAGTGATCAAAAAATAAAGCCCAAACACCTGGAAATCCCAGATTTGAGTTGTTTACAGTAAACTCTGAAGCAATGTGAGAAGTGGGTAAGTGGGTGGGGGCAGTGTGTGTGCTCATCTGTGGGAACTGTGTGGAGCACTGAAGGTGGCTGTTAAATTGTCCTTAAGAGGAGGAAACGTGAAGACAGCAGCTTGTTAAAAGCTCTCTTCACCCTTGTTCTGCTATCTGCTGGTGAGCTACAGAAGGATGCAAAGATATTTGAATGCTTAAGTTGAAATTTAATAGATCTCCTGCCTCAGTGGAAGACACTAATTACTATGATACTCCTCCCTCTACTCTTTATTCTAAAATAAGAGCAGTGTTTTGTTTTCCTGAATTCTGGATGGTGATTTAAAGATGCAAAGACCCACATAGGTGCACAGCTTGTTCCTGGTTTTGGGTTGTTTCTCCCATTGTGAAATCTTGGCAAACTGGTTTTGAACTTACAATTTCTGGCTGGCTGTAGCAGTGCCAAACAGCAGTGGATGTTGCCAACACTGAAGTTTCTTTGGTGGATTTGTTGTCACTTTTGCTGTCACAACAGCTTTCTAAAAGTTGGGGATGATCCCATGTGTTTGAATTATAGAACATGGAGAGGAAAAAATGTTTCCAGCTTTCATTAAAAGGTCTAATGGCTTATGCTAGCAAATAGCACCCTGCTAGCCTGTATCTCCAGCGTACTGTGCTTTGCTTTGCTTTTGTAGTTTATTTCTAATCTGATGTCTCTTGAGTGAGGTTTTAGGGCTGCAGATCCAGACTTGATTTACACATAGGATTCAAAACTATCTGTGAAAAGTCAAGGGTGAGAGGTGAGGTAGATAAGCTGGAACTGCTTGTTGGGGCAGTTCAGTATCAGAGCTGGTGTCTTTGTGGGCTGATGCCAAAGGTATTACGTATGTTAATTTGTGGAATATTTAATTTTCAAGGTACTAATCTTAATGCATTTGTGTTTTGATGAGCAGAGTTTAAGAATCCCAGTGACTGAAGGATGTTCCATTAACTGGGGTGACAGCCTCCCCTGGAACTGTCTGCATACAACCAAAAGCTGCTGAGCCTGGGTCTGCCTTAGGTGTTTCTCCACGGATTTCCCCCATGGGCTCCCTTCTAAGAGCTGTCTTTAGGCTGTTTGTCCTCTGTAGGATCTCTTCCTCACTGCTTGCAGGTGGTGAGTTGACTCACAGAGTAATGCTGTGGACTGTGGGAACATGGAATTGCAGGCACTTCACTGATCAATTAGGAAAACATCATCCAAGCAAAGCTGGAGAAGCTGAGAAGAAACAGTGCTGAAGATGATGACTTTGTTTCTGTTCCTTGAAAAACTGAAGCTTTTATCTGTAACTTTCCCGATGCTAGGAAAGCAAATAAAACAGAGCAGAGACAGCCTAGTAGTGGAATAGCTTGAGTGCAGGGAGATTCACTCATCTGGCTAGCATAGCTATGGCCTGTGGGAGGGCTTGGCTTCCATGGCACACAAATTCAAGCTTGGATATCCTTTCTGCTTCCTCCACCCTTTGCTCCTGCTTTGCCAAATGAGCAGGTGGGAGCCACAGAGGGAATGGTGTCACTAGTAACATTGCAGCTGATCTTTGGGCTCCTTCTTCCAAGGCTGTGATGTTTATTTGGGCGATGCTTTTCCAGCTAGATGTCAGCAAGATGAGGGAATTCATGCAAGAATTTCAGAGTACGTAGCTGTGCAGAATCAGGGATGGTGACTTCCCCCTTTATACCTTTCATGTGGGAGAATGCTGCGAGGGACACCCTTCTTCTTCCATGACACTTGCCCAAAGGCTGCAGTACTTCTGAAGCTGATACTGTCCTATGAGCAAAAAGGATTTTCTCCTCTGCTGCCTTGCAGCTGGGCAGGGGGGATGTGAGTGACATTTCGCAGGTGAACTTGTTACACTAGACACGTTGAGGTGGGTATTGAGGAAACCAGCAGCTGTACGTGGCTGGCAAGCATTCATGTGAGGCTTGGCACTTTGTGGTAATTTCTTAGGTTATGCTGGGATAGGAATTTTGATTAAGAAGGATGCTGCAGTGGATTTCGAATGGGGAAGATGGCTGTAGCAAATGCCTCACAAGCAGCTGTTCACCAGGCCTGTTTGGTGGAGATTTATATATATTTTGCTCTCTGTGGGTCCCGTCAGTGTAACAGTAGGTTGCCCAATGGACTCTTAGGAGAGGTTTTTGTATAGAGATGTGCTGCTGCTTTGACATCAGGGTGTCAGGGTGATACAGACTTTTGATGGGAGTGCTGAATAATCCCCGTTCTGCATGCACAAGGGCAGATAACCAGGGCATAACTTTCTTCTGTCCCTGACAGTAAGGAGAGGAACAAAAGTCTCTGATCCTGTAAGCAGAGTGAGAATACTTGCAAATAAAAATATTCCCTGTAATGCTTTAGCATATGTCATAGAGCCCAAAAGTTGCCAAATCATTCCTGAAGCTGCTCTTTACCAAGCAGGAAGGCTGCTCAAGTGCCCTTGGTTTCCCATTTGGAGAGATTTTGACTCTCTGCCTGCTTTGCTGTGGTGCTGCTTCTTTCCCCAGCTGTGGTAGGCTGAAGCTCTTAGAGCTTGTTAAATAGCCCAAAAAGTTCTTTGATGAAAATGGTGTCACTACTTTGCATGTCTTGAGGTAAGCAACTAGATTTTTTTCTTTTCTGCTTAATTTTTGATTCTGTTTCATCAATTACTTCCCTTGAAAAGCATACACAAATTAAAACTTGAGGCAATAGCCATATATATTTATTAGAAGTTAATGTTACAGAAATTCATACCATTTCCTATATTGTGCTCAGAAAAATAGGGGAGGAAAAAAAATCCAGTCATCTTTTTATACACAAAGTGTTTCTTATTTGCTCAAATCTCAGGCAGGTTATGAGCAGTCAGTTTAATTCCTAGAAGGGAGAGAACTTTGATGAAGAAAGAAATGGAGAATGATGCAACAAATGGAGATAATGTTGACTCCTTTTCTGTCTCCCTGATAGACATCTAGGGGAAACATGGAGGTGTTACATGCTCTCTGTTTTTTCTGTTATGTAGTAACCCAAGTTTTCTGTCTTTCCATTGACCTTTCTACTATTCACTTTTAACGAGAAAGAACTGGTTTTCCTTCAAAAATGTCCTCACTGGAACTAGCTGTGTATCAGGCTAGAATGGTTTATAGTGGTCTGGGGTTACAGAAGCCCCTGTTTCTGCCTTTTCTTTTACACAGACCTCTTCTTGCTCCTCTTCCTTCAGTAAATGTATTTTCCTGCTTGCTTTGGTCTGCTGGTCACATTTTCAACCCTTTTTTCTTTACTGAAGATACACAAATGAAAGGTAACATGGTAAGGTTGTAAAGATGCGCAAATTTAAAATTTGTCCCACAGAAGGAGAATATTAAATGTTCTTATTCAGCTAAACAAAAAAAAAAACCCACCTAGAAATAATACTTACAGAAAGTAAGATGTATAATTAACTCATCAGAGGTAATATCAAGGCCTTCTATACTCCTGTAAAACTGAACCACAAATACAATGACAACTATAGTTAATCTGTAATCCCCTGTATTTTCCATGAGATTTTACATATACTTTTCCTGCCAGGTCAGCATTGATTTTGATTAGTTCTGAATCTTTCCCATTAAGAAATTTACTCAAATCCATGTGCAAATAAAAGATAAGATGCTGACTCTGGGGGTTCTGATTTGGGCATGGCATAAAGTTGCTTCTGAGCAGCAGCTGAACAGACTAAGCAGCCTTGGGTAATGCTTGGATGCCACTGTGCTTGCAGGAAAGCTGAGAAGCTCGTGCCATTTTGCTGTGTTCCTGCAGACTTTCAGTCACTTAACGTGTCCTTATCCCAGTGTCCTCCAAGGGATGAGGCATAGCCTGCATCCTGGCTAGGCAACAGTTGGAGGAGGGTTCCTTGTACCAGGACGTGCTTTTCCAATGGATAATGTGTTTGGGCTTGTTTGCCTGTTCTTCCGACCATGCTATATTGGTTTTATGGCAGCAACTTAATCTGCAGCTGGACTATCGAAAAACCAATCTAAGGAAAGGCACGAAATGAGAGATGTTAAAAAGTAACTGTGGTATTATTTAGCCAAGTTAATCACAAATGTAATACTATAGGTTTAACTGGAATTGCACTGAGTATTAGTTCAGCTGATAACTGATCACACTGTAATAGCTGCCTGGCTTCAGGAGTTAGTTGAACAGGTGCTGCTTGCCTCCTTCCAGCCCCATTCCTTTACCTCCACGTTGTCTCTGCTTTTCCTTCCCCATGCTGGGCCCTGTTCCTCCTTCAGCAAGACCTCATTTGAGGAACCCCATTTATTCCGCTGTCTTTCCTTTCATCTCTCCCTTGGGGTTTCACATTTTCTATTTTAAGGGTCCTTCTCCCACTTAGGGAACTTTGCAGGATCCCACTGTGCTGGAACAAAGGATAGAGGTCGTGAAACAGGAGTGTTTGTATGGTGAAGGAAATGCATGGCTGCTAGTGGTCCTGTGATGAACAGGTACCAGGAGATGCCCACAGCTCCCAGGCCCAAGGCAAGCTCTGCATGTTGGACCGAGAGGGAGCGCTTGCTCTTCTGGGCGTGATAAGAAGCGAGTTATCTCCTCCTGGAGAGGCAGCACTGTTTACGCCTCTGTCCTCATAGCCCTGGGCTGGATTCACAGATAGGTGTAGGAATCTGGTGAAAGCGGTCAGAGGACAAGTGCCATGCTGGTCGGGCAGTGCATCCCCACGTGAAGAATTACACAGCCGTGAGGAGTGTTCCCTCCTTTGTCGCTGGCTCGTAGACCATCCTGATAACGTGGCGTGGTTTCCCTCCACCGGGATGTTGTCTGTCTTCCAGTTCAGCAACATTCTGGGGTTTGAGCTTTTCCAATGGTGGGAAATTGAGGATTTGAGGCAAAGCCATCAGGCATGGGCTTCCACTCCCCTCATGTGCTGAGCATTATGTGCCAGTAGGCTCCCCTGTGTTTCTTTCTAACCTTCTTGCCATTTTGGCCATACGGTTGGGGGCCAGCCTGCAGCGTGGTTTGGTTTTAGGTGTTACTACTGTCCGCCGGAGCCGATTTTCCAACTTGTGTTGCGTGGGATCCTGTTCCTCCTCTCTCTCGCTGTCTCCCTGAATGCACACACGGTTCCTGGCAGGAGCAGGCCCCCTCCGCACCTGGGTGCTGGCTTTTCCCAGGGGCATGTGGCCATGCCCGGTGCCCCCATTTTGGCAGCCCTTTGGCAGCCCTTTCCCCCGTGCGCGGCGGTGGGCGCCCGGCGGCCCCGCGTTGGCGGGCGGGTGGTGCAGCTGAGCCCAGACTCCTCAGGCAAGCTCGGACTGTATCATTTTAAGGCCGTTTTAGACTGACGCGGTTGTGCCGCAGGGCTGGGGGGGTTGTCATGGTGTGTTACCCCTCGGCCGCGAGCGACGGCCCGTCCCGTGGGGCGCGGGACCCCGTGCTGCCCCGGCCCCGCGGCCCCTCGCCTCGGCGCCCCCTCCCCGGGCCGCGGCGCTCCTCCCGGCCCGGCCCCGCTTCCCCGCCCGGGGGCTGCCGGCCGCCCCTCGCTGCGGGCCGGGGCGGCGGCGGAGGGGGCGGTGGCGGGGGCGGGCGCAGGGCGAGAGGGGCCGGGCCAGGGACGCGCTACGTGTCGCCGGAGCCTTTATAGACCCGGCGCCCGGCCCGCCGCGGCCCCGCCGCCCGTCACCATGTCGAGCCGGCAGCAGACGGTAGGGCCGCGCCGCGGGGCCGGCGGGCGGGGGGCGGCTGGGCACGGGGCGGCGGTGGGGCGCGCCCGGCTCCCCGGGGAAACGCTGTCCCGACCCCCGGCGTGGCCGCGCTCCCGGCGGGGGCGGCTCGCAGCGGGGCGGGCCGCCGCGGCTCAGGGGACCGAGCCCACGGGCTGTCGCTGCGGCGGGTGGGCGCCTCCCGCTCAGCGCCGGGGCCCTACGCAGGGTTTCGTGCCCGGGGCACCCCCCGCCGCGCAGGAGGCTTCGCAGCCACCGCGTTACCGCGCCGCGGTGACCGTGCCGGCGGGTCGGTCCGCGTTGGTGCAGACGCGCGGGTGAGGGGCGTGAGCCGCCGGCGCCGGGCGAGGGGCGAGGGCCCGCCTGTCCCGCGGGGCGGCCGCGCATCCCGCCGCTGGCGCCGGGCTGATGCGCTGCTCGCTCCGAGGTGCGGAACGCTGCCGGCTGTGCGGCGCCAGTGCCAGCCCCGCGGAGCGCGGCCGCCTCCCGGGCGGGGCCGAAGGCTGAGGCGGCGGGAGGCGCGCGGCTGCCCCGCTCGCTGCTCGGGGCTCGTCTGCCCGCGCCCGGCCGCGGGGGGCGGCTGGTGAGACACCCGCCGCAGCGATCGGCTCTCGGCGTTGCTGCAGAACACGTTTTTTCTTTAAAAAAAAAACAACCGCACGAGAAAGAAAAGTAATAATAGGTGGAGCGTGATTCAGTTAGAAATTAAAATTGCAAATCGCAGCCACAGCCAGTTGTTTTCCGCTTGCTAGCTGCCCTTCCCTTACTTCTTGGCTTTGGGATGTAACGGTGGGTCTCTCCAGTTGTGCGTACGTTTTCCAGGTTTTAAATCAGAACCATGAGAAAACTCGATGTTAGTCTTTCAGGCAGCTTTTGTTGGTTGATTATATTTTTTTTTACCTTGCCATAAATTTTTCAAATGGATTTAATGCATTTTGAACACACTGGCAATCTGTCCAGATAGGAATGCAACCAAAACCACGGGGAACAAAGCACGCCTGTGTGGCAGGGTGTTCTTGGAAATGCGAAAACCTGTGGTTTAGGGATTATTTCAGGGAGAGGAGGTGCAAGACATGAGCCATGTATGGGAGTTCATTTTATTGCTGTGACAGGAGAGGCATTACTGAACTTCTGAAATAATCCCTCTCCTTTGCCTCCACCCTGGGCTGGAACAATGACCTTTATAAACAAGATTGTGGCTAACCTTCGTACCGTGACTGTCAAAACAGATGCTGTCTAGTTGACAGTTGTAGGTGTATTTCAACGTGCTTATCTGCCAGGTATCTGATAGAATGAGAAAAGGTGTCATTTTGCAAGTTACAATAGGTTTTGGTAGTTAGGATAAAACAGAGATGAATATCCCACTAGTGATCCTCCTGGTCTGTCACCAGGGAGATGTGCTGCACAGAACGTACATGAAGTTCTCACTCCAAATGCGGTCTCAGCAACTTCTTGGTTTCAACCATCTCTAGTTGATATCAAAGGTATGGCATAAGGATTTCACTTTGACAGGGGTCCCTTGATCAGCACAATTAATTGCATATGCACACGGATGATTATGTTTGGTCTCAGTGCAATTAAACGGTGTGGTTCAGGAGGGTTGAGGAATCGGCACTGCATCAGAGGTTTTGCCTGACGAAGGAGCAGGCAGCAGCACCATGCACTCCTGCAACTAGCAGCCTAAATGTAGCTTGGGGGATTTTTAATACCGCAGTGAATTTTTCATTACACCTTTTGTAGCTGCAACAGCCAAGACAGTTTCATTAGAAAATGAAGATGGGATGCACAGAATAATTTGCCCTACTGAGTTCCCTAATTAGTACTGCAGCTCATCAGTCTGTTGCTCCTTACTTAATCCCTATTTTTCATTCTCCCAACAATGTGAATCTTTATTACTCATAAAAACCCTTACTACTAATAAAATTTCAGGTTTTACCACTTCTTTGTGTGGGTGAAGTGTTAATCTTCGTCCCACATACCAAGTTCCGTGAGGCTGGATGTTTGCAGCATTATTTGCTGTCTGAGAATATGTAAAAAATGCGTGTTGCAGGCAGTGTTCATTAGTTGTCAGCTTTTGAAAACGGCAGTAGTGCTAGCTGTTGTGAGATGGACTGGCTCTGTTATTTGACTACGCTCATTTTGGAAACTGGATAATTGTAAGTTCAGGATTTAAAACCTAAATCCAACCTGAATGCTGTCTGGAGTTTGAGGCTAGTTAGAGGATGTTTTAATTGCGCACCCATTTATTAATAGAAGCTTGTGGTAAGATACAAAGGAGGAAACTTTCAAATTTTACTTCTGCACGTGTTGCCCTTAAAAATGAACAAGGTACCTTAATTCTGCTGGAGACCCAAGACTTGGTGTGCAGGAATCTCTCTTTGGCTAGTTAGTCAGAAATGCTCTCTTCATTTCTGCTCATGACATTGCAAGATGCGTGAAGTCCTCTATGTGCTGGGCAGTGTCCTTCTGTTCACAGACCTCATTGACAGCAAGCATTTATTTCTGACCAGTTTCAGGACTGAATTTTTGGGGAGAACAACTGTCTTTGATGATGACCTTACAGACTTAATGTTCCTTACACAGGCCTCCTGTGTGCCCTAGTAGTGAAATCTTGCTCTCAGGGGTAAGTACACGGTAAAGTAATTACAGCGTTGTGGAGCTGTGGGACTGCCCTTGTTTATTGTGTGGGCTCTTGCACAGCACAGCATTCAGGGCTGAGCGGTTCTTTTAGCCCTGTTGAAACAGCAGCTTGTTCTCCCTACACCTGTGGCATTGCTGGTATTTCCGCAGCTCGTTACCTCTCCCTGCCAAGCAGCGTTTTCATAAGGAGCAGGAGGGTACAGATGGTGCAGTGTGCTCCGGGTAGAACAGCTTGCCACGGAGCCCAAATCCATGGGCACGGCCCTGCCCTGGAAGGGTTGGCCCCTCGCCGGAGTGACTGGCAGCGTGGCTGGTATGTCTCCTTGGGTGCATGGAAAATGCAGCTGAACATACTTCGTGAGATGGAGGTGTTCAGAGCCAGCTGCCAGTCCTGCCCCTGGCAGCGGGCAGATGCCATCCTTGATGTGACGTCCAGCTGCTTTCAGTGAGTTTCTCTTTGGATGTCCTTACAGGTGCTTAGGGAAGAATGAAAGCCTGGTGCAGAAACAGCCTTCAGGGTAGGTGTTACAGCTTTGTCATCTGGTCTTGTAACAGTGCCTCCAGAAAGCTGAACAGCTTGGCATGTGGCATCCCTCCTTTCAGCAGGATGCTGTTTCCGTAGCCCAGTGGATCACAGAGCTGAGCTGTAACTCCGACAGTTTGGTTTTGCTTGTGTAGGGCTTACATGCGCAACCCCAAATTATGTGGTCTTATTTAAAGATAAATGGACATGTAAAAATAATTTAGAACTTTTTTAAGATTTATTTAAAGAGAAGGAAAAACCGCACAAGATCAAATGGTGACCTTGAGGAAATATGAAGAGGCTTAGTTTCTTTACCCCAAAACTATTCTCCTGTTGAAAAAACTGCAGCCACAGAGCAGAGTTCAGATGGACTGAGTGGTATCACAGGCTGTGCAGTAATGTATGTACAGCTTCATCTGTTTAGTTGCAAAGCAATGTAAAATAAGTTTATTAAAAAAACCAAACCATGCGTTTGTCTCTCACACTTATTCTTTACTATTGCCTGGAACATAAAGACCAAAACATCTTCAAGGATGTTTATGTTCAGAGCAGGTCTGGGTAGCTCACCACAGTGACACTCGCACAGGCAAAAGTGGAGCAGGCAGCAGAGCCCTGATTTCAGGGGGTCAGTGTGGCTTGGTCTGGGTTGAATTACTTGGGGCAGTGTTTGTGATGTTTTACCCCGCAATTCCAAAGTCTTGGGTTTACAGCCGTGATTCATTTTGTGAAACACAGTGCCTAACTTATTGAGCCGTGACAGTCAGTGGCAGTTGTTTTCTGGTTGCTTGTCCCATGCTTAGTACTTGGTGTTTTATTTTCTGTCACTTCTTTTGCTTTGTATCTCTTTTCTTCGAAGATCATAGAAAGGTCAGCAGATTAACTATCTCAATACACTGTTACTTCGACTCCTGCTGTTTCCTACAGTTCTCTCCCCTTTTCTCCCTGTTTCTTTTGAAGTCCTTTGCTATTAAAAAGTTCCCTTTCCCATCTGTTGCCCCCACCTTGCTGTTTCATTCACTTGTGCTGTTTTGTGGGGCTGCCAGCGTGCCAGACCTGTGTTTATTAACCATACTTTGCTCTGTAAGGGCAGGGATGTTCAATTCAGGGAATTTCAGAGAAGAAAAGCCATAAGTTGTTGCAGGCTTCTAAATATGAAGGCCTCTTTCTTTCCATGGTTCAGGGAGGCTGTGCCCTCCAGGGGATGGGGATTGAAATAATCAGCTTGGTGTGATCTAGCCTCAGAAGCTGCAAGCTGGGGACCTTGGTGGACCTTCCTGCAGTGCAGGAAGGCTTGTCTGGTGTCCCCTGATATTGGTGTGGCAGCAGGAGCAGCAGGGTATGTCTTCTAGGAGGCTGCATGGATAGAACTTCTCCTAGGGCTGTAGAAGGGCATGCACATGGAGAAGTGGAAGGTTTTTTCTGCTGGGGTGGGCGGTTCCTGCCTGAACACCCCTTCCCTCCAAGGGGAGAGGCAGTTAGGTCAGGCCTGATCCCTGCAGTTGTGCTTGGAGGTTAATCTTTTGCTTTCCCAACAAGACTGGTGGCTCTTTGGGATACCTCTTCATCTCCCGGGGGCCTTGTTTGGAGGAGCATAGCTGAGCACTGCTGCTTCTGCTGGTGGTCTGTTACAGCACAAACAAACTAGTGGGCTGCAAAAGGCTTTTATTTAGGTCAGATTCTACTGTCTATGCTGTTTCTCCTTCCTCCAGAGACTGGTCCTCCTCCATCTGACTACCCCTCTCTCGCACTCCTCAGTGCTATTTAACTGCTTAGCGGGAATGAGCTACAACTGCACATCATCCACTTCAACCAACCCACCACCCCTGAAGCAAGCCCACAGCTGTATATTGTTGATGTTAATTAACCCACTGCCTTCATTCCTCTACAGTGGTCGGCATGGTGGGTGCCATCTGGGGTGGTGGTTGGGCACCTAAACCTGACTGTAATTTCTCCAGCTCATGAGTTGAGGTGCTTTGAGTCAGCATGTTGTTTCCTGTCCTGCTGCTGGATTCCTGGATAAATACAGACTCCAGCTTCGTCTGGTTTTCAGGTTGCATTGATACAGTCACAACCAGTTACAAATCTGTGCCAAAACCCGTAACTCAGACAGGTTTCCATCCATGCTGTCCTTGGGCAGCCCCTACAAGTGGTTTTAGGCAACACAGTGAATGATTTTCAAAGACCCCACGCTACCCAGACATGTGCACTGCAGCTGTAGCTTAGATTTAGGCAACAGGGATTTTTTTTTTCTGGAAGGTTTTCAAGAGAAGTACTGGCATAGTTGCTTTTTTTGTTTTTTTTGGTTTTTTTTTGTTTTTTGTTTTTTTTCTGGGCTGATGTTGATCCTGGAGGGTGTCTTCACATAGCCTTTAAAAATTAAAAGACTTCACCTATCTGAAACAAGGTTTTAGATAAACTTGCAGCTCTCTGTACCCACAAAAGGTAAGTGGCATGCAGGGCCTGTGTTAATGCCTCTAATGATATGCCCTGCCTTGAACTTACACTTTGGTCACAGTGCTTTTAAGATACACTTTGGTATCTTAAAAGTCCACTAAGAGAAACACCATGTAATTCAAGTTGCTGTTTATTGATTTACTGTTATCGTGACTCATGATTATCTCTGATTTAGCTCTGAATCACAGCTGTAGGAAGTGAGAAATAGTTCTTTAATGGTCTTGCAGTTTAATTATTTCTAAGTGAAAATTTACTTGGAGTGTATCATTAACAGAAGGAGAGATGAAAAAAAGCCTGATCAACACATTCAGCGTGGATGTGAGTCATGAAATGGGATGCTGGGAAGTTAGGATTTTGCCTGTAGGGCTGGTAGCTCATTGCTAGCGCTGTCTCCCATCCCTTGCAGAGCGGTCCTTTTTCGTTTACTTACAGCTTGGCTCGGTTAACCACTATATGTGTCGAAAATTTTATCTGCTGAGTGGGTGCCAAAGTATGTTGGCCTGTTTGGAGAGCAGAGCTTGAGAAAGGAGCCAGTTTGTGTAGCTTTTTTTCTTTCTTTCTTTCTTTCTTTTTTAAAACCTGGCTTGTCTTTAGATAAAACACTTCAGGGTTTGTTGAGATGAACTTTTATGTCCATCTTTGGAAAACAGCCATTTGTACCTACATTCCGAAGACTTTATGACCTTGAGGTCTCTGTGGCCTCTATAGCAGAACAAAGTGTTTACTTCAATATCACACCATTTTTCAGCTTTCCGTTGAGATGCAAAAAAGTGTGTCGGGTGGGAGGTCATTTCTCAGGCCTGCCCAGCCCTTCTAATGGGAAGATTATTTGTTTGTGTTGCCAGTGGGTGTGGGAAAAGTGAGACCCCCCCCCCTCATTTTAGAGGAGGTGACTGCTGCTGCAGGGGTTGAGTTGTATGTGTGCCTCTGCCAGGGACACTGGGCATGATGCTGGATGAGTCACCTCAACCGCAGCTGGGGCAACTCATTGCATCTGCTCCCATCTTTGAAAAGCTGGTCTGAGATGAGCTGGGGGTGGATGTGAGGAGCATTGAGCTCTTGGAGGTGCAGTCTGAAGTCCAGGGGAGATGCTCTTCAAACGTGTCATGCTTAGAAGGCTTAAATACTGCAGGAGCTCAAGTCTTATCTGCGGTTTGCATTACTCTCTGCTGCTATTCTGTGGCTGCAAATTTGGGAAAAATGCTGCCCTCAGAGAGATACTGGGCGTTTGCGTGAACTTTTGAGGGACCAAGTAACAATAATGCCCAAGGAAAATGTGTAACTGTCCTTCAACCAGCCCTTTGAATAGTGTGTAATGACTAAGATGTGTGCCTACACCTGGTGTAAGGAGGGGTGAGGGAAATGCTGATTAGCCAATGATTCAAGGAGAGTACAATACTGTCGGTGCTGACTTAGGCAAGGGTCTAGGTAACCCCGTGTGCACTCAGGTAATTAAAAGCCTGTCTTGCAGCTTATGTGGGTCAGATGCACAGGTAGATGGGGCAGGAAACCTTCATCCTGGCGTCCCCAAACTGGAGTCCTCAACTTGTACTTGTCTCAAGCAGCTTGTTGTGTAGGGTAGCATGGGCAATGGCATGACTGTGAAAATGGCCTTGCCTTCAGCCAACAGAAATTCCAGGGGGACAGAGGTGGTACTGAGGGAGGGAAGGGTCTGTCTGGCCCAGTCTGTAGTTTCCAGCAGCAGCTGAGAGCAGGGGCAAGGAAAGAGTTTATGGCTGGGACACCACGGTGCATTGTCCCAGCTTCCATTGATTTACGACTTGAGATACCAGAGGCCATGCCTTTCTTCCTCGTAGTCCTTGATGAACTTTCCTTCCGTGAATTAATCTTAATGATTTTTTCAGGCCAAGTGACCTTTTGGCCTGCCCGGTGGACTTCCCCCATTTAACTGTGTCCTGTGTGGTGGTTCTGGCCCAGTTTCCCCACAGTCCTTCCTGCTGCTGCTTTTGCAGTTTGCAAACCTTAAAAACATTGCTGAGGTGGAGAGAGATCTCCTGTCACCTGCCGGTGGCCACTGACCATTGCGAAGTCAAGAGCATGGTGTTCAGGATGCCAGGTGCAAGGCTGTGTGTCCCTCCTGGATACCGAATGAGGCAGGGAGAGGCACTGTGTGGCTGCGATGCTGAGCCCCCATCAGCCTGGACTTGTGTCCAGCTTTATTCTTTCAGCAGGTTGCCACGATGTCCTGTAGAGGAGAAGTGATGCAAGAGGGTTAGTTCTTTCATGGAAACACATACATTTTAAAACCTGATGAAGCTGCTTGAAATGCAGATCCTCTGTAGCTTCCACTGCTTATGAAACTGCTAGAGCTTCCCAAAAGGTGCAGGATTTCTTTCTTGAGAGGGATATGATGGGCATGTTAAAAACAGGTATCTTGTCCCCATATTGTTTAGAGCCGAGATGGTCTCAGTTCAGCCTGTGCTAGCTCAGAGGGTGGAAGGAGATTCTGCTTTCTTCCTTAGCAGAAGATAGAGCTGGTGTCCCACCTGCCTGCTCATAGCCAAGGTTAGATGTTGGCCTCCAAGTTTGAAAACCTATTGCAAACTGAGTTAATAGGGACACAAAACTGCTGAATGTGGCTTACTGTGTTTTGTGTAGAGCAGTGCTGGTTCAACTTTTAAAGGTAAGTTCACAGTGGTCCTGGTTTGTTGAAGTAATTTCTGGAGCTCTCAAAGGGAATGGTTTTGATGAAACAGAATATCGCTCTGACACATTGGATCCTGGCATTTGCTGAAGGACCGTCTGGGTAAGCCTGTCCCGTGTAGCATCTCTGAACAGCAGAGCTTGTGGTTTTAGTTGTGTCTTACAACTGAACAAAATTTAGCTTAGCTGACAATTTCCTGACACTGTACTGCAAGTTTTTCTTTGTGTGATATTTGATGCAGGAGCCCTGGCTTGTCTGTCTTGCTTGTTTTAAGGGCTAGCGTGCCTGTTCTGTCACGGTAAGAGACGGGACATGTGCGGTGGCTTATTTGCCATAGAGAGCCACAACCCATTAATTAATTAAATTCCTAAATCTCATATTCAAGAAAGAAAAACAATTACATGTAAATATAAATCCTACCTGGAAATTTTTTGGTACTGAACTTAGTGTAGTAAAAACGTACCCTTGTCCTTCTTTTGTCTTGTCCCTGAAATCTGAGGGACTAATAGTCATTTTACTATTTCCGTAACCTAATATTTTTCTCCAAAAGAAGATACAAAAGCATGACCGTGTGTACTGGGTAGTTTTTCCTGGTAGGGGAGCGGCAGTGTGCTGCTCAGATTTGGCACAGCATTTCTCACGCAGATGCTGTTGCACCACACAAAGCAGCTCAGCTGGCTGTCGGTCACAGCTCTGTGCATTGTTGGGCGCAATTTGCTGGTGGAGATCACTGGGCTACTCCATCTCTGTGTCACCTACGTTCTGGTCACATAATTCCCTTCTTTTTGGTTTTCTCAGAGGTCAAATAGACGTGCTTGATTGCTTTCCATGGGTGTTCAGTCCCAAAATTTACCTGTACTGCAGTGAAAGTATCATTTAGGTTCCCTCTTTTTGCAAAATAACCGTTTTTTGAATTGAGGGTGGTACTGTGGTTCTGGCGTGATCCAGAGCAGCCCTGTAACAGACCCTAGGCATCAAAGCAAAACCGTTCTCCTTCTGCAACGTCAATCTTGTTCTTTGCAAAATGAGCATGAGCCAAACTGCTGAAATGGGATCATTTAGGGGAGATAATTTAGCAGAACTGCTCTGGATATTAAAAATATGGCAACCATGGAAGGATTCCTTGTTTAAATTGTTATTTTTGTCAGCGGCTGACAAGATGCGTTGTTTGTCAAATACTTGTTGCCCATGCAGCTGTCCCTTGTGATTTCTGGAATGAAGACAGGAAGATTGTTTTTATAACATCTGTCCCAGCCTTGCAAATTCATCTGAAAAATGTAGGAGCACAGGATGACTCACTAGTTTTCCTGTGTTGAGGAAATTAAAATAGTGACATCATCTAATTCAGAGATAAAGAAATGCCTGATGTGAGTGTCTTCAGAAGGGCAGATTTTGACGCCCAGCCTGCTGATTTGGAGTCACACAGTCTAGAAACCAGTGTCTGGTTTGCAAGGTGACTGGAATGTGAGCCTGCTTTTGGTGTTTTTTTGTTTTTGGTTTTTTTGTTTTGTTTTGTTGTTGGTTGGTTGGTTGGTTGGTTTTTTTGCCAGGGTTGTATAAAACTTGATTGTGGCAACTAAACCCATGCAAATTTATACCAAGAGAAAAATATTTTAGCTGCAATCAAAATAAGGTCTTGCTAAGAGCTCAAAAATTCCTGTGGGTTAAGAAGAAAACACTTTAGCTAACAGCACCTTGAAAACCTCGTGTGTTAGTGATGTTTGGCATCTCCAACCGTCTGTCTCCAAGCTGAAAGACTGCTTGTTTCAGGTAACTAGGATGTCTCTGCTGGTCTCCTTAAGATCTTCTGTGTTATGTTCCTGGTAGGGGACAGAGGCTGAGGTAGTGATGCCAAAAGGAACAAGCGTCAAAGACGGAGGGTGCCAAGGAGTGACTGAGGTCTGTTGTGTCTATTCAGTGTGCTGAACGAAGAGAGGGAGCTCACTTCAGCATCTTGCCTGGTGCGAGGGAATGCTGGCAACCCCAGACCTGCACGCTCTGAAGGGTATTTAGTGAGTGACACATTGCTGTATTACTCAGCTAAGTCTAAAAACAAAACACAACATTATTTCTGCTCATGTATGGGTGGTGGGAGAGCAGATGAGTCCCACATGCAGGGGAGAGGGGACGCAACAGCATGGGAACTGGGAAGGTGGGTGGTACGGTAACATTTCGGGTGTTTGAGAAGTCCCACTTCCCCATCTGGACCTGTAAGCCAGGCTCCCATGTCATCATGATGGAATCCTGGGAGGTAAAGTGGGCAGAATTTCCAAGGGTAACTCCATCTTGGTGGGGTTTCCCCCTGGGAAGTAGTGGAGCTGATTTTGAATCATTTGTTGCCTTAGTCCATTAAATGAAATCAAACTCAAGTTTGGGAAAAGTGTATAGGTTTAGGGTTACAAGAGCTAAATCAGGACTTTAGAGACTCTGTTTCTCTATCATTCTTCAATATGATCATTATCAAATCTTTGCTTCCGCAGGCAAACCCCCTCTCTTTCCTCTCTTCCTCCTTTTGAAAATGGTTTTGCTTTTCTGCAGCAAATTATTCTTCTACAGAAGGTTTTTTCCCCCGTGTTGGTGATGGACGCATTATCTTCTCCATGATGTCAGCTCGTCCATTTGCAAGAGCAGCTGTGGGAATTGCCCTGGTAGAAGAAAATAATTTTTTAAGGAAGTTCCGTGAACGTAATTTTTATGCGTTGAATTCAACGGACGGTACAAATGATTTTTTTTTTTTTTTTTTTTTTTTTTTTACTATGATGGCAGGATTTGGTAGGAGTTTTTAAACAGTAAGTTGTATCAGTCTCTGGAGGCTTAAGCAAGTGCGTGACTTCAAACTTAAGAGCTGGCTTGATCATTTTATCATTTTAAAAGCCTATTTTACCATTCACAAGTATGATCAGCTGAAAACATTTTGAAAGCCTCTACTTTTTTTTTTTTTTCCCTCCTCCTAGAGAGATGTCCAGGCTGCAGTACCAAAATAGGGTGTGTATTAAATACTTGACTGGAAAAAAATGAATCATATTCCTAATGATGTGAAATAGCCCTATAAATAAAAATGCAGCTGGGGGAGTCCTGACCCTACCCTCACTGTTGGGTCAGGGTTTCCCCGGGGCTGTGAGCACTGCCAGCTGCCAGCTGGACGTTAACTGTGTTTGTACGAGGCTGGCCCTTGTGCTAAGTGAGCCGGACGTGTGACTAACATGCCCTGAATAGCACTGCGCTACAAGAGCATTTCTCTGCTGGCTTCATTCTTGGGCTGATCTGTGCTGTGTTTTTAGGAGGGAGTCCTCTGGGGTAGGATGTTGCTGCAGCTTGCCACAAGCCGTGGCTCTTGGACAGCTTCCAGTACCCTGCCTGTGCCAGCTACAGCAGGCAGCGATACTCCTGCAGTGGCAGAGGGGAATTAAGGGCACAATAAGGACATTGGTTTAGACCTTATTGGCCTTCATGATGACCAGCACCACTTTCTAATGACAAATATTTCCTCCTGCAACACTGGAGAGCTCTGCCTTCTGTGGATGGCTGAGCAAGGGTTGGCCTGAGAATGTTGTATGCACTTAGAGGATCTCTTGAATGTCCTGCTCAGCTCCTGTCCTTTATCCTTCATTTCCACCCCTCAGCTGCGGGATGTGGCACTCGTACTTGATACTCGCCCTGGTCCCGTTCATTATGCAGCTGTGGAGATGCTGGCTAAAGAATGGGTAGGTGGGGCAGGAGGAGATGCTGTCTTGTGTCCTAAGGACCAGCGTTCATATGTACTTGAATTTTTGGTAGAAGATGGCAAATCATCTGTGTAATTCGTTGGTACAACCCTAAATGTTGTTCATCTAGTGTATTTTCTGTTAAATGTGCAGTGGTTCTGCTCCCCACAAATGTTGGCAATGGTTGGGAGAGGTCCCACAGATACCGTGCATTTAGCTATCAGATGAGAGAGAAGAATGTATTCCCTGATAATACTTCCTCTCTGGATAGTCACACGCAACTTTCAGTTTATGTGGGCAAGCACAGCTGCTCCCTTTTGGGGCCAAATACTTAAGAGCTGAGGGTGCTTTTTCAGATGCCACGAACAGTGGAAGCTCACTGATGTTTCCTGATTTTCAGCAGGTCTGTGCTATGGTGGACTCTCTTGTCTCAGAGGTCACATCTCTTTGTTCAGGAGGAGCACCAAGGAAAAGCCTGCTGCTTCTGTCTGCAACCCGCTTTCACAGAGCAGGGGAGTATCTTGTCCCCAGGGTGGCGGCCAAAAAACTTCGTTTCTTTTGGAAGCCAGGCCAGGAGACACTTGGCAGGTAGCTCAGTCAAACCTGATCTTAAATACACCAGAGAACTTGGTGTCTCCCAGTTTGTCAACTTTGTGAAAAGGTTCAGTAGGAGGGAAGGCCAAAAGCAGAGTTAGGATTTGGCTTCTTGGTCCACTGCAGCCTCAGTACAAGGTTTGGAGCCATGTCTTTATTTTTTTCTCATTTCCTGGATGATGTAAGACAGGGTGGGTTGAGCACTGAGATCATGCAGACGTGGTGAAATAGCAGATCTTCAAGGAAAGGAGAGAGCATGGCAGTGTCCTTAACCATCTGGCTCCCAGAGGCTGCGTGGCTTTTTTTTTGGAGATGCTGCCAGGTCATTTTTTGCCTTGCTTGGAGCTTTGTTTGGGGCTGAATTATAGGCAAGAGGTTCTTCTCCCAAACCTTGCTTCTTTGATCTAGATTATTGCAAGAAATGCTTACCACTGTCCCTAAATTATGTGGACTGTGTGGCCCAACATCCAGGCGTGAGTGTGTTGTGACGATGATTGGATTATCTCTTTTAATTATGATTGGTTTATGATGATGAGGTTAAAAGCTGAGAATAAAATTGGTAGGGTAGCCCTGCATCTGATTAAACCCCCTGCACCACTTATCTCTGGCTTCCAATGGTCTTGCAGTATATGCTGGTCCTAGATGAAGTTTCTCCAAGGTTTGCTCTTGGGCCATTGTAGCCTGTTTTTGGTGGTGCCTTCACTCCATTTGATCGTGCTTCAGCTCTGGATTCGCAAGCCATGTCCCAGCTGGTGGATGATTAGGTGAGAAGTCCATGTTTCCTGCTGAACAGTCTGTTCCCGGCCAAGCAAGCTGCCAGCCCAGCCGTCTGCCGCATGCTCGTCTTTCTCTCAGTCTTTTTTAACTTTTGGCATAGCTGGCGACAAGAATTTGAGTTGGCACGGGGCAAGCAGTTGCTCAGGGTTAGGAAGAGTTTACAGGCAAGATTATTAACACAGCAGAAAAATCAGAGGGGTTTGGTGCTGTCCGGAGGCCCCAGCAGATAGGAGAGATCTGACAGAATTGCTGAATTGCAAAAATGCCCTTAGTGATGCTTTCCCAAGCTCCAGAAGAAGCCAACATGCAAAACAAAAGCTCTGAGATGCATGCATAGTGCAGATTTATGGCGCAGCAACACGTGCTTTTAACAAAACCATCTTGTTAAGTCAGCCATGTAGGAGTGTGTTAGTTCCTGCATCTTCCCAAGGCTCGGATGTTACCGTAGTTAATCTCCTGCTGGACAGATGCAGCAGATCAACATTTTGGAAAAGCAAGTGTGCGGCTGGCGTTCATCCTGATGCAAAGGGTATGAAAGAGGGATTTGAGGTGTGCAGGTTCATTTCTCTATGCAGAAATACCAGTCTTGTCTGTTGTGGTTTGCAAACAAATTGCAAAGTACCCATTTCACGTTTCTTGGAATGCTCCATTTGAGAGGTGTATAACCACTGGGCAGGTGATACACTGCAGCAGGGAAGGTTTTGCTGCAGGGCAGAGCGGTGGCAAGTTGTTAGGAAGGTGAGTTTGGGCACTCGTGCTTTGCTGAGTGTCCTTGGCCAGGTGACACATAATTTCAGAGCTGTGCCAGAGCTCAACCAGGAGTAAACACAGCAGAAACACACCCATGCGTCTTGGGAGAAGAGATTATTTTTGTCAGCTGGATCTTCTGTGTGTGCTCATTTAGTCTCACTGCCAAACCCTGAACCCCTGGAGACAGGTGAAAATTAAACCACGGTAGTGCTGTCTCACCTTTGCAAGCTCACAATGTTAAGCCAGACTTTTGACAATGCCCTGCAAAAAAAACAAAATAGAACAAAACCCCAAAACCAAATCTTGGGCTACTTACCTTTTATTTCCTGAGTCACTCACCTTTTATTTTCTGAGGATGTGTTGGGCTCACTCACCTTTTCAGGGTCAGGTCTAGAGAGGTTTTCATTTTTTGCTTTTGTTTTGCTGTGGTACCTAGGCTCTGTGTTTCAGACGGCGTCTTGTCCATCCACTGCACTCCAACCCCCCAGTAATTGATTTTATCCTTTGAAATGACCGTGGAAGGGAGAAGCAGTGCCAGGGACCCACCCTGGTGGCTGCGGCAACAAAAAAGGGAAGTCAGAATCCTGGAGTGGGTACTGGAGGTGGCTGAGACAACAACCCCGAAAACCTTTTTAGTCCAGGACTTACTGTCAAGATGTGCAGTGGTGGCATGGGGTGGGGACTGGTCAGCTTGGGCCAGCTCTGGAGCAATTGCTTCTCCCTCCCAGAGCTTCCTCCTGTGGAATCTCGCAGTTGTGGCACCGACGTTGAGTTTTGCTGAGAGTTAACCTTGAAGCTGAGTTTTATGATCATTATTGTGATTATTTTGGACACAGCTATTCTTACCAGTATGTTAAAAATGTTCTGGAGTGGAGTGGCTGTTCTGTGTGCCCACAAGCAATTGCAGATGGCAAATTCGCAGGCATAAAGAGGCTAATTTTGGAGCCTTTTACTAAAACTGAATTGAAAATGGGCGTGAAATTCTGAGTACAGTTTTAAATCTCTGTGATGGGAGATTGGTCTTTACTGGGATGCTGGTCTCTCTGAAAGTTAATAATGAAAACAGGTGAGGAGAGGAGGGTATTTTTCCTCTTCTGTTATGGAGTAACTTTCACTCACATTTCTGTGCAGGCAGAGTCCTCTCTTGCATACAAAATACCAAGTCTCCAATGAATGCTTATACCTTTACTGAATCATGTTAAAGTGTTAATGGCCCTGCAAGCAGATGGGGGGCGGGGGGGGGAGGGGGGCGGGGAAAGAAACTATGTATTTTGCTAACACATTTAAAAGTGACCTTTACTTTATTGTCTCTCCCGTTCCTCTTTTTAATTTTTTTCTTCGATAAATGAAAGATAATCGCTTCCCTGCTGTGACTTCAGATGTAGAAATATTTACATAGCGAGAAGTAAATCATGGGAAAGCCGAGACCCACTCTCGTACTGATGACATGAAACAGATAAACTATGGTCCTGCAGAATCTGGCTGTGGAGAAAACGTTTATATCCTCAGACCCTCCTGAGACTTTTCCTCTGGATGCCTCAGTTGGAAGTGTAATCCTCACAATTAATAAGGTCTCATATGTGCAAAAAATCTTTGTCAAAGTATTGTTGCTGGAGCTGCAGGGCACAGATGAGCTGTTTTAGTCTGTGTCCCAGCAGAGAGGCTGGGGCTGCTTTGCCTGCAGTGGGTCAGTGTTAGGAAGCACCAAAATTCACGCCTGCGGCTCAGCATTGTGCTGGTCCCTTGTTTGCGCCAGGAGTGCATGTGTGCATGTTGGGTGGTGGTTTCTCTGATCCCACCATCTTCCCCGGCTGGGTCCTGGCCCTGTTGTGTTGCCGCTTCTTGCCTCAGCTGCAATTATTAAGCAGCCGTGTTACATTGAACACGGAAAAGAAATTAGCACCTAAGTTGCTTTTGTTTTGCAAGCATAATTAAAATAATAGGGGAGTCTGCCTATATTTTAAAATGCCAAAGAGGCAGGGAGTGTGCTGCCTGTGTCTCTGCAGGACTCGGTGTCCTCCCCTGCCTGGTCGCGGGTGTATCAGTCACCTGGCAGCACTCCTGCAGCAAAGCAAGTCACCTGCTGCCGCTGCCAGCAGTGACAGACACAAAGGCATTGCCATCAGAAGCACTCCAACAAGTCTGCGTTGTTCAGACAGAAATCCAACTTACACCAAAGTACCAAGCTGCCAAAGTTCGCTGCAATGGCCCATGCAGATTTTTAATGAATTTGCATTTCTCTCCTTTATATTAGTCCCTGCTGAGATTTTCTTTTGTACCCACAGCAATGAGGTAACAAAAGTGTTTTGTTTTGCTTTTTCATCAGGGATCAACCAATGTGGTTTACCAAGCCCATCATGTCAGCAGGAGTAAGAGAGGACAAGTCGTTGGTACCAGGGGTGGATTTCGAGGCTGCACCGTTTGGCTAACAGGTATTTTGTCTAGGCGCGAAAGGGTGGCTTCATGTGTGAAACCCACCTGCATACATGAGTATGGCTCAGAGGTGGAGGTTGGGGATCCACAGGAAACGTCAGCATTCCTTTTGAACTGGGAATTGCAAAACATTTACATGTGGGAAACACTGACACACAGTGCTGGCACAGCAAGATATTCTCCCTGGAAGCTACTGCCCATAACTAATGTTTTTATGAATTTCACAGCTGTTATCAGGCTCCTTTGAACATGTCAGAAGCCCTAAGGGTTGCACTTGTTGTTCCCAAGTGTGTAGCTGAGGAAGCTTTGGCTCAAATCCAGCCAGTCTTTGACAGTGAAACATGCCCAGGGTTGTCCAAAACAGCATGTGGATGTTTTCCTTTTGAGTCAGTGGGAAGTTCATTAGACACCTAGGTTTACTGTGTTTAAAGTGACCTTGTGAGCAGCACAAGGCAGTTGTCTCGTCTGAAGACTCCCAGAGAGTGAGTCACACTGGAAGCAATTCCTTGCTCAGCCCTTACAGGTTTCTTCTGTTATTTCTTGGTTTGTATGCCTTCCGATGTGTTGCCCTTCTCTTCTGCTTTGAAAGATTGTTTGGGGATTAGGGGCTGCTAGAAATGACAATTGCATTTAATTTGCTCCACTAATATTTATACAACTCTGTCTTTTGCCACTTGTCCAGCTGTTTCTTTGCTTATTAAATATTGGCATTTCCTTTGACTGCCCGAAGATGTTGAAAGGCATACGTGGAAGGGTTTGTAAAGCCATTCTAATTTGCCTTCGTATCAGCTTATGTCCTAGATGTTGTATTAAAACACATTTCTATTTTGTTCCCTCTTCAGTTTCGAAAAGAAGGCCAACACCTAATCTGCTTTAATAAAATTTCTGAAGCCAAAAAGCCTATCCAAGGCAATTTCTGTCTTTTGTGAATATTGCTCAGAAATCTTGTGTCTGAAAGGTTTGAGCTTCTCTGTCTGGTGGTTATTCTTTGAAGTAGACAGTGGTGTCCTAACTTCTTATCAATTTCATTTTAAGAGACTGTATGGAAGGACATTGCATTGCATGGACTATACGGATTAAATGGAAGGGCATTTGGATGGCCTACGTTGCCATCTCAGGAGAACTGAGTTAAGTCTGTTGTACTACAAAAACCGAAGGCACAACCAGCAGGATTCATCTCTGCCCAACCAGGTTTCCTTTCCAGCACAAACATGGCTGTTCTGCATCAGACCAAAAGTCCACCTCGCCCAGAGTCTTGTCTGCATGAGCGGTCAATAGTAGGTGCCATGCAAAGGATATAAAAACAGGTGGCAGGTGGTGCTCTCTCCATAGGAGATTCTCCAAGGCTAAGTGTTTCTTGAGACAAGTGTGGTGTTTGGACTCTCCTAAGTCAAGGTCCTCTTCCATCTTAAGGAGTTTTCAACACACGGATCCCCACCCAAGGGAAATTTTTGGTGCCTCAGGTGCGCTTGCCACTTTCTGACACAGCCAGTAGCTAGTGCTTTTTGTGCAAGTGAATGGAGCTGGGATGGGAAACAACCACCTTGTTTTGGATTGTTGTCTTTCTGGCTAATGACTCCCGGAGACGTGGGCAACTGAAGATGTGCTGTTTGTCTACACAACAATCCTGCTCCTGCCAGCATGGATCTGTGGGTGCTGCTCCTGCAGAAGGAAGTGTCTGTGGATGCAGAGGGGCCCCCGTCCCACCCCACACAGCTGTGACAAGAATGTCTCCTTGGGTTCAGTCTGGGAGAGCAGTTTGCTGTTCATAGGGCGAACCAGAGGAGGAAGAGGAAGATGCTCAGGGAGTTACAGGAAACAGCATCCTTTCAAGCTTCCCTTACTTACTGGTACCTACCATGGGCCAGCAAGAGGTACTTTTATGGCACTGCTGGGTTGAGCCCTTCCAGATGTTGGGATATAGCAGCTTTTCTCGTGCCATTAGTGTCACCCCTTCAATAAGAAGGGTTGACCAGGGCTCTGTGTAGTAACTGTGTGCTAAAAAGATTAATCCAACTGCCCTACCTCATTCCTTCCTAAAACAACTTCAGACAGAAGGAGTTTAGTTGCCAGTGTCCCAGGAGGTACTGTGTTACACTTTCATTTCCACTCTTTTGGCCTCAGACCTGACCGTCCCTTTTCTGTCTCCAACAGGTCTTTCTGGAGCTGGCAAGACAACCATTGGCTTTGCTTTGGAAGAGTACTTGGTCTCTCATGGCATCCCTTGCTATTCCCTGGATGGTGATAATGTTCGCCATGGCTTGAATAAAAACTTGGGGTTTTCGGCTGGGGACCGCGAGGAGAACATCCGCCGCATTGCAGAGGTGGCCAAGCTGTTTGCTGATGCTGGGCTTGTCTGCATAACTAGTTTCATTTCTCCTTTTACAAAGGTAAACTCACTGCATGATATTCTGCTCTTTTCTGGGCAGCCTTGATCTCGTGATTGTTCTTAGGGAAGGGAGATTTACGTAGAGGACTTCCTATATATGCCATCAGATGCTCCTTCTGACTTCTCTGTTCTTTTGGAAAATGCCACCAATACACAGAACTATACACAATCAGTACAGATTTCTGGAGGGCAGTTTGATGTGACCTCTTTGAATAATTTCAGTGTTACAAACTTATTAAAAGCAAAGAGGAGTTTAAAATCTCCCTGCAGAGGCTCCTATTATTAACTCGTTAGGAGGCAGAAAAGAGGCATAGAAACAATACCCTGTCATAGTGCTATCACTGCTCTGAAGAAGTATTGGTTGTGTTTTTACGCTTCCTGAGAATACCAAGTAGCTGCTATTATCAAGCTGATACAAGCAGTTTCTTTTTTTCGACACAGGGCAGATGATTATTCACATTCTAAAGTTCTGCTGTCCTGCTCAGTGAAGAGATCTTCTTGATGTTTCACATGGCAACAGCTGATAATAGATCGAAGTTGTAGATTTTAAAATTATTTTTCTTAATGATATTTAAAGAAATGGAGTAAAGGGACATGAAAAACCCTTATTAGAATTAGTGAAAATTTAATATATCTATACCAGAGATTAATTTATCTGTGTTGAATTCCAGGGCATGTCATGTAGTGGGAAGGTGCTTGCTGCAGTTCAGACACGAATGATTTTCCCTTCTTTCTTCTAACAGGATCGTCAAAATGCACGGAAAATTCATGAGGCAGCTGGACTTCCTTTCTTTGAAATCTTTGTAGATGCTCCTCTAAATGTTTGTGAAAGCAGAGATGTGAAGGGCTTGTACAAAAAGGCAAGAGCTGGAGAGATCAAAGGTATGGAAGAGTGAGCTCTTATTTTGCCTTTTGCTTTCCAATGTGTTGGATAGATTCTTGTTGCAGCTCTGCATGTAGAGGTGGGTTACTAAAGGCTCTTTGTAGAACACAACAGTATCCTGTTTCTCTAATCTCACTGTCATGAGTGTCACTTGCAGTACCCCGTATGGTTGAATGCTTGCTTGTTGTTTGTACAGCGTTGTTGGCTCTAGAGCACCGAGTATTACATTAAATAAATTTAGTTTGGGTTTAATTGTCTGTAGGATTCACGGGGATTGACTCAGAGTATGAGAAGCCTGAATCTCCTGAACTAGTGTTGAAAACGAATGTTGCGTCGGTGTCTGAATGTATTCAGCAGGTTGTGGAGCTCCTCCAGACACAAGTAGGTCATTTTTATGCCACCACCGCCAGCAGCTTTGTAAACGTGCTTTCAGATACTGGCTCTTTGGTGTGCACTTAAAAACCAACATGCTACTTACAGTTGCTCTCTGTCTCTCTCTTTCAGAATATAGTGCCTCACAGCTCAATTAAGGATGTTCTTGAGCTATTTGTACCTGAAAATAAACTCAGTAGTGTCCGAGCTGAAGCAGAGATGCTGCCATCCGTCGAGATCACTAAGGTATCGTCACGCATAGATGCTGTGCTGTGATTCAGTCATTATTTAGCTGTTGAAAGGGTAGAAGTTTCAACAAGGGTGTTGCTGTAGGGGGCTACGTTCTTCTGATGGCTGTGTTCTTCTGTGGCTGTGGTTTCTGGCGAGCTGAAGTGCGGTCCTGATCCTCAGCCATTTTCTGCTGTGTCTCCACCCTGTGCTGTAGCAAGCCTGGGCTGTCAGTCTCCATCGTTGCGTTAGTACAGCCCTGCAAGCAGTTGTGCTATGAAAGTATGTGAGTCTGGCTTAATAAACCCCCAAACTAACCCCCAGTGGCTTTCTCCCCCTTCATGAATGTCCTGTATTTGCAGCAAAACAAATGTGAGTGCTGTTGCAGCAGAAGGGAAGGAAAAACAACCTCTGAGTGTGACCTGGTGACAGGAGTGCCATTTGGGTTTGTTTTGCAGCTGGATCTGCAGTGGGTGCAGGTGCTGAGTGAAGGCTGGGCCACTCCGCTGACCGGATTCATGCGCGAGGCAGAGTACTTGCAAGTGATCCATTTTGGCACCCTGCTGAATGGTACGAATCCCCACGCTTTGCGTTAACGCTGGCTGCCAAGCTGCTGCGGGACACGGTGCTTACCCTGCCATGGCTCGGCAGGCAGCCGTACAGAAAAGCTTAATGCTTGGCTGTGTTGTCCTTCTTTCTTCTCACGTGTTAAATGCAAGAGCTAATAAAGGACCAACAGGGGCCAGGAAGCCACGCCGCAAAGGTTACGAAAGGTGACGAAGTTCCCTGTACTATGGCCAGGGCCCTGGCTCACAGCTTTGATACCTTGTACAGTGCCAGTCCAACGGTTCGGGAGCCATTGTGTAGCTCTTTTCATGCTCTGTTATACCAGGATAAATAAAGATGCAAACCCAAAGCCAAGAAAGCAGGGAGGCTGCCAGGCTAAATTCGAGGTGGGAGGAGAAGACAGCTGTTCCTTGGAAACAGGAGCAGAGCCTCATTTCACTTTTTTTTTCTTCCTGTTTTCCTGCTTATCCATTACCGTAATGTGAAATAGATCAGGTTTATCTATTCATTAGCAGCATGTTAGAGGTGCTTCATCCTTAGAAAAGGTAGAGTATTCAGGCAGTGATCATCTCAGCTGTAGATGAGACCGGGGTGGTAGATATTTCTGTCCTCCTTTTCAGCTGTAGATGCTGTTGTTGTGACTTCACATGCACACAGGGTGCTCACTTTGAGTTTTGTAAACTTGACAGCCATCTCTGGCCTCAGGGATTTGGGATCTCGGTGAGCAAGTCCCTTTCAATCTTGCCCTCCTTCTAGAGATTCCCATGGTCATGTGGGGCAGGGGCAGTGATTTGCTGCTGTTCCTAGGATTTGGGCACCATGCAGCAGGTGCAGAGCTCAGGACTGCTTGCTTTGGACTGGAGGAGTGTCTGGGTGGGGGGAGGCTTCTGCTTTTGGACATGTCATAGCCTTTTACCTCCTGCCTGGTGTGCAAACAGTGTTCAAAAGCATATGTCCTTCTTATCAGACCCTGATCTGTGGTCCTTGAGCTGCCTGTTGTGCCTGACGAGGTTGCAGAGGAGCCCTGTAATGACCACATTGCTCCAGAGCTCTGCACTTTGTGCCGGGGGCTCATCTCAGAGAACATCCGTTCTTCTGTTGCCCACCCCTCCCCCCCAGCCTGTCGTCAGGACTGAGCACAGCTCCTCTGGGGTCCATGGGCATTCATTCAGGATTTGTAGAGCCCCGCAGTATCAGGGACAAAGCTCAGGACACCAGCTTTTGGAGGGAGATGAATTCTCTAGAGCAAGTTCCTTGTAGTAGAGGGCATCAACATCAGTACCCAGTCCACCTTGTCTCTACAGAGACTCCAAACTCAACATCTGTGTGGTCAGGCCCACAGGATGACATCTAGGCAGGAAGGAGAACATCCCTGGTTTGCTTAGAAGAGCTTTAGGAAACAGTGGAGGGTTTCCATCTCATGGTGCCAAGGCTGGGGTGCAGCGTTGCCAAAGAGACGTTTGAGGCTGGTCTTTCCAGAGTCATTGGTCCAGCCCTTTTCTCCTGGGGTGCAGGTGATGTTTTGGGCAGCTCCAGCTGTGCCTGGAAGGGCTGCAATTTGGTGGACTTGTACAAGTTCATGCTCCTCTTGCTTGGACTTTGAGCGGTAAATCCCACCTTGATATTTCCAACAGTTGGGTGGATGAGGTGCTTTGTGTAGAGGCGTGATGGCCACCAGGAAGAAAGGTGGATCTGCTCATCGTAGGGGAGCCAGCAGGAGTGCCGCAGAGTCTCCAGCACTCAGCCCTCTGCGACATGTGCCTCTGTTGGGACAGGGTGACAGTGAGAGCGCAGGTGCAGTACATGGCTCCTGGCCAATGCGACCCGTGCTGGACGGGCGAGCACCAGAGAGGCTGGGGCAGCACCCTGGGGCACCGTGGCCGTGCCAGCGGGCACCCTGCCTGTGGTTAGGCGGTGCTTGCTGGAGGTTTCAAATGAGCAGCTTTGGTTCTTGAAATGGCTACTGTAACTGCTGCCCGTGAGTGTTAATTATCTTAATTGTGTTTGTATTCTCCCAGGAAGGAATCGCTTTGTAGCTGGTATGTATATAACTGTTCTTAGGCTGTACAGAAATTACTCCAATCCAGATTTTTTTGCTATAAATAATTTTTTGAGACTTAAAAAAAAATTATAAAAAATAATAAGACTAAACACAGCCATGGCCATGATTCAGCCAGTTAAAGCGGCATGGCATACCCCGTGTCCTACCGACCAGTCTTCAAAAAAATCCCAATTGTGTAATTTTGTAATTGCCTTTGCTGAAGTGATTTATCTTTTTTAACTCTGCATCTTGCATTTGGAAATGAAGAATGAAGAATCTCCGTTTCAGCATCATTTGTTGGTTTCATAATTCAGCTTTTTCCATGCTGCCTTTGTTGACTGATCACTGGTTAATATAATGTAAATGTACAAAGTTGATATTGATTGGATCCCATGTGACTATAGCTGTGATTTTTCATGAAGGTGCTTGAAATTGCTGTCTGGCAGACGAGTGATACCTAGTTGTGAATTAAAAGTAAATGCAAACATTTTAATAAAGATTTTAAAAAAATCTACATCATAGTCAAAATCCTCAAATTAAGACTCTCAAGAGTCCAAAATTATTTCAGTCAGATCAGAACAAATTGAATCCGTGATTTGTTCATTCTTGTTTGTGAATGGAAACCCACAGGAGAGACTCATTCTTCTATATTAATACCAGGATATCCAAGGAGAAATGAGAGGACCTTAGTGGAGGACTGGGAAATTGGGGGAGTGGGGGGGAAACCAACATGACTTTGAGGTATTTAGGGACAGTGCTGAAATTAGAAACTACAGGTGCAAATGTAGACTTGCTGTGCACACACAGAAAACGGATTAAAAACGGACTTTGCAGAGATGGAAAGGAGGACGAGTAACAGTATAGAGATATCCAGGGGAAAAAAAGTAACAAAGCAAAGCATGACAGTGTTTCTCCCGTTGGAAGAGGCAGTTCAGGAGGTGTGCAGGGAATGAGATGCCCCAGGGAACACCAAGTTGGAGCCATCTTAATACAGGTTGTTCTCCTGGCAGAGGAGGTAGGGGTTATATCCAGGGTTGCATTTTCCAAGTAAGTTTAAATTTTTCAGAGACTTTACAACAAGCTAACTGGAGATGAACCAATCTTCCCAGGGAGATAGAGTACAGAAAGTAATGAAGTGCTCCAGGTGCCTTTCAGACATCTCTGGCCCAAAGATAAGGAGCTTTTTGTATTCCACTAACATTGCTATTTATTAGCGGTGCAGAAAAAAACGGGGCAATGAATAAATTTACATGACCAATGGTGAATCCCCAGTCTATACTGGAGTATTTGGCTCTCCAAAGGCAGAATGTGTGCCTCTGAAAACCTCTCTTTACTCGGTGCCCAAGACCAGTGCCCGGGGCTGGAGTTATGTTGAAATCCTCCCCATCTCTTGCCAGATGGCGTTGTCAACCTGAGCATCCCCATCGTGCTGCCCATCTCCACAGAGGACAAGGGGCGGCTGGAGGGCTGCGAGGCGCTGGCACTCAGCTATGCAGGGCAGAGGGTGGCAGTCCTGAAGAACCCCGAGTACTTCGAGCACAGGAAGGAGGAGCGCTGCGCTCGCGTCTGGGGCACCACGTGTGTGAAGCACCCGCACGTCAAGGTAGGTTTGTTCCCTTGCTGCTCTGGGAAACCTGGCCAGGATGGGAAATGCAAGCAAGGGCTGGAGAACTGAACTTTTCCAAGGTTTCGAGGGCCATGGGTCTTCTATCTGCTCTCCAAGCTGAACTTTCTGGGAACCATCATGTCCCAAGCAGGCAGGACTGAATTTTTAGGCTTACAAGTTAATGCTGTGATTGCTGCTTAACAAGAACATCAGATAACAAGCACAAGCTGAAAGGGAAAATGCGTTTGCTGCTGAAGAGCTGCTTCTTTCATTCAGATACCTTCACCAGTGTGCCTACATCCAAACATTTTTAGTGTGTCACCAGCTTAGCCCCCAAACTTTTCCTGCCCTTGGGGTATGATGATCTCAGTGATGCTGCCAAACACTAATGCTGCAGATTGCTAATTTGTGCTCCTTTTAGCTCCATTTTACTCCTCGATTTGGCTGTTTCCTGCAGGCAGCCACAAGGGTGTTATATTTTTATGGCTTATCCCTTCCTACTTACTCTAGAAAGGGAGAGCTCCAGGTTACACCAAGTGACTTGAGCTGTTTGCTTCAAAAGGCTAAAGCTGTGTTAATTCTTTTCCCCTATCTTAAAATACCTCTTTTAATTATTCAACAGCAGTTGCTTACCTTGCAGCAGGCTTATTCCTCCTGCATATTTCCAGGAGGAAGGAGCAAAGAGTGAGGTGGTGGAAGGTCTTGTGCCATAACCTGTAGACCCCCGGCTACCCGAGGTCCAGCACCCGGCTGGGTGCAGTGGTGGGGATTTGGTGGCTGATGCCTGGCTTTATGGGGCTGTGCTGCTCCTGGCATTCGGTTCACGTGGTCACTGTACATAAGAATGTTTTCTGCCTACAATGTGCTGAATGAGAAGGGAAGATAACCCTACAAGCAGAGTCAAGCCTACCATTTTTCAAAGGAGACTGGGAAAGGGAAGAGGATGTATTTTGCTGTCCCCTGCATAATGCATGTGGGGTAACTTACAGATGGTGATGGAGAGTGGAGACTGGCTGGTTGGTGGAGACCTCCTCGTGCTGGAGAAGATCAAATGGAATGATGGGCTGGACCAGTACCGCCTGACACCACTTGCTCTCAAGCAGAAGTTTAGAGAAATGAATGCTGGTGAGTACCCTGGGTTAGCACCAGTGACGTGGCTCTTCTTGCCCTGCCTGTGGCAGGGAGATTTGTGTGATCTGTGATCACTTGCTCTCAAGCTCACTGCACTTGCCAAATAGCTTCTGTATGCTCCAAAATGGAACTGCTCCAGTGGGTGAGCAGTAAGAGGGATGCAGGGCACAGCACAAAAAGTGGCGCAGGGTCTCCTTGGCGGAGGATGGTGCTTGTGACGGGCTGCATTCTCAATAAGCCTCTCTGAGCATGGGACTGGAAAGCGGTAACATCCTGCTCGTGTCCTCCCTGGCAAGTCGGAGCCCCCCTTTCCGCACTTTGGGCATTTAAAGCCCTGCGCTGATGTGCTTGGCCTTCACGCCTGGGGGACAACTCAGGTGTCTTCTCCCAGGTGTCTGCCCCAGAAGGCTGGCGGGTGTCAGACACACCCTCACTTTGGGGAGTGAGTGTTGGCCTTCCTGAAGGTGCCATTGAGCTTGGAGAGGTGGCAGGTCACTTAAGAATTCGGTGGAGGTGCCCAGTGGTATGTAAAAACATTGTAGGAGAGCTGATAGGGCTGAAATGGACCCCGAGGGAAGCAGGTGCAATGAAAATAAACTTGGCAGAGCGATGAAGAGGCACTGTACATGTATAAAACACTCATCTGAGGTATCTAAGGCCTCACTCACGTGAAGACAGGACACACATCTTATGACGTATGTAGCTTATGACCGTGTCAAAATGTATAGTGTGTAAATGAAGCTGCAGGGTCTGATGGTCAGCACAAGCCTGTGACCCTCTGAATCTTTCCCTTCTAGATGCTGTCTTCGCATTTCAGCTGCGCAACCCTGTCCACAACGGGCACGCCCTGCTCATGCAGGACACGCGGTGCCAGCTTTTGGAGAGGGGTTACAAAAACCCTGTGCTTCTCCTGCACCCTCTGGGAGGATGGACCAAAGATGACGATGTCCCGCTGGAGTGGCGGATGAAGCAGCACGCAGCAGTACTGGAGGAGCAAGTCCTGGACCCCAAGTCGACCATCGTTGCCATCTTCCCTTCTCCCATGCTCTACGCTGGCCCCACAGAGGTAACGTAGCCATCGGCTGCTTACTGCAGCGAGGTGTGAAGCCTGGCCGGGGGGATGCCTGCTGCCAGCCTGCCCTGCCCCTGCAGCTCCAGAAAGGCACGGGGAAGGGAGTCAGTGGCCATTGCCTCACTGTTGGCTCCCTCCACGGATTGCCTGCAGGTTGTTGGGGCAGCCGTCTCCCTGCAGAGCTTGCCTCCACGGGCTCCTGTGCTTTCAAAAGCTGCGTGGAGACCTGGGGAGAATGGGGCTAGAAACAGACTTCACCGCTGTGACCTTTTTCTCTCTTGGGCAGGGTCGTTCATTTGTTTGCTGCCAGTGGTTTCCCATCTGGCCTTAAATTAGTGGGATGAAAGTGGTAGACACTCAGCTTCCCTTGAAGGAGAGGGATGCTTGGGCAGCCGTTGCCTGCGTCGGACTCAACAGCCGGTGGGCACTGTCTTCACATGTTCAAAAAGCAAACCGCTACCTCCACTTGCTGCCAGATTGGAACAGGACCAGTTCCCATCCGCAGTGTTTCCCTTGAAATACATGTCCTTAGGAGAACTGTGACGTTGCATCAGGTCCAAGCAGGGAAGGTGATTCTGGGCAGTCTGATTGCCATGAGAAACTGCAGCAAGGCTGCTGACACAGCTCCTTCCTTCCTGCGTGTGGATTGCCAGGATCTCTTTTGCAGGTCGGAGCGGACGGCTCGGTTGCTGCTCAGCCCTCAGCCCACACTCCTTGTGCCTCTCCTTTGTAGGTGCAGTGGCACTGCAGAGCTCGCATGATTGCTGGGGCCAATTTCTACATTGTGGGGCGCGACCCTGCAGGCATGCCTCATCCTGAGACCAAGAAGGACCTCTATGAGCCCACGCAGGGAGGGAAGGTCCTCAGCATGGCGCCGGGCCTGACTTCAGTGGAAATTGTCCCCTTCCGGGTGGCTGCTTACAATAAACTGAAAAGGGCCATGGATTTTTATGACCCAAACAGGTAATGCAGGCAGCAGCGTCACTGTTTCTTCAGCCTACACAGTGCACGTGGTTTGTGATTGCATCCCTCTTGTAGCTTTCCAGAGGAGAGGGAAGAGCAGTTGGTGCTCCTCTTAAGGAGAGGAATGGCCGAAGAACCTGTGAAAACCACCCACTTTCCCCTCTGAGAGCTGACGTCACCTCAAGGATGGGTCACATGAAACCAAAGATGTGCATTTTTAGACACCAGGGAGGATAAGAAATACAGTTTGGGAACTAAGTGGCAGTAGAAATATAGCCTTTTGCAGCTGGAGAAGTGTGTTATGTTCACCTCCAGCTCCACGGGAAAGAAGAACCCCATTGCTGCCAACTGTAAACCTGTGAAGCTCAGTGTGAGGTGTGAAGCTGCAGACGGGTGCTGCTGGTGCCAGGAGGTTTCTGACGATGCACTTGGCATGGCAGAAGAGCTGCGCTGGGGGTCTCAGATCTGTTCCGGGCAGTTGTGCTGATTTCACCCCTGTCTCTGTTTTGTGCAGGCACAACGATTTTGACTTCATCTCAGGAACACGCATGAGGAAGCTTGCTCGTGAAGGTGAAAACCCACCAGATGGCTTCATGGCCCCCAAAGCTTGGAAAGTCTTAACTGAGTACTACCAGTCGCTGGAAAAAAAGAATTAACACTACTCCTACTCCCTAGAAGTAACTTGTATTAAGAGTGAGCAATAATTGATTGATTCCCTATGACACAGATCAATTACTTGGCATTTCCAGTGCTCTGACGGTGGGATTTCCCTGCCTGGGTCAGAATGTTTTTTACTAATCAGAAGTACTTTGAGCCTGGTCCTTGTCCCCTTGAAGCTGCTGGGAGCATCCCTGTGGAGCTAGAAGGGAGGGGCAGCGGGCCCTTCATTCCCTGCTGAGCATAGCTGCAGGAAGCCCACCACAGCCTCTGGACAGGCCAGCTGGATCATTGTGGTGCCACCAGGGCCGCACAGTGGCCCTTGGTGCAGAGCTGGGACCTCAGCACCAGGATAAAAATGTGTCTGTTCTCTCAGAAATGAAGAAGTGCCTTTCCTCTGCCCCTCGCTCGGCGCTGGGCAGAGGCAGGAGCAGCCGCTGAAGCCAGGAGCAGTTGCTGCTGCCAGGGTGGGAGAGGGAGACGGGCATTCAATGCTCAGATCCAGTCACTGCCCTCCAGGTTGTGCCTTGAACAATTTTTGCTAACAAACCGCAGGATTTTTTTTAATGCCCTTTTTTTTTAGGAATTTTTTAAATCAGCCTTGACCATCACCAGTTTCTTGTGGCGGAGACAACTGCTCGCTGTCCTTCCTTGGTTCCTCCTGCTTGACCTCTCTGGTCAAAACAAAACCTGGGCTGGGTGTTACTGGTGCTCCAAGTTCAGCTTTGTGTGGGGACTGTGCAGTGGTGACCCCCGCGCTCACAGCCTGGTGGGTCCATGCGTGGGGGAACCTCCCCTGGGAGGCATCGTAAAATGCAGGAGATCTCTGAGAAGGCTCAGGGCAGCATACAAAAATTGGGGATGCTGTTTACATGCTTTTGTGAGTATCCTCCCAGCTGGCAGGATTGGATCCCCTGTCCTCTGCCCGTGCTTCTCCCATCTGAAAGGTGAATTAAAGGCAAAACGGCAAAAGCACAGTGTGAGGCGGGTCTTGCCAGTAAACCAGGCAAGAGATGGCTCAAGCGCTTGCCCTCCTCTGTACCCCCAGCCCGGTGTGGGTACAGGTGACCTGATTTTACTTTGTATCTGTGGGGTGCTGCTGTGCAAGGGGTGACAGTGCTGAGCCGAGCACGGGTGGCTGGTGCTGCTCCCAGCTCTGGCTAGTGGAAAGTTACTGCAGACCGTACCTTCTCCCCATCCCCTGCCCCCAACATGGACTTTGCTGCTGCGTGTGAGGCTTTTCTGCTGACTTGCAGCTCTTGCAGTGACCTCCCCTCCAGTGGGTCTGAGCAGTGCGACTCAACTCCAAAGCTTTACCTGGCCCCATCCGCATCTCACCCTGAGCACGTCCCGCTGCTGCACGTCGTGGTGGTCGTTGAGGCCCGAGCACGATGCCCTGCCCGGCTGGGAGCCCCTCAGCTGCCTGCCTGCCCCTCCGCGTCCCGCCTGCGCTCAGCGCGGCCTTTCCCAGGGAAAGGGCTGATCCTGCAGCCCCGCTGCGCCAGGGGCAAAGAGCGTGCTGCCGCCACAGCCATCGTGAGCAGGGGCGGGGTGTTGTTTTTTTTTTTTTTGGGGGGGGGGGGGGGGGAAGAGCTGTGCACTTAGTTATTGCAACAACCTGAACTGATTTTTGTACTTGTCCCTTTTTTTAGTAGGTGCCCCAGGACCGGTTACGATGTGTTTCTAATGCAATGGAAATAGCGCTCTCCTCTTCTTGTACTTTGGTTTTAATTACAAACGGATCTATGCTCAGTACAATCACGCTTCTGCTCTTAACTTAGGATAGTGAGTTACATCGCAAGCTAAAACCTGTTTTGCTGTGGCCATGGTATAGTGTCCGAGACTACATGTGACTGGGAGTACTTCTGCAAAAAGTCTTTTTTGTTACCTGTTTTGGGGTGGTTTTGGGTAATTTTTTAAAGTATTTGGAGCAAGGAACCCAAAGCTGCATTATACCTCAAGAAAAATGCTGCAACACCCATGTCCGTAGCTGAAAGCACACTAGCACCCGTGCCTTTCACTCATGGGCCCTCTGGCAGGGACCTGCAAGACAAAAGCAATACTCCCACTTATGACCACAATATTTGTCATTTTAAAGTAGTAAAATACTGCTATTGCTGTTCATCATAAAATAATCAGTTAAAAAAAGCCAACCACAGTAAATCGGAATGGTTACAGCAAAACACGTAACTTATATTATCCTTTTAAAAATAGCATAGTGTACTGATTACCTCCGATTAAGATAGGGTATATGGACTAGGTTTTTTTTATAGTATATTTATTAAAGACATGAGACTGGAATTTGTACCTCAACGGATGCATCTTATGATTTAATATATTCTGAACTTGATACTCTGCTACAAAATACTCACTTTTAGTACAAATAAATATTTGTGTAACTCACTCTAATTTTTGGGGAGAAGATTAGAACACATACTTCACCTGGGGCAGTGACCGGTCCATAACGGCAGGAGCCCCCCGGCACGTTCCAGTCTTGCACACCCAGCTCCTCAGGTAGGGCGATGGCTGGACCAGCCAGCAGCAAGGCTGCTTTTCCTTTGGGAAACCTCATCTCATTTCCCTTTTTGCTGTCCGAGCTGTATAGTGTTAACAACTCACACTGAACGAACATAAAACTGGGCTGTCTGCTGCTTCGCTACGCCCCTGTGCTGTTCAACCAGCACATAAACCCATTTCCACAGGGTTTCAGCAGGCAGAAGGTGGGGTGATGCGGCATCCCGCATGTCCCAGTTTGGGGAGAGACAAAGGGAGAGCCCTGCCGGTTCCTGTGTGGTGGGGATGGTGGCTCTTCACCGCTGGCCTGTGCCTGCCCCAGTGCAGGGCTGGGTGCTGGCTGCGGGACACGGGCAGTGTCTTTGGCTCACCTGGCTGGGGCTCCCGGCACCCTGCTCGTTCAGAGCGGTGCCCGCAGCCCCAGGCTCCCAAGCACCAGCCAGGGAAAAGATGCCCTTGTCCAAGCCAGTCTCAAATAAAAAAAGCGCTGTATTTACAGAAACCAAACATGGACACGCTGGTGAAGGTTACAGAAAACAGATCAACAAAAAACACAGAGCAAACAAACGACACATTTATTCACCTGTTACTTAAGAGTACTCCAAAGGTTTCTGTTTGCGCTGCAGTATTGGACTGGCAAGATGAGCAACTTTACAGCCCCGGGAAAATTTAAGTACGGCCTGTACTGTACACATTGCCTACCCCTGGCTGCTATGGTTGAACAGGTTCTAAACAAATTCTTTGTCTGCTGGGAATGTCTGTGCCTCTTCCTACCAGAGGATTCGACCTTTAAACCCCACGGAAGGCCGTTGGACATAGAACTTTGCGTTACAGCACAGAGCTCAGTACCTGCCCCAGCCCACAGCTCTGAACGATGCTCCTCACTTTGAGCAGCTGGCCCTGGAGCTGCAGGAGAGGGGCTGGGCTTGCCCCCACCCTATGGCAAGGCAGGAGCAGATGCTGAGGAGCCCAAACCAAACCACTGGAGACATGCAACAAACGTGGCCACGTTCCTGCGTGACAAACTATGCCACTTGCCCAGCCTTTCTGGCAAGCTGCCTGAAGGGTCTGGGCTTCGACAAGGACTCCCAAAGCGGCAGCAAAAGTAGATCAGTATGGAAAAGTCCTTTGAAAAGTGGGAATTACACTCCAGCTGAAGTAACTGTCCTCAGGGCAATTAGAAATAGCCCCGTGTGCCTCTCCAAATCAGCCCCTGAGCCTGCAGTGATGCGCTACAGGCACAAGGCAAAGGCAAGATCCAGCTCGCACACAAACAGCCAGGGTTTTGGAGACACAAAAAGGAGATCAGAGCTCAGCTGGCGATAGACTGGCCCCGATACCTGCAAACATCCAAGGCTTTGTTTGTGTTCCCTGCGCTCAGTTTGACACTTAAAGTCCCTTGAGAACACACTTCAGAGCCACTCTATTAAACCCAATTGAGACTGCATTCTTCAGCTGCCTGTGCTGCATTTTACCAAGTAGGAAGCACACTCGAAAAAGGGAGGTGGCAGGATGAGCCCCATCATCGCACCAGCCTGGCATTTCTCAGGTGTAACAACTACTGAGAGGGGCTGGGAGAACTTCAGAGTAGACACTGAAAACAAACTGAATAGCTGGAGAACCTCATCCAGCATGTGCATAACCCAAACCTTCCGAGAAGCCAGCTTCCAGTCAGCAGCACTATTTGCATGTTTACTTTTAAGGCTAATCCTCGAACTCGGGCTCTCCCAGAGCTAGCACTGGCACACATCCCTGCCTTCTGCCCCAACTTGTGGGACTGGCATTCCATTATCCCAGACTTTTTAGATTTCCATAGCCCAGTATTTCTGGCATGCCTAATTTCCTATGTTTTTGTGTTACAGCAATATGCATTTACCATAGACTTCTTTCTCCATATCAAAAAGCAAAGTAATTATTAAACTGCTTTTAAAAACCCCATGTTCAGTACCCAAGGAGATTAAATTGGGCCAAACTAAGACCTGCTACGCCTGGTGCATTACACAACTGGTGTGCCAGAGAGGACACCAGCGAGAACACTGTGCTTAATGCAAATGGTCATCAGCACCCAATGCTGCAGGACAGCTGGCTCCAGCTGTCTGTATTTCACTTTGCAGTGCCTTTCACGTTACATTATCTGGCTTTCAACGCTTGCCTTCCCTCGATAGCTAGCAGAACCGTGACACAGCGTACCACCCCGTGGGTCTGAACAATACTGATTGCATTTGTCTTGAATTAGTCCACAATTCATAATATTATAAGAAGAAAAATCAAGTTATTGAAAACCTACCAATAATAACTCTACCGAAACACTTTTGCCACTTACACTTTTAACCCTTTGCCTTTATCACTCTGTAACGTTACATGAATTTACTAAAACTCTTACCAGCCAGTACAGCAGAACTTTGCTAAATCACATTTATAAACCTAAAACCTATTCCCATCTCTTCACCTTTGCAATCAGAGCATGTGACAGAGCAAAACATCACAAAACATCCCCCCATGCCTCAGAGCTATGCATATGACGCTTCATGGTACAATGTCACAGTGCAGCAGTGGGTCTTCCAGAGCAGATTAAAAATAGCAGCAAACCCTCGTTACAATGCATAATAGATCAGAAAGCCACAGTTTCGGAGACCTTATAATATGTAGGGCTTCATGAAGGACCAGTTAAGAACCTACTCTAATTACTCACATCGAGGGAAAAATAAAAATAAAACCAGCATTCATTTTAAAAGCCTCAAAAAGCAGAGTTCGTACAAAATGAAGAGTATTCAAACATTTTTACAGTAGTTTACTATCTTTACTGAATGGCACCAGATTTCAAGTGGTCATGTGAAGGGAAAATCAGTAACATTTCAAATTTTGCCTGGAAGTTATTCTAGAAGCAGAATTTCTATCTTCACCATTTGCTGCTAAAAGGAAGAAGTAAATGTGAATTGAGTATCGACAAGTCTTTAATCTATACGTCTTCTGATTTGGTTTGATTCAGTAAGTAGAAAAGCTTTTCCATACTCAAGTTATCTACAGATTATGTCTATATATATAAAAAAATGTGTGGATATATACATTTAATACATACACACACGCTCGTACATATATACACACACTGGTAATGGATTGTCTCCCCTCCACACCGGTGACCTGCTGAACCCATGCACCACGTCAGAACCTGCTTTAAGGCTACACAGTGTATTGATTATGGGACAAGACACAGGCAGTTGCTCTTGGTCTGGGCTATAATTGTTCCACTTCATGATCTACTGTTATGCTTTAGTTGTGCATGACAATTTCAATAACTTAGAATTTGTTGTATAAAAACAATTCCAGAAACAGAACTCCCTTATTCAAGGAACATCCCCGCTCCCACCCCCGACCTTGTTTTTGCTAACTGATTACAGAAGTCAAACTAAATCACATCAGAAACTGCAAATACACAATTTGTCTTAATCTAAACTAACATGCATCAAAACATTCTGCAGTGTGGCATCCTTTGATTTTCTCATCTTCTCAATTGCCCTGTGGAGATCCTGCTGCTGCACAGGCCGAATTTCATCTTCGTCATGGCTTTAAAAGAAAGAAAGAAAAAAAGCAAGGTAACGATTCAGGTGCTGTGTAACAGTTATTCAAACAACGAGAAATAATCACTGAAAACAGCAGCTGACATGGACCCAGCGTTACAGTGGAAACATGGCCCTGTCCACACCTGCATGACCTGCAAGCATGGGAGATAATCAGAGGAACAGCACAGCAACCGGAGTTCTGCACGTTCGAGAATGTTACCAGCATTTAAAACTGGTAATGCAGTGCAGTAATACCACGTGGTGGTTCATGCCCCCTCGAGCTTGGCACCTTAGAACAAGTAGTCTTACTTTCAGTCAAATTGAACAAAGGTAACTTACTTGTTGGGTTTTTTAGTTGTATAGTAGCAATTTGTTGAGAAAAAAAAGAGAACCTCCTGCTTTCTGTGAATCACAGCACAGTTTTTTAAACCCCTAGAAATTTGTAACTCAAATCAGAAGATACAAACTATTAATTGGACAGTGTGTAGCACCAGAAGCATTCACACCTGCTGTTCAGCTACCATAAAAGACAGAATAAAGACACATACGTTTCTTCTTCATTGGCAGAATTAACATATTCCCTGACACAGAGGAGTGCTGCATCCCGGCACATTTCCTTCAGATCACTGCCTGAGAAGCCGCCAGTCTCTTTAGCAACTTCTAGGAGATCCACATGCCTGTCCACCTGTCCAAAAACAAAAAAGGACTCTCAAGTTCATTTACTTTGTTCACCAAGGACAAGAAACAGTCACCTCCAAGTATTTTTACCTGCCCTAAGATGATCTTTCTCAGTCTTGACCTTTTTTGAGAACTAAAAGAAAATTGTTTTATTAACTTAAGACTTTGAACCCTCCAAGCAGTTCATTTCATTAAATAAAACTGATGCATCATCTCATAAAACTCTGTAGCCGATGAAAAAAAAGAACAGGCAACCAAAAGCAAACCATCACATTGGTGTATTATGTCACTGACAAAGCTCCTGTGTGGTTTTGGAAGCCTACTGGATGGCAAAAACTGGATCACAGAAATAATGACCCATTTATCCCAAACGCCCACACAAGCCTCCTGCAACGGCACTGCTTTTTTTGGTAAGGGGCTCAATCAGACCCTATATACATCTTTTTATCTGTAGACAATGAACACAACCCAATGGGTCTCCTTTCACAGCCACAGCCCTTTTTTAACATTATTTGAATGACTAAGTCTTGTTTTCATAAGCAGGTCTTTTGATCGGTTACACAGCAAGGCTGGAAAGAGCTTCCATCACATTTACCTTTTGTTGTTGCCACCTTTCAGTGCAGAGTAAGAACTTCAAAAGCAGTTGTTCACTATCTCAGCAGCTCACTTGTCTGCTGAGTTACTGAACAACTGCTCCTACTTTATACAACCATGGAACGGGGAACTTGGAGGCAAAATAATGTGTTTAACTCCGTGCACTGGATCAGACTGAACTCTTTCCAGCCAAGACCCCACAGTTACTCAGTCCATTTACAGAATTTCTGCTAACAGCCCCTTCCAGCACATTTTCCAATGCATCACTATTTCCTTTTCAGAAGTTAAAGCCTAACTAGTCTAATAAAAGGTTGAAACCATGGGATGACTTCTTCCAGGAGGGAAACTATTTCATGGTGATGAAGGCAAAGCCCCAGATGTAATCTCTGCTGCTTCCAGCTACCCCTTCAACCCATGTACTCCCCAGGATAACCCAAGAACGCATCAACATCCAACAAGCACCCCTCCAATTCCCTGCTGTTCCTCCCGCTTTTATTGAAGGACAAGGGTTACAGTCACACTGTCCTGTTGGCTCCTGTCTTGAGCTTCTACGTAAGTTCCAGCTTCCTGACCTATGACTCAGCACGCAGCGCTCTGGTTTAGGACTGCAGCAAGCCGTCTGGCTGTCCAGCATGGAAATTAAGGCAAAAGTGGCAGCTGGCTTACACCTAAGTGCCTCATACAGACACTACAGCCTTACTATCTTGAAGTGCTTTGCTTAAAAGTGTGATCCTGCACACAAATACTGAAGCCAGTAACAGTCAGCTGTGGATCTGCAAGGTATCTGCTCATTATGGGGCTGAAGGCCATCAAGAATTGAATGGAGCAGCACAGCTGGCTAAGAATAAATAGAAAACGGGCACGTTGTATAGCAGGCATTAACAAGGATTTCCCTTTGAGCGAGAAAAAAGAAACAAAACAAGATTTTAAGACAGGCAAGGAAAATGGAGGGCATGACTACACCTGTCACGTGAAGGACTGGCAAGAAGTTTGTCACCCTGGCTAAAAATAAGCTGGGCTTGAGATCCAATTATTACTCCAATGGGATAACCAATAAAGGTTAATCCCTGCCCCTCTGCCAAACGCCATTTGCGTGGCTGTGGTTCGCTGCCAGATGCTTGATACATCTTGCATTCTTCCAGGTCCATATTCGGGTGCTGATTTAGTTTTTGCTGAAGGCCGTAAAGCCAAGGTGCTGCAACTCCCAGGCCCAGCTGCCAAGGCAAAAAAGCCACAGGGTCCATTTGTGTGCAAGGGCTGGGTGGCTGCAAACATACAGGGAGCCTGTATAAAGGTCTACTATTTAGCATAGCTCCCTAACAGCTCTTGAAGAGAAATTTGAGTCTGAAACCACCACTTGCAAGAGACATTTTAGTTTGAGATTTTCTGCAAACAGGTCAGCTCTTCCTGCACAACTCCTTTGCCACTTTGTAGCAGTCCCATTCTCACATCAGTATCTAATATTTTGTGAAAAAGCCAACCTATATTCTAACCCTGTACAAACAATCCAAAATTTGCAAAGCATCCTCCCCAATAGCTCAGCCACTTGCAATAATGAGCTGTGATTTTTAGGCCTCTCAAGAAAATGTAAGCTGGTTTTACTAATAACTTTTATTGATTAGGATAGACGTCAACCCAGAGACACTTTGCAACATTAACTACAAGACAATTAGTGCTTCAGACTAAATTTGGCAGGAACTTCCAATAGCATAGGCCCCATAGTCAGACACTACCAGATGTGCTCATACCTATCCCTTCCCCTCATCTTGGAATGCAGATGGCAACCCGAACACCACACAATATCAGTAACAACACCTATAGTAGTTTTCCCCTAAAGGAAATATGAGCTATGGATCAAAGTGCAAAAAGCAGCAGTCAAAGAATGTAATTGCTCCTTTCCTGACTTAAGCCAACAGACTTTACAGAGTTAAAAAAAATAATCAGGATCTCTTGTCCCTGCTTCACAATGTCTTGAAATTTCTTTCACTGATCAAAGCGATTTCCAAACGCGATTCACCTTCATTTTTAGAGAGATAAATTTATTATCTTGTTACATAATAGGAAAACAGAGACAGAGAAATTAATTTTCCTCAGAGATGGTGAATCACCACAAAGTCCAAGACTGCTGCTTTGACTGAGGCTCATGCTTAAACCAGTAAGCAACTCTACTGATTTAATGCCACACCTAAACCCACAAAAGATTCCCAAGATCCCTGGTAGATAATCCCTACCTTGCTCCAAGACAGTCAATTATAAAACATGCTTTCTACAACTCCAGAGCTTGCACTCATGAGAACAGTAATACAGCTAATTAACCATTAAAATAGAAATTTACTTACATTTTCGTTTTTCAAAATCAGCTTCAAGATAGCTTCCCTTTGTTTCAGAGCCTTAAACAAAAGAGATTAAAATTACTGGACTACAAAAATAAACACATGTAACATCTATCTCAATTTTGCACTCCGCAGGCCTTCAGTCACACAAGCTGATCCCTCAAACAGGAGACGTGATACACACTAAGGAAACCTATCTGATGGCAAATCACTCGGCAAAACAAGATCTAGGGTACTCCGACTCCAGGAGCACATGAAACTAAACGTTTGAGCATATACATTTACACTGACTACAGGGAAAGGGAAAACGCACTGACATTTAGTCTTACTTTGCCCTAAGTGAGAGCAGCTGTCTCCAAAGATTTCCCATCACCTTTAACAGAGGGCTGACTCTCTCGATCTAGAGGATGCTTTCAATACTTTGCTAAATCAGATGAAAAGCATAAACTGTTCTGCTTTAAAAAAGAAAAATAAATTTAATTCTACAGATGATGCTTGGGAAATTTTAAGCAATATAAATCACATACTGTAATGAGGTTACTGAAAAAAAGTTAAGTCCTAAGCGTATCCCTACTAGCAAAGTAGAACACAGGCAGCAAAGAGATTTGTTTTAGCGTCTCCCAAAACCAAACCTACCAAATTCACTTTCATTGTTAAAAAGGGGGGGAGATACCCCATAGATACTCTGGCAGCTGAAAAGTTGACACTGTCTCAAAAAATACTTCTTCCAAACTTCCCTCTGTCTTGTAGATTATTTCTTATGAGTAATTCTGGGCATTTTCACCTCAAACCTGGTTACAAGATCTGCAAGGCTTTAACTACTCTACAGCCATCCTACTTGTGCACACTTCCAATCCACAGCACATAAATCATGCTGGCCCTCAATAAAAAAGCTGGAACCAACCCTGGTTGTACTGCAAAGTACCACAGACAAGAACAAAGGCCAAGCTCTAAGTTCATAATATGGCTGTAGCGGGGTAAGGAAAATCACGTGTCCGTGCCCCAAATGACACCTCCTGTTGTAGTTCTGATCCTGAGAGAGGAAGCCAATCCCCGTAATATCCTGAGGCACTGTTACCCGTGGGTAATCCATCGTTCTAACACCAGCTCTTGATAGAAAGACATGATAAAAGTACCAAAATACACATTCTTGCTCCTTACTAATTCAAGGAAAACTCGATAAAACCCTATGAACAGGCATTGCAGAAAAGCAGTAAGTAGGTTACAAATGCTTTGTTTCAAAAAGTACCCGCCCACCGGGAGTGAAAGCCAGTTCAAACAAGATGTGCCTGGGAACATGACTACTCTTGCACAATCAGTAACAGTTTTACTCCTCCAGTTTGTCTCTAAGTTTCTGCAAAAAATGAATAATGAAGGGCATTTCTGTAGCCAGAAGGGAATACTAACAACCATGACTGAACTCTTCATAATACTGATACAAAAACGTGTTGTGATATCGCTAAGTGTTCAAAGGTGACTAAAATACCTTGAAAAGGATGGCGATAGCAAAATTTACAGGAAGGGTAACCTTGTGGCAGCTGGCCTAATTGATAAAGACCTAATTACCGCCCGTTTGCCATAAAGCACAAGCAAAATAAAACCAGTTTTTCAGATTGCTGGCTGTGCCCGACTGTGGAAAGGCTTGAGCAGAATGTAGGCTTTGATAGGCAGATTTCATTCCCTCTTCTTAAAAACTAAGTACTGTGTATCCGTAAGGTATAAATGGTAGTCAACATGTACCTGCTTCTTGACATTATCTGACCTGGTGCCACTCTCCCCTGCAGGCAAGGTGTGCAGTCACTTTTTGTGGTTGTTTTCAAATTAAAACTAAGCTCTTTCCAGTGTGCAGCGTCTAAGCCACTCACTCCATTCTTATAGATGAAGAAAACAGGTGGGAAGCTCTCAAGAGCACATGGTATTGTTTCAGGTAAAAGACCCAAGGATTCAAGACTTCTGTGAGAAACTTCACCTTAAAAGCTAAATTATATATGAGCTTCTAAAAAACTAAACCCAGATCAAAATAACGCAGCATGTCTTTGTAAAAAATCCAGAGACACACGCTTCCTGGTCGATAAGGCACGGGCCTGCAGCTCAGCTGCTAGGTGCACTGTTCAGGCAAACCTGGCATGACTTACAGGTTGGTTGATGTGAAATCGGGTTGGCATTCTTCTCATGATTGCAGAGTCAAGATCCTGAGGACGATTGGTGGCTCCCATAACTATTACCTGTATACAACAACAGAAAAAAACTAGTCAGCCTGAAACCAGCTTTTGAAAACATCACCATATTGGACTTTCAAAATCAAACATCTGACTCCTTCACACTTTATCAAGAACATCGACATTGAAAGAAGTTACGTAAAGTTTCTTGGTACTGATTTCAGCAACTGGACAGGCAACTAAAGACAGCACTGGTACCACAGGGTACCATCTGGGTGGAGATTAAATTTTACACTGGTCTGAAGTCTCCTGAGCCTGATTTGAGTGTTCAAACTCAAAGCAGTAACCCAAAACTCGTGCTTATATATCTCTCTATATATATCTTATCTTTGTGATGTCTTCTTAGTTCCTTATGGTCTAGAAGGAACTTGAAAGGAGATGCTTTGATAAGGTATTAAAAAACGTGGCATTTTTGTGCTGTGTTGAAAAAAGAAAGGCAATCAGTTCACCAGGACAGCCAAACTGGCAGCTTTCCAATGCACTACAGTGTTGTTTCTTTTTTTTAAGCATCGGAAAAAGCATTAAAAGTCAGCCAAGAATCTATATGCACTGGTATTCTGTAACAGCAGCGCATGAGGTGTTTACAAGCCAAGTTCAATAAAAGAATATTCACCTCATTTGACTGTATTCCAGTTATTAGTTTAAGAGCAAATTTACTTTCCATTCACATCAGTCTTGTTTTCTCATTTGTTATTCTAAGTTATGTACATTGTAAATACCCAGTCACAAAAGTGAAAAACGTCTGGGAAATTAATCTCCTATCAATACAGTTTCCTGACGTGCTTCTGGCCTTTTGTCTGGGGTCAGCGTTCCGCAGCCAGCCCTGGCAGCTGCAGCAGCCCTGGCCAGGCTGTGCTGCGCGGCCCGGAGCGGTCACCCTGCCACCTAGAGGCTTGACTACACGGTGGCCGACTGCTACGCACAGAAAAAGCCCAAAGGCACGCTTTTCGTCAGGGCTCCCCAGCACTCCTCACCTTCCAGAAAGTGCTATGCCTGCAAGCGCTTTTGCTCGCCAGCGTGCCAAACGAGTTATGTTCGGCTTAGCTGACTCCTGCAGAAAAGCATCGCCGTACCCCTGCTGCGCTTCCCCGGGGTCTATGCCAAAGCCCAACGCTGGACCCAAAGAGTTTTTCCTTCTGTGCCACTGGAGCAGACAAACCTTCCCAAACGCGGCTTTGGCTGCCGGTTCTGCGGACGTGAAGTGTGGCTGTATGGGGCTTCCAGACTTGAACGGTCCCTTCAAGCAGCATAGCACTGTTTTCCAGGCACCGCGCCCCAAGTTCCTGCCAGCCTCAAGACTATATCCTTGGCAGGTTTAGCCCAAAGCTCAACATGCTTTTCAGGTGCAATCAACAGAGGAACACGTAACATTCATCCTAACACTTATTTACAATTTCCACTTAGCACTTGGAATTTTTGTTACCGTAACAAAAGCCAAATTTAATCCTTATTCAAAGGAAATTTGTTTGACGAGAATCACACAATCTACCCAAAGCTCCCAAGAAAACATCTGTAGTTAACAGAAGAGCCCAGTGAGCTGGCTGTCAAAACCCAAGACAATGCGAGTGTCAAAAGCATCGCTTGAAAAACACTTCCTGAATTGCAACGACATCTCGGGGAGATGCCCGAGATACAGTACTGAAACAAAACACTCCTGCTGAAAAACTCCCCAGAAACTTGAATCAACCCCTGCAGTGCCTCCAGCCAATTTTTTGCATTGCATTTCATTTTGGTGGCTCCCTACCCTGCAGAGCCATACAAGTAAAGGAGAAGAGCGACTGCATGCTGAACTCAAGAGATGGGTAAGACCACATATCTTCTTACTGCAGGGAACGACAAATTCAACATGCTCCAGGAAGTTGTCAGTATGTTGGGAAAAAAGATAATACATTCAAACACTGGAAGAAATGTGTGCTTTCAAGATCATATTAGCTTCCAGTTAAGTTTTCAAGCCATTGGCCTCTTATTAATGGTAAGCAGTCTGCTTTAAAGCTCCTCAGTATATGTATTCACTGTGTTCTAATCACTTTTTAGGAAATTAACTGGAAAAAATCTTTAGCACAAGCTTGAGAGAGGAGGAAAAGCAGATTTTTACAAAGAACAAATGGTGGTCGGAGCATCAGAACCCATTCACAGAAAAATACAAACTAAAAAGGCTGAAGATTTTAGAAGTTGAGAAGAAATATCCTTTTCAAAGGCCTTAAAAAGAACTGCAGTTCCAGGTTGCAGTTCAGAAACATACCAAGCAGGCTTTTGTCAATGCTACATTCATTTATTTAATAAATGTTTTTTGTTTGGTTGGTTTTACAACACCAGCAGCTTTTGTATTTTTTCCCCTCCAAAATACAGTACTTCTGGAGAGTATGGGAGGGGGACGGAAGAATACAGGAATGACAGGATGGAAGCATGGCTCCATTTAATACAATTTGTCTTTTGATAACATCAACTTCTCTACCCTTTCAGACTAACTCTGGAGTCTAGTGCGTGTCTGACACCAGCCTAATGCTCTTCTGGAAACAAAGCAACCAACCTGCAACTCTGATGAATACTTAAATCTTTCAGTACCTTCCCTGAAATCAAAGATTCATTTCACCTGAAGAAAATATTGTTGACAAAATATTTTTTGAAACAGTTTAAAAAAAATTCCCAATTTTGGCAGCTCAAAATATACAGCTACATTATTAAGACTTAAGACACTTCTGAAAAGAACACCTCAATTAAAACTAAAATACCCACAAAAACAGTCTTCTCAAGAAGAAAGCTCTTCCCAAATGGCTCAACGCACAACAACCAAGAGGGAAGAATCACATTACTTTTCTCATCTTTCTCTGTACTTACTTGGCAGTTATAATCAGTGTCCAGTCCATCCCACAGACTCATGAACTGAGCTTTCATCATAGCTGTAGCTTCATGGTCAGAACTCGATCGACTTCGTAAGAAGGAATCTGTATTAAAGAATTCAGATAGAGCAGTTTACTTTCAATCCTGCCATAGAAACTACGCTGTTTGATTTCTCACGTGCAGACCTGAGCTATTCTCTACCTTAGAAATACTTTTTTTAATAAACATTATCAACAAATGAAAAATATTTCTTACCATGAAGAATAGAAAAACGGAATCTCATGCTATTTTTAAGCACATTTTAAAATTACATTACATGAGTATGCACCCATCACACAAGATTGTCCCAAATCTTGTGCTCCAAATTTTCCCTTTCCTGAATACATGGAAAGTGTATCTTTCACCTGAATTTCTCAAGCAGAGACAGAAGCATTCAGACTTTGGCAAACTAGAAGACACCAAAGCACAGAACAGCTAGCTGCAGGACTGACTCAGTTATGCAGAGCTCTAACTCCACTAGTCATTGCCTAAAGAATTTCCAACAGCTAGAAAAACACTACCTTTTTCACACCTATAAAAAAAGGATAAAAAGCATCTTAAGAACACAGCCCCAGCATAAACATAAACTGTGCAAAGAGTAAAAGCTTCATCAGGCTTTGTTTCTTCAAACTGTACAACTCACAAAGAAGCGCCAGTGCTACGAGGCAATGGGCAATTTTAACTGAACTGCTCAGATTCACACGGACTTAAACACTAACGTGACAAGCCAAAATGCGCTGAACAACCAACACCCTTACTGTCTCCCTAGCTGAATTTCCTGTCCTACTTCTTCTTTATTAAATATTTTTATAATTTATTTTTTATAATTTCAATAAAATTAAACTATTATTCTCAAGCTCTCCTAAACCTGTATTTTATTTTCCACTATGTGCCCACATGGCAGAAGCGCTGAAGGTGATAGGTTTCCTGAATAAGTAGTTCCCTTGACAGAAGAAAAGCCCTCCTCATGAGCCACCTTTGCCAAACCAAAAATAAGCAGCAAGTTGTTCTACTTGTAATTTCCTTCACTAACACAAAGAAATACTTTTTTTCCTAAGCCACCACTTCTTTACAATACTATTTATATTACTAAACCTTCTTCCATTATAACCTTTTTTAAGTGAAAGATGACAGCAGATTAATCTACCCATCAGTGTGAACTTACAGTTTCATGTCGCTCTTGCCATAGTTACTTTCAAAAAAAAAGATAGATTTTTACCTATTTCATCAATAAAAATGATGGATGGTTGGAGCTTTATAGCAAGGGAGAAGACAGCAGCAGCCAGTTTTTGAGACTCTCCATACCATTTGTCTGTCAGTGTTGAAGGCTGTAGATTAATAAATCGACAACCTGCTTCCTTTGCCGTAGCTTTGGCGATCAGTGTTTTGCCACAACCAGGAGGGCCATAGAGGAGTACTCCTGAAAAGGTAACAGTGTTAGAACTCCCTGGTCGCTGTATAGAAAACATGCTTTGGTATGACAGACCTGGTATCGTCCAGGCTTGTATTTTAGCCAAGTTTTAAAAGGTAAGAAATCAAGTTACACAGTGTTCCATCAAATCAAATACAGAGTTATTTCAGATATCCTTATTATTATAAAATTAAAGCTAAGAATATCTAAAAACAGGTATGATGAAATTCAAGGGAAATATCTGTCTGAAAGATGGCTGTCTTGTTATTGTGACTATAAAGGTTACATGAAACTAAGCCCCTATTTATTTCCTGTAAGCATTTGACAGACCTTGTTTATAGCCAATTTCAGCCTTCCTAATAAAACAGCACAGAGAGGGGAGGGAAAAAAAAACCCAAACAGAACACAGAATCCACAAACATTTTAAACAAATTACCCACAATTAAATATGACATCTCATATTTTTAAACTTGCCACAGTGAAAAAATTCACAGTAGCGTTCTTCCTAACATAGTCATAAAGAAAACAATTTCAAGAAAAAAAAAATTAACTCAAACAAACCTGAAACAGAATTACCAGGTGGGGTTTTTTTTCTGTTTACGTGACTGACTACCCCAAACATAATTACTCTGAAGCAGCGACTTCCTATTAACACACAGTGCAAGCCACTAATAAAACTGGGGATCTCGCCCTATGTGGAAAGTCTGTTTTAAAAAGATAAATAAAAAATAATTTTTTCCTTCAACTTATTAGATCATGATATTGAAGTAATTGCCCAGACAGTTTCAATTTGTGACTTAAACAGAAAGTAGCCTGGAAAAACTAAACCAGTTACAAAACTACTTCATTTTCCATCACTTAGTACACAAAACTGAGACGCTCAGATACAGGCGGTTTTCACAGAATATTCAGAAGACAATATGCCAGGGATCAGAGTAGTAAAGAAACTTTGGCATTTTGTCCAACATTTTAGGTTCAAATTCTGCTTGTTTGCAGTAACAAACACCAAATATGGCTGTAAACATTCCAGCAGACAGTGTCCAACTTCTGTTTTACTGTTGGAAAGTTTGTCACCCACTGGTTTTCTTACTGCCTCAGTACCGTGCAACTCAACTCCAGAGAAAATCAAGGCATCTCCAGAAGAAAAATGGGATTTCTGTTTCCTTGAATGACTGGAATTTCTAAGGACTAGAACCGAGAGATGTTTGCAAGACTGGCTTACATTGATGTCTCATGTTTATGACTTGTGTTTTCCAAGACACCACAGAAAGATTAAGCAAGTGTATAAAGCTGTACAGCAGAGTTATAGCTCACCTCTGCAAAAGGACAAGATGAGGTAAAAGAAGAAAAAAAAAACCCCATGACAATTTAGGCAATTAAAAATGCAGGCTACATAGATTAGTGCACCAAAATGTAACATCAATAACTGAAAAGCAATTACCACTTCATTATTAAGATGAAACTTATTCACTAGGACTTGATTCCACAGAAAGAGAAGGGGAAAAACCTGAGGGGTTTTCCCTGGCATCAGTCCTAACGGTTGCATTTTGGACTGGCAACCCACTTGCTCTTTCTTTTCTGGAGAACTGTAACTTTTTTGTTTGTTTTTTAAATACCAACATATAAATCCGTAACATTTCCTTCCTACCTTTTGGTGGCTGTAAGAGCCTGGAATTCTCAAACAAGTATTTCTTCTTGATGGGCAAAATGACAGTGTCTTTCAAATCTGTAATAACATCATCTAAGCCTGCAATATCATTCCAGGTTACCTAATATGGAGAAACAGTATTAGACATGATCATCAAAGTCCCTGCCAACAAAAAAATATCCACAAGTTTAAAAGCAGTGCAAGGCCTCAAAAATAAAAAAGACAAGTGATTAAAAAAAGCTCTGCCCTCAACAATGCAATTTTAGTTTTAAATTACAGAATTTTTTTCTAAGTACTTCCATAGATACCATCTATGACAAATAATGTCATCTAGAGTCAAAATCAAGATCTTCCATGTCTGAAATGCTTTCATCGAAATAACACAGACAACAGTTTCTTACATGCATGCTAAGTGGGTCTACGAGATGTGCAGCAATACTCATTTCGTATTCAGTAAGCTTGACATTTTTTACTCCAATTTGCTTCATTAGTTTTTCAGCCTGAGGGAAATAAAATGACAAGAAAATCAGAGTAAGAAATTGAATGCTTAATCAAAAAATTAGTTTTTAAAGTACTGCTATTTGGACTCTGAACAGCTTCTCAACAAAAGTTGGGCTACCTGCTTTCTGGGCTGAGATGGGGAACCACTGACTTTTGGCCTCGGCTGGAGACAAAATGTTCCAAGGCACACCCCATGCACAACTCCACCGGGGAAGGTGCCAGGAAGGAATTCTGTTGCTAGTTCTTACACTGCCCCGGTAGCCAGTTGAAAGACACAACAAAAGTTGGGCTACTATAAGTCACATCTGAAAAGAGGTTAAATCTCTCCGCAGTAGAAGGTTCTGCTATTTCCTAAAGACTTCTTGTCATTTGAGTGAAACTAAATCATACGTCTTAGTTCCCATCGAGTAGAGTGTCACACCAGTCCCCCTACCCCTAAAACCACAAGCAATACATTACAACCTGAAAAGCAACCAATATAAACATTAAAACACAGTCTGCTGTTCAGAACAGGTTTGCAGACACACAGGTAACCTCAGCACAAAATCATTTCCATAATCCCTACAGGAGTTTTCAAAGCCGACACAGATGTGGTACACTTAAAAAAAAAAAAAAGCCCATTTGTCCTTACAAACTTTGTACAGGATTCAGGTGAAAAGCCTGAAACTTGTTATTAAATAGAACTCTATAGAGTTCTTTTACGTGCTTAATTACCTCCATTCACAACCCTGCAAATAAGATACACACACTTTAATGGGAGATATAATTGTGCTATTATAAAAAGCATCCCCACCCCCCTAAACCTCCACAGCACTGTGTCAAGGAGACAGTATATTTTTAAGAAAAAAAAGGTAATTCACAGAACCCAGTCATTTTTTTCTAAGTATTCAATGTTTTCTTTTTCCCAATTCAAAAGGAAAAGTCATTTGTTGTGTCAACACACTTACACAATTCAGTTTCTCTTTATACTCAAACCTGCGGTTAAGTATGACATGGTTTGGGGATATTGCAACCTCTTATATAACAGCTGGCACTAGCACAGTTTGTGAAAGCTGATTTTTAAAGTGGAGCCAATTTTTTAACTAAAGATTTCATTAAAAAAGAAAACCCACCCGAAGAAGAACCAGGTGGCTCAAAACTGCTGTTTGAATCAGTAAAATTTGTGTCGTCCAAAAAACAAAAAAAAGCTGCAACATTTCCTTTAAATACTTTGCAAAGGAAACATTTAGGTGCATTTCAAAACCAAAAGTCAAATCTTTTCCCAGAGCATTAACCCCCACGAGTCATTCTAGTTCAATGTAAGGAATGAGACTTTTCACTTTTTCCCTCGCCATTCCAGACCATTTTGACCGGTACTGGAGCTGCAGGAAGAACAGAGGGAGAGGGACAAAGTGCAAGCTATTCTTAAAAAGGCATTTGGACAGCAGTGTTCCTCTTTGACATGAGCAACTACAGTCCCTGCCTCTGCCACTAAGTTGCCAAAAAAGCAGCAAAGAATTAAGTCATTTCTGCTCAAGGTTTTAAAAAGCAACAAAGAGACCGATGAGAGCGTTATTTAACAGGACTGCTGCTTAGCAAAGTTGTCAGAAGTAGAAACAGCACTGGGACCACACACTTGCAGATAATTAGAGACAACATCACGCTCCACTTTGAACAGTTTTTCTGCCACTTCAAGCTAGAAATTTTAACTTGTTATAAAATGTAAGCACTGAAAACACTAACTGCCTAGATCCCGAGTTTTACTAAAAAACAATTCTATGGCTTTTTATTATTCCACATACATCTGACAAATATTTTGTTGGTTATTGCAAGTCTAGTTTTCAGTTAGCGTATTTCTCTGTTTGAACAATAACAAACAAGAACAGCATTTTAAAGAAAGATTTATGAATAAAATTCTACCTGTTTCTGAGCTTCTACTTTTTGCTTTCTGGTTGGATCAATGGCATCAACCATCCACTTAATGGTAAAATATGTTACAGCACCAAATATGGTTAAACGAAAAATTAATCCGACCACTTCATTCCGGCTCAGGGGACGTGAAAATGTTTCAGCATGGACCATTTTGCTTCTCAACACTAAATGTAAAAAAAGTGCAGGGAGGGACAGAAAGCAAGCAAATTAAAATTGAGAAAACATCTACCTTATATTTAAACACCATTTTATTAAAAGCTATTTCCCAGGCACACAGTGGGCATAAAGCTTACCATGAATTCATAATGAAATACCTCAATAGCACAATCCCAACAGATAGAATTGCGTAAGATTAAAACATGCAGCACTAAGTGTAACAATTGTTTCATTTCCATTTTCAGTAAGCAGACAAGAAATGACAGCAACAATTTAAGGCCTTCCTTCTTGACTGACTACATGCCAAAAGGTCCTGATTTCACTTGTCCCTCAAGAAATCTGCATTCCTTTCAGCTATACAATACCCTAATAAAAGCAATAACGGTTACTTTATGTCAGTGCCAAGTTTACATTCCCTTTAAGACTGACACTTTGTGACTGTTACTGACTTAAGAATGCTAAGTCATGGAGACAAAAACTACATTATTTAAACAGGGAGTTCTTTTCCCTAAGAGGAAGTTTAAAGGCACTCAACTGCAACATTAAGGAGCGACTGACAACTCGTATTTGAGTAAAACAAGGTTAAGAGCTGGAGCCTGCAGCTAGGAGAATATATTCTGAGTTATTAATATCCCTGGAAAACTGAAAATGCTGGATGTGGCACACAGCTATCAAGGGAAAAGGCTGGTTGCTGTATGAGCCAAACCCAGGAAGTAAAGCACCTTCAAGTTAAGGGAGCAGGCTGTAGAGAAGAAAAAACCTCTTCCTAAACCACTGAAAAATTACTTATAAAATCAGAGTTTTCCTTCCCCAATTTACTTTCTCCTCAGCTGGTGGGATTTCTGCTCTCCCAAAAGCTCTCCCCGGTTACTGCCCGGTTTTCCTGCTGCAAGGGCAAAATCAGTGGCAATTCCTTTGGCAGCTTCCAATGCTCCCTGGCTGGTCTCCAAACTGAGCAGTCAGCCAGGGAAAAGCTGGACTACCTACAGCCAAGATACCCTTGAATTCCCCCTCACTTGGCTGGCAGCTGCACTATGTCGACCCCACCTTCAAGCCAAGGCCACGCCATACCATAGATTCTGTTTGCAAGGATTTGGCAGACTGGAATCAGGAGAAGTACCAGGACATGCTAACCAAAAGACATCTATGGTTTCCTACTATATCTCAGTGCAGACCACTACAACAGCTTTGGCTTTTTTAACTCTACATTCTCTGTTTAGAAACTAAAAAGTCAAGGCTGTTGCTGTGCCTACCTGCTTGATTAGGCATCTAAGCAAGTAATACAGAACAAGCAGATTCTGCATATTCTCTTAAGCCTGACATATTAAAATAAAATGTATTCAGCGAACAAGAAAAAAAGATTCAAAAAAAGCCCCAGTGCAAAAGCCCACTTCTCGGGCGATCCTTGCTCTGAATACCGATTGTAAGAAAAAGCTGTAACAGGAGAGATATTTAAGCGTGATTTCTAAACGAAGTCCTGCTTATCCCGCATGAATTTTAGCACGTATTTCCTAGCCAGACTGCCGAGAAAACGAGGACAGTTAGCTGAACGGCAAACTCTAGCTCCGTACGGCTACCGCCGCACTCGGTTCCAGCCCTGCCTGCCGCGTGCCAGCGCTTCCCATAGAAAAACGAAACCGAAGGAGAAGCGGTGGGGCCGCCGCTCCGCTCCCGCGAACGCTCGGGCACCGCCAGCACCCTCGCCTCTCCCCGAGCCCTCAGGCAACAGTAACTGCTCCCGCTCACGGGCTCGGCGTCACCCCCGCGCAGCCCCCGGGGCGGCCACCGAAGCCGGACGCACAGAAGGGAAGGGGCAGGGCAGGGCCGCCCCGCCGGGCCTCCCGGGGCGCCGCCGGGCCCCAGCAAGGGCAGCAGCAGGCCTCGGGCTGCTCCCGGCCCCGCCGAGGACGCGGCGGCGGCCCGGGGCCCGGCCGCGGCGACGCGGTGAGGCGAAGGCGGCACCGGTGAGAGCCGGGCCGGGCCCGACCGGACCCGGCCGCCCGTGACCTTCCCGCCGCCCGGCATGCGCGGCCGCAGGGGCAGGCAGCGGCGGCGGGCGGCCGCTCGCTCTCCCGCCGGTGACTCACCCCTCGGGCCGGTCTTTCGAACACGCAGTCGGCCGGGTCGCGGAGCAGTGGGGGCCGCACGGGCGGCGGCAGGCGGCAGCCAGCAGCTGCGGCGGCAGCGCGGGCCCTGGCGCGGCGGCGGCGCGTCCCAGGCTTCCTCCTCCGGCCGGCTCCCGCCGCCCCGCACGAAGGTTCCGGGAGCCGGCCCCGCCCCGCGCCGCGCCGCGCCGCCCGGCCCAGAGCCCCCGGCCCCCGAGCCGCCCCACAGCGAACACTGGCTCCCTCATAAACACCCTTCGTCCCCCCTCGAAAGCAGCGACATTGCAGAAGTTAACAGGTCAGGTTTGGAAAACGCGGTATCTGGCAGACTGGGGATGCTAAGGGATATGCCAGAACGAAAATCATCAACGTTTGAGGATGCATCAGTGGTTTACTACGAGATACTAAGGTAACAGTTTTCCAATTTCAACCTGTAATGAAAACGGTGGCTTCACTATCTCTCCCTAGTAACAGAAAAATGTCCAGAAAAAGGTTAAAAGAAGGGGATCTGTGGAAGAAGTGTAATTAATCTGACGTTTTGGTAACTCGCCTTCAGCTCTGCTGCCCTTGCGCCAGTGCCACTGATGACCCACAGCCACTCAGGCCCGCTTTGTTACTTGTGGCCCAGACAATGTCCAGGGGCTTCCTGATCCACGGCAGCACTGTAATGTCTCCACAGCACCTGCTCCACCTCTGCCAGCTCAGGTGGTGAACGGGTGCCGCCACCCCACCGGCACACGGCCCTCACCCCGTCCATCATCCGTCATCAAACCCACGTGCAAACAGATACGCTTTCAACGTGGTTGCGATTTTACTGAAGTACTGTTCCAGTAGTTTTGGTTCAGTTCCATTTATTGGATTAATATACACCAAAATGACCAAAATACCAAAAAAACCCCTAAAGTTTTGAAGCAACTTCTGCTCTTCATCCTTATTGATGAATCAGTTTTTCCCTTTTATTGTTTTGTGTGCTATAGCACTTCCAAATAGTGTTTAATCTGAAAATAAATGTATTAATGTCTAAGTGCACATATTGATTTACAGAAGGCCTTCCTTTTTTGCTGCTCCTCTAGTCTTTGACAGTAAATAATTTTTTTCTTCTGTCTGTGTAGAGTATGTGAACAGTTTCCCTTTGATGCTTTAAAAATGAAATGGATATAACGGGTGATGTTGACAGCTTTGGCTATTAATTTGAGCTTATATGCATTCTTGCAATCTCCTCTTTTGAATAGAAAAAGGATAATCAATCATTTCACTGCATTTCATGCACTAGGAAAATGCTATTGTGTTTGAATTACCATTACCGTCAGAAAATACTTAGGATTCTTCTGTTTTTTTCTCCCACTCTTCAAAAAGTGACATCTGTGTTGCTGCAATTTAGGAGAAATGCAAACACACACAAGTAATAAAAGCTCGAAACCCACATTTGATCACTGCTATTTGGCAGCTGTGGTGGTAACCTTTGAAAGAAATCCTCTGCTCAAGAATACTTTAAAAAGTTTTGAGATATGCAATTTTTCAGAAGCTGCCCAGGGTCAGGTTGAAAGTGAGGTTGATGCTGAATGCGTAAATTGGTTAGGCCCTAATTTCTCAAAATATTGACAGGTTATAATTTCTTGAAAAAATACTTCTTAAAAATAGTGAGGAGCACCAAATTCATCCTGCTTTCCTAAATACAGACTCTCAAAATCTTTACATTGCTGAAGGCTCAACGTGGGACTTAACTCATTCTAGAAGCTGGTCCTACAGAGGTCTATGAGATGTCCATCCCTCTGGTACCACTGGAGCTTTCCCTGTTTGCACAGACTTGGCCATGGCAAGATACTGCTTTCCCATCGCTTGTGCTCTGTGTGCACCTGATCAGGAACTGCAGAAGCCAGGAGAGACCCCTAGCTGACTGCTGACTGCCTGTTCCTTTCCAGTATTAATGTGAATTGGGCCTTAGTTTTTTATTTCTATCTTCTATTAAAAGTATCTGTCTGAAAGAGAAAAGTACTGGAAACCATGCATTAACAACTGGGAAAAAACCCACCTTCTTCATGGCAGCTGCTGTCCCCAAGCACTCGGCATGCCTTGGCTACTTTGGATCATGGAGTAAACTTCCTACTTAAAGACAGATCTAGAAAGTGGTATTGTAAGTTGGAACTCATTTGCCATACATTTTTATCAGTTTTGGTTTTGCAGCTGTAGAAAAAAAGAACATTTTGGAGGGTTTTTTTTGATTGATATTGAAAAATGAGATTGCAAATTTCCTCCCAGATTGAAAAATTTCCCATCGAATTATGGATGACTTGGTTCAACTCTAGATTGTAGCTCCTGAATACAGAACTAGGTCACTGAAAGGACCTAGTGTACTTGGCAAACTCATCGGAGGAGATTAAGACCACACAGTGTATGTGCTGTTTTGCTTTTGACTGCTGAGTGCTCTTCTATGAAATGTTATTTTTTATGAACTTCATTCTCCAGTCAGTGCAGGCTGACCTGAGCTTTGCCAGTGACCTGAACAGGAGCAAGATGGGAAAGGAGTGGTATATTAGAATCAGAAAGGTCTGTGGTGGTTGGAAGTAGGAAGGGGGTTTGCGAGACACAGGGAGCAATAAAACACACAGAGAGGGAACAGGGATGAAATGAGATAAGTAGAAAGCAAGGCATAGTGTACGGAAAGAACAATATGAGAGATGGGAAAGTAAAGACCAAGCTGGAGGAAAGGAGATGCCTAGGAACAGCTTCATAATTGGGCAAAAGCATGTAGTGTTTTTTCCTGAGTACTCTTCCAAGTTTCACCAACTCGCAGATCACAGACTTACCAAGTCAAGAGGATGCTTTGTATTTTATAGCCAATTTTTCCATGAATTTTTGTACTCTCTCCTCAAAAACTTTGGGCATCTGTGGCACTTTGTAGCTAAGTTCCACAGTTTAACTTCATGCCATGCCACTACCTACCTCTCTATTTTGGACCCATCGCCACCTAGTTTCATATGGAACTCCTACATTTGATATTGAAGAGTGGCAAAGCAAGCAGTCCTGTCCAACCTCTTCAGTAACCTCAGATTTTACAGACCTCTATGTAACTTTTTAAAGTGGGCTTTCACCTGTGTGCAGAGTTGAAGATGGAGGCACAGCATGAATATTAATAGTGGCATAATCATGTTCTCTTTCCCTATCCTACTAATTGCTGGCATAGTCCCGTAGGTTGGATCACAAGATTTCAGCAGTGGTTGTTGTTACAAAGATCATCGCTGCATGGTGTGATGAAAATCCATCCCAGGCCTTGCTGACACAATGATCACTGATAGGTATCTACTGCTCAGACTGCTTTTTAGCCTTGGTCTGACTTGGAACTTGGAATCTTGAAAAAGGACTTTCAATTAAACCGTATCAACTTCCTAGCGATGTACACATAGTTGGATATTAGAAAGAGAGGGACAGTCAGGACTTGAGGACTTTCACAGATGTTTTCAAAGATGATCTCGATTTGCTAGCCACATCTGCTAGACACCTCCAAGTCCAGGACCTAAAAGCAGGTTTCATGGATTCATTTCATACATTTAAAGTTTGGGAAAGGAACAGTACGATCTCAATGCACACACATGAGTTGATCGCAAAATAACTATGAGCTGACAATGTGATCAAGAAAACAAGGCCCTGAGAGGTCTTGGGAGCAATGTTCCCTAGCAGAGTTTCTAAGGGATTAATACCATGGCAAGATACCCTCGGGAACATGGCATGCTACTCTGGTCATCTGTATCAAAGAGAAATAAACAATAATGAAGCTGGAGCAGGAAGTCACTGCTGAGATGAGGGAGAATGGCAAATTAGGGGAGCTCAGCTAGCTTCACATAGTCAGACAACAGCTAAGAGGGACATTTCTGCCTGTAGGTGCACAAAGGGTAAAAAGGGTAAATGCTATGGAGTAGGAGCTATTTAAGGCCAATGCTGGCACAGGAATAAATGGATACAAACCAGTCACAAATATATTTAGCATGAAAATCAGAAGAAGCTTCTGGGAACATCTTCCCAGTGGGAATAATGGTGGCAAAAGATCTTAAGATGAAACTTGATACATTTATGAAAGGAATTATATAATAACAGCATTTGCAAAGGCTGAAGGCTGCAGCAACCCAGGAAATCCCTCCACCTTATGTTCCAGTTTATTTTGAGCCCTTAAAGGCAAAGCGTAGCATTTCACCCGCCCATTCCTCTTCCTGCTCCAGCCGGACTTCAGCACCAATCTTAAAAGCTGTGTAAAGATTGAGTGAGACACTGAATTTGTCTTGCACTCTTCATTCCTTTTTGCTGTTCCTCAGAAAGGAAAAGGAACTTTGCAAAGTATTGCGTAATTTATACATGCAAAAATGGTTATTTAATAAATCTTCTCATACACATAGAGTACCATGTTTTATCCAATTTTTCCTGTGTGCCAGCCTTGCTTATTAACCAATTTCCCGTAGCATCCAACCAATACACAGTTGTGCTATTTTTTAACAAGTTCCGCTTCTCAAACTTACTTGATAGCCATTCCCTGGGTAACACAATTCCTAAGCAAACCACGGAGAGATTTCCTGCTCATGTTTCAGTGAGGGCCTTCTTCACTGTAGTCTGATGGATCTAGCGAGATACAAAATCTCTTCAACAAGGTCTTTTGCTGCCAGCTTCAAAAACATCTGAGGTGGACTTATGAATTAAACGCAGGATCTGTTCTTTAGGGAGATACCTGCCTAGCTTACATAATCTGCTTTTCATGGAGAGAAGGGAAAAAGGGGTGAATATGTTCTCCTCTTCCCACAAGGCTAGTCCTTTCCATAGTGTCTCTTTCCTAGTGGTATAGGAAGTGGTTCTGTTTTCCTTTTGTTTCTGTTCCTTGCAGAGTTCTGGAGATGTCCATCACTCCTTCATAAAACAAACCACTGCTTTCTCACTCCCTTTAAATAGGCTTCTGTCAAAGGTACGTTATCTTTGACCTCCACAGGATATCTCTCACATTACTTACCATCCAACAAGAGAATGATGCGAAGGCAGTATTTTTGAGGGAGGCGAATGTATAAACTTCTTTGCCTACTAACCCCGTTTCTTCAAATGTATTATCTGGCAGGCTGTCTCCTGATCCTTTAGCAGTTGGGGCAGATGCTGATCCTCAGTAGATTCCATCTATGACACTTCACAGCAGCCATGCATTCCAAGTTGCTATTACCTCAATAGACTAGTATTTCACCTGTCTCTGCACACAAAAGGGACCCCCCCAAAAAAACCCCCCACACATGCTCTACCAAACTGTGAGAAAGATGGAAAATGGTAACTGAAACTACAGCCAGCATTCACGTTCAGCAGCTGCGACAGGCTACCTGATGGTCATTTGCCTGCAAATCATTAACACCGGCAATTCCCGAAAACTTACAGGACTTTTTGGCAGAGTGAAGAACCCTGCCGTACCACGGCATTTATTTGCTAAAGCCTTAAAGGAATTTAAAGGCCGGTTCGGAGACTGAGACGGCGCCTTTCCCCCTGTCTGGGATGATGGTGACCCACGGGGGCAGGGAAAGGAGCGGGATAGAAAGCTCCACGAAGACAGCGCGGCGGCGGCCGGCCGGCCTGACCGGGGGGACATCTTCCCGTCCCTGCCCCCGCGCTCAGCCGCCGGCGGGCCCCAGGGACACCAGGTGCCACCCCCCGCCGCAGGGCGCGGGCGGCTGCAGGGGGCGGTAGGTGCTCACGTACCACGGGCGGAGGGCGGGCAGCGGCCCCAGGCCAGAGCTCGTCTTTACGCTAAACCCCGCACCGGCGGCTCGGGGGCGGGGGGAGGCTCCTGCCGATGCCCCCCCCCGGCTCTGGGTCGCACCGCGTCTGTTATCACACGCCCCCGCCGGTCACACCGGCGCAGGACCCGCCGCCCAGCCCGGGCACCTCGCCGTGGCGGACGCAGCCGCCGTGGCGCCCAGCCGCGCTAAGAGGCGGCTCGATCGGGGAGGAGGGGGATGGGCGGCCCCGTCCCCTCGCCCGCCTCGGGCCCCGAGCGCCGGCAGGCCGCGGGAGTGCGACGGGCAGGAAGGGCCCCGGCTCCCGCTCAGCCCCGGGGCGCGGGCGGTGTGGGGGGAGGCGGGGCACATCCCCGCTCCACTCCTCACCTCACGGCCCGGCCCGGCCCGGCCACTTCCGCCCGCGGGGGGAGGGGCCGCCGCGAGCGCAGCGGGTCGCCCACGTGACTCGGCGCAGTACCGCTGCTCGGCGCAGCGACAGCGGCGTCTCGCCGCGCGATCCGTATCCCTCCGCCCGCCGCCTCCTCGCCCCCGCGGGGCGGCGGGAGTCGGGGTTGCGGCGCGAAGAGGGGCAGGCGGGACGGCGGGCGGGGGCGAGGCGGGTGGCGGAGCGGTGGGGCGGGGCGGCGGCTGGCCGGTTCGCGGGGGACTACTTTCTCGGAGCGGCGGAGGCGGTGGAGGGGGCGGGGCGGCGCTGCCTCCCCTCTCGGAAGCTGCAGCCATGATGGGAGTCTAGCGCTGGCGCGGCGCTGCTGGGCGCGGAGCAGGCCGGGGGGGATGAGCCAGGCCGCGCCGCTGGCCCGCACGCCCTGAGGAGCCGCCGCCGCTGCCCCGCCGCGGAGCGCCCGCCCGCCCGCCCGCCCGGCGGCGCGGCCCCACCGCGCGGCCTCGGGCCCGCCGCCGCTGCCGCCGCCGCCGCCCCGGGCGGGGAGCGGAGCGGGGCGGAGCGGGGCCGGGCCGGGGGGGCGCCCCGCGCCGCTGTCACCATTGCTGGGGCCCGGAGCGCCGGAGAGCTGCTCTCTCCGCCTCCGCCTCGCTCGCCTCAAAGACGGCGGCGGCGGCGGCACCCTCAGGGACTCGGCCCGGCTCCGGACCCTCTCTGCTCGGGCGCCGCCGCCGCTGCTCCCGCCCCGCTCGGCGCAGCGGCGGCAGGAGGAGGAGGAGGAGGGGGCAGCCGCCGTCGCCGGGAGCCGCCGCCGCCGCGGGGGGAGGCGGGCCCGCCTGGGGCTGAGCCGCCGGCGCAGCAGGCCCCGCGCCCGGGGCCGCCCGGCGGCCGCCGGCCCGCCGCCGCCTCCCGGCTCCGCGCCCTGCCGCCGCCCGGCCCCTGCGCGCTGTCCCGGAGCGGACCTCGGCTGCCAGACATGACCGCCATCATCAAAGAGATCGTCAGCAGGAACAAAAGGCGATACCAGGAGGATGGCTTCGACCTGGACCTGACCTGTATCCTCCCGTCGGGGACGCGGCCCGGCACCGGGCGCTGCACGTACAGCTATTGCATCAGACCTGCGCGGCGGTTACCTAACGCGCTTCCCGGTGCCTCTCCACCGGGAGGCCGGCGGCTGCTGTTGGGGCTCGCCCGGGCCGCCGCTGCGCCGCCTCGGCCTTCTTTTGTCCGGGCGGCTGCTGAGCCGGGGCCCGGCCGCCGGGCAGAGTAACGGGAGCCCCGCGATGGCGAGGATTCACGTTAGCGCTCCTTGGCGGCCGCAGCCTGCCTGCTGCCGCCCCCGGGTCGCGGAGGTGCTGCTGCCGCCCCCCGGCCCGGTCCGCTCCCGGAGCAGCGCGGGTCCGCCGCTGATCTCCGGCTCTGCTGATTTTTCGGATCGCATAGAAAATGCGCCTGTCCTGCCGTGACTCAGATCCAGAGCATTTTTTTAAAATAATTTTTTTATTTAGTAACTCATCTTGAATTGCAAATACAGTCGTGGCAGGCCTGTGGCTTTACTCGGGTTGCTTCAGTCTGTGCAGCAGGAGAGGCGAAGCCTGTCCCCTTTGCCCTGATTTTCACAGATTCAGTAAAGTAGAGCTTGTGCTCTTTTGCCATACGATGTAGCAAAGTTCTCGATGACAAGAGGTGGCACTTCTTCCAGATTAAATAATATACCTTTTTTCCTAATGACATGCGCGAACAGCGCTTTGGCATAATTTCAGATACAGTAAACACAAGGATGTCTTATAAATGAGAGTGCACTGGGTTTTATCGAGGAGGATTGTGAGCAGTGTAATTCTGGAATATGTAATTAGTATGCAATTATGACTGAGTCAAACCATAGAAAAGCATTGGTAGTGTATAGTTTTGGTGGTCTTTCAAACAATGTGCAGTAGTAGCGGCAGGCAGATGTTCAGCTTTGAGTGCCTTGCAGAGTTAATGGTATGTAGAGGCTGTGCTGTGGTCATGGTCTTTCTCCATGATGGAGAAAGACCATTACTGGGAGAGGTTTTGGAGCAAGAACCTCGCTTAAGAGTTGGAACTGTCCTAGGAAAAATGAATATTGACAGCAGTATTCAGAGCTAGTCTTATCCCTGTAGAAGGAGTGTTTTCTGTGCTGCAACAGGATCAGGGTGAAAATTACTCATTTTTGGAGCAATCGCATTCATGCCATAGCAAGCACTACAGATAAATCTAGTTCTTGGGTAGGCTTAGAACTGGTAACAGCTGTGACTAGCTCAGCGCTTGTGCTGTTGAACTGAGCCTTGGCCTAAAATTTTGGGGGCTTTTAAGTGGCCTGAAAGGTTCTTGACTTTAGCAGGTGGCTACTAGCTTTTAGTAAAAAAGCAGCAGCTCTGCTATGTAGTTCCTGCATTCTGTTCATAGTACTGATGAAATGTAATTTTAGGCTTGCATTTTTAAACATTTGCACTTGGTTGTTTCGTTGGCCTATGACTAGGGCAGCTGTAATGCTGATATAGGCCAGTGCAGCCCTTAACTGCTGACTTAACGATAGAAGTCTGAGTTGATTTTTTTAATTATTACTATTTTTATTCTGTGAGTGATGGGTTTGCTGGGAACTTTGTGGTTTTAAGAAGAGTTAAGTGGTGGCAAAACGACGATGTTCTGGCTTCACAGTTGGAAGAGTGTGGTGTTTCAGATATCTTTGCCCAGATATGCCATTGGTAGGGAGAGATTTGTTGATCCAAACAGACCTTTTAACTAGTCATCTGCTCTTGTTAAGAAAATAGGTGAATGTTGAACCTTGTTTTTTTTGCTCAAGGTTGCTAATGATATGCCAAATGGAGTTCATTGCTTGTTTTTTAACTTTGTCTCATTAATTTTATTCTTAGAATTTTACATTAGAAGTAGGCCACTGAACACTGGGCTTAGGCTAGTTTTCCTAAAAGAAGCAGCTGGCTGCAGTTCTCTAGTGAAATTTATAGAAAAGGTGTTGGTTTTTTTTTTTTCAAGATTGTAAAACTATCTTTGGAAGAAGCTTATTCTCAGTCTTATTTTTTTTTGTAGCTGTACATTTTGAATAGATAATTAATGAATGAAGACTGCTGCCTGTACAGTTTAATGGATTTACTTGAAGGCTGACGTTGTTGTAGAAGTGAAAGTTTAATTTTTTATCACTTTGTGCAGGCTTTTTAGAGATGTTCTTTTTGCAGGGCTTTGATGGAATTGTTGCTCACCATATCTGGTAGCTGGAAAATAACCTGTTTATTTCTCACACGCATAACAGAGGACTGAGCTGGGAGTTAGCTCTCCAACCATGTGATGTTAGATGAAGGTAGAGAAAACTTGAAACCTAAGTGAGCTTTTGGGAAAGCAAGTCATGTAGTGAGTGGCAGGAGGACTGGGGTTCAAGTACCCAAATTTACTTTCTCACCATGTGCTGGAGCTTAAAATTTTTTGATCGAAACAAGCTACCATCTGCATTTCTGCTGTTGGTCAGTTTTGCTTCCCTGCACTCCCGTATCTGTAGGAGTGTCCTGTGTTATAGATTACTGGTTATTTCAGGGTAGCTACTTCTGTCAAGCTAAAAGAAAGACTGATATGAGCTGGATGGCCCAGTGATTTGGGCATTTAGCCGGGATAGGGGAAATGGAGGTGTAAATTCCTCCTGCAGTAAATAGTTCTGTATGAGTAGTTGGATGGTGGTGGCTCCAAAATACTTAGTAGCTGGTGATTACAACCTGTGCTTTGGGAGGTGAATAAAATGAATCTACAGTAAATCAGGTGAGGTGCCTCATCTCCAGCCTGTATTCTGTGGTCTTGTCTTCTACTCAACTTGGAGGGAGGGTTTGTGTGTTCGTGTTTTCAGGTGGACGAAAGACTTGCAGTCTTTGTATTTCTGTCACAGCTGATTCTCCCAAGGCGTTGCAGGGAGCACCCAAGTGCCAAAAGGCAGGCTGGATTAGGTGCTGGAGTGCCAAAGGCCCTTATTTTTGAGGACATCTCCCCCTGTCCGTCCACCCCTCCAGTGTTGGGCTGTGTAAAATCCTTTTAAAACTGGGGCTGGCGCATGTATTACCGTACATCATGCTTGGGACTCTCAGTTCCTGATGAGTTGGTTAAGAATTCTTCTTGTGTGGATAACGTAGGATTTTAGGAAAGGGAAATAGTGACTTCCCAAAATCAGTAGCTTTATGTACACAATACGAGAATAGTCCTCTGTGCTAATTGTGAAACAAGTGTCTTTAAAAAACATACTAACATTACTTTTCATCTAATCAAATGTTCTTTTCTCTCTGAGCAGTCTTTTTATGTACTTCTTGGGGAAAAAAATGAAATTAGAAGAGGAAAGGGTTTTAAAGGTAGAGGCATTACGTCGTTTTTTTTAGTACTTTATTTCAGGTATTGTGTTTATTTCTGATCTATTTGGATTGGTTTCATTTCTGTAACGCTGATACTTTTGGTGCAAATGGGTGAGAATGAAAGGTTGAATTAATGGCTTTTTTGTAAGATGGCTGTATTTCTTTATGAAGCAATGACTACTATATTTTTCTGTGGCACTATGATGTTTGGTATTTCTGAAATTGTGCACCTTGGTTGTTGACCGTTTTACTGCAGGGAACAGTGAAGAGAGTGCATGCAAGTATTGTGTATTGCATTGATTGGTTGTGCTTTAAGAGGTCTGTGCATAACCGAGTTTAGCAAGTGGCTTAACAATTTGAGACTAAAGTGGAAAAAATCGTGTAACTGCTTCTTGTGCTCATTACAGCTTTGGTTAAATTTTGTCTCATGTTTCCAGGCCTTCTGTTACGTGTGATAATGGCCATCTAGCCTAAGCATAGAGTAGAGCATGCCTACCCTGATTCTTAATTGAAGCATGTGTTGCTTGTGACCTACATAGTCATATAAACTGCAGCAATATTCAGTACAGATTAGATGTTGGGTGCAGTTTATTTACAAGTCTCGCATTTAGTTTGTCCCATATGATGAAAGGCAGGGAATGCTAAAATTGCAAGTGGAAGCCTCTTAGGATGTCATACTGCTTTATGCTGTTTGCACTCCTAAAACTCGTTGCATTTTTAATGAAATGTTAAATTATGTGACTACACTCAAAATGGCTTAGCTTCCAGGAAAAAGATGAATTAGTGGCACGAGGTATATACAGTGTTTAAAAATAGAGCCCAAGTTGGAAATACCATTCGTTTGAAATATTTGGTTTCATTTTAAAATTGAAGTTTGTTAGATGTTTTTTCAGAAGTTTTTCTTGCACACAAGTGCAGTAAGGACTGGTAAGGGTTTAGAAGAAACTAGAAAAAACCTACTGGCAGTGCATTTTATTGGTCGAAAAGTATTTCTTTGTTCTGGAGTAAACCATGTTACTTAGCAGTGTTGAGAGCCCGATAGACTTGTTTGGCTTCTGGAGCCTGGGATGATGTTGGGTTTTGGACAGGAAGATTAGTGCCAGTTTTGCTCTGAATTCATCCAAGAAGTGTGTTTGAACAGACAGCAGTAAAACGGTACTGGCTGGGGATTTCCCAGAGTTTGATTCAGTTACCTGCTTGCTGTAGGATGTATTTGATCCTGGGAAAACTGGTCTTTCTGCACGTACCAAGAATCAAGATTTTTGAATTGTCCAGATAGAGAATGCAAAGTGGTGATAGATACAAGTGTGTTCCTGCATTTTTTCTTCTGGGGTTAGAGATGTACTGGATTGCTTATTTTTCCTAAAAAACAACCTAACACCCCCCCCCCCCCCCCCTTGACATATTGCCATAGTACGTGCATGTTTGTGTATAGTGATGTTTGACAGCTGAAACCTACGCACAAAACCCCAACCATTCAAGCAAGTGCCCTGTTTTGCAACCCTCACTGCATCCATTCAAAGTAACCCCAGCTCCTTTCTGCCCTGCTTTTTGACTGCAGTTCCTTGGAAAGGGACTTAAAAGATGCTTGACAATTTACAGCTCATCTCTTTGCGCTTACTTAAATGTCGTGCGGGCTTCCTAATGAACTACTTGATCTTGCATCATCAGAAATTTTTAATCAATGTGCAATGTTGCTGGAGACTGTTTGCACAAGCTAAACATGAAGTTAAAAAATAACTGCCTGTGCACACTTTTAGATCGACAAAAGCTGCAGACTGGTTCCTGGCTTCACGTAGCTCTGCTATTGAAGTGATGACTATGTGTTCTTTTGAAGGTGGGGAAGGGAAAGAGTGCAGCTAATGTGGACGCTTTATAAAATTTTCTTAGATGGTGACCTTTTAGAAAAAAAACACAACTGAAGCTAATCTTCATTGGCATCTGTTTGTAAGCTTAATTAAGTGTGTGTAATTTTCAGAACATCTAAAGCTTTGCCGTTAAACATTAAGAGGGTAATGCTGAATAAAATGCAAGCTTTACTAGGACTGGTACTGGTTTTGAGCTTTTTTTTTTTCTTTTTAGGAAAAATTGAAGTTGTCTCATACAGTAAGACTGATGAGGTATTGGCATGTGAGGTCCTTGAGAAATTATCTTTATTGAGGCTGGCCAGTGACTTCAGTGAGGATGGTTAGGTCAGTGTTGAGGACTTCTGAAGATCCCACCCACTAAGCTCTTGGTTTAGCTCTCCTTGTAACTGGTTGACCATGTGTCAACACTGGGTCCAACGTCAGTCTTGGAAAAAGGTTGATGACTTTTGAAAGTGCATCTTTCTAGGAACTTGTGCCAGTCAGGAAGGCTTTTCTGTCCTCAAGATAATTACATGTGACTTCCACTGACTTCATGAGATGGTTACAGTGTATTTAGGGAAAGGATATAGCCTTGAGTGTGGAGCTTATGCAACACTTGAAATGGCTATTTTATTGCCGCATTGTAATAAATGCGGAAAGATTAGTTGGCTTTTGATGGCTGCTAGGCTCATGATCAGCAGATGTCTTTGGGACAAAAATGTTTTTCCTGCGCTATCCAGTGCTACACTTAATATGTCTCACTTAACTTTTTTTTTTAATTGCCAAAAAAGTACAGTGACTGCTGTAGAGAAAGGCAGTATTTACTAAATTACATGTTAAAACACTACGTAGAGGAATACAGAATTTTATAATTTTCTTCTAGAAAAGAAGTGTCTTCCATTTTCTTCCTTGTAGGATGATTTGGACACCTACATCCTCTTCATTGTGGAAGCAATTGATATAATTTGTTCAGTAATAACATGACTGAAATAATGTGTTTTATTAACACATTATGTTAAAAATCCCTGTGCTAAAAAATGTAAAGCTACGCCAAAACTAAACTTCAGAATGTAATAACTACGAAGCTGAAATTTTATAGGTAAAGTGTCTTTTATAGGTAAAAGTGTCTATTAACTTGCTTTTGCCAGTTGTGAATCTCTGAATAGTTTCTTAAATGAAATTATATTTTTAATGGATTAATGTTGTTGCCACATTAATACTGCATAAGCTGACAAATTATACCCCTGGTACCTTAGCCAAGAGGCTTCCCTTACGTGTTTAAACAAGAAGGTGGTTCTTGTATAATGATTTAAGGGACAATAGTTGTGTTCTGACGAACTGGAAGAAAAGGCTGGCAATAGGCAGCTGAGCTGTCAAATCCCTTAATTACATTACAGACCGAAGTTGCTGTCATTAGTCATAACTGACTCCTTTTTGAAGTGCACCTCTTTTCTAGTTCCGAGTACCCAGCGATGACTCTGGAACTTGGAGCTACACGTGATTTGTATTCATTTACTGTGCCTAATGTAGAGTGGATATTGAAGGTTAATTATTGCATAGCTTTTTCGGGGTGGTAAATGGGATATAGCCTGGAGTTGTGAGTAGTGGTTGCTGCATATACCTGATGCCTCATCTTAAATACTAGGGTAGTTGTGGGCTTCTTTGATTTTTGCACTTTTGTGAAGGTTTTGGGAATTAAAGCTGTGCACGTTTGTGGATTCATGTGAACTACTGGGATGGTGACTTCTGTACTGTAAGAAGGGAATTTTATTTGCAACTATGGGAACATTCATAAGTAGCTCTGTAGAGGAGGATCTCTTCTGAAATACGAATGCTTTGTGGGTGGTTGACTCTACTCTGGGTTCAGAGATTGCTGTCAGTTTTCAAGTGTATCTTAGTCCCAGATTGATATTTCAGATGTAAACAAATCCTTGTTCCAGTTTCTAAATCAAGCTAGCGTTCTCTTTGCTCCTGTTATCTGCCTCATTTACTGTCTCGCCTGTGAGGCCCTGGAAAAAAAGATGTTTTGTAGAATGGAAGTAAATAATTGTGCAATTAGGCTGTTATCGTGCTGCGTATATCTAGGTTATCTTAAGAATGATTTTTAGGCAATGTAGCTGAAGTAGTGGGGTCTGTGATTCAAATGGTAATTGACTGTGTAGCTAAAAAATTAAATTCAACTGCTCTGTGTTTGGGAAGATGACTATTGCAAAAGCTGGCGTTTTTCCCTTTAAAGATGAAGTCCCAGCTTCATGGCCCCAACGTGCAGCAGTGCATAAAAACTGCTTAATACCCATTTTTTTGTAGTGAAGTGCTTAAGAAATGGCTTTATAAACTTAATTCTGCTTTTTTAGAGCTGTAGTATAATAGCTTTTAATTGCATGATTAATTTCCTTAGAAGCCTCTGCTTAATAAATTGCATTGCCTGGGTATATATTGGGCTAGAATTGAAGTAGTTGTGTATTTTCTATTCTTTAATTTCTTGTGTGGGTGAGTTAGAGAAGTAATGTCCTTTTTTTATACTAACATTTAGAGGAGGAAAACACTAGATCTTATTAGAATGAAAATAATACCTACTTTGGGCTTGTTGGTTGAGAAACAGTTTATTAGGATGTCCTTATGTCTTGTTTTGCTGCTTGCTTTTATCTTCTCTTGGATTACCACCCCCCACCCCCAAGTTAAGGTTTGGTTAATTTGTACAGATCTTAGGTTTTGTATCTTATATTTTACAAAACTTTCTAGTGTGACGTTTGTCCTTCAGCCCAATAGCTATTTTAAATTCCCTTGTCTCTGACAGTTTTGGATGTCCTTTCAGACTTGCAAAAAGTTGAGACTGAGCTATTTTTCACTTCCTGTCAGTAAATATCAAAGTAGTGACTCTCTGTGCTGACTTCTTTTTACTGAATAAAATTATTGTATTTCTTCTGTGGGTGTTTGAAGTTAGGATATGCTTAAGTACGCATTGGTGCTCATTTAAGGAGATCCTGCAAAGGGTGGGTAGTGTGCTGAGAACATGTACCAGGGAGGTTCTATACTCTTCCTTGAAAGCCTTCATGTTGAGTTTGGTTTGTGAGTTTATCGCTTCAGAAATCTCAAACTAAGATGCAGCCATCAAGCTTCTCATATGCATTGCTGCCTACTGAGAAGATCCACTCCGCAGACGTGTTACCTTGAGCACGGCTGCTTAGCCTCACATGTACAGTTGTCCTTTGCCACTGGCTCAGCTCTTGGCCTTGGGCTGCTGTGTGTTGCTGCAGCTAGTTGGGATGGCAGGGTACGTATGATAAGATGAGATGTGGCTTCTTCCAAAGCACGAGCAGAAACAAAAAGCCTTTTTAAGTGGACCTCTGCATGTTTTGACCTCTAGAAACTTGTGACTGTAGGGTTTTGTTCGGTGCTGTAGACCTGGACTTGAAGTTGAGTGAGGAGTTGAGACCCAGTCTTTGACTCCTCAGCTGAGGAGTTCTTTCTGTCAAATTTTACACGAATAATGGTGTGCTGTTGCATCATTTGTTATGCACCTGTTTGCTCTTGGCTTTGTCTTAATGGGAAGTGTAGTTTTTTTCTGTCCTGTAGTATCATCAGCTATTTTAGAGGGATTTGCAGGTCTTCACAGTAAGCTTGTGTTTCCTTTAATATCCCCATGCTTTCCTGTCTTTATTTGTGATTCCAAACCATGTTGAAATGGAAGTTTAAGATGTCTCTCTCAAGTGTTTGTCAGAACAAGATCTTTAATCTTTTCATGCTTCTTTGTTACCGTTTTTTGTATTTATGCTGTGACATTTCTGAGGTTGATAGCATGTTTTGCAAAAAAAAAAAGTGTCTGCTTATTATGTAGATTGTATGAGTTTTTCCAATCTCTTTGGCCCTTTTAGTTGTTCAGCAAAGCCTCTGTATGGCACAGAGCTTCAGGACACATTTCATACAACTCACAGATGAAGGGACAGACTCCTGCTCTGGGAATACTTCCCAAATGCAGTATAGTAAAGCCCTGCTGTGGGATGGAAGTGAGTTGTGGTTGTAGCTGGTTCCTGAGACAGCCTGGCAGTATCATCTTCAAGCATCCTCTGATTTACTTCTTCACGCTGTATGAATTTGAGTTCCCCTCTAGACCTTTTGTCAGCTCCATGACCTCATCTGGACAGGTTTGCCTCCTGGATATGAAGGAGTTGCAGTTTTGCTCCTTGTTTAGGTTGCTGCGTTTAAATTGCAAGCTGAAAGATTAAAAAATGAAAAAAGATGTTGTAGTTGAAATACTGAGCATTAAGGGGTTAAATGCATTTCTTCTAAATCATAAGATGTTTTTCTTAGCCACATCTGAGTTGGTCTCTTTTCTTGTTCTTTAAGGCACAGATGGTAGAATTGGCAAGTGCAGCTGGCTGGCTGCAAGGAATCCTCCTTTGCTCTGAAGAACTTTCTTCCTGTTCGTTTCCTCTATACTTCCCAATCATCCAGACTCATAGAAAAATAGTAAACTTACTTTGCATTTCATGCTGGGTAATGGCAGTGCCCCCTATTAAAAAAAAAGTATGCATGTGCACAGACTAATCAGTATATATGCTAGAAACTTCTAGATTTGGCTGGGTATATTTTTCTATGTCATCTTGGTAGGGATGCTGTCATGAAAATGGCACTAATAGGAGCTTGGCCATTTGTCAGGACTCTTAAAGCTGTTTGGGGATGGAGTGTGGACACTTATCGTAACACTCCCCCTGTAGCTTCAGGCTGTCAAGCTGTTGAGCAGCAAGAACAGTTCTTTTTTTCTTGCCATTGCTATACGGACTTGTTTAAGCTGGAGTTAAAGGACTTGAGGTTAGCACACTGACACTTCATAGCTGGTAGGGCCAGATGCACCACTAGACCATGTTGCATGGTTACTGAAGTCAGAATTCCTGAAAATTGCAGACAAATTGAGACAACAAAGCAACTTTCAGAGACTTCAAAGTCACGTTCTTCTGCTCTTTGGTGTTGCTATCAAATGGGTCTTAGGGGTTGACAGCTTGGCAACCCCGTGCTAGAGGCTGGTTTCCTTTGCACTGTGTCTCTGCAGCCAGGAGGGTGATGGGTGTTGTGTAGTGGAGCAGTACTGACAGCAGCTTGCACACAAATGAGGAGTGGGCTGTTCAGGAGTGGATTAAAGCGAGTACATGCCTTGTCTGAACTGGAAGTGAAAATTCGTGTTCCTGGCAGTTGTAAAGCTTTTTTCAGGCCACAGATTCACCAATTTAAATCTATTCTTTGTTAAATAAGGTACATATTTAGAAGCTGGAAACTGAGGCTCGGGAAAAAAGAATTGTCCATTTATTTGCAGGTGTCAGGTTCAGGTTTTGCAGTAAGTTTGGCTCCAAAGCATGACTGGAAACACTGATCATCACTCACAGGAGCTTCAGGAGCACTCAGCTTGTTTTAAATTCCTTTTTAAAGAAAGATGAAATCTGATGCCTGGTAGCTCTTCCTGAAGCCTTTGCTTGTAAATGGCTAATAGTTTTAAAGTTGTTTTTTATTTGCATTTTGATTTAAAACCTGTCATCAGTGTTGGGTTTGAAAAGTAAATCTGTACGTAAATTATTAAGCACTGCATGCTCTAGTATGTTTATAAAATAGGAAGATTAGATCATTTGCTTTCTGTTTTTCTGCTAATAGCTGCCTTCATGAGTAGAGCGAGGATAAGGGATTAAATACTCTGAAATAGGACTTCATAAAATTACTTATTCTAATGACTCGCATTCTAGATACTGAGAATGTTGATCATTGTAGGAAAGCCTATAGCTGTCTATTTTTAAATCTTCCATGTGGCTGTTTAAAAACTTAAGAATTGGTAAATATTTCGGTATGCTGCTTTGGCCGCCTTCCGTTATTAGGAGAAAGGCTGAATTTGTGAGCAGAATCAGTTACAGCATCAACGTGAGTAATTTGCCTTTGTATCTGTATGTAAAATTTTTACATCTATACTGCATATTCTTTAATTTGATCTTGGCATAATGTGAATATATAGACAGCTATTTTTGAAAGTGATTATAACTGCTGATTTGCATAATGATACAGGATTTTTCTCATAGCAACTGGAAAGACTATCATCTTTAGCATGTGGGAACGATTTCAGGCTTTAAGAACAGTGTTCTGTTAAATCTACAAACAACATTAGAGCAAAGACATTTCTGAAGTGGTGTATGGATTACTTGCTTTGGTATGTCTCAATATTGACAAAGTATCGCTTTTTTTGTTGTGGCACATGGTAACTTCGCAAATTATTGGGTGCTTTCATTTTAAGTTTCCTTGGGTATAGCATAGTGTCATCTTTGTTCATTTGAAAGCTGAAGTTCTGTAGTTAGAAGTACAAATTTAAGTAGAGGATGGCATTTAAATGTTGTGCTGTTGCGTATCATGAGTCTCATGTATTTTTTATTATGATTGCTAACTAAAATCCCAGTCTCCATGTTTACAAGATTGAGAAAGGAATGAGTGCTTTAAAAACTGTTGAAAGCATTTCTGGGAATGGATTTCTTAGGAAAAGCTACTTTGGCAAAACATGGCTGGGTTTATTTTGGTTTTTAGGAAGCCCATTTCAAGTTTTGGTAGTTCCGACAGTTTGGTTAACTGTTTTGTGTGTGTTGTAGAATGGTCTCAATAAATGGCTGAGGCTTTTTCTATTTTCATTTGCCTGTCTTAAAAAAAAACCACCCAAATTGATAATGAACTTACTTTAGATCATCAGTTCTTCCAGATTTCTAAAATTATTGCTATCATTACCAATTTCATGATGACTCAGAATTACTGCTTTGAATGTAAGCTCAGTTTCCAAGCTGCTTTGTAAGAAATCCCATTGTGGTAGCGAATATCTTAATTTCAGCTTTGGAAATCAATGTTAAACTAACTGATGTGTGAAAAGCAGTGTCTCTGAACTGTTGAGCATGACTGGTGATAGAACTTGCTGATGATGCTCACTGGACAGTTGCTTCTGTAACTGGCTAGGCTCCATACCCTTTCATGCAGCGATCACAGGCTGTCCCTGAGGACGACTGTTTCATTCTCCAGCATCAGGAAAAAAGCAAGCTAGTACCGCTGCAGTAACAACCATACCCTTCAATTTCTGCAGATCTTGGGGCATCCTTTTTCAGGAGAGGAAAGGATGGAAGAGCTTGGTTTTTATGGTAGCTTTTTCAATTAAGTGCTGAAATGGCTATTTCTGTTTAGAGATTTAGATCATCTATGCAAACGGCAACAGCCGTTCACTCTCTTCTTCCATCTTAGGTTGATCCTTAAAGCAAAAACCATTCTTCAGTTGCTTGAATCAACAAAAGTTTCAAAGCAACATGCTGCTTCAGCATGCTTGTCAGAAGCATATATTAAAAAGACATAAAATTCTCTTCACCAGACATATGAATGCATTTGTCATATGTCACTTGCTTTCGTTTGGTGCAGGAGAAGCCTGCAGGCATGCATGTGTGCCTTGGAAGAGTGTCATTTGCTTGCTGTGGCCAGTGTCCTTTAATGCCAGATCTGTTGCAGACAGAAGAGTGAGTCAGCAGTGGCGTGTGAATTGCATTCCAGTCTAATACTTTGAGATAATAAGTAAGGTACTACAGGATGCTTTTATTTAGTTGGAAGAGAAATTGGCTTGCCTATTTGAAAAACAATCATGTTTTTCTAAAAACAGCCCCCACCCCTGCCCCACTGCTGAATATTTGTTTTTCAGCAACACTTCAGGTTTTGTGCTGTCAGGTTGCAAAACCTAGAGCATACAACACTCTTACTGAATCAGTATCAGTAAAATTGAGTCATACACACACCCCACCCCAAGTCTCTTTCCATTTTACTTACGGGCATAGTGTTAAACACCTTTTGCAATACCAGCTCTGGGTTTAAAAATGCACCTGTAATGATGCACGGATAAGCTTCAGCATTCAATTCTGCTGGCTTGCTCCAATTTAAAAGAAATGCATGCAAGCTGTGCATTGCCCTTGAGGAGCGAGGGAGGGGAGAAGGGGTCATGTGAGATGTAGCACCCAAAAAGGGATCGTGCTTCCCAAAAATGTGGGACCGCCTCGGTTATTTTGGAACACTTCAGCCTGTGTGTTTTGAGGCTTTGGTGTTTGAATGAATCTGTGAGCCTGCAAATGGGAAATGCTGCTGTTGAAGGTGTTCTGTTTCCTTCACTTGGGGTGTCTTGTCTGCCTTGTTTCCATCTTGGACCAGCTGGGAATCCTGGAAAGTATCTTGTGTCTTAGCCTCTTGAAGAGGAAAAGCCAACAGCAGAAGAAAAACATCTGAACGTAAAATGCAGGCTGAAATGTGTGAAAAAATGTGTAGTGAAGCTCATGATAGCAAGTAGAAATTTAAGCAAGTTACATGGTAGGTTTGGTGAAGTTTGGGCATCTGTCTCATGGGTGATACACTGCAGTTGAAACTGAGTTTAGTTTTGTTTGCGGTGTGTCAAAATGAATTAATTTTACCCCTGTTGCTAGCATGAATACTTGTCTTCTATGGAGAAGTGCTGTGGAAAGCAGGCTAATACACTGGATTATTTTGCTATGATAATTTATATAGCCCTGCTGCTTGGAGCAGGACACAAAAGGAAGTGTTTTTGAGAACAAGTGTTAGAACTGGCAGTAGGTAGAAACTGGGAATGAGGAGGGAGTGATGGGTTGTGCTAGCTGTAAGTCAGGTCGTTCGCTGTTAATAGGCATGGAGCAGGTGCACTTGATTTATAACCAGTTTCTTCTGCTTATGGCAAGTAGTAATTGATAAAATAGTAAGTACGTTGCTAATTATATAGCGCCTTTTTTTAATTTAACAGTGAGGTGCGGACTACTTGCAGGGTAAAGTATGTTCAGAGTGAAGTTCAGAGTTTTAAGATTTGTGTGATTTGATAGTATCTGAAGTTACCAGCAACTCTGAAAGTTAAGCAACTTACTGGTTTTTTTTTTTGGGGTGGTGTTTTTTGTTTTTTTCCCAAGTTAAGCTTTTTTAGGGTTCGGGCAAGTACAGTATAAACTGGAAACCAGATGCAAACTCCTTTCAGTGTCTGTATTTAAGGCAGCTACAGATACTTACTTGAATTTCTTAAAAACTTTCATATTTTTCTCATTGCTAGCATAAATAATCTTTTTGATGTATTTGGATTACAACATAGAAAATGGTAATTCTTTTTTTGAGAGTAGAAAGCTATTTCCTTGTATTCAGTCCTTAACGTTTGACTCTTCTAGTTAACTGTAAATGCAGAGCTTGGTCCATGCTGCTTCCCTGTGAGTACTCGGGCCAGTGGAAATTCTACAAGGATAGAGTATTTTGTATCCTACTTCAGGCTTTTCTTTGTGTCCAAGTAACTGGAATATTAATATCTTGGAAGCTGCTGCAGTGCCTTCCATTCTGATGATTACTATGATTGCTCTTTAGAGCTTGTTACATTTTAACCATAAAAATAAAAAGTGGAATAACTTAGGTTGAAAGAGGCCTCTGGAAATCACCTGTTTCAGCCCCCTTGTTTAAAGCAGGGCCAACTTCAAACAAATCATGCTTTGTCCTTATTCTTTCTAAAATTAGTTTGAGGAGGAGTATGTTAATGCAGTAGGGTATGGTCTGTTTTCAAGCTGCCAGTTTCATTTCTGTTTTGCTTTTCAGTGAAGCTTCTTCACTATATTATCATTTCTAATAATGTGTAAAACTCGGGAGTACTTTCTTCAGTTAAGTTTAAGAAAAAAAATATCCGTATATTGTTACACCACCAGGAAAATATAAATCCAGTAATTTTCTAGTAGTTTGTTGTGAATTCTTTACTACATCAGTTCTAGATGTAAACTTAAAATTTTCTTACTTGGCCTTTTTCCTTAGTGCTATTTTGTTTTTACCAAGAGGTATTTTGCCTAAGTTCTTTATCTCAGGCTGCTTTTGGCGAGTGAATTACAGGCAGTTCAGAATAAGAATCTGGAGTATTTTTCCAGTAGTGGGGAATTTTTAATAACCAAGATACATAATCCTTTTTGGATCTGTACATTCCCATGTATTGCAATATATTACATTTAGGCATGCAGGGCTACCTTAGCAGCTTCTGTAGTGGTCTGTTAAATAGGAATCGTGTAAAGTGATAAAACTGTCAGTGTTTATGTAGCCTTGCTAAGGCTTGCATGCCTGGAATGTGCTTTTTTTGCTTGTTTTGCTGTTTTGTGCGATACATCTATTTTGGGTCACTGGGGATTTGAACATGGTTTTTAATTTGGAACATCTTGCAATTTAGTCACACAAGACTATTTTAATAGTTTCCTGTTGGATTTAATATGCCACTCAGGTGCTACACAGTGGTCTGCCTCTACAGTCTATGTGATTGTAGTGAGGCAATGTATGACAGAAGTGGATTACTTGACTCTTGCTCTTCTAGTGGATTGCCTTCCTAAGGGATCTTGGCCATCAGCTGCCCAGTAGCATAGACTTCTATTAAGTTATGTGTTTGAGATTAAGGAGATTTCTGTTACAGTGGCAGTAGGCCAAGTACTGTGTTTTCAAAAGTTTCCCTCCTGATTCTCCCCCCACCCCCATTTTCTCTGAGCTTTTATGGAAAGATCCCTTATTACTACATATATAAAGCTGAATTGCTCACATATGGGAGTCAGTTGGAGTTGTTGCTCTGGCTTTGGTACAGTTATAAATTTGATAAATGTCCATTTAATACTATTGTAGAAATTTCACATGCTTTACAAATGTTTCCATAACTGGCATATTCAGATATTTATCCAAACATAATTGCTATGGGTTTTCCTGCGGAGAGGCTTGAAGGAGTATACCGGAACAACATTGATGATGTAGTAAGGTAAGTCTTTATTTTTCTTTAACTTACTTTTGTAAATCTTAAATATGCTTTTCTGTACTCGTTTATGTTCTGCTGGGGAAAGGATGTATGTTCGGATTCATAGAAATGGCAAGATTTTTGGATCTCATAAATGTTGCCTTGTTAGCTTTCCTGAAAAATGTTGGAAACAACGAAAATGATAGTTTCTAGAGTTCTAGGCCAGGCTGCTGTTCTGAGTTGATCTCAAATGCATATAATCTGCTCTTTAGTGTGAAAAAAAAATTACTTCAGTAAATTCTGTTGGCGTAAAAGGAGATTCTTTACCTTTAGAAAGATGTCAGTTCATGTCTCTGCTCAGTGTTGAGTTTCCTTGCATAGCTGATGGCATTTCAAAATATGTTTGCCCGTATCATTTCTTCAGTCGATAAATGAAATGCTTGATAAGTTAATTTTCATTTAAATTAGTAAATATAGGTAACTTTAGATAAAGGCTTTTATATATGGCTGTGTTCAATAATTGTGGATGAGGATAAAAATCAGCTAAAATTTGTCATTGCTGGTGATGCTGTATAGCACATTTTGTAAAAAAAACCCAAAAACCAGACAACCTACAGGTTGTCATTTTTGATGCCAAATAATCTAATTACTCTGTTCTACTGGATACAGCTGTGGAAGGTGTATTTAGTGTTTCAGGAGCATTGCTGTGACTTGTTTAGTCGGCATCCTACTTGGACAATGTGGTTTGAGACGTTGCATTAAAAACTAAGCAGAAACTGCCAAATAGTAGTGTTTTTAAGATCTTAAGTTCTGATTTTAAGTCATGTGTGATGCTCTTGAGAACTTGGGTGTTTGAGGTCCTAAGTTCAGTAGCTCTCCAGGAGACTTGGTGTTTGGGGATGGGAGGGATAATGCAGTAAGGGGCATGGTTATGCAGTGAAGTTAAAGTAGGTGTATCTGGGCAAGACAGTGCTGCTCCCGGGTTTGAGATGCCACAGAAAGTTTCTCACGGTTGTGGGCAGGCAGAGTTAGCACTGCTTGAATTTCACTGGTAGCTGTTTGCATCCAGGTTTGTACAGAAATGAGTTGAGACGGCTCCTTAGTTCCCACACTGGGAGGAATCATAACCCTCAACTCAGTCAGTTGTCTGGAGGCAGCGACCCTGCTCAGCTGCAGTTAGCTTCAGCTGAGTTCGAGGGGGTTTCAGTTCTGCATGTTTAACCGTCCTGTTGAAGCTCACTATCCATGAATAGTACTGAAAACGTCAGAGGCTGCATTTGAGCAGGCTTGCAAAAGTGACCTTGTTCTGTCATGTGGTAGTGAGAAGTCGCTTTTCCAGAGCTGGTTGTATCAGCGAGGTTCAGCATGGCAATCTGTAATTGCTCTCGTACAATGTGTATGTCTGCTAGAATTGTTAAGAGGTGTGAACTTGTGTTTTCTAGTTGTATCATTGCACACAGCTTCCTCACAAGAAAAAGCTTTTGCTGTCCTTTTGGGACAGTTAAAGGCTGTCCCACAAACTCAAACTATCTTGCCATCTTTCTTCACCAGCAGTCAGAGCCACCTTTTCATTAAGTTAATGTGGGCATTGCATCTGCCATGTGAAATATGTGGACCCTGATGGACTCCACCTTTGGAAATTGTAGGACAGGGGCAAAGGCAGGGCTTTGAATAAATGACATGGGAATAATTCAAATAAATAGGCAGTAGCCTTTGAAGGCCCTCTTCCATTCACAGCCTTTATTTCAGTTACTTTTGTATGAAGGAAAATAAATTTTATTGGTTAAGTATGTAGGTATGTGAAAATTAGACTTTTGAAAGGGGATGACTATGTAATTATTAAGTTGTCCATAAACACTCAGATCAAAAGGAGTGGTGATCACCTAAAACTGTAATCAACCAAATTAAGATATGGAGAGATGTAAATCAAGTGCCTGTTTGGAACTGGATGCTAAAGTAGTGTTGTTTGTTGCCTCCTATTTTTAAACGAGAATAATGCACAAATTGTCATCGTGCAGCATTCTGCACGTCGCAATCAGGAGGTTCTCATCTGCTCCTGTCGTCTTTTTATTGTGGAATTTTTTTCCAAAAGCTTTTTATGCAGAAGTTCAACATGTTTGAGCTCTGGAACAATTGGTATTGAGCCAGGATATGCCAGTGGGCTTTTTCTGAATAGCTAGTATCCTGACAAATGTAATGCTAATATTGTATGAGAAGTACGACCTGGACTGCTGGCTGTTTCCTATGACTGATGCTTTGAGAGGTTTTGGCTGGAATTTTGTCCTTTGAAAATACCTGTATGAAGACTTATACTGAGCTTTGTGGCTATTCCTGGCAGAAGCAGAGTCAGCTCTCCTTGCTGTCCCATGTGTTTTGCACAAGCAGGGACATCTCCTGAAACAAATCGCCATGTCCACAATCTTCCTTAATCTCTCAAAGTCTGCCAACAGGGGCACAAGTGGGAGTCATGAAATATTTTTGCCAATGAAATTGGAATCTCATACTCAATGCTGCACAAGGAGCATTCACATCTGTTCCTATTTTAACGCATTGGTTTAACCACAGAGTTCTTCTAGGTTCTTCTGGAATATTATGACTGATAACCAGAGCTTGTTTTTGCTTGAGCTTTCCAGGATTTTAGCAGCTAGTGTTTCTTTTCAATTTGAACAGCATGTTCTGTCATGGCTAATTAAATTCCTTCTGGCTGATGTGCAGATACACACTGTTGATGATGTTAAGTGTAAACATTTGTATGTTATTTCTTCTTGAACATTGCCAGGTGACACATCATATATAATCATGGCAATTTTGATGAATCATGTTTGCAGTTTGGCTCTCTGAGGCTTGTATGTGAAGTTTTTGTTACAAAATGAGCATGAAAATGATATGAATGTGAAAAAGTGTAGTGGTCTTGCTCCTTCTTTCTGAACTCAGAATATAATCAGGCACTGTCCTCAGACTTCAGTAGCAAATAATGGCCTTTTAAAAAAACTGGTATTAAAAAAAATTATTCTGGTTGTTCTAACAGAAATATGAATGTTATTTTAACTGCTTTTTTTCGTTGGAAATACCACTGTGGTAAAGTGTTTTGCATAGATGATCAAATTGGAAGTGCTTAAAGATACCTTGTATAATCCATGCTTTCTGCTTTAAAAATAAACTACCCTTCCACAACTTAATATATTGATGTGCAGGTATCTTAAAAATCAGCACAGATTGGACCATAACATACATATTTCAGTTGCAGGTCAGATCTTGGTGGCCTCCATTGCGTAAGTAGCCTTATTCATACTACTGCATTATTTGTATGAGTGAGGTTTGCAACATGCTGCCTCCTTGACTTTGAGGTACTGTAAGGCCAGCTGGGACTTGGAATGCAGAACTGCACATGCTGGATGGTACTTTAATGATGCTGTAAAATAAGGTCAACATTATTGCAGTGTAATTAATACATCGCTTTTTTTTTTCCTACTTAAGGTTTTTGGATTCAAAGCATAAAAACCATTACAAGATATACAATCTGTAAGTATGCTCCTGTAGATGTATTTTCCAAAATAATGATTTCTAAAAATAGCTTAGGAGTGAAAGTGGCTTGTTACTGTACTGAAGCAGAGCTAGAGATGTTTTGCACATTTCTTAAAACAATTAAGCCTGATTGAGAGTACTGTTACTTCATTTACTTGAGCTGAGTGAGGTTAAATGAAATGCTGGTGTGTATGCATATTACTTGAAAGCTTTTAAATGACTTGGCATCTATCCCATCTGGAGCTTGTACCATGTGATTAAAAAGTGAAAAGTAATTCACAGCAGGCTTTCTGTTAATGTATTAATGTCTGCAGTGAAGAAATTGCCAAATGAGTATTTTCCTGTTGGTGTTTTTTTATTTTTTAATCAAACTGTATTGGTACCCAGGTTCTGTTTGCTTCCTCACTTTTCTTGACTGTCCCTGTTTATTACTTTGAAAAAGCTGTTGCAGCAATTGGTAATGTGATGGTTTCTCACTTTTGTAAGTGTAATGTTTTCCTCTGAAAATTTAGTTATGCAGAAAGCTGTTCTTGTTACAGAAGGGATTTTTTTTGTTGTTCTGATCATCTTTATGTTAGTTTAAACTAATTTCATTTGTATAAATGATTTGGTGATGTCAGCTGATGTTGAAAAGTAGGTCATGGCTTTCCTACCCCTCATTTTTTCCCAGAAATTTAAGTTGAAGATTTATTGATCTCTGAGATGTTACAGCTTTTTTTTTTTTAAATGAAAGTTTCTAAATATCTGCAATTAATGGAAAAAATAATACTGTAGTATGGAAATCTGGGCAATGCATTTGCATTTTAATATGTCAGCCTTCAAAAACAAGTATTAGAAGTATGCCTCTAAATTACTTGAAGGATTATGCACCAAGCAACTCTTACTTCCTGATGTTGGAGTGAAGTGATACTAGAAGCTGAGAAACTGTATACTGGTTATTGAAGTTGTCTGTAAAGCCTGGGGTAGGACGGAATAGAAAAACAGACATAAATAAAATGTATTAAAATAAACCCACTGGACACTTTTTGTACAGTTCAGTAACAAAATTTCCTCTAGCTTGGAAGCTCTTCAGAATGTTAGCCTTCTATAAATACTGTCTTGGTGGCACTTAAGGGCGGAAAGGACAGTGCTTCCTAGAATAGCTGATAGCTCTTTCTGTGTGTAGAGGCAGTTCCCTGAAGAGGTAACTTTCTGGATATCTTCCTTTGAAGTCTTCTGGAGCTCAGCACTAAAAATCTGTATCATGTAAAATCTAACTACTGTGGTTTTATTAGGGCCCCCTGAAGCCTCCTGACAGCTTCTGCTTTTGTTTTGGGAGCAAGGCAAAGCAGAACAGGACAGATATAACGTAGTTTCCTCCTGCTTCTTGGGGCTGGGTTCAGCTGTTAGATTCTGTGAAGTGTGACTCTGGTATCACTTAACAGGATCAGGGTTTGCTGAGCAGCCTGATACTGAGCTGGTTGTTTCAAATTGGCTTGAGAGGTGACAGGTAAAAACAATATGTTGCTGTGTGTAAACTTGTAGGTCAGAAAGTAAGAGTTTAGTAAGACTTCTGTGCATCTTAGCAAGTAGCTCCTCTGGGAGGTGGTACTTGAAAAGCTTCCACTTCGCTGTCTGCTAGCAACCTCATTTTACTTCAGAAAAAAAGCAAAAATCAATCCCCCAACCCTACGCAGGAACAACTTTAAAGTTTTTAAGTGAGAACTGTGAAGAGACAAGCATGTTTGATGTTTAGTTTGCTGATACATGCGCTTTCAATTGCGGAAAGAACTTGTCCAGGTGTGCCAAATGCTTTTGTCTTCAAGTTCTTCACATGAAAAATGTAACTTTTCAGTTTTCAGCGCAAGAACACCCCATCGATTTTCCTTGTTGCTAACTTCAAATGCAAGTGAAACTTCTTAAAATTACTATATTCACCCTCAGATGAAAACTTTTGCAGGATAAAACATTCTTTTAAAATGCATGGGTTTTCTTCTTCCCCAAAACATGGATCAGTTGCAAATGAAGATTCAAGTGATAACTGCACAGCTTGGAAAGCATAGCTTTTAAACTGTGTATCTCTGGCTAGAGAGGCCAGGTTGTCTCTTCATCTTTGTGCAGGCAAAATTTATACACACATTAAGTACATAAATGCCATTAGGTGAATTGTTGCAGTGTTTGGTCATGAGATGGGGAAGAAATTGCAGCCTTCAGGTATTTTGAACAGCATCTCTTTAGATGAAGCTGATCCTTTGTAAACTATTGTGTGTGCTTAAAAGGAGGTGGGAGTTCAGAGGAGTTATGTACTTATATTCAGAATTCTTTCAAACGCTGTCATGGGGTTTGAGTTCCCTTAAGGTAGTTGTTACATGGAGTTGATAATAGTGTGTGTGTTGAGCAATTCTATTTAAAAGGATTTGGAGACATTTTTCTGAACTGATGTTTAAATGAGGTCAGTTATGCCTCATCCTTGAATTTTGGCTTTAACTTCCCAGTGAATGTTTGAGCAATCAATTTCTTTTTGTTCCTTGTTTGTGTTGGTTTTCTCATGTGTTCCTTTAACCCTTCCACTTTCATCTCCTAACTTCACATACTACCAAATAGTTACCTCCCCTATTGTAGTAATCTCAATTTTCAGTATATTTCTTTTAACTGTCCAACAGTCAGCTAATTAAAGGAAGGAGCTGTAATGAACAATGTGGATTTTATGTGCATACTTTCTGTAGCTCTGTGTGCATGGTATTGGGCTTTGGCATAGACTGCTGTCTTCTTGGTAGCCTGTAGTCCTGTTGTCAGTGGGGTTATGGTTATGATCAGAAAGGTGCCTGGCAGGCAGTACTTAGGATCTAGGTTGCTTTAAACTAGCTTTAATCATAAAGAGGATTAAAAGAACGATGCCAGCTCACTCCCCACCCCCAAAATCCAAAAAACCCCTGTTTGGGTTTCATCTGGCAATCTGACCGTATTACAAGTCTAATGGTGTTTAAGGAAAAACAAATGTATTTTAAATGTTAGGCAATGGAAGCATCCCTCAAAGTGTGTGTCAGTGGGATCTCTGCTGCAGATAAGCGTTTCATGTAATGAAATGAGGGTGTATTTTGTACAGCCGTGTCTGGAGCTCTGCATTTGCTGTGTACAGCTCCTGTAAGAGGGCATAAGGAGTGACATGGCTATGTTCTGTGCTCAGTTTCTATCCTTGGTGTCAACAAAACTATTTTCTATCCCTTATGGTATTCTACTTGACACTCTGAAACTTAAAAATTTGAAGGTTTTTTTGCCCATAGGTGAATTTTAAGATGTTTTGAACGCTTTCATCTCTTGATACACCTTTAAACTGGGTGTTTCTTTAAAAGGAAGAAGGAGACTTCGGTGAATAAGATGCTTTGTGCTAACTGCTTTGCTTCCTAGCAGACTCAGCTTCCGAAGTCCAGATGCTGACTAGCTTATAACAGGCTTTGCCCAGCATGACTGATGGCTGCTCCAGGCATGGTGACCCCATCTTGGGTGTACATACTGTGTCTAACTTTTTTTCTCAAAGGTTCAGGTGCAGATAATGATTTTTTGAGTCCCATCAGCCAGCTTAACCTGCACTGTGTCACTTCTGACCTAGAGAAATTATCAGCAATGTGATCAGAGCTCTGAAAACTGCCAGACTTTTCCCTGGCAGAGGCTAGAGTTGAGAAGGCTCTGGAATTCAGAGAAAGGGAAGTGCTGAGTGCGTGTGCAACCCCAGCAGACCTGCCTGTCCCTGGTGTACAAGTCTCGTGAACAAAGCTCAATGAAGCATGTGAGGCTCTAGTTATGTGCAACAGTCATACAAGTAGGAGCCTCAAAGTTTGCATGTCTGAAAGTGTCAGGTATGCTCCATGTGGCTCCTAAGGCGGCAGTCATAACATGCCTATTAAAGAAATAGAAATTCATACCAGTCCTGAAACTGGTGTTGGTATTTGAACCCTATCAAGAGTACAGGTTATAATCAGAACAGAAAATCTACATGTGTTTTGTCTACTGAAATGACTGTCAATCACTGTGTCTCAACCTGGAGTCCTGTTGTTCTGAGGCAAGATTGTTCTTGTTTTCATTTCTGAACTGCATTTTTGCTTCTATTATGTAGGGGTGCATCATTTTACCTGCAGAGAGCAACTCCAAGGAAAATTATGGAGGGCATCCACTTCTTGCCTTCTTTCCCCTTACCCCCAATATCTGGTCTAGCTTGTTTCCTTGGAGCATGCCACTTTGGCTGTATTAGAGCCCTACTGATTGGATTGTTTATATCTGGTCGCTGATGTTTGTCTCTAGGCAAGTCATCCTCCGAGACTAATTCAGTGTGGTTTGCTGTGCTACTGGCTAGCTAGAGTGGGTCTCTTAGAGTGGTGAGATAGACATAGATGCAGCTCCAGAGTCTTCAGAAATGTGCTATTTTCCAGGGTCTGTGAGGGGAAAACTAGGTGATTGGCATTTTGGTGGGTTTTTTTTTCCAGAGTTCACCAAATTTCAAGAACAAATGCCAAGCTGAAGAGAAGTATCACAATATCTGCTTGATACAAGTGATCTGCATTGTAATACTTGGTGGTGCTTCCAGTTGCCTGTGGTGGTCTTGTGGTCCTGTAATTGGACGAAGAACGCTTGCTTGGGTTGCACTGTCTAAGGGTCCTTGAAATGTCCTTGTGTGATCCCCATCGTCCTTAGTACCCATGTTGTTGTTGAGGTGTCTTGACATGTGTTTTGAGTTCCAAGTGAGTTGGATGAATGTCATAGCTGTATACTCTTCACGTGTTTGTGTGGGATCATAAAGCTGCTCATGTGGCTAGAGTTGTTAACACAGTATTAAAAAGTAATAATGGATGCATTCACACAAGTAATGTGATACACTGAGACTCTCACTGCCTAAAAACATACTGATGGACTACAATTACCATGCGGCAGTTTTTCAGTAAAATAACTGATATTTTAGTGAGCAACTTCATACGTTTGCAAGAAGACAGTTTTTCTGGATGTAACTTGTAGCTGTAGTTTTAAATCATAAAGATGATGGGTATGTATGATTTTCCCATATGTTGATTTGTATGTTCCAAGGTGTGACAGATGTTGGGAGTGTCTCAGACTTGTCTTGAACTCTTATATATTTTTCTTTTTTAGATGTGCTGAAAGACATTATGACACCGCCAAATTTAACTGCAGAGGTACGTTTTTACTGTCTAGTATGTGTTCTCCTCTTTAAACTTCAGTGTTTCTGAATGAAGGTACAAGGAGGAGCTGGTGAATAGTAATGTAGGGGATTTGGGCACAAGGAATGATGTCAGGTTGCTTTGAGTCATTGAAGAAACTTGCTATATTCTTGATGCTTTCAAAAAAGTACGTTCGTCACAGTTAACTAGATCAAGATCTAATGAGGCAATCAAGTCTACGGTTGCAAGTTTTTGCAGAATGGGTTATATAGAAGTTTCTGTTCAATTCAGTTTGCAAACTTTCTGTAAAATTTAGATGTGAAGTGTAAGGAAGACTGATTTTTATGCAGAAGCATCACTTAAAATAAAAATGGAGAACGCTTAAGCCACTGTCACTATTCATATAAACTAGCTTTTTGAAGATCTGGAACAAAACTTCCCTTGGTTTAAAAAAAGGAAATAAAAGATTTAATTCCTATGTGATGCCTCTTGAGATGAGTTGGTTCTTAGACACTAACAGAACCAGCAGGGAAACTTTTAGGGGCTCCTTTTGATCAGAGCCTTGGTGGGTAGAAACTGATGTGCCTGTTTTGTCAGTAATAACTCCCCAGGTAATAAATAAATATGGATTTACCTTTATTCTTTGTGCAGAGGAACATCTCTGTGCATGGTAGTAAAGCTTGTAGTTCCTCTTCATGCAGTACTTCAGAATGATTGGGTAGATGAGCAATACTTGTGTGTGCACAATTGCAGGAGATAATAAATCTCAGCCTTACTGGCTAATACTACATCATGGCAAGGGCTCAACTTCTTTTTTTTATTGTTGTTTTAAACCATCCTTCTAGTTGTAAAGGGGTTGTTTAGAACGTGACCAAAATGTAATTGGCTGCTTTAATGTCTGAATATAGAAGGACTGAAATTGTCATGTTGAAGTCATCTTCGCTTCTGATTTGCTCTTACGATGTTGAATGACAGTGTCCTGAAACCTCACTCAATACATACAAGCCAGAAAAAAAGTATTTTAAGATCTGCTTGAGCAATACTTGGGGTAAGAGGAGAAAAGACATAAATGAAAAGGGACGTGTTTCTAATATGTCCAGAACATGTGCTTGCTTTAATTTATGCTTTTTATTTCGGGGATGCTCAGATCCCTTAACTGTCAATCCCAGCCCAAAATGTTGTTTGTGACAGCACCTTTCATAGCTCTTCTGCAGAAGACGACTGTTACAGGGAGCTACATGTTGCATTTTTTTCTTTTCATTCCTGAATTATTTACCTTAGATAACCAGATCGGTGACTCCAAACATCCCTTTGCAGACGAGCAACATTTCTACTCTGAAAATCTTCTGAAGTGAATTAATTTCAGAGGGAACTTCTAATTTGTACACTTAGCATGAAACACCATAGTAGTTCATTATTCAACTTGAATGCTCTTGCATCAAATTCAAAATCAAATGTTGAAAGCTCTTCATCTTTGCATGCTAGCTTTCTATCTGGGGTTTTTGCAGTTTCTGAAGTACTTCGATGCTGGAAATTGTCTTCTGCTTTGCCACAGGCTTTCCTCTTTGGTTTTTGTTTGGGTTTTTTTTCTCCTTTATGTGCTATGGGATTTTTCTTGCAATGTCTAGGAGCTTGGAGAGAGTAATCAGAACTGTTCTCCATACTGTGTGCTCCAGTGTTAGGAACCAAAAATCCATGGAGGATCTACACCCTCTCAAGGACCCATTCAAGATTGCGCAGCTTTATGTTTCCTGAGGTTGCTTTCTGATTCATAATCCCTCTGCACCATCGCAGGGCACCCATTTAATCTGCTCCTCATTCTATCTTTGAAGAAAATACTGCAAGGTTTGCCTTTGGTCCCAGATCTTGGAGAGCATCTTCAACATGCTGTTTCTAGCTGGGATTTTTCAGGCTGTTCTTTCAGGACTACTTTGTCTCTCCTTTTCACTGGAACTTTACTGGATATAGTTAAGATAGACTCAGAGTTGTATGGACAAACTTGTGGCATCTCCTAACAGCTTCTTAGGGGTTTCTACATAAACTTATCCTTCCATTTACATCTGCTGCAAAAAGTGACATCTCTGTAAGTTCACATAAAATGATCATTTGGGGAGTGTTTGGATCTTCCATGTGGAAGAATTTATTAGTGTGTGCTCATGTTCGTTAGCCTTTGCTGCTTCTATTCACTTTTATCAGGTTTCCCTATTTGGTCTTCTGGGAGATTAAGTGGGCAGTCTGTACTGTGAGTGAATAAACTGTCCTTGTGGATCCTGCCGAAAGGCTTTGGATTTGTGCTGCACAATTTAGCAGTTCCATAACTTCATCCCTCACTTCTGCTCTTTAAGTCCTTGGGGATTCATCAAAAGGAGTTTTGCATGTGTGATGAGAGTAGTACTTATGAAATGAGTACAAACACTAGCCAAAAAATGAAATGTATTCATTTTTAGACCAGAAAAGGAAATGGTGTTTCTAGCTGGGAATTTTTAAGTGAACCAGGGTTGTATTTATAAGATCCCAAGTCTGTTGATCGAGAATTGAGGCGCACTTCATAAAGTGCTGTTCTCTTGATGAAATTAATACAGCCTTATGTAATTCTGCCAGTTAGCGTGGCATTGTCTGTCATCTTATCTGAGGTGTTAGAGGTTTGGGGTTGAGTGCTTGTCTCTGCTTACTGCTTATTTTTTGCTCTTTTGAGTTTTCTTTCATTTCCTGCATGCTTGCTTGAAATTCTTTCCATCTCTAGATGGAAAAAAAGTGTTTGTCTGCATATATATATCTGTATAAGAAAAGGGGCAACTTTGTTCAGTGGTTTGACTTTAAAACCCTGAAGTATTGCAAGTGCCTTACATGAGATTTCTTTTTCAATTACCATTTTTTAATAGGGAAATTGCAGGCTTTTGTTTCAAAAACAAAAACCCAGAAAATTTGTTTTGAGCAAATTCTGAGAGTTTATCCCTACCATAGACCCAAATGTGCCCAGAATTTTCCAACAAAATTCCTGTTGTCTGATCAGTGACTGAGGTCTGGCCCTGTTTTCTCTCAGCAGGTAGTCTAATTATTGCTGGAGTAATGGGTTTTCACAAGGTTCTATTTTGTGCTAAAGCCCTCTTAAGTTCTAGAAAATTCATCTTGTAAGATGGTGGAGTCTGTGCAACTCAATAGTGCGGTGAAATTCTCTTCATGTAGCAGGATGTTTGCTTATGTATTACTAGAGAAGTGCCTGCAATGCATATAATATGCAGTACATTGCTGAATAATATTGGAATAAAAAAATTATGTATCTATATGTAAGACAGGGGGGTGTATTTAGAAAGTTAATTGTTTGCATGCGTGCCACAAAGTTGATCTGTCTAGTTGAGCTTGCTGTAATTTTCTTTTGAGATTTTGATAAATGACTACTTCTCATTGCAGTTGCACAGTACCCTTTTGAAGACCATAACCCACCACAGCTAGAGCTTATCAAACCTTTTTGTGAAGATCTTGACCAATGGCTAAGTGAAGATGACAATCATGTTGCAGCAATCCACTGTAAAGCTGGAAAGGGACGAACTGGTGTAATGATATGTGCATATTTGTTGCATCGAGGCAAGTTTTTAAAGGCTCAAGAAGCCCTAGATTTCTATGGGGAAGTAAGGACCAGAGACAAGAAGGTGAGCTCTTTTCTGTTCTACCTGTATACTTATGCTTTTCCTGCTCAAGTTCAATTTGAATAGTCAAGCCCTTTAAGAAATAATTCCCATCAGTTGTGATATCTGATTTGATTTAGCTTTAACATTATTGGATCAGTGCAGCTGTTATCAATGAAAAAGCTTACCTAAGCAGCAGTAGCAGTTAGTTGCAACACTAAAACAGTCTGGTTTTTTCGTGTCCTGTTCAAGAAGATCTGGACAGTTTATTTTAAATAGCTTTTTAAATAACATTCTGCTGTGTGTCTCATCAAATGGGCGGTTGATGAGTGAACTTTCTCATTCAGCATTTTCAGCCCAAATAAGAGGATTATTCCAGTTTGTTTTGCCTGAATGGATGAGTTGTTCATCTCCTCAGGTTCTCTTAACTTCTGTGGTGGTGTTTGGAGATATGTAGTCATTATAGTGCATATTACAGTTGAATATCCCTACTGGAAGAGTCTGTTTTTGGATGCCCCTTTTCAATAAAAGGGTAGTTAAGCCCAGACATTGGCTACCTCAGAGCCTGCTTCATGAGGGGCTGCCATTGAGTTTCTTCTACTTCTCCTGAGGAGAAATGGGAGGATCTCATTTCAGATAAATGGTCATGGCTACAAGAGCTTTCTGTTAAGACCTTGTTAGTGGTACAGACAGACTTAGTAGTAACTGTATGTTGAACCTTTCTGGCATGGTTATGCCTCGTTAATGGGCATTGAACCTCCTTACTTGAAAGCCTCTCCAATTATAATGTGTGACTTACAGGGTCACTTCAGCAAGCTTTCCTGCTCATCTTCCGTCATTTCCTTGTGTATGGTGGAAGAGCAGCCCAGTGGATCATCCCAGCAGGGCAGTTTCAACCTACTCAAGTACAGACTCCTCTGTATCCCTGTAATATTTGCATAAAGTGTTAATTTCACAGTGTGTAGACCTATAGTAAGCAGAGCTTCATGTTTGAGGGCTTGTGAGAGCCAAGTGTCACATACAGAATTTTAGAATTTGGCTGTTCATTCATTGGAAGGAGCAAATAACTATTTAGTTTGCTCTCTTTTACAAGACAGAGCTGTTATTGCATGTACTACTGAGAAGGTAGTTGTGGTGTAGTACTAGAATGGAGACATTGTCGGGGTTTCCCATCAAAAAGTTGTGGCTTTTGGTAAGAGTGAATGATAGTGAATAGGAATGAGCTGTGTGATGAATAAACAGTGTAGATTACTTCTACTGATAAAGATTATCTAAGGAGCTGGATAAAATACCATGAAAACTACAAAACTTAACAAATCTGTGGTGAAGCATGTTGTAGCTGTTTCCCTTTTGTAAAAAAAGGGTAGTAGTTCTGCATGTTAGTGTGTTGAGGGTAAGGTCAGTTAGGTGTTCATCAGTACCCCAGTGGTACTCTGGCATGTTTGAGTTAAGGGAGAGCTTAGTAAACAGGAATAGTGAGAGCCTTGTTTAGCTTCACTGTAAATATTGTCTGTAACCAGCAACTTTGTTTTGGTTTTCATGTCTTTGCTGGAAGAGTTGATTTCCACATACACACACACACCCCAGCTCCACTTGAGCATGGTTATCTTTATGTGGACAGTGGGCAGCATGTGATTCGCATAATCCTTAAAGTAGTGTTTATAGACAGGTATGTCAATGCAAGTTCTAGGATCGTTTTCTTCCCTTGTGGTCTGTATTTCAGTCTTACATGTCAAGTGCTGCTCTCTGATTTGACACTTCACCAAACCTTTATATAACTGACTTCCTGAACTCAAAGTAAATGAGGCATCAAAAGAGCTGTTTGCACCTAGGGACAGGAAAGTGCCTTTTTTTTGTTGTTGTTGCTGGACCAACACGTGTATGATGAAGGAAAATTGGCTTTAATTAGGTACCATATTTTCTTCATTTAAAGCAAGCACAAGGTGTGCATTTTGTGTATAGCTGCTCAGAATAGTGTAGCTAAAATTGTTGTTGCCATGAATATGCATAGCAAACTGATTCTTGAGAGGGCTTAGTCCGTGCGGGCAGGAAGTGTGAGTCTGATTGCAAGAGGAAGTATGACTAATTGGTCAAGAGAACAACCTCAAGTACTTCTGTAGCAAGCCTTTCCCAAGTGCCTGCTGGAAGAAGCTTTGTGGAGGCCTTTGCAACATTAAGTGAGAGTTGTAGTTGCAGCTGACAGTTGCTAGATACTCTGTGAGTGTACTGTTGTCCTGGGAAAGGTAGTGGGGAATAAGACACAGCACAACTGAGCCTACAAGTCTGTCTATGACCAAAACCTGTTGGGTTTTGGTTGGTTGTTGTCTCCCCCCTGCCACCAAGCTGCCTTCTTTTGACTTCTGTAACTCATCATAGCGGGGGGTGGGTGGGGGATGGGGACGGATGTGATGGGATGACTTTTTCAGAAGGAAGGAATGATAAAGATTAGAAAGTATTGGCTAAACAGTTGTGTCTATCAGTCACCACAGTGGCAGTAGAACAGGACTGATTTCTGTTTTCTCTTTGAACCAAGGGAGACCAACTGTTTGCTGAAGTTGGATAAGGAACTGTAATTGTCCAGCTTGTTTACTGAGGTAGGGGAGAAGTAGAGCCCCAAAAAAGTCTTCTAAAAAAGCTGCTGCTGCCACTGTTTGAAATGTTTAGCTTAGCACCTGTTTTTTCCTTAAGATGGACACTGAAATACTGTTGCGATGACAAAAGACTGACAACTTACCTTTCTGTAGCTGGAGAGGTCTTTATTCCTGCTTCTGCCGTGAAGGGTTTTATGGTGATGATTAGACTTGGAAGGAACCAATCTAATCAACAGATAGGTATCAGCTGGGAACAACTATTCAAGTGCCTGAGCTGGAAATGATCTATTCAGGAGTGGTTTTTGACTGTTATACCATTGTATTTTTAGGAACAGCTCCTAATAGTGGTGTAACTGAACAGGAAATAGAAACCAATTATTTTGTGCGAGGAAGTCTCAGAATGACGCTGAGCAGGGTTGATATCTAGTGTCTGATGTGTCAGAGCTGATCAGTTGTGATGCCCGTTTGTTCGACATACTCGGGTGGCAACCTCAGCTAAACCTGATGCCCTAAGCCTAGTCTGAGCCTGCAGCTTCAACATTACTCTCACAGTAGGGCATGTTATTAAAGTGAATGTGGGAATATTGCTTCCAAAAATGCTTGTTCTTCATAATCCTGCCTGTGCTACATTGAGGAGAACCAGGAGCAGCACCTGATATCTTTGGTGATCTCTACACAGCTCCGCAGTACCCTGTAAAACTCTGGGATAGGGACTAGAGAAGTTATCGTCCATTTAAAAAATGATGGTGGGGATAGATGGGAACTGTAAGGTACTTGAGGAGAAAATACTTAAACTACTTCCCTTTTCTTTACTCTTCTTGAGTAAAAGTAAGTGAGGGTTGATTTTACCTCTTGGAATATTGGCTTGTTATGAAAATGTTGTGCTTTGAAATCAGACCTTTGGAAAATTGAGAACTTTCTGTTCTGTTTCAGTGTGGCTGGTTCTTAGGATCTCAGGGTAAAGGCTATGTCTCCAGGGAGAAAAAAATCTCTGGCTGGAGGGGATAAAACTGCCCTCCTGGCTGAGAACTGGTTTTGCTTTGAGATTGACTATCACTTTATATAGCCACAAAAGGGACTGTCTTCCCTTCATTCTTGTCAAAGCTCTGGCTGTCCTGTAGGGCGCATGCTTTATGGCATGAAGAAGCTATGAGCAGAGAAGGATTTTTTTTTTTTCCTTACCTGCATAGTTTTCTTCAGATTGGCAGCATTGGCAAATTACTGATGGTTTGCTCTGAAGCTGTGTTTTTCTCAGTCGTGACGCTCAGATCCCAGGAAGGCAAACTTTAAAGCCAGCTTAAGAAGTGGGTCTGGTAACTATTGGGATGACATCTAAACAAAAAACGTGGTCGTTGTAGAAGGTTACTTAAGAAAGTCATTGTAAAAGTGCTGTAGGGGAAAGTCTTTTGTGTAATTTAGAAACAACTGAAGTGTTAGGGAGACATAATTACCAACAATTTTTTTAAAAAATAATTGCAGAAAGTGAATATTTTCATGTGTGCAGAACAGGTGCTTACTAAATTAAAACTACTCTGGCACTTTCAGCTTATAGCTGTTTTAAGGTGAAGCAGGTATTAAAACTGTTTATAGCAATGCTGTGCTGTAGGTTTTGTGACCAAAATGATCATAGATTCTTACATGAAAACCTTTTGTTTATCTCCAGTTTATTGCAATGTCCCATTTAGTTTTAATATGGAAGCTTACTTACTGATGTGTTGCAAGTACTATGGGTTGTTATAAGCTGTGTAATGTGTTTTCTAGGAAATGAAATTATTTCTCATTTCTATCACTTTTGCTTGGAAATATTAGCCATAAGAGCTTTAAAACTGTTTCCTTCCTTGAAATTTAAGTTGATTTAAAATCAGTAATAAAAGTGTTCTTTGTTCAAAGCAAGTGTTTACTTCGGTTATAATTCAACTGAGAAATGCTTCATTTAACAGCCTGGGCTATTGAGCCTATATTAATGAAACTTTCTACTTTTGTTTTTGTGAAAACGTTTCAGAAGGGCATTTTTTTAGTAGAAGGTAGTGTCGGTCTTGAGTACAATGATACTGACAAACAGGATTAGAATCATTTGACTTAAACTGCTGTTGAAATGTAATTCCTGTATTGGTGCTTAAAAATTAGAGTATGTTCAAGGTGCCTCCTGCTTAACATCTGATGCGCCGCCCCCCCCCGAAAAAAAAAAAGACAGTGGCATGAAACAGTTTTTTAAATGAACCTCAGTGTGTTTGAGGTGTTTGTCTTTAAGATATGGAAAAAATCTGCATTTTTTTGCCTCATTGCTTGAGATGGATGTTTGGAGATACATACTAAAGTAACTGGAAAACCAGTGTCCTGCTTCTGTGCTGGGTACTGGTTGGTAATTAATTGCTTGGTGTTGGATAATGTGTGCAAACAGCTTCCTTTTAAATGCTCTGCAGGACAAGTGCAAGAGATGTGGACATGTGTCTAGAGAAAAGGAGAATGTGTGCAGAGGCAGTCCTTTGGTTTGGAGGTGGATTATGTCTTTGCTTGTCCCTAAGGTGCCCAGAATAGTCCATAATGAAGAAGTTGTTGAGGGTTGGCATGAGTTACTGTATTGAATACCCACATGGATGGGTTTCTGTGCAGTGTAGAGAGAAGCGCATCACTCGCCTGCTTTCTAGATACTGCCTGCTTATATGCTTTACTTTGTCTGCCCGTCTCCAGTGTAGCTGCTGCAGAGGTATACTCAGCTTAAATCACAATGGTTTATTCCAGGTGCTACAGCTACCTTTTCATTCATAGGTTTTTTGCTTTTTAGTTATACTCTGAGGTAATGGGCAGGACCTGTATTAGTGATGCTAATAAATGGTCTTGATGGTTTTTGATGTTTTGTTTTCCCTCTGTTTAGGGAGTAACAATTCCCAGTCAGAGACGCTATGTGTACTACTATAGCTACCTGTTAAAGAATCACCTTGATTACAGACCAGTGGCACTGCTGTTTCACAAGATGATGTTTGAAACAATTCCCATGTTCAGCAGCGGAACTTGCAGTAAGTACTCAGCGACCCCTTTAACCTCTGTTAGCTCTTGTAAGGAAACACATCAGCCTCTGAACTTGGTTTGGTTATGTGACAGCTACCATTCTGTTACATTACATGAAAAGCTGCACATCTTGATAGAGAAGATGATACTTAAACACTTCATGTTCCAAAATCTGCTGGGTTAGCATGGTCTATTGCTGGCACCCTCCCAGGTGTATTAAGTTGAGGTCTGTGAAGGACTCATAGTTGTTTCACCACAGTTTTAAACTGGAAAGCATTAAACTGGTTTGAAGATAAGTGATGCCATATATGTATTTGGGGTTTTGCTCCTTATTTCATAAAAAAGCCTTTTTTTTTTTATGTAGCAACTTCTGGGAAACATGAATTGCTGAAAAACACTTGCTTAATGGTGTGTTGGCTTCAAATGCAGCAACATCATTCTTCCCATGATGTTTAAAAAATAAATCAGTTCAACTGGGTAAATACCTAACTAATTCTGGAAGTTTTCTTTATATGGAGGCTTATAAAGTATTAGTACACCTGTAAGCAAATAATCTGGTTTGATACACATTGTGTTAGTAAGGAACAGCAGATTCCTTGAAACTTTGAGGTATAAATAGAAATTCACTTCTGTCCTTCTGTGGGCTGCATTACAGGGCAGTAACTGCCTAGTGTTGTGTGTTCATTTTTTGTTAGTGGAAAAAGTCTATAATGGTTTTGCTATGGGCATTACTGCAATGTGTAATTAATTGCATTGCCTCCTGTGGCTTTGATTAAAATTGCACTATTAATATTGTAAAACAGTACCTGAACATGTAATGCACATGAAAAACAATCAAGCAACTTGTTAGGCTAGCTGTATTTACAGGAGGAGGAGGAAAGGCGGAGCCTCTGCCAAAAAACCTCTGCCTCTAGGGTGGAGGTTACAGATTTCAGCAATTAATATAATTACTAACTTCTTTAATGTTTGGGGTATACTGCACTATACTTGTGAAATCAAGCTGCAAGTATGAATTACTTATGTGAGCATTAACTTGTTTGTCCGCACCAGGCTATCAGCATGCCATTTTCATAGTAGGATACTGGGATAAACAAAAGATTTGATAAGCACCTGAGTAACTATCTTGGTTATCAACTTCAGCATCTTTGTGTACTGTAATATTTTAAGTCTCTGGAGTTTTCAGTGATATTTCAGAATGTGAAACCGATGGTCTGTGTTACTACTTTAGTCGTGTTATCTACTACAATTGTAGTCATTTTACCAACACATGATAAATTTTAAACTGACTTCCTTGTATCTTCCTTCTGTTTTAAAGTCACTGACAAGTAGAGTTGTGCCTCTTGGGCAAACAAAGGGATGACAGGATTTCATGGCTCTTAGGATTTTAGGGAGATAAGTAGCAGTTTTATAGCTAGGTCATTCAGCAAGATAGTGTGGATATGCTTGGTAGGAACTTCCACAGCTCTGCAGGGGTGGTTTCAGGGTGGCTATGCATTCTACAGCAGGGTATGGTTCGATGTGTATTGGTCTAGAGAGCAGCCTGCATCTGATACTAACAGAGAAGTCTGGAGCAAATGCAGAAAATCTTATTCGTTTAAGTTGTATTTAGTATTTCTGGCTTTCATGCTGGTGTCTGGCAATTTCCAAGAAAATCTGCTTAGGCTGCACCAAAAAAACTTATAATTTCAGCTGTTACCCCTGCAGATTTAACTTGGAAAGGTATGACACGACTGGCACTTTCTTGGTGATGGTGATTTACAGTACAGACTTACGGTCTGTGTCTATATAGTTGTCAGTAGTGGTTGGTTTGTGTGTTAGTGTTAGATTTTGTCCTTGGTTTTGTTTGTATAACAGTTCTGTTTGTGTAAGAGTAGAAATCAGTTTGTGCTGACATGACTGCCCATTCTGCAATTCAAATACAACACGAGAGAATAAACCACTTCAGTTACATCCATACAATTTGGCGATGAGAGGCAATATGCAAGGAAAAGTCAAGAAGTTGTCACTTGATGTAGTTGTTTCTTACTATATTAAAAAGAAACTACAAGTTTCTAAGAACCCTGTGGTTGCTTGAGAGTATTGCTACAAAGGACAGAAATCTGTTACGTTGTTTCCAGTAACATCTAGCAAAGTTGGATGTTCTGCAGTGCTTAACTGTTAATAGATATTTATTAACTTACAAAGTATTGTAGCTCATGATTGTGATTTTGATACTAATATTGTGCTTTTTAACACTTTAAGGCATTTCTTACGAAGTGATGCTCTGTTTGTGTCCTCAGATCCTCAGTTTGTGGTGTACCAGCTAAAGGTAAAGATATTCACCTCCCCTTCAGGACCCTCAAGACGTGAAGACAAGTATATGTACTTTGAATTCCCTCAACCTTTGCCGGTATGCGGTGATATCAAAGTGGAATTTTTCCACAAACAGAACAAGATGTTGAAAAAGGTTGGTTTTCTTGCTTTTCTGGAAAAAGTTGTCAAGCCAATCCTAATGCAGGGCTGGGATGTTGGTTATTCTTCAGTGATGGGTAATCACAGTACTTAATTCTTTGATGTCCAGTTTTCCCAAGGAGAGAATCTACCACAGAATGAAAGCTGGATATTTTGAGAGTTGGTGAGATTAAGTACAAAGGTTGGATAAAAATTATACTGGATATGTATTGCAGTCTTTTGGGTAGTAGTGAGTAATCTAATTGAGGAAGAAATATTCTCATTCTAAAAATAGATTTGCATACTGAGCAAGTTAACTCCAGCTGTTTTCTTCACTAAATTTTCCTAAGGTTTGAACAAGCACAGAAGATCCTGCCTGTGTGCTGTTGGCTGATTTCTACCCATCTGTCAAATATGGTTGAATTTCTGAGATAATTGAGTTCCTACACACTTTGTAGAAGTATCTCTGCAAGCTATTCAGCCATCTCTCAGTTCCCAGCTGTAATGCCTTGACATTAGATGTTCAGAGAGTTCACTCAACTGAAAATTTTATCAGTGTCTCAAATGTAGAAAAAATGAATCTAGAACTTATTTTGACACCAAAGTCAGTGAGTTTTTAAAGACTGATGCCTCATCACTGGGCTCTGTTAATTCTGGTGCTTGTGAAACTAGCTTGCATCTACCAAAGTGAAAGATGAGGATGAGACCACGTTGATTAAAGGCTACCTCTGTACTTACTACTTGAAATTATTTATGAGTAGTTGTTCATTATTTAACGGTTTTTAAAAAACTAAAGAACATTAATTGAGCAAATTCTGTGTACAGGCAAAGCATAAAAATAAGAAAATACTTGAGTGGATTGGGAGACAAACGTAAGTGATTAAGTCTCTTGTAACTGCGCACACAGGCTGTACCTACTAGGTGTGTGTAAATACATATGCACACTATTTTGTGGGCTTGTTCAGTTACAGGGTATTGTTAACTAGTTTAATGGTGTCATATCACTAGCTGGAAATGTTGTGTTGTTTATGTGCTGATGACTGCAAAAGTTTTTAAGCAGTTTCTTAATGGGATTATTTCCTTCTTCTGCCTTTTTAAAGAGGTGTTTTAGTTTGTCAGCGTGGCTGTATGCAATATGGAGAACTGTAAAACACAGCGTTTTATAAGTAGAAATTCTACTTTAAGTCAAAATTAAAATTATTGATGTATAAAACTGCAATTCACTGGAGCCAGTTTTGAGAATGAACTTTTAAAGGAGTACCCAGATAAGTACTGTGGGCTAGACGTGAGGGATGCAGGGAGGAGATGAAACAAAACAGGACCTTGTCTCAGATGTTTGGGTTTTATCTGGCCTGTGTCCTGTCTTAACTGTGATTTTGTTGTTTCTTTACCATAACACAGTAACACATGGTTGCGAAAGGACTTTGTAGGAAGCATTGTGCTGTACTGCCCCTTCCTGAGTAAGCCCTTGAAATGTGAGTGCAGCTCAGATGCTGGATCTTGACCCTGTAGCATCAGGAATGAACCGCTGTATTCATTTTATCTCTATAGAGAGCACTGAGGTCCAGTGACAGTATAAGCTAGAGCTCCTCGTTACCAAATAAAATTTCTATAGTCTAAATTCAGTCTTCAAGAGTGCGTGTAACTGTCTGCAGAATGCAGCAAACGTGTTACTATGCTGTAGTTTCATTTCAGAGTGTTATATCAGTCATGATTTCATTTCTTAAGAATTTCTGTAGTTTCTGAGTAGCTGGTTGATTTTTTTTTTTTGTCTGTTCTTATCAAGTACCCTAACTATTCAGGTCCTGTGTATTACAGATAGTGCAGAGGTGCTCCTTTTCTGAATGTTTTGAGACTGTTAGGGCCGAGAAATGCTGAGATGGTGAAAGCTCTTTTCACATCGGCAAGCTTTTCTGAGAGATAGTAACTCTCCCTTCACCAGAAGGAAGTCTTTTGTAAAGAAACTACCTTGATAATCTGCCTGAAAGATCTGTTGAATGTGGTGTCTAATTGTCATCACCCTTGTGTAAGAATGGAGGCCAAAAGAAAGTAGGTTTATAGTGTTACTTCTATGAAGACCACCTCTGTTAGCTCTACTGTAAATGCAGACACAAATTGAGAGCATATTGGACTGGGTCTGTGGGTAGTATTGGGTGTAGGCATGTTAATCTGTTCTATGAAACTGCTGATGAGGTCTTCATATAGAGAATTAGTGAAATGCTGCGTCTCTGACATACGCTTTGGCACTAGAGGAGATCCTTCCACATGGTCCTTCTGACATTTTTTGTATAAAGTGGGTTAAGATGGAAATAGGGCAAAGGTGAATATCTGTGGCAGAAAACCTACCTTGGCACAAGGTTGAACATACTTTTCTGTACAAGTGTGTCGTGATTTAACCCTAGCTGGTAACTAACTACCATGCAGCCACTCATTCACTCCCCCCTCACCCAGAGGGATGGAGAGGAGAATTGGAAAGGAATGTAAAACTCGAGGGTTGATGTAAGAACAATTTAATAATTGAAATATAATAAAAATGAAAGAACAATAACAATGATGACAGTAAGTTATAGTGAAGAGAGGGTGGGAAAGAATAAAATCCAGAGGGAAAGGAAGAAAGAAACATGTGGTGAACAATGCAACTGCTCACCACCCACTGACGGATGCCCAGCCAGTCCCTGAGCAACGATCTGCACACCCTGGCCAACCCCCCAGGTATATGTACCAGGCGTGATGTCCCATGGTATGGAACACCTCTTTGGCTAGTTTGTGTTGGCTGCCTTGGCTGTGTCCCCTACCAGTTCCTTGCGCCCCTCCACCGTTTTTGCTGACAAGGCCTGAGAAATGGAAAAGTCTCACATCAAAGCCAAAACACAGCACTGTACTAGCTCCTAAGAAGATAATTAACTCCATCCCAGCTGAAAACAAGACAAAATGTTTTACATCTGTGCTTGTTCCTTTTCTAGATAAAGTGACTTTATGTAGTTTTTACTCAAAACCCCAAAAGAGAGGGCCTTCCACTGTGGAGACTTATCACATTTCGGAGATGATCACCTAATTAATGAAGAACAGCATAATTAGGAGTAGCAGGATGTTATCTTTCAGAGGTTCTGTTTTATTCATGCATGTTTATGAAAGCTGGAATTACAGGTCTGTTGCCTGACACTGGTTCTTGCTCTTCCAAGGTTTTCTATTAGCAGATTTATAGGTAGACCCCTAACAAGTTTTCTTGCATGTACTTAAAGGCATCACATATCTGCCAGTCTGCATTTTAACCTAATCAAAAATCTAATAACGTTAAAAGTGTAAGTCTTGATCCATTCTGGGCCTCAGGCTGGAGGATGGCTATGTCTCATCTCTGTGTCCTCCTGCTGCGCCTGGTTTGGTGTTTGATACCACTGATCTCAGCTGAAGTGCTCCAGTCTTACTCACCTGTACTTGCTTTCATGTTTCTTAATCCTCTGAAGAACAGTAGCATTATCTGCAGAGCTCTCTAGTATGGAGGGTTCTTTTCAATTTGATCAAGGTTGTCTTGGTTAAAAGTATTGTGCGTGAAAGAAAGCAAACTTGAATGACTATGTGACTTTGTTGACACTGCAACACTAGGTGCTTAATGTGGAATTTGAAGTAGTAGTCAGTGTCCTGTTTTTTTAATGGCAAAACTTAATTGAAGCAAATTCAGTGGCCAGCAAGAGCTAACCTCGGCCAAAGGATTATTTGTACTGGTGAGATGTTGGTAAGAGAGTGACTGCTTTGAAAAAGTTACCCTGTTTCAGCTCTTCCATAATCTGTGCCATCTGGCATCAGTTAGGAAGTCCATAACTCTTGGTCTTTTCTTGCTTAATAATGTTTGTTTACTTTATTCTTGGACCATTTCTTCAGTATGATGTAGCTACTTCCTTACAAGAATGAAGTACATGCCCATATGAGAACAGAATGGCTTGAGGCTCCAGAGTACTTATATATGAATTTCTGAATAACTGGATAGAAGTTAGTAATTTGGGGGGTGGGGTGGGTTTTGAGCATTAATTTTGTTTCTCTGACTTGCAGCTTGGCTGTTCTTCCATCTCAGACTGCTGCTGTAGTCTCTCCAGGTTTGCTTCCATGTATCTGTGTGAAGCATTTTTCTTCCAGTTATTGATGTTGACATGATAATCTTAAAGTATTTGAGTGTCCTTATATCACTTGGCTCCATGAGAGTGTTTAAAAATAATATGGATCTCGTAATCTTCCTGCCTGAAGAGCCTGGGGGTAAAGGAGCCTTTTTTCAAGAGTCCTCCCAGTATAGATGAGAGGGAAATGGTGTGGGGGTTTTTGTAAGTAGCCCTGCTGTTTTATACCCAAACTTTAATGTAGGCATGGCTGACAGCATTGTTTGAGCTTTTGGGTATGACATTTTGTCTCTTGAGTCTGTATAGATGAGAAGTTCTGCTACACAGCTCAAGAGGACTTCGGGTGATTGCTGTTTAGCAAACGCTGAAGAATGGAAATGTCAGAAGACTTGAACTGTTGATCTGAAAATGGTACAAGAAATTCCATCCCATGACTATGGGAAGGCTGTGAGGCCAGCATGGAACAGGTCGAAACATGATTTTCATTTTCTGATTGATGGATAGCATCTCCAAACTTCCTAGCTGGTGTTGCAAAGTGATTATAAGTGCCTGTAGATATTTCTGCAAAATTAAACTCTCAGGAGGATATGGGAACTCCTAGCTGATGGCTTAAATGATCTTGGATTTGGATCTCAGTCTGCAGTTAGAGGCAGGTATCAGCTCTAGAGTGAGGTGTATTTTTCTGTCAGAGAACTGAAAAACTGTACAGGGTAGGGATAAGCATTGTATGTCAAAATAGTGTGATTAAATCCGCTTCTGTCTCACATGTCCGATACTGCACTGTAGATTTTATTATATGATTTGGTAATGGAAAGAAACACATCTGCAGGTTTTTTAAGGCAGATGCCTGTGATGTAAGTGGAAGTGAAGCAAAACACATTCAAAAAAGCCTCTAGCTAATACTTGTTTTCAGAAGCCTATTTGTTAAATTGTGTTCCTTTGAGCACTTGGTGTGGTATTCTGATTTGTTCTATAAAGTACAAGTTCAGTTCATGCCTTGATGTTTAAAGTTCCTATCTTTGGCCCATATTATATCAACTTTCTTTGTTGTCTCCCATGAAAGATTTTGGAGCCTGATGCTTTAGCTGAAGCTGGCTGAATCCTGACTTTGAATAATGAGTTTTGTTTGTCAGTGAAAGCAGTGACACAATTACCAGCCTTAAAAATGTATTCCAAAAAACTTGACCAAGTCTTCCCTCAATTTGAGTGGCCATGCCATGTTCCAGTACCCATGAACTTAATTTAAGCTAATTAGTGTAGTGGGAAAGGAAGGAAAATAACTCGATGCTTTAAAAAGCTGGAGGAAGATAAAAGGATAAATGACCAGCTTAGCCAAGCTGTATTGTTTAGCTTGAGTCCCTGAAGACCTCTACAGATTTATCCCAGGGAAAACAGATTAAAAGATGTCTACTGAGGAGTTTGTAATCCGTCTTGTCTTCTCCAGACTCTTATCAGTAAAGCTGAGTCTCTGCAGTTTATTGTTCAGGCAGGCCCTTAAGTGCCAAGTTCTTCTTGGTACTCCTTGGTTCTGTGCCACTTGATGAAGTTTAAGGTGAGGCATGACAAGGCCATGCCTTCTGCTTCTGTTGGCATTGTTTACATCCAGTGGCCTTGTTTGCTTTGGCACTGCTTTCCTGCAAAGCTGCTTCAGCACTGTTGGTATAAGCCATTTTCCATCCATCTGCTGCAGCATGTTCATGAGCTTTGTCCTCTCCTCTGCTGGCCTCACTGGAGGTGCCAGGGGTGGCAGTGAGGACCAGCACCAAAGTGCATTGCTGCTTCTGCATTGTGGTCCTGAGGAAGGATGAAACATAGTAGTACCATCACCACAGCTACTAGAGGTGGGATCTCCCTTAGCTGTGGTCATGGGGTGTTAATGCACTTTCTCTAAATCCTCACTGGAAGGATGGTGTCCTCACCAGTGGTGAGGCTGCAGGTGGTATATCTCCCTGTATATGGAGCTGTTAGATGCTGGTAATATCAGGCCAGACTTGCCTTTTCCTGCTGTTTATCGCAGATGGCAGCTGGACTCCAGATCCTTCCTGTTCTGTAGCTGGAAAGCTGATGCTATTAGTTGTTTCTGTTTTCACCTGAACTGGTCTTTTGGTTAGGCAGGAGTAGCTATCTCGTCTCCTTGGAGGACTATGTATCTTTTGAGGGAGGCATCATCTGGGCGTAGGAGGAACCTGGACCAGGTTACTGTGAAGATGTCTTCATGTGGATTTTACCTGCTGCCACTTTCTTCATGGGACATCAGCAGGCAGGGTGATGACTCATTGGAGCAGTACAGAAGGAATAAATCCTCTTGCCCAGGTTGTTCATCCTCTAATACCAGATCCTGGGGTGGGCATTTTTAAGACTGTTTATGAGGCAGTGTTAGTGGAGAAGAGGGTGCTAAGTGTGTGAGCAGTTTGGGCCGGGCAAGAACCTACTGACTGCTGCCTTATGTGGACATGCTCCAACAAGGTTTCTTCATAGTTGTGATGGCTTGAAGGGACTTGGTGGCAGTGGCAAACATCTATTAGTCTCCCAAGACAACTGTAATTATGTATGTTAATTTGATAGGTTAACCTGATTCCCAAAGGTACTGGGGAGGCATGTATTGAAGTGGATGATCTTTTAATACCAGAAGTGTTTCTGACTGAATTATTTATCTTTTGTCTTTGCTATTGCACTTCCTTACAGGTTGGGGGTCTCTTAGGTGCTTACAGAAATTCACACAAGTTGGAGGTGTTTCTGTATGCTTCACCTACAGTGTAGAAAATTGGTGTACTGACCTTACATAGAGAAGGCAGGTTGACGTTGTTTCATCAAGCACTTCCGAATTCCCAGTACTTGTGTTCTTACATGTTTTTACTAATCTGCGAGGAAGAAGAATTAAAGAAATTAAGCAGTACTCCAGCTCTTCCCTGCCCCCTTCTCATGGGCCCAGGAAAATTTGCTGGTGCCCGATTGCCTTCAGCAGGAAGGCATGCTCATACGATGCCCACTAGACCCACTTCTGTTCCACCTCTGATTCCCCCTGCCACTTACCAGCAGAGATGAATAGCTAGGAGGATGGGGCAGGACCTGGATTTTCAAGTAAGAAATTGGTTTACCAGGGAGTTCTAATTCCAAAGTAATGTAAACTAGCTCAGGAGGAGCTGGTTTGTCTTCTGGTCCTGTATCATATCAGTGAGTGTTAGATGCTGGTATGTGCTAGCTTTGTCACCCCTGCAGCTTTAATAGAAATGCCTTTGTACTGACTGTTGTGGGAAGATTGGCTGTTTCCATTTTGGATCTTTTGCCTGAAAACTCAAATCACAGCAAAATAGGTGGTTTCATTTGTAAAGAGGAAGTACATGTGGCTTAGTTTCAGATGAAGTGCTTAATGTGCTAATCGGGACCAACCTGCTAATGGTAGTTGATTTTTGGAAACATCAGCGCTTGACTGATGAAAGTATGGCAAGTGATGGAGAATTAAAATGAGCATTCAGTGCATTCTACAGGGCCATTTAGCTGAGGGTTTAGAGGTGAACTTGATGGGCATACCATATTTGGGGATTGTCTAGCCAAGAGCAAAACGTTGTTGCTTGTTTGGTAGCACATATGGAAATAACACTCACAACGACCCTGCTAGTCTTAATGATGTGCCTCTAATATACTGGCTGGTACCAGCTGGTTCTCCAGTGAATTTTTTAAATCATTGATACGTTTATATTTTTACCTGTTTGTACAGGTATGCAGTGTTGTAGTGGATAATCTAACTTATACCTTTCCAGCTGTTGTTGGTCATCTGTCAAATTCTGCTTAAGTTGAATTTATTTAAAACTGTCAGTACCCCATCTTCTCGTTAAAAACCTCCTGCTGAGTAGAAGGACAGCAGACACTTCCAAAGTCTGACTTCTTAGTACCGGTCAGCAAACATGTGACTGGTAGAACCATCTCCATAAAGCAGTAATGAGTCCATTATGATAGGAGTCCTGTATTTGTAGGGTGGTTTTGGCCATTACAGCTATTTCTGTATAAAAATAAAGTGTTCCATTAATGCAGGAAGCTACGGGAGAGGATGTTCTCTGTTGATAAATATTACTCACCTAAGCTGGTTCACCCACATTGTCTGTTGGGTTTGGCTACTGCTTAGCAAGGTATGAGCAAAAAAAAGTACCTTTATACCTTGGGATTACAAATCTAACATTTGTTTAAGTTATTGTCATTTGCTTTTTTTTTTGTAGGCATGATAGATATGTTCTAAAACCAACATTTTATAAGGAGTGGCTTCGAAAAGCGTAATTGGTTACAATCGAGTTTGATTAATGTAGATTTTTGCGTGTTATCTAGGCAAATTGGTGAAAACGTCTTTCATGCAATGTAACCCATGATGTACTGTTGTCCAAACAAGTTTTGTCTGATATGACCAATTTGTTTTTGACCAGATGATGATATTAGTCTAATTGATGTGTCACTAGTGAATACTAAAGCAATGTTGTTCTTTCTGTTCTTCCTCCCCCAGGACAAAATGTTTCACTTTTGGGTAAATACATTCTTCATAGGACTGGATGAAAATTCAGACAAAGTAGAAAATGGAAGTCTAGTTGCAGATCAGGAACTTGATGGTATTTTCAGTACAGAGCGCTCAGATAATGATAAGGAATATTTAATCCTTACATTAACAAAAAACGATCTAGACAAAGCAAATAAAGACAAAGCCAACAGATATTTCTCTCCCAACTTCAAGGTCAGTATATATTATGTGTAAACAAAGCTGAAAAGCTGAATGACATTATCTGATTTGTCTGTTTTGCCTTATGGAGGAACCAGTTGGAACTACTGTCTATGTAGAAATTGAATTCATGAGTTAGTATTGCCACCACTTAGCAAAGACTATAGCTTTATGTTTACCTGCTTTTTGGGAAGCTGATAGATGTTGAGAGACTGGGAGTAAAGTCTTCAGGTTTGTTTCAAGTATTTATCAAAGCCACTAGAGATGAGTAGTAGGAGGCCCAGAGACCAAGGTAGCATCTTCCCTGTACCAGCTGCATTGCCATGAGCTCTGAGCTTTACACAGTAATTCCTGAGTTGATTTGCAGAGGTGCCTACTTCAAGGGAATACCTTAACCTGTGAGTTCAGCTTTGAGGAATATGAGCCATTGCCAGCACTGTTTTTAAAAATGGAAAAGGCATTTTCAAGAGCTTCAGCCTTTTCTAACTTGCTCATAAAATATCAGTTAGACCCCAGCAGTGCTTGTTTGAAGGTAATGGTCGTAGTTGCTTGTTGGAACGTTGCTTAGTGTGGCATGGTATGGCTGGCTGCTGTAAGTCAAGTACCAGTGGTTGGTGCAGGTAATGCAGAAATCCTTTAGCTGGGCTTGAAAAACCTGCTGCTTTGCCAGTTCTTAGTTTTGTCAGGAGTGGTAGGGAGAAGCTGGCTAACCTCAGAACAGCTTTATTTCCTTCTTTCCAGAGCAGAGAAAGCAGCACTTGTGTGGTGAAGGGAGCCATGCTGTTAAAAATTGCATTGTTACCTGTGCTTGCTTAAAGTCCAGGTTCCCTTTTTAAATGTTGTTTTTTCCTTTCCCAGGTGAAGCTATTTTTCACAAAAACAGTAGAAGAGCCATCAAATCCAGAGGCTAGCAGTTCAACTTCTGTAACACCAGATGTTAGTGACAATGAACCTGATCATTATAGATACTCTGACACCACTGACTCTGATCCAGAGAATGAACCTTTCGATGAAGATCAGCATACGCAGATTACAAAAGTCTGAATATTTTTTTTATCGGAGATAAAAAAAAACACAAAAAAAACCAACCACGAAGAGTGACAAACTTGAATAAACTGAAAAAAGGACCTTTTTAAATGGCAAAAAGACATAGTGTCAGATTACCAATTATAGGAACAATACTTTTCCTGACCAATCTTGCTTTGCCCTATAAATCTACAGGGTTTGACACTTGTCCAGTTGGAGAAAAAAAAAAGGTTACGTAGCTCTTATATGTATATACCTTTTTGTGTCAAAAGGACATTAAAACTTCAATTAGGAACTATAAACATGGCACTTTCCCATTTTATTCCAGTTTTATAAAAGTGGAGACAGACCTAATGTGTATACGTAGGAATTTTTCCTTTTGTGTTCTGTCACCAAACGAAGTTTCGAAAATATACAGGTTCACATCCTGCCCCTTTTTTTGCACTTGTGTGGCAACAGAAAAGTCTGCAGTTGGCTAAGAGATGTTTCTAGAAGGTTTTACTACATTCTAATGCATGTATTTTGGATGGGGGATGGAAAGTAATGCTCGGAAAGGAATATAGTCTGCTGGAGCTTGGCCTGTGTACCATATCCGGCTATTTACATGCACCTTTCTTTAGCATGCTACCGTAATTCATCCTGGACAATTGAGGAGTCGCCGCTGTCACTGCTTGTTGTTTGTGCATTTTATTTTTTTAAGTGTAATGGTGCTAGAAAAGGCAGCTAGAGGGAGTGATTCTGTATAGGGGTACAGGAATGAACCTTCACAACATCTAAAGACCCACAAATGAAGGGAGAAAAATTATTGGGGTCACAGAAAGGAAACACAGCAACAATGACTTAACCATACAAATGTGGAGGCTATCAACTAAAATACGGGCTTGAAACAAGTTGTTAGAAAATTTGACAATGATTTATTAATTGTTTTTTTCTGAATTGTAATGGCTGCTCCATCTCTTGTGTAATCAAGGCCAGTGCTAAAAGTCAGATGCTATTAGTGCATACATCAGTCAACATCTTACATTTATATTTTTCAATCATATTCCTGCTGTGAATACTTCATGGGCTGCCTTGCAAGCTTTTTTCTCATTAATATAAAAATATTTTGTAATGGTGCACAGGAAATTTCAATTGGAGATTCTCCAGGTTAATGTTTGTTTTGAAGATTTATGATGCATTTATTCAATCAAACCTCTGTCAGCCGTTCCACCCCTTTGACCTTACACATTCTATTACAATGAGTTTTGCAGTTTTGCACACTTTTTAAAAAAATGTCATTAACTGTTAGGGAATTTTACTTGAATACTCAGTACCTACGACGTTTTAAAAACAGACATAACACATGATATAGAGGAAACCAGTGCTGCAGTAAATTCTCCGAGAAAGCTTGTCCCAAATTTTTTGTTTGCTATTAAAAAAAACAACAAAACCAAACAAAAAATCCAGAAAAACCCACCCAACAAATTTCTGAACTGGCATTGTTGTATTATTTGTTTGTAAGGATGTAGCCAGGAGTAGTAGGGCTTGAGATTGGCTTTCAGTGTGTAATTGACATACCCAGGCTGCAGATGACTTAAGAGTACAACTACTGTTGCATACAAATGTGAAGTAGCTGACAAAATTGTTCTCTCTAAAGTATGCCCTGAATAGCCGTCCCCAAATTTACACTTTTCTTAGGATTTAATACCCGCCCCCCCTTAATTAACTTATTGGTGCTGACATTGAAGTTCATTAGCTGTGTTCTCGCCTAGATAAAGACTCTGTGGAATCTGTAAGGGCCCTGTACAACAGCATTAATGGTAAGGATTTGAATGGGACAAGGCAGGACTTCCAGTAATTACTATTGGTATACAAAGGTGTAATGTGCTTGCTTTCTTTCGGTATCTGTTGGTCAATTTTTCTCATCAGAATCATGGTTCTAACTTCTAACAAAGCTGATAAATATTTTCTGACTTACAGGTTTAATTAGACTTTAATAGCTGGTTCCAGCGCTCATTATTCCCACTGTTATTGACAAGCAGGAGGTGGTTACCTTGGGATGTGACATTTAACTCTTACCCTTCAAATCATGTTTCACTTTGTTTTTTAACAGTTGAATGTTGTGTTGGCTAATAAAAAAAATGTTCGTGCTTTAAAAGTATTTGGATATTGACACTGCTGCGTGTCCCACTTTGGATAATAAAAATTGGATTGGTGCGGTTCTGGTATGTAACACTGAGGGCCAGATTGGAAATCATGACGCGATGGGCTTTTGCACTGTTATTTTTCCTTTGGAATGTGAAGGTTGGAATGAGGGTTTTGATTTTATTTTTGAATGTTTCGATGTCTTTGAGAAGCCTTGCTTACATTTTATGGTGTAGTCATTGGAAATGGAAAAATGGCATTATATATATATTATATATATAAATATATATTATACATACTCTCCTATACTTTATTTCAGTTACCACCCCCATAGAAGTTGACAAGAATTACTATGACTGAAAGGTTTTTGAATCCTTATTAAAACTTTATTTATGACAGTATTCATAATTAGCTTGAACTGCATTCTGTAGGTAATCTTTCCTTGAGTTTCTGGACTGTATGCTTAAACCTCTTTGGATGTGTAACAGCTTACATGTCTGAAACTACTTGAAGGCATCACTTCGGTAAGAGCTTACTGTTAGGCCCTTAAGCATCCCCTAGTCATTGGTAGCCCCACTCAAAATATTTGCCACAGCTATTAAAGGGCAGTTGTATAAATAGCATCCGAATTTGTTCCTGTGGCACACATTGTAAACTGAAGTGGAGTTTACATGCAGCATCAAATGTCTCAGCTTTCGGGAAAAAAAAAAAGAAAAAAAGGATGCTAGTGTGCAAGTTCCATGTTTAGTCATAGCAAATGTGTGCAATATGTTAACGATGCCTGTGGTTGCCACGAAGTGCCTCGTTTACCTTTTTAAATACTGTTAGAAAGTGTCATGCATGCAGATGGATGGGGTGGAACTGTGCACTAAAAGGGGCTCCAACTGCAGTGTTTGGCAGAGCTGTCGTTCTCTGCCGGTTCAAATTTTCAGTCTGTTTTCATATAGCATATATATATAGAGATACTAAAAGGAAAAAAAAAAAATCAGTCTGTTAAGCAGCCTTACTCTGATTCAGCCTCTTCAAATACTATTGTGCTGTGCAACAGTGGCTCTGTGTGTAACTGAGAATACACAAAAACCAAGTATGACATGTACAGGATAATGCCTCATACAAATCAGATGTCCGTTTGTTATTGTGTTTAACAACCCTTTATCTCTTAGTGTTAAAACTCCACTTAAAACTGATTAAAGTCTCATTCTTGTCACTGTGTGGGTGTTTTATTGAAGTATTTTGAGTATGGAAACAGTCAGCTAAAATACTTTGCTTGTAAGCCATGAAATTTTGAGCGTGATCATTAGAGCAAGGGATGCTCCTTGTACGTCAAGGGATTTTAAGGGAACTGCAGCTTAAAAGCCTTTTATGTTCAGAAGCTTTAAACAAGTGTAGCATTGGAAATGCAGATTGTGTGCAGGGAAATCAAACCCTTTACTGTCGTGCTGTCACAGTGAGATGCAGGACAGCTTTTTGGGGACCTAAACCAGCTTTAGTCTCAGAGTAGAGAACTTTTTGCATAATGCTCGTTACCTTATTTTTAATGTCGATTGGTGCATTTCCAGCAAAATGAGATGCAAGTCAAACCTGAAAAGCATTTTCCTAAAGTAGCTTTAAATTGGTGACGAGATGCATTTTTCCTCAGTGGAAAAGGCTTGCTCAACACACATCAAGTACGTAGCTTGGGATTTCTTCTATTCTTGCTGCTCATCTATTTTCAAACTAGACTTAAATCAGGCACTTTACTTAAAACATACAACGGTGTTCTTTTGTGTCAGTTATCCTTTGAGCCTCAAGGAAAGAGAGACCGATAGCTCAGTGGATAATCTGTGGGTTTCTAGTGATGGTGAGGAACCAAGGCGCTATTCTGCTCCCTGTGAAATCTGGTTTCTTTAACTCTTGTTATTCCTCCTTCATTCCAGCTAGTATTAATGTCAGCCCTGTCTCACAATTGGCTGAGCATCTCAAAAAAATCTGGGTATAAAGTAGGGGTTTGGTGCTGCGGCCTGTTCTTCTCAGTGGTAAGAGAAGTGGAAGGTGGTTTTTGGTGCTTTATGGGAGTGCAGTGTTTGCCAGCTGTGCCTGGGCTTTTCATGTGAATGACATGGTTAAGGGCTGTACGGCAGCAGGCAGTACTACCCGATCTGTCAATGCATGTTCATTTTTTTTGGGGTAAGCTTGTTTTTCATCCAGAAAATGGAAGTTGAGTGGGAAGGTGTAGAAAGGAAGGATGGGAAGCTTTAAGGAAAGTAGTCTGGACAGCGTTCAGTATGTTGAGTAGCTTCTATAAATACATGTCTATATGTGAAGGGATTCTAGTCTGACGACAGGTGAAAAGTGCTGTTGTTATGTGGGTAGGGTATTGTAGTTGACTTACGCTCTTGTCCTGTTGACTAGAAGTCCTGTTTTAGCAGCTAAAAGCTGCTTCATAAAAAAAAAAATGTTCATTTTTTTTCCATTTACAGCTATGCGTATGAATGCTCTGGTGACTAACGTGGTGATTGTACTTCCCAGGATGGTACTGGGTGCCTGTACAGAGGATGCTCCACTGTGCTCCATCCCTGCCTCTGCAGTTTCCATGTGTTCCTCTGACTACCTCTCCCGCTGAATCAGCGCAAGTGCCCTGGTGAGCTTTTGCTACCTGTGGTGTCAGCAGCAACTGGGTTTATGCAGGCCTCTTAGACAGCCGCGGAGTGATTGTTAATTGCAGCTTTTCTAAAACTGCAGCCAGAGTTAGAAATTACACTCTCTTAAGAAGGAGTTATGGTGGCAGCAGACTCTTAAAACGCTTTTTTTGTGTGTGTGCAGTTGGTTGGCATTTTGGTTATGAAATGAGTGATGACATCTGCTAGTGACGATGTTTCTATATTAGTCGAACCAGATTCCCGAAGGTGACGTGCTGCTGTGATCCCCGGCCTGTTGCCGCAGGAGGTGCTGGTGTCCGTGTGCTGGGTGCAGCAGGAGCTGGGAGGCACAGCCAGGTACAGCTGGACCCCTGCAAGGGGTGGAACAAAAAAGCTCAACAAACCAGCCCTACAGTTTGGGACTATTGATACAAAAGGAAGGGCAGGTCAGATGATGAGCTGGCTTGATTTTTGGAAGGTGTCTTCTCAAAAACATAGTATTAATTACTTCCTACTTCTGCTTTGGTTTCTTGTCAACCTTACTTTTTGGTATCATCTCAAACTCCCCTCTTTCCACTTCTGTCCTTCTTGGTAGTTCTGGTCCTTTTTTCCATACAATTGAAAGTGTCTTGTGCTAGGCAGATGAGAAAATCCATCTCTTTTGAACTGATGTGTCTACTAAAATAAGAACCCATACTTGGCGTTTTGCCTCTTTGGTATCTCTTGCTCCCTATCCTTCACAACTTTTTCTGGTTGGGCTTTTTAATTGTGTTTCGTTATTCTTCTGTGAGTTTCTTCTCACTTTCTGCTTTTTTTTTTCCCCTGTGTCTTTGAACTTTTTAGCTACTGGTATCTTTGTTGCAATATAAGACAGTAATTATTTTCTGCCTGTTTCTTACTCTTTTTTTTTTTTTTTTTTTAAGATATATATGCAAAGGTTTAGTCTGAAGGCATAGCAAGGAGAAATGCTGTTAAGTTACTTTTCTTAAAAGAATAGCTTGGAAAAATGTCAGTTGTGCAAGTTCAGCAAATGTGTTTGCCTCGGTGAGCTGCTGATGTGCTGTATGAACCTGCTCGCGTTTATTCAGCCTAATGGGAACAATGAGCACGTGTACTTGACTTGTAATGAGCAACCTGTACAAAAAAGAGCCTTGTTAATTAACTGCTGGGCTATGTTTTCCAGCTGCACATGTTTCTGTATGGGCTGTACTGACTACTGCAAAGTGAAGAGGGTTTTAATGGTTTTGCCTTGTGTCCCATAGCTAAATCTGGAATAGGTGGCACTTTATGTTCATGGGGCATCCTTTTCCTGCTTCAGAGCCTGTTCATGGAAGAGTTTTAAGTTGATAGAAGATGGTATCTTAAAGGCTGAAGTTTGTACTTAAAATACCCTCAGTATATAATTTAGGCTACTTAAGGTTCTGCTTTATTTTTTTGCCTTTCAACAAACTAGTGCTAGTATTGGGATTATATGGGGTTTGGAAGATTAAGGGGCTCAGAGCAGGTCAGACATGTTGGATTAAGGAATTTGAGCAGGCTGGGCAGGTATCGGGGTGCCCCGTCCTCCATAACATTTTCGTGGTAGAAGGAAAATGGCAAAAGAAAATGGGAAGGTTTCTGGCATGGAAATATGTGCGTGAATGAATATTTTAAATGGAAATTAATGAGTTTCAAGGGTAAGGCAAAGTCTTTGATGTGAAGCAGGATTTGGTAATGGGAGAGAGAAACCTCATGGGTGGAGGCATGGAACTTGTGAGAAAAGAGATGATGGCACATGTTTAGAAAGATTTGCTGAGGTTTTGCAAAGATGGTATAAAACAGCTGATGAGAGGTCTCTGACAGGCATCTGAAGAGCTGAGTTTGGGCGGGAGATGAATCTGAGAGGTTGGCTTGGGGATCATTTGCTTTAAAGGTGTTTGAAACTATGGAAACAGGATGGCTGACAGCTATAGACTTAGGTAGGACTGCAACCAGCTTAGGAAAATACTGGCATTTGCATGGGAGGATGACGGAGAGCTAGTGTAAAGATCACAGCAGCAGTGAAAGTAGACTGATAACATCCACTTAAATGAAAAGGAGTTATTTCCCTTCTCCGAATATTAGCACTTGGGAAGGACATGGCTTTTTCATGAGGCTTCTTGAAATCCAGATACACAGTAAAGTAGCTCTGATCCTTGATTTTTGACCATCTGAAAGTTCAGTATTGCTCAGATGTGAGTTACAGATGGGCTGCTGGGGCAAACCAACTTGTAGCTGAGACGTTTTGGAGAGGGCTGTGGCCTGATAGCATCCTGGGTAAACTGCAGCCCCACTGGAAGATGGAATGGCTGGAAGCACGTGAGAATCACTGAACTGAGAAATACAGAGTCATAATAAAAAACAGAAGAGGAAGGAGGTGCTTCTGCCAGGTTGGGATTATTTTAACCCCAGAGGGTTTTCTGTCCTCTTGGCTCTGAACTTAGCTCTTTTATGTAGAAAGGAAGGAAAAGCTTTGTACAAGAACACAAGCTCAGAGCTAGTGTTATTTGTGCCCTGCTTTATGAACCTGGAAAGCCTCTTGTAATGTGTCTCCAGGATGATGTCCTCACCTCTTCCCATAGAGCACAGAGGTGTGACACCTAGTGTCATATAGGTTGCTTTCTTTAAGTGGAAAGTGTTGCGCCGATTGATTATTTCTTGATGTGCTGCTGGCTTTCTCTCACCATTTGGCTTCTGACACCTTCTTCAAAGGCCTTTTGAACCACATGCTTCTTGTGAAAGTTTCATCCTCTCACCAGTGGCACTCTGACATCTCTTCATGCCCTGGAGGGTCCTCCACACCCCAGAACAATGGCCACTTCCCAAGCCTTCGACAAGAGCCTAAGCTCTGAATATTGTTGCTCAAGTACACTGAAAAATTACCCAGTGACCAGTGCTGCCAGATCAACCCTGAGCATCACCTGTGCTGATTTACCTTGTGCAAACAGGCTCCTTGGGAGGTATCTGCTGTTCTTGCTTAGCAGTTGGCATGTGGCCAAGGATGCACGTCTTAAGCTCCTTGGGTGGCTCTGAAGTCCCCTGATGAAGGCTTGCTCCCGAGCGTGGCGCACACAGTACTGGTTTTGTCATGCAGATTTTGCCCCCAACACTGCTGCTTCTCTTTCACTTCTGCTCCTTGTGCTGTAGGCACCGAGCTTTGGAACTGGGAGATAAGGTGCTGTGAACCATTCCTCCGATTCGTGCTTGCTTCCTCAGTTTGATGAATAGTCTCCCACTTGGAGCCCATCCGAGGTCTCTCTGCACATTGGAGGCTCTTTGCTGGTTGCCAGCTTCTTGACTCATCCTCTCTTGAAGCAGGTGAAGGGATGGCACCCAAGAGTGAAGTCCATGTGTCTTTCTCTGGTTGGGTCTGTGCTGCAAGCACTCCAGGGGATGCCTTTTGCTTCTTCGGAAGGTTGAAGTGAAAAAGGAAGATGCTGCAGGGAACAAGCTTTGCTGCCTTCATCTCTGCAGCTCCATCTGACAAACTTGAATTCCAAGGGAGTAAGATGAGGTCTGCCAAACTTTCACGTTCATGTAGGATAAAAATCCTACCTGTTTGATAAAAAGCTTTGACAGATCACCTCTTGATGAATATCTGGAAGGAGATTTGAGGCTGGTGGTGGAAGTATGAATTACTTCATGCCAGCATGTTGTTAACGTCACCCCATGGTGCCCAGTTGCTACATTAACCGAACGGGGAGAAGCGGATCCTCACTGCTTTGCTGCGAAGGACTGAAACTGGGGATGCCAGCCACTGTCAACAAGATGAACTTCTTTGCAGTTAATACGCCTGGCTCCTCTGCTGTTCCTGTAGATGATGGAAAGATTGCAGCACAAGAAGTCAGGACCTGGGCATTTTTGTCTTTGATGAAGGTCCCAACCTGTGATCATGAACTTAGCTGGATTGCTCACTCAGGTTGTGTACTTGGCAGAGATTTTCCCTCCCCGCTCTCCCTCACCCCTCTTCTTCCCTGTCCTCATAGCAAAAACCCCTTGAAGTAGGGAATGTTGATTATTGTGGTTCAGAGCAGTGCTTCGGGCTCCTCTGGGGAGGTAGGACTTGCTTGCTACGGATTTGACTTGTTTCACAACAGCAGCAGATGGACGGGTGGATGCAGTCTTTGCATACCCACTCCCTGCAGTGGTTACTTCACTTGATGCTCACAGCTGGGTCTTGGTGGGAAGGTACGGTGCAGGGAAGTGGATGTGCCCTGGAGCACTTAGTGTAGGCCAGAGAGGGGCTGTGTAAAGCAACAGAGCTGGGAAAGGAGATTAGTTTGGGATTTCTTAAGTGTAAGGTAGTCCTCTGAGAGCAGTTTGGGACCCCGTACCAGTAACCGCACCTTCATCTAGATGCTGCGGCATGAGCTGGCCAAGAGGTATTTTCCAAAAATCAAATGACCTGTTAGGGTGTTCATGGTGGGGTTTTGACCTGTTAGTGGCTGCAGCCCGGTGTTCTTACATCATCTATACTTGTCTACCTTTTGAAGAGTGCGCTTTTCTAACAAAGTTCATGACCTTTTTTTGGATAAAATGTTGTGCCCAGTTCATCTAGTGCATGTGTTTGGCTGAGGTTTTGTAAGTCAGCCCACTTCCTGCAGCAGCTGCGTCAGGCTGCTTTGATCTTGCATGGTTTCAGACCCAGCATGGTGGCCAGCGCGTTGCCTGTTTCTCCGGTGCTTTTGGTTTGACACTCCATTGTCACTCGATACCTGCAGCTTTGGGTGATTCCTCTCCACAACGCTGCTAGTAAGATAATTCATGGCAGAAGTGAGCCCGCTGCTACTTGTTGCTTCCTTTTGACAAAACCATTGGTGTTTGGCTCATTTGCACATCTGTTTGTCTGGCTGGAGTGATTTATTTCAAATTGTGCATATTCATTTACAGTGAAGCTTGTGAAGTGCTGTCCAATTCCTCTCTTGCCTCTTTCCACATGGAACACTTTCTTAATGAAGAATTAAGAGACCTTGGGGACCGATGCAATTTGATGATGGAAATAGTTGCACAATATTTCATTTGATTAATGCCTTCTGACTCTTCAAAAATGTTTAAGTCCTTCAGACAAGGCAAGCTTGGCTTAACTGCAGGGAAAGTGGGAAGGTGAGAGGGAGGGGCAAGGTGAGGTGTCTGGACAAGTAGGTGGAAGGGAGATAAAGGATGCTGAATATCTGAAGGAAAACCTGAAATACAAGAACTGAATAGCCCATTGCTGACTACTTGCTTTGGATAGTTTGTTTTGGTTTTTAGCTTGGCATTTTGCTATAAAGCCTCAAAATACAAGAATAACAGTCTTGAATATACATCTGTGTAACCATATGATTTGAACTTTTGACTTATCGACATGGGTGTCCTGCCTCAGTGGCTGGAGGTGACTGTTCAGGGATGAATAAGAACAGGGTATGCACATATGAGGGGGGCCTGTAACGAAAAACAATTGGTGGCCAGGGACTTCCTGAGCCTGATGTGCCTTGTCTGTTTAGCAACCTTTTATAGATAACATTTATCCTCAAAGCACACAGTCCAGTTTCCCTTCAAATTGATGTATAAATTCTTTACATCCGCTGCACCTTCAGACAAGAGGTTTCCCACATCCTATAACCTTTTGGGTGAAGTGAAGAAACATCTTAATTTCAGTTGATCACTCCCAGTCCTTACACTGGAAGAGACGGTGGAAGGCCAGTTCTCCCTTCTCGCTCTGTGCCACTTGCCATTTTGTAGATCTCTGGCAAAGACAACTCTTCTCCAGGCTGAAGACTGCTAGTCTGAACTTCACACGGTGTTTCCAGAAGACATCTTCAAAGCTTTGTACCGTGGCAAAAGCATCCTTTTAGGAGTGATTTGCATGGTCACTATTTCAACTTGTCACTTAACGTGCAGCTGTGACTACTGGACCTGTGCAGAGTTTTGCATTTCCCAAGAGATCGTGCAGTTTTGCATCATCCTCTTTGTGACTTGGGTGCATGTGTGTAGTTAGCAGCAGAGTAGTGACAGTTTGGTGGTGAGATGGGTGACAGTGTTTTGGATTTGCTTTTTTTTTTTTCCCCTGAAGGGAGGTTTATGTGGTAGAAGTCCTGTGTGTGCAACTGCCATAGGTCCGCTGGCTGTTGCATGTGCCCCAGATGCCCGTCAGCACAGGCAATGCGGTATTATTGCTAAAATGTTTTCTCTATCTGGTCTGTTTGTTGAATTTAAAATTGCAAGATCAAAGTCAGCAGTTTCTCTCAAGCATGTGTTTCCTCTTTTTTAATTGAAGTCCATTAAGTAGTTTAACTGAGGGACAGTTGCTCTTGAATAAGCATTTTGAATTAATGAGCTGGTTTAGCAGTGCTTATGCCTAATAATGCTTTTTTATCTCATGTGAGAGTCATCACCTGTTTTCTCCCTCTGCTGCATTTGAGATGACCCAGGCTTTTATTCCCAGTAAGCCTTTGCTTGCTCGGGGCTGTGGGGTGCTGCTGTTCTCCTACCAGTGTGCTGCTTTGGCACTGTGCGGGTGGCTGGGAAGGGGTTAATCCCTCAGTAGGGGTGTCTCCCCAGTGTGTGCTCAGCTGTGGTGGTTGTGCTCTGCTGTCAGGGCTCAATGAAGCCCCAGCAGGGTTTTTTCTACAGCCTCTTGGCTGCTCATGTCCATACAAGTGCCTGGTGCTCATGCAGACATGGTGTGCCTGAGCATCGCCGGGCTACAGCCTCCAGGTGCTTTGGTCTTGCCAGGGCTGCAGCTTGGTGCTTTTGTTCTATTTGCTGCTGAAAGCTGACTACTTATCTTATCTGTGGTCTTTCACCACGAGCTGATGTGGTCCCTGCTCTGATTTCTGCTTCACTGCGTGATGTGTCGGAGCTGCTGTGCTCGGCACAGGTTGCGGGGCTGCTGCAGAACAGCTGCAATCTCAGAAGGTCTGTTTTCTTACAGCATTTCTCCCTCCTTCACTGCAGAAATAAATAAAAATAGAGTGTGCTGTATGTGCTAGCGGCTGCTTTTGCTTTCATTATGTTGATACTTACCTCTTTAATGTTGGAAAAAAGAACTGTATTCCTGTGATCCGACCTCGGGCTCCCTCAGTTGGAGCCATAGCCTCAGGTTGAGCTATAGCATCTTTTTAAGGACTCTTTTTTTTTTTTTTTTTTTTTTTTTTTTCTCCAAGGCAAAATGTGCTGATACTGGACCGTTTCAGCCTGGAGGTGGCAGATATTTGGTTTTCATCTAAGGGCTTTTATCACAGGAGCCTCTACAAAAGCTTGAGGCTATATCCAGCACCTGTGGATCTCAACCAGTGTAAACTGTGTGCCAATCCATAGCAAATTGTAAATCTGTAGTAAATGCCAACAGACTGGCTGTTTCCTCAACGATTGTGGACATTCAGCACAGAGTTTGTCCTTGGTGCAAACAGCAAAACCGCTTCCGACTCCTGCTGCTACAAGGTGCTGATCTCCTGCTGCAGGGTGCTGATCTCCCAAGGGGGGGGGTGTTCCTCTCAACTGTCTCGTCTTCTTCTGTGCAGCTTTTCCTCCTTTTCTGACTTAGCTGGATTCCTGGTAACACAGAATTATTATTTTATTGAGTTAGTTCCTAAATAAAGGGCCTGAACTGAATTTTTTTCCCATCTGAGAGGCAAGTGTCAGCACATCCCCGCCGCTTGCCAGAAGCACAGGGAATGGCAAGGTCTAAATTAACCCCTGAGCTTTGCACTGGGCTTGTGAATATTTGGGTTTTGCCCATTGTGGCACAGGGATCTTTTGGCTTTTTGAATGAAATGTGGAATAACCTAACCCTTGTAAGCCCCACAGGTGGAAATACCTTTCTTGCAGCTCTGTCAGGGGTTGGGTATGGGTCAAAACAGCAGGAGATGGTTACTGCCTAATCTAGGTGGTTTCTTCTTCCTCCAGGCTGTCAGAGTTGCTCGTAGGGCTTGAGATGCTGATGGTTTTCCACTCCCATGAAAAAGCAGAGGATTACAAAATTCCCAGCCTTTTTCTATATTGGAACAATCAAAGAGAACATCAGATGTTTTCAGGTTTTGTCATCCTCTCGTGGATGATGCAGATGGAGCATCCTGTGTGCAATGGTGTGGGGATGCTGGTGCCTTGGGTTCAGCTCTTGGTCTCGTGTTGGGTGTAATCGAGACTGAAACCCGATGGTTTTCCTCTGTAGCCTGGTGCAGTGCTCTGACTGCTGTGGAGCTCATCCTCCTGCCCCCCTCACAGGCCCTGCGCCTTGCACTGTGAATCCCTTCGTTGAATGGATGTTTTCCTGTGAAAGGTTTGCCAAGTCAGTGACTTTTTTTCCAACAAAGAAAAAAAACAACATTAGGGGCTGGAAAGACTTCTCACCTGTTCAGTTTAATAGCAACAAGCTTCCAGGCTGTGCTGTAAAATCTGCCCATGAGTCTTTGGAATAGGAATAGGAAATAGCACACACACACACCCCCACACCCCACCCCACCCCCATGGATCAGAAGGGTATTTTCACCTCAAAAGACCCTGGGCAGAGGGCAGCTAATATTATTTATATTCTAAATTCTGTTCACATGAGGAAGGACCATGATGTGCGGGCAGGCAGAGCAACGTCTCCATGGCCAAAGATCTGGAGCTGACGTGGGAGGATATTATCCAGGAATTAAATTGAACAGAGCAGCCAGAAGTGAGCTGATGCTGCTTGGAATCACAGGGGCTTATCTATGCTTATCTGCTTGACCAACATTGAACTCCTGTGTTAAAGGATGCTGGTTTGCCATACCTGCTTGCTCTCTGGGGATGTGACAGCAATCAAAGCTGGGCACAAGGGGTCTCTCAAATGCGTCCTATCTGGCCTGGGTTAGAAGGTTGTGTTCATTTACTCACCAGCCTGTCAAGAAAGATTTTGCTTTCTCAAAGACGTGTTGTTTGTGCTATTTGTTTGTGATGCTCTCAAAAGACCCGAGTGTTTTCGGTTCAGATGAGAGTCTTTTAGTTGTTAGTGTGTTACATGCTGCTGGCTCAGGTTTCCTGACCCATGTTGGATTAATAAAGTCACCAGTAAAATTTCCGAGTTTCCAAGTCTACTTCCAGGTGGTCGAGGATTTAAGCACAGCTGAAGGTTGATGAAACTCTGGATTCAGCCTTCCTTTTGCTGAGAAAGAACTCAGAAAAGAGCCTGAAAGATGCCAAAATACTCCAGATGTCTTTGAAATGGAGCTCACTGTTTGCCTTGATGTAATAAAACCCCATGTTGTTAAACAGATTCAATTAAACTGAGACCATCTCCTGATGAAATTAAAATTTGGTGATTTATGACTAATTAGAATATTTTCAGTTGGAAGGGACATAAAGTGATCAAATTAGGTATTAAGCTCCCTGAAAATTTCCCTGAATTTCTCCTCTGTACAAACTTCTCTTCAGTTGAACGTGGTTTTACAATTATACAGTTTTATTCACTATTACATATATAATCACAATTATATATAATTTATGCATGGAATCATGTGAAATACTGCATATTTTGTAACAGGAAATCATAACTGTAGACCTTGCTAAAAACAGCAGTGTTGATTATTGTGCACAATGATGGCAGCACGAGGCTTGTGCTCTAGACGGCATCAGATTTTATTCAGGAGATATTTCCTCTTTTAAAAAAGTATTTTAAAAAGTCCCTCTGGAGAGCAGCAACACTTTTTCATGGAGCAAGATGTGGAAACAGACTTGTTGCTGCCGATTTTATTCTGCATAGTGGGTGGAAGAAGAGGGATACTGGATGCTTTCTCGCATCAGACAACACTGGAGCAGCTTTGGGATGTTGCAGACTGCGCTGGTGTCTGTTAGACGTCTTCTGACCAACACTATTTGTCTGAATTCCCAGGAATGCCGCTTGTTCTTCAGAGCGGAAAAATGTTCTATTTTTGCCTGTGACAACTTTTTTTCTTTTTGGGGGGGGGGGGGGGGAGAGCGGGGGGAGAAGTTTTAAACAAAGCATGGCAAGGGTTCATGTATGCGTAGGTCTTAATAGTGTGTGATGGGTATGGAGTGAGGCTTCTCAAATAAGCTTTAGACAGATACATGAGGAAGCTATTAATGCTCTACTTGTGATTTAAGGCTAAGAAAATGCGTCGTTAAGTGGATGATCGTGGAGACCCTGGCGTTTTGGAGTGGAGGCAGACTTGGATATGTGGGAAAATGTCTCTTTGACCAGAAAAAGATCAAAACAAATGGGTAAATAAACATAGAAGCATATGTCTCAAGACTGAAAAAACGAAGATACGTGGTGGCTCAAAACCCAATGTCATTCAGGAGCTTGAGGAAGCTGTGGATGAACAAAGAGCCAACAATGGGGCTGATATTAAAAAAAAAAACCCCAAAACATTTTGGGGTGGCAGCTCAATGCTGAAGGTGGCTCCTTGTGCCCTCCTTACCCAGCCTGTGGGTTTCACCGGGAGAGCTGACCTGCTCTGAGGTGGCAGAGGGGTGTTGCATGCTTCCAAAGCTGTCAACAGTTGGTTCTTTATTGCAGATGATTGATCAAAGGCTGGTTGAGCACAGCTCCATGTGTCTGGGTGGAGGAGTGTTTCCTCGTGTCCAGGCTGAGCTTGCGGGTGGTGATCCGGGGCTGCGGTCCCGTGTATTGCCTGTTGCTTCCAGGAAGGGTTTGGCCCCATCCATTCCCTCCATCCCTGCCCGTGCCACAGTAGGGAGCTGCTGGCAGTGCAGGGGGCTGCATCCCCCTGGCCAGACCCAACAAGCCTGTTTACATCGCAAACCCCTGATGGCATGTGCGCTTACACAGCTCTAACACTTGCGGGTAAAATGGAATTAGACACCATGGGTGACATTACACGGAAGGACCAGACTGGCCTGTCTGCTTCTAGGTGATGGCTAGATCCTTTGATTTGTTTGACTTGACTTTTTGCTGGTTCCTTCTCCTGCAATAAGTGATGCTGTGTATTAGAAGCATTTCATGGATGTAGCCTTTTTTACCTCATTTTTAAATAAAAACAGCAACTGGATTATTTAAAATGTGTTTGGAGTCAGCAATGAATGAGCCCCGAACTGCCTTCCTTTAGAAACTACCCTGTAAAATCTCTGGTTTGAGATCTCTCTGAAATACTTTGAAGTAGTACTAAAGCAGGAAGTTAATTAGAGCTGCTTTGATTATCTAACAGTGTGTTTTAACAGCTGCTTCGGAGACAGCTCGAACAGTAAGAGCTAGTGTGGTTTAGTGCATGGTCCCAGGAGTCTGTGTTGCCCCTACCAAAATGCCTTTGCGTGTCATGGCCACAGACGGTTGTTTTCTTTCCTAAGAGCTCAAAGTTGCTTGCACGGGGACTTGGGAAAATAAACCGGCCAAACCTCATTGGACTGCTACTTTTTGCAATTTTTTTAAAGTAATAATAATAATAAAAAAATCCCTTGATGCTGTGATGTTGCAGCCAGAGTCTAAAATTTCCCTGCTTCTCACTTCTGTTTTCAGTTGTCTTTCTCCCAAGTTCTCCAGCAGGCTAATATTTTCCATGGCATGTTTGCATTTAAATGACTTCCCTGGATATTTTAAAATGAAATCATGGCAGTGAAGAAGTTTGAGCTACCTCTTCTTGGTGAAGAACCTCTGTGTAGCCCAAAAGGAAAGGTTTTGACCCTGTTGGTCCACCCTCTTGGAGGAAAACCCTTGTGCTTGCTGGCAAGCATGAATTGAAATCTTACTGTGATGATTAATGGTTGGATTTGGGCAGTGTGCTCGGTCATGGAAAAAAATTGAACTCCTCTGAAGTTTTTTCCTTGCTGCAGCTGTAACTTTTATCCTTTCTCGTCTTTTGACTGATCTTAAAACTGATCTTATGACTTGATTTTTATATTTGTTATAATTTTGTTTGAATGAGTGTTGCTTTGGAGTTGCACACTACACATCAAGTCTTAGTCTTATTCCTTGGAACCTATCTGCACATCACATGAGAAGCAAGAAGTGGAGAAACTGCATATATTATTTGATGTGCATATGCACATCCTTGTGTCACCTCTCTGCTGTGCTTTTTCCCCTCCCATGGTTTTAAGGTGAAACGAGAACACAGCGTTAAGGCTGGAGAAGCAGCCCTAGGCAGAAAGTCCCAGGTCAGCCCTTCTGCCCTACAAGGCGGCTTCTTGCTATGACTGCATCCTTCTGGGCAGCGTGACAGTCTTTGTCGTAAACATAATGGAAAGGGCTGCACCTTTTCCTAGAACAGTGATTGCTCAGAAGTAGCATTTCACCCTGGTGTGGGAGTTCAGACTCGGAGTGGCTCCAGCCCAAGCAAAGCTCCAGCACTGGTTTTACCCACGGTTCCCTCAGCCATATTCTGCCCATGTTGGGTTGATCTTAAGGTCAAAATCTGTATAGAATTAAAAAAATATACATTTAGGTGACTGTGGAGAATAAAACAAAACTAAGAAAACAGTGGGTTTTTTTTTCCAGCTTGCATACCTGCAACCTATCTCTTTCAGCTTAATGCGTGTGTACTTAAAATGGGAGAAAGCATATTGTCACACAATAGGACTGGAAGCTATGACTAGCTTAATCATGGGAGGGGGCAAGAAAAAGGAGGCTTTTTCATTATTCTTTGCTCCTCCTCTTTTGGCTTTGTGTGAGCTTTTCGGAAAACGTCCAGCCAGGGCTGAGCTGTAAGCATAGGGACAAGTCAGCAGAGGCTGTGGTTCTGTGAGGCTCTGCTCCAGTTAGTCCAATTAACAGCAGTGGGAGGATCTGGCTTTGCAGAATTAGTGATGCACAGGACTGAAGTGTGTATTGAACCTGGGGAGGACAAGCAGCTGAGGCATGTTTCTTCTGGAGGTGCATCCCAAGATGAAGCTGGAGGACGAGTCCCGAGAAAGCCCTGTTGCACCTCCTGAGCACCTCTGCTGTCTCTGCTTGGATCAGCATCGCTTCTGCTAACCGCTAGCCCTGGGCCTGCCTGCCTTCTGCAGTGACTCAAGCAACATCTGCTTTGCCCATTAGTGACTCTCCTCTCCTGGCCTCCAGCCCATGCCTTTGCTGCCATTGATTAACAGCAATTTCCTTCCCCAACCTGAAAGCGCGTGCTGAATGGGATTGTCGTCTTGAAGCATCAGGGGATGTGTGGGTGTGCGTGCTTGGGCATGTAAATAGCGTGGACTCATTGCCCTGTTAGGCATCTTGGGAACTCTGAAACTGGGATTGCCTTTCAGCTGCTTCCCCTTTGAATGTAACTTAGTGTCTCTCCGTCTCTGGCCTCTAAATCCAGCTCTCTCCTTACTTTCTCCCTATTTTGCTTCAGCAGCTGTAGCATTAAAAGTCACTTAGAAGTGACTTTCACTTCCCTAGAGCTATTGTACCGCTGTGGAAAGCCCCCTATAAGATCTCCCCATCTGGTTGCTGGATGCAGGCTGCAGTTATTCCTGAAGCCAGAAATACTTGCACCTCATTTAAAGCATGCTGAAGCCGGGGCATGGGGCTGGTGTTAATTACATTTTGGAAATGAAGTGCTTGTGAGCCATCTATTTGGTTAGGTGCGTAACCAAATGGATGATTAGACAAGGTTTTTGGGAGGAATGTGGTATCTTTCTATGCTGCCTGATAGAGGGATACTCTTGAAACAGATGCTTCTTTTCAGGGTGAAAAATTGATGCTTTTCTTGCAAGAATTAATGGAGCCTGCTACAGATGACTCTGGCTGGCTGGAGTCCAGCCAATGTACTACGGGGTACGGTGGGAAAAGGGTAAGAAGATGAAATACCTTGTAGCTGATCAACTGGTAGAAGTCACCACTGCTGCTTCTGCAATCTTTAAACTTGATGTTTATTGTTATTAATTATTAATTCTGTTTGTTGTGCTATTTTTATTTTACAGGCATCTTTACTGGTTTCTCCTGCCACGGAAAGCTAATATCTGCTACAGTTCGTGAAACGCTTGTCTTTCTGGAAAGAAAGGGAAGTTGTTAAAGTGTAACCGTGGGGTTTTTTACGTAAATGATCTCTTGCACCTTTAAAAATATTCTTTCACTCAGCATCCCAGATCTATGACCCTTTAAATCTCTAGAAAACCGGTTGTATTCAAATGTTTTTTAAATGACAAGGAGCCTGGCACAGCCTCTGTGAGGGCTGGAGGAGTGCGGGTCCAAGGCCATCACCCAGGGACCGCCCTGGCTGAGGTTCACCCCTCTCTCCTGTCTCTCCCTAAAGCAGAGATGCTGTTGGTTATTGCCACTTTTCTCATCTGCAGCTGAGCCCTGTGCAAGAGGCATGGGGACGGCACCTTGTAGGTCCTGTCTTTGAGTGCCAACACTACCAAGATGTTGGCACGTTGTCTGTTGCTGCAAGATGAATGTGTAGGTGAGGAACGCTGTCTCATGGGGAAAACAGAGCCCACCAAAGAAGGAAGCTTCTCCTGTGGGAAATGATGTACCTGGGAAAGCCTGGGTTTGCGAGATGTCAGCTGCTTTCCTATTGAATGGGCGTGTTTGGTTGAATGCAGGATGTGGCTGCATTAAGTGATACCTAAACGAGGTGACAGAGAAAGCCGTGCCTCTGTGTAGCACAGAATCAGGATGTGGAGGCAAACCAAAGCACCTGAGGACATGAGGGAATAATCTGGTCAAGTGTCTAGTGGAGGAGAGAGGATGGGGCTTAGGATCAGAGAAAAATGTAGGGGTTTCTAGCCCAACTTTTTCCCAATGCTATGCCAGCTGTGAAGGTACTTCTTACCAATGCTGCTAGCTTCCGCTTGTAAATGGGGTTACTGGAATCAGGTGGGAGGGCTTTCCTGGGAGGTCAGACTGCTGATTTCAAAGACCTGCTTAGAAAGGCACTTGACCTCCAGGATCCTTCCTCTTGCAAACAGTGACTGTGACCAGCTGCTGAAAATGTGGAGAGGGAGGAGGAAAATCCTCTTGAATGCCTGCAGGTCAATGTCCTTCTAGGGGGGGGAAAAAAAGGGAGTAATATCATTTGGCTTATGCTAGAGAACAAACACAAAACCTCCCTGACTGCCTGAACTGCCATCTACAATAGAGGGAAAGGGAAGAGCGTGTTTACTATGGCAGGCTTGAGGGTAATGCAGGCTGTCAGAATTATAAAATATTCTTGGAATTGCTAAATGCTATAGACGGTAATTCCACCTCAGAAAGTCTCCTGGTGCAAATGAAATGTGTTAAATGTTGGCTTGACACAAAATGAAACTGGGCATTGGTGTAGGAATCTGCTGCTGTTTAGTCCCGGTTTATGGGGAATTGCTCGAGGATTTTTTCCCAGATGCTCCAAAGCCTGTAACCTGGTAAGGAAGACTGCACTGGCAAAATAGCCAGGCTGGCATAGAGGGGAAAGCAAGATAGCTTGACTTCCATTCAAAGCGGAAACCAAACCAAGCCTTGAAAAAACAGTCTGCGAGAGATGGAAATAGCAAACAGAGAGCCATGGAAGTCGATGAGATGTTAGGAGTTGTTCAAAGCCACCAAGGAAGTAAATGAGAAGAAATGTTGGGCCAATAGGATTAAAAACAGAAGACAAATGCCACCATCTCCCCTTTCTACTGCAATGTCACCATCAGGAGACCTGAGCCTTCAGGTAAGTAGACTTGGTTCATGATGGATGAGGTTAAACAGTTGGGGTGAGATCTCAGAAGATAAATTGACAAGAAAGGTGTTAGAGTTTCTTAAAGCCAGAAAAATCTCCCTTGGGACACCATGCTAGCGGGGGAGAGGCATGGTAGGCAAACCCTAATGCCCTCCCGTGTCACTATGAATGAAAACCAGGCATGATAATGCCTTTGGCTTTTGGATAAGTAGCTCCTGACAGCTTTGAAGAAGCCTGAGTGCTTCTAAGAGCTACCAAAAACTGCTATAGAGATGGTGGCAGCCCCCAGAGAGGCTGCAGGATGACAACTCAAGCCGTTACAAAGATGCAGGTTGACCTAAGCCCTGGCAGCAGTGAGGAGGTATAACAATTAATACTGTAATGAATATCATGGGAAAACACAGAGTCCAGCCTTTTCTGCTCACAACTGGCAAGTTTTAAACATTGAGTCTCACACAGATGAGATATGTTTGGTTCCCATGAAGGCATTGTATCTGTCCTGCAAGACAGACTGGATGGGAGACACTTAAAGGTGTACATGGAATGCATTAGTGGGATTAAAACTGGCTGGTGAGTCTGGACATCCTTCTAATTGAAAATAATTGGAGGGTGATTCGCATAGTGAGAGTCTGGCCTGGGCTGATTCTTGGACATGTGCTAATTTTTATTAAAAAAAAAAACCAAAAACAAAACCAAAAGACCTCACTTTGGTGGTATTTTCCTTACACTTCTGTGCTGGTCTGCAGGGGGAAAAGCTTTGCCAGCATCATTTTCATGTTTTTATGAACTTTCATGCTGATGAGCTTTTTCCAGTGCTGGCCCCGATCCCACAGCAGCGGTGCCATTTGGTCACAGTGCCGGGGCTGGCCAGGCTGCGTCCAGCCCTGTGTTGCACAACGCCGCCGGTTCCTGGCTGCTGCTCGGGCTCCCATCCCCATGCACAACTTGTTCCTGCACCCTTGCACTGGTGGTGGTTGTTATTGCTTTTTTTTTTCACCACCTCGCTCTGGCAAAGGGTTATTTTGGAAGGACTAATTTAGGGAAAAAAAAAAAGGTTTATGGAAGCGGTCAGGTAAATAAGAGGCTGTATGCAAATACGCGCTTGGAAAAAACAAGTAATGCAGAATTTGGGTAAATCGTGCTGAAGCTGCCTGGTTTGTCCACTGCCACTGCTGAAGCTGGCTGTGGAACTGAACAACAGCCTTGGGAGCAAGCCAACCAGATGCTGTTCTTAAAGTAAAATTAAAAAAAAAAAAAAAAGCACACCAGGATCCAACATCTGTTAGTGTCCTCGGCGTCACAGGCTGGGGTTGCAGCACAGCGGGGACTAAAGCAGGGGCTGCAGCTCACTGCTGTCTGCAGGTACCACCACCTCAGCTGCCAAAACCCCCTTGAGAAAACGCTGGTGTCCAGCCACCTCCTGCCGCCTACTGGGGGAGGGAAACTGTAAATGGCAGGAGTGTGCTGGGTCATTGCTTTGGGGGCTGTAAATCAGCAGTGGTGATGGGGAATTAAAAGGAAAAGCCTGTATGGTGGGGGTGCATGGCCTCAGCTGAACTTCCAACTGGCGGTGGTTTAGGCCAAAGTCCCACTTGCTCATCAACTGTAAATGGACACTGAACAGGCGTTTTTGGGTAGAACGAGACCTTGATGAGTGTTCTGAGGAGGAAAAAAAAAAAAGGCAGGATCTGCCATGCTATCAGCCTGGATAGAATTTAATGATGGAAAATCTTGGGTAGGAAGGCGCACCCTTGGAGGTCCCTAGGGCCAACGTTGCAGCAGGTTGCTGGGGGGCTGTGTCCAGGTGATTTAGGGCATCCCTGAGGATGGAGAGCTCCCACTGCCTCAGGATCCATCCTAGGGATGCCCCTCACACACAGCGAAGATCACTCTTTCTGTGCAGTGCTTAATACTCCCAGGTAATAAACCAAGAAGCACAGTTGTCAGTGCTTAAATCTGTGGTTTATATTCCATAAAGATTTTAAAAGGCTTGCTTACATCTGGTCTCCCTTTCAAAAATGAAATCCTGCTCACAGAGTGGCAGAGTATGTCCTTGTTGAACTGTGATTCCCTAAGAGCAACCAAACCACTAATGATGGATATACGGTTATTTTTGGATGTGGCGTTCCTATTACTTGGTTTGTTTTCAGTTTTTCTTGAGTGAGTTTGGCTGTGGAGATCTGTGGGTTTTTTTCTGGATTTGATAACAGGAACCAAATTGAGACACTCGAAACATCAGCATGGTTTGCTACTTGATTTAACAAACTTCTGAAAAATTATCACACAGAAGGAATCTGAGGGAAGGTAAGGGTTTGCCTTTCAAATGTAGTTGTGATAGGGGATGAAAAGCAATGACGAGCAGCAAGCTTACAGGAAAAACCCCAAAATATGCAGAAAATTTGTACTAAATCATGGGCTGGCTGCAAAATTACTTCCTTGCTGCTAAAATCTAGAGCGACTCAAACCTCTCTCTTGTTTTTTGGCACTGAGGGTGCAGACTGGACTTTGCTCTCCAGGAGGCTAGCAGGTCTAAACCAGACTGAGATGCTTCCAAAAAGAGTTTGTCTATACAGGAAAACCTGATTCTGCTTCATAAAGACACGCTGTGACGATCTGGATAGCCCAGAGGAGAGATGGCAGAGATGGAGTATGCTCATATGACAGATTTGAGGCATGGGATCCATACGGGAGGTATGGAATGGAAAAAAGGGTTGGGGAGCTGGTGGAAGGAGGCGTGGGGTCCCAAAGGGGTGGTGAGCTTACCCATAGGCAACAGTGAAGGTCAGCTCTGTCCAGGGCTGCGCTGGCCAAAGTGCATGCAGCAGGTCTGGGAAAGGCGTAATTCTCTTTGCTCGGCACTGGGGACCCACATCGGATACTAGGAACGGTTTGGTGCCCCCATTGCAAGAGAGGCATCTGCTAACTGGAGCGCCTCCGGTGTAGGGTCCCATGGAGACTGGGGCGGGGAAAGTAGCCCAGAGTTTTCTTTCAATGGAAGAGTAAATGGTGTTTTTTTTTCTTTTTAAGTTAGCAGGCACAGCATTTTGAAATGGGTGTAAGGAAATCCTCCCTGCAATATGTATTTCTCTTCCACAAAATCCAGGGAACCTGTGTATCTTTTTTGGGAGTATGTCTTCCAGAGGTAATTGCAAGCATTTGTGCACAGCTGCAAAGTTGAGATGCTGCACGCAGGCTGACTCAAAGCACAGAGGCTTGAATGACTGATTTTATTTAGAAAGTTTCAAATCCACTTACTTTTCAACTGCGCTGGTTGTGCTCATTTATTAACTTCCTTCTCCACCTAATTTACTGTGTGTCAGATGTTCACACCCAGGAAATGTGCACTTGCATAACTGAAACTTTTGCAACTTGAATGTTTAGTGGTAAGTTTGGCGCTTTTTTTTTCTTTTTTTGTTTAAATTGTGCTTTGCAGCCTCCGCTGTGCGTGCAGATCTATAGTAATAGTGTGCTGTTAATTCCTAGGCTGAGTAAAACAGACCCACGTTCTTCCTCTGACAGGTGATAAAAGCTCTGAAAAACAGCTCTGTATAGCGTGGGAATTGGCTGGGTTTTTGGGGGGGTGGTGGGCAAACAAAGCACTTCAAGCAAAAACGTAAAGAAATTACAAGAAGCCAGGTCTGCTCCAGTTTTGATTCTTGAATTCACTTGTTTGATCTGGGCAATCAGCATTGTCTAAATGCCATGGATAAATACCCATGATAGCCAAGTGCTCATTTCAAGATGACCTATTGCATGCCATATTGAAAAAAAGATATTAGCTCTACATTTTTAACAATACTCAGGGAATAATCTTGCCATGTACCCATAATTTCAGTACAAGGGTTTCATTGTTTGAAGGATGCAATAAAAGAAGGAACCTATGTTGCATCCTGTAAAAGCATTGCTGGGTTTGATTTTTAATTGGCAGCTAGTGTTTTCCAGGGCATACCTGCCCTTGCTTCTGTGCAGGAGCAGGGATCTAATCCCAAGGACCTACTCCCTATGCAGTGATCTAGTCCCCCTGCTCCCAGCATTGCTTCCTGCTCTCCCAGCTCCTCATGCTGCAGGATCTCGAGCCTGGGCTCTGCACCAGGGCCAAGTTAGGCATTTGCATAAGTGATCTCCTCGCACGCAACCAGCTGAGCAAGATGAAGACTGCGCCGATGGTGCTGAACTGCTTATTTTTTGATTTGTTGGAGGATCATGTGCCCCAGCACTAAGGGAAAACCCTCAGCACTTCCTATGCAGACATCAGGACGTGAACAATCTTGTCCGAGCATTCTGACTCGAGACGCACATCACTTGTAATTGCATATAAGCGGGGAGATCCTAATTTTGAGGTAATAAACCTGGGTTTTCAGTGCAAGCCGTGTACGCTGGAGGGTAAGGGGGCTCTGCTTCCACCTCTTGGTCAAGACGGAGAACAGCCACAGAAGCACAAGCAGCCGGTCGGGCAGATGCTCACCTGGAGAGACCTCAGGCTGTCCACGGAGAAGGGGGAAAGGTGGCCACAGATGTCAGCCTTGGCACGGGTCATCAGAGACCAAGGATGGGGGACCTTTGTCCCGCTTCACTGCTTGGCTAGCAAATGCCATGACTGCCCCGGTCCTTTGGCAGGAGCGGACTCCTGCTGACGGGGAGGTTGCCAAAGTCTGTCTTGGGGGTCCCAAGCTGGAAGTTGCTATTGCCCATCCAAATGGGACTAGCAAGTTGTAGGGGAAGGTATTACTCGCCTGTAGATTTAGGGAAAGAAGAAATGCCCTGTTGTGTAGGGAGGCATGAACTCACTGTGGGAGCTACAGAGACCCACCAGGCGGGACAACTTCTGCTCTAGAGTTAGCATGGGGAGCATCAGTTGTTCTTATGGAGATCTGCTGTTGCATTGTGTTGGGAAGCATATGGAGAAAGAGGCAATTTGAATGATGCTGTTGCCATCTGCTATAAGGCTGACAGTGTGGTTTCCTACAGAATCCTCTCTAATCCAGGGAGCAGAGCAGATGTTCCACTACGGACCTAACTCATTTTGAGATAGTTACAGTTCTTGCATACTGGAAGAGAAGAATTATTTCCAGATTAAACATACCTATGTGTTATTTAGAGCATGTGATTAATTGTTTTTTGGTTGATTGCAATCTCAAAAGAATAGATGCATATAAAGATATGAGGTGAGATGGGTTGAGCTTGTGATCTAGTGAGGTGTTGAAATGTGTGCAGTGATGAGAAAGTTACATGGACTTTACTGGCTTCTGTATTTAATAGTTGTACAGACACAGCTTTCCCCAAAGAGCAGCACAGACTTGCAAAAGTCCTTCTCTTCAATAAGCAAAGCTGCTGTAACAAAATCCTGCAACGCTACAAGCAGACTTGCATCTACCATACAGTCACACACACTGTCATTGCCTCATCTTTAGAAAACCATGTGATGTTCTAGAATGACCTCTGAACACTGAATTGTGACAAATTGTGGTCCAAAATTTGCAATAATACAACATAGATGGTTCAATACCAGTACTGTGCTTGGAGAACAGCGTGAATGTTGCCTGTGTATGTAGTATGCTGAAGGACCTCACTTGGAACCACAAAATGGAACAGCTCTGAAACAAAAGTTGTGCCCTGGCCAGAAATATGGAAATAAGGTCTTGTCAGATCTTTGCTTAGGATGTTCAGGGTGCAATGTTGTGTTTACTGCGCAGTGAGTAAATACCACAGTGAGAAACAGCACAAGGGTTCAGTGGTAAAATCAGAAACACAATTTAAAACCTGGGTTGGATGAGAATGAATTACTGGTGGTGGGTAAACCTTCTCCATCACCAGGGAAAAAACATGCCATAAACCAGCAAGAAAACCAGTGAGGAAACAATTTAGTGTGTTTTCGGAAGCCCAAGATTCAGAGCCTGGTGGGATCGCTGGCGCTTTGCAGATTATAGCAGAGCCTAAGGGATTGTGGAAGTGGAGTCACAAGCTTGGAAGTGAAACTGGAAGCAGGATCACCAGTGAAAATAGTTCGGGGACTTCTGCTCTGTGGTTGGTGGTGGTGCTGAGAGCCCTCACAACATGCAGATCCCTCAGAGGGAATGTCTCTACCACTGGGTCACATTACCTTGCCAAGCTCAATACCTTCGATTGACTGCAAGCCTCAAGAAGGGGGATCTCAGGCTGGGCAAAAGAGAGTTATACCCCAGATCTGGGTAGTAAACCAAAGGTGGAAAATCTAGGTTCAAACCATGAGCTGAATTCTAGCAGGAATTTAAGTCTGTGTGTTTTCCCACAAGGCTTCTGAGCACCAGACTGCTGCTTATTCCTATAGGCTCCTGTGAAAAGTTTCGGTTTTAATAAATCTAAATTTTTCCAGGAACAACATTTTGTAATGAAAAATCCTCAGAAGAACCTGAGGCAAATCATAGGCATGCTAAGAAAATGCATGCATTATTTCCAGCATGGGTGGGAGTTCTTACAAGAATTCAGTGAGTTATTTTGTTGTGAGAGTTCGTTAGCTTGTGGCCATGCTCTAACCACAAAGGTCTTTTTGAGCCCTTATTTCTGCAGATAGGCTGGTCTCCTGGCTAGTGTGGAGATTTATGAACTGCTTTTGTCCTTCTCACCATGAGGGTGTCATAAATAATCCATGTGTTCTCCCAGTTCTCACACTTTCAACTTTTTTTTTTTTTTTTTGGGGGGGGGGGGGAGTGAGGGGAAGAAAATGACTGCTCCCTCCAAAGAAATCCCAACTCTAGCTGATGCTATCTAGCATTTTCACACTGTCATAATTTCTCAAGCTCATTTTGTGGTCCTGCGCAAGTGTGCATCAGGGCATCTGGGGTTTGGTACACCACAGACATCACCTGCTTCTGAACTGCTGCTAGCTTGAGGAAGGCATTTAAAGTGCACAGGACCTAAACAGCTGGAAAGGAAAGCATGTTACTTAGAAATCAGGGGGAGCTGCCTGTTTTCCTTTTGGGTGAAGAATGGGAATTTTCAGAACTTGGTCTAGATGTGGTTGGGTGGTGTTAGAAGCTGGCTCCAGGGGAAATAAGCTTTGAGTTAATCAGCTCTACAAAACCTCCATATTTATTTGGTATATTTATTGATTTGTAACTTCCTCCCCCCGCCCCTTTTCTTTCTGTTTGATGGAAGGTTGGGTTGTTTTCCAACTTCCTTTGGTGTCCACAGCAGAAAGAACAGCCTTTACAGCAGCTGCCAAGGGAGCGAGTCGTGCCGCCGAGGGAACACTGTGTCCCTCATGCAGCATGAAGCTTGGCTCCAGCGGCACTTGCTTCAGGTGGCTACATGTGTGGCGTAGGTGCCGTGAGTGACTCACAGATGACTGCAGTACTTAAGACTTCTTACAAGGGGTTGATTTGAGGTGAAGGGAGAGAGGAAGGAGGAATCTTGCATGACTCTCAGGGCTGGTTCTTTGAGGATGATGTAGAAGTCATTTGCCTGTGAAGTTCTCCCTCTGACAAAGCTTAGCCTTACAGCAAAACGTTCTCAGGAGTTCTTCTAAACTTGTGAAAGTCAAGATGACTGGACATTTCCTGATGTGTGTTTGAATATAACCGAAGACTTTATTTAATGTGCCAAACTGCTATGAAAACTTCTCCAAAACTAAAATTAAGCTTGTGCATCCAGGCTATCCTACGGCTTTTCCTACAGGAACTTGTGTAGGTCTACCTTCGAGCTTGCCCTGCCCTCAGTTGCCCGTATCTCTTTTGGAGGGCCAGAAGAGCTTCAGAAGAGCTGGCTGTAGTTCCTGTAGTTTTTAGTATTGTTTCCATCTTGTTTCAGAAGTGCAGCTTGCCAATTCTCCTGCCCTAGTGAAATTGGGAAGGGTAGATGGGTTCAAGAAATGCCAAAATGATGCACATTTGGTATCAAACACAATTTTCTGTTTGTCACCAGCCCAGACACATAAGCGTGGTTGTAGTCACGTGGGTGCCACAACAGATGAGACAAAGGCTTAAGACAACATTGGTGGAACTACTTTGATGTGATTCAGCAATACTAAGCTGTTGATGGGTGATCCATGTGTCCATTTGAAAAACATGAGCAAAGAAAATTACATGAAAGCTCAAGAGCTCCCTGTGTGCTGGGCAAAGGCTTTGGAGCTACCAGAGGCTCAAGTAGCCCTGCATTTCTTGAGGTCTAAAATTCACATCTGCCTTTAGTGGCTGGGACCTAACTGTAACGTAAGCAACCGCTTTGGCGTGTTACACTAAGGCTTTATCTGGATGGTGGTGCAACGTCCTTCGGGCTGTGGGAGAAGACAGCACTTTAAATATGCATGTTTGAGCAAGTTCAATGCAGCTTGCCTTTGCTGGAGCCTGACTTCCTTCCTTGGATGAAGCCAGAGATTTGTGGGCTCTAATAACATGGCAGCTAACCAACTTGGCATATAGAAATGAGAAGGGTGCGTCCCTGTTCCGGTTGCATAAAAATGTCGGAGTGTGTGGAGAGTAGAAGATAGAATGAAGACCTGGTTTGTTTTCTTTCCTTCAAAGTATACTGTATTTCTGGTTGCTGAGAATGGTTTCTTAATTGCAAGCATATGGTGAAAATTTCTGGGTATCAGGAGAGAGTTAAGGTCTGAACCCATGGCATTCAGGGGGGAAAATCCTGTGGCAAAAATTCTTGGTGTTTTAACACCAGGAACAAAGCAAATAGATGTCGGTTATGGTTATAGGTGTTGCTGATTTCTTGGGTGAAGAAAGTGTCTTCACAGGCACTGTGGTTGCTTCTGCTCCTGTGGTCGAGTACCATGGAGCTGGTATGTGATGGGTGTTCATCACTGCCAGCCATGTGATGACCTGGCTGGTCCACGATTACCTCAAAGAACAAAATCAGTCCAGCATGGGCTGTTCTTTGTTTTCCAGCTTTTTGACACGCTCAGAGTTGTGCTTTTGAGCCGTACCCTGTAGCCATGATGACTAGATGTTTCCTTCTGTCAGCAAGAACTGAGACTGGTCTAACTACCTTTTTTTCAGGAGCAGAGGCTTTAAAACAAATCATCAGAAGCTACAAAACTTGTAAAACTGAGAGTTCATGTTTTACTTGGTGCTGTTGTTCCAAATGTAAAACTGGCGAGTGCTCCAGCATCATTGTCACAGTGCTCTCCCCCATGAGGGAAAAATGCCTTTGGTCTGCTGGGAATGACAAACAATGCTGGCAAAAGGAAAGTCAACAAGGCTAAAATCAAAATGCTTGTACTTATAATTGCTTTTACCATGGTCCCTGGAAGGCAGATCCCGTTGCAGATGCAGGGTCCTGTAGGGTTAGGTGCTGTGCAGAAATAGAACAGAGCATAATCCCAGTCCCTGAAGAGTTTGAGCTGTGTGGGACTCCTCCACTGGCCAGATTGACACTGACAGGCTTGGAGACTGTGTCACAGATGTACTGGTTTTAATTGGAGAACAAAAATAATTTATAGCCTTCTTTTTCAGTTGCAAATTAAATTTCTTCTGTCTTGTCAACGGCTTTTGGATGGCTACTGCGGAAGGATCCCTTTGGTGAGACAAAAAGGCTACAAAAATAATAGAAATGAACGTCTGCAGCTGAAGAGCTTGACTGAGACTTGAAGAGTTTGCTTTGGGTGGGAGCCAGGTCCTGCCGAGGTCTGCAGGAGCTTTGCTCTTGGCCTCAGTGGAGCCAGGCTTTCGCCCTTGGAGATCATGTCCTGAGGAAGAATTTAGTCTAAAATAATTTTCAAAACTTGTATTGTTTGACTCGCATCCAAGCACTTTTTTTGAGACTGAGTGGCTTTGTGTTTCTGATTGACTCAGATTGCTCCCCTTAACATCTTCCAGGGGTGAGCTTTCAGCGAAGGGCCAAACACCAGGGAGGATCAGATGAGAACAGGCCTGCTGCTGGGTTCCTAAGCCAACAGCTTCTTTAATTGTGGGGGCACAGAACTTCTTGGGTGTCTGCTCAAGCTGTGTATTTGCAGTGAGAGCTGTGCCTTGGAGCTCTAGCTCATGAGAGGGCCACTCCGTGGGCATGGCCAGGATCTGGACTGTGGCGTCTTTGGGAGATCCTTCCCTCCCTTCTGCAGATGTCCTGTCAAGCAGCTTTTTGAAAAAGGAAAAGAGAAACAGTAGAAAGCATTTTGATTCCCACTGCATGTGCATGCTGCTCTTGATTATTTTCCCCTCCTTTTTCAGAACATGGTGTCAGGAAAAGCATCTTGTTCAGTTCCCAGCCCGGAAACCCCTGGAGATGCAAAGCTGGGTTTTTCCCTTGTATTAAGATCTGCTCTAGTATCACACTTAAGCAGTACATAATTATCAAGATTTAAGATATGCTTTCTGAAGTCAATTGGTTCCATAGCAGACACAAATTCTTTTTTTTTTTTTTTTTTTTTTTTTTTCCTGAGAGTGTGAAATCATTTTAACAGGTTCCTTTTTGAAAACCTTGAAAACTGTTTAAGAAGTAGATTTATAATGTCTAGGCTCTGTTCTGTTGCACTTGCAGTTGTCCAGCACGGAATGCATGATTTAGACTTGGAAAAAAAATTTATCTGTAAATCACTGACTGCAATACAGGGGCTATCAACCTTCAAGAGGCTCCTTAAAATCTCTGCTGAGCTATGGTCTCTAAAAAGTGTATGTTTGTGTGGGGAAGAATAAGAATAAAAGGAAATCTGAGAAATTTGGGGCTTTTAATTTTAGAAAAATAATTTCTTTTTGCTAGGAGAACTTTTCTTTTCTCTGGTCTAAAATAAAGCAATGATATGTCCTGCTGTGCCTCAGGCTGTCTGCTTAAAATAAAGGCAGGGCTAAAAAGACGGACCATCTGGAAGCCTGGGCAGGAGGAGTGTGCCAGTGCAGTTTGACGTGGAAGAGCATCCTTTGGACATATTTTTGAACACTGGTCAATCCACTGAGGGCTTTTTTTTTTGTGTGTGTGTATATTCAGTTGATGGCAACTTATCAGAGGTTTTTGCTCTGTCTTCTAGTCCTGGTCACTTCCTTCCTCTTTCATTGCAGGCTGAAAGGGAATGCCAAGGCATGGTATTTCTCCTAGAAGCAGCTTACCTTCTGCTGCTATGACTAGCACCAAAATCATCTCTGTGGAGAATGGAAGGTAAAGAAAATGCGTTTTTTCTTGGGCTTAGGGTTTTTTTTTGGTGTTGTTTCCCTGGCTGGTTTCCTCCATGACCAGGACAGTGGTCTGCATAGCTGGTTTCACTGTTGTGAGTGCCAGTTGTGCTATCCCTCCTATGTTGGGGGTGATGGATGGTCTCACACTTGCTTTCCCTTCCCTCAGCTTTGCAGGGGTGGCTTGTGTGCACTGCCGTAGCAGCTGCTTTTCCTGAGCTTTTGGGCTGAAACTGCTGTCTGGATTGGGGATTCCTCTGGGTCAATGGTCACCAAACTTTTTTGAACATGCACCCCTATCTACAAAAGATTTTTGAGCATGCACCTCCAATGTATGTGTATATAGTTTTACATACATGTTACTGAAATTCTAATATTTCTTCCTGCAACCCAGTGGATAGTCTTGTGCATCCCACTTTGGAGATCAGTGCTCTAGACGATGAAAGCACAAAGGAAGCCAGAAGGCTGGTGGCACAGATCTCCTCTTTATCAGGGCATAGTAAGGTCTTTATCCTCTTCCCAGGTTTTTTTGAGAGGCCTGGTTCCTGTAACTCCAAAGTATGGAATGGGAAGTTTTTGATGTTTTGTTTTGTTTCGTTTTTTCGGGACATATGCATTACTCAGCAGGCTTTGTTTCAATGCTGCTTCTGACATGAGCAGAAATTTGCCCCCATTCCTGGGAAAAGGGATGAGTCTCCAGCATATGCAGCATTCTTTTTAAGTTGTGTGCTCAGGATGTTCAAGTCCCGACCGTGCACATGGTGATGGATATCCGACTTAACCTGCACATTGGACTTAGCCCATGCAAGGTGCTCTGTTGCTCATGGTTGAAGGACAGCTCAGGCTTAAGGATTTAGAACCTCATGGCCACAAGTGTCCTCAGGGTAAGTTAGCTCTTTTGTTTTAAGAAATATTGGGCAATCTATTTATTTATTTATATTTGGTGGAAATTTTCATGACACAAGCAAGATCAACTCAACTCCACCTCCTAAAAGAAACTCTCAGTGCTCCATGCAGCCTCCATGAGAAGATGATTCTTGGCTTTTTGGATGGTGGTGGTGAAGGACATTTGAAAGCTGGTGCAGTTTTTCAAAAAGGACAAGTGTAGGCACTTTTCGTCCTCTCAGCATGGCCCATGTAGAAAGCGTTGAAGGACTAAAGGACATCACAATGTCTGGACATTTGTGCCATTAACTGCTGTTGCTTTCATCAGCCATATGTACAGCTGCATTCTTTTTATAGTGCTGCATATGGCACTATCATAATTTAATTTTTTGTAATAATTGATCTGACCTGTATCATTCTGTTCACTTTAGCAGAGCTAATTCAAACAGATTGAGATTAGGACTAAAAATATGGTCCTGTTAGCAGAAAACCATAAAGAGTCTGACTTCACAGTAATGACGATGCACAATCTGTTTTACCCAGTCAAGTTCGTACTTTTTATACGTAGCATGTGGTCAAGGCTGATACCAGTTTAGTTCCTGTTTGTGTCTTCCATAAGATGTGTTACGGGGGGAGCAGGTGGCTGTCTTTGTCCATGCTAGGATTGTCATTCCTTCCAGCAAGGCCAGCAGGTCTAGGATTTTGTGGTTGGTGACTCTGTCCATGTTGCATGGAAAACTTGCATGCAAGGGATTAGAGCTGCAATGTCCCATCGCTGGACAGTAGGATGCTAAAGGCTCTCGATTCATCTGCTTAGCTTTGCACGGCAAACTATGGAAATATCAAATGAGAAAAACCCTGGAATTCGTGAGCTGAGTCTGGCCTTGTATTTATAGGAAAAAACCCACCTTCCATGGTCTCTGAATCTCCCTTTGCTGAAGCCAGAGTTTGGCTTTTTGGTTCAGACTTTCAAATGAATAAACAGCGGTGGCAGGCTGTGGACAACCGAGAACATTTGAAATTGTTCTACAAGATTAGGAAGCTGCAAAAATGAGCTGCAGCTACTTTTTCTCCCAGTGCTCTCAGATGCAGCTGAGAATCTAGACCAGACTTTATTTTTGGCAAGGGGGAAAAAATAAATCTCCTTTGATACTGTGAAAAAATGAAAGTAATTGTTGAGCCCTGTGCCTTGAGCAAGGATCTCTTCTGCTGTATGGCAGCAGGATTTTAAAGCTGAAATCTACTTGCTTTGATCGCTGAAGGGGGAAAAAAAAAGAAGACATAAAAGGGATTTATTGTGAAATAATGGATTTGATCCCTAGTAATCCTTTCTTTGGGATTAAACTTGGAATATTATTTTTGTGATCTCTGGAATTAGACTATGCTGGCGTAACAAACCAAAGCATGTGAGTTTCACTGCAGGATGAGGTTGAGCTGTGAATAGAGCCGAGTGAATTACTTGCACAGAACAAAGCAGCTGATGAATTTACAGTTCTATTTTTGTTTATGCAAGGTCTACAGGCAAACATAAAAGACAGCAGAAAACCCCCAAACCCAAGGCAGAAAAGACTCAGACCCTCTCTTCTTTGTAGTTGAAAGTACCCCCAAGCCACTGGGATCTCTGAGGACTATTGGTTAGAGCTTCTTTTCTGGGTATTTTCTGCTTATGGGAATTACAAGTTGTATCTGCTCCTGTTGGTGTGACCGTGGGCATGAGATGTAAAATGTTGGTGCAGACTTGCTTGGTACACATACCTGTGTACTACGGCCACAGTGCTTTCCAGAGTGATTTGGCAAGCCCAGGTTTCTCTGCCTGGATGTTCCCGGCATTCACAAGCCTTACATCTCTCAACATGTAGTTAATTGGGGCCAGTATGTGCTGAGAAGTCTTCCTGAGCAGTTTGTTTATGGGCATATTAAAACTAAATAGCTACAAAATGTGCTGTGAAATCTTGGTATGTTACTTGGAGGTCCCAAATCTTTCACAGAAAGCTACTCCAGGAACTTCTCTCAGTTTCCCTGCTAAATTCCAGCTTTCCACACTTGAGGTGGGGCATAGATGGCTTTTAAACAGGCGGCAAGTTCTTCTGTGTTATGCTTTGAAATAGCTAATCTTTACCAAAAAAAACCAACCAACAACAAAAGCCCACAACAAAAGCTGTGGGACAGAGAGCAAGCTATGGAAAAGGAAAAATATTCTTTGCCTGCCCTGTTCCTGGTTTTGCTGCTGGACTCGCAACCTCACTCCTGGTTGCAAAGGTCACTCCCACCATCAAACTTTGATCAGGCTCCCAACCTCACCCTAACCTTGGGAGCTGCCATCCTGGATGGCATAAAAACTGTGGGTGAAAAAGCAGCAAGGAAACAAGCCCTGGAAAACCCCTTGGGAGCAGGAGCCACATCGATCTGATGCCCTGTGCCAATTGCGTCTCCAGGTCTTGGCAGTGATCTCTGGTCATTACATGGCTGCGTTGCTCGCAGCGCCCCTTTTGGGAGCCATGGTGTGCCCAAGGCAAATGAGAATCATCCCAAGCATTACCTCTTCTGAAAAAGTGTTACCTCCTGAAAGTGTTGGGGGTAGGATTGCTATGCTGGCTCTCTGGATCTGGGAAACTCAGGGAGTGCTTATTTTCCCATTAAAACATCTGTTGCTAGCATGGGGATCCCTACCAAAAAAAAACTTAAAGGATTTCTTGAAACTGGGCAAGTAATCCTCTAGGAAGCAGCCAGTGACTACAGCCTGTTTTCCAAAGGTGAAATGGTCTCATGTTTCCTTTGGGGGGATAAAAAACATGTGTTAATCCTTTCCATTTTTGGTTCTGAGAGAGTGAGCTACCTTTCCTAGCAGCAATGTATACTGAAGGGTTACAAGTGGTGCATGGGGAGCTTGGAATAAATCCTGCTTGGCCAATGTTCAGGAGCTTTTCTTGAGTACACTGTGTCTGATTGTGGCTGCTGACAGCCTTGTACACAGTGTACTGCAGACACCACTCCAGTATAGCACCGTTGCATGCCACCTGGCAGAACCACGGGTGTAAACTACTGAAATTCAAAGACTGGCGTGAGAGTTTCTCCCTTTGAAACCCTTAAAGAGCAGGAGGGATGACTCAAATGGCACAGCCTTCTGCTCTGGGGTAAGTGTGTTGGTGCAAGTGTCTTGTCTGCTGTTGTTTACGTAGAGTTGGTAGCTTTGCTTGTACATACTGCCGATGGGGGTGCTCAGCAGGACCCCTAAGCACCCGTTACAAGCCTTCCTGGTGCTCCAGACCTGTCTGTGCACTGCTCTGCTTTCATCTGTTCAGTTTGCAATGCCTGATGCTGCTTCCTTCCCTTTCAACCACATTGGGGAACATTACCCAGACTTCTCATTTTTCTACTGTAAAATTTTGCTGTTGAATATTCCCTGGCCCACCCTTGTTCCCTGTGCCTTTTCCCCCTACCTCCCACGCATGCCCTTGGACAGAGTGCACCCTCAGCAACTTTGTGGACAACGCAGAACTAAGGGGAGTGGCTGACGTGCTGAAGAGCAGAGCGTCAGTCCAGAGGGACCTTGAGAAACGTGGGGATTCGGCCAACAGAAACTTCCTGAAGCTCAGCAGTGAGACGTGCAGAATCCTGCACTGGGGGTGGGAAAACCCCATTGCATAGATCCAGGCTGGAAACCAACTGGCCGAGCAGCTCTCCTGGAAGGGACTTAGGGGTTACAGGGGATGCTGCACTGAATGTGGCTTAAGGTGTGCTCTCACTGCAAAGAAGGTGAATCGCATCCCGGGTTACCTTAGGTGCTGCAGGGGCAGGGGATTCAAGGATGTTGTTTTCCCCTCTATTTCCCAGAGGTTGTATCTGGATACTGTGTCCAGTATTGGGCATCGCCCACACAGTTGGTGCTTGGAGTAGATCTATGGAACTCTCTGCCAGAAGAAGCTGAAGGTGCTGACAGGTTCCCATGTGCTCAAGAAGAGAGAGGATGCAACCACTGAAGACAGATCTGCTGGGAATACATTCATGGAAGAAAAGCCTGCATGGAAAACCACTAATTATATTGATACCACCTCTAATTCAGTGAGCTGAGCTAATTTGGTGAGCTGGAGCCCGGTAGAGCTTTCTATGGATGCATAGCTACATGCTCACAATATTCTTCAGTAATAAGTACCTGTTAGTGACTGCTGCTGAAGGCATGATAAGGATACAGGTTTGAACTGCAGCAATTGTTTTGTTCTTCTGCGTCTTTCTGGGAATCTCTTCTTCAGTGAGAAGGGCGGCAGACAGATAGAAATGTGCCCAGGTTTGGAGAAAACTTTGAGGAGCTGTTGGAGATGGAGCCTGGGATAATGAGCAGGAAAATCAGCACAGAGGGTTTCTGCTCCATGCCCAGATCTCACACTTGGCAGGGCTGGGAGAAGAGCTGCTGTGAAGAACTTCCTTCAAGGTGTCTCCTGTTGGGTCTCCTTGGAAGTCAAACTCTAACTTGGTGGATGTGAATGTGATTTGATCTTCCTGGTCTCCTGGCTTGGTAGAGAAGTGTCTGTAGGCATTCTTGAGTTGGCTTAGTTGCCTGTTCTCTTGTGGTCCTGTGTTGGTTAAACCTACAACTTTCTGTGCTTTTCCCTCAAAGATGCCAGAGTGCAAAATGCACAAGCAGCCTTCCTGAAGCATCACCCTCTCTCTGAGGAATCCCTTTCTCTTTGGATGCCAGAGCCAGGTTCCTTCTTCTTGGCCTCCTCCCATACCTTGTGTTCCATTTCTGCAATGGCATATACTATCACTGGCAAAACCATAAACATGTCAGGGACAACATTTTTCTTTTGCGAAGCAGACCCAGTGCTTCTTCACAAAATTTGCTTCCTAACCTGATCAAGAAGCCTGCCACCAGCACCCCTTAAATTAGCATGGTCAGAGGAAAGGTTTTGGGAGACACCCCAGTGTGGCTGAAATCAGCAAGGGAAATGCACGCCGACTTTACTGGGAAGCCTCTGTTACCACAGTCATGTTGCACAGATCTTTCTGCCATATGAATTTTCTTCAGAGACATGGATACCAACCCTGCAAACTGATCTTGTGACTAGAGGTGAGCGGACCCCAAAGCAGGAGGGGCTTGTTTGCAGGTCTCAGTGGAGGTCACAGAGAAAAAGTATTGAGTGCTTTCCTGACCATTTTTTTTTTTCCTTTTTGGTAGCAAGTGGTGGTTCTCAAAGATAAATGCATCTTATTTATTTAGAGAATTCTTGTTTAAAAAAGCCAAAAGGAATGGGAGGAAAAAGCAAACCACAAGTACTGCCTTTCAAATATCTGTGTTATCAAATATTTGGAAGTTTGGGACCTGAAAGTAAGGGATGGACCCACAAGCTTCCATCAGCAAACACAGCTTGACAAATGAACACACATGCTAAGAACTTAATAACTCCATGGCAGTGCCAAATTCCCCTTGTGCACTAACCTGTATTGTATCCAGAGATGTAGTTTGGTTTTCAACCTTCATTTAATTTCTAGATTTGGACTCTCTGATCCAAAAGTCTCTATCAACAGAGTGCTGATGCTTGGGAAGTTTACTGGAGCTGATGAATTAGTAGCATAGCGCAGGCACTAGGGATTTGTGCCAATATAAGTTACACCGTGTGACTAAGGATGAGCAGCTCATAGTTTGGGATGTCTGGAGTAAAGACCACACAGCACCTGCTTCTTTCCTGAGGGAGTTGCTCTCTGCAGGAAAGCAGAGCCCACCCTTGCCTTAACTCAGGCATTACTAGTAGAGGAAAAGCACACTCATTTGTTGGGGAGGATCATATGGGCTTCATATTTTGGTGGTGAACTTCTTCAAGCTTCCCAGCCTGGCATCTCACTTTTCTAGTACATTTAGTTTAGTACATCTAGTATTTCCATGGAGGTTGTGTCTAGCATTGGACTGGTTCTAGTCTACACTCACAGTGACTCACAGTTGACAACCCAGTGATACAACAGATGTGACTTACAGTCCACATGACCCTTGCATGAAGCAAAAGGGTACTATAATTAGAGAATCTGGGTCCCTACCTGGTAGAATGAGACAACAGTGCCATTTGGAAATCATGTTACGTTTTGCTTATGTTGTATGAATACCTGCACATGTAATTTTTAGGTAGCCAAGAAGAAGTTAGTCTAGGTACCAATATGTCAAGAGACAAAATATATGTACTTACGACCCTTAGCACACCACTGAGCACAGTCCTTCCATGCACGTAAGACTTAGAGAGGGGGCTGTCTGTCACGGTGGGTGCTGAATAATCACCCAGTGAGAGCATGCACAGGTGGAGGTCTGCAAGGTCGCTTGTAATGTCAGGTTTTGCATGCTCAAGAGCGAACATATGGAAGACGAGTAAAGAAGGGCAGAATCTTGATGTCAATAGTGTGGGTATAAAAGACCATAGAAACAGTGGAAAAGCTGAGTCTGGGAAAACACCCTCTCGTTGTTGAGAAAAGCTTAGCAAAGAGATCTTCAGGTCAACAGTACTGCTTTCCTGAAATATAAGGGCAAAAAATCAAAATTCAGTTTGGCTTTTTAGCTTGACAGTGCATGCAGCAAAGCTCATGCAAGGGTAATGAGGATTCCCCTGCACCTCCCTGAGGACCTTGCTCCCCTGCCTGGGTGCCTCTTCTCTATTCCTGCCTGTGCCATGGTCGGGGCTATTCTCAAACCTCCCCAGACTTCCCATGGCCATACCAGCAATCCCAGCTCCCTCTCATCAGCTTGTGGGTCAGCTGCTCCAAGCCCTAAGTAGTTTGGTAGAAGATTATCTTCAGCAATCTGTCTGCCACCTCCATTTCTACTCCACAGAATAAATATAGGACTCACCTAATGCAAAGATATACATTTCATTATGCCACCATTTACCAGTTCCAGGCCTACCAGCAAAAAGACATCTATGAGGTGCATGTGCATTTGGTTGCTTGATTTTTCTTGGAAGCAGAGGAGAATTTCCCCTTCCTGCAATGGAGCCTGTGCTGCCTACAGCTCAGGAGGTGAAACCTTTTTCTTCCCATGGGCAGGGTAGGCTTCTGGTTATAGTTGTGCAAAACTCTCTGTACTGTTTCAGCAATAGCCCCTGCACCAGCTGTGGTGAGCTCTCAGGCTGGTATCTCATTTGCACATACCTGAGCTTTGATGCTTGCCAGCCATGCTAAATGTGGTTAGCTGCACAGAAACTCAGTGTTGTCTCTCAAATTTACTGTTTATCGCAAGTAAGATTTCAAGCACTTCCAGATAATTGTGGTTTCTGCCTGTCTAGGTGGCATTTCAGCTAATCTTGCTGTGTAGAAAGACATCATGTTTTGAAACTGGGTAGTTCTTGCTTGGCTTCTGATTTGTGGTTCTCAGAAACCCCTTTTGATTGCACCCTTTGCTCTGCACAACAGACACAATGTTGGGTGCCATGCTTCGTGAGTCGCAGTTGGTGATTGCTGCTGGATCTGCCTGCTTTCCTCTCTTTCTGATTTAAGCATGTCCTTACAGGTGCTTCACTTACCTCTGAGCAGCCCCTGGCCCTCTCCTTTGTTTGGGGCTCCCTGAGTGGAGAACTGGTGTTCAACTGTTCCTTCTCAAGTTGTAAGCTGGTTTGAATCATGGAGTCATATACTTGTGTTTGGCTGGGCTCCAGGTACTGCCTCTTTCCTGCCCAAAAGGCTAAAAATAAAACCAAAACGCCCCAAACACACAAGCAGCAGTTGAGTATGATCTCTTCTAGGGCCTTGTCAAACTTGGGAGCCACAGTCTGACATCCTAGGACACGTCCAAGGCAGTGAGAATGACAGAATTCTTCAGGCCTGCGGTTTTGTCCCTGTACCATGTCCAGCATATGGTTTCTAGTTGGTGAGATCTCAAAAACTCTCTCTAGTGTGAAGTCTCAAAACTTGTTTCTTTCTTTTGAAGAGCAGAGAAGATGCTGACCTGTGCTTCAGTCGAATGGCCATTGACTTCTCTTTCTTTGGAAGCATGGCATGCTATGCTATCAGCTCCCACAGGCTAGTTCCTTTCATTTGACTAAAATTTAGTCTGAGAGAGTTCCTTGCTCCATATTTACTCTGTAAGTAAGCCTGAGGTGGTAGTAAAGAGAGGAAGGAACAGACTGTGAGTTTGAGACCTGCTGTTGTAACTTGCTTTTCTGCTTCCCAGCAGATGTCCAAGTCACTTGGATGTCTGTGAGGAATTTCCATCTGCTCTCACGTTCCTGGGGCCTTCACACTGGTGTCTCCAAATTTCTGGGGAGGAGATACTGAAGTACAGGAGAAAGGATTGGAGGTGGCCTTCAGTCAAAGTGAGTGTGGGTGAGATCCTGGCACTAAATACTCCGGGCTGGAAGGAAGAATTTCCAGTGCTATCAGGAGTACTGGATCTTAAAGTCACGGTGGAAGCATTTCACATGGTGCTCTGAAAAAGGCATAAGCTAAAGACCTCAACTGCTGAAAAATTCACATCCCAAACACAGCGACCTCTGTTTGCTTTCCCTGGCAGAAGTGAACCAGCTGGCATTTGGTTCTCTGAATATCAGTTGTCTTTGCCATTAATTGCATTTACAGCTTGTTTATCCTGCCAAACATCCAGTTTGTAGAAAGATTTGGTGGAGGGGTAGTGGGAAGAAGGCACTCAACTTGATAGACACAAGAAGACTTTTTTTTGGTTGAGGAAAAATTAGAACATCTCCTTGCCCTTCCTCCAACCATCTTTTCCCAATGAGGTTTCTTCCTGCTCCTCTCCTTGTGTGCTTTGACTTCAGTGCATGAAAAGCGATCCTTTATACCTTCCTAAAGCTTCCTCAGAGCATGGCTGTAAGTTTGACTCTGTATCACCATAAGCGATCACCCCTGAACTCAGGGAAAGACCAGAATCTCCTGTCCCTCATCCAGCGGATACTTACCATATGGGTGAGGCAACCGCAACAGATCAAGCAATCCCCTTGGAGTCCAGCTGTACGTGCAGGCTCGGGGGTGAGGGCTTGCACCTGGAGCTCTTCCCCACTGTTGGTGTGATGCCAGTTTTGAAGCTAGCCCTAGCCTGAAGGAAAGGGCTGGGTGCCAGAGTTTTGCCAGCAGAGCACAAGCTGTCTGCTAGGGCTAAACTTTGAGACCCTTGTTGTGCGTGTAGGGTAGGCTCGCTTCTTCCTGACAGCAGTGGAGAGGTGCTGGTGGGAATACCTATACTTTCAGAACTGTATGTGTTTGGGCTACCTGTGGGCACACCCTTGCTGAAACCAACCTGCCTTTTGTGGTTTTAGCTCTTGCAAAATATTAAGAGATGAAATCTAGAGAAAAGCTTCTTTTGTTTCCAAAGAAGCCTTTATCTTTGGGCTTTTTTTCTACCTTCACTTGTTTGGCTTTCAGGGCTCCTCCCACATGGGACAACTGTAGCTTGGACAAAGTGCAGAGACTGCTGCTTGCTGAGAGGAGGAGGAGGAGCAGAAAGATCTCAGTGTCATTCAAGGAAAAATAACACTTTGACATCATTATTAGACCTCTGTTGTTTTCAGTATCAAAGCTCTGTTTCCCTTTCACCAGAACCAGGACCAATAAAATACTATGAGTTGTAAGCAGTTGCTTTGCATTCTTTTCTTCCCCTTCATTGTGAGTCAGAGTGCTGAGGTTCTTGGAGAGGCTGGAAAGAGGAGAGTGCCTAATTTCCACGGGCACACAGAGTACCGGCATCTGGACAGAGTTATAACAAGCAAAAATTATATATAGTGTTTATGGTTATGAAGAATCTCAGTTTCTTGACCGTATGAGGCGTTCGCAGATTCTGTAAGAGAGAAAAAAGGCTCAGCTTTTTATTGAAAGTGACTGACAGAAGAATAAAACCAGACAAACAGCTGGAGATGTGTCGTCAACATTAACATCAGCTCTGCTGGCTGGAGTGAAGCTCACTGCATCAGGCATGTGGACACGTGTCCAAGTCTACAGATGTCATCTCATGTTTCACCTGCTCTAGGAATCACAGGACAGCATGTGTCACTTTGGTGACAGGAGAGAAGCAAAAGCACAGGTATGAAAGGGTGAAACTTGTTGGTGGGTCTGTATTAACTCTCCCTTCCCGCTCAGGGTGGAAGAAGATCCTGGAGGTCCATGCCTAGCTGATTTGTCTTGCTGGGGCACTGAGGCTTTACCTGCAAAACTGGATTGAAGCTGCAACTGGAGATGCCACTGCTGTCAGCTAAGAAGGGCACTTTTGTTTTCCAGAGGAAAGGCCTTATTGCACAGAGGGAAAGAGACTAATGGCAGGAACCAGGGTTCTCTTAAACCTGTGACCTGGGGGTTGCCAAACTTCACTGTCTCTCAGCATCTACTGTTAGGTCAGGTCCAAGTTATCTGAGTGACTGACTGGTGTGACTGCTATGGATACAGATAACTTATGTCATGAGATAATCAACCTCCTGTTTTGTACTTCTCCATCATTGCAGAGCAAGGTGCATCAGCCCAGCCAGCAAGGGCCATGATCAGTTCCCATCTTCTCTGTCATTTTTGCCCTCTTCTTGCTGCATGCATCAACAGAAAGGTGCCACTGATGTTGTACTCATGTTGCATGTCTTCTGCTGTTTTGAGTAAAAGTGGGTGGTCTGGTTTTGCCTACAGAGACAAGACTATGCCATCCCCTTCACTGCTGGAAGTGGCCCATTTAAAAATACCCATTACTTTTTTTTTTCACATTGCTTATCTGAATTGTGCTGAATATTATCCTTTTTTTTTAGTAGAGACAGGTCTTGTTTCTTTTTGGATGTTTCCAGAGTAGATTTTTTTTTCAATAAAAAAGGCCTAATAGAAACTGAGTGTGGGCACTGTCCCCATCAACACAAGAGCACCTGCCCTGATTCTTTGCATGTCTCAAAGCACAGGTACCACATCTAGGAATACAGGGAAGCCCAAGATCCCATCAGGAAGGCTACATGACCGTAAGACAAGGAGGTTCTTGTTTTAACGAGTCAGAGCCCTGTTTAGCATCAGCTGAAGAAAACCAAAGGGAAGAAAATAGGTACTGACGTCGGATGTATGGACTACTGCAGGGTAAACCAATGAGAGGTCCAATCTGCAAGATCCATCTCTAAACTTGAAAAAACCCCACCACTGATAGTGTCAGGCTGCAAAATAGCATCGGCTTCTGCAGCGCCAGTGGGGCAGCCGGGAGGCAGCTGGGAGACTTCCACCAGTTTCTACAGTCTTCTGGGGAAACTGGACTTGAGCCTGCTGACTTCCAGGTGTGTGTTAACAACTGATGTGGAAAATCTTCTATGATAAGCAGCAGGTAATGGCAAGAATTTCTTCATTCTCGCAGACATGCGAGACCCCCACATATGTATTTTATGAAGTATGGGAACCCCAAAAGCTGAAGTTTAGTTTCCATTACTCATTGTTTTAGTTTTGCATAGTCATTTTTTTTTTGCCTAAATAGAGCAGTCTTCTGCTTAACGTTGTGCGATAGACCTAATTTCTTTCTGTGGCTCACTCACCTTGGAGGCAAGGTCACAGCTTGCTGATCCAGCAAGCCCTGATTTTTCTTTTCCCCACCCCTGATCACACAAAACAGTTTCTCAAACATACCTGCGTCATGACCTCAATTTTGATAATCAGTGTGATTAAAGAAATAGTTTTCACAGAGAGAGAGAGGCAGCTATGGGGAGGTTCTGCTCTTTTCAGCCCCATTAGCACAGGAACAGAACAAACCACAACTTGCAAAGCACTGCAGACAACCCGAGGTGTGATGTAGGCCCTCAGCTGATGAAATTCAAGAAATACAGTGGTGGGATAATGGCACAATAGAAGCAAAACTACTAATTTCTAAATTAGTGCCTTCCTCTGGGCTCCAGTGGATGGAACTTCTACCTGCCAGGGGGATCCTTGACATTAAAACAAGTGTTAAAGAACGTTTCTCTGCATGGAAGTAATGTCTGTACTCCTCTCATTGATATTCAAATGTTGTGGGTCCAATTCTGTTTTCATTTTGTACAAAAAAAAAGTCTTGTTGAAAGAACAAAAACCAAGCAGTTGTGTGTAGGAGGATAAAGGACCACTCTGCGTGACTCTTCAGGGCTCAAGGGGAATCAATAGTTTTATGTCAATGCATAGCAGCTGAGCATCTGTGCCAGAAACTTTTCTATATCCCCTTCCCCCACTGACATATGTTGGTCATGCATTATGCCTGTCTCTAGTTTGTTATGCAATAAGGGCCATGCTAAATAGCAGGAAGGTTGAAGTGTTGTTTAGGCTTTGCATCACAAAATTTCATGGCAGCCCCGTACATCACACTTAAAAAGCAAGGAAGTCTTGCCAAAGAGATGCCTCATGGGCGATCTCACCTGGGCATCCTTGTGCACAGCCAGGCAAGGCTGGAGTCTTTCCCCTTGCTCTGTCGGTAACGGCTGCAGTCAGCCCTTCTCCTCCCACTTGCTGGGTGGAGTGAAGGCAACAAAGCCATCTCTGTGGTTGCAGGTCCTCTCCTCCCCTGTTGAGGGGTGCTCTGCTGCATGGTCCTCCATGCTGAGGTGACTTTCCCTGGGCGATTTCCCCCAAAGCTTTAGTGCTTGTTTGAAAACATCATGCAGGTATGAATGCATCCATTTCCATGACGCAGGGAGATGGTGTGGAAATATAAGATGCACAGTCATGATCTTCCTAGTGTAGATTGACACAGCAATCTTGTTATGTTACTGTCTTAATAATTTTTTATTCCTGTACAGCTTCTATACAAGCTTTGGAAGATATATTACTGATGCAAGGGGAGGTTTTCTGTTTAGTCTTAAGTAAACTAATACCAGTTTAGATCCTTTCTGTTCCTCAATCAGTTTGTTCTTCAGCAAATTCTATTCTCTTCTTTGATTGAGAGATTCACATCTTGTGTTGTACTCCCTATGAAATGTTTTGTTGAGCAGGCTGAAGAATAAGACTACTCATTCTACATGTCTTCAAAGGTAATTTACTTTATTTACACTCATTTGCAATTCTCCTAGAAGCTTTCCTCCAGAGACAAACAGAAGGACACACAGGCTGGGGCTATAAACTAAGCTCTTGCTGCTCACAAAAGGTATATTGCAGTGAGGACTTTTGCTGCAGCTTCTATCCATGGAGACCTGGGTGGAAACCAGTCCAAATGAAAGATGGCACAGGACACAGTTGCTCCAGCACAGGGGAAGAGTTCTCCAGACCCAAGCTGTTCTACCCTCATCCTTAGGCACAGCACTGGATGGACTTCTTTTGCAGGTAGGCAGGCAAGGTGAGCTCCATGTGGCTAGGGGTCAGCTGCTACCTCCTGGGCAGGAGCATCCTCCCACCCATCCATGTAGCCAGGCTCTGCTGTACTGTAATGCTTAAGGACAATGGCATGGGACCAGCTGGGATGTTGGATCATAGAGATATGGAAAGGTTTGGGGAAGTTTGGTTTGGGTTTTGGGGTTTTGTGTGTGTGGTGGTTTTGGTTTTTTTAAACAGTATTTGAAAAAGCAGAAGATGAGAATTAACAAGTGTTGGGAGATACAGGAACAATAAATTCCACTTGATCCTTCCCACCTTCAGACATCTTGGAAACATCTTCCTTTTAAATTGCAACTTACAGCCTGTGTTGTTTGATAAGGTGACAAAATGGGTAAAACATAAAAGCCTTTTGGATCCTGCTTATGGAATATCTCTTTCTGCTGGCTGCAAAGACTTGACAGGTCAAACCACAGAGCCTCAAAAGTCCAGAAGTAAATAAGATGAACTCTTTTCCCTCTTTTTTTCAGATGTGAATTTAATTACATTTTAAAATTTTAAAAAGTATTCTTGTAAGCATTTTCTAAATTTATTTTACCTAGTATTGGTCCTTGCATGAAGCTTCTATACCTTGAACTGTGGTATGGTCATGCTTGAATTGTTCTGATACATGACCTAGGTGATGGAGTTCCTCTGCAGGATGGAAAAAATCTGTTGGTAAGAAAGCATGTGTAAATTCTCATCTGAGACCCAGGCCACATCTGCCACAAGATCAGAATTTCTGGACAGATAAAACAGCTTCTGCAATTTTTTTTATTTTTATTTTTTTAAGTAACTTCACAGATTTATTTAAGCTAATGTTTCAGAGCATGCTCTCTTCTCTTTAAGTGATTTCATACAGCGGTGTCCACTGTAGGGATCTGTGGTTATCATTGAATTAGAGCTCATTTATAAATACCATAAGCATCAGGGTAAGTGACGTTATTTGGAAAAAAGTAATTAAACTGTCCTGACGAGGTGGTCCAATCTGTAGGCTGAAGACGAGTCAGGTCCTGCTGCAGTGTTGTGCCCATTTCCAGATGCTCCCTCCCTCCCGGGGCTGGCAATCCCAGCACATCCCCATGACTAAACTCCCAGTCAGGCCAGCAGTCCCCAGGTGGGTGCTCCTGTGGCAGCAAGGGAGCATAAAATTCACATCCTTGAGCACACTGGCCCAAGGTCTCTAACTTGCCTTATTAGAACTATGCCTAGTCCCCATCCAAACCAGAAGACCCATAGAAATAATCTTCAACATCAGCACTGGTAGAAGGAGACAGGAGAAAGAAATGTTCAGCTACTTCTTGCCATGTGCCAAAATGTTAATGCAACCCATATGTCCGTATGTGAAAAAGAAACAATATCTTACGCAAACTAGCTGTCCCTCATCATGGAACAGCCTTGGCTCTTTCACGTTGTTTTACATTTTTTAAGTGGGGTGTCAGGTTAATTAAGAAATCCCTGTAACAGCCTTTTGAAGTAGGAGCAGCCGGGCTGAATCCTTCCTCTTCCTCCAGCTGTCCAAGCCCCTGCGGCAGGGCAGGTGGGACGGGAGGCAGAACTTTCTGGCTGGGGAAAGAGGATGTCGCAAAATGAATGGGAGCCCCACCAGAGGGAAGAGGGTTTCCTGGGCTGGTACATGTGGCTGGCAGACGTCCTGCCAGAGGAGGCAGGTGAACCTGTGATGAAGCCACTGGAGAAGTCAGGGCCTCCTGGAACCTCAAAAATTTTGAGCAGAGCTCAAGCTGAACAAGTTTTTCCTGTGTTGCGTTTGCTTTTTCTTGGATTTTCACACAGGCTTTCTACAAAAATGCCTTTCCTTGAGCGTGAAGCAGTGGCTAATACATGAAAAAGTACTAGGATTTCAGTTTCCATTTGCTGAACTTCAGCATCTTCCCAGGCACACTTCCAGAAATACACAATAATAGAGTGGTTAAACTCAGAGACGCTACCACAGATGTCTCACTGTCCAATATTGGATACAAGGATATATCTGCTTCAGCACACTAGCTATAAAATACTGGCTTAATCTTTCCAGATTGATGCTGCCTTCATTATTTTAGTCTCAACAAGGGAGAGGGATGCCTGGGGGATGGAGACCAAACTGCCCCTGATGTAAAATAGAAGGCATCCTACACAAATGAGAATATTTACCTTATTTGCATTTTAGCTCATTAACTAGGGTAAAACCCTGGCTTGCTGCCTCTGTGAAGAGGCAGACCACATCATTTCCTTGTCACTGCAGATTTTTGGAGCTCTAGGCTCATTCTCCAGGATTCAGGCAATGTTTGAAAGACAGCTGGAGGTGCCCTCATCCCCATCTCCACCTCCACACCCAGGTATGGAAGGACCATGCCATGCCCAGGAGCACCAGTACCCCTGGTGTCTGTGAAGATGCAGGTATTTCTAGAGAGATTTGGTATTTGGGGCCAGACTCTGCCCAGAGGAGCACAGCAAGAGCCAGAAAGGCACCGGCACAAGCTGCAGCATGGGAAACCCCACATTACTGAAATCCAGGTTTTCCAACGCATTTGTTAGCAACTGGGAAAAGAGGAATTTTGCTGATGATGCTGTTTTGCAGAGTGGTAAAGCTGAGGGACAACAGTGAAGAACTGCAGATTGACTAACTGGGTGCAAAGGAAAAATAAGCCAAATGCCACGTATGTGGTGATGGATTCTGGCTGATGATGAGCACGCCAGAATGAGATCCAAACATTTTGACGGATGGTCCCATGAAAGGACCAGTCCATTGCTCAGGAGCATCAAAAAAAGCCAGAAGGCCATAAGGAATGAACAGGAAAGGAAAAGAGAGCATCACAATGCTGCAACGCAAATCTGCTATGCTCTGTGTCCTGTATACCAGGTGCAGTTTTAGTCTTCCCATCTCAGAAGGGATACAACAGAGCTGGGAAAACTTTGGGGAGGATGAAAGATCTGGAACAGCTTCTGTACGAGGGACTGTACGTGACCTTTCCTGCTATAAAATATCAGAGTGTATCAGATGGCATTAGCTTCAGCTGGAGGCAGGTTCAGCTTGGGCAAGAGGCAGGTGTTTCTCTCAGGACACGTTTCCCCTGCAGGGTCCCCTGGTGCATGGTTTTGGGGATGTGAGGAAATTTTGTGAGTTTAAAAGAGTGATGAACAAGTTCACATATAACGAATTTGTTCAAGGGTACTGATTGCTTCCAAAATGACCTATTTCATAAAATCCCTGAGCAGCAAAGTACCAGAAGCTGTGGAGCGCCCAGGTGAAATTTCCCTGCCTGTTTTTCTTATTCTTAGCCTTTTCCCAGGTTTCTGGCCAATGTTCAGGACAGGATCCTGGGATTAGTGGATTTGCACCAATACAGCCATTTTCATGTTCTTCTGACACAGGAAATCAAAGAGACGTTCCCTTGTGAAGACGGATGTAATGAGCAAGGCATCATGAATGAGTGATTTCTGCTTTACATCCTGATTCAAGCTAAACATTTAATGATGAAGCCCGGAGTTCAGAGACTGAAGGAAAGAAAAAGAAAAACAAAACCCCCAAACTTCTGTGGAAGTGTAAAATAATGCATTCTGTTTCAGAAAATCTGTGTTACTCGGTTTTGAGTAAAAGAATTACAGGATATCTCACAATACAATCATTCATGAACTGAACTGGTAAGCAATACTGACAAGACAAAAGGCGCTTGCACCAAAATGCTGAATAAGCAAAGAAATGTGTGCAATTTGCAATGTGTTCACAGTTATTTTGCCAGCAGAAAAGGGTCTCAGTCTGGGTGATTCACTTGCTGTTATTTGGCTCCGCTTCAGAGGTGAGGGTTTCGGAATTACTCAGCCCCATGCTAACGAATCGGAAGTCGTGTAATGCTATTGAAGTATCTTGCACCTTTGACCCCTTTGAACCCACAAAAAGTACTAAGCAGATGACTTAAAAATAAGACCTTGCTGCTCTTTTTTTCCCCTAACTTAATGCAAGTTTCATTCCAGTTTTATGCAAGTCCTTGTTTTAGACATACTGGTTTGCTCATGGCTGATACTAAGACTCAACAAAACAGTCTCAGTGCTGCACTGTAGAGACAAGTGGTCTTTAATTACTGACGATAGATACTGTGGTCTTGGTCATTACTCAAGCACCACCAAGACTTTTCCATAGTACCAGAGCATCTCTTTTCTAATCCAACTCATACAAGGAAGGAAGAGGCAGAGTATCTGGGGCACGAGGCATAGTCTGGCAAAGATGGGACAAGGTAGAGTGAGAGGGCTCAAAATTCTAAGTGCAATCCTCTTTTGACTCAATAATTGCTTTTTTCTCCTCTACCTTGACTTCTTCCCCAAGGAAGAGGAGTAGTAAATAAGGACATGTATTTGTTGGTGGGAGATGGGAAAAAGTGATAGTCCTGTCCTGGAGGAACCTGGGCAGAAATCAAGGAAGACTATAAAGCTGTGGGGTTACAAGTGAGAAATTTTGATGCCCCAGTTATTTTTTTCTTCCATTTTACAAGTAAGAGGAAAGGGTGCAGCCAGAAATAGATGTATAATGGCCATCAACTTCTGGCTTCACAGCTGGTGCCATCGGGAGGAGTTTGGCTTCTATGACAATGGGACATTCTTTGACTAGACCCTGTTAGGGTGGGATGGGACCCATCTGTCTAGAAGAAGCAAGGGAATCTTTGGCAGCAGACTGGACAGCTTGGTGGGATGGGCTTTAAACTGAAGGACTTGGTGTGGGTTGGGGTCCAAGGTGGCAATGTTCACACCATCACATCCCACTGGGGAATAAGCCAGGCCAACCAGAGCAGCGATGCATGTTCCCTTGCTGCCTCCCAAGATGAGTACAGAAGGCCAGCCACCTCAAGGGTGTGCGTGGCCATGGTGGATCCTCTTGCAGCCCTCCTGGGAAACCTGTGTGCTCTGAAGTGCCTGTACACCCACGCACGCAGCACGGGGAATACACAGGAAGAATGAGAGAACAGTGTGCGGTGGCAGGGCCATGATCTCATTGCAGTTATGGGGACATGGTGGGGTAGCCCACATCACTGGAATGCTGTCATGGGTGACCATGTACTTTTTAGGAATGTCCATTTGGAATTAAATCTGGTGAGGGAGGTCAACAGATCTTGTGCTGGGGCAATGTGTGGTTTCCCAGACAGCCTGGCAGGCAGGTTTCCACCAGATGCACCCTAATCCCTTCCACTCCCTGGGATCCCAGTGAGTGAGAGGGTCCCACTCCCCAGTTTTGGAGCAAACCCAAGAGAATCAGTGATCAGAGCCAGGACAGTGGCTGGGAAACAAGGTCTTGATTTCTCCAGGATGAGCAGTCAAGGTACCCACCACTACAGGCAACAGCCTCAAGGAATCCTGTAGTGCACGTTTCCCACTGTGCCTCAGGGCTTCAGAAAGAAAATATTGCAGGATTTCTACTTTTTTTTTTAAAAAAAGAAGAATTAAAGAATTAAACAAAGCAAGAAAAATCAGCAGTTTTGTCTTTTCTGCCTGATTTCAGCCAAGTGTGTGTTCAGAAACTCAGAAGTTTTATGTAACTGGAACTTGGCGTCCCTTTTGGCTTTACAGTTAACTTCCCCATCTTGCTTACAGGGAAGGACAAACAGAGATTTCTTTTCCAAATTATTTTATTGTTAAAGAAATCCCATGTGCAAGCTCAGAGAGATTACCTGACAACCATCTGTTCCTCTCTTGGTGGAGGGGACTGGGTGGGTCTCTAGTCCAAACCCCATGCACCAGCACAGTCCCAGGCTGCTATAGTGTGGCTGCTCTCCCTGGGGTGCCTCTCCTCCATCCCTGCCTGTGCCACAGCCAGGGGCCGCTTTCAGAGCCTCCCCATGGCCAGACTCAAGGATCCCAGCTGTGTGTTTCAAGGTGCTGTTGGTAGGTATTTAATGATGCCAGAATTCATCTCACCTTGATGGTTTTGTTGGAGATGTGTTTTCTTCTGGATGCCGCCATCAAATACAGCCACACTGCACGCAGAGCAGCAGTTGGTGCTTCTGATTGTTTTGCATTTTGATGCAGAGGTTTCTCAGGAATTTATCTCAGGAGACCTACTTATTTGTCCTTCTCTCTTTACCAGCCTGTCTTGTCAAGCTCCTAAGACTCTTCCTTGGTTGTTGTGCTCAATCACTAACTAAAATCTTCTCATTCTTCCCACCCCCCCCTCACCCCCACTATAAAATAGCTAATAAAGTAAAATATCTCTAGACCTGTGCAAAAACAATGAGCCTGGGCTCTGCTAGGTAGGTCTTCCATAGGAAATTTCTCCTAACGTGTTCACTGGTGGGGCAGTGGGAGAGAGTATCTTTTCATGGCTGGGTAGAGCTCTCCCGTGGTCTCTAATTCCCCTAAGGCTCTACACAGAGGCTTGAAATTCAGGAGAGGTGGGTGCTAGATGTGACACCCCTGAGCCAGGCTCTTCTCGCCAAACCCAGCTCTAAACATGCATTCAAGAATTTGCTGGATTTTCCCAAAGCCCTGAGCAGGGACTTGTGTGATCCACAAGTTTGAAGGTGCTACTGGATAAATAAATACCTCCCGAGAGCAGCCACCTTCCCCCAGACCCACCTGCCATCTGGTTTGGGTGAGATTGGCATGTCCCAAGCATTTGCACCACAGTCATGGGGGGTCATTTGAAGGAAGAGTGGGGGAAGAAGGGCATTTGTGCCTCTGTAGAGGAATAAATGAGCAAAACCAGTGTGTTGTGGTGGAAGACCACAGCTGCTCGTAGCTATTAATACCTTTCCTTTTCAACACAGAAAGGGTACAACCTGTTGTGCCTTTGCCATGGGCATCTCCAAGAAGGAGAGCTGCCCGAACCAAGAGGAGCAGCCCTTGCCATGACTCAAAACCAGGAAGGGCAGTGGCAAAACTCAGTGATTCATGGCCTAGGTTTGCCTGGCGTCTCGGGAAATGCCTCAGGTGGGTTTTAATTTGCTTTTAGCCTGTTTAGCTGGCGTTACCTCTTTCCTTGGGCTTTCTCCCTCTCTGCATTGGGAACCTTTCTGCGCCTGCTCCCATGCAACCTGTCTCTCCTTAAAACACAGCTCTGTGATTACATGCAGAGCAGGGAAGTAAAACCCAGATCCCATTGCTTTATAACCAGATAGAATAATGTTGATAATTCACAACTAGTCCAAAGAAACCTCAAACACCAAAGAACCGGCAATGAAAGTGAATGTCTTTGAGGACTGCAAAAAGCTCTGGTTTTAGTATAATGACTGCTATTAGCAAAGAATAATTTACATCTCTTGGTTTGATGTTCTTAAATATGAACCGTGGATGACTACTTAAGTAGGCAATTCAATGCCTAATGTAGTCGAAGGGTTACGGTAGCCGCATGCGCCGTGCTGACCTTTCAGTAGTTTCAAACTGGCCGTCTCTCCCATCCCTCCCCCACAGGCTGGGACAGCTGTAAACATTCCCGTAATAATGAGGCAATTGTAACATCCTATTTATTTTCCATTAAGAACCAGCCCGCCACAGGCTTAGGTGGCCCAAGAGGGTGGGCAAGCAAAGCCCGTCCATGCCCTCCTGCCACGGCCCAGTGCTGCTCACCCCTGGAGCTGTGAGAGCACCAGGGACCCGTTAGGTGCAGAGAAATGCCTCTGGTGCTCTCACTGTGCCCCTCCGAGCAGAGTCGGGCCATGGCATCACTAGGAGCCCTTCTGCAAGATGGAAATAGCAGCCCTAATCCCTTTTCATCTCTCACCAGCTCTTCCCATCCCTGGTTCTCCCTGGGGTGCAGGAGCGGCGGGCAGGGAGGAGGGCAGGAAGTCGCTGACGCGTGTGGTTGGATTTCAGTTTGAACACTGTCCAGAAAGGAGCACCAAATATTAGTAAACAGATCAGGAAACATTTCCGTGTTTGGCGGTAACTCTGCTTTTTCACGGCAGCAATCTCCAGTGGTTTTTCCACTAGAGCAAAAGACCTGCTTGGCTGCTCTGCTTAAATCGAAGCAGCTCAGATCCTGATCTTCACACTGACGCCTCTCCTCCAGGGCTCCTGACTTTGTGCCTGGAGCCAAGTCCTGCTGAGCAGAGGGTGCACGCTCTTGTGCATGCCCAGGGGATTACAGCACCCTGCTGCCATGCCCAACATCTCTGTAATGATCCAGGCTGAAAAGGAAAGGATCAAGATGGTTGGCCTATTTTGCTTTTCAAAAGAAGATTATGAAGCGGTTTCCTTGCCACGCATTAAAGAGGGAATTATTGCATACCAATGGGCTCTTTAGGACAATGAGAAAAGGCCTATCAAGTCTTGGTGGTTCAAGCTGCAGACAGTCACATTAGAAAAAAGACCTGGGAGAGAATCAAGCACTGAAGCAGCTAACTGAATGAAGTCCTATCTTTACTATTTCTTGACATCCTCAGGAAAAACCTGGCAACCTCTCTGGGATGAGTGCAAGCTGCTCATCTTCCCTCTATTGTTGACTTCCACTCAACAAGGTCACAGTCAGGTCCTTGGATAAGAAGTATGCGGTCACAGACTGGTTTCGGAAAGAAGACCTCCTTTTGTGCACAACACCTCCCACTGCAAGTGTTGATGGATGTTGATGCAGGTGGAAGTGCCACCAGCATCAAGAAGAGCAATTGAGAGGAAGAGGGTAAAAAATGAGGCCTGTGCGGAGAAAATGATTTCTGATGAGAAAATCTCTATATTGGACAAAATGCCTGCCTGATCCATAGCCAACAGCAACCTTAAGAGGAAAGAAGGAGGAAAAGAGAAACAGGATTTGTCTGTTTTCATGTTAAACTTCATGAAAGGGTGTGAGAAACCATATGATCTGCCCTCCTCCCTGCCCTCCGCAGGTGCATGTTTCATGCACCGATGGACATGAAGAGTATAATGCACCCAGCTTCCAAAAGGAAAGCCTCAGCTCCGCACACACTGGCATCCAAGATGTCTGGAAGAAAGATTTTTAAATTGGTACATGTGGTCTCTCCAGGCCTACATGCACTGTCTACATGGATTGCCCTGCAGAAGGATGCAAGTGGGATCTGCTTGCTTGACGACAATCACTTTTCTGGTGTATTTTCAGATGGTCTTACATCAGACTGCCAGACTGGGTGGTAGTGTGCAGGTCTGGTGTCTCAAGAGAAGCCTGCAGGAGTGGCTTTACCATAAATCACCTATAACTAGCCCAGAGCACGTGTTTTGGTTCGGAAACACCAACAAAAAGCATCCCAAGGAAATCCCTCATGTAGCCTCCCAGTGCGGCTGGGAAGTTAACTCGCAGTTTAAGGGTCTTTGCTGGTAATGGGCTGCAGATCAGTCACGTGCTCACCTTCTGCAGGGTTCATCTCCAGCTCTCATTCATCCAGTGAAAGTGCTAAGAGTGCTGGTGCATTTTAACTAGGTTTGCAAATAGTTTCTACCCATCTACTCTGCATGTCAGGCTTACATGCAGCAAACAAAACTATGCTGAGGCGTAGATGGAGCCTGAATCTTTTGCTAGCAATGGCCAACTGGGAATAAGAGTTACTTCTTTATAGCAGATGTGTAGCTCAAAGTTCACCATAAGTGCACTCACATCAAGAGCACAGCGTGTATTGTTCTGCAAGAAGGCTAAACTCAGCTCTTCAAAAGACTATGGAACAACTAATTTCATTATTTGAGAAATAAAGCAAGCGAGTGAGAGTCAAAATTAACCCTTTGGTCAATCTCTGGAGTGGGGGCTTTCTTTAACGCCCTTGATTTAAATGCCTGTGTTCACAGATGCATGCAGAAAATCTGCCATACAGTGTCCTGTTTCTGTTTTTTTCACTAGTTTAGGAGTTAAATATCATATTCCTTCAAAAATGACTAGTTGGACCAACGCCAGGTGGAGCACCCCCACATGAAGTCCTCTGTGAATATGGCTTAGGATTTTCATCTACAGTTATGACCTCCAGGGAAAATCAAAAGCAACAAATCATTTTTTTTTTAATTATCCATACAGAAATAGATCATTCTATTACTGACCAAATTGAAAAATAACACTTGCAGGCAAGAAGGGCAAAAGGAGAAGACAAGTCCCATGAGAAAACTTCACCTAGGTATTTTTATGTAGATTTGAGCAAAGAAAAGTGCATTTCTACAATTGCCAGCAAATCCACTTTAAGTGGTGGATCTTTGCCTGTGCTATTTGTTTGTGCACAGCAAGAGATTAATGCGGTCCCTCGCTGCAACATTGATTTTAGCCTGGTGTGGTTCCCCCAAATTCAGAATGACCAGATTCTTCCCAAAAGCTGACCCTGGCCCTCATAATTTGTAATAATTGCAGTAACAAACCCTGTGTCTCTGCTTCACTAGCCATGATCCAGAAACACACTAATGACTGGGAAAAGGGAGGTTCAGCTCCTGGTGTTTCCCTGGGCCACACAACCACCTCCATAGGCTTTGCAGGACACGGCCCAGCTGCTTTCACCTTGCTTTCTAGCCATGGTAACACAATGCCAGCCACAATAAGGGCAAATCGTGTCCCCTCTTGTACACAACCATGCATCACTTGGCCATGTGGCTGGTGCATGAATTGTTCCTGGAATTCTCCCTGCCTGACCAAATTCCTCTTCTCTGGAGCTAAGCTGCTCGCTCAGCATGAGTCCTACCTGTGAGTTTAGCACTAATGGAAAAACTCAGGAGCATTTCACACCTAAAGAAACAGCCATGCCACATCAGAAGGTTAACAATGGGGGTTTGTCAAAGACCAGCTGTAGCTTTTATCCCATTGGTCTTCAAGGATGCACGTGTGGAAGTGTTCAGTAGAAATCTGCTACCTGGTCCGGATTGCTTGATGAACAGGACAAGGGCTACCAGAGGTTTCCTGTATTCTCAGGAATGTGCTCTGTGTAGTCATCCTCCATGAAGAGAGAGTTAACCCCACCCCTGCCAAATAGCTTCTTCTGTGGGTGAAGTCAACCCAGCTGGCAAGAAACTGTGAGCAGGGCACTCTCAGGGGCACCCCACTTGCATGGGGACAGGCTGTTTCCTTGGGGCTGGCCGGGGTTTCCCATGTTGCAGCTTGTGCCAGTGCCTCTGGGGCTCTTGCTGTGCCCCTCTGAGAAGAGTCCAGTGCTGGCATCTCCAGGACTCGTTTGGTCAGAAGGAGATGCCGTTGGATCACTCTTTGCCTCTTTGCCTCCAGCTGAGCAAGCCCAGCTACCACAGCCTCTCTTCATATGCCCTGGCCCCCACTCACCATCACCAGGGCCCTGGAAGTCTCCACTGTACACCACCTTTAAACTCATCTCATCTTTGTTTTCCATTCCCATCCTGAAATGATCTCAGACACAATTTGCTTTTAGACATCAGTCCAGCTGCTTGTTCATGCTCACAGTTCATTGCCACACTTTCCAACACCTTCTGCGAGCTGTTGGTACGCAACATCCTTGTTTGCAAGTGGAGCCTGGCTGGCAAGGCACAGGCCACCCCTGGTGAGCAGGTGGAAAGCAACCCAGCCTTGCCTCGAGCTAGCTAGAGGTTAGCATCCTTCACCTACCCAGCAGCACCAAGCGTGGAGTGTACTGACCTCTAATCTCCTCATCAGAGAGGTCTGAGGGCTTGTGCCATGGGCTCTTGGTCTCCAGGGTGGTATTTCAACAGTACTGGTGGGGTGCTGGAGGGAGCTGACCCATCCAAAACGTGCACGGAGCACCGTGCCCTTTCCAAAGCCCCATTCTGAGTCTGTGGTGCTCCCAGCTTGCAGTGATGCTATTCAGCTCTCGCCGAGCAGGTCTGTGAGGTGAGTGCTGCTGCTGGGTCCATGAACACCTTGGGTCTGACCCTTCTTGCCACCTAAGAGAGGAGAAGATGAAGTGTCAGGGTGTTCTCTGCAGCTTCCTTCTTTTGCATCACTGTGGCCTGAAACTGTGTCTTTCCTTGGGGTGGCTCTGCTCACCGAATGTCCTGCACATACTGAAACTCACTGCCTTTCACAGTGTCTGGGAAGCTTGCCTAATCCTTTTTATTTCATTACCAGGGCGTGAAAAGTCCATGGATCTCTTCCTCAAGCCCTTGCTCCAGCAAGAGCTGTGTGCCCTCTCCATGGGGGAAGATCAGCCTGTGGGCTCTGAGCCTGCACAGCCCATCAGAGTCCTCCAGGGCACATTGGATGGGCCAGTTGCAACCAGCAGTGGGAAAATGATCCCACAGGTCTGCAAATGCAGAACTGTGTCCTCTTATGGGTGACTTTCCCTCTTTGTGGACAGCTGTCTAACTCCCTGTCCCTGGGAGGGAGCATTCCTGGCCCTGGCATGGCTCTGGGTGCTGCAGAGGGAGGAGCAGGGACAGCCCCCTTGAGACGCTGTCACAGATGCCAGAAAAGACCTGGGATGCTGATCATGTTGGGGTGGTTCTGCCAGGATGGTGTCAGGATGGTCTGCCTGCATGCAGGTGGATACTCAAGGAGGTAGCCCGTGAACAGCACACGTGTCCGTTGCCGTAGTGGGGACACATGGGAAGCAAAGCACATTGTCCTCCGGGGTCAGAGCTGACCTGTAACCATCCCTTGTGGCCTCCTCACGAGCATCTGCCATATAAAGGGAGTCAGCTCCCCCTTGCAGAGCAGCAAAAGGAGCAGATGGGTCCCTTTCATTTCCTCTTTCCTTTCCCATGTCCAGCACATGGTCCTGGGGGTGCAAATATAACAAGCTCTTTTATTTGGCAAAGCATCCAGAAACTATCTCCAGCCACATTTGGGCAGAAAACCCAGTTTTTTCTCTAACCCAGAGCTGTTGTGTCCTGCTCAGAAATCCTTTGGCAAGTCCTTTGGCAAGGGCCAGGGGACTGGCTTAAACACTAGACTGTGATATTTTAAAGGTTTTATTTATACTTGCTGCAATCCTGCTGTGTTTGTAGTTCACACTCCCAAGCTGGTCTCCAAAACTGCCTTTTAAATAAAAGGAGAGCAGGGTTTGCACTGCATAGGTGTGCTAAGTGAGGCAGCAAATCCAAAATGACCAGGGTGCTGATAGTCCAGGTTTTGGACCAGAATTGCTCCAGCACCTCCCTAATAAAGAGCAATAATCATGCACAGCCAATGGCTATTCCTACAACGTTTGTGAGCAGCTTGAAAACAAAAATCTCTTCATACTGGAGCATTTCTGATACTTCATTTCTTCATGATGGAGAATGGCCACGTGCATGCTCACATCTCAGCGGGTGCAAATGAAACATCGGCCCTGCTTTGAGGTGGTGAGCTGGGATTTTCTGTGCACTGAAAAGGTGGCAAAGGAGAGTGGCTGAGCCCCTCCTCTCCTACCAGCTCCTCCCCTTTCCCTCTGCTCTGGGCAAGGAAAGCAGCTGTCAGGACAGAGGCTGACCTATATTCCAGCCCTGAGTGGTGCCTCACTGGCCACCACTTCTCCCCCCGCCGCCCCAATCTGTGCTGAAAATGGCAGAGAGGATGGCCAAATCCGTGCATGGTGCGAGCATCACTTCCATGCCCTGAAACAAGCCTGGGGAGGGGAAATGAGACCTCAGTCCTTGCAGCAGGGCGTGCTTTGCTTTAGAGATCTTGATGTGCGTGATCATCCTGGAGAAGAGATCTGAGCAGACGATAGCGCTGAGAAAGGAAGGATGTTTCGGCACTGGCACAGGTGAGGGAGGAGGTGCCATTCGGCTCGACAGGAACCTTGTGCTGAAAAGATAATTTCAAGCTGAGCTGTGGTTTACCACAGTGTCCTCGTGACCGGCTGAGTGGTCGGGCGGCAGGGACAGCGGGCAACGGGCTTGTTTTCCCACAGCCGGGGCCCGCACAGTGTGTCAGGGTTTGGCTAGGGCAAAGCGGCGGCTTTCTGCTCACTCGTGTGGCCCCAGCTTGCACCAACTCCCCTTGCATTAAAACCCCTTCCCCAGATTTTCAGAGCAACCAGGGGGAAGGGTGACAGGCACGCACAGTGTGGTGCACAAGGACCTGGGGTTCTTCCTTCCACTGGGACAGCGCCCAAAGCACCTGGTTATAGTGATGCTCCAGTGTTACAGGATGAAAATTGGGGAATGACAAGAATCACGAGGCTTTTCAAGGATCTCCGCAGGTTTCAGCACCACGATGTCCAAGATGACAACAATCTGCCCTGCACCCTCTTTGCTGAACACAATCTCTCCATTTGCAATTTGCTAATAGCTCTCCCTGGGTTATTTCTCACCTATTTCTATTCATGTACCTCCAGAGGAGAAACTTTGCTTGGCTTCCCCCAAAAACAAGTCCAGTCACTCTCACTCCTCCTTGGCAAGGGCTGTTCCACTGCCGTGAGGGGCTGCTTCTTCTACAGTGGCTGCAAGCGCCGGACGTGCTTTGCACTGCTGCAGTGTCATCACCAGCTGATCTTGAAGGTGCCACCTGAATGTGAGAATTAAGTGAAAATCCTAAGGAGGCTAATAGCGAGGCGGTGCGGTGAGACAGGCAGAGCAGCAGCAGCAGAAGGCTCCGGGATTTCAGGGCTTCAGCTCTGCCACACAAAGTGGCTTACAGACAGCACATCCAAGCCAGAGCCTGGATTAGAGGCAAAGCTGGCTCTCGCCCCAGGGAAATCTCTGCGCAGCAGCTCAAGGAGCTCACTGGGCAGCTCAGAGTGCCCTCATACCTGCTGAGAATGTTCAGGCACCTGATCCCATTGCCCACTTCCTAATGGCATGTCACCGGCCATTTGGAGTTCGCTACACTGAATTTTGCAGCATGGAGCAGCCAAGTAAACACTATGTTTGCCCAGGCACGCAAAAAACCCTTCGGTGCTAGGGCTCAGTCTGCAGCTGAGGTCGGGAGCGATGACCCAGACATGACTGCAAATTTCAGTGGCGCAGGGTCAGGTTCCTCTTCTTCGCATTATTTCAAAAAGGAACTCATCTCAGCAGTATTGCACGCCACATTGGTGCTGCAGCTCAGCAATGCCTGCTTTTAAGCTGGTGCTGTACCAGCCCGATGTTGTCCCTCCATCAAGAAGAAGTGCGGTCGTGGTGGAGCATGAGGATGCCCCAAATTGCCCAGACATGGCCCAGAACAACCTGCTGTAGCTGTGGTGTTGGTCCTGCTGGGAGCAGGGTCAAGTCAGAGACCTCCACGCCCTCCTTCTCAGTCACACGTGCCTTCTAGAAGAGCCAAATATGACGATGCTGGCACACCCTGAGGGCAGCAAATCTCTAGCAAATCCTGGCCTCTGGGAGACCAGGTCTTACCCCAGTGGCTTTGGCTGCAGGCATGTTTCACAACTCACTGCTATGGAAACCCACCATGTATTTTCAGCTGGGCAGCAGCTCCCATCTGCAGCTGCCTTTTAAAAAACGAAAAAAAGCCCCAGCCCAAACTAAAATAATCTTTTAATTTATTTTCTTATGCTTGCACAAAAATACAAAAAATCCTTGGAGACATGCAGTTAGTGAATCAAAGTGAGCTGAGAAGCTGAGTCTGTCTCCTCTTCCTAGCTCGTTTTAGAAATGGGCTCAACTTTTACTAACTGCACTAAATGCAAAAAGAGGTATGCAGGTGATTTTGTAGATCTGGGACAGTTATTCCAACTAACAGCCACAACATGCTCTGTGCAGGCAGGATCGTAACAAGACGTCCTCTCTGCAGCCCGACATAGGGGCAGATGCAGCCCTGGTGTGGAAGGAGGGGTTGGGAAGAGGGTTGCCCCCTTGCAGCAAGCATGACATGGGGACATATCCACTGGACACGGCAGAGCCCTGACCTTCAGCTGGGAAGGTGTACATGGGCTTGGGCTACTGCGTACAGCCACAGCTTCTCAACCTGGAGCTCACTTAGATCTAGTTTAGCCTAGAGCAAATGTTTTGCCCCAAGGCATTGCAATTAATGTGATGAGCATCTGCTCACATCTTCCTTGCCTTGGGAATGGAGAGTTCTCTGAAGCCCCTGGGACACAAAGCAAGCAGATCTGTGCTTGTTGGGGCTGCAGATGTAAAACTGGGGGTAATGAGAGCTCTGAGCATGTCTTTAATAGCACTTTTTGCAGTCAGGCTTTGTGGCTCTGATGGTCTCACAGCAGAGTCCTGTGGCTTCCTATGACGCTTGGTTTCTTAAAAGGCTTTGGCTTTTACGCACTTCACAGCACTTTTACTTCATCTCAGGGATCTGCAAGCACGGTCAGATGCCAGGAGTGGGTAAAAGAGCGGGCAGGGTCGCATCCTTGCCACAGGGACCTAACTTCATGCTAGAGGGATGCCCCTCAGGAGGAGAGGGTGTGCCATGACTTCAAGCCCATCTCTGCCAGGGCTTCCTCCAAAGTTTGTCATGGCATGGGATATGACGGGTCTGCCTTAGTACCTGTGACATGGTGACAATGGCACCATATGTCCCACCCGCTGGGTAGAAAAGCACCAAACATCTCATTGCCTATGCCCAAGATCTCAGTTGGTACTGCCTCCAGAAACACCTCTGCAAGTGCAGCGCATGGATGCACATGGCGCTCAGTTCAGGCACCTCCTAGAAGAAGGAAGAAAGGGCTGCAAAGATCAGCAAGGGCTGTCTGTGATGGGAAGGGGTGGCAGAGTACAGGGTCTGATGGCTCAGTACAGCATGCTTGGCTTTCTCAAATGCATTTGATTGAGGACCACATGACAGCTGTGACATGAAAAACTGCCTTGCGTGGTGTTACCAAGGCACGTGTTGGGTGGATCACAACCGGCTGAGCCACAGGTCTCACACTTCTGTTAGTAGATGTAGTTGTGTCTGCCAAGATTTCCTGCCTAACACCTCGTCTGCTATTTGGCCAATAACACACAATCTTTCCTGGTGAAACACGCTGCTGCCAGCTATCGGTGGGGCAGTAACTAAAAAGAAAGTATTGCTGTTAGACACCTAAAGGTACAATTGAACGCTCAGAGATCAGAAAATGCATCTCACACAACTGAACATACAGTAAAAGCAGTGACTGCACTAGATGCCATGGGCCAGCCCTGCAAAGTGACGTTCACTGGGTGGAAGCTAACACAAGTGTGAGTTAAAAGGCTTTGAGCATTTATGGCCCTGTTTTTCCTTGTGATGAGGAAGACAATAACATCGTCAACCGAGAGCTGAAATGATTTAATTCAACTTTGAGCATTAGCTGTGGCTCGTGACATATAGGAGATCAGATGCAGCTGTCACCCCTGTCTGGGAACAAGGAGATAGTGGTTGTAACCGATGGATCTGCCAGTTAACCGAAAATTACATCCATCCAGGGAAAAGCCCAGGAAATCAACCAGACAAGTCTCTTCTGTTGCCATGCTTTCGCATACAGTGGCCTCTTTGAAATATCACCACTTTTACCCGCCTTGTGTGGGAAAGTTAATACCATCGTCTCCCTGCTCACATCTAGAAAATGAGACATCCCCACAGATACCCTTCAGTGCCCGCGGTCTGGAATGCATGCAGAGGAACATGTCCATGAACTTTCCTACTCCACCTTAAAAAAACAAGTAATTTTTGTTTAAGTCATCTTAATCTGGGTGGAAACTATGTGCAAGAGGGATTTTGATAGACTGCCATGATATGAGGAAGGATGGGAGCATTTAAGACTCATTGTGATTCATGTTTGAAAACCTCTGAATCAAAAAATCTCTCAATCTGTGATTTGCTTATTATCAAGTATTTTGAGGTCTCATAATGACCAAAGCTGTTAGATTGCTGAAAGGATAGAGTCAGAGGCATCTCCACTTATCTGTCACTTCTGGTATTAAAGGCTGGCACTGATATAAAGCCCCTGTGAGAGCATCGTGACTCTTCGGAGCATGCCTGTTTGTGAGGAGGTGAGAGGAATGACACAGCGTTAAGTCAAAGATGCCTCATTTTCAGTTTTCTGCATGTCACATGCTTTCAGGATTGATCTTTATTTGGATTTTTAGTGGTTTGGCTTGCTTCCATTAAAATTGAAGGAAGGGGAAGGAAGTGCAAATTTTAATGTGTTCTAATGCAAAATCCACCTTTGAAGAAAGAAGCAGAAAACAGAGCGAAGATGAGGAAAACAGCACAAGCAAAGAGTCTGGAAAAAGCCCCTCTGCTCCTCCACCCCTGCATGAAAAGGACCCACATGCTTCCCTGTACACTATGTCAGAGCTTGGATGAAGGCAAACTGGTGCAATAGGCCCCCAGAGACCATCAGCAAGAGTCCAGCAATGGTTGACCCACCTGCCACGGAGACATCTTCCAGGGGAACTGATAACCCAGCAGAAAACCTTCTTGTACGGTTCAGCACATTCCTCCCTTGGGGACTGACTCCCACAGGATGGCCAGGCCTAGAAGGAAGCTGAGGAACACATATGAAGAACGGGGCTTGGCCGCTTTTGTATGCCAGCCTCTGCAGTGTACAGCTCTTTGATTAAGCTTTTCCAACACTGCAACATAGAACACTATTTCACCTGGGATTCAGGTTGCTTTTGAGCTCGTGCTAAATCAAGCCAATACTAACTGCCTCACCGTATTAGATTTATTCCATGATCATGTGGCTCTTCATGGCTACCTCGATCTGTGGACGATAGATCACATGCCTTTGTAAAAGATTTATGCACCTACACGACCACCAATCTTTCCCGTTTCTGCACAACATGCAGTGACTGAAACCTGAGGCTTTGGAGCTGGTTGGTTCAGACACAGTAATACCACCTAGTTTTAAACTTCAGGACTTCATGGAAAGAAGAAAAAACCCCACAATAAAACCACATGGTATCACAGAATGTCCTTCAAAGATGTTTTTAAAAGTAACTTGTTTTAAAGTTCTTAGTGTCACTTAAAATACTGCACTAGAAATGGTCAAATGCAGCAGTAAATTACGTGTCCAGCTGCAGTGAATACAGGATGTCAGATTTTTGTGAAATGCAATGGTGTAAGAAAAAGAGGCTGAATTGTACTTCTCTAATGGTTAAAAATCTGTCTACTGAAAATAGTGTTTTGTTACTTTTAGTGCTGTAGTAGAGGTACTAAACTTGTGACACGTGATATAAGAGGAAGGGCAAGCTAAAATCAAATTTAGAATAAATAAATGATTTCTTGGTTAATTTCTGAGTAATTTCAAAATTGACTTCACAGAAACACATTTAGTAGCTTAGAAATACTTGAAACCATGACAGGTACTATTTTCAACACAATTATACTTGCTGTTTATTTTTTTAGTATTTCAAATAAAATTCCTTGTTCATTCACTCACACGTGTATTTATATCCTTCCCCGGACCTGTCCCTCTATTTCTACACCTGTTCTGCCAAAATAAAGTATAGACCTGTCTAGAACTCACCTCACTTTCAGACTGACTGTTTACTTTGAGTTTTTATGGTGGTGGTGATGTAATCCTAAGCTTGAAATGTCAGCAGTTTCCTTATTAACGCACTGCCATGGACCTCACTTAGATAAATTCTTTTCCCTCCTTCCTCTTGGCATTTGCCAGGCAAAGCAGCTAAACCACTTTCTATACTGGCTGCTCCTACCTTGATTCCTCCACAACCTGAAAGGAGGAAAGGGCTGTTCCTTGTTCAGGGGATCCTGGACCAGCAGAGAGCCATGATGCACTGGTGACTCTCTAACCCAGCAAATACTGACCTATTTTAAGTGCATTCGCTTTCCTGGCCTGTCCACTTTACTGTGTTAAACTCATGTTCCAGCCCAGATGTCAATGTCCAGTCCCAAGATGACTTTGGGATAGCAGCCCTATTGTGTTGGGATACAGCGCTAGAAACATGCACACCTTCTCTTTCACCTTCTCTCCATTCTTTCTTTTATGAGCACAGCTGGGCTGATGCTGCTTAGACCAGATCCAGGACGGGTACCATGTTTCAGTGGCACATCATTGCCAGTAACGTCATCAAGCTCTTAAATGAGGTCTTCCAGCAATCTGCAACCAGGGCTCCAGAAAAGTGGGCCAAGCAAGCTGGTTGGCAGACAGCTACTATCCCTCACTTATGAGTTGTCTGTGCCTGGAGACATGGTTAGACCTTGCGCTGATACGGTTAAACCCTGAATCGACACTGTTAGACCTCGTATAGGCCATCCAACTTGAGAAGCATAGCAAGGTATGCCCCATCACTGATTGCCCATGGCAACACAATAACCATGACCAGGGCTGATCAGTACCAGAAGAAATGACCACGTGTATGTATGAAAGCTCTGAGATCAATTGTGCGTGTTCCTTCTGTCACTTCCAGGGCTCCAAATGCTTGGACAGAAGGAGAAAACTCTGCAGCTCCATGGGGTTTTGTGCTGCTTGAAGTCAGGCTCGTTTCCTTGACATAATTTTCATGAGCTATAAAAGTATCAGGAGACCTGGCAAGACTGCTGGAGCGCAGTGCCTCTGACTAGAGCCAGAAAAAGCTTTACTTCAAGCAAAGTAACCACTCACAGCATAGATCCTGGAAAATTCAATTCCATCCCAATAATTACTACAGCACACCAATAGATCCTCCTTTATTTATTTTCGCAAGATAGAGGCCAGTGATGTTAACACTAAACTAGAATTCAATCTGTCATAGTAAAATTCATCTTAAGTCTAGACTAAGTTTAGCAGCCGACTTTGAAACTGCTATAAATGAGACTTCACAGCCTCTGCAAGACTCAGAGCAGAATCTATACAGCCATCGAAGTTGGAATGAGTAAATCCATCTCCCCCACAAATCAGAAGAGGTTGAGTATGAAGAATCATTTGTCCCAGACAATTGGGCACAGCTTTTGTGACCTGAAAAAGAAAAGCATACAGGGAGATGGAAAAGAAAGTATTTTATCTACCTGAATTTCACACCAGAAAGGTCTGTATTCCTGAAGCATGCTTTCATACAAAGCACCCCTCCCATCCTAGATCATAAGTCCAAGCACTAGCAATCAAAGTACTGTAGTAAAATATTTATATCCTGAAGTCAAATAATTAAGAGTAAAACTTCCCTGTATGTGGAAATTTAGAAACTTTACAGCCCCATCCTGTCTTACTTCAGTCTGTCTCAGCAGACACAAACTGCCTGACCCTGGACAGATGAGGCGTGGAGATCTCTAAGCCAAAAGGCATTAAGATACACGATCCCACATCAGCAAAGGTGGGCTTGCAGAAAACCCCAGATATGTAACTGTTCCACAAAGGCAAGGGAGCCTGCTGTTTCCAAGACAGCCTGCAACACAACTGGGTTGACCAGGTGACCTCCCTAGATGGGAAGTGAGGAAGTGAGGTGGACTTTAGAGTAATGACAGTCATGATGACCGGGCCATGATTTCTGCTGCTGTGAAAGCGTACATACAGCCTTGGGACAGCCACCCTGTCTCCAGCTCTGCTACACCGCTCTTCTTTTCCATATGAGTAGCACAACAATTTTTAGATGCTGCTAGAGATACAATCAACTCTTGCTCTGCAAGTAGCATGGGACAAGTTCTGAATAAAATTGCTTTGATAAATGTTTAATGTTGTTCTCAATGTATGCATTGTATTCATTTTAAACATAATTTTCCTGGCACCACATCCTCAATTACACTTGTGTCTGTGGCATGGCAGCTCTTGAGCAGTTCTGTGTAACATTTCCAAAAGTGAATGGACTTTGCTTTGGGCAGTACCCACTAATCTAGTATCCTAGGTATTAACCTAGTACCTAGAACTCATGGAGAGAACAAGGCCTCTTTTCGGTATTGTACTTTATGACAAACACCAATGCATGTCAAACTGCAGAGTAAAAGCACACAGCATTTGTGGGTTTACCACACTTGGCTGTATCATGTGTCGTTGTAGTCTGTTTCAAACCTATGTACAAAGGCTGAGTGTCCGTGTGGTACTAAATCAGTGCATCCCAGAGTAGCACCGGTGAATCTCAGAACGGAGATAAGGTGGCAGCAGCAGCAGCACTGGCCTAAAGGTAAATGTGAGGGCAAGGCAGGCTCAGGCAGAAGGGATAAAAAGATAAGAAGATGCAGGACAGCTTGATGATGAAGTGATCAGTAGAGGAAGGTGGGAAGAAATAGTCTGAGAAAAGGAATGACAAAACAAGACCCATAAGGATGAAATGTTGAAAAAGAGGAAAAAATAGATGGAAAGGCAGAGAGAGAGGGACGGAAGAAAACAGCAGAAACACAGCAGCATACCAGCAATAGAGATCAAACCATAGATACATGCATGATACAGAGAAAACAAATTTCTTCTGTTTTATTTCTTGACTTTCTGCCTTTGGTCCAAAGATATGTTTTGGATTCAAACATATCTTTTTGTCCAAAGATATGCTTTGGATTCCTGTGCAGTAAACTGTTGCTGTATCCCACTGTGCGACTGTCAGCTCCAGAGAACAAGACCTCAAGTCCAAGGCATCTTGTTCAGTCGAGGGGATTTTTCCATTGATTCAAATGTACACTCTGCTAGCCACTGCCGTGCCATTATCTGCCGTTTCCAAGTTAGGATCAGCTGCAAAACACGCACATTTATGTTACTGGCTGCATTTTGTGTTACCAGCATGTTAGCATCTCTTTAAAGGAGGTGATTATCTGTACAAATACAACTGTATGTGTAGCCAGTTGCAACCCACTCTCTTATTCAACTTAACAGAATAGTCTAGCCATGCATGGTAAATCCAGACAGAGACTGTCTTTCGCAGACTAATTTTAGGAGAGTACTTAATTTATTCCTGAATTTTTCTTACAGATCAAGGTCACTGAGCATAAACAATGAAGAAAGGTTTAGCAGAAATAGGCTTTTTGAGTGCCCTTCCCTCTTGACTACCCAGTGCTTATTTGATGCAGGCTGCACCAAACAGCTTCTGGTTTGTCATACCGATCACAGGATCAGTATTTTCAAATCTCAGCCTCCATCTTTTTGCCTGTACAGCAAGACTGTGTGCTCAGTGTAGTGAAGGCACAGTCACTGGGGAAAGGAATGATCCTGCCCCTTCTTCAAGTTCTTCTGAAACTGTTGTCCAATATAAATTCCAAATTACCCTTGGCTATAATGACACAGCCTGCTGGATCTTTGTCCTTGAAGACCGACTCAGCTAGATAAAGCCATGGTGGGAGCTCACCTAGTGCTGGTGATAGCTCTGTTTTGAGCAACAGATTGGACTGGAGACCTGAAGAGGTCCCTTCTGAGGTCCCCTCTGAAGAGGTCCAATTTTTGTGATTCTCTGTTTTCCCAGTATCCCTTATAAAGTGACTCTGTCAAAGGGACATGATGGGTTGGGAAGCTGTTGGCTCTGAATGCTAATAGTGTCTTACCGTAATTAAAGCAGGGGATCCAGAATTGCAGCTGTGCTGCTAAGTAGTGTCAGTAGAAGTTTGGAATTCCTAATCCCTCATCCGCCATGGATAATTGTAATGTCTGCATTTTAATCTCAGGATTGTGTTTGGCCATGTGAAGGACGTTACAGCCGGATTTAATTAACAAGTAGGATAAAGCTCGTCTAAAAGAGTCAGGGGAAAGATGCACCCATCTTATCAGTTCTCTTTGCTTCTGTGGCAACAGCTTATTACAATCAAAAGTAAAGATAGCTTTAAGAGGGAGCTCTGTCCCAGATATTTAATTTAGGTACTGATTATTTTATAGGGTGGCATTAGAGATCTCTTTATTGAGATAACAGATCTGACCTACACTGACTTATTTGCAATCTAAGACATATTGACATTCATCCACCGAATTAAAAGACTGGTGTTAATTCCTCCTGTGACACAGCCATAAAGCACAAGCAGCTACTGAAGTCAGTGGGTTTGGTTAGCAGCAGCATGGTTGATAGCAGGCAGAAGAAGAAAGCGGGAAAAGCTGTAAACGGTACAGTGGTTTGAGAAAATAACAGAGTATTATCCAGCAGTATGATGTCTGAATGTAATTTTTAAATAGGGGAAACAGGACGCACACCCAGTGATTTAGGAAGACAACAGTTTTGAGGCAACTGCAGAAAATAAGCGTTCATTCCTACCGTCACTGTTTCAGCTACCTCTAAAAGATGAAGCAATAGGTACAAGGTTATAATAAATCCTGTATGGCCATAACTTGCCAGGATTCAGAAAGCATAGTTGTTTGGTAGAATGCAATTAAGACTTTTTTTTTTAATCAGTAATAAGAAATTAACTGCTATTCTTGTCTTTATCCATGTGTTCAGGGTGAAATAAATCAGAATGGGCCACATATATCCCTCTGACACGATGCTAGAAGTGTGAGTGGTGCAAGGGAAAGGCATATTAAGCCTTTTCCTTGCACACACCAACAAAGTAGCTGAACCTGACAAATTCTATGATAGAGCTCTGTGATAGCAGCAGTATCTAGAGTGTATTAGTTGTGTTTAAATATACTTCTTGCTCTGTTTTGGGAGCCCTTTCCAGAGCTGGTCAACCAAGTGTTTGTTTGCTGGAGACAGATCCAATTCTCCTTCTTACCACCTGCAGCTCTTGTGCTCGCAAGCAGTTTGAAACAGGAAGGTAACAGGCAGTGCAGAAGACCAGAAGTCACAACCAGAAATGGATGCCTTAACAGTGACAACTGTTACTAGCAAAAAAACTCCCTGAGCTGATAGAGGTATGTATAAAATATACCATGTTTTTTGTACGAGTCATCTGAAATACTAAAACCTATGTTAAGGTCATTTATGTTTTTATACAACAACTGAGAACAAATACTATGCACTGGGAAACGATATGCAAACTACCAATGCCTAACTGCAGAAAAATAAACTTTGGGCTAATAAGACCCGGTTCCTAAATCAAATACAGATCAAGGGGTATGAGCAGACTCCACAAGAGTCATCTACAGCTAACTTTTCCAGACTTCATAAAAGGAAAAATATTTAGGGGACTGCTTTAAGTAAATATTTGCATCAACTTCCACGTTCATTTTCACTCATGTAATTTAACTTAAGAGGCTTTGGGTAAACATGTAGATACACTCCAATACTTGGGAAATTGCCAACAATTGCCTTGGATTTTTAAAAGAAGACTGTAAAATATACACATTCTACTGTTACTGCTTTTAGGTAGTTTACTTTAAAATATTTTTCACATAACATACTGTTAAATTGAACTGGGCCAAATCAAATAACAATTAGTATATCTGAACACAAGGATTTCTGCTACTCTGTAGTAGAGTGGGAATTTTGCTAATAATATCACATACTTTCGGATACAGAAGAGACAGATTGAGTCATATTTTGAAATACCAGCAAAAATCCCACCAAAGTATGTGGGATTTGCTTCCTTCCTGTGCACTGCTCCTGTCCCCACTTACCAGGAGTAGTGCATAACTTACCACTGAGCCAGGTCCATTATGTAAAAAGATGACTAGAAATGATGTGGCTGTCACTGGCCAGCCTTGGATGCTGCTCATGACTACGTGGAGGAATGTGTTAATGGATATTGAGCAACTATTCCTTTCCTGGTGCTCCCTGAGGATGAAAACCACTGGGCTGTATGATGTCCTGTTTCTTGGAATACACCACAGATCTGTGCTACAGCATAGCCCTGGCAGCACTCTCCCAGCTGACTGATCCCACCAGAGTACCTGAGAGTATCTCCATTTCTGACACTTGATGCTGGCTGGTTTAGGTAGGGATGGCACAATCCTCTCCAGGTGACTGAGAATTAACTGCTGCACCTCTGCAGGGTCTGAATCCAGGTGCTCACTTCCAAACGTCACAGTTGTGTGAACTACAACGGAAGGCCCAATTTCAGGAGACTCTGAAATAAAGAAGAGAGATGCCTTTGAAAGATTACTCATGCATACTTGCCTTCCTTGCACATTAACAATTATGTCTCTAGCCTAGGAGTCAGTAAGAACAAAAATATCTGTGGCACCACTCTGTTCTTCCAGCTGGAAAAAAACCAAGGAGTAACAATACAAGTTGCTCACAAGAAGCACAGTGAAGAAATCCAGGCTTTTTGCAAAATTTGTGATGGTTTTCCCATACCCTTTAAGTAGCAGCTGGAAGGAGCAGGGAATATAATGGAAGCAATTTTTTCCCCTTTTACCTCCCAGACATTTTGACAGCCTCTACAAGGAGGACAACCTACCTGGCAATTGTGGCAAACTGGCAAAAGAGAACAAGAAGAAACATGTAAAAATACTTTGCAGGAGATTTTCCAGCCAGGTCTACAAATAGTAACCATTAGTGCCCCTACAAGCACAGGGCACTCGGAGGCATGCAGTCACAGCCACCCGCAAGGCCTTGCTTGGGTGGTGGTTGTGGAGGTGATGCTTCCCAAAGGGCTGCACTTGCAGCTGGGACTCATGTTATCACTGGCAACACTAAAGGGGAAATCCTTTACCAAAGGCTGAAACCCACCCAGCTGTGTAGTAAGATTAAGGTATTGGATGATGCACCTTTTTCTTTTGGATGGAAAAAAACCCCCATGGATGACAGACCTTCCTTTTTTTTTGGAGCCCAGGGTCTTGGTGCTCCACTTACAGCCAAAGGCACGTGAAGTCCGAACACAGCAGTACACGCCAGATGCAAAACAAACAAATTGCAGTCACAGCCACCTGAGGCATGCAAACCACCACACCAACAGCACAGCTCTGCCAGCAAGCCACCTCCTCTGTTTGAAAAGCTGGAGGAGCGTGGGCAGCTGGGTCACCACAGCCAATTTGCTTTCCCACCTATATCAGAGTAACTTATATTCTACCTCCTCTGCACATCTGAAACGCATGCCCCCTTAAGGGGACAATCTCTGCAACACAGAAATATGAAAGACCTGAACATGAAATCAACATGAGATAAAAATTATCTTTAAGGCAAAGGACAAAAAAGAGTGTTTATTGCATTACCGTGAAAAACATCTGCTCCCTCTGTAATTGGCTGCATACTGGCAATGCAACAGTATTTACATAGTTGAAAGGCTAGAATAAAACCAATACTTCACCTTTACAGAGAAAAAGAACAGAAGCCAGGGCAGGTCAGCTTGAGAAATCAGCACTTCCTTTTGGCCTGTACAAGTGAACTCAAATTTTGCTGCTCTAGCAACTTCCAGGAAACTGATGTGCGGTTGTCTACATGCATGTTTTAGGGAGTATGAACCTTCAATACAACTTCTGTCCTCAGGCAAGTACGTCCAAGTGAGCAAAACTGAAAAAAAGTTTCTCCCTTAAAAATCAATCAGGCTGAAGTGCCAGGGGAGGAACCAAAGGCAGCTCAAGTGCTGATGTTCACCCCAGCAGACCTGGAAATGGCCAGGCTTCGTTATGGCTCAGGCTGGTTGTAGGTTCTCTACAGCAAGGGACTTCTGTCCCCACTGACATGTTGGCTTGTCACCTTACAGATTTGGTCTGGACAACTAACAACCATCAGCCAGAGAATCTTCCTAGAATAGATGATCTTCAGGCTCAGTGATTTCCCTGTGCCAAGGCACAGAGGACCCAGCGGATCCTTGCATGAGTCATTCTGGGGGCTGTTCTGCTTCAAATGGGCAAGATGCACTTGCTGGAGCAAGGACATGACTCGGGTTTTGCTATATTTCAATTAAGAAAAAAACCTCACCGAGCTGGTCGTTAAAATAAGCGATTCTCTCTCACTCCATTAATCAGAAAATCCCTCTTTTGGAAGCAGAAAGGCTTTTCTGGCTAAACCTTTGTTTGAATAAGCATATTCCTAGAAAAATATTTTAATTGCAGTAAATGAGCATTTTATAACCAAGGAATCCACAAAGAAAGACACAGTTGAACACTTTCTGACCAGTTCTTGCTGTTGGTACCAAACTTGATAGAAATATTTCTCTCTGCTGTGTTGGTGAAAAGATCTCCAGCTCCAGCTCTTCCAGCTGGATATTCCCTTTGAGAAGATGAAAAATTCCAACTTTCCAAAGGCAACCAAAATGTCTTTCTCTGGTAAGCTTTCTGTCCCGGTCTGATCACTTCAGAACACAACTACCAAGTCCCAGCACCCACAGCAAACATGAAAGGAATAGCTTTGACTTCAGCTGGAAGGATTCCTTCACCGAGTCTCTTTATTGGGTGGGCCAGCTCAGTCAACCTTTCCTCTCAAGAACTGGGAAAATGGGGCAATAAGGGTGGGAAGATGTTTCCTGGTTGTGATCAGGAATGCACTCTGACAGGCCACATCTGAAGGCACCAAGCCATGGTGCTGGCTCATTTTAAAGTTCTCCTTTTCCAAGTAAGGCACTCCTAAGAGCAGGAGATCACTCACTTCACTCCTTGTGTTCGGCTCACAAGCTCTGTTTTCAGCAAGTACTACAGATCTTTTCCCGCCTGATTTCCTGAAGTGTCCAGAACCTTTGAGTTAGTTTCCTCTTTTCATCTGAGGTGCTGATTTTGCCCTCTTGTGTTCTGGCTTGAAAGTAAGCCTTAACCATAGGGGACATATGGGTCCAAGATATCCACCTGACATGGATTTGGGATGATGGCAATGCAGATCTGGGGACTAAGACTGTAGAGTGAAACAAGGACCACTCTTGCCTAGAAGCAGAGATTCAGCCAAAGGGGCCACCTTCTTTACTGAGCTCTGATGAACTGCTTGCCTGAGGCTAACACCCAGCCTCAGCCTCACCTTCCTGGGATTACTCCTGCCACCCCCAAGCCTGGTTTCACAGACTAGCACAAGACACATCTCTGTTCACATCAGCTTTTCCAACTGTCTGGAAAAAATGTCAGCTACTCAAGTCTCTCCTTCCCATTTTGTGGGAGAAAACAAGTATTCTGACATCTCTACATAGAGACTGTCAGAGAGAGAAGACCAACTGGGGAAGTCTATTAGGTACCTTGGGATTTATTATAGTGCACATGGTATTTGGCAAATTCTTCCACATAACCTTGGCAAAAAGGCTCATTAAAAGATGTCTAAGCATTTAATAAAATAAATATTCATTGCTTGCTGTGACTTGTTATAGCCAATGATTCTTGGACAGGGCCGCCTTCTTTCAAAACCCTCATCTCTTCCATAGCATGTACAAAACAAGTTTCAGGAGAACAGGCAGTTCGTTGAGTTTTTAATTCCTCCTTTGAGCTACTGATAGCTTGGAGAGCTTCCAGAGGCCACTGAGTCACAGCCTTCCAGTACTGAAATATGCAGCCTGTGAGGATCAAGTTTAGCCTCAAGCCCTTTTCTTTCTTCTGCAAAAATACTGGCTATGAGAGGAGTTTAAAATAGATTTTTCCCTGAAAGCAATGGGGGTATCTCAGCTTCAATGCACCAGGTATGAACAACTGTTCAGCTGTCACACGAGTAAACCTGTGGTTTCCCTCCCAATGTTTTTAGATCAGGCCACAACAGCTAGCTTAAAATGATGACTTCTGGTAGCGCTTCTCATGAGTTTTTGATTTCCTTTATTTCTGGCAAGGATGCAAGCCATCCACAGCCATGCTAGCAGATGACGAAGCAGCATAGGAGATGTGGCAAGCCCGGGAATGCTCAGCAATGCGAGGGTTAATCATGTGAGAGCTGAATGGAAGCAGCATAAAAGCTTTCATCTGCTCCCAGTTCTCCCCCCCCCCCCATCCCAGCTGCATGGCAATTAATCTGATCCGTTGATGCGATGGAAGGCATGAGACGTTGGTAGATCAGAGCTAGTGAGACAGCAGAGTTGGCGGTAGCTTATACCTACTTAATGAGCAAGGAGCCACTCTGCCAGGGCTGGCAACATCCTGGGCGTCCACAGTTGCTGAGGGACCCCACTGAAAACCTACAAGCAGTGAGCTTGCGCCTGGCTCTCCTTCCTCTGTCCAGCCCATGCTGCACTGTCTCAGGGGCGACACTGGCTGCAGGGGCTGGGTGCCTGTCCCCACCCCCACCTCCCCGTCCGTCCCTGAACCCTCGGGTCTGCATCTGTTGACTGGCACCTGGAGGACAGTGGCATTCTGTGCAGAGACCCTGCTCAGGCTGCGGCCAGGGAGGGAAGCACCAGCATCGTCTCGTGCAGCAACAGCAGTTTGGCAGATGCAGTTTGTGCCTGAGGTTCAGGCTGGCCTCTTCCCAGTGGCACAGGGAAGAAGCAATACTATAATTACAGGTTTCCTTTCCTTCTGTGTTAAGTTTTCCTTGTTTTACTGATAATTTCTTTTGCTCTGCTGCATTGCGTAGGACCAACACAGGCAGCTTGTAGATACAAAGTGACAAATGTGAGGATAAACACATTCCTTTTGAGATTTATTTTGCTTCCATGTAAACAGAAAAGAACTGTGCAATCTTTGGCGCACCACCCCATGCAGTCCAGTGTCCCATCTGTGACAGGGAAGGTGTGCAGGAGCCGCTACATCCCTGCCTGGCTCGGCAGCAGTGGCTGGGGAGGAGCAGACCCTGCAGGCTGAGGAGTGTCTGGCTTGTGGGGATGGGAAGAGGGGCACAGCCAGGCCCTGATGTGGGTCCCACAGGAAGGGATCTAACTGTATCTTCCACATCCTAAATAAAATGTGACAGAGATGACAAAGCCAGACCTTTCTTTTAAGTTTAAAGCAACAGGACAAGGGCTAATGGGCACACCTAAAACTAGAGAAAATCCCAACTGACATGAGGATACAGCCCCTTCCCATGTGAGCAGGCCATCCCTAGGAAGGGGCCCTGAGTGGTGGGTGGTCTCCATCCTTCGGGACTCCCCTGACTTGACCTGCTGTAGCTGTGATGTCTGGTGGGACCAGGGCCAGGTCAGAGAGCCCCACCTCTATGCCTCCAGCTGGAACCTGGTAGGTTTGTACAAGCCCACAAAAACAGCTGAGGAAGACCTCCAGCACTGAGTAGTGTGAAGTACAAGCTGTCTCAGGTAGAGAACACATCAGCTATCTGGAAGGGGTGTCAAGGACAGAAAGCCTGAAAGCAATTAGAGCTCACCATCCACTGCACTTCAGCCAGTTATAACCATGAATTAAGCACTAGCGAAGTCTCCCCATGTTGAACTCTCTGGGTCTTGACCTGCAACCTGGGAATGAGGGGAAAGGTGTCTGGATTGTGAGCAGGAGAAGGCAGTCATCAGCTTCTTAACATTTCAGGACTGTCTCAACGCTTGTCATTAATTCCCAGCTGGAGGAATCACACAGGCTATGTAAAGAAAGAGAAGGACAGAATGCTGACAGTGAGAATTTATGCAGGATTAAGCCTGTTAGGAGTATTATCTTCCAGAAAAAATGATGGGGCTAATAAAAGATGCCCTGGAGAACAGCACAGAGAACAGAGCCCAGGGATACTTCCCCAGCCCCGTGGCTTGTGGCTCAAGAGCATCTGGTGTCTGAAAGACGGCTCCTAGCTTTGAATAACACATTTAGTGCAGAATTGTAAGATGGAAGAGCATGGTGTCCTGAGTGAAGCTGCTCAGCAAAGCCACTTGGCCTAGGAGCATAGCTGTCACTATCACAGTGAGGTAAAAATACTTGTGGGTGAATTCCTCTGTGCACTCTGTTCTGCAGGACAGTGACAATATGAACAGCCTGCAATGCCAAGTCCTCCCACAGTGACCTCCTTCTGCCCTAGGAAGTTCTCAGATGATATTAGGGGTGTCAAGTCAGCTCCTGTGGTGGCCACGTCCTCCTTACCACCAGTCTCAGGGAAGTAAGGGGACAGAGATCACTAAAGCATAAACACAATAAAACAAAACTTCTCAGAGAAAGCCCAAAGTGGATTAACTGTCCACCAAAATCTTCTCCCTTGCAAAACGCAAAAGCTACTTTTCTCTGGTGAATCTATGCCAAGGTCAGAGTTCAAAGTCCCTAAATTCAGAGGACATTTTAGAAATTAGCTGTGATCCCTGGAATCCAAAGAGGCCTGAACTTTTCTTAGCAGGGAGAACACTATCAGAGCCTGCAAGTCATAGGATTCATTTGGCAAATGGTCAGGATGATATCTATCATGCTCTGGGAATGTGACAAGTTGAAAAGTAACTGTGGAAGGGGAGGAAGTGGCAGGTTACATGTATTTCAAAGCACCACGAAGGGAACAGACCACAGTGCTCTTCGGACTATACTAATGGCAGAAGATACCCTAAGAAGGACCCATCTGCCCTTCTAACACTGCCTGTGCAGCTAGCCATGGAGACTTGGCAAAGATTTCTCCTACTGCCCCCAAGAAAGCAGAAGTCAACAGGCTTTGTCTCAACAATAATATACTAGGAGAGAAAATCATATCTGAGGGCCACTATGGAGCACATCTTGCTGTTGCTCAGCTGAAAGGCGTTGAAGCAAGAAACCCCATACTGCAAGGGACACAGCGTCCACTGAGGTGCCAAGGACAGTATGCTCAGAAAGGCTGATCAGCTCTGAACTTAGCAGTAGTTGCACTGGTCTAGGGCTGGAGCACATTTGTGGGGAGGCATGAGGCAGCACGGGCTGCAGTCTGCATGCCCTGGAAGTGCCTTGTGTCTCACAGGCTCTGCAAAGCCCATAAATCCACTGACCCTTGGGAGAATGAGATCTGCTTTGATAAAGGCATAAAAATAAGTAGGCAAAACCTGCAGATCACTTCCATAGATACATCCCCAAAAGGTACACAAAAAGTACGGTAAATTTTTACTGGTTCAGCTGTGCTGACATTAAAACTTGCTGGACACCAAATATAGACAAACCTTGAAGAACTGCCTGTGTTCACCACAGGGGCTTGGTTGGACTCACCTCCCAGTTAACTTATTAGTGTGTTCAGTAAATATTCACCGGAACATTGTCTGCCTCAGAGTCACAGGACTTAGGGAAGGAGGGACCTCTGGAGGTCCCTAGTCCAACCTCCTGCTCAAAACAGGGGCCAGCTTCAAAGGCAGATCATACTCCTGCCTTTTGAGTGCTCAGCTGAACGGCTGGGAGCCCCTCCAGCACAGGCACGGGCACCATGTCTTTCCTTCTTAGGGGAATGATCCCAGGGTTATAAACTACTCTCCAGAAGAGACCTGTATACGGATCTGACAGGTGCACATCTTCCACAGCAACATTTTCTTCCTTCCTAGAGGAGCACTGTCAAGTATTTTTCTCGTGTTCCTGCCCAAAACCTGGAGTTAGAACAGACACCGATAAAAAACAAGACATGGTTACTCCCCTCCCCTCAGGATTTTTTTCATCTTACTGGGGAGATGTGTTTTGCTATCCAAAACCCATTCTGGTCCTGGGTAGCATGAGGGAAGGGAAATGGATTCATCACTGCCATGCTAAACAAACCATCGAAGCTAGGCTGTAAAGGAAATGCTGCTGGGTTAGCACAGAGGGCAGCAGATGCTGGACACCTCCCAGATGGCTGGAACTGTACCCCTGCTCTCTGAGAGGGTTCAGCAGGCTGAAAAAAGAGAAGTCAACATGCAGGCTTCATAAAACTATATGTAAAATGAAAAAAAGAGCAGTTATTAAATTTACCACACCTAGCAAACGAGCAAGAGATATGGAGGTTTGCTTTCAAAACATCACGCTTCTATTTAACAAAGAGGTTAGCGAGCTTCCCAAGTTATCCTCAGAAGTTCCTGTGGTTCGTATGGTCCCATATTCCCCCTGGAATAAAATCTGCTCTATCTCACAAGGCATGTTTTGGAAAAGTCCATGTAAAGAACGGTGCTGGCTTTTTTATATTCAGAAATTCAGCATTTCATTAGCCTTACAGACAGTTTCTGATTAGTTTTCTAAGAGGCAGGCAGGGCAGGCAGAGGATTACAAAGCAATTGGCCATGTAATGAGATGAAAACCTAAATAACTCTTTTTAACTCTTCCATCTTCCTAAAAATTCTTATTTTGGTACTGAGAAGATAAAGGAATCTGTATTTTAAAATTAAAAAGGATATTCAAGAATTACACTGATCTTGAAAACCTGTAAGACGAATCTTCCCTTTACATTATATAAGCTTGCAATCCTGAAGCTAAAGAAGGGAACTGCTTCCATTTTTATGTGTCATCTATCTTTAGTCCTCCAAAATGCAAAGAGATGCAAAGACTGCGGTATTACAGAAATGAGGCTTGAAATAATTTATACTGAAGAATTCCCACTGTCCCCCCGACCAGTTATAAATATTGATGGGGTGTTTAAAGCAGCCAATCACACAAATATTTAATATTCATACATATCGCACAGGGAATTTAACATACACTTCTTGTAGGCTCTTCCTTATGTAACATTTGAGCGCATTACCTCTGCGGACGGAGACACAATTTTATGAACAGTAGCCGAGATCCTCAGCTGATGCAAAAAGCCCTCCTTCTCAGAGGCTCAGCACACTCCAGATTACATTGGTAACAGAAGTATCAAAGAAACAGCTTTATTATTGATTCTTCTGCATAAATCGGGAAGACAACAGATGTCATCTGTAGCTATCAGTAAGGAACTACGCTGTGTCACAACGAAGCCAACTAATGGTAGCATGTTGTGCCACAGCAAGGAGCTGCCAGGGGCTCCCTGGGTGCTGGCGCCTTCCCCAGCAGGCTCAGCCATGCATGGGACAGGTTCGCTACCTCCTCCCCATCGCAGCAAGGTTTACTCCTTTGCAAAAGACTGTATTTCTCTCTAGCAGTGTAAACAAAGACAGATCTCTTTCTTTGTTGAGAAGTCATGTTGTTCTGCCTCACCCACCTGGACTGCCAGAAAGATGGCATGGTCACCTGCCTTGTTCTTCACTACAGAAGTCCAGGGGACATGCTGACCAGAGTTATGTTGAATGCAAACTTACAATTTAGAGTATCATTACCCTACAAAAACTTGAAGAACCAGCAACATTTGAGCAGTCTACACAAAGGAATTAATGAGAAACCAAAAAGAGAGGTGATGCTGCCATGTCTTCTAGCAAGAAAAGGCTTCATGAGTTTACAAGTGCCATGCCACAAGCAGCAATTCAGAGCACTGCAGCTTATCACAATGCAGCAAAGTGTGAGTGCTCCTTAGGGAAGTGTGTGGCTCCGAGAGCAAGCAAAGGCTGAGATTTCTGGAGAATTACAGACTGCAACTCACTGGCTCTGCTAACAAACGCGTCCTATTGTATAATTATAACAAGGCTGCTTGAGGTATTTCACTGGTAAAATGTGAAACTTCCATAAGAGATTTACATCTCTGCTTTACTAAATGCATCAAAGCAGGGATTACCACATCTCAAGCAAACAAAAAGGACAGTTTGGACTTTTATAGTGAAAGCCAGACTTTGCCTTTCAGTCTTTGAGGGCTAGACTACTTGCCTTTAGGTAGACATTATTTAGATGTAGCTATTTTTTGTATAATGAGGTGTTTAACAAAGAGTCTTTTAGTAGAAAGCTAGAGTTATTTCCTTTGGATCTCTATAGTTCAATGCTGTTTACTAAAACATTACTATTTGACGTGGTAACAAGGGTTGAATAAACCTCCATCAATTGTGGATACATCGAAGTAGGTGTAGAAACACCAGAAAAATCAAATTTATGTTCGTGTCTGATCCACTAATCACTTTTACTTACGCTTAGAGAACTGCAGTCATGCTCCTCTGTCTGTTGAAGATGTACTCCTGGTAAGCCCTGCAGCCACATCTGATGGGCAGCAAAGTAATTTTCTCTCTTAAGATTAATACAGTGGAGGGAAGGATGCATGCAGGCGCTTGAGAAATAAACTGAATATACAGAGACAGTGCATACAGCATAGAAGGGGAATGGTAGAAGTGGGACCATTCACCCAGGAGACACAACATAAATCTTAGCCTGAGCATTTCTGCTTTCTCTCTCTGAACGCTACCTTTTTAATTATCACCATTGTCTTCTTCAGATGAATCATGGTCAATCAGGGTTGAAGAATGGAAGAACGGGAAGACTGATAAATAAGTGGAGCACAGTGTTAAAACATCAGCAATGGCACCCCAAAAAAACAGCAAACAAGGGACAGCGAGGTACTGCGGTACCTCCCATTGAAACGTTCTGGAGGTCAGTCAGACGCATGGAAAAAACCCAACCCCAAATGCAAAATACTTGTGTATGTGCTAAACAAACATAAAGGCACTTTATATTCAAGTGTTTTGGCTGCAGTACTCCGTATGTGTAAGTAAGTTTCGCGTTCAGCCCCTCTTATCCATGTTGTCTTATAGTATATATGTGTATGTGTGTCTATTATCAGCAGAGCTGTGCATGTGTTTGAAGAAAAGCGAATCACTTGGTTACCACTTTTGATTTTTATACTCCTGTATGTCAGCATCACCAAACACAATACAGGCATGCTTTCCAGCCCTCCTGTGCTCAGCTCGGGTGCTCACAGCGAGAAATACTGCTCTAGCTAACACATACTGCTCTCTCCCTAGTAATACTTTTCCTGGAACGAACTACAAAATGCAAAATGCAAGTTCACCAGGAAAGACAGCACAGTCAAGGCAGCTGGTTGACTGTTTATGTGTCACAAGGAGGGTCCTACCGGAGAGAAATCATCTTCAGTTGCTGACCCCCAGCTTGTTTCAGTCCTGTGAAGGTATACAATTTGTTCTTCTTAGAAAAATTTGCTCATATCAACAGATCTCTCCCATAATATGAGGGAAATTTCAGTGAGAAAGGTATGTGTCAACACTGATGTTCTGGTAGTTTCTATGTATTTGTTAACAATATGCCACAAATAATGTTTTCTATTTGGTTAAATTGCCTTTGGAGACAGCAAAGACACTGTACTTAGCTATTTGATAATTCCATTATAATTCCATATTTGTTATTCTCAATGCTGGCACTTTGAGACCACACATGTAAACAGGTAAGGAAAGGATGGGTGAATTTCTCCCTTGGGCTGTGTCCTCTTCAGCACAGATAGAATCAGGCAGCAGGGAGGGACAATACAAGTAGGTGCTATCAACTATCAAGTACTTATTCTTAAACACAACAATGGTGATATAATCTTAGATGCAAGATCAACTACAACTGCATATTGTCAGTAACAGCAGACAATGCCAGAGACAGAAAAAAAAAAATATCACTCTGTATTTGGCTTTCCTTACACTCTTTTTTTACATATTCACTATTGGTCCCTGCTGGAAGAAGCATATCAGGGTGGATACATCTTTCTTTTGGCCAGTTCAGCCATTCTTTTGTTTTATTTTTCCTCTTTTCAGATGAACAGGCTAAATAACAAAATCAGGCTTCCACAACAGTGAGTTGATTCATTTTTCCAACTCCTTTGCTCCCAGCACAAACTGCTGTTGCTGGAGGCACTTAAGAGACATTGCTACACAGGTGGCTTCGGTGCAAAGAAGGGCATATTGGGATGAGCTGACTTGAACTGTACTACCACCACAACAAGGAGGAGTGCGAGGTCCCGTGCCTGACACAGGACAACCCCATGCATCAGTCTGGCTCAGCAACAGACTGTTCTGAAAAGATCCTGCTGGTTATGGTGGACCCACCATTGAATGTAAACCAGCAGTGCAAAGGTGGCAAACCACAGCATATCAGGGCCTCGAGCAACATGATCCAACTTCACAGCTGGATCTAACTTCAAACCTTGCGTGGGGGTATGACCAGATGACCTCCAGTGGTCCCTTCCAGCCTGAATGGCCATGTATCTAACTGGTAGAGGCAGACAATGGAACAGGAGGCAACATCCAGAGGTTAAGCTTTGGGAAGTTCAGACTGCAGATGAAGAAACTCTTTTCCCTAGCAGAGGTGCAGCCCTGGGACAGGTCACCAGCAATGTGGGGGATTCCATCCTCAATTTTTTTAAAACCTCAGCTAGACAAAGCATGGCTGCCCTGACCTTGTGTTAGCAGAGCCTGCTGTGAGCAGGAGCTGGAGCAGAGATCTTCAGAGGTCCTGGCCACCAGTGCCACTGTTACATGGTGGCACTCCCTCATGATAGTTTATTGCATGTTTACAGTGTAAGAGAGGGAAGGCATGCCCAACCTTATGGCTGTTTTCTAGCATGGTGACAGCATGCAGATGCAAGGGTGATGGGCACAGTTTTCAGTGCCCTGCCCAGCAGGTACTAGTATCACTTATGCCTGCAGACTGCAGGCAGGAAGCAATGAATTCTGACTGAACAAGGAAGACTGCAAACAGAAGTCTCCCAGGCCTAAATTTGAACATATTTTAGTGCAGTGAATTTGGTAATAATAATTAGACTGCATTAGACAGCAGTTGATTATGAAAATCCTTCCTTATTCTGTGACAGTGAGTCACAGTGCTTTGTAGGTCACCACAAAGGTGGGTAGGTTTTTACCCCCGCTCTACCGATGTGGTTAAACCTCGTCATTGTCCCAAAGTGAGCAAGTAACAGAATCAGGAAGTCTTTTCAGCTCCTAACGAACTTGATTAAACTCAAATGCTAGCAGTTTTTCTTGAGCTATTCTATGCCAACAGAGTCTTGGTATATGAAATACATTTAATAAATAAAACATACACTTACTCGACTGCCATCTTCCAAAAACATATGAGAAGTGTCTGCCTTGTGGGATGTTCTCCAAGCTTTAGCGAGCAGCCGTACTATGTGCAGCCATTTCAAGGATTTTCCATAATTGTAAAAGCACACTGGCTAACTCTGAATTAGACTGAACAGCCTCAATTATATAACTCGTTACTACTTCCAAGCATGCTTAGTGGAAAGAACAGGAGTTGTAAAGTAACGGATGATGGGAGATAAATTGGCATGTGTATGAATCAATGTTTAAACAAAGGAACTCCAGCTCTTTCTTGGAATAGCAACATTTTGATGTCTCAAATCCCCTGACACTGGTTTCATAAATGCAGTAACATAAACCATGTGCTGGGTGGTGATTTTCTGAGGACCTTCCCGCTTTCATTGTGTATTTTATTACAGGCCAAATGTGACATTAAATGCTATCCGCTGTGGCTTGGAGTTAAATACTTGCTCTGTTCAGAATAGCAACACTCAATTAAACAGCATGTTTCATGATCTACACCCTCTATTGTCACTGTGTTTAAGGGAAATAATGGGAGCACTGACCTATATTGCGTTTCTTATTATCGATGGAGATGAAGCGTATGCAGGGATTATCGGTGATGTACTGTGCAGCCCAGGGGACATCAATCCATGTACCGGCTTCATAAAAAAGTCCCAGAGCATAGCGGGAGGAGTAGCTCACAGATTCCAGTTGCTGCTTTTGACTTTCATTAATTACTGTGGAAAAAAAATATAAAAATCAGACAATCCCTCTTCTCTCAGAACATTAAATATGTGAGTGCTGTGGTTAAGCTGATTATTCTTTCCTGAAAATGACCAGACTGCTAAAACTAAGAATTTAATATTAAGCTTAGTGCTTTGTAATATTTTTTCTGGGACACCTCTTCATGAAGTTTTAATGGCGCATTATGTAGAGTACGTCCTTCACACGCAACCCTCCCCCATCTGTTGGCCGTTTATTTCCCAGTTCTCTGCTAGTTGCCTCTGCCTTGAAACATCAATGAGTGGTGACTTTTTTCCAAATCTTTTCTCAAAGGGTGAATAAAAGGGAATAAGAGGTTTGGGTGGCCTCTAGAACACCAAGTAAATGATTATATGACTCTGCAAAAACCCAATGACTTCACATACCAACAAAATGAACATAGGGACTCTTGAATCTCTGGGGAAAACAGCCCTGCAGCTTATGTGTTGCAATTCAAATGGATAAAGAAAACTCTGCACTTCAGCACACAAAGGGTCCATAATGAAGTTCAGCTCCTTCAGCTGCAGGTATCTGAAAGCAGTTTAAAAAATTTCAGAGCAAATATGAATCCAGTCCTTCCCATGATTAATTCTTCTATCTTCCAATTACAGCAAGATGGTTTTTTGCCTCAATTTTATAATCTTCATAAAAAGCTGCACAAAGTAATATTAGCCCCACTGTGCATTCAAATACTATTTTATTTCATGCCAAAGAGAAATGCAGCAGTTTGACAAATTGTGGAGTTAGGTACATGTCTCTTCCTATTACCAAATGGACAGGCAGTGCTTCTGTGAGCAGGAGCAGGATGTGCAAAGACAACATCACAGCAGTCTCCCACTTGCATGTGAAACTGCATGCTCCGTTGTGCTTGCTTGGAGATTTGATATTGAGAGGCAAATGCAAAACAATCGAGGTGCTTCATTGTATGCAAAATTCAGCCAACCTAAGGAACATCTTGTATGAAGAAAGGAGCAGCTGATGGCTACATCCACCACGGCACTTCCCACAGGCAGCAAGTCAGGTACTGAGTGGTACCTTCAGAAAGACTTCAGCTGAGTCCTGCCCCAGACAGACCAGCACCACGCATGGGGTAGGCTGGGATGGGCTGGAGGGGGCAGCTCTCCATGCAAGGCTCTGCATGTGAGAGGCATCTCAAGACTTGTGCACAGCAAGCTGGCTAGGAGTCACAGCAGTGAAGGCCAACCAGCCCAGCACGAGAGCATCTAGCAGGTATTATTCCCCTCGAGCAAGGCCACATCTGGCCACACTGTGCGTTTTTTTGTGGCCCCCAGTACAAGGAAGACAACAAGAAACAGGGTAAGGTCCTGAGCAGGGTCACTAATGTGGTCCACTGAAGGGGGTCTCCATTCCCGGGGACTGCCCCAGCTCACCCGGAGATGGCCCTGAACAACTTGCTGCAGCTGTGGCGTTGGACCTACTGGGAGCAGTATTAGGCTGGAGACACTCAACCTCGGTGCCTCCAGCTGGAGCTGCATACCCTACTCGTGCCACTGTACTTCATAGAAGAACACTGTCATGACTCACCTTGCTATCATGACTGACCTTGCTGTCACGACAAATGCCGCTCCTTCTCAGACCTTGCAATGAGAATGGCTTCATTACACACTCACTCCACCAGCACACACTCTGTGCCCGGGAACCAGTATTTCCTGCTGTGCCAAGGCGAGACTCTAGGAATCGGGGTTATACATCAAACCTCTACGCATGGTGCTGTGACACTGGCACTCCCGACTTATGCAGTGCCGGCCAGGGCAGGGGTCCAGCAGCACTGTCAAAGCGTTTTCCAGCAGGATGCCTATTTTAGAGCACATTGAGTCATGCTGAGAAGTCCTTGCAACAACTGCCATTAAACCTGTGTAGCTGGTTTGCATGGCAAGGTTTTGGTAGCGGTGAGGCTAAAGGGGTGGCTTCTGCAAGAAGATGCCAGAAGCTTCCCCTATGTCCAATACAGCCAATGCCAGCCGGCTCCAAGACGAACCCGCCGATGGCTGAGGCCGAGCTAATCAGCGATGGTGGCAGCACCTCTGGGATAGCATATTGGGGTGGCAGGGGGTGGAACATCTGCACCACTGAGAGAGAGGAGTGAGACTACGTGAGAGCAACAACTCTGCAAGGTCAGTGAAGAAGGAGGGGGAGGATACCCACAGATACCCACTGGCAGCCCAGGGAGGACCCCATGCCAGAGCAGGAGGATGCCTGAACACAGCTGTGACCCGTGGGAAGCCTGCACTGGAGCCAGTTTTCTGGCAGGACTTGTGACCCTGCGAGGGACTCAGGCTGGAGCAGCGTGTTCCTGAAGGACTGCACCCCGTGGAAGGGACCCACGCAGGAGCAGTGTGTGAACTGTAGCCTGTGGGAAAGACTCAAGCTGGAGAAGTTCATGGAGAACTGTCTCCTGTGGGAGGGACCCCACGCTGGAGCAGGGAAAGAGTGTGAGGAGGAAGGAGCAGCAGAAACAACATATGATGAGATGACTGTAGCCCCCACTCCCCATTCCTCTGTGCTGCTTGGGGGAAGGAGGTAGAGAAATCAGGTATTAAGTCTGGGAAGAAGGGAGGGGTGGGGGGAAGGTGTTTTTTCTGATTTGAATGGTAACAAATTAAACTAATTTTCCCCAAGTCAAATCTATTTTCCCATGACAGCAGTTGCTGAGTGATGTCCCTGTCCCTTTCTCGACCCATGAGCTTTTCATTATATTTTCTCTCCCCTGTCCAGCTAAGAAGGGGAGTGACAGAGTGGTTTTGGTGGGCACCTGGCATTCAGCCAGGGTCAAACCACCACAGCCTGTGAAACCTACATACCACCGGTCTGCCTCAAGGTCCATTCCCACCACCACTGCTGGCATATGCCCTTCGCAAACAGCATCAAGGCTGCCTGTATATGGAGTCTATTTACTTGCAGAGGACAATGAGGAGGGGAGAGTGTCATTCCTGAGCCAGTCCCGGTAGAGAGGAGGTTCTGATGTCACTCCAGCTTTTACCAACCAACAGGTGACCATTTCAGCTGTGAAAGTCTACAGGTGCTAAGTTCAAACTCCTTGTCATGACTGGTCTATCCTGGCAACATTTCCATGTGGCCTCCCAAAATGTGCAGGGACTCGATTCAAGTCCCCATTTAGTGTCCTCCGAGAGGCTCAACAAGTTAAGCCATAAAGCCTACTATGCCTCAGAAGCTTTGGTGAACCACCAGACAAGGTTTACCATGGATATGGAGTCCACTCTTCACAGACAGGTGCCTTCGACAGGAGGATGCATCATGGTCTGCCGTCACAATCTCTCACCTGAAAACCCACCAGGTTACTCATAGGTATCTGCCCCATCCCATTGTTTCTCTAGTTGCGTATTTTTTCCATGATGTCTCTCCACTCTATTCCTCTACATGTCATGGAGAAGATTGATTTCAGAGGCTGCTTTCTGCCTCCTCCCCTGAAACAGTGACCTCACGTACAGACTGCTCTCCTAACTGAGGTTCCTGGCTGGTCTCCCCCACTCCACCACACCCACACCAGCCTTACCTAATTACCAGCACACAAGAGGATCACAAGTCAGATTCCATCTCAAATCCCATCAGAAATAAACCTTGAAATGCCCCCAAGGAAAACGCTCACAAATTTTAACACAAATATGCTGAGAAACGTGAGGGGCAGAAAGAAACCCTCACCAGCTCATGAAAGCTGGAGAGACATAAGGAGGAGAAACCAGGCATCTGCCACTAGGGGTGGTGGCAGTGGAGCTGCCTTGACAGAGGAAGGCAGAGGACAGGCCTGGCCAGGAGGGTAGGACTGGCTGAGCACGACGGGGTCTGAAGAAGCTCCCTTTCCCTCTCCAGTCCAATGCCCACTCTGAGAAGGTGTTGAGGGGGCCCATCTGGCTCTCATCTTGTCCCTGCACCTAGATCTTTCCAAGCAGGATCAACTCCTCTCCATGGAACACAGGAACTCCTCTAAGTGTTGTGTCAAAGACCCCTCAACCTCTGCTGTCACCTCCTCTTGACAAGGCTGCCTCCGTGTAAGTTACGGCACGGTAGGGTTACCATTTGTTACACTGCTGTGACCAAGACTCAGTAAGAGTTCAGCATGGAGAATGCTGTTGGTATCCCACTGCCTTGAGCGGGCTTCTGCAGCTCTCCGTGGAAGAACAACCCTGTACAATGTGCTCCACAGAAAACCAGGAAGAGGTAGTTGCAAGAGCTGCTCTTCAAGGTCATTTGTTCTTGTTTCACCCTGAGCATGTCCCAGCTGAGGAACTGGTGTCTCCTGTCTCACCCCAAGACTCCAGAGGTGGTGCAGACATCCCATCTGTGTGCGCTGCCTGGCCAGCCAGCTCTAAAAGCCACAGTGCGCAGAGGACCCTGCCCAGGCTCGCTCTGCCTTCCTCTGGGCCAGGCTGCTCCCCTGGGGCCCTGGGCTCCTGGGTGCACAGGGCTCCACGCCAAACCTTCAGAGCAGCCTGGCAGGGCAGCTGCCTTGGGCTGCAGCAAGGCACTGGCTTTCATCCCGGCTTTTCATGCCATTCAAAGGTTTTGTGTTGACCTGGGCATTAGCAGGACTCCCCTGGCTCCATGAGTCTCCTGCAGGCTGTCATCTCCATCCTCCTCCATCCTCCTCCATCCTTCCCCTCTTCCACAGCTTCTCTCCAGCTTCTGCAGCCCCCAGCACCAGGAGATTTTGCGGTGTGGCACCACCGCTTGGCAAAGCCTGCGACCAGGAGGGGAAGGGAGGGGATTAAGCAGGGACACAGGGTGAGCTGGAGGACTGGACTGCCCTGGAGAAAAGGACGCCAGCATGAGAGGACCTTGCACATCCCACCCCACTGGAAATGTTCCCCATCCTGTGATAACTTCCCACCCAAGCCATGAATTTAACAGCGCAGGCACATGGTGCCAGCATCCGGGAACTGTCTCGGGGGCTTGTTACTGCCAAGTCGGAACCGTGATGTTAGCGATTTCAGCAGTGTTTGTTCCAGTTCCTCCTGGCAGACCACAAGAGCCCAGACAGGGAACAGAACTGCTGCTAAACACATGCTGCATGGTGGAGGGGACAGACCTTGTCCAGAAACCTCCCTGTCTTCTTTGAGGTAAGGGCTCTGCACAGTTGGGTTTTGAGATGTCCATCACCACCATGCCCCTTCTTACAGTTATGATAAATAATCACAACTTATTACACATTCTTGCTGTGCTTCAAAAGAATACAAAAGCCCTATAAACAAGCAAATAAATACCAAGTTGCAATATCCCATCTAAAACACTACTCTTTGTCCAGGTTACTTTGGCAACTCACTTCCCCTTGGGGAAAAAAAAAATAAACAAGACCTCCTCCAGCCTGCAAAGCAAATTCCCTCAGCGAAGCTCAGCACACAGAAATCTCTGCACTGCAGGAACGCATCTGAGACAGGGATGAACTGCCCAGCTTGGGGGCTGCAGCTGCTGAGCTGCCTAAGCCCGTACCCTGCCTCTGCTCCGCAGCACACATGGGCTGCTGCAGGGGAAGGGACGGGCAAGTTTAAGTTTCCTCCGCAAATGGTTTATTACACAGAGCGCTTCAGCAGGTACAACCTTCACAACGTTAAGCGTTGCCAAAGCTGAGCCAGCCAGTTGGCTCTGAAGTACCTCGTTTAAGACTTAACGTCACTTTATGGCCTGTCTTCACAAGCTATAAAGTTTCAGAAGGTGTTAGGGGTCATTGGGGATGGGTGCTGAATAGCGGTGCAGTAATCAAAGATAAGTTACAATTTTATCAGCTTTCAGCATACACATACACATGGAGCTTGACCGGGGGATGCTGGCAAAAGCGGATGAAGGCAACGAGCCCAGCTGAGCAACCTCCCTCCCAGGAGAGGGGAGAAGACAGCAGGCAGGCAGCTTTGAGGCTGTAGGCACCAGCCAGAAGTGACAGAACTGTGACTTAACAGATCAAAGGGCTGTAAACAGCTAGGGCGGCTCTTTCTCAGCAGCGAGGGAAGGAACAGCTTCGGGAAGAAGTTGCTTTTCAAAGCCTTGGGGAGATGGAATAACACACAGGCTAAGCACACCAGGCTATACTGCCCTAGCGCCTGCAGGTGTTTCAGAAACAGTGACAGGCAGCTCAGCAACAAGAAGTGAACCCCAGAAACACTGAGGAGTTTCTCCACACTCAGTCCTACCCTGTCCTTGGATAAACCAGAGCTGGAAGGGAACCTGCAGAGTGGAAACAGAGGGGCAGCGCTGCAATGCTAACCACCCCACACACAAGTGCATTGGACTTATGGTCAGGGTCAGGCTCGAGGCAGCTGCAGCAGGTCGCTGGGGGCTGCGGCCGGGTGAGTTGGGGCATCCCCAGGGATGGGGATCCCCCATCACTCAGGGCCCCATCCCAGGGACGACCCACTGACATGGGGATGGGCTGTTCCCTTGAGGCCAGCCGGATTTTCCTGTGCTGCAGCTTGTGCCAGTGCCTCTGGTCTCTTTCTGACTATATCACAAACCAGAAATGACTAATACCCATTGTCTCCAACAGTCAGGTTTATATCTCAAAATTTAAAAGTGTTTTAATTCAATTAATGATCTAAGTTTGCTAACCAATTTGCTTAATTATTGCTTAGGTTTTTTAGAAATAATGTCTGTGGTTCACCGGATTTTAAACTGCAAATCTGCAAAACTGAGAAATTTTGTATAGCTTGAGAAGACAGGCAATAATGTGATGTCAAGTTTGAAATCCAGCAACAAAAAAGCTGAACTGTATGCAAAAACAATGCTACGAGTTGTAAGACTAAGGTTCTTCCCCTGCTCCATCCACTATGTATTTTAGCAAGGCCAACAAGTTGATCTAAGGACAAGAAGACAGCCTTCATTTTGAATTTCCATACTTTTATTGGTTTAAATGAAAACCAGACTGTTGTTTTAATTTTGTGTATGAAACCACAAAATAACTACTAATTTTTCCCCTTCCAACAAAAATGGTTAAGATGATTTTAATAACATTTTGGAAAAAAACCCCAGCTTTCAAACCATGGAATTGTCCAGCATACAAGAATCAGCCATAGTGATATTTTTAAAGCAATGCATAAAGACATGAAAATCTTATATTTTCCACTGACAAATTCAACTACAGCTGCACTGCAAATGCCACTGAAGTAAATGTCCTCTGGAGATTTCATCACATCAAAGCAAGGGGCATGTATACTTTATTTGCTGTTTCTCTAGACACTGACGGCAGAGTGGATTACTTATCTGTAACACTCAATAAATATAGTTAAGGGCCTTTTATCTGCTGTTCCAGTACTTTAATGTCACCTCGCTGCCTCACTCATATTGTGGGAAGGAGAGGACCCAGAGATCCCATTAGGGCCAGCAAGAGAGAGGAGAGCCAAGGCTTCAGCTGGCAGGCGGGGCGCATGGGCACCACGCCATTCAGGAGTGCAGGACTGAGCCCAGCCTACCATCACAGAGGCCAGAGAAGCAAAAATAAACCCAGCTGCTCCAATGGCCAAGAACCAACTAGGACTATCAAGGTTTAATCCTATATGTTTAGTCATTTGCCAGCAAGTAAGGGAGGGGATTGCAATATGCACCTTTACCTGCAGAAAGGCACTGCAGGAGCTAGGTAGCACCTGGATCATTGGCCACCAGCTTGTGGCAGCTGTCAGAGGCTCCGGCAAGGACTGGACTTGCAACTGCAATTTTGAGCAAGCACAGATGAGGAAGAGACATGATGGGTTGGTAAAGGATTCAGGTCAGTCTGGTAACTGAAGCAGATAGGTTACCCGTAACTTCACACAAAGTCCCATGTACCTGTCACTGTAGGTCGCAGCTGCTGGGTACAGGGAGAACTGCAGAGAAAAGCAAATGCTACAATGTGAGATGCATTTTAAATAATACTTGTTTTGGAAACTTTGCTATTCCCAATTTCAGTACTTCTAAAAGCCTGTGGACACTTATCTCTCTATCAAGTCACCACATGATTTCAGAGCTCAGCTGGGATGCTTGTATCCAGCTCTTGCAATGCATGTAAGGATGTGTGGGCAAACTTGGTTAAACAAATTGAGATCCTGGTTTGAGAGACTTCCAGGCATTAGAGCGAAAACACTCTTATTTTGTTTTACCGTCCAGTCTTGCTGGGTGGCACAGAGGATGTTGCATCCTGACAACTAGCAGCTCCAAAGAAGATAAACAACCAGATACAGTTCATGTTTCAACACACACAGCTATCACCCAATATATTCAAAATTGCTTACTAGGTATGACCAAGGTAACTGTAAAACTAGAGACATCTAGACATTGCTAGCCACTGAAGCACTAAAAAACCCCACCCTATAGCAGTACTTTTAAGAACTGAAAGTGAATGCTATTAGAGCAGCAAAATAAGAGGATGCTGGACTTGAAGTTTTTTTTCTTTTAGGAAAAGATCGCTCTTTTTAGTCTTAACTTCTTTTACTGGAAACTTCTTATTCTTCTAATTATCCAACAGCTTTAGCTTTGGTGGGAATAGTATTAGAACCTGGCTTGAGCTCTGTGATTTTTCCAGAGTATCCTTGCAATTCAGTGTAACTCCTGCTCCTTCTGGGCCTGCTTTCAGCACTTCCTTAAGCCATTCCTAGGAAGCAGGGTGACACAGGTGTCTCTGATGGGACTAGCGGTTTCTGCTAACCACAAGAGTCCTGCTGGGGCTGTAAGCAATCAGGAAAAACGAAAATACTCTGAAGGATACTATAATTTGTATCAAGGGATGAAGCAGCCCCTTGTATCCACCCACAACGACTACGAGAGGGAAAAGGTGCTTCTATGGTTACCTTCTATTCCTCCCTGCTTGAGTTTTAGCAAGCAAAAACTTCAGCTGAAGCTTTGCCAGAGACCATGGCTTATGCGGTGCCTCAGTATCCACTCCTGCTTTGACACATTTGCAAAGAAAAATATCCCTTTCATCTGTTGAAAAGCTCAGCATCAAGGTTGGGCAGCAAGATGTCCCTGCATCCTGGGAAGAAAACAGCTATCTTTTGTCACTGCCCAGACACCCTCGGGTTTTCAGGACTTCAGCTTTGTCTTCTGGAAACAATACCAGTCCTGCCCAACTCTCATCTCCACCTGCCAGGGGATGGCACAAAGAGAAATAAAAACATCCTGCCCATTTTCTCTCCTACCTTCCAGAAAATTTTGTCAGACATATGGATTTAAGAAAACCTGACAAATTTATGAAGGATCTCGGTAGGTGTTGCTTATTTTCCAGCAGATGGATAAGCTGGTGCACAAGCCCCTCCCTGTAATTCTCTCGTACTCAATTCAGCCTTTAATTAGAAGGTTTCTTTCCACCTTCTTCATTTTTCCTATACCTTATTTCTGTGATGATACACTTCTGTCACAGCTATGCCTTCAAAAACCCTGCCACTGATGCTATCCCCCGAAAGGTGTTGTTATTCCCTTAGACTGCTTTACTTAAGGTTTTCTTTGCAGCATCTTAGTGATACACTGACAGCAAATCTAAACGCATCAATCAGATGTTGTCAGTGACACAGTATTTGTAAGTGACTAGTGATCAGCACTATTTTAAAAGTTAAAAAGGAAACTCCATGGTTAAACAGCAAAGATATTTTTAGCCTAGGTATCAAGTTAAGAGATTTTAGTAAGACGCTCACCCAGCAGAATAGGCAGCTCAGCTAAGTACCTGGAGATACAGCTTATTGTCACAGCTCACAAAGTGCTGCCATAGCTCTGTTCGGGAGATGAATTATTCAGGACGGCACATTACTATAACCTTCACACAATGAAGCCTCTGTGGATGGCAACCTCTTCTTCCTCAGCAGGCTTGTGGAAACCTTTCCTACTACTCCCCAGAGCAAGAAGCTGCTGCCCTGAGCTCTCTAGTTGAGCGGTGACAAAGGACAGACTTTTCAGACACTCCCCCTCTGCAGAGTCATCAACGCTGACACCGTGCCATGACACTGGCCCTCTGCCACCACATTGACCGTTTCAAGATGCAGGCTGTTGCTGCCTTTGCGTAGGAGGGAGCAGAGGTTATGAGAAAGGCTTCATTTTTAAGTTCAGCTTCCTTATCAAACAGCTCAAGATTTCTTAAAAAAGGCAGCATAACAGTTAAACACAGCCATGCCTGTATCTGCATTGAAATACTCACTAAACACAGTTACATGTTGCTATATACTTCTCATTTTCTTATTATGCTCAGCTTTTGTTTCAATAATCTTGTTTGGATCCAATGCAATGCTCACTCCTGCATGTATGCAATGTCTGTAACAACTTGAATAATTATTTCAAATCCCTGTGGTCCTGGCTGACTTGGCATAAAGCCACTTTAAAGTTTGTGGCACGTGAAGGAAAGGCATATTTAAAAATGCAGATGATTAAGCGGAAAGAAAGATGCTGGGGGGGGGGGGGGCGGGAAGTACAAGTAATTTTTTATGAAGTTTATGATTTTGAGAACTAAGCTCGAATACCTGTGCACCAGCTACTCTTGACAATATGATTAGCAATTCACTCACTATTAAACTAAAACCTCCATCAATTTTCTCAAGAAACATTTACATTAATCTCCTACAGCACCACACATTGTGTTTGAGTCAACTTTTGCTATCAACAGAGAAACAAAATTGCACTGTTCCTAGGACTGGGGACAACACTGGCAGGAGGACTGAATACCACCAGCCCCTGTCTCCTGGAGAAAAGGCAGGTGAGAAAAGAGGAGGGCTGCCCTGGATCTCTGCCAAACAATGGACCATGCTACACCTGCTGCACCAACATTCGTTCAGCAGTACGGAAAGGGCTGTGCTGCTCTGAGAGCTGATACACTCGGGTGTCTGCACCCCGGCACCACCCAAAAGGCCAGGCCCAGTGCCTGCCTCCTCCAGCCCAAACTGACACAGATCCTGCATTTTTGTGGTAGGAGACTGGTACAGGAGCATGCTGCAAAACTACCTTTGTTTTCTCTACCTTTACATTGGTCCCTGTTATAACTACTCACACGCTCAGGTCATACTTTTACCAAAAAAAGTCCTTGACTCAAAGCAATAATCTTTTTTATTAGTCTTAATACATAATTCAATTTCTAAATTTAACAAGCCTCTATCCTCTTTCGCCCATTCCTCAGCTTATTCTTAACCTGCATACTGTATTACACACAGCTACGGAGCGCCATACTGTTCTCTTTAGCCCGTATGCTGTGTCCAGTTTTTAGGTGGATTTGTATATGTAGACAGATTCACAATTTTTATATTCATGTTAATGGGCAAAATTACTTTGCAGACATATTACTTGGATGAGTTGATTGTGAGGGCAGAAGCTGAAACTTAACCAAAAATCCAGTCATTTCCTCAGTGATGCCATCAGAAGCAATGCAGCCCCCTGAAGATGCATACAATGACAGCACATGACATTTTAGTCTCGTGAAACTGCAGCATATGTGATGCCCACACCACACCACAGCAATGCTGCTTGCTGTGGTTTATTGTATCTATGGTTTTGATTCAAAATTAATGACATCTTAGTTTAAAATATGAGTCTCTGCTAAGCTTCCACCCTGGGAAGAACAGGATATGACATTTATAAGCAAGTAAAACTAAAGAAGACAGTAACTGATTTTTCACAATTGTAATGGTTCAAAATGCCCATATTTTAGCTGGGAAATTTCTTCCAGTTTTGCCTGAAAGGGAGCAAAGATGAATACCTCTGTGGAGCCACCAGGACAGGCCAATCCTTCCAGCAAGGAATGAAGATACCCAAGATTTTCCAGGAGACTTTGGACTTGCTTGGAAATTAGAGTCACTTACAAAGAACCCCAAGAAATCGGCCAATAAAGTCCAAATAAAAAATGTACTACAGACATACACTCCAGTTTCTATTTTGTAATCATTTATAGCTAATGATATAGAATATATATATATGACGTGCCATCATATTACTCTCATTAGCACAACTGCAAATACAGTTTCCATACTATAGGCAGAGCAACATGTCATGTGTTATACTTGCAAAGCCTGCTAGTTTCTGTGACTGACTTTGAAGCAGACAGAAGCTGAAGACATCTTTGAGAAAATCTGATTTTATTCAGAGACCTCTGTATAGATTTAAGATCTCATCTTCGAGCTAAGAAACTTGGAAAAGTTTAGCTAAAAAATAAATAAAGCTCATTGTCACATTTCCTCTGGATTAATTTGCAGATTAATCCAGATTCATCTTCCTGCTGTGCCATCATTACAGAGGACTTAGAAGAGCTTCCTTCCTACATCAAGTTACAAAGTACTACACACAGTTCTGCTACTCTCTGGTGCCAAAATGTAAAAGCTCATTACTTACATAATCGTCATCATAAAACATTTACCAAATAACTTATGCAGCTACTGTACACAGCATTGAGCTGAATAATAAAGTTGAAAGGATTTATTTTCTTTAAGTATGACACTAGTTGCTGAAATAGCATTGAAAGCTTTTCAAGGCAACAAAGATGTTGGCTTACTGCTCTGCATTTTGACTCGGACAGAATAAACACATAAATAAATTGAATTAGATCTGCCTGATGTTTCTGGCTTCTGGGCTGCAGCTCACCACTGACTGTGGTGGAAGATCCTAATGGCATGCAAAGCTGAAGTGCAGCAACTGGAGGCTCATCCGTAAGGTCTCAGTACAGACTGACTCCTTGCAACACTTCCCTATTACTAAACTCAAGCCAATACCTGTAATGCAATACCAGCAGTAATGCACACTCACAGAATGAAAATGCAGCTTTACAATAATGGACAACAAAGTTATTTCAATTTAAAGAAGTACTACAGAAAATGCTTTCAGGCATTAATTATTGAGGAAGGATTCAGCTGGCCACTGGAAATTTCCACTTAAGACAAAAAAAGAAACATATTTTCCTCTCTTTTTAAAGTAAATGTGCATCTCTAGCTCATTACCAGGAGGACACAAAAGGAAAGAATACAGGGTTGAGCCGTGCACATCAAGAAGACGCAAGAACTGTATTCAACTTTTACAAGAACCCCCTCAGGGTGATTTTTAGGGGATTTTTACCCCCATTCAGGCCAGAGGTTAGCAAGTTTCAGTATTACCTCTATCCAGACCTCTTCTCTTTTCATTTTTGGAATCAGTCCAAACAGCTTTATTGGGCTTTCCAGTTCTTGTACTGGAAGAGAGGTTTATGCTTTCAGAGACTGCTAATACAATGCAGCTGTCTCTTCCAGGCTGAAGAATCCCAGGCTATTTAGTCATCCCCAGCTGAGAAGCCACCCCATGCCTCTGGCCATCCACCTCTGTGGGCATCCCTGAAGCTTTCTGAATGATCAAAACACAACTGCATGCAACACTGAAGCTGCAGGCACGTCAAGAATGTATCTAGCAGCATCATGGTATCACTCTCCTCTGTTCTCTATTTAATTCTGTTTAACACTCAGTTTTCTTTCACAGTCCCAGGGAGTGATGAACTTACATTTTCAATGAAACTCAAGCTCTCACTGAAATTAGTCAGATCAGGTTTCTACACCAGATACATGAAGTTAGGATTATTTTTTTCAATTGCTTCACATATTTATGCTTCTGATCACAAAATGAAAGGGTGACAAGAAACCACTGCTCTTTGCAAAGAGACACATTATAGGGACTGGCACCTGTATTCACTTAAAACACTATTTGAATGCAGCTGGTGAATCACGTGAGAGGTGGCAGTGTTGGAAGCATCGTGCTGATATGACTTTTGGAAATGAGTGGAAGAATACATACAGAAGATGCTCCAAGTAACGTGCAACTTACTTGAGGAGGCCAACTACACAACCACTCCATTTAGAGGAAAACACTAGAGAAAGAGAAGTCTCTCCCTCCCCATCCCCTCTGCTAACGCTTACCTGGCTTTTAGTCACAAGGAAGACCCAGTACCAGCTCTGTGCTCATCCCAGCCCACCGTTAGCACTTTTGCTGGCCATTACTTTGGTACTGCAAGTTTAATAATACCTTGTATTCCCACACATTTTCCAGGTAAGGAATACACAGATAGGAGCAGCTCGCCCTAATAAAATTTGAACAGCAGCCCAAGTGGCCAGTTCTGGTCTACCTCCTTGCCTTTCACACTGACCTGCAACATGGCCCCGGGCAAGTCATGTAACCTTCCTATATACAGTTTTTTTAGTGCTGAAACAAAAGTAATTATAATGATTTTTGTCATAATGATGTGGGAATTAATCAATCAAATTCCTTCCTAAACAGTAGATGTAGCCGAACTAAAATAGAAGATGCAGCCAAGAAGTGGTGTGCTGCCATCCCCTCCTCTTGTGACAGTACAGCTGTAGTTTCCGTATGTTTTTTCCTGGTAAGGAAAGATTGTATTAAGTACTGGAGGATCTGTCTGCTGCTTTAACTATTTCATAAAAATGGTTACTGGGGAACTAAATGACCTTACATGTCTGTAAGGAAGTTTTGGACATCTATTCTACCATTAATTCTCAATATTAAGTTTTTTTTTCTCAAATCATCATAAACAGTCTCCCTTTTTAATACTATTAATGATCATGCATTTCTATCTATCACACAATCTAGCTTAAATGTTTCCAAGTTGCTTCTCTTCAGTTCATTAGTTTGGCCTGAAGTTGCCTATATATTTTATCATCCTCGGATGGGTCATCTAACAGCTCTGCTAATTTCTGCTCTTCTACTGCAGTAAACCCAGACCTACTGACAAGGACCTCACTGCATACTGATACACCTCTTGGAAAAGAGAGTGTTGGATCCAGCGACAATGGTGTTCTCCCAAAATTACTCTCCTGATGCATGCATGGCTAGACACATCTCCAATTATACTGACCTTGTGTGGTCACTTCACTGAAGAAATGTGAACTGCCCTGTATTTAATGACTTTGCAATACCTTGGACACCTGACTTCTCTACGAGATGTAACCCATCATGGTACAGTAAAAGAGGTACATGGATATAAATATCATTTAGTTGATGGGTTTTTTTTAAATCTGCGAAGAATTATTCCCTTATGGAGGTGATAGGAATCAGCTGCCTAATCTATTTTGCTTCCACCATAGCAAAGCTGGGACCAGTATTAAAGCAAAGAAGCAAACAAAAAGCAGCGTGGAAAAAATCCCAAACTGAAAACAGATTCCGAAGTCAGTCTGAGTATGATGAGTCCTGAAAACCAGTCAGGAAGTAAGACTTGCTGCAGGGAGACAGGTTTCCCCATTTGATGAAGTTCTGTCTTCTCCCATGGATTGGTAAGCTGAAAACCCAAGAAATATCAAATCCTACTGTTCATGGCACCATATGCTGAGGAAAGTGCCTAGCAATTAAAAGGATCGTGATCAGAAAACTACCAGTGAGAAGTGAAGGAATGGCACTAGCACTGAGACATGTCAGTATCAAGGTGCCAGAAAATTCATGACAAATCACACACAAATATTAGGGGGGGCACGGAACGACTAAATTATATTTAGAGGAAGTCTGTGATTTTCTGGTGTTGGGAAAAATCTTACCATCACGAGCTTAAACACTGAATACATTTAAATGGAATTTAAACTCCCAATGAGGCTTTCAAGTTGATGTTTTCAAAAGCATACAAATTATTTCAGAGGATGGGCTCATACTCCACTAAGATAATACTGAGAGAACTATGATTGGTTTGTCAATACACTACCTTACAGTAGGAAGATACAACAGGTTTCAAGAGAAGAGAGGAAGACAGACAGCAGAAAGTGAGATACGTCCAGAGAGGTGACACAAGGCAAAGACACTTGTTTCTCACCTCATTACCTGGGAAAACAAATACTTGCTCAACACCATCCACCACAAATGGGCATGTGTAAACACAATGACCCTACCAGGGCCTACACTACCTAGCAGTAGTAGCTTTCTCATTATCAGCTTTTCCTCTAATCATACCTAATTTCTCCTGGCCTCAGAGGATTTTTATGAAGCCTTTAATTCACCCCAAATACTTTTTAAAAGCAGCCACTGAATGCACCTTCTTGTCTTCTCAATATTTTAGGGGGTTGTGGGGAAGGAAATAAGCCCATAAACTTTATTCTTTCAAGAGGAAAATAAAAATTTTGTGAAGAGTAGATTTATTATAAAACTTAATATGTAATGGGAAAGTTTATTTTTAGAAGCTGTTTGCACCGTAATAATTAGTTGAACAGAATCTGGGACACAGTCTCAGGAATCCACATCCTGAGATAAAGCTACGTAACACCGGAGAATCACAGCACTGATGATCTTTATAATCATGTCACAAACATCTACAGATCCAAATCTGGATAGAATTTAGAGCTTAATAGTCACCATACTGTGTACAAAATGTAAAAATAATAATAAAAAATCCTTTTATTTTCATTTGAGAAACAAATAAGCAGTCTTGAAAGATAAAGCAAATCCACTTGCTGGGGAAGAAGAATCTATTGGACAATGGGAAATGCCAAAACTTCACAACTACCTGCCTGGACAAATGTTTCCTTCAGGATGAAATTCTCATCCACCACATCTTTCAGAATTTACACGACTCTCATGTTCTCTAAAAAGAAAATGGTGTATCTGGGGCATTTTAATTGCACACCAAGTTATGTTAGCTGTAATATCAACCACCAGAACTGTGAAATACACAATAATCCCCCTCACATAAGCAAACAAACACAGGATATAAAATGCCACTTTGAACTACATATGCCATACTGACACTGTCCATAGGTAGAGCACACATGACATTTGCTGCCTTTTTTTTTTTTTAATCAAATAGGTTGTAGCTGTATTTCTTATCTTTCCTTCTGTTCTTTATTTCACTTTTAATTTTTTCCCTGCAGCTAAATTAGTTATAGGCTTTACAGGGCTTTCCTCCCAGAAGTTCTAATAAAGCAAAGACTGAAAAGCTGAAACAAAGTTTTATCCTTTTACTATTTTTAGAAGCATATTTGAATTCTTATGTGCATATTTCAGTAACTAAAAGGGCAGGGGAGAGGGGAAAACATCATTTCCGATGTATTCCAGCACTACAAATGGAACAATCTGGTGCAGTGGATAGAAAGGGATAGGAAGGACAGAAAAGGGAAGAAATCAGGACTGAACAAAGATATGCAAGGAGATAAGCAGAAGAACAGATGAGAATCAAGGTACCAGGTGCTACGTACAGAAGAAAGACAACATGAAATGCAAGGCAATAGGGCAGGAGGAAAAGACAATGAAAAACACAGTGGAGGTAACAGATATACAAAAAAAACCCCAACTTTAAGGAAAATCACTTTTCAAAAAGAAAGTGAATGATGAATCAAGAGAAATGTGAACTAAATGAGGAAAACATAGAACTGAAGTTAAGAAGAGAGAGGCAGACCAGAATGAAGGCTCACAGCCCAGACGCTTTTGTGCATTTCCATGGCAGATGTTCTGTCTCCCTAAATTTAGTAGAAACAATGGGATTAATCCTTTTACTGAACTGGCAGAGTATTTTATTTTTGATTATGCAGTTTAAGAATTAAAAGATGCCTTGGCTCGTGCTAAATGTCTGAAAGCCTTGACCATATTCTGGTACCTCCGCTACAGGTAATGTGGGTTTTGGAGATATTGCTTATACTAAAATAATTTTTCTATTTTCTCCTTCAACTGGCCAGTGTTTTGCAGCAAACGCCAGTTAGAGGGTCTGCGCACTTTTTTGAGGTCCAGACCTCAGCCACATAAATAGGCAGGCTCTTTAGATCCTGATGTTTTCGTACTAAATTTTAAACAAATATTTAATGTTGAAATAAGCACAAAAGATGTGCTGGTGGAATAAATCTAGTTTTGTTGGACAATGCTGAGACTGTTACCAACAGGTGTCCATCCAAATGAAGACATTGAAGTGAGGTTCACAAATGTCACTGGTTCCTTAAGAAAAAAGATGATTGGAATTTATTTTGTTTCTGCAGTTAACTTAGTCTAAAAAATTATACTCTTTGCTTTTAGAATGTCTCACATAACTCAGACAAGTTCAGCTGACCACAGAGGACTCAGCACTTAATGCAGGGTTCCTTGCAACTGCAGAAAACTAGATGTCGTGCTCTCAGTGGCCCACAGCAGCCCATGCTGCTACTGCTAACACCAGTGTGTCTGATGAGGATTACTCTGCTTCCCCAGGTATGTTCTACAGCTTTTGTGTGTGTTGCTCCACATTTTAGAGCTTAATTAGGAAATAAGTTTATGGGGCTTTATACTGAGTATCTCCTATCAACCAGAGGTTAGTAGAGCAGCTGTCATTATATTTACAGTTCAGCGTTAAAACTGATGACTGTCTTAAATTAAATGTCTCCACTTACTGATAGGAAACCTGCAGTCCACATTTACCAACACTTTACTGAGGCTAAGACAGTTACCATTTTTTTTAAAAAAAGATTTTTACATTTTTTAAAGGCTACTCTTTATAACTTAGCATTTGGTTACCAAATATGAATTAAAATTTCTATCTACATCCCCCCCCCTCCCCCCAGTCCCCAACAGGGAACACCTCAGGTTCCAGAAGAAAGTCAGAACTTTAGAAACTATTTAAAGTTTTCCACTGTAAATGCTGAAAAGAATAATCTAGAGATCTTCTTTTCTTCTCCCAAATATGCTATGTGAGTTGTGATTTATTGTTCTGAATTGCAGAACCATTCCAGAACAGATCTCTCTATCATAAAGTACCTTAAAAGTTATTATGTTCTAAAATTGAATGCACAGCACCACTACTAGTCCCAAATAAGTTCATTCTACATTTTCAGAAAAAATCCTGAAAGGCTGACAATAAACAAAGAAACCTGAATAATGATTCAGGCCCACCAGTAGATGAAATGGTAAAATACAATGAATACAGAAATGTTCATTTGTATTATTGTGCAAACATAGAACAAAAGGAAGAGGATTTGTATCACATAAGGATGGATAACAAAGCATCTTCAAATACAGAAATACAGTACCGACAAAGCTGTTACTATTTATAAAGACTTTACTAGCAACAAGTAATAGATAGTTTCCACTCAGAAGTACTAAAACAGCTGGCTGATCTCCCTGTGATCTCTTTTGAGGTCGATTCGTAACATATCCTGGAATTCTAGGGAAATCACAGAGATGTGGAAGGGTTCCCATATTGTGCCAAACAGACAAACAGAAGTGACTCAGGTAGGTGGAAAAAGCTGACACCAGTCCCCAAGCATAGTGAGTGAAATCTGATGGGGAGCTCACTTAATAAAAATGGCAGAATTAATGGCAACATGACTCCAAAACATGTCTTCCTGAACAAATCTAGTCTCTCTTCAGAGGGACTGCCCATCTGGTTGATTACAGTACATACAGGCAACACACAAATCTTTGTACGGTACAGAAATTAGCCCTGTGTGGTATAATGCTTAAAGAGAGCATCATAATGATAAAGCACATGCTAAATGGGTTAGGAACTGGTGGACTGACAGGTCTCAAGTAGCAACTATTAGTGGGTATTTCTAGCGGTTCTCTGCAGAGACCAGTAAGCAGCTTAGAAGTATACAAACAATTTAATTGCCAAAAAATTAATGGTAATGAAATTTGCAAATGGCACAAAGTCGGAGTGGGCAGTCATGCATGATCTGTATCACCATGCAGGAAGCTAGAGTAGCAAGTAGGAGGACAGCTTAAATTTGTGTACAACACTTGCCAGATGCATACTGAAATGCTGTGCCCAATTAAAAAGGATCTGGAAGAGTAAGATGTGTGAGAGGTGGGATAATTAAAGAAGCTCAGCACTTCTCTAGACAGAGAATTCCCATCACTAGGAGGATCTGCAGCCAGCCGCAGAAAAACACTTGAAAAACCAACAACTAGAAAGAAAAGTTTTCAAAAGCACATTTTGTTAATGAACAGGTGCTTCATCTTTGATAGTTTCTGCAAACCCGGAATGAATTTCTCTACTGAAGTGTCAGAGGAAAGCCTAAGTATGCTTTATTGTCATCTAGGTTACTGGGCTTGATACAGAAGGTATCTGGATGAAAACCGATTGCTTGTGACACACCACCAAATAGACACTGATTGAATGATCTGCTTGATCCTTTCAAACTTTAAGCAATTTGTAAGACCTGTGCAAACTTTACCCTCTGGTATCAATCCACAGATTTCAATGCATTTGAAACAATGTCATGCTTACTTACTTAGGCATAACACACTCCTCGTCAAAGCAAGGAATGAATTATGGGAGTGCAAGCACTCAAACTTCAGCTTTCCTTCCAAAGGCTTGGTAGGCTTGGTTGATTTATGCACTGGGAACATACAGACTGTAGTCCAGTAAAGAAAGGGAACTCAGATGAGGAGCACAGGGGAGTTTGCTGCACTGGCCTTTTCAACCACACCTTCAGACAGGCACTCTGAAGGAACAGGTGATGTTCCCTCTCTCCCTCACCCCACTGCATCAGCCCACATCACTCATGTAAGTCAAGATCAAAACATGACTTCCCCACATATAACAAATGACCTCATATGTAACGTAGAAAAGTGATGCTCTCACATGCCTCTCAGTGACTCCGGTTCTTCATATTATATGCAGTCTGACAGAGGAAACACAGTACTCAATTACCGACTAGACACAAGGCCATACAGGTAAAACACCTGCCATTATTTAACAAAAAGGCGGTCAAGAACAGCTATCAAACAGCCTCTCATTTCAAAAGAGTAACTGTCTGGCATTAGTGAATAATTCCTAAGGAACGGGCAGAACAAGAAAACTTCCCATTTTAGCAGTGGACCTTTACTTACAAAAAATCTTAGGTTTTATAGAAACTGTAAGAAGGCAGCGTGGGGAAAAGAGGGGAAGAAACAATTTTTTAAAAAAAGAAACAACAACCAAAACACTAAAGTGTATCCCAGGTTGCCTGCTTGGTAAGAAAATGTGTCAGGAACAAGCCCCAGGCTGTGAGGAGAGGAGGTGAACAGCAACTGGCCTCAATCTGCTGGGGCACTGCCAATTACTTCAACACGGCCCTCTGGTTACTGCAGCCATGTACCCCCAAGACAGTATGTTTCTCTCTTCCTCACCAAGACTGATTCACACAGCCCTTCTGCCCTACCATTTGCGACTCAGATGAGTGGCTAAGGGGAAGATGGGAGCCCACAAGCAGCCAGGCATTAGAGCTCAGAAAGGGGGATGCAGGATCCACGCCTCCAGCAGCGCACATCCCTGCGCACAAGGCACTGGCAGCACTGCCATCTGCTGCAAGAGAGCCGAGCACCAGCCAAAGGCATCGCTGCAACACACAGCAGTACAAATCGCTTTCAATTTTTAGGCAGAGACAGTCAAGCAGAAAGGTATTGAAGGCAACCGTCTTTGCTGTGCGAAGCATTACACTGTTATAGAAGCATCATCAGACTTCAGCGTGTCCAGCTCCTGGGTCAGGCTGTGAAATCAAGCATAGGGCCTGCTCTGCCTGTTTGCCTTCTGAGTTATTGGTTTATATTTTTTTTCATATTTAAAACTTCTCTCACCAATTATACAAAGTATAAAATCAGTTTTTCAGACATGGTCAAAGAAGCTTAGAATTTAAGGTGACTCACTCTGGATTTAAAAAACAAATCAAAACCAAAACCAAACCCACCAGATGTTGCAGAATAAAACTGGTATCACTGTAACCACTTGAAAAATACTATCATGACAGCTGCAAAAACAGTGTTTCTATATCTGAATAGCCGTATGATATAATCAAAGCAATCTGCCAAAAAACTGCCAGAGAAAAAACTCTTGCAGTCCCCCTACTCCCATAACAAACTCACAACAGGAAGTAAAAAAAAAAAAAAAGAATAACAGTAAATTATGTTGGAAGATTAAAAAGAAATAATCTTTCGTGGAGTAGAATCACATTTAAAAAAAGACCAAGTTCTTGATCAAGCACTAACAATTTGGGGCCCATATCCTGATTCACAGCAAAAATCCCATTGATGCCCGTGGAACATCTATCTGGGCTGAACAGTTCACTGAAAAATCATCTAGGATGCAAACTAACTGTGGCAATAAGCACCACTTCATTGGAAAAGTTGATACTGATAATTTCCTGGACAATGTTTAACTCTGCCCTTTTATTATGTGTTGCATCATTGTTAATTCATATCTAGTAAGGAACAAGGATTCAAAAGGTCTTCAATTAACACACTCAAAACCGAATAAAACTGCCACTACATCTTCAGGCTACTGTTCAGAAGGTTCACTCTCAATCGCTAGGATGGGAAACAACTTATTTTCAACAAATCCCTTCATTCTGTGGAACTTGGACTTGTCACAAAGGCAACAGAAACACATTAAGTGAGTGGTCCAGGCTTCACTGAGTATTATGTCTCTTCCCTGGATCAACTCATGTATGTTTAAACATAATCCAGAATAAGCAGCTAAATGTTATCACATTAATAGCAAATAATAGCAGTGCTTTTCAACTTAAACAGACAACCCAAAATAGGAAACTTCTTTTGGAGGAATAAAACCCCAGGAAAACCTTGGTATATTTCAGAGCATTCTGCTAAAACCTATTGGCACAGGTTCTTGTCCTACAAGAATCTCTGAACAACTTGTTACTCAAAAGAAAATCAATTACAGCTCAGTCCCTTCTGCTGGAAACCGATCCATTATTTTCTCATCCAATAATCAGAAGTCAGGAAAAAAACCAAACAACAAAGAAACCCAAAAACCCCTGCCGAACAGCACAACAAAACAAAGAAAACTTGCCTGGTTATCTGGAAGCAATTCTTTCAAAAAATCATGTCCTGGACCTTAACAGATGGTCTGCTCTCTTAGTTCATACATAATGCACCTGCCTCATTAAAACATGTTATTCCAAGTTTCCTAGTTACTCCTTTGGCTAAAAACAAAGCAGAGCAAGTGTATCCTACAAACGCGTAAAAGTTGCAATTCACCACAATGCTCATTTGCTTGCCGTTAACACATGCTGCTTCCTACCCTTGTTCTGTTGTGATTTATGGGAAGGGTATTAAACTGCAGGAATTCTCTCTTCTGGTGTCTGAAATCAATCTAGCACATAAGGTCCCAGTCCTAAATGAGGCTTTTTATACCATTGCACAAACAATAAAAGATACTTCAGTATTCAAATTACATCAAATTACAAAATGACCATAATGGATATTTCATGGTTAAAAATACCCTAAGCAACATAGTCAACACCAGCCACTTAAATATGCATTGTTTATTAGACTGAAAACTCTTCTTTTTACAAATAAAGATTTTACCTGTAGTTTTGAGGAATGATTTCTTTGCAGCCATACTTTAAAAAAATAGGTTTTTAAGTTAAGAAAATGCTTTAAGGTTGAAGTTTTCCTAGTCCAAGTCTCAGCCTGCAGCAGCTTTTGCCGTTGAGTAATAAACCCTTTTAAAGTACGGTTTATTATGGAAATACTGTCAGAGCCTTAATTAAAGTAGGCGCCACAACAGTAGAGCTGCTTACACAACAAATGGATTCAGCAAAGAACACCAGGCACTCGCTGACCTCTGCATTAAGTGCTTTTACTTCAGCCCACTGTTTCAGACGGCACTGTCGATAAAGTCATCTGAATGAGATCACTCTTATATCCCGCTGCACAGCCCATGGAGTGCTTGACAGAAACGAGACAGATTAAACAGCAGCTAATGTCACCAGTAGCAGTTTGAAACCACGAATGTGTATGTCTCCCACAACAGGCCAAGGGATTCACTGTTGTCTGGAAAATGAAAAAGGACTTTTAAACCAGACTTTCAGGTCTGAGATTTAATTCAACTCTGGCTCAAATCTACTGTGTAGATCACAAAGAATTATGCTCCCATGTCAACAATATTTCTGTCTTATTAAATTTTCATAAAGAGTGAAATCCTGGCCTCACTAAAGTCACAGGCAATTTTGCCCGTGGCTTCAGTGCCCAAGTTTTACCCAAAGTGAATCAGAGATTCACCTGCTTGTCAGAGAAAATTCAAGGCTTTTAGAAAAATGTTTTATGCCAGGAATTCATGATATGCGGATGAAATGGCTCAAGGTGGATAGAGTCTGATAAATGCAAAAATAACCTCAGTATCCTTCTATCAAAGAAATTCTGAGTCTGCATGTAAATGCATTCAGTATGCCTATCCCAAGTAGGAATGTTCCCAGAGCACAGTGCCTCCCATCTTACTGCAGCCTTCACTTCAGCGTGTGCACCATGTGTCTAGGTTTAATCCCACAGTTCCTTATCCTGAGGCAAACAGGATTCTTTCCCAGTCAATTATGTTAATAGTCAAACAACTTGTCTGTCCCTAGGGAAACTGTGGGAAGATGCATCACCACGCCAGTGATTCTGGCCACATCCTCAATGCCGCTGCAAAACTGCAGGGGAGGATGGAGAGAAAGGGGCTTTTGCCTCCAGGTTTAACAAATGCTGTCAGCTGTGCAAGCAGACTGCTTTGAGAAGGATGCTGAAGGTTGGCTGAATAGATGGTGTCCCTAGACAGACAGATTTTAAGTGGGTTTTGTGCTTTTTTCAGGGTACAATGCAGGCACAATCTCCCCTCCAGTTTTGCAAATGCCACCTGGGCATCAGTCAATGTCCCCATTGCAACTTCCTCTTGTATTTTGTCTTCCCCAAAAAATGTTAGGAGTGTGCAGGACATCAGATATTTTGTGACAAGAAAACCAGTCATATAAACTATTTCTTGACATTTAGGTTTATTCAGCAAAAGAAATGCAGTGCTAGTACATGCAAGGAGCCCTGTTCAGAAATATATGAAGACACAGGATTGAAAACCATGTCTGCTAATGAAAAGCTTGTGGACTGTGTTCTATCCAGCCCACAAAGAGAAGGCCAAGGAATAACTTAATCCCACTCACTAGTATTGCATAAGTATGGGAAACAAACATTTGATAGAGGACTTTTCACTTTGGCAGACACAAGCCTAATAAGATCTAATGGCTAGCTAAATCTAGACTCATTTTAAGGCATGACAATGGGGTTCCAGAAAAAGAAATACTAAATAAATTTTTAATAGTACATTTCACAGGCTAGATAAAAACTGTATGAAAAAAACCAAATTCCAAATCTTGGGCAACTTACCTTTTGAATAAAAACGTACTGCTCTGGAATCAGCAGTCTCCTATTTTTCAAATGATAAGCAGATCTCTGTTTATTAAATATCAAACGGCCAATTTTCATTCCACAAGAGTCCTATCTATAATTACTTTAAGTTTTTCTGGAGGGCAGCACTGCAGCGTTCTGGACAGACAGTCATTCTTTTAATCCGTTGATGTCTGTACTTCATGAGCTTATGAGTAGGAGCTCCTTTAAAATTAACATGAAAGAACTATACACACATAAAGAGCATATTCACAGCCAGACAAACAATAAATAGCTCAATAAGGTCAGATTGTGATATTACAGTGAAGACTTGTCTAGCATATGTGCATGTTATTTAAAAGTTCAAAAAGTCACATATATTTTTAACAAACCAAAAACACACATTATGCATTTATTACTGTTGAGTCTTCAGAGAAATAGCTTAGCGGACTGGAATAATAACCCAAGTTGAAGTTTATGACGTCCCATGTCTTTTTCTGCAAAACAGATTTAAGCCCCACGCAGCTCTGTAACCAGAAAATTCCCACTCTTTACCCACTCAGCCTGGGATTCCCATAAACTACAAACTTCCTCCACCATAATGAAGAGAAACTAAAAACAAAAATTATGCAAATCACTCCCCAAAACATGTATCTGTGTCTCAGAAAAGGAAAATTAAAATAATTACTGTACTGTAGTTTAAATTCCACATAATTATTTTTTTTCTCACTTCAGTTAGCATGAGAGAAACAGAACAGTCTGACTGCTTTGTGGTTAAGTCGCAATGCATTTAACGGATTTCCACGGTCCCTGCAGTAGATTTAAGGCTCATGAGCTCTGTCCACGTTAAATTATAAATTCCACATTTTGAAAAAATTAGCAGCTCCTCAAAACAGAGAAATGCAAATGTAGCTGTTTAACCACCCTAAAGCCCTGTTTAAAATAAATCCAGTTTGTTAAGTAAGGAAAGGAAGTAAAAATGTGAGCATCACCCCTACAACATTTCCTCCAGAGTGCTGTATGTGGGAAGCATGTCAACATGAAAACCATGCAGCGTTGTCAGCCCACAGAGCGAACTGTGGTTATTTGGACCTCTGAAACCCAGGACTCAGCTCAGCTGGTGAGGGCCTGGCCCTGTCCACAATGCAGGGATGGTCCCACTGTCTCCAGCTTCCTGGAGGAATTTTTTTTCTTGTCAGATGGTAGGATTTGGGAAAGGCCCTGGAGAGGGATTCCACCATCAGGCTATGCTAAAGTGCTGAACAATCTTCCAGCGGAAATTCAGCTGTTCACTGGGTCAAGGCCCATTCTGCCCCTCTGTTTCACAGACTTCATGTTTCTGGAGTATTTGAGACAAACCTCCACAGCACAACCTTGCTGGTGGTGTCACCCTGCCTTGTGCAGCTGTATCTCTTGTGCAGTCCCTAGAAGCCAAACCACTGAAGACCACCCTATAGGTAGGTGGCTGAATTTTTCAGTGGAGAAAGAAGCCTAACAAAACTCTTTCCCCTACATTTGCAAAGGTAAACAACCACCAAAACACAGTACATCACTTCATCCAGGCCTCCCTGAAGGAAGCAAATGAGGAAAAGTGGAAGCCAATTTTTGTTCCCTCTCACACATACCTTTGTGCCACCTCTGGGAGCACACTCAAAACTCTCGGGCACATATCCAGCTACAGCAGTACCTTCTCTGGATGATCAGCGTCACTGGGATGGAAAAAAAAAACCCTCGGTACCAACTGCACAACGGGGGGAACATGCTCCTAATTGAGCGAAGTACCTCTAATGAACAAGGTTACAAAGACAGCTCACTAATTGTAAACTGATACAGTTACCAGCTTCCAAATGCAAGTTATTTTGGGTATTTAATAATTGCTGAATTTTATAAAACCATTCAGATACATACTCAGTGATGCCTCTGTAAGACACACAGTTACCTGTGGCAGCAGAGGAACCTCTTAAAACTCTTAGGTTGCATCCTTCATTTCATCAGGTGAAGTTACAGGAATTACCATTTCCAAGGGACCTAATCTGCACGTGAACCTAAACATGCCTTCCTTCTCTGCCTGGTATATGGTTTAACTTTTAGCTGGTAACACTCGGAGCAGGACAGAACCAGCCATAAAACTAGTGTGTCTACTTATTCTGGAAAGTCCTTGCCACCACTAGCCTCCTACAGAGATGCTCAAGGAAGGCTCAGTTCCCTCCAATAAACTAACTGTAAACAAGACTACAAAAGCACAAAACCTGACAACGAGGAAGGTGATTCAGGCTACCTGAAACAGCACGGGCTTCCCTAAACAGTTCTTTGCATGCAACCAATGGTATTATCATCAACTGAAAATTAAATTTAAGGCTTGCAATCACAGATAACATTGCTGCACCTCTGCTTTGGCACCATCAGACTGAGCACGCCTGCTGGCAATGTTTCATCTGAAAGATCATGCACATCACAGACAATTTTCAAGTTAATATCAAGTTGTGTACACATGATGGAGGGAACAGCAGGACAGTTCAAAGTTCTCATTACTTGCCCAAACAGGCCCATATTTAAAAGCTGCATGAATAAATGTGATGCTGATCTATGCTGTGGTTGGCTGCTTCTAAAATGAAAACTGCATCCTAATGTGATCTGATCACTGAATTTTTTATCCAGTCATACTGGATTCATTCCAAAATTTCAGGCAGTCTGTTCAAAATTACCTACGTTGAAGCTTGCTATAATAACATCTGGTTTAGCCTACAGCTGTCTTACCAACTTGATTAAAAGAATGAAAACAGCTCCAGTGAAAACTAAGACCACAGGTAGACCTCACCTTCAAAACACTGAGCCACATTCTCCCCTCTCATCATTCTTGTGCTACCCAGCAAAAATCACTGGCGTTGCTCATTGTCAAAGGGTGGATCTTATGCAGGACTTCCGTTTAAAATGGTCTGCAACTAGTAAGCAATAGCAATTAGTATCCATCTGATCTGCTGAACTCAAACTCGACACACTGTACCCAAACAACTTGTCTCATTTGAGGGCTAAAGACACTCCAAGCCCCAGTTGCAAAAAAGTAGTATTAGTTCCCACATCGAAACATTAAATTTAAAAAAAAAAAAAATCACTTCTACTATGCTTCATGTTTTGGGATTGGCACAACTCAATTTATCAAAGAGTATACAGCATTTTCCCTTGCTATTCCCCATTAATTAAAAAAAAAAACAAACATGCAAATTAAAATAACAGAAAAATTTGCAGAAGAGATTTTGCTTTATTTGGCAGTCAGAGTGCTGAGTTGCTTTAATTTGGCTGCCACAAACCTGAACTTCTTGTTACCTTCTAGCTTAATCAGAAAGGAAATAGGACGCTAGGTACCATGATTAGTGAGGAATCACTTCAGGAACAGTCTTCCTATAAGGAACTACTGACATTCCAGATGTTTCCATTCAAAATTGTAAAACTATGATAACATGCAATTCTCAGACATCACATGCATACCTAGCCAACCTTGGGAAATTCACTAACCAGTGAACCTTATGTTTTTTAAAAATAACATACACAAAGCTTTATGTGCATATGTATACACACACAATGTCTGTATGTACATACAACAGGTATATACACACCTACGCAGACACACACATTCAATATATATACTTTTACAACTGTTCAAACATAGAGCATCCCTGAAGCTACTGCAAATCAACCAGACTTAACCACTTTCCCCAGGTCTTCACACATACAGTCATCAGGGCTTAGGCGCTGTCAGAGAAATGGTTTACAGGAGTCTGCCAAGCTGGATCAGATCACTTCATGCAAGAGCAGGCTGAGAAGTGAAACTGAGGTTTTCTCTGTAACGGACAGTATGCTCCATTTTGCAGGCATCATTCCTAATGCTCTATTTCTGTGGTTTCCACAGCCTAAACAGCAAACCTTAGTGGGCAGGCTTTCCATCTAGATTGCAGAACTTCACAACTCTTACTAAGGCTCAAGAAATGTCTGAAAATGTTGAGACACAGCAGAGGTGTCCACTCCCATGCTCACAAAGATTGCTGCAGCATTTCTCTGTCCCTGTGCTACATGTGAACTATCACATCAGCCATCTGATCTGGGCATTAAACCCCAGCATACCACTGCCTGGACACAAGTACATGCAAGTGATGCCTGAAAGAAGAATAAGCCAGAAAACAAATGAACAAGAAATTTGTTTTTGCCTAGCTTCCAGAATATGTAATCCCTTATTATGCTTCTGCATATAAAGGACATGCAACACGTCTCTTCATCGTTCTAAAAACACTGAGAGGAAGTTACAAATCATCTAGCAAACATCTTCAAATCTTGCACAAGATTTCTATTCCCAATACAATTGATGACTCACGATTTGTAGCCTCAGTAAGTGAAACTGCTGACATCAAAATCATTGCCAAGAGTGAGCTGGCATGATAATTATGCCCACTTACTGTCAGCTAGCCAAATGCCTCCCAAAAATAGAACCAGAGATATGAGGTCTAATTAGAAGTGTCTGAATTACCAGGGTTCCTGTATAAAGAAAAAAAAGAAAAGAAAAAAAAAAGAAAAAAACTTATTGATGAGAACTCAGCAGAAGATTTCCGTTTCACCACAAGCATTCCAGTAAAATATTCTCTCTACAGCATTCAGAATATTAAAGCTCCAATTTAATGACTGGCCTCACAAAAAACTTCCTACCTGGAAGTTTTGTCCTTTATTCACAGTAGAAGATTTACAACTAATTCTTTAGCACACCTCACAAAGGATCACAACCATCAGACATCTGTAAAGAGAAGATACATGCTATAAACTGCATTGAGAGTTTCTGAAGTAAAATCCAGTGTAGCCTCAACTGCTAATGGACAATTAATTATCATGCATTTGAAAAAAACATTTAAAATTTAGGGCTGGTCAGATTATACATAACCATTTATTATGAAAACATGTTTACCACACTGAAGAGTAATACATAGCCACACCTCTTCATTTTACTGCAGTGTTGATGAGGCTGATGTAACAAAGCCAAAGTATGTTCAGTATGCCCTGCTAACCAACCTACCTGCATTTCCCTTTCCTAAATTCTGATACTGGTGATGTCCACACACAAATCCATCACTGACTCATGTGAAGCTTAGATTTTGTTTCACACATTGATGGAAACAGAACATCCTTGTACAACAGTCACAGAGTCTAAGAAAGCAATCTGAAGGCTATGCAGTTCATTTCCCCAACAAACTATACGTTTAAATTATGAAAGACAGCAGTAAAATTGTTAGTCAGCACAATACCTTCGAGAGCACTGCCCCTTTCAGAAATGTAGCTCCTATTTAAGCAGGAACATCTGGTAAATCATCCAGGACTCATCCTGCAAGCACCTGTACACACTGCTTTATTTTATATACAGACAGTAGACATAGAAAGGGAAGATCAAAACCTTTCATTTCTTAAAGATACTTGTTACAGCAGCCTCTGTGCAAATTTCAGCAAAGTTTTTCAGGCACTCCAAACCTCAGTGAGCCATTTGATTTAACGCTTCCTTAGAGATCACCGGTGGTTCCCTACAGCATAAAATATCACCACCTTTGGAAAAAAAAATAATCTTATAAAGTGCTAAAACTTAGTCAAGCCACAGAAAGCAGTAATCACAGCACCCTGAAATGAACATTTTTACATACCAAAACGAAGCACTTTTGGTACCAACTGTTCCCACAGAAGGGGAACACTCACTCCAATTTCCCCAAATGGAAAAAAAGCAAGGAAAGACATTTTTAGATCATATAAAAATACAAAGAACTGATATTACCAACAAGGAAGTGTGGCTTGTGTGTAATGCTATTAATCTATCTTGACTGAACAATATGTATTTTTTTTTTTTATTTCACTCTTCCGCCTCCACTTTTTGTTTGCTGTTGAGCACAGATAAGTGCTACTGACAGTATCTTGGCACAGACATTTCACCAGTAGGTATAGTAATAGCAAAAAATCTTAGTCCTTCAGATTTTGCAGAATTTTACTTCAGGCCTATTTGACTGAAAGATCTTCATTCCAGGTATATGTTGGAAAAACTCCTATTTACAGAAAATAACAAATGTCTCCTCTGTAGAAAGTGGTAAGCCAGTGAATGAGGTATTTTGAAATTCTGATTAAATTCCATAAGCTTCTGCCAATCACATACCACGAAGGCGAACACTAACTGAGACTAAGCATACCATTTCCAGAAGTCATGGGGTATGTACAATCAGAAGTATGGCTGGTTAAGTGAGGCACATAAGGAACCCTAACACAGAGACAAAAGTACCATGTTCAAGTTGAAAGACCGGTGCTGAAGACTGATTAATAACCGGAAACAGAAAGTAGTTTTGCTACAAGCTAGCATTTAGGAGAAGCACATTCAGCACATACAGAAACATGAACTGTAATTTTGACACTGAGCAACGAAGTGTTAGTAGCAAAAGTTGATTAAACTTTCTAGCCATGGAATTATTATTTGCCTTCCTCTGGTGGCGTAAAAGCTACCAGATGATACAAAAAGCTTTACTGAAAGTAAGGTCAAGTGGGTTCTGTATGGAGAGAAAAACAAGTCCTGTGACTGAAAACGCCAAGGCTGAAGGAAGAACAGCATCATCTCTCTGTATCTTGATGGAAACTTAAGTGCAGAAGATGCATCTTCTCATTACTCTGCTTTGCAAGAGACAACTCAGAGTACATGGGGAATCCCATCTCTCGGTGCCAAGGCAGTGGTGGTAGACATGAAGATTGGCAGCACAGTTGTCATGCCATGGTGGCAAGACCTGTCAAGTGCCACGCTCTGTGCTTCCAACATTGTCAGGAGTGGAAAGAAGAGCAGATGAAAATCCCAGACCATTTTGCAAACACGGTCATGGTTGGTCAGCACTGTCAGCACCAAAATAACCCTAAAAAGGAGGCTGCTTTAATAACCACAACCACCCAGCAGACGATGACTCCTGGACAAAATGTAGATGGCTCAATCTTGCAGGGCTCCACTTTAGATCTGACCAGAGTAGTGCCCAAGAAAGCCAGACTGACACCTGGATGAGTCCCCAGGGTAGCTCCATGCAACTGGGAAGTCTCAGTCAACCACAACACTCCATAAAGGCAAGAAGATGGATATCCCACCAGAGATGTTTTAGTCAGTCTTCCCTGGGCTAAGGTTGCACTGAAAATCCAGGAAGGATTGAGGACAGAGGCTGAGATTATGAAGCAGATGAGGAATTCTTCCCTCACTGATGTGAAAAATGAAAAATTTATATCAGCAGCAGCTGACATTAGGAGTTTTCACATGGAAAAAGAAGGGATTTGTTCATTCTAGTAAATATTCAGAATTACGGTGTGTACATTTTCTTTTCTAAGGGATTTTTTAAATCAGTTCACAACTGTGTCACCTTTTGTATCAGCTTTTTTATTTACTCTGAAGTGTCTTTTTAGGGAAGATTTTAAACTGCCACGAAATAAAAGTGCTAAATCTTCTTAGACATTAAGGTATCTTAAATAACCATGTCACTGTGCCTTTGATCATTTCATGGTGTAAGTTTGGCATATGCTGTTGAGAGAAGTCATACCCTTTATTAATTCAGCATAGAAAAAGCAGGCATACTTTCAGGCTCACTAACCTTGCCTGCCTTTATAAAGTCTGAAATAGAAGCTGTTAATTGGCAAACTAAGTACTAATTGAGAGCAACTGCTCTGACTGTAACTTGATTATGTTAATCAAGTAACAGTTTTGGGGAAAAAAGGTGATGGTTGATAATAACTATCTTTCTCTTCTGCAAGACTAATGCACGCATCTTCTTCCTCTTGGCTAACACCCTTTCACTACACAGGCATCCACTACCTTTTCTTTCAAATTGTCCAACTGAAATATGGCTGTGCCCCCATCAGCAAGATGTTACACAGGCAACGTTGAGGTTTGGTTTTAATTTTGCTAGTGTTCTGCCTGTAACAAATACAATCAAGTTCTTCAAGGCAGACTGGGGATTTCAGACACACTTTCCACAGTGAGACGTGTATGAATCCTGTAAATGGCACCAATAGCCTCAATCACATCTGAATCTGAATGGGAGGACGCAGCCTCTGGACTATAATTTAGTCACTTGTTTCCTAGGTAAAAATCAACATAATTTTTGTTCCCATCTTCAATTGGATTTTTTAAATCCCTTTACTACTCTCAGTAGCTCTGCAAAACTCATTTCCTTATTTTTTCACTTTCTTGGATAAAGAGGTTAACTGCATCCTACCATACTCAATATGACTGAAGAATGCAACCAAGGCAAAATCTAGTCATGATAAAAATCAATGGAAATTGTCAACGTTGAGCAGGATGGGTTGAACAAACTGATGGATACAGTCTGCTCTTTCTACGATGGTGATTAACTTGTGACAGTACTATTTTAAAAGCAAATTCAGTTTCCTATATAGTTTTCCAACACTCTCTTACCCCCTGCTTTATCATGGTTCTGTGAAGGCAGGCATTACTGCATATTCATGTAAATATCCAGCATGTATTGGTAAATCCCTCCGGGTTTCTCCAGATGCTCAAATTTTCCATCAGTTTTAATAACCAGCATTTCTTCTGCTGACTGCTTCTCACTTCTTCCTTCTATTCCTGACTTCAGGGATTCCACGTTTTATTTCCTCTTATTCTTTCTGTTGGGATTTCTTTTTGCACGGACAGTTCCTGAATTTTGTGGTTTTTTCATTTACCCAAATTCTCCCAAGACAATTGCCTAAAACCAGGAATTCATAGTTAGTGTTGTCTCCTACAAACCTGAGCTCAAACATTCCCTGCACAATTAAGGCAACTCAGTTTAAAATTAATTGTTGAGTAAAACAAACACATATACCTAAATTGCAGCTAAACACGCCAAACTTCGCAGTGCACTTTTTCAATGAAGGACTTGCTATAAAGCGTGAAGAAGTGATAAAAAGATAAGGAAAAGGCTTAAAATACCTTCTCACAGGAACACACTTCTCAATTGTTTATTCCAGTCCAAAATACCCCTTGTCTTTGATTCAAAGAGCTTCGATCAGCTTAGCCCATCACTATCATGGAAAGCTAGCAATAATTCTTCTTAAAACCCACAAATAATGTTAATGGGAGAAAAAAACTCTCGAAGTGTAGATTTACTAGATGTAGTATATCGTGTATAATGGTATACATATAAAATGTATATAGGCATGTATACATATATATTGTATATATGTATATACATATATATACACAAATATGCAATAGTGTATAATATTATAAAGCTGCAAATAGGGATTGGTAAAGTGCCAGAAGTTTCAAAAAGAAATTGATAAAGCCTTCAAGATCCCATTAGGATCACTCCTGGGAAATCTGCAATGTGCTCTACTTGACGCAAACATCGGATTAAGCATCTGCGTGTAAAATAATCTAGGGTGTTATTTCACTATAGGTTTCCTTCCCCTCCCTACCCCCATTTCAAACGATTCAGCAGGCCCACTTTCTCCAGACTACCAGCAGCCCCACTACACTGTAAGGGAGAAGGATTTAACTGATCACAGCATCACACAAATTTCACATAAGCCTGTGATCCTGTTGCTAGCATCAGTCAGCACTATGCTCTCTAAAACCAAAATTTGGACTCTGCAGCTTCTAACAGATGGCAGGTTCTCCTACCCACTGTTATTTGGTGCAAGAGCAAGATGACATCCACAGGGCCCTTCCTTTTCCCCTTCCTTCATTTCCATCCCTTTTCACAATACCACATTTAGATACTTTTCTAATCTACTATCATTTTCACTGGCTTTAATGCGAGGCAATATCACAATTTTTAGCAGTATTGCAAAAGATTCAAATGATACTTGCTCATGATGGCTCCAGGCATATTATAATATCTTCATTATACAGCCTTTTTCATGGATTGTATCCCATTACTACCTTAACCCCTACTGGCTGTAAACCTGCATCCCTCAAATATGTTTCAGTGAGTTGTCAGCTGCATTTCAAAGCAATCAGTGAATTAGGCACCTCAAAAATAACAATTTATTATTACTCATCACCTTGGGAGATGATATGCTCTGGACTCATGAAAGCTGATCATTGTCTTCCACTTCCCTGTTTCATAAAGCAGCTTTATGTGAAGTAGACAAAACCTGCAGGCTGGTGACAGTCAATAGAATTGCTGCAACCGAAACGGAGAACTATAATAACAGAGCTCAAAGAAAATAATACATGCAGGAATGTGCATGCTAAATCATACTGCAACTCTAGCATTAAAAAAAAAAAGATGAAAAAAATAACTAAAAAAAGAGAGAAGCTAGTACTGGGGAGAACTTCAAAGTCAAAACTGGAACCAGAAACAAAGTATACCAACTTTCTGTAGCTATTGTTCTGGAGTGTGACTCAGCAGAACAAAGGCTTTTGTCTTCATTTAGAAATGGAGTTCATATTGCACAGGAAGTGGCAAAAATCTGCTGTCTGGAATGTGACCGTAGTTCCATTTGTTTTCATGGGGACGTACCACAGAAAGTCCCTAGCTTTATAGAAACAGCAAACCATGACCCTGTTCCACATGAGATGATGATACCAGGATAAGACTCTAGTTTTCCTGTAAGCATGGAGAAGCAGTCAATGGAAAAATAGAAATTTGTAGAAAAAAAGATGAGTGAGATGGTCATAGCTTACAGCATTCCATTTTTTACTTGCATTTAATGAATCTGCAAATACCTGCATTTATAAATTAAAACAGAAAGAAGACTCTGAGAAGGGTACACAACAAAGTCTGTGCCACCACTACAATCCAACACTGTGTAACCGTCACCATGAAAAGAATTGCCAGCAGGTTTAAGACTAACATCTATATTCGACATACTTGTACTTCCCTTTTTATACCATGACGTACATGTTAAAGGCTGAAAGGGGATATCAAATAGGTTTTATACCATCATTTTTTTTAAAAAAAAATGTTTTAATAGTACCAAGATATGCTATTAATCACTTGGATGTGATCAGACCAAGAGGCTATAGTTTATTAGCATTTAAATTAAACATTATGTAGTAGAAAAAACAAGCAAGCAACATGTTCATTTAAGGACAGATTTTTCTGTTCATGCACACACCACAATATCTGTGTTTGGACTAGTTTCTGTCACTCTCCCTTCTTCTCCAAGCATTCCCGTATCAATCATCAGTGATTTTTCTGATGAAAATTCAGCATTATTCTACATACAGAAATTACCTGTTATCATGCAAAGCAGCATACTTTCAGTTAAAAAGTATATGTTTTTTCTACTACATAAAAGTTAATTTATCTTAGTGAAGTAATATTTATCCTCAGTTCGATAAAATAAAGCTCAGCCTACTTCCATGCATTTTTTCTGTTTTTCTTAAAAACGTGAGTGCACACATCAGAAGTTTTTGCTTGCTTGCAGAGTGAATGAGTGGGAATGTGTACACAAGTAAGCCCTGTCTATGAATGTCACAGTTGTGAAACAGGTTATAAATAAAACCATGTGCTCTTAGAAGAGATTTTCGCCTCCCCTTTTGCTGCATGTTGAAGTGCTCAATGCAGGAGCGAGAACCTGCAAACACACACACATTAAGGTTTGCAGACTAACTGATAAAAAACAGAATCATTTCTGTAGTAGTTCTGCAGGGCGAATGCGTAAGACACTTCATTTTAACAAGAACTATATGACTTGGTTTCCTCTCGTTTTCTCACTTGAAGCAGTTGTGAATTGGTGTTAACTGGCACCTGCGATATATGTCCAGTGGTTTAGTGTCTGCCTAATACTTCAGTGATTTTCAGAGCACATACCTTATGATGATGGGGAGAAAAAAACATCAATCTACCGTGCTAGTAAAAATAACCAAATAAGATTTAATCTAGATTTTGTTAGAAAGTTCTGTAGTTTGACCTACTAGTTAAAAACTTCACTAATGCACTGTGTAGCACTCCTCAGAAAAGCTACGAAACCAAACAAGTCATTTTGTTCATTCATTGTAACATTTTGTAAAATACGCCTCTGACATGCCATGGTAGTAATTTCTTTCACTGAAACCATGTTCTTCTTTTTCCTTCCTTATTTTCTTTTAAAATACATGCTTTGGTGACAAAGGAAGATTAACACAGAACGTGGTGAACAAAGATAAACTACCTCATTTCTCTCTTGTATCATAACTTCTTTTAGCAATCTAAAACATACCAAAGGGGAAGTGCCATAACTTCTCCCAGTGTAATATACATCTTTTAAACTTCCAATTCTGAGTTATGCAACGATCTCTTCTGGGAGCATTTTCTTTCCTTGGCTAATGTTAGGTAACGTGCAGACACATAAAGCTGATGTGTGTTACCATCAAGGTATTTTTCTCCTATCCTTTTGTATCTCACCTGCTATTAAGGGCTAACAACAAAAGCAACACTTCCTAAATGCTGCAGTTCTGTAACAATGGAAAAATTAACACTGGGAAAGCAAATCAGTAAGCCTAAAAAAAACCCTTGTTACTCAAATGTGTGAGGATAGCAGAAAACACCTGATAGGGTCTGACAACAAACAGTCACAGCATTATATAGAGTAAAGTGTTTCTGCAGATTAATACAAATATATTTAGCAAATGCTGTATATCTTACTAAACATTATGCTACCTCTCCATGTTCTTTACCATCTATAACTGAGCTTGTTTGCAGAGTTAGAGAGTGAAATAGCGGCACACAGGCTTTCTTGTCTCAAAATTGAGTCCTAATCGAACCTTCCTATTCTTCCTCAGTATTTATCTGTGTGGTAAGCATTAACCTCCATTTGCACAGGTTGAGATACTGATTAAGAGAAGCTGAGCTTTCCTCAAAGCTGAAAACAGCACTGGCATACAAACCACATTCACACCATGGAGTTTGCACATCTATGTTCTGACAACACTTTTTGTTAGACTACTGTTCCATTAATAATTGGAGGTTTTTCTTGCTTTTTAAGCACCTTTCTTGCCTTGTATTCAGAGATACCTAAAAATAACCACTAACAGAAAAGAGCATGAAATGGCTAAAAAAAAAATTAAAGCTGCATACATTTGTGACACTTCCTCCACTATCAGAACGTTGTTTCATGTGGCTTCAGCTGTATCACATTCTGGATATCTTACCTGTTTTATTTCTTTTGGTTTATCACACATTATTTTGCATCCTGTCTCTCATCTCAGACTTTTCAAAGGATCTAGACATGCAACCAGGTATGCATAGCACGTGTTCTGAAATCAAAGATAAATTAAGAAAGCCCTACCTGATTGTAAATGGCCTCTGCCGTAGCTTATCCAACTTTTGTAAATTAAGAGTGTGCATATCATGCACACAATCTTAGACATACAACCAAGTACACAACTTAAAAACCTGCCTCTTCTTTTACTTGTAAGAAAGTAAGACACTGCTATAAAATATTAATGCTTAAAATGTAACACAGTAAGGAAAAAAAAATTGGTTCCTTGAAAGTTATTGACAGATCAGCGGCAACCTACCAGAGGATGAAAAAAATACCAGATGGAATAAAAAAAAAAAATAAATTAAATTTCCTTGACGTTAGTACATCATACCAAATGCTGTATTCAAAAGCCAAACTCTCCCCTCCTTCTGCCACACCAAACCATTTCTTGGAAAATTGTTTATGACTTTTTCAACTATCAATAGCGACCATTGACGCCAATAGCTAAATCTGACAAACAAACAAAAAAGGCAGAAATACTGATCTCATAAAATGCTGCCCAGCCTTATCTGCCTTGCAAATCCCATTGAAAAAGAAGATGCAGGTATTCACTGAAAACGGAACCTCAAAATCCCACAAATTGTTATAATGCCTAGTATCTTGACATTTGACTTTACAGTAAAATGCAAGTACTGCCAGAGTGACATAAAAAATAATAATAATTGGGGAGATAATGTTTATGGCTAAAGGCAACAAAACAGAAAAGAATAAATATTAATTTAAAAGAAATCAGTCAAGTATGTATCTCATTGCTTATAAACACACACATGGCAGCATCACTGCCAAAACTTATGAGGGGTTAAAAAACACAAAGCAAAACCCTTAAAACTGGTATCTATATAAACCCCAGTTCAGGCCAGCAAGCTACCTGAAAATCCCACTTAGATTGGTGTCAAAACCCCAGGCTACCACAACATTTTTGAGCAGCTACAGGACATGAAAGCTAACCCTTTTCCCTAATGAATCTCAAACTGAAGCTGTTCACAAGGAACCCTCAAGACTTCTTCCCCATGGGATTACTACGGCATTTTGCTACCTCCTAAGGGTTTAAAAAAAAAAGAAAAAAAGTTATGTGTTACAATTATTTTCCAAATATCTGATGGTGTTTCTACTTCTTCCACAGTATCTAAAGTAGAAAACATGGCATTGTGACTGTTATCATCAGAGAGAAGAAAGCTAGAAAAACTTCTAAAAAATGAAGAGGCAAAAACTTTGAGTTGAAATTTCAAAAGTACTATCTCTTTTGCTTGCCAAAATTATGACCTTTCATAGTATTTTAAGCAGTACACAAATTAAGACTAGAATGCCTTCCTAGAAGCATTTTGACAGCGTCACAGATATGCAATTTACTAGTCTACCTTCTTCCAACCTTACAGATGCTAACCTTGCCAGGATCCTGCAGCACAAGCATGACGCAAATCTAAAGGTATCTTATGTGATGCCTTATGAAAATGTTTGGGAAGTGCTAGCACTCTTATAAAGTGCTAACAATACAGAAATGAAAAAGTGTCAATTTTTATATCCTGAAGGAGACAAATTCTCACCCTCTCTCTCAAACATAAGTTAAAAGCTTAAGATTCCATACCATACCATGAAGAGATAATAATCTCCTGTAAATGCAAAGGAATATAAATATACAAAATATTAAAAGTTACCAGCAATCTGTATTTCTGAAGTTTAAGCAAGGATTTACTTGGTAAATTACATAGGCTGAAATGCAAGTATGGGAAAGGACACGGAGGCCCTAGGCATCTCAGTTTAGTCAGTATTTAATTCTTCCAATGATCCTTTGCAGATAAATTAAAAACATTCCAAACCCAAATTTAAAGCAACTTTCCTTGTTTCAGTAAGAATTAAATGGTATTTTCTTCAGAGCAGAAACTTAAGCTCTTGCTTGGACAATTTATCTTACAGAAATGACCAACCTTTTCAATCAAGTTGGGCATAAATTCTAGAAGTAGTTCAGCTATTTGAAAACAACTTATCATTTCAAAATTAATATTTTTGCCTGTTTCTAAGTTGTCTTTGAGCATAATACAGATCATAAAATGCAGATGTTTGTTTTGAGCTTACTTTTGCAACAAGCATGCCTTAATTCAGAATAGATAAAAGGGGGTTTGATCAGTGTTCCAAAATACACCTCTTACTGTGCCAGTGAGAAAAGGATATGCAAAGAGCCAGCAAATCTATTTCTTTTATGCTTTACAAAGTTGTATGCCACTTTCTTGTTCTGCAGCCACTTAACAGTCTGCAAGACACTTAAACTGCTTATTACCTCCACACAGTTCATTTAATAAAATTCACTTTCCCAAAATTCCATAGGCAGCTACCTTGTTCTCCCTAAAGTATAAATCCAGTAAGAAGAGGTCAATAAATCCTTCTTTATGTAGCAGTATACACGCACCCCTCATACCTGTCTTTACAAAAGGGCACCAATCAGCTGTATTTCAGTCCAGTTGTATTTTTAAAGCATTACTTTTGGGAACAGACTTGGAGGCTACTGATGCAACAGGAGTGACTCTGAAAAGCTTTATTTGCATTTCCCTTGTTCTTTTGAATAAATCAAGTGAAAGGATAGCTTTAATCCCTTTAAATAAGGCAATACATTACTTAGTTGCTACAAATTATTAAAAAAGTAAGTCCATTGCTGCAACATAGGGCGCTTCAACAACTACGTCAATAAAGTCAACCAATCACGCCTTCATTTCTCACCTAGCCTATTCCATTTCCTAAATTAAATAAGCTTTGGGACTGTGAGACTGCCTGCTTATCCTGTTCGACAGCAGTGGAATGGGAAAACAACTACGCACATGATGCTTCCTGAAACATAACCAATATTCAAGCCCACCTTGATCTTCCCTGACCGTAAATCCCGATCAGCGAGATCCAAACACTTATGATCACTCACCCGACAACTGCTAATAAGCCACTAACTAGTGTTTTAAATCTTCATTCCATCCCGGTTTATGTACATGAGGACTTCTCATCTGAAGTGAGGTAACTCATCATTTCAAAGATTAAAATTTCAGTACTCGATCAATGAAATAAGGTGCAAAAGCAAATCCCAAAATACCTCTAAGGCAAGCAAGAGATGTTTGAAGTTGAATGTAGTAAACTGCCATACTTTTATTAGGTAGTCCAGCCATTATAAATTATATGAATTTTAAAAATAAATTAACAAAAGTAAAACATTATAAGTTGTTCTGCAAACCACATCTGAAAAATTCTCAACCCCTCAAAATGGCACTAAATGAAGAACTGATGGCAGATACTAAAACAGTTGCTAAAGAAAACAGAAATTCAGATAAATGGACTCAAGACCCAAAGATATTTCAAAAGTTTCACACGTGACTTATTACAAAGCTCAGACAATATTTATGGTTGTCAAACAAACAATTAAGGTACATGACTGTAGCTGGTTTGCATGGCAACGTTTTGGTAGTGGAGGGCTACAGGGGTGGCTTCTGTGAGAAGATGCCAGAAGTCCCCTATGTCCAATACAGCCAATGCCAGCCGGCTCTAAGACGGACCCGCCGATGGCCGAGGCCGAGCTAATCAGCGATGGTGGCAGCACCTCTGGGATAGCATATTAAGAAAGGGGGGGTGGGGGGGGTGGGGGGGGGGGGGGTGGGGGGGGCAGAATCTGCCCCCGCAAGAGAGAGGAATGAGACTATGTGAGAGCAACAACTCTGCAGACACCAAGGTCAGTGAAGAAGGAGGGAGGGAGATGCTCCAGGAGCCGGAGCAGAGATTCCCTGACAGCCCATGGTGAAGACCATGGTGAGGCAGGCTGTCCCGCTACAGCCCACGGAGGTTAACAGTGCAGCAGATACCCACAGATACCCACTGGTAGCCCAGGGAGGACCTCATGCCAGAGCAGGAGGATGCCTGAAGGCGGCTGTGGCCCATGGGAAGCCTGCACTGGAGCAGGTTTGCTGGCAGGACTTGTGACCCCACAGGGACCAAGGCTGGAGCAGCCTGTTCCTGAAGATCCTTTCACCCCATGGAAGGGACCCACGCAGGAGCAGTGTGTGAAGAGCTGCAGCCCATGGGATGGCATCACATTGGAGAAGCTCATGGAGAACTGTCTCCTCTGGGAGGGACCCCACACTGGAGCAGAGGAAGAGTATGAGGAGGAAGGAGTGGCAGAAACATATGATGAACTGACCGTAACCCCCACCCCCCATTCCTCTGTGCTGCTCGGGGGGGGGGGGGGGGAGGTAGAAAATGGGAAATTAAGTTAAGCCCAGAAAGAAGGAAGGGGTTGGGGGAAGGTATTTTCTTCTGATTTGAATGTAATAAATTAAACTAATTTCTTCAAATCAAGTCTGTTTTGCCTGTGACAGCAATTGCTGAGTGATCTCCCTGTCCTTATCTCGACCCATGAGCCTTTTGTTATATTTTCTCTCCCCTGCCTGGTAGAGGAGGGGAGTGGTAAGAGCAGTTTTGGTGGGCACCCGGTGTTCAGTCAGGGTCAAACCACCACAGGGACAAATGCAAGACCTTACACCCAGGCATGCTATTTGAAACAGCACGCTCACCCGCACAGGCTTCAGCCTCCGCTCTCAGTCATCTGATCTAGGCACAAGTCAGGTGAGCACCCACAGTCATCTGCTAGCTCCTGGGAAACTCATGTGGAACAGAACAGCAGAGTGCATCTTATGATGACAAGTCTTGGAACAGAGTTCATTCTGTCAAACATACTACCAACATCAACCGACTCTTAATGCCAATTCATGCTACATAATACTGGAAATAACGGTATATCTGAAGAAAGCTGTGTTATCAGTAACTTCTGAAACAATGGGTTATACAAGCCAGATTCTGTCTCGAAATGAGGTGAGAAATGAGTTTCAGGGCTTTGCTGAGTTTTTTTAAGGAATAGAGTTACAGGAGACCAGCACAGTGCTTTGAGTATCTCTGGGAAGGCAGATTTAGCAGGGAATTCAAATCCTAAGGAAGAGGAAGGCAACCAACAGTAAACGCAGGCTTCTAAGGCAACACAGGTAAAACCAAAACACCATACAGCTCAAATACTAACAGAACATTAAAATATTCTGGATGGAAATTATAAAAGAAAAAGGCCACTGTTCTCTGCTTCTCTGACAATGTAAACCACTGCCAGTGCAGTCTGGTCTTTTCTGCTACTACATCCCTAAACCTAATTTCACTTGGGTTTACACAGCTGACTGCTGGCCATGCAGGGAAGGGGAGTAAGGAACTGACCCAGGTTTTGATCTGGTAAGGAACAGAGAACAGGCAGAAAGAGAGGGGACAGAGGAAACATGCCTCTATCCGAAGTCTCAGTCAGCTGCAACTGACTCGACTGCAAATTTCTGTATTGAGAGGGGGTTCACATCTCTCAGGTTTGCTCAGCATTAAAGCCCACACAGCCACAGACTAAACCAGACCAACACAAACCTTTTTAGTTGTGGGATTTTTCCCCCTAGTATTAGTTTTCAGCCACATCAGTGAGATGAGCCATCTGACACCTTTAAGACTGGCAATGAGTATTGCAACACTTCTGCAAAGTAAAAATCTCTACCATCTCTATAGTCTCTCCTGATGGCACAAGAAAAGGAAGAGAAGTTAATTTTTACAAGAAGTGTCTGAGTGTAAGTTATTCCTGAGGGTTTTTTAATACAAGAGCATACCATACATTCTTGGAAATTATAATGCCAAGTGTGAAAAGCTGACTGCAAGCTTAATGCAAATTTTATGTTTGACTCAATGGAGCCAAAATCTCATTAAGTTTAAAATTAATATTATTTCTTTTCCTGCTCTAATCCAGGTGTGGACTGCAAAAATAACTTTTAAAACTTTTAAAAGTTTGCAGGCATATCCATGTGAGGTAAAGATAATCTTTGTAAAGAACAGTCTCAATTACTGTGCTGTGAGTGGCCAGCAACTATTAAAAAAACCCCTAGAAATTCACAAAAATCCATCCAGTCTAGAGGCACTGCCTAAACTATGAGAATATATTAAAATGCACAAAGCATTAAAAATATGTGTTCCAGTGAAGACTTCTGTCTGCCTATTTGATTGCAGCACTAATTAAAAAAAAATAATCCCAAAACAATTAAATGTTAAGACTGCCTGCAAACCTGCACCAGACTTTTTAAAGTTTTTCAACTCTATAAAAGCAACAGTTTGAGTTGTAGATTTCACATCAAAATGAAGGCTATGAAGTCAAAATCAGCCTACGGTCACCTTTGCACATTTCTCTCCCAAGTATGCTGAGCAGGTGTGGTAACAGGAAAGCAGGGAGAGGTTTTCTAAATGTGTTTCCCCCCATCCTCCCCAAAATACCCCAGAGCAAAACTTCAAACAAAAAAGGATTTTACTCAAAGGGAGAAGTTAGATGTACATTATCATTGTTTCCCAAAATTAACCACAAAACCCATTTTAGATTCAGGATCTAAAAATTCAAGTGTGATATAAATGCCTTAACTGGACTTACTAAAGAGTAAGTTCTTAGTAGAACTCATTCAAGCTTCTTACAACACAGAAGCCATCAGCTCATTAAACGCACATCCCACGAGACACAAATAAAGAAGTTTCAGAATTGCTCAGTTTGATCACATTTTTTGGCAGCGAACTTTTTTTTTTTCCTTTAGGCTCATGGCAAAGAGCAGTTTTGGAAAGATCTATCTACACAGTCCCTGCAACTATACCAAAGACTGTCTGCTGTTGGGAAAAACTGAGAGGTATCTGTGTTTATTGTTGAGATAAACAAATTTTAGAGCACTTATTTGCTCTGTTCCAACTATGTCCTCTGTTCAAATACCATCACCTTTATTATTTAGAAAAAAAAATATCTAACATACACTTACGCACATGGGCTCATGTTTAGCTGATCTAATATTCCTGTGGTCCCATTCTCTATTTTGAGATACACTACTACTACTAGAATGACATAGAGAGGCTAAAAAAGCATTAAAGTTCTGTGATCAAGTCCCCTGGTATTGAAGCACTCTGCCAACCAGCATAGGCAGCAAGGACAGGAAGAGAAGCATGTCCAGGTTATAGTAATTACAGATAGCCAGAACAGGCTGAATTAACATGTGTCAACACAAAAAGGCAGCACTGCCTTATGTATCAAAAGTAACTTCTTTTCCAAACCAGTTTAGCTAAATCAGCACAATCTGCTGCCAGTTTAACATGCAGGTGCTCTGAATCTCTCCTGGGACTAAACAGGAAACCTAAACTTAGAATTCAAACCACAGATTCATGAGCATTTCTTTGCTCATACGGCTCAATCACTTGCACAGACCCTGTACTGCTCTGCTACCCTTGCTGAAAGTGCATAGTGTGCCAGTAAGTCTGTGGGCCACACTGTGAACTAAAGATCACATCACTGATCCTGCTAAAAATAACTCACACGCCTTTTGGCAGGGGAAGAGGGATAGGGGGACTGCGTTATTGTGGTCCCACAGACAGTTACGCTGATACAACTGACTTGCTGGAGGTAGGGCAGAACAAATAATAGGGACTGCTGGAAGAAATGCTTCTGCAAGATTACCAGGCCCTAAAAAAAGATGCTGTGACAGACTGATACCCCCCTCTGCAGGGTTTCTGTTTAAGAGCTGTCATCCTGGTCTTGCCAAAGGATCTAACACAGGTTCCCCTGGAGTGGGAAGCAGCTGTCCTATTCCCTCCAAGTCTGAAGACAAAAGGCAGTATACTTTCCTCTCGTTATTTTTCTTCTGTTTTAACTCTGGGATCTGTAAATCAAAATTTCAGCTTTCAACCAAAAGCAGGTAGTGTTGACAATAAAATGCAAAGTAGCCCTTGATCTAATATTCTGTTCCATTCTCCTTTTCAAACATTTCACGCTCACACACACTGGATTTAATCCTCACACTTCTCAGACAAAGAGGGTCACTGGAATCAGTGTGGCAGTCTATTTGACTTTTGATAGGCTTTCAACATGTCCAGCTAATAACTGCAGAACAAGTCCATTATAAGTACTCTAGATATAAAGGAACACCTAAAAATAGGCTAAGTCAAATACACGCTTAAGAATACACACTGCCTACTCTGGTTGGTTTTTTTTTTTCCCTTTTCCTAATATGCATATTCCAGCTCCAGCAGCCTTGTTTTGAGAAGTATTCCCTAAGAAGGAAGACTATAACTGAGCTGCAGAAGACAGAGAACACCTAACAACTTTGCTTGATTTAAAGGCTGATGTAGCGACTTCAGTGGCAGCTGAACAGACTGTGGGTTGCTCCTCCTTAGACCCTCCTCTGCTCCCAGAGGTGTAGTCCCACCCTCTCTTTTCTGCCTGCTTTCTCATGCTTGGTCAGACCATTCCACAACCTAATCTCACTCCTTGAGAAAGCAAAAACAACTTCATACTTACATTTTTTATATATATAGATATATATGTCTCCTTGCTGGATTGGTGAGTCAGATCAACTCACGGGAGGATACAAAATGCTGCAGTGGAAAGTAAAAGGTAGAGCTGATACCAGCAGTGGGAGGTAGGGACAGTGTTCCATTCACTGAATCACAGGTGAAATTCACAGCCAGAAGCAAAACAGAGAACAGTTCATCATAACTGTTAGGTTACAGCTACGTAAAGCTGTATTCTGTCTGGCTGCATCAAGCTAACAGATCTCCCACAGGCAAGGACAGAAGGTTTCACTACAGAGTAAGATGCCCTGTGTTTTCTGCTGCAGCACTGATAATGCAGACAATGGCCTCTTGCACTTCTATCAGAGTGTACTGCCCAATTCTACCAACTCAGATCCTTCCTCCATCACAACCTTAGTCAGTATTAGGATGCTTCCATGTCAAATGAGCGACAGACTTTCAAAGGATCACATTAATATCAACAGCTAGTCTCATGCAAAACTAGTAACTACTTGTATTTCCAGAAAGCACAAATATTTGCACTGTGTGACCTCAGCACCTAACGTCCGATAAGTAGCTAACAAATCAGTGTACATGTTTATACTAGACATTTTAGATATGTTAGGTAATGAGACCAAACTCAAAGCCTGGATAAGCCCTGCTAAGATTGCTTGGAACTGGAACTACGAAATCCAGAATTTATCATCATACTACCCAAAAATAAACACATTCACTTAGCAGGAACTTGGGACTCATGAAAAATTATCAGAGTTGTGCTTTCCTAATTCACATTATAAAGCCTCCCTGTGTAAATACAGTCCTATTTTACTTGTATCTTTGCATCAGCTTCTATTATTTAAAACATGTGGGACATTCACACAGATGGAAAAAAAATAGGTCAGGCTTGAAACAAAAGCCAAGCCATTCCGTTTTATTAGCAGATTAAACATGCGGAATTGTAATTTTAGATTCCAAGTAAAGCAACTTAATGAAAACATTCTGAACAGACAGATAAAAACTACTGCAAATTCTTGCAATCTTAATTGCCATGCTGCCAAATGTCTTAATAAAAACAGAACCGATAAAAATCAATCTGATATGAAAATGCACAGAAAAGCATTATACTTCTTAGTGATCACATTGAATCTGGTATATAAATCTAGGATTTTTCTAGTATCAGGAGGTAATGTAACAGTCCAGCATGTCTGAAATACTATCAGATGATGAACATTTGCAAAATCTAGTCCCTTCATTAGCAAGGATCCTGCTTTTAAGTAAATGTATTCCTTTTCTGACACCAAACTTATACTACAAACTCAGGCACATCTATTAGTTTTCCTCTTACCTTCTGCATAACCACAATTTTTACTACCCAAATATGTATAGCCTAAAGACAAATAAGTGCACTAAATTTAATTTAGTTATTCAAGCTGAAAGTCCTAAACATCATTTGATTGCTGCCACCTATTGTTGTTCCAAACACGTTGCAAGTAGCTTTTCCCCTTCTTCCTCAACACAGTACTAGCACTCAGATGTTTCAAAAACAGTAAGTTACTAATTCTTCAGAACTGCATGTTATGTAAAGAAAGGAAAACATGTGAAAAATGAAGTCATTGCAAAAAGACTTTTATCTTTTGATTGTGTTTGGTAATTCTACTGTGACTTAAGTAAACACAGAACACATGCAGTTTCTGAATGGAAACCAACCACATCAAATTAGTGAAGAGTAACTTCATGTCCTGCTTCAGCTGGGATGGAGTTAACTTTCTTCTTAGTAGGTAGTGCAGTGCTGTGTTTTAGCTCTGATGTGAGAACAGTGTTGATAACGCACTGATGTTTTTAGTTGTTGCTGGGTAACGTTTATACTAAGTCGAAGACTTTTTGGTTTCTTGGGCCTTGCCAGCCAGAGGGCTGGAGAGGCACAAGAAACTGGGAAGGGACACAGCCAGGACAGCTGACCTGAACCAGCCAAAGGGATATTCCATACCATGGGACGTCGTGCTTGGGGTATAAACTTGAGGGGTTAGCTGAACAGGAGGAGCATTGCTGGGAGACTGGCTGGGCATCGGTCAGCAGGTGGTGAACAGCTGTACTCTGCATCACTTGGTTTCCTTCCTCCCTTTTCCTTTGGATTTTATCCTTTTCCCCACCTTTCCATTATAACTGTTGTTGTTATTATTATTAGTTATTGTTCTTGACTTTTTATTCTGTTTAAATTATTAAATTGTTCTTATCTCAACCCTGCAGTTTTACGTTGCTTTCCAATTCTCCTCCCCACCTCTCCAGATGGCAGGGAGCAAGCAAGTGGCTGCATGGTTGCTGGTCAGGGTTAAACCAGGACACTTCATCAGACACCAGTATCAAAGAGCCCTAAGAATGCCTGTTTCACAGACTAACAATTGAACAACTTTACTGGTTTAAGAGATTTCAATGTCTGTAACTTCGAACAGCATTATTGCTACTTCTGTCTCTGCTACTGCTAAATATGCAACTGGTAAGTCTAGAGATGATAGCTGTAGATGGAATGAAGAAAGGTTGAAAATGAAGATGAATAAAGATGAATAATTCTAAAAAGACTGGCCACAGACAAGCTGCTTCTCAGTTAAGAATTGATAAATACTGGCAACAGTCAAAGAATACAAACAAACAAAAGAATGCAAGTAAATAGAACAAAATACTTTATATATATCTACACACACATATATTTATGTGTGTGTAGATATATATTAAAATAAAAAAACTTTTCCATTAATCTAAGTTCGGCTTTACACTCATAAGAGAAGTAATTCTGGAACAGTCATTTCTCATGCAGTCCATTTTAAATGGTAATTCTAGGTTGCCAAAGGCCACTTAATTCTATCTCCTCTTAAATGTACACAGTTTCACAATGACATAATAATTCAGGCTCATCTAAAAGGCTAAACAACAGGAAAAAGGCACAAACTAATATATCAGCCAAACAAAAGCTTTAGTCTGCAGAGCTTTAGGTATTAAAATGAGAACTTTTTTTAGGTATTAAAATCAGAACACAGAACATAAAATTTGAGAGGGTCATTATTTCAAAATCTTAATTCTCTGAATATCATGCAAATAAATTTAACTTATTTTCAAAAGACTTGGGAGGCAAAAGAAGACCTCCCTCAAGCAGGCTAGAATTTCCCTTGTCCGCAGTCTTCACTCTTGAAGCCAGAACACAAGAACTACTAAGTAATCGCACCGAAGGTAAAATTTTGGTCTGTTTCAATTCGGTAAGACTCATCCCTTTCGCTTTCTGCAAAACAATATTAAAGGCGTCTAAATAAAGATGTCCTGAAGACATCACAATAAAGATACAAGTTAACATTTGCAAATCAAAGAGCAGATCGGCCGCTGGACTCAAAGGTGCCCACATTAAGGTAACTCAACTGCCAGGTGCTGCCTATTCACGTAGCCTAGTGTAGGCACACACACACACCCCAGTTCTACAATGAAGAGGAACTCACAACACACTTTTGTTGAAGCACCTAATTACAAACAGAGGAGCCTGAATTTCAGGAGATGTCTCTGAAAACATGGGCATCGGTGTCCAGACTGTTTTGTTACTTAAGAAACATACTGCATGTTTACAGCCATCATCTATGAGACCACTGCTTAAAAACACAATATTCAGACAGTTAAATATTCTCAAGCAAGGGGAGAGCATCTATGTGACAGGGTCAGTCTCAAGGCTCAAACAAGAATGGTGAACTCCTGCAAGGGGTGAGTTACCACTTCTGGCTAGTCATTTGAACTCTCCAGCTCAGGTTCTTTTACACACAAATATCAAAGGCTAATTCCAATGCTTACTAGTGGATCAAAGCATCACCTATTCCACACAGCCATCTCTCTGCACCTTCATTTATTTTACAGCCTTTATCTCTACATTAATGCCAACAATCCCTCATCAAAATCCATTTAAAACTTCATTTGGCTTTGAACTGATAGATCCAATTATACCTAAGTGGTTAAAATGGAACCTGGCACAAGTCCACAGTTAGCAGTTCAATCTCCAGTATGCAGCAAAACTGACATGAAAAGGCATCTCAGAGAGAAACCTCAGATAGGAAAAGCAGAGGAAAATTATTGAGGATATGGAAGATCTTTAAACTTGCTAATTAAGAAGCTGTCAAAGTAGGAATGATAACCTGAAACAAAGGAGGGCGTACAGTGAACACACAAGTAAATGTGCCAGTTACACTCAAAAACAGGGCTGTTGGGGAAATGGCCAAAGCTCACTCCACTGACACTGCTCAGCACAAATCACAACAGCAGCTAAGATTAATATTACCACAAGGCATCAAGCCACATCTTCCATTTAGCTTCAGTGTCTGTCTTCTAAATAATAAAGGCTTTCAAGATCAGCAATTAAGGTAGCTGTACTCCTAAATCCTGCCCCCGCCTCACTTTAAGCCCCTTGCCTGTAGGCTCAGAGTAGCTGCACGTGACCTTTGAGCAGGCCACACAGGCTGCTGTTGCTGGAAGGAGAAATGTCTCTCTTCCTCCAGCTCTGCATATCCCTCACTTAAGCTGCAGCACAAGCACAGCAGCAAAATGATTCCTTCCACCCTGAGTGACAGCAAGGGGCAATTTCGCAACAAGCAGCAGGAACCTCCCCTTCCAGGAGCAGCTGGAATTGGTAGTTTGTATAACAGGAATGCACAAATCTGTTTTCATTAGAATCACCAAATATTGTCCCTGGATTTGGAAGACCGGAGCACACAGATGACTGAACTGCTTTACAGCTAAGGAAGCAGCCTCAACACATGCACAGGCTAACTACTAGCAACCAGGCAGCTCAACAAGTCAGCTCAGCTTGCACAGCCGAGTGGAAACTATCATATCCATTTGCACCATCAGAGTCAGTTTTGGGTTAAAACACGGAGCAGTTCTGACTCCCACCATGGTACCCACTCACTAGTGCTGACAGAGGAGGTAAAGGTAGGATGTTGTCAGAGCGGAGAGGAGAGGATGACTATTCCTTTCAGCAGCTGTCCACAGTTAACTACCTTACGCTTAACAAGAAATTGCATCTTAAATCCCAAGAGAGATGTGATACAGGAAATTCCTGTTCTCTGTCAGAAAACCTCAGCTCTTTGACATGTCGTCAATACGAGGTTGAGATTTAGAAATAGTGATGTACCTAAGTCTCTGTTAAGTCAAAAAAGGATCTGAAATCTATACCCTGTTCAGGTTCTGAAACATCTTCCTTACATTATCCTCCCCTATTTTCCCCTCACTTCTAAAGAAACAGTAGTAAAGAAGCCAGTAGCTCCAATGCTAAGGGACTCCTAAGGGACTTGTGGGTATGTGGGGTCAGCGCTGTCGTCTGAGATGAAGAATTAACAATTGGTTGGAAATCTGGAAGCCAGCCTCACACAGGGTACAGGAGAGAAAGGAACAGAAATGTGGAGAAGGGGAGAAGACAAATGCTAGGTTCCCTCAGATAAAAGTTAATCCTGTAATAAAAGTTACACAGAAGATTTAAGGAAAGGATGTTGTGGAAAGCATCTGACAATTGCAGCATTTCAAGACCAAGTAACATTAAATGCTTACCTTAACAAAATTTCTGAAGAGGACCTTCCCACTTTTTGGATGTGAAAGAATTTAATTACCTCAAGAAAAACAATTCATAAAGGCATCAACCCTCATTGAGAAAGGCCTTGAGATGTACTAGAGAAACCCCGGGAAGACTCTGAGGAAACAGTACTACACACTACCTCTACTTTTCTTCTGTTCCCAGGACATTTACGGTTGACGATCATTAGAAAGGACAGGATGGGCCAGACCCACCCTAGTAGTCATTTACCCGAGTAATAACAGCACTGAACAATCAAACAGTCACCTCGCTATACCTGTCCCTAAGTGCCTGTACAGTTTGGGCTGTTGAGGTTTCCTATCCGCTGTGGGCTGAGCTAACTGAACGGAAGGAGCTTGACAGTCAGCCATGACTGCACACATCTTTGAGCAATATCCCATGTTACACCGTCATAACAAACCTAACAAAAATAGAGATGATGTCTCTCCTTGCAGACAGGGGAATGGCCCAACACATGGTAGTTGTCATACATCACTCTCCTCTTACTTTCTAATGCTTGCAAAGCTGTGCTTCAGTTAGTGACTAGTCAATGTTTTTAATGTTTATTGTATCTCTATATAGCAGAACAGTACACATGACTATTAAAAAGAAAAGATATAATTATGTAAAGGGTATCTATTAATTTACCCTGCTCATACAATTCAGAGTATGAAGTGAAAGGGCACACACGCTAACCAAGAAAATTCAGTGGGATTACCATTACTTTCCATGGTAAAAGGACAGGGAAATGAGAGACCTTGTAAAAAACCAAATAGCAGAGAAGTGCTGTTCTTACACAATATTTACCTATTTAGGCATAAAGCTTACAATAAGAGGCTGTAATGAAAATATTTCTCTTCTTTACTGTGATCAGACATCAATTTACCCTTCGCTACCATAAGATGCTGTGCTGCTGCCATCTATCCTTCTTTTCTCCCACTGCCCCTGTCCTCTTCATACAGGTCCTGGTTACCATGAAGCAACTTCAGAAAGACCCTGGCAGCTCACTCTAACCACTTCCATCTATTGCTCCAGTATCTTTTAACAGACAGCTTCCAAATCACACTCAAGTATTCAAGCACATTAAAATCCAACACACAGCGGAGCACAAGGGACCAAGCTTTAACATCAGCTCTCCATCTTTAAAGCTCTGATGGCTTTTCTATAAACCAGAGAGCAGAAAACCCACAAATTTTAGAGTGTCTACTTCAGGAGCTGGCAGGAGACAGGCAACAAGCCCTGTCTGACCAGAACTGACTCGAGCCACGTGGATGTCCCTGTGCTGCTGCCAGCATGCCGAGTTCAAAGAGAGGTTATTAGCCAGACGCAGCACGTCTTTGGCACAACACTGCAGCTGAGGTGATAAATCCACAGCCCAGTGCACTTCTAATGGTTCCAGGGTCAGCATAGGCCTGGCTGGGCTTCCTGGCTTATGCTCAGCATCAGCCCTGCAGAGCTACATCAGGATCTCTGCCCTGTAAATCCTCACAGTGGCTGTTCTGAAAGGAACAATCAGATCTCATGGCAAATACACCAAATCTGCTCACAGGCTGCAGCACCTCAGCTAACCAGTCCACCCAGAAACAACACTGCTGGGAGCACACTGTAGACGGACACTGACTGTGCACAGAGGTGAGCAGGATTCATCAGCCTGACTTCAGAGAAAAGCTGGCTCTGGAAGCCTCACATCTGAGACAATGCACCTAAGCTAGTAAACTTGTCTAGACCTGAATTTACACTTCTCAGCACCCAGCTCTTCTTAAGCCTCCACAGCACTGTCAACACATTCACTCTAATCAATCACCAAAGGATAATTCAGATTTACTCGTGTTTGGGGAATACAACACCCAGGGGGCAGCCAGAAACAGCAAACAAGCTGGAGGGTCTGAGAGGCTTTCATCTTATAAACTAGCGACCAAAGAGTTCTGAGCTGGGCTTTCTCCTCCCCTGCATTTCATTTGATTTTAGGCTCAAACACCCTAGGGATTTTCCCCACAGCACAGTTGTTACTCAGGTCTTGCTCTCTGGGTCATTCCTACTGCAGACATACCAAAGGCAACACTGAAAATGAGCACAACATGTCAACAAAGAGCTAGCCATAAGGAAACAACCACATGCAGACCAGCTGAGGTGCCTGTCTGATTCAATAACTATTTTCAAGATACAGAAAGAAAAGTCTTAGTTTTAGAAGTCAGCAAAAAATTAAAGATCAGATTAAAAACTGAGTCATCTATTTAGATATTTTTGCTACCGAGGTATTACCACTCATGCACCACACATACAATCTCAAAATTATCCACCTCCTATCATCTTCAGATTCACCCTATTCTAGTGGAAGTTAACAGACAGCTCGGACTATTGAGTGTTTCTTTGCTATACAAGACACTCAATTGCCATTTTAGGCTAGACACCTGTGATTCTGAGGTATGAACTTACTGTTTACAATGTCGCCTTGCAGCTGAAGAATTTGTGGAACAGGTATTGTGAGAATAACTACATCAAATTGTTCTGGCGGTCCCATTTTCCTGGAGACTTCCCATTTCCCATCTCGGAGAGAGATGCAAGTTACAAGGTGTTCATAGAAGACGTCTGCACCTGTTTGGAAAAAGAAGTTAAATACATGTAACAGCAAACTTCACAAAGAAAATGCAGAGTAGTTTCCCTTAGTAACTAGATGACTTGCAAACAACAAAGCACACAGACAGTCTTAGGGCAAAGTTTCACAAATTAGGCTGAATCAATTTAAAGCCAACATACGACATTAAAAGAGGGGATCCCCATTAGCTGAAAAGATCCCTTCACTTCCCTGTACTAGGGACCCTGATATTCATCTGACTCCTCTCTAACATGATTCAGCTCAGTAAACGGATGGAAAACTACCAGCTGCTCTCTTTGACAGGTTAGTTTACTAGTGGCTTTAGTGAGGTGAACCAATTCAGACTGAAATCTGACAAGCACAGGAGGCGGCACAGGGTGAGCACACCCCCAGGAGCCAAAAAAGAGAGCACTTCCCTGATTAGCATCTCTCATATATCAGAACACAGGAATGCAGTTAATTATTTGCAAGATTAGGGTCTAAAAAACCAGCTAATTAAAAAAAAGGCCCAAAAAAATCACATGAAAGGATCAAAGCTTGACTTCTCATAAAGGTAACATTTTTCAAAATAGAGTTAAATTAGTCACTAAACCATGCAAGTGGTTCTGCCACATTATACCTAATGCAGCAGTTACACAGTTAAAACTAGCAGATGATCTTCTCTTTCAGTCTTTTCTGAAGGACTTTCAAGACAGCAGGCACACAAACTGCATAAGCACTCATTTCTACGAAATATGGGATGTAGCTCACCGCTATGTTCCCAGTTGCTCAGTACACACATGAAAAACCATCCAAACACTAACTTCATTCAAGCTGCAAGTCAAACCTCAACCACGGTCTCACTCCCACTAACATATCTCTGTCCTAACTGTGTTGGGTCCAACTTCTATATGCTAAAGCCAATGGTGTAAATGTAAGCTTGGCCCCTGATTCTACAGACATTGTATTTGCATAGAGACTTTTATATGCCAGCAGTGCAGCTGAAGTCAGCTAAGCACCTGCAGGAACTGGAAATTTATAGAGCTCGCAGACATGTTTATCCATCTAAGCTACTTCCAAGACATAAATAAACAAACAAGGAACTTGAACATTCTCATTGGAAATTTAAATTTGACAGTTCAAGAATGCCATCAAAAGCACAATCATTAAAACCTTTCATTTCATACAAAGAATTTACCTGACTGTTTTAAATAATACTTGACAACTGAGGAGATACCCTGTGGTGCCATGTAATTGCACGAGCCTTCTTTCACTACCATTCCTTCAACGGGTGCAGTCAGCGGTTTCAAGATGCCATGAGATAGAAGTTCATCATAGAAGCTTAAAGGGAGCAAACAACACAGAGATGAAAATACACTGCATGGAAACCAACAGCAGTGGTAGCTATTTTTTACAATTACAAGACCAGCCTAACTTTCAAATTTAGAGAACAGTTTTTAAGGACCTCATGCAGCCTGTGTTTCAAGCCAGGCTATGCACAAACAGGAGCCACAGCTACAAAACTACTAACTACCTTGCTATTTTATTAGGGGCTGGCCTTTGACGCGAGACCAAGGCTACCTACTGTGCCTGTAATAGAAACCATTAGCAGTTTAGCGTGAAGGTTTCAGGACTAAACTGTGGCAGGGCCATATACAACAATTACTTAAAGCTCTGAGTATCAGTAGAAACTGCACCATCACCACAGAGCACAGGAATATTCTAGCGGCTGGATGCAGGTGCCTGAAACACACCTTTTCCCTGATTCCCACACGAATTTTGCATCTTTACATCACCATCCCCCTGCCCAGCCTACAGTGAACCGCCCCGTGTACCCAGCAAGCCCAAGCTGGCCCCACCAACACAATCCTCCCCATCCTCAAAGCCAGGCACCACTGCCACAGACTCCATGTCCCCACAGCGACACGACACCTCACACTTCTCCTTTCATACCTAGATTTCCTGACACCTGCACAGTGTTTAAGTGACTCTGAGGTATGTTAGCTCTTGAAAGCAAAGATCTCTGTGGACTGAAGCAGTGGGGCCACACCTACCTGCATTTCCTACTGCGGGCAGATTTGCCCCGCGGGTGAAAACCATCAAGCCACGACACCAGTGGGCTGGCCTGGGCAGGGCAGGGCTGGGCAGGCCGCCTGGCCACCAAACCCGCCCGACCCCACACCCCACCACCTGCTTCGCCCCCGCCAAACCCCACCCCGCTTTCCACCTGACGCAGCTGAGAAGGGCGGGAAGAGCGAAGGCAGGGGGCGGCGGGCGGCGGGAGGGCTGGGCCGGGGCCCGCCCGCAGCACGACGACCCTCGTCCAGGCGGCGGGGCGCGGGCTCCCTCAGGCGGGGCGGGGCGGGGCGGGGCGGGGCGGGGCGGGGGCGCGGGCTCCCTTAGGCGGGGCGGGGCGGGGTGGGGCGGGGCTCACCTGCGGCGCGGCCCCGCGCACTCCGTCTCGAGGGTGATGTACTGCGCGCCCAGGTCAGCGGTGCATGCGGCGTCCCGCGCGCTGCGGCTCGTGCTCATACGGCCCCCTGCGCGACAGCCAGTCAGAAACCGCCACGCCACGCCACGCGCCACACCCCCCTCCGCGTGCCGGGCCCACCTGCGCCGCGCGCCTTGTCCCAGACGGCGATGCGGCCCAGCGCCGCCCCCCGCAGCAGCGCCGCGCAGGCGCCGCCCGTCAGCCCCGCGCCCACCACCAGCACCCGCGCCATGGCCTGCCATGCCGCGCCGCGCCACGCCCATGGGCGGCGCCGACACCGGGGGAGGCGTGCGGCCACGCCCACACACGCGTACGCGCGCGCGCCGTGGCACGTTCATGCGTGCGCGCCCACTCCTCTGCGCGCGCACCGCTGCCCTCACAGATTCCGCACGTACACCCGCGCGCGCCGCGCGCCCGCTGAGCTAGGCACCCGCCTGCGCGCGCACCCGTGTAAACCCGCGCCTGCACGCGCACCCAGACACAAACACCCCCCAGCGTGCGTACATGTGCACACGCGCACCCCTGCACGCGCACCCGCCTCCACGCGCGCCCGTGCATACACGCACCCTTGCACACGCGCACACCCTGCGCAGCGACCTGTGCGCGCGCGCGCACGCACACCCCTGCACACACACCCCGACACACGCACACACGTGCAGTCACCCCCGCACGCACACCTGTGCTCACACACGCGCCCCTGCACACACCCCGCGCCCGCTCACCCACAGGCGCCTCCTGGGGCAGGGGGGCGCCCCCTCCCCCCCCCCCCCCCCCCCCCGCGCGGTCCCCGCGTCCCTGCTGCGGGGCCGCACAGCCGTGCTGCGCCGGGGAGCCGCTGCGGCGCCCTGGGCTGCCCTGGCGCTGCCCCCCGCGCTGCAGGGGCTGCGGGCGGCCGGCCTCGGCCTCAGTGGGGGACAGGGACGGGAGCGGGGGGGGGGGGGCAGCAGTGGGTGTGGGAAGGGCCGTGCTGGGACCCCGGCGCGGAGAGAAGGACCAGCATTGAACATCGGCCGGGGTGACAGCAGCCTCCTGGGATGAGGCCAAGGATGTGCCCGGTGCCATCTGTGAACCGGCCTAAGGGACACCTCCAAGCTGACAACGCACTGCATGGGGGGCTGGCGGCTGCTGAGCTCCTCCGCTGCGGGACGGTCGCATGCCAGGAGCTAAAGCCAGCAGAGGCCGAGGCCTGTGGAAGGCCATGCTCTGCCTTGCCGAGAGAAAGGGCTCAAGCAAGGAGCTGCAAGGAGTAAACGGAGCTGTTCACATGACAAACCAGACCCTGTCAGCTGGGAAAACCCGACCGACAATCCTCCAGGACAGCCAGTTACGGGCAGTGAAATGTGTGTTTCAGAAACCCATGTCCTGCCGAAAGACCTCTGCCCCTGTAAGTCTTCAATGGCTTTGCAGCTACATGGCACATGCTGAGCTTTGAGTATCACGGCACGTGGGGTAACGATGCTTGGCCACCTGCATGAAGTGCTGTGGTGACGTGACTGGCCTGGTAGACCAGGCAAGAGCAGTGGGTATTGTCTACCTGGGCATTGCCAAGGCCGTCGACATGGCCTCCCGTGAGATCCCCATAGAGAAGCTGTTGATGTAGGGGCTGGATGAGCAGGCGGTGAGGTGGGCTGAAAACTGGCTGAATGTCTGGGCCCAGAGGATGGTGGTCAGCAGTCCAAAGCCTACCTGGAGGCCACTGACCAGCAGTGTGCCCCAGGGGTCAACACTGTGTCCGGTCCTGTTTAACATCTTTGTTAATGCTCTGGATGGTGGGGCAGAGTGTACCCCCAGCAAGTCTGCAGATGACACCAAAGTGGGAGGAGTGACTGATATACCAGAGGGTCATGCTGCCATCCAGAGGGACTTCAACAGGCTGGACAAATGGACAGGAACATCATGAAGTTCAACAAGGGGAAGTACAAAGTCCTGCACCTGGGGAGGAACAGCCCCTTGTACCAGTACATGCTGAGGGCCACCCAACTGAAAAGCAGGACCTGGGTGTCCTGGTAGACACCAAGCTGAACATGAGCCAGCAGCATGTCCTGTAAAGAAGGTGAATTGTGTCCTGGGCTGCACTAGGAGTATCGGCAGCAGGTTGAAGGAGGTGACCCTTCTCCCCCTACTCAGCACTGGTGAGGCCAGACCTGCAGTGCTGGGTCCAGTTCTGAGCTTCCCTGTACAAGAGAAAGTCCAACAGGGAAGACTCCAGCAAAGGTCCACTAAGATGATTAGGGCGCCGGAGAGTCTCTCCTATGAGGAAGGCTGAGAGAGGTGGGACTGTTCAGCTGGGAGAAGCTCACAGGGGACATTTCATAAATACCTGAAGGGATGGTGCAAAGAGGACAGAGCCAGACTCTTCTCACTGATGCTCAGTGACAGAAGCAGAGGCAATGGGCAGAAATGGAACACCGGAGGTTCCCTCTGAACATCAGGAAACACTTGTTTACTGTGAGAGTAACCAAGCACTGGCACAGGTTGCCCAGGATGGAGTCTCCTGTTTGGAGATATTCAGAAGCCATCTGGACATGGTCTTTGGCAACCAGCTTTAGGTGGCCCTGCGTGAGCAGGGGGAGTTAAACAAGATGACATGCAGAGGTCCCTTCCAACCTCAGCCAGTCTGTGATTCTGTGATAAGCCACCTTTGCCATCAGACTGACTTTGTCCCAACACCAGTTATCCAGGAATGCTCTGGAACTGGGTCTGATCCACCCTTCTGGGAAGCTTCTGCCATAATCAAAACCTGCCCACGTGGAGGTGCTACCCCAGCAGGAATTGCTCGAGGGTGTGACAGTTTCCAGAAGGTGTCGATGGGCTGTTTCCAACACCTGGAGTTTTTGTGTAACCGTGTACGACACTAGCTTGTATTTTGCAAGAAGCTATGGCTTGATGTTAGGAAAGTGGGATCCTGAGATGCTGAGACTGGAGCAGATAGTACTGAGGGGTGTTGGCATGTGTGCACCGCCTCTGCCTCGGGAAAGATGAAGTTTTCTGCAAGATGGTTACAGAAGACATCCGTCAGGAGGTGACAACCAGCCGTTTCTAAGGACATCTTCATTGGCCTGATAATGCTTTTACTTGGAGCCCACAGGCATGAGCTGAGGGATTTTCACCCTGCCTGTTGTCATCACTGCAGAGCTGCCCCTCTCACTTTTAACACACTGCCAGCAGTTTGTCCAGTAGCCACAATTCAGGAAAACAACTTCCCATCCTGCCAGCCTTGAGCGTGGGCGACTGGGGGAAGTATTTGGATTACTATCCTTACCTAGCTGCGTAGGTGAGAGAAGAAATTCCAGAGGACTTTTGATAGGATCACTGTGGTATGGGGGACACCAAACCTGACACTTTGGCACAGCTGTTCAGCAATTGTGGGGTTAGACTGATGTAAAGTGCCTTATGTGGAGCTTATTGCACCTAAGGGACAAGGGCTTACCTGCTGGGGGTGTTGATGATACTCATCTTCAATGGGAGCTCTAAGTTGGCCTCAAGGCAGATGTTAAATAGACTCTTCTTGGAGAGAGGTTAGAGCCCCTGTCTCCCCTTCCCATGTGAGTTGTGCAGCAGTCATGGAGGAGAACAGGTGGTCAGTCTGGGGCTGCCTCATTTTTTTAAAAGGTTGACCGTATGACTGACCATCCAACATGTAAGAGTAAGATTTTAGGTTTGGTGGGAGGTTTTGTCTTGGCACTGTTGCCCTGGGAAGAAGCATCAGGAAGTTATGTTGCCTTCCTCAGCACCTCCTATGGAGAGTACCAGTTGGAGCCTTGCTCTGCACCCTGCCTGCTGTGGATCCCTTCCAACACCCCTCTCTCCATGCACCATGCTGGTGGCTCAGGCAGCTGTTCAGAGCTGGCCATTCTCTTGGGCACCTGGTGCCTAGGACACAGATGTGTCACAGCTGAAGTCCCCTGTGCTGCTGGGGCTTGGGGCATCTCTGGCTTTGCATTGAGCTTTGCTCGGGAGCATGGGAGGTCCTACACAGAATTCAGTTGCAGCTGGTGTCTTCTAAAAGACTTGTTGGACCGCACGGATTTACATGTGCCAGCGGGCTCAGCAGTGGTTTGTCACTGCAATTTTCATGTTTATTCATGAAAAGGAGATTTCTCAAACCTCGTAAATGTTTGGCCTATGACCAAGTGGTCTGTATGTTAAATGTACTTGGGAATGGTTTATTGTACTGCACGGTTATCTGGGTTCTCACTGCCAGCTTAATTTGCAAGAGAGTTCAGTAGAGTTTCTTAAATGTGCATTTTCTTGCTAAACTGTGGCCTGGTAAAAGCAGGTAGGAAGGTAGTCATAGAAGAGTATTAAGACAGTCAAAGAATTGAGGCCAAAAGAGAAATATTAAGAATTAAGACAGAATCATTGACAGTAATTTTATAGAAAATATGATTATTAAGTTTGAGCACAATAGGTAGTTGTGGTTTAACCCTGGCCAGCAACTGAGCACCACGCAGACACTCACTCAGTACCCCCGCCTTGGGATGGGGGAGAGAATAAGAGTAAAAGTGAGAAAACTCATGGGTTGAGATGAAAGCAGTTTAACAGGTAAAGCAAAAGCCGCGCACACAAGCGAAACAAAACAAGGAATTCATTCAGCACTTCCCGTGGGCAGGCAGATGTTCAGCCATCCCCAGAAAAGCCGGGCTCCATCACTCATAATGGTTACTTGGGAAGACAAGCGCCATAACGCCAAACATCCCCCCCTTCCTTCTTCTTCCCCCAGCTTAATATGCTGAGCATGATGTCATATGGTATGGAATATCCCTTTGGCCAATTCAGGTCAGCTGTCCTGGCTGTGCTCCCTCTCTGCTTCTTGTGCCCCTCACTGGCAGAGCATGGGAAGCCAAAAAGTCCATAACTAAAAGTATTCACTACTCAGCAACAACTGAAAGTCAAGATGTTGTCAGCGTTATTCTCATGCTGACATAAATCCAAAATACAGGCTGTATCAGCTACTGAGAAACAAAATTAACTCTATGCCTGCCAAAACCAGGACAGTAGTAAAAGCACAGTACATTGCAATGCAAAAAGCTCTCTGCTCACTAGTGAACATGCCATGTGGACTGCTAGCAAAGAAAGCAAGAGTGTTGCAAGAAAAGGCTGCATGAGTTGGGTGAGAACTCTTGGATGTACGACATGTTTCTGCTTCGGGGCCAAACACCTACCTGAAGTATGTGCAGGTGGCAGGCAGCCCTAGACGAGGGCAGGGCACAATAATGCTCTGATTAAGAGCTGTGGCATAGCAGCCTTACCAGAAAGGACTTGTGAGGGGTGGCGGGTGCCAAACCGAACATGACCCAACAATGTGCTCTTACTGCAAAGATGGAGAACCGCAGTTTGGGCTACAGGAGCAGACAAGCCTGGTGTTGGTTAGTTATCACCCGCACTCTTCGGTGCAAGGGAGACCACATCTGGATGCTAGGTCCAGTTTTGGTCTGCCTGGTGTGAGGGATGTGGAGACACTGGTGAGGCTCCATAGAGGCTGACAAACTGGCAGCAACTCTACAACATGAGATGGACAGAGTTGAGTTTATTGGATCTGGCCACGGAGAGGCTGGGAGCAGCCTCAGAGCAGCCTGTGACTCCTCAGAGGGTAAAAGGTGATAGAGTGAAATGCCTCTGTCTAGTGGCAGATGATATGATCAGGGAAATTGTTGCACCTTTGGATGTTGATGCTAGACATGTGGAAATGCTTCTTTCCCTCAGGAGTCGGGAGCAGCTCTGGGGCAGTCACCACAGAGGTGGGGGATCTCCATCCTGGATGATATCCAAAACTTGACTACTCAAAGCCAGGGCCAGTCTGATCCAGTACTGGAAATAGTCTTGCTACTGGGGAAACAGTGGATAAAGACCTCTAGAAATCCTTTGCCACTAACATTTCTTTGATGTCATGGCTATGTAATGAAGTTCAAAGGCCTCTCCTTGATTCCATTCAGCCTCCACAGCAATGATGCTTCAGCAAGAGCTGTATAAGACCTTTGAGAGGGCTGAGCATCTTGCAAGACCTGTGATAATGTCTCCCTCTTCAAGTGCTATAGGACTCTTACGACTATGAGTGCAACCTTAGTCTTGCACCTTTCAAGGAGGAAAGTGCCTCCAGATGAGCGTGACTGGAGTTGCCCTGCCCTGTCCCTGGAGTATAGACTTACATTATGTTTCCTCAGAAGGTGAAAATCAAAGTATCTTTCTCAGTGAATTGTAGCTTCTGTACCCTAAAAGAAGACACTCTTAACCTCCAAATAATCTCTACATGATGAACCAATATTCTACTATGACAATGTTTAAAGAGTGGGACAATTGCCAAATCTAGGTGCGTGCCTTGGACACATTTCAGGTCCACTCCAGGTTGACAGCCAGAAGACATCTTTCCCTATTGAGCCTGCTCTGTGATATCCAAAGCAAAACAGTTCAGGAAGGCAGGGCAGAAGACAGCCACAGCCCTGGCATGGGTGGTGGAGAAGGGTAACTATCCCTGCCCGCAGTGTGTATGTAGGATAGGGTGATTAGACACTCTTTGTACTTTCCTGTAAGGGTGTGAAGAACAAGGATGTTGTGGTGGGTTGACCCCAGCCAACAGCTAAGCACCCACACAGCTGCTTGGTCGCTCCACCCCCCACCTCCAAGTGGGACAGATGAAAGGAATAGGAAGAGCGAAAGTGAGAAAAATGGGTCAAGAGAAAGACAGTCTAGTAAGTGAGGGAAAGTGAATAAAAACAAGCGATGCAAAGGTAATCATTCAACATCTCTCATGAGCAGACCAGTGCCCAGCCAGACTCCAAGTGATGGCCACCTTGGAAAACAGACAATACCCTCCTCCCCGGTTTTTATTGCTGACTGTGACATTGTATGGTATGGAGTATTGCTTTGGCCAGTCGGCTGTGTCCCATCCCTGTGCTATGAAGAAAGTTAACTCCTTCACAGCCAGACCCAGTACAAGTGTTTTCAGACTGTTACCTGGGATTTAATCTCCAGCACACATTTAGTATCATATAACAAGGGGTTGTAGAGCTCCGTCTGGCACATCATCATTTCTGAAACACAAGATCGGCTATTGGAAATCCATTTTAGACTTCAATCTTCTCTCATAATAACTTTATTATTTCTCTTGTAATAAATAAATAAAATGGCCATTGAAACATGAAGCTGGAAACTTTCTTAAGAGTTATCAGTTAAATCACTTCATAGATGGAAATCGCCTTTAAACGTCTATAGTTATTTGACTCTGCCTAAACAGTATTTAGCCAACCTGCACAAACAAATTCTGAGCAACCATACTTTCTAAACTATGGCATTGCCTAATGATTTATATGTTTAACATCTCAGTGTGTTTACACTTAGTCTTCTCTGTTCTTGCTACCCCACCCTCCAGACGGTTCAAATAGGGTTGTCTTCAGAGAGATGAAGAGCGCAGTGCTGTGCACCAGCGAAAGGTGACGATCAGCCCTCTGCTGCCGCCGTGTGCTCCAGTCTCAATCTCCTCTGCACGCTGGGCATCACTTCCCTATACTGTCCATCTACCCAAGAGGCTGACATCTCCCTGTCTCCTTCTGCAGGAGCTGTGCCACCCCTCAGCTGGGCTGGTAGCTTTTGCTTTTGTAAAGGTAAGCATGGGAAGAACATCAGCAGAGCTGGGTCTCAGAAGTGTGGATGTGGATGGTGTTTATGGCTCCAACTGAAGGAAAACAACTCAAATCCAACTCCTTGTGTTTGTCTGAGAACAGGGGTCTGAAATCTGATTTGCTGGGTCAGATCCAGGGGTTGGTCTGGCCCAGTTTTCTCTGCCCGGTGACCCATCACCTTGTGGCTGCTAATACCTACAGCTGTTGCTGGAGGGAACAACACTGCTCCATCCTTTCAGTATCTGTTTATGGACCTATTGCTAATAACTTTGTGTAAACCCTCCTGCTGTTCCTATTTGCCTTCACCACCTCTTGTGGCAGGTGCTCTCTCCAGTGCACAAAGTATTTTTTTTAAACTGTGTTAAACCCGGTGTCGTTAAGTGACATCTAGCTCTGCTGGAAGATACATTGCTCCCAAGCAAGGTGATGCAATTCACACATAGATTTGCACTTCAGAGAATGCAATTCAGAGAAGTGTCCTTCCTGAATTAAATGTAATCAATGATTGTCTTTTTCACTATGATCAAGGAGTAGGGAAAGTGGTTAGAGATTTTCTTTTCTTTATTTTATTTCTATTTAGGGTGTGAATGTAGTGTTGGCTCTTACCTGATTGATGAAAATCAGCCTGTTATCCTCTCTCTGCCTCCTGGGTAGACTTGGACAGTTGTGTTAATGGGTGATGCAAATAGCAGGGCAATGTTACAAAGCTCACTGTCTCTCAGGCATACCCTTCCCTGTAATGCAGCTGGGAAGAGATAAGAGAGAAGTGGCTTGCACTGTGTCTTAACTGATATGACAAGTAATATTCTACGTCCTTTGTGTATTGTTAAAAGAAATCTGGCCTGGGATCTGCAGCTTGCGCTGGTGCCTCTGGGGCTCTTGCTGTGCCACTCCAAGCAGAATCTGGCTCTGGTGCCTCTGGGACACTTTTGGGTGGCAGGAAGATGCTGTTGGATCCCCCTTTGCCTCCTTGTCTCCAGCTAAGCAAGCCCAGCTCCCTCACTGGCTTCCACCCCACCAATGCAGTAGCCCTGCACGAGATTCACTCTGGTTGGTTACATAAGTTTTGTACTGGGCAGCCCCTAGATGTCACAGTATGCAGCTGTGGTCTCCCCAGTGCCCAGCAGAGGCAATAGCCTCTTCCCTGGACCTGGTGCCTGAGCTCTGCCCAGTGCAGCATTCACCACTGCCAGGGTGCAGCCTTGGTAATCTTATTGTCAGCTGCAGTTCCCACCTCCCCCTCAAGCTGCTTTTTGTCTGATGTGTTTCCTTGCACCCAGCCTACCCACCTGGTACCGTGGCATAGAGGGTTTTTTCCTCCCATGTGGAGGACTTCACATTTCTCTGCCTTGTGTGTCTTGCTGAGATAAGAAACTGGTAGCTATTTATTAAAGGTGATGTGGGAGACAGTGTTTGCTCAGCTGTCAGCCTGCTGAGGGGACCATGTGGTGAACACTGGAATTTACCATTCAAAATGGGAGCCCGCAGTACTGTAATAGGTTGTTTTTAAAAGCATAATTAAATGTTCAGTGATTTTCTGTTTGACATGCCTTGCCTTGCAGTCATGAGGTTCCTGTAGAAAGCACCAAGTTGCCCTCAAGCTCCAGCAGCTAAATGCTCTACAGACTGGGGTTCAAAGGTGTCTTCTGGTGTCTTTCAGACAGAAGCAGATATATTAGACAAAAATAACAAAAAAAGATCACACATGTGATGTTACGTTTTAACACACTTGCAATTTCCGTGGTCTGTAGAGCATTGCAAGGATTGCTGCCTTGCCTCTTACTGGAATTCCTGAAAGTCTGTTCCACCTCCTGAAAATATCCCAGTTGTGGTGTGTTTCCTGAGCCGCTGTACATGCATAATGCTTTAAGTGGTCATCTAGGGCACCAAAGTCTGAGTCCTATCTGGAGTGTTTTCCTGCCCACGTCTCTCCTTTTGCTGCTGAAAATCACCCATTGTTAGCTTACAGCGAAAGCACAGGTTGTTCTTCCCCATGTGCTGCTGTGTCTCCTGGGCTTTGATCAGCGAGCAGTGTTTCTCTCTGGACATCAAGAGAGCATCGAAGTGGTATGAAATCAAAACCTGTAGGTGTGGATCTGGTTCAAGTCTCCCTGCTTCTGATGGCACTGACACTGTGGATGTGTTGTTCCAGGCAAAGCGAGGATGTGGCTGGCTCTAGCTTTGACATCCGTGGTCCATGGGATGGTATCTGGGCGATGCCTCTTTAATTTTCCATATTCTAAGAATCCAGAAGCACGGATGAACATTGTAAGTATGATGGCATTGGAGTAGAGGCAGGAAGTATCTGGGAAACATCCGGTATCAAATACTGATAGTTAAATACTACATTTACAGATTACCTTGAAGACAAGCATCATGGAGTCTTGAAAGCATTATCCTTTGCCTTTTTCTTCTTGCAGAGTGAAATGGTCTCCTTCTGGGGATACCCCAGTGAGGAGTATGATGTGCTGACAGAAGATGGCTATATCCTTCAGCTAAACAGAATTCCTTATGGGAGAAAAAATGCTGGAAGCCAAGGTAAAATCAGTATCTGTGTCATACAGGAAACCCACACCTTATGCTGTTGTCTTCTGACTGGGATACCAGGGCTTGTGCAAGAGGGTTTTCAAGATTCTCCATGACTTGGTACCTGTAGCCTCTGTTTTAATCAGTAAGAATTTATAGGGAAGGCTGGTCCCTTTCAGTCCTGTTTTCTCACCCTTCCTGGAGACCCGAGTGTGGGTGATGCCCCACATACCTGGCAGGCTGCAGTCCTAGCAATGAGAAGCAGCCCATCCATCCCAGCCACTGGTGCCTCAGGCACACCTTAGATTTTCTCTGGGAGCCTGGCTTCTAAAATGTGGTCCTGCAGCCATGTGGTGGGTCAGCAGACCAGCTCGGTACTCCTTGAGGAGCTTCCAGGGGACCCTCTTGTCCTGTGAGGTGTGACAACTGGGAGGTTCTAGATCCATTAAAAGGTGCATCTTATCCTACCACATCTCTAGGCACCTCCATGTTTTCCTGAAGAGCTGCCCAAGTACTGCTAAGTCTATCAGCAAAGCCTCTCTGCCAAAAACCTGCTGAGGTCCAGAGCGTAGGTACTGCTCTGCTTGTGACTTGGAAAATACCTGACGGGCGGACAGTGTCCTTGCAGAAAAAAAGCAAATGCTGTGAGATGTTTCTGAAATAGTCATATCACATTACATATTGTATATGTTTAAGATAGTAATGAGGGACCTGCCACAGGGTGTGGGAGACAAGGGTTTGATTCTCTTCCCCGTCTCCAGGTGTTCAAACCCTTCCCTCCTAGCCCCAAGAACATGGCCAAAGTAACAGTAGGCCAGACGAAAAAAATTTATTCTGCCTCCTGGTGAAATTTGTCACTCCAGCAAAGAACACACAAGCACATCTTGCTGGGACATGGCTGGGGTGAGGAAGACCTTCCAGGATTCTTCAGGGATTGGAGAAAATAAGGGGCATGGGAAGACTTTGGGGTTTTTTTATACTGTCCCTCAACTCTAGGTGTTCATTTTTTTAATTATCAGTCATCTGCAGAGGAGGTGGGAAAGGGTGTTGGGTAAAGGGTAAAGGGCTCTGAGATATGGTGCACCCACTGTGTCTGCTGCATAGCAAATCTGTTCTACTGAAATCAAGGGGAATGGACCTACCTGACACTGACACAAACCTCCATACACTTTGGCTGCCATAATTAACGACAAAGAGAATCCGTAAACCATCTCAAATGATGACAGACAGCATTAAAAAAAAAAAAAAATAAAGTCATCACGATGCCTGTCTTCCAGGTCCAAGGCCTGTCACATTTCTGCAACACGGTTTATTTGGAGAAGGCAGCATATGGGTTACCAATTTGGCCAACAACAGCCTGGGCTTCATTCTCGCAGATGCTGGCTATGACGTTTGGATAGGCAACAGCAGAGGGAACACTTGGTCCAAGCGACATCTGGTCCTGTCTCCCAAATGGGAGGAATTCTGGGCTTTCAGGTAAATGGGTAGTTTGTAGATCTCAGAAACAATTGACTTGTCCTCAAAAGTCTAGTTCAAAACCCATGTGCTTACCCAAGAACACACTCAGTATGATGAAGAAGCTTTTAGGGTTGTCCTGCCCTCTCCATTGGTTTTGCGGTTTGTTGGTGATGGTTGTTCATATGTAGATGCTATGCCTCTCGTTAAGATGACTACTCTTCCTCCTGCAGCTTTGATGAAATGGCTAAATATGACCTCCCAGCAACTATAAATTTTATTGAACAGAAAACAGGACAGAAGCAGTTATATTATATTGGTCATTCACAAGGAACCACTATAGGTAAGTGGGTCTTTTTGAGTGATCTTGATGACAGTATAGAATGTCTACATTATCTTTGGGATTTGTAAAACAGTTAGTTCTTACTGAAGTTAAACTGTATTCATGAATGTTTAGAAAGAATAAGACTTTTTTTCTTCTTTGGGTTTGTTTTTTTTCAGCTTTTATAGCCTTTTCCACTATGCCTCAGCTGGCTCAGAAAATCAAGATGTACTTTGCTTTAGCACCTGTGGCCACAGTTATATTTGTTCAAAGTCCATTTAAAAAGCTCGCATTCTTTTCTGAGTATGGGCTTAAGGTATGTTGGTCCAGACTATATTTTGCGTAGCCAAAATGAATGTAGTTTTTCACAGAGATTGGAAATTACCTACACAGCCTATTTCAAATCATTTGCAGAGAGGAACTCTGTGTTCCATCTGTTTTCATATAATGAAGGGAATCACACATCTCAGTCCAGAGTCTTTCTGTCCTGTCCTCAGTTTACTTCCCAAAATACTCTGGCAGAATTAGAGCCAAGAGAACTAGTGGTATGGGCAGGCGTGCACACAGCAGGTGTCAGAACATTGAGGAATAAAACCATTGTGGAGACTGTGAAATGAGCCCTACCATTTATCCTAAGAGTACAATGAATGTAAAGAGTTCATGCATGTAAAAACCATAGAACAGGAGCATTTAACGAGGTGCAGGGAAGTGTCGCCTTGTGGGCAACCCCATACGTCAGTGTGGAGGTGCAGTAGAAGCTATGAAGTGGTGGTGCTTTGAGGAAAAGCATGACCAGTCTTTGTATTTTATGAATACATTTGTAATTTTACAGGAGATGTTTGGCACCAAAGAGTTCCTACCGCACACTGCCTTGGGTGAGCTGGTCCTTTCCAAATTCTGTGCCTGCTCGAAGACCTGCAAGAGCGTCTTGTCTATGCTCTTTGGATTTAACTGGAGTAATGTAAATATGGTACGTAGCAATAAATCTGCAGAGGCCCCTCGGTGTCCTTCCGAAGGACAAAGTCTTGGCTGCCCTGTTTTGTGGAGCTAGGTGAAACCCCTTGTGAAATGCTCTCGTTTCCTTCTAGAGCCGAGTAGATGTGTACGCAGCACACTCCCCAGCAGGGACTTCAGTACAAAATGTAATCCACTGGTTGCAGGTAAACCTTCCCAGCTACTTTCCCATGCAAAAGAGAGTATGGAGCATTTTAATGGTCCTTCGTGGTCAGTCTCTTGTGATGGTTGCTGCAACACATCAGTGGTATCTTTGTTGGTTTTGTTTTCACCCCTTCATAAAACGCTCAGCAGCTTCTTGAGCTGCCTGTACATCATCAAGTAGAGTGGCCCCAAAGGAGTGGATCTGCAGAGAGAAACATTTGGAGCTGAGGACCCTGCATCAACAGCAGGCACATTTCAGGGGTCTTATTTCAGACTAGTTCCAGTCTTGTCCCACAGCCCGAGTGCCGTTAGCAGTCAGATTGTAGCAGAGATTCTCCTGGACAGCATCCAATTACATGTGTTATTAATTAAGCTGATTATTTCTCCTTCTTCCCATTGTGGGCATGGAGAACAGTTGCTACCAGAGCCCCTCCGACACCGAAATTGTGCTATGCTGCCCTCATTCTCTCTGCCCTAGGTTAAAGGTACCTGGATGTTTGCACATTTCTTTGTAGATCATGGATTCAAATGGCCTCTTCATGATCCCAGCTGGACCCTCACCATTTCATGCATCTTCTCTGAAGTGTGTGCCTCAGGCTGTATGCAGAGCACAGCTTCTTCCTGGTGTGGCACTCCGGCTTAGACACCCCAAAATAATTTTGTGGGGTTTGTAGCAAGAACACACAGTCCATTTTCTGAAGTGCTGTGGCTCAGCAGCGTTAGTCCTCATTCTGTGTATGCCCAACAGTTTTTCTTTTCTATGTATAATTTTTTATGAGATTCTTTACTGGACTTCAGCTTATCTGATGAGTGGTGACAAAGACCAAAACTAGGAGCAGTAAGCACAAATTACAGCCCAGGTGGATCAGGTTGGAGGTGAGGAATCCTTCCCTTGGAATGGAGAGCAGCCATGGGACAGGTTGTACAGGTGGGGGGTCTCCATCCTAGGGGGGCTCAAGTCCTGGCAGGGTCAAGCTATGGCCACCCTGACCTTGTATTGCTGATAGTCCTGCTCCAGTTAGATGGGAGATGTTCAGAGGCTCCTTCCAACCAACTCATCTTTGATCACATCATTTCAGGCCACTTCTTCAGTCTACAAGGAATATTTTGAGTTACAATCCCATTTTCTAGACCTTTTTAATTTCCTCCCATCCTGATGTTAGCCAAAACCCATATAAAAGTAATCTCTGTTCGTTTACCCTATTTATAATATTATTGTTTATCCCATTTATAGTATTGTATTATTTTATAAACTTTTCAGTTTCATCTTTTAAACTGATTATGCCCCCCCCCCACAGTGCTATGATTTCATGCAGACCATTGCATGTCTGAATTTGCTGCAGGGAGTTCAAAGTGGTGCACTGAGAGCTTATGATGGTGGGAGCATGTATAACAGTCTTCGCTATAGACAGGTAAGCTGCTTCAAATGGCCGAGGTCGTGGTCTTCCTTTTTACTTGCACGTTCTGTTTCTATTCGTGCCTGGTGCAATTCTTCTAAATGTATTGTCCTCTCTTCACAATCTGGGCATGCAAGTAGCAAGTCAGCAGGACTTCCACTTGGAAAAACAGTATTTTCTATTCTAAATCTGTAACAGTATAATCTATTCTAAATATTTTACAAATACCTTCTGAATGGAATAAAGTATTAGATGCTTTTCACTTACCCAGCATTTTTGTTAAGAATCCATAATCTGCCATAGAAAAGCAACAATAATGATTGTGTGACCAGTTACTATCTGAAACCTATAAAACTGCAATCTGCACGCTCATCGTAAATTGTCTAGCCATTATGGAAAGCAAGGTGCTAAGCCCTTCTGCCACCCAGACTGCCAGGGTGAATGGTGAGCAGTGAACTCTGCATCCCTTGGGAGCTCAGGCAATTCTTGTTCTATAGCAAGAAGAGTACCAGAGGCACAGGAAAAAAGCTGCTTTCTTCCTTAAGCCAGAAAAATGAAGTTGTTCAGAAAGTGACATGTTTCTTAACTGGAATAGTTATGCTGGAGGTAAGAAGACACAATGCTGACAAATCACCTGATGGCGAGTCCTCATGGTGTTGAGCTAAAACAGCCTTCCAGGTGTGTCTTATTTTCAAGAACTTGCTTCTGAACACTTTCCTGCTGTTAAGAAGCTGAAGGAAAGGCTAGTGCTTGCATGAAGTGTAACCTCAAACCGCAGCAGAGCTGGCTGGAAGGGACCTCTAGAGGTCTGCACTCCAGCCTCCTGCTTGAAGCAGGGTGATCCACCAGCATTAGATCAGGGCAGCTAAATTTTTGCCTGCTTATCAAAGTTGATCAAATAGTCTGTAGTATCAGAACCAGAACTTCTAGCAGGGCAGAACTAATTTACTAATTAATTTAAATTTACTCATTACATTGTAGCACATAAAGTTACACCGCATCTTTTAGTAAGATTTCTTTTCTTTCTGGAAGAAAGCCTTTCCAGGTTGGTGTTTTTTTTTCCTTAATTCCCAAAGAATAGCAATTGCTCTTGCACAGTGTGTATTTTATTGCGTGGCAGCAGTCTCTCTCCTTTGTGGAACCCTGGCTTCCTGTCTCTTCAGGTGGGTCCACCACGCTATGACGTGAAGAACATGAAAGTGCCGACGGCCATATGGAGCGGTGGCGTGGACTGCCTGGCTGATCCCCGGGACGTTGCCCTCCTGCTCCCCCTGGTTAAGAACCTGGTCCACCATAAGGTGATTCCCCAGTGGAACCACCTGGATTTCCTGCTGGGGCTTGATGCAACTGAGGTTTTGTACCAGGAAATTGTCGACATAATGAAGAGGCATCCATAAAGCTGCTGATTTGATTTGTTACGTATTTTGCCCTTGTCTCTTGTAAAATTAGTGCTGTCTGTGAATGATTTTGGAATTGGTCATTATTTGGACCGCCTGAATGTAGTTGATTAAAATGTTCTGCTTTTAACTAGAGCAGTGACAGGGTGAGGAGAGGAGCCTTTATGTTACTCCTGACTGGCACTTTGTTTCCTTTCTTCTCCTCCCTGCTCTCCCCACCTTTTTTTCCCCTCTTTTTTTTTCTCTCTTTTTTCTTTTCTTTTTTTCTGTTTTTGTTTGTTTGTTTGTTTTTGTAGGTTTTTTTTCCCCCCTTCATCAGCCACGTTTATTTGCAAAGTACAGGAAACATAGATGAGGAAACTGGGTTTTTAGACGTTTCACTGAAATTGATATCTCAGTGATGTGTTCTCTGAGACACGATGGCTCCTGTGTAGCCTTTCCCGTGTAGTCAGCATTGTAGTGCCTGCAGTTCCCCTGAGACCTGGGGGCCTGGACCCCCTTGTAGCTCAGGTGATTCCTGGCTCCATCAGACACAGAATTCACTACTGCTGTCTCCGAGCTGGCGCTCTCACCCCTGGACCTTGAAAACTACCAACGTGGATCAGGAAGAGATCTAACAGGTCTGTGGTGAAAAACCAACAGCACAAAAACATCTCCTTAGAGGCAATAGAGTACTTTTGTGAAAATCCATAAAAATGGTAATTAATCCCATTTTTAATGTGAGTAGGGTTTTTTTCTTTCAACAACTGAGAAGCCAAGAGGGAAGAATCGAGAAAGAAAGAAATCTTGAAATGTAATTACAAGACAGACAGTCCAGCGTGTGATTCTGATACGCAATGTGCAAAATCCGAACATAAAAGGAGCTTAGAGATGTACACAGTGCCTATCTCTTATGGTTTATCTGAGATGTTTTGGTAATAAAGCCGAGTAATTCATTTTGTGTTGCGTATTTTCTGACTCAAGTGCTTTCTTCAAATCCAGTGTGTATACATGTGACCAAGCAGCGCTGCAAAAATCATCCCTTGTCTGTCATCGTTTAGGCAGCAAACTGGGTATGCAGGTAGCTGCCAACCACAGAGGGTTCAGTTTGTGCTTGGCTGAATATCATTATCAATATCCGTACTTCACAAAGAAATAAGATGAAGTCTGGCTACTTTAAGACATAAAACATTTACATATTTCTGTCTTTGTAGGCTTGGGATAAATTGTGTTAAATACTGCCAGGTTCTGAGCATTTGCTCTGAACAAAACTGCAGCGCGTTTCTTTGCATGGGAAAGCATATGAGAAGGTGTTTCTTCATGCCAGGCTCCCTACGTAAGTGGAAAATAGAGGCTGAACTGTTATACCTAAGTTCACAGGAAACAAAATCTGCTCTCTAAAACCCAGCTCAGTACATTGACCTTTATTTATAAACTGAAGAAGAGGTGGCTTAAACTTCAATGTTAAACATAATGATGACTGTTTTTCACATTTTTAGCAATATTTTAAACTAACAGAGGCATGTGGACCAAAAGAAAACAGGTCAGGGAGTTATTAAACAGGCCCATCTGCTTTCTGCCATGAGAAAGAAGGCTGCTCATTCCATGCGGCATCAGGATGGTCTCTAGCTGCCGTTGTCACGTTGACTAGCAGTTGTTTAATTACTAATAGCTATTTTTCCTGTGCTGTAGTATGGGAAATGTTATTAAACCTTCAGTGCAGAAAGACATCACCCTTCAGCAGAGCTGATTGCCCCCCGTACAGCATCTCTCCTGATGGATTGTAGGTCTTTGCATGGGTTTCCCCTGAACAAGAGAGAAGAGGGTCTGTTGTGTGCGGAAAGCTCCTTGAAGAAAGTTGTAGTTCCCTTGTAGGGGGGCTTGAAAATTTCTTTCTGACTTTTGTTGCAGCCAGCCCCTTTTGGAATGGGTGTGATCTGGATGACTTTTGGTTGCACTTGCAGACCTGACCATTTCATTTACCCTGAGTGGTCAGGAGGTCTCATTTCTTTCTCCAGTTCAACACGCATTTGTAGAACAACCGAACGTGTTGCCCCACACACTGCACACGCTCTATCTGTTGCACCATGGCATTTACAGAGGAGGTGGTGATCTCAGAGGTTCCACGGTGTGTTGTCAGCTTTTTTTTTTAGCCTGATGAAAGAACAGTTATTATATAAAAACATCCTTGTTTCTGCCAGCCAAAATTCTGAGGCTCATCAGAAAAACTTGATGTCTTAATGATGTGACCATCAGAAGAATCAGCTTGTTTCAGGGAGGAAGAATCTAGTTGTGAGGCAAAGTAGCATTTCAAGTAGAAATTACTCAGTCACACACTGGGATACTGCCGAATTTTCAGTCTGCCATGCTTCCTTTAAAATTTCCTGGAAGATCTGCATCACCTAGAAGTAGCCATGAAAGGCAAAGTAGATTGATGAGACATGGGGGAGGAACAGAGGAAATAATTTTGGGTGGAGAACAGTCTTTCCAAATGCTGTTGTGGGTTATTTTTTATAACAGAATTTGTTACTAGAATTTGCTTGATAGAAGTGAATGACAGTGATTCCTCTCTGATGCTGGAGGTCCTTGTGCTGGCCTTGCCGAGTCCTGTAGGATGCTACGCTTATGGCAGCTGAAATGCTCATCCTACCCTATAACATGCCTCTAGCAGAGCACAGAAAGTTGCCTGGGACTCTTTCTGCAAACAATCTCCCATCCTGTGATACTATTGAATGCTCCATGATGGATATTGCAAGTCTTTGCCCACTTGCTTTATCGGTCCCTGTAAACTTTTGGCATCTGCAGCATCCTTCAGTGAGAAGCTTTGCAGAGTGACTTCTAGTGAAAAACACAGGAGCACACGATGGCCATAGCACAGTGATGCTCTGTGTTTGTCCCTCTGCTGCTTCCTTCATAGGTCCTGTCCTAAGCCTTTCTTCTCTGAAGAACAAAGTCAGAAAGCAGAAATGAAAATTTAATGAAAGTTATTTAAGAAGAAAAGCTTGCATTCATTATAGTTTCCTGGTATATCACAAAAGCCACGTTGGTTGCAGTAAATAATTAATGATTTAATTCTTCTCCCACACACCCACCCACACACCCCCCTCCCCCGTTTTCTTCCTAAATATGTTGCTTCTGCTTCTGCCTCATTCCAAGCAGCTTTCTGTAAAATTGTCCTTTGAGATAATGCTCTTTACCTAATCAGATTTTTCAGTTCGTTTGAGACAATCTGTTTCCAGTAAATAGTTTTTTCTCTTCTGAAAAAAATTACTTGTAAATTTTATCAGATGATCAGATTATCAGATTAGGCAATTGTTTGCTTTTCTATCTTTAAGAAATTCTCTAAGCATCTTTCTGTAGTACAAAGTCTTGCTTAAGTTAATCCTGTTTAAACATGTCTTTCTAAAAAAAGTATTCTTTTTCAACTTCTGCAGAAACAACTTGCCCAAAGCAAAAAAATGCAGCTTCACTTGGTATTTTGCCATAAGTACAGAAGGGCTTTTCCTTGATTGCTTGGTCTCCTTTGTTGTGCGTAAACACTTTTTTTTCTCTTTTAAAACCCTGAAACAAAGCCGTGACCCAAATCCTCGCTGAAATGAAAATAAAGCAGCTCCCAACAGCAGGACATGTTTGTAGATGAGACACGTGGCGTGTGGCTAGACCCAGAAGGTGTATATAAATAAATAAATAAATAAATAAACTCCAAATCCTTCCCCAGTGGCAGGAGCCATAGAGGGGACCAGCGACCCCAGGCAGAGCCCCTCAGCCAGGAGCTGGGGATGCCCTGGCTTAGCCAGACACGTTGTGTCCCCTGCGGCTGCTCCCAGTGGGGTGTGCTGGGCGGGAACCTGGGAACCTGGGAAACACAGGACAGACCAGAAATCATGAATGCACCAATTAGCAGCCTGGGGTGAATTTTCTATGCACTGATGCTGTTTTCCATGAATGCTTTTACCCAGATGCTGCCAGGCAGTCAGATGGTCCTGTCTCACCTAGATGGGGCCACAGCTGCCCTGAGCTGGGGCTGCACCGCAGATCCCAGGACCTCTTCCCACCACCGCTGCTGTGACAGGCTGCATGACACCCCAAAGCCTGCCACCTTGTTCCTCCCCAGCTGTTCAGTCTGGTCTGATGTCCCTTGCTGGGACCACTGGGCTGGCGCCAAAGTCCTCAAAGCACATCAGCACTGCCATGAGGCCATCATTGCTCTGTGGGAGGGCACAATCTCTTTTATTGTGTGCCGTTTTGGTGGGAAACGGTAACTGAAGCTGGCAAGGCTGCACAGCAGACTCAACCCCATGCCCAGTCAGCAGATCATTTCTTGGCTGACAGACGAACACATCCCTAAATAAAAGGATCTCAAACAGGCTTTTGCCACAGGGCTCACAGGCTCCTGGAAGAGCAAGTCTGAGCTGGCCAGCCTGAGGAGAAGCTGAGCTGCTGCTGCATCAGCTGAAATCCTGACGTCCCCAGGGGAGCAGTGCAGGATTGTGAAGGGCTCTGAAGGCGGCGGGAGAGAGCCACAAGTGTCATGAGAGTCTCAGCACGGGTCTCTTGTCAACACCAACAAGTAGGGTGGTCGGGATTGTCCTGGCCTGATCCTCCTGGCCACACAGGTGCCCCTTTCTGTCTGCCCAGCAAGGAGAAGTTGGATGGATGCTGGGGGCAGCTTTCCAATGCCTGGAGGCATCTGGTAAGCTTGGGTCCTTGCGTTGCTCTTTGTGGCTTGCTTCCCCACCAGTCATCCTGTAAGACAGGTCCTGCTCACCCAGTCACTGAAGGACACCCATCTTGGTCTTAACCCACAAGGGCTGCCACTTGTTCCACCCTGTGATGCCTCTGGCAGAGGTTTCAGAAAGCAGTGGTCTACTTCCACGTTCAACACCGTCTCATGTCCCCAGACCCTGCCTGGGTTGTCCTTTTGGCATCTCCCTGGGGAGCAGCTCTTGCTGCCCTTCTCCTAGGAGCCACCAGCTCTGACCTGAGACACATGCAGGGGGTTAAGGCAGGCTGTGAAATTGCACAAACCAGTTGATCTTGTTCAAGCACCGGCAGGTTTACCAGCCAACACCCTCTTCATTAAACCATTTCTGTGATGTCTGGCACCTGGATCAGGGTGTGCAGCGCCTCCGAGGGCGCAGCTGTGGTCTGAGGGGCAGGGTGCTCTCATTGCGGGGATGAGGAACCCATGGCTGACGGAGAAGGAGCCCCAGGGCCGGCAGTGCAGGGCTGGGACACCCTCTGAGGGCACGCAGCCAGGTGGTTCAGTGGTTTCATGCAAAAGGTGACATAGAGGCCCATATTTTCGTAAGCAAAACTCCTCATGCTGAACATGCATTTTAGCCAACGGTCATGGCATATCCAAACTAAAGATTAAAGAGCAGCAAAGGTGCTTTTGTGCCACTCCACCTTTTATGCACTGAAATTGTATCAGTATCAGGAATGAAAGAGCCAAAAGGCAAAAGGCAGGGTTGAAGTCTGAAGACTGCCGGGGGAGAGAGAAAATCGTGAGCATTATGAGAGGTAAAACCTCAGCCCTTTGGGTTTCTTTCTACCACAGGAGGACCACAGGGGTATCACAGTTCAGACAACAGGGGTAACACAGTTCAGAGACAGGATCATGCCAGGCACAACATGAATTTCGGTCAGTATTTCCTCTTACTTCTCCTCTACTCATGTCTTCTCACCAGTTCCCAGCTTTCTGCTCCTTCATTAGGGATTGTTTGTTTGGGTCTCTAGGATTTAATTTCTGATCTTTTTTTTAACACCTATGAACAGAAGTGATATTTTTTGATTTATTAATTTGTTACCATAGACAGAGCATGCACTTGAGAAAGCAGACCTCTGCAGCTGTTCAATACATTTGTGTTTCTACTTTCTTATTCAGAAATATCAAAGAAGTCAGGGGAGGCGGGGCAGAAGCAGGGAATGTGTCTGGAAAATTATGTTCTGGTATTGACAAGATATGTTGGGAAGAACCAGACAACAGCTGGAGGAAGGAGGGAAAATGGTAATCCGTCCCATTGCTGCTGTGATTTCTATATCCCCCCAGATATCTCATGGCCTGGAAAACTTCCCTTAACAGCCAATACTTTAGAGATATGGGTGCACAGGCACATTGCCTCGTCTCTGATATAGCCACCAGGTCAAGTCCTGGCTGTCAGTTAATTTAAAGCATCTTGACTGAGGCAGCATTTCCATACTATATTTTGTTGCATATAGATGTAATAAACTTTCCCTGGAAACATTTTGGGCAAATAAAAAGAAATGAACCATGCTTTGGAGCATTCACCCAGGGATCTCTTAGAGGCTTCAGTATTTGTAATTGGTCACAGTAGAGTGATGGAGAAACTGAGGAAGATGTTGCTCTTCTCAAGAGCATTCAGCACTCTGAAATAATCAGATGTGTCTTATGCCACAGAATCATTCTCCCACAAAAGAAGAGTAGGGCCTGGGCAAAACTGGTGAAACTGGGTGAAACAGTTCAGGTGGTCTGAAGACAGGTCCATCTGAAGGCAAAAGCCTGATCATACATCTCTTCAAAATCACACCAGCTAAAAGGTGAGTGAAATCTTTATTCAAGCAAATAAGATGTCCTTAACAACACATGTCAAGGGATGGTGAAGATCTTCTCCTTGAGGTGGAGGCAACTTCAGTAGCACCTAAGGGATGTATTTTCCCTTGTGCATCCCTCAAAACCATGACTGCTGTGGAGATTTTTTCCCAAAGCAAAAATGTTTGTGTCGTCAAGCATGGTGAGGATTGGAGGGAAATTGCAATCGATATTGATTGTAGATCATTATCTGTCTCCTCTGTATTAATGATGGGTTGGGTTTTGCTCATTTCAGCAGTAAATTAATCAGCCTGGAGGGTCTGTTGAGCATGTCTGCTAGTGCACAGGTTAAGAAATCCTCAGTCCCCTTAGTCTGCCTCCTAACTAGTAACTCACGACATGGACCTATGGTAATCTGTTGTAAGGCAAATATATTCACCAGTATTTTTACCTCTTCATCTGGATCATGAGCTGCCTACTGTTTTTGACAACAGTTCATACATTTGGTGATTAGGACCCATGTGGGAAGAAATACACCCTCGCCCTATTTTTTTAATTCTATATAATTAAAGAGGCCAAACCATGAAACGGGCCCATGAGCAAACACGTGAGGAGAAATTGGCTATTTTCAGGTTGAGGCTGGAAATCCCAGCTACTGCCTCAGACGGCAGGTCCTGCCGCAGGCTCGGTAGGTGCAGGGGGGGACAAAAAGTCTCTAGGCTGGTTGTTTGGGTGGAGCTCAGCAAGTTTATAGCTGGGTTGGATGTGGCACCAGTGACAGCCAGGCCTGTGGGTCCTTGGCTCCTGAGCTTCTCCAGTTTGGTGCAGCAGGTTATTTCTTTGTGAAAGATCCTGATTTGGGAAGCAGTATAAAACGGTGGTTAGGACTTTCTCTAGGTTGTCATAATTTTGTGGATGAAATAACATGATCCTGACTTCATTTCACTTGAAAGAGGAACCTGAAGTGTGTTATTTGAAGGTGCAGTCTTAAGTATATATGTGACTCATCCTCATTAGCCTCAGCATTATGTTGCAAACTGATAGCAATAGCTTCCCATCATTCATGCCAATTTCTTACTCTTACCAACCTTTTATTAGGCAATCTACCGACAGGTTGAGTTTGACCAATGCTCCCTGAAGTGAATTCTTCTCCTTTTACTCTTCAGATACAGGTCAGGGGCGGCGTGGACACCTTTGCAAACACTGAGCTGTGTGCTCTAAATCAAGCACAGTGCCTTGCAGAGATCCACAATGCAGCTGGTGGTGGTGGTAGCATCACCATAGTCCTGACAGCAACCAGTGCTTTGAGGCCAGCTTTCTGACATCAGTTTGTGTTACAGAGCAATGCTTTATCCTTTAAATATATTATTCTCTCTGTTAAAAGGCGAGGGATGCAAAGGTTGCAAATCAATCTCTGATTTTTAGTCCACCCAGACTGAGGTTCTGAAACCTTCCACTCTTTGAGTCATTGTGGGCATCTTTTACTGTGCGCAGAGACTTGCAGGCAGAATCATGCACAATTCTACAGACAAGCAACTATTTTACCTTCTGGCAAACACGTATAATAAATAGATGGGGCTAGCACGCTGTTAGGTTAAGCACAAATGTGCTCACCATACCTGATGTAGGCACTGATGAGTGGCTTTGCTGGCTGGGCAATTATCAGTGAGGTGGGGAGATGCTGGTGTGAGATCCTGGTGTCTGTTACTTGGAAACCTTTGATGTCCCTGAGTTGCTGTTCCTGACTGTCCACCTCTAGTCAGGTTTTTCTCCCATGTCCTGAAGTTGCTGACAAGATAGAAATAGCTCAGTTGCAGTCACTGGGTGACACCAGGAAGGACTCCCTGTGGACCCAGGCCATTTTCTCCTTGGCATCAGCTTCATCTATTCAAATTGAAATACTCTGTCATTCCCACCCCTGGCATGAAAGGTGGAGCTCTCAGACTTTTGTTTGGACCACTCAGCAAGGTGAAAGGCACATAAAGAAGACTCATCCATACCTGCTGCTGGGCTACTCTGCTGCTGCTTTCACAGATAGAAAGAGTCAGTAGGTAGGTAGGTAGACAGGTATTTTTCAAATATAGATGCTAAGAACAGAGTATTATTCTTAGTGAACCGCACGTTTCAACTCCCTAGAAAATACAGCTGGGTTTTCACCATAAGGCACGCCCCAGGAGGTGACATGGGACTCTGTTCTGGGTGGGTTCTCTTCCAGGAAAGACTTAGCCTGACGCCAAGGCCCAGATGTTTCCCTTTCACCACCTCCCAGACATCGACTTCTCTGGTTTTATTCTACCAAGAGGAACGTTTCTCTCCTGCAGTCAGTGCTCACTCCCTCCAGCCTTTCCAGAGCTGCAGACAAGGTCGCTTTCCACCCTTCCTTCACTTAAACCCACAACACAAAACACACGCTCAATTTCTGGAGTAAAATTTTGTGCTTGCAATGCCCTAAGCCAGAAAAAGCAAAAAAAAAAAAAGAGCCGAACAGGGCCTCCTGCACACCTCGCCCCAGCAATGGGCTGAAAACACAACCCCAGTGAGGCTCACCAAGCAAAGGGTTGGAGATCGGCTGTGGGGCAAGAGTTTATTGCAATCTCTAGTCACAGAGGGCAGGCAGAAATTACACCATTATATTTAAGGCATTAAATCAGTGTGGTATAGGGTGATAGGAGATATTTTTAAGAAGAGAAGAGCAGAGCAGCAGCTCTCACACAAAACCCATGTCCCCAGCCACGTGGGAACGGGTGGCTCCTACATCCCGGGCACATGCAGCACATGGACCATTCATGGATTTTGATCCATCAGAGTGACTATCTGCCTGTACATGCGCTGAGGGGCATCCTGACCCCAGTGGTGGTCAAAGTGGTTCCAGTCGGGGAAGTGCTCATGACGAATGAGGGTGGTGATACGTGGCAGCAAGCGCTGAGTCTCTGCAGGGGGATTCACCCAGTCCTCCCCACCACTCCACAGGACGGTCGGCACTGTCATGTCTTCTATCCTGTACAAAGGGGGGGAGGCCTGGCAGGGGGGAAATGCTCCAGTTATTCACAGGCTCTAACACCAATAGCACTAATGGATAAGGCACGCTGCCCTGGCATCCCAGAAGACTCTGGCCATGCTGGCTGCTAGAGGAGGCTACCCCCATCCTGGTCCCAGCCTCCTCCTCTGCTGCTCCTTCCACAAGCGCTCATTTACCTGGTTGTACTTCTCCTGGTTCTTCTCCCCGTAGTCAAACTGCTTGAACTCCCCAGTTTTGGCAGTCTGGAAGGCAGAGGCAAAGTGTTGACTCTCTGTGGGTGATGCCCTGGATCAGCCCTACCTCAAGCAAGGGGCAGCAGCCGGGTCTACATGAACGCTCTCTGCCCAGCACAGCCCTAGTGTCTGAGCTCGTGCTTGCTGGTGCCTGTCCCATGGGCCAGAGTAAAACGGGAGTCCCAGAAACACCTACACGGGGTCCTTACCCAGGACAGAGGCAAGCAGCTGGGTGTCTCTGCCTTGGCCAGCCAGGAGCAGTAGCTACCAGCTGTGGCTTTTGAGACACCTTGGTGCTGCAACTTAAAAATCACTTTTATTGGCTTTGATTCTACCTCCTTACCTGTCTCCAGGGCGAATGAAGCAGCATTGTAAAATATCATGTTCACGGATTAAAAGAAAGAGCATTGGTTACCATTGTCATGAAATCAGAGTCTCTACCTGTCCCCAGTGGAGAAGAGTTTTTACTGATGTATAGTCTGGAAAATGAGCTAGGTATACATTCAATCGGCTCTGCAGGAAAAAGAAAGTGTTTTTTAAGTGAGTTACAAATGAAAATCTGTCTAGGAAAAAAAAAATCATTCTGTCTTATAACTGCAATATGAACATCATATGCTCCAACAGCTTTATTCTGTTCAGAGCTAGGAGTAGCTTTTAAAGGTCAAACCAGTTAACCACCACTTTAAAATAGAAATACAATTGGTCTAGTCAATTTTTCATTATTTTTTCCTGTAAACTTGTTGTAGGTCAGCAGAAGATGAGGCAGGAGTTCTCCTTCCTTTGCAGACAAGACCACAAGTGATTCTTTCCTACTGAAGCCTCCATTAGGTTTACCATCCTAACACCACTGAAAGAAATCTCCAAATAACCGCTGCCTTGGGCTGTGCCTTTTATATCTTATGGGGTTTTATAATCATTTTTGTATCTCATTAGCTATCTCCAGGTATCTAGGAAAACTGGAGGTGGCTATGACCTCAAGACCCTGATGTACCCACCACGTTCAAGTTTTTCCTGTTGTACCCGCCAATAAGGAAGATCTCATTTTCACAGACTTCAGCTGTCAGCAGGTTGCTGCACGTCTTGGCAAGAACGGCTCTCTCCTTCCTCCCCACCAGAGTCAGCTGCTTGGTTCCAAATATTGTCTGCAAGGGCACAAGAAAACAGGTCACAGTGGGTCCTGCAACACGTGTCCCCTCTTCATGGGAACCGCCTGTCCCCAGCCAGTGCTGGCAGGCAGCTCCTCAATATAGTTGCTGACACATTTGGCTAGCCAGCTTTTCAAGGAGGTTGACCCATGGTCACACCCAATTCTCAGAGCAGTGTGAAAACATCAGTGTCCTTTCCATGCTGTGCCATCATCCCCATCATCCTGGTGCATCATCTCTAAGGTACCAGCTTCCAGACCTCAGCCCAGGATGGCCAGACTCATACCATTCATCTGACATGGGTGTTGACAGATGCTGCTCAGGTGGAGCATGTCCAGCGAGCGTGCCAGCTCCCCTTCCAGCCCTTCTCCAGCCGCTGGAGCAAAGGGTGGAAGGGAGGCAGTGCAGGGCTGCTCTCAGGCTACAGGTCTGGGATGTGGTGAGGTCAATAAGCAAAAACATAAACAGTAATGGTAGAGGGTTATGGATATTTTAAACCCTGAAAGCTGGTGGCGCTCAACCGGGTGGAGAGGGACATCCCTGTTTGGGATCCTGGGATCGCTCACCTCCCCACACGCATCTCCAGTGCCTGCGGCAGGTATGGGCTCAGTGCACAGCAGCACTGCTGGGGACGTGAGCTGCCAAAAGCTCCCGGGCTTTGATAGCAATAATACACAAACCCCTCACATACCTTCAGCACCGTGTCTGGTAAAAACGCTATCTTTAACACAGGGCCTTTGACATGATGAAAGGTGTAGAGAGGAGCCAGCGCAAAGAAGAGTTTGATTTTTTCAGCCAGGTGTGGCATGCTCGAAAATGCTATGAAACCTGAAAAGCAGCAAGAGATCACGATGGTAACCCCAACATGGAGAGCACTCATCCCAGACCTCCTGTCTGAGGCACAGGGCCTGGAGAAAATGAAGCTGCAGTGCTCCTAGAGGTAAGCACCACTCAGGATGGCTTGGCAAGGTGCAGCAATCCTCTCCCATTCAGAAGGACCAAGAAGGCAGCTGGGGAAAGTGGCCCTATGGGCCAACACAGCCCCGTGCCCAGCAGCCTCCAGTATGGGACAGGCATCAATGCCCCTCTCCTGTGGCAAGCCGATGCCCTGCTCCCACCCATGGCCCACTCCTCCTCCTCCTCACTCACCTAGAGAGTTGCCCTGAGCGTGGCCAATGTAGAACAGTTTTTCCTGCCTGGTTTGCCTTAGGATGAAGCCCACCATGGCAGGGAGATCATACACGGCCATCTCGTGGAAGCTGGGGAGCAAGAGGAGAAGTTAGAGGAGATACCCATCTCCCAACCTCCCATGGACATCAGGTGGTTGGCACTGACAGCTCAGAATCGCAGCCCTGTCCTTGGTGGCCTCCTCACCTGAAATCCCAAAACTCTTCTTGGTCAACAGAAAGATTCAGGTGCCGGTGGGACCAGCTATTGCCCCGGCAGTTTCCGATCCAGACGTCGTACCCCGCATCAGCAAGGATGAAGCCCAAGCTGCTGTTGGGGAGGTTGTCCACCCAGTCACCACCATCTAAACTGAACCCATGCACTATCAACACAGGTAACCTGGATCCTGGAAGAGGAGAAATCAGGTATTCAACACAAGAAAATCCCTTCCCATATGGAAATAAAATCTCTGTGCATCTCAGTATTATTTTCTGCAGGCACCACATTAAATATTCCCTTCTCCCATTATTTCCTTGCCTCTGCTGGTGCTTTTTTTATTTGAAGGACTTTTTCCACCCCTGGCCCTGAGGTATCAGGGAATCTTGGACCAGAGCAAGGGGTTTGCTCCAGGGAAGGAGCCACTGGGGCTCTCTGGGTCATGCTGCCCCGTCCTGGATGCAGCAAAACACAATGCTGAACTCCTGCATCTCCAAGAACAGCTCAAGGGAGGTGGGCAAAAACTTTTCATCACTCTTCCAGCTTCCAAAGCTGTGTCTGAAGGCACAAGCATCCACGCTGGCTTCCCCTTGTGCACTGCCCCATCTCTGAGCAGGGTCACGGTTGCTTTACCCTTGATGAAATGGAGCACACCTGAGTGTCCAGCTCCCCCCTTGTCGTGGGGAATCCGGTTGAGGCTGAGGAAGTAGCCATCCTCTGTCAGCACATCGTACTCCTCACTGGGATACCCATGGAAACGAATCTTCTGGCTCTGCGGGGACAATGGTCCAAGGGGAGAGGGTGACCCATTGCTGTCCATCACCCTGTTGCCTGACCCAGTGACACCCACTCCTGCCACCCATGCTCTCCAGTGTCATCCCTGCCTGCACACACCTCAAGAGAGAGCATGAGAGACCAACCTCCAGCTGAGATTATGATGTGGCATCCATGCAAACATAGGAAACTCTTGATGTCCCAAGCCCCTGGCTGACTCCAGGTGCAGATAACAGGGTAAGGGATGGGGAGAGCCCAGCTGGTCCCTCGGAGAGGACTTCAGGCACACCACCTGGGGAAGTCCCTGTCCCACGGGTGTTTGTTTGACCCCCCAGCACTTACGATGTTCATGAACTGCTCGGGGTTGTCATAGCTCACTCCAGCGTGTGGGATGCCATCGCCCAGCCCCTGGCCCAGGCACAGGGCCGCCAGCAGCAGCCACATTTCGCCTCTCTGCAGCACCTGAGGAATAACGGGGCTGGTGTGAGAGGGATGGTGGGTGCACCAGAGGCATGAGCAAACACTGTGCGGCTCCGGCACTGCTGGCAGCACCGCCAAAGCCTGATGCTGCAACATACAGTGCGCGTTTCCAGCCCATACCATGGGTCCCCATATGGGACCCTCTAAGCAGCACTGGGCACTCAAGCAACATCCTGCATCTCTGGCTGAAGCTAGCTGAGCAAGGGCACCCAGTGGCACATCCTGGAGTGTCAAAGCCCACTGGTGCTTATTGCACAAGTGAGTCCTCTCTCCAGATGAGGGTGACTGCTCTGCAGGGATGTCACCAGCCTCTGAGAGCCCATTGTCCACCTGATAGCCCTGTGCAGGTGGAGGGCCACTGGCTTAAGTTTTTTACTTGTAGAGGTGTCCTAACATGTCAGTATTGTCTCCCACCAAAATCCACCTCCTAACACTTCCCAATCTCCTGTGCAGTTATGAACCCACCCCAAGTATCTCTTGCTAACCCTTCCCACCTGGCTTGTTCCAGCTGCAACTGGAGTGTGGGACAAGCAGCCCCCAGCCACCCCATTTCATGGAAAGAAAGCATCCTTCCCCCAAGCAGGAGGCGTCATGTCAGAGCTCCATTCTGCAGGAGCTTCCCTGCTCCATCCCTGCCTTTGATGGTTTATAACTCATCACCACGTGCTCCTGGTGTGCCCTGCCGTCCCCAGCACCCAGCCCCAAGGGGATCCAGACTTCAAGACAGACCCAGAGAAGTCCAATTCCCTGGTGACCCTGTTGCAGGAGCTAGAAAAGACTTTGCCTCCCAGAGCAGGTGTCTGAGTGTATTTTCCCAACATCTTTCCAGCATGGAAAGGTCTTCCATGGCTGCTCAGGAAAACAGGAACACTTGTCCACTGTACAGCACCACATGAGCCACAGAGGAAAATCATTATCACACATTAAACAAAGTGTCAATTCAAGTCTTGCTCTGTGTTCAAGTCCCGCACCAACATCTTGGTGCCTACAACTCCCTGTCGAGGTGAGGACGTCCTGGGATGAAATTTCTGTGATGGTCAAAGGAAGGAGAGGTCAGATTGCCCCATGATCCTGAAGACAACGTTGCTAAACCCGATCTCCCCTACTGGCACTTGTCCTGTCCAGCTGTTGAACAACAGTGGCCACAACTGCAGGCTGGATCCATTGGTGCAAATCACCTTTTTAAGGTGGTTTTAATCTGTAGCCCATCCAAACTGCATGTGGAAGGAAGGTAGGAAGGACAGCAGGAAGGAAGGAATTACAGTGGACACCTTCTCACCAGGCTGAACTGCACACAGGTGCAGGCAAGATATTGCAGGCCATGCCTGGGGACATCAGAGACAAACCAAATTACTGAAATAGCCACTTCAATAAGCAGTGTGGATTACAAGGGCCAAGAAGCCAAGCCTGCATAGGAATTAGAAGATGCCAGAGGTGCTCTTCCCATGCCAGATACAACAATATGCTTCACCGTGCTGTTTTGCTGTTGCAAAACCCACCCAGAGTTTTCATACCAATTGCATTTTCTTGGTGAGTGTGTCACTTAGGAAACAGCTTCTTTCCCTTGAGTCCACATCTTGGCTTTTAAGGCTTGGCTGCACAAAACCAGGGCTGGCCTGAGCTAGCACTGGGTACAGTTGTGCTCTGAGTACGAAGTTGGACCAGAGGTCTGCAGAAGTCCCCTTCAGAAAGCCGTGTCTGGGCTGGACCCAGCCAGAGCAGCCTTTCCCCATTCCTTTGACAGAGAGTTCTCCATCTCTACCAGGCTCTGCCCACACAGTCCATCTCCCCTACATCTGCAGCCAGCCCTGCACATCATCATATGCAACAGGACCTTCTGCTGCCCCATGATTGGCACCAGCCCACAGGCCTGTGGTTTCTGTTGGCTCGTGCCTGGCTCACAACCCTGCACACTTTGTGATGAGGGTTTGCTCCACCCAGCGCCCCTTTCCCAGCTCCTGAGCGGTGGCACTAAGATTTCCCATATGTCTTGGAGGTCACCACCATAGCTGAAGGCTCTACTGCCCACACTAGTGTCATCCAGATGTTATGATGGCACACCATGGTAGCCATGACCTGTGACAAGCTGCACCACAAAGCCCACAGATGCCAGTGAGAGCACTGACAAGCATTCAGCCTCTTGCAGAAGCAACTCTTGGTATCCCAAGAGATTAAAGCCTTTGTGGGAAAGGAGGAAGGATTAGTCACTGCACATACCTGTGGCATTCAGCAAGCTCTAATAGGCTTCTGGGTTTTGATGTAAAAACACCATAGGAAGACATAAAGACCTGCCAAAATTACGGTCCCCACATCCTGCACCCAAGCCTTGGTGCCACACAAGTCATTGGAGTTGTGTCCATCCCCAGGTACCTGGTGTGGTCAGGAGCCAGCCTGCAGTGAAGAATTCCCTGCTCCTGCCCCAGCAGGGGAGGACTCAGAGAAGACTCAGAGGAGACGTCAGCTCACTGCCTCACAGGGGACCTGCCCGTGCTGCCCAGCGAACCTTGCCTCCGCAGAGCTCTCCCACAGCAGGGCCATCTCCTCCAGCCCCCGACTGCCCATCCTCAGCTGGCGCAGCGGCATGCTTCCAGGCTTCAGAGCTTCAGCACCACCTGATGGCACCCCTGGGATCAGACCCTGGGTGCTCTGGACCACGCAACTCAGCTGTTGGTGCTCCTACCACTTGCCTCTGGCACCAAGGCAAAGTATGTACCAAAGCACATCAACAAACTTGAGAAGAGCCCAACAGCACCTTCCTCAGAAGAGAGACTGAAACACATCCCACCATCCAAACCCAGAACCACTGTCCCTGATGGCAAACTGCTGCTCAAATGTGAGTCCCTGGGCACAGGCAAGCAGGACAGCAGAAAGAAGAGAGAGTCTTTGCTCCTTCTCAGAGGTTCCAGCCCCACTCATCAGTCCTGGGTGATCCAACCAAGCCAAAGCTAGGGGTGCAGGGATGCCCCATCCCCTCCACACAGCCAAAATGGACGGATAACCAAGAAAATGTCTAACCACAGCCAGAAGGACTCGCAGCACTCCCTCAGCTCACTAGGAAGCACCCAGAGTTCATGCTTGCAAAACCCAAGGAACTCAGATGCAGAACTGCAAAGCAGACCCTTCAGAGGACACTTTAACTGCGATGGTGACCCATACACCAAAGTTCTCCACACATAAAATGAACAACTAGAGGGATGATAAAGCCTCTTGACTCACTTGGGATCCTCTCTTTCAGCAACAGCCTGGTCTAGAAGGAGAGCATGCATTGCACATAAACCTGACCTGCTGCTCCAGGCCTGTCTGTGCCATCAGGAGGGTCGGCGACACTGAGTAAACCTGTCTTCTTGGCTTATAAAGACACACGGAGAGGCTGGGACTTGTCTGTCAACATCTGAAAGCCCAATCCCTCTCCAATCACACCGCCTGCTCTTCCTCTCCAGCCCAATGATTCAGATGTGGCAGCCCAAACCCCAGGTAGCTCAGCAGCAAGTATCCATGTCTTGCAGGTAGATAACGAGCTGTTGGGCAATGTCACCATCACTGGGAACACCTCGTAGCATCCTGCAACTGGGAGCTGCATTTTTTGCATACCTCTGCAGAGGGATTCCAGCTGCCTCATCTGTAATAGAAAGGGCAACCTGCTCTGCGGTTGTCAGACAGGTCACTGGCTGCTCACGCCTGGCTTTCCTGCTGTAGGTAACTGTTGGCCATGTGTGTCAGCTCTGCACGTCAGCAGTACAGGGATGGCCACACTGCCTAAAGGAGGAGGTGCAACCATGCCTGGGTTGAAAGGGAAGAGGCAGAGCTCACCCAGGAAAGGAGGAAGAAATACCAGGTTCGCATGATACTGATGGTCTGACTTAGTGGAGAGATCCCAAAAGTGGAAATCCAAAGACTGCAAAGCAAATCTTGTGTGGTCAGATGTGACAATCAACCTTCTACGATGGCTTTGCATCCACAGGCCCCTTCAACCACATGTATTCCAGCCCCGTCACCTCTCCTCTTGCCAGGAGAGCAACGGTGGTGGGAAGGGACCTCTGGGGTCTGCATCCCAGCCTCCCTCTTGCAGCAGGACTTTTCACTAGCAGCCATGATTCTGTCTAGCTGAGGTGGACCCATGTGACTGCGGAGCAGCACCCAGGAAAAAGACAGGTGGAGGAAAACAAGCGTGACCAGCTTGACATTGGACAATCATCCCTGAGCCAACAAGTAATGCATTAACGGTTTCTGGTCTACACTGTATTTCCCAACTCCCATGCAGTGCTCAGTGAGAACAAGAGACTGGGGTCCCACCTGGGCATACTTCTCCCATATCTCTCATGGATGACATGCTGGACCTCTCCAGTTTCTGACAGCTGAGGAAAACAGGACAGTCACCATGGGAGCTGCACAAGGTCACGGCCCAGCTCCTCCCTTCCTTGCCCACCCCATGGGCCCTCAAGAGCTTGGTGAGCACCTGGGACCCTCTCTTCTCTTGGTGGGACACGGGTGTTGATGCATTGACCAAAGCACAGCAGCACCCACTGCCAAGCCAAGGCCGGTGGAGCCCTGGGACAGCAGGCTCACAGCTCACACACCCCAATGTATTGCCTTTGGCTATGGTCCCTTCATGTAAGATAAATAATAAGATCTGAAGTATTGGCCATAAACATTATTTTGAAAGTCCTCTTCCCATGCCACAGCACTGCTCATACCCTCCGTGGGCATTTACTGCCGACCTCCTCTGGAGACGTGTCTGCCCTGGCCATGCTGATGTGGTTTTGAACTGCTTTTGGATGTGACTTTCATGGCAGAGAAGACATTAAGTATGGAGGGTTCCTCCTGCCTGTGTTATTCACATCCCAGGAACCACAAGCCTGACAGGGTACTCCCAGTCAGTGCCTTGATCTGAACAAGCAACACATGTGTTTTGCCAGCATCAGGTCTCCACAGGACAACCAGCAAGTCAAGCTCTTTGCAGGCAGCTTCTAGTCCAAAGTCAGTGGACACAACAGGTCATCTGGGTTAGAAGAAAACCCAGACCAGGACGGAATTGGCACCCACTCATTTCATTGCACAACCATTCGATACTCAAGTCAGGCTGCATCATTTCCAGGGCCAAAGCAGCCCACCTTGAGAAGACCCCTTTCACATCAACTCCATCTCTCTTCCTTGGGTTCTGATTCATGGGCTTTAATGGCAGAGTTTGTATCGGGACATTATTCAAGGATATTGCTTTGGAGACCAAATTGGACTCATGTAGCAAGACATGAGGTGATAGATCTATTGCCAAAGGCTGCCTATACATTGGTCTAAGGCAGATTTGCCTGAGCAGCTTGTATTTCCCTGCAACCATGTGCACAGGGTGAGGAGTTGCCCTGGCTGAAGAAGATGTAGGTGTCTCTCTCAAACAGCAGCAGCCTGCTTACAGGCTGGAGTTTCCACTCCATGGATGCATATTTCTTCTTGAATTTGTATGCCAGCAGACACACCGCCCCCCTTCCTGAGAAATGGAGCATCCTGTTCCTGTACAGTGGGAGGATCTTCACCTTACTGGCTCATAACATTTGTTGAGTGCTGCCAAAACAAGCAGCTTTTGCCTTTACACCAGTTTGCTCGAAGTTGATGACTGCAGGCCATAGAGATGTCTACCCTGTCTTCCATGGACAAAGGTTATCCACAACCCTGGAAAGACAGCGTCACCTCAGTTGAAGGAGCTCAGGGAATGAGTGTCCCAGTGGGGAATAGGACAGGGGGAATGGGGAAGAACAGAACGGGTCACAAAGTGCTTGTGACTCTTTTGGGGTGGCATCACCAGTGAGCAGAGTATTTCCTCTGTCAGTGCGAAATACCTCTGGCTTGGATGGACCCATGCTTATTGTGGTTTTCGCCAGCACAGAATTATTGTTTGTTTGTTTTCCTAAATTTAAATGCTCACATGAAAGAGCAGGATGTGGCACCTTGCAAGAGCTTTGTGTAATTACAGGGCCTCTGGGCGCCGTCCCCCACACCCAGCCGAGGTCCTGGAGGAAGCAGGCTGGTTTCTAACTCAGTGCAAGGCTGGAATCACTCACGTTGCACTCCTTTGAGCAAAAATGTCAGGACTCAAATTCAGGGCTCATTGTGCTGATAGCACAGTCCAAGCAATCCGAAAGGCAGCATCTATTTACCTGCAGACTTGTCCTGTACCCTTTTTCCAAGCTTTTTTACACTGGCTTGTGCAAACAAGAGCATGTATCCCTAGTGCCTCTGGTGGATATAGCATGTTCAGTAGAGGTTGTTTAGTGTTTTGAAGAATGTGGAGATGGCACAGTGTGAAACTAGTTTGGGGGTTTTTGAGTCATCTGGGATATTGAAGAAACTGCAATGAAACTCAAAGGAAGCATAAGAAGTATAGAAGACTTGCAGGAACACTTGCCCTGACTCAAGCACCTACAGACATCTCTGCCAGTGACCTGGCTGCTCACTGCACTCCCACTCGGTCTGGGTAGCCATGTTTGCAGCCTCTCCTGCCTTGAAAACAGCTACACAGAGGTGGCAAAACACCAGACTACGAATGCCCTGCTCTAAGTGACCTTTCAGGCAGCATCAGGCATGGACCTGATAAGGCAATGGTGAGCGTCCTACAAGACAGTGAAAATCATACTAAGAAGTGCCATAGAACAAAGCAGGCATTTAATCATCAGCTTGACCAAGAAAAACATCCAAGACTCTTTTTATGCAAGATGTGCCTTGCACTAAAAGCCTCAACCACAGGTACCCACAAATAATGTAAAAAAAAGTAAAAGGTTAAGAAGGGGCAAGGAAAGCCAGCTGCATGCAATTGGTAGAGCAGAAGACATACAAGACATTACTGCCATGCCAGGAAGGGAGACATTTCACAACAGCTTCCCATTTGGGGCAAGATGCTTTTGTACTCTAATGACTTCTACCCAGTCCTACAGCTTACAGGAATGGTGTGTCCTGTATCAACACTCCTAAAGTGTTGTCCTAAGGAAGGCCAACATAATAAATTATCTCTTGTCCAGTGCCCTGCAGAACAAGATCAATGGTTGCACAGAGAAAACATTAAGTTTTGTCTCTTCCTTGTTCCATAAGTTGCAGACATTGCTCCCATCAAATATGCGACATGACTAGCACTGGGTGTGTTTGTGTCGGGCTCTGCAAACGATGAGGGGTAGGCATCCAGCGGTGCTTTATGTGGATCAAGAGAGGTGACTGTTTCTCACAGCTCCCCAAAACCTACAGGGCAGCCACATCTGCCCAGTAGCAGCATTCAGGTGCCCGTGCCTGCTGGCACCCATGTTTGGTATCACTGATGACATCACTCCTGATCCCCATGCCTTCTGCTCATGATCCAGCTCCCGTGCTGACTCATGAGGAAGCTTCACAAGAGCTTGTGTCAGCCCGGATTTCCACCAGCAATGCTGGGACATGCTCCCCTCCATCACATCACCCATACCACAGCCAACTCAGAGGCAGGTACCCACTGGCTGAACAGACTCAGAGGCATTTCAGGGGGTTGCTTGGCAGATCCAGAAAACTGCTCACTGATTCAAGCCCTCAGCTTTTCCTCTCAGCAAGGGCAGCCACATGTCAGCACAAGTCCCTCTTGGCACGTCGTTCTACTTGTGAGCGCTTCACAACCTTTGCTTTGCTATTTGGGGGTGGAGAGCACCCAGCACATGTGTGATGTGTGTCACCTCCCTGTGGCTCTGTCTGTCCTGATAAGGGTGGGCTCCTAAACATGTGCACCTCACCAAGAGGCTTGCAGAGCATCTGAGGTTGCTTTGGCATCATCCACACAGTCACCACCACGTCTCTGTTGGCCCAATTCAATTGGTACCCAGTGCCTTCAGCACAACCAGAACCTGCATGGCCAGTACTCAGCAAAATCACAGCTGGAGACAAGACGTGCTTTCCCCAACCAGGCAGGAGCTGAGAGATACTGAGGGGCCTGGCAACACTCAGGTAGGAGGGGATGGAGCCTGGGAAGAGGCATCTCCAGGGCTGGACCTGCCCCTTGGCCAAGACAGCACCCCACAGCCACAACCGCACTGCTCAGGCAGAAGCCTCCAAGAAGGCGGCTCTGTCATTCACAGCCCAGCGTCCAGGGGCCAACTGCCGCTCCTTGAAGCCAACGCCATCGTTCCACCCTGCTACTGACCTGCGGTGGTTTGCAAAATACCTTCAGAGTGAGGGGAGGGAGTTAGTCATGCCAGCGGTTAAAATTATAAGGTAGCAATGAAGCTCAGCCTAGACTGCAGGAAACCTTGCTCCTCCCCCTGGAGACAAAGTAGGAAAGCAGACTGCAGACAGAGGTCCCCTGGGGTTTGGGGGTTGGGGTTTTGGTTGTTTTTTTTTTTTTCAGTAACAGACTTTACACCCTGCTACCGACAAACCAGAAAAACCTGAACTCAAGTTTCTTGCTAAATTAAACTCAGCAGCACAGATGCACACACAAGAAGAAACATCTCACCTGCTCTGCATCAGAAGCAACAGCAGTAAGTGTCATAACCAGCTGAAAAATGCAGAGGACTTATGGAAGGGCTTATTTCTCCCCCTCCCACTCCTCCACAAGTTCGGAGAGAAGAAATGCAGAGTCAGCCAGGGCACTGTAGTGATGCTGGGTGGCAGCAGCCTCTGGGGGTCTGTGGTCCGACCTCAGCCCCCAGCAGGGCCAACTTCACAGCTGCAGCAGGTTGTTAAGGGCCTGAAATAACAGCATGACTTACCAATGACAATAAGGCATGCAGTGGAAACTCACCTCTCGTCCAGCTGAAGCAGCACAAACACAGTGGCGTTACAGTTCATAACTCAGGTGGTGAGAGGGCTGGACTTGGCCAGGGGGCCTCTTCCCACCCTGCCAGAGCTCTCTCCATCCCCTCAGAATTCCTGCACCAGGTGGCCACGGCTGTAAAACCATCTCAAGAGGTGGCAACTCATGTTCCAGGAGAAGTGGATGACTAGGTGGGTGTTTTTAAATATACAAAACGCTACACTTCCTGTGAGAGTTTGGGCAGATCATGTCCCTCACCAGTGCTTTCACAGCACCCTCTGCTGCCCAGGCTTTCCCTTTTCCTTCAGAGAGCACCATCCCATGGACAACCATCAGTCCAAGACACCAGCGCTTACATGACTGGACAGCAGCTACTGAATGGCAGGTAGCACTGAGAAATTTAGGAAAGAGTACACAAGATTAAAGCAACTGCGGGAAGTTAGTCTTCTTGGAGGTAGAGCCATGGCACTGAGGGGATGGGGAACTGTGGAGAGGGGAGAGCAGAGTCACCAGCATGCAGTGACCATGGCCACCTGAGGCTGCGTACCCACCCCACAGTCTTCCTAGAAGTGCTGGTATCTCCAAAGGAAGACTCTCCAGGAGCAGGAAGCTCTGTAAATGTTGCTGTTGAATTGATGTAAACAGAACATTTCAGTTGGAAGGAACCTACAACAACCATCTAGTCCAACTGCCTGACAATTCGGGGCTGCCCAGGTTAAAGCACGCTACTAAGGGCATTGTCCAAACCCCTCTCGAACACTGACAGGCTTGGGGCATTGACCGCATCTCTGGGAAGCCTGTTGCAGTGTTTGAACACCCTCTCAGTAAAGAAATGCTTCCCAATATCCAGTCTAAACTTCCCCTGGCATAGCTTTGAACCGTTCCTGCACATCCTGTCCCTGGATCCCAGAGAGAAGAGATCAGCACCTCCCTCTTCACGTCGCCTCCTCAGGAAGCTGCACAGAGCAATGAAGTCACCAGCCTCCTTTTCTCCAAAGTAGACAAGCCCAGAGTTCTCAGCAGCTTCTAGCCATGCTTTCTAGCCCTTCACCAGCTTGGTTGCCCTCCTCTGGATGCATTCAAGGACCCTCACATTCTTAAATGGTGGGGCCCAGAACTGCACACAGTACTCCAGGTGAGGCTGCACCAACACCGAACACAGGGTGATAACCACCTCTCTTGATGGGCTGGTTATGCTGTGTTTGGTGCCCCCCAGGATGCAGTTTGCCCTCCTGGCTTCCAGGGCTCACTGCTGGCTCCTATTGAGCCTGCTGCCAGCCAGCACCCCCACATCCCTTTCTGCAGGCTGCTCTACAGTCACTCCTCTCCCAATTTATTCTTGTGCCCTTTGTTACTCCATACCAGGTGCGGAATCTGGCACTTGGACTTGTTAAATGTCATGCCATTGATTGCCCAGTGGTCCAATCTATCTAGATCCCTCTGCAAGGCCTCTTGGCCCTCAATAGAGTCAACAGTGCCTCCCAGTTTGGTATCATCAGCAAGCTTGCTCGTGGTGCGCTCAACTCCTGCATCCAGATTGTTGATAAACATATTGGAAAGCACTGGCTCTAGAACTGAACCCCGAGGAATGATGCTGGTGACCAGCCACCAGCCAGATGCAGCCCCATTCACTACAACCCTTTGAGCTCTGCCCTTCAGCCAGTTCTTCAGACAGTGCCCTGGGAACCTGCCCATCTCACAGCTGACCAGCTGGTCCAGAAAGATCCTGTGGGGGACAGTATCAAAAGCCTTACTAAAATCCAGAAAAATACACCCACCGCCTTCCCTCCACCCATGAGCTGACCTTATCATAGAAGGGTATCAAATTAGTTAAACAGGACTTTCCCTTTGTGAACCCATGTTGACTGTGCCTAATGGTTGCATTATTCTTTAAATGCCTTTCAATAGCACCCAGTATAATCTTCCCCATAATTTTCCCAGGAACTGAGGTTAGACTTACAGGTCTGTAGTCCCCTGGGTCTTCCCTCACACCGCTTTTGTAGATTGGAATAATGCTGGCTGGCTTCCAGTCAGCAGGTACCTCTCCAGACTCCCAAGGCCTTTGGTAGAGGAGGATCAAGAGGGGTCCTGCCAGAATATCTGCTAGCTCCTTCAGTACTCTGGGATGAATCCCATCAGGCCCCATGGGCTTGTGAACATTCAGCTGGTGCAACTGGTCCCTTACAATTTCAGTGTCAACAAATTCCTGCACTCGCGGTCCTCTGGCTCAGGGCACTGGGCAGCCCACAGTCTACCAGTACAATTAAAGACTATCCCATAAGGGTATCTTAGAGGGTAAGGAGGGGATTCTCTTACCACCCCGTGCTGTGAGCTTCTTCCAGCCCTCCTCATTCTTCGTGACGCTGCCTTCCCTCTGGCACAAAGCAGATCTCAGACCTGCCTCCGAAGTGGCTGAGTTGGCCTGCATGCATCGTAGATGGCGGAGTACAGCTCCATTGATCAGCCTCCTTCTCAGACTCTCAAATACTCCTCTGCCTGCCCACCTCTTCCTGCAGCTCAGCCACCAAGCAGAGCGGTTCGTCGGTCTGCTCACATCTCCTACAGCCTTCCTTGCAATCAGTTTCCACCTCCAGGAATATCCCTTCACACATCCCATAGCCAGAAACCTGCGTGGCTACATGCTCTCTCTGTGTGGCTGCTGATTCTCCCAGCTGCTAGAAGCTCAGGAGAAGTGGAGAACACTGCTTTTTGCCAGGTGGTCACCACGCTGCTACCACTGTTGGTGCTCCTCGAACTGCCCTGGTGTCCTTTGCAATCACACCATTCTGGCACCCGATGAGACCTGGCTTTTACCAAAACAAATTGAATCTGGCTATAGGTGTGTCCCTGAAGGTCACGCATCTTTCAAAAAAATGCATTCTGAAACCAGTTTCAAAAAGAACAAAACCTTCCAAACTTTTGAAAAAGGCTAAGGAAATTAAACATTTACAAATGCTAAAATCTCTGAAAAATCCATTTCAAAACCCAAGCAAGTCCACCTTGTTCTCCTGCACTATCATGCAGGCTGGTAGTCAGCAACATCTTCAGATGTTCCCTTGAACCCCAGGTGCTCTGGTTCACTGGTCCACAGCTGGACAGAAACTGCATCCTCCATCACTACGGGCAAATAAAACCCACACATGGTAGACGTTCACTCCTGTGACTCACACCGTGTTCACACCAGTCCTGCCAGGATCAAGTACTAACGGCAGCACAGATGAGAAAGCAGTCCAATGGTTCACCCTGCTGTTGCTTTCTAGTAATCTCCTCCTCTCTCTCTCCCCTTCCGTGGGTGTTTGTTGTTACAAGAGGAAAACAAAATAAATTTTAAAATGTATGGAATAAGATTGGCTATCAAGCTCAGGATTCTCAGTTTTATCTCAATTTCGTATATGGATTCTTAATTGCTTTTAGATAAATAAGAGACATGTATTGTTTCACTAGGGGCAACCTTCACTTTCAAGCCTGGAAGCCTGGATCGTGCTGTGGCGCTGAGCCTAACAAACCCCCTGCACCATCTCCCTTATTAGCTGACACTTGGTAGGTGCTGCATGCTGCAGCTCTTCCCCACCCAGGGCCAGATGCCGGGCTGAGCTTGCAGCTGCCTGACAAAGCCCTTCTGCAACGCTCTGCCTGGCTGCGGATACCAGCACAACCAGATGTCCCATCAGCTGCAGGCTGCAGCACGCACAGGTCTCCTTCCAGCAGATGGCAGATAAGCCTGCCAGCAAGAAAACGCTGATGCTTCAAGTCGTGGCTGTGGCTGATTTTCCCAGCTCGCTCATGCCTTAATAGTCTGCGTAGTAATTCACCCTGAATTTAGGTCATTTTGGGGGCCTTCCAGCCGGATTTTATCAGTGATGTGGGAGAGGTGGGGAGTATCCCTGGGGCTTGCAGCACTGGCAATAGTGAGATACCAGCTGGGACTGGTGCAGAGGGTGGTGAGGGGGATGGCAGGGGGCATGTCTGCATCCCGGTGGCGCACAGAGCCTCAGCAGATGTGCTGGATCCTCTCTGCAGAGTCTCCATCCATTGGCAAGTGCCGTGTCATGGTCTGCATGCTGGAAATCTCAGCAAGGTGGTCTTGCTGAAGACTCAGCTCCTGCTCTGCTCTCGCTCCATCAGGCTCAAGTAACAGGAGCAGTAACGTGGCCCCAGGCTTGATGCAAGGGCCAAGACTGGCCATAGCTCCACCAGTAGCTTCTCTGATGTCTTATCCCCAAAAGGAAGGCAAGTTATCTTGGCGTTAATATATGCTGTGAGGAAAGGGGAGTGATTTCTCGTCTTGGCATATTTGATCCTGTTTTTCCACCTTTCTTCCTCTCCCTAGAGGGGAAATATCAGACTTTGCTCTGAGTCACTACTCACGTGAGGGTGAGCCAGGCTGGGAGGGCTTCTGGCACTGCTTCCAGCTAGTCCTTGGTAAAAAGCAGTCATTACAGCTTCAAACTGGGGCGGAACTATTTAGGCTTTCCAAAGAATGTATGTTTGCATTTCAGCAAGTGGGGCTTAGCCAGACCTGGCAGGTATCAGCACCAGAAGAGATGACAGGAGTACGCAGTGTGCAAAGCCACCTCTGGTCGCTGCAGCATGCCAGTGCGTGGGCATGTTGGCAGGGAGCAGAGAGGCAGCCTCAAAGGCAGCGCTGCCAAAAATTACACCCACAGCCCACGCCACCCCTCACCGTGCCTGCAGGTGGCTCCTCAGCCACTGGGCAGCAGCTGGCCAAAGGCATTGCCAACTGGGAGGAGATGAAGTCTGTGGGAGAAGTGCAGGATGGCCAAAAAACACCTAATGAGGGCTGTGATAGGCACACACAGAGATAATCGACCAGATGCAGATAACTGAAAATTGGGTGGGCACAGACACCCAGCAGAGAAAGTCACCTCTCGCTGTGGTCCAGACAGTCATCCTTTGTGCTCAGTAAGAAAAGACTTGTCCTCCCACCAAAACTGCACCCCATGGCTGATCAGAGCGAAAGGTACCTTCATCCCCAGCTTCTTCCCTATCCAGGGATGGATTTCGTTTTCATTTTTCAAAGAGCACCCCCACCAGTTATTTTGAGGACTGGGAAGGTTTGCATTTCCAGGCAGTGGCTCATTACACACGAGGAGGCAGTGAGAAGAGCCAACAAGAGCTGGACAGGTTTCCCACAGCAGCTTGCTGGGAGGACCTAGGCTGGCCCCATGTACCCTCCTGTGCCCCATACACCCTGCACCACCCTGAGCACCAATGCCAGCCCTGTGCAACACTGCCCCATGCACCAAAGCCAGCTCCCTGCATCAACACCAGCCTCATGCACTAACACCAGCGCCCTGCACCAACACCAGCTCCTTGCACCAATGCCAGCCCCTTACACCAACACCAGCCCCTTGCAAGCAACACCAGCCCCAGTGCAGGTGGAGAGTGATCCAGAGGCTGCATGTCCTCCGGCCCACAAAGGTCACGGGCAATGTCAGGTGACATTGTGCTGCATCAAGTGGAAATAACCAATTTGTTACAGCACTCAACTCTCCCGTAATGCCATGAAAATATTCCCAAAAGAGCCTGGATAGAAAGGGTGTCTCCTTTCAGAGCGGAGTCCAGCCCTCAGGTAAATTACATGTTGGCAGGAGCAAAGATAGAGGGAGTGGCGACCCATGACGCTCCCGAGTGCGTGGAACAGAGGGAATAATAGCCCGACGCATAGTGGGCAAGAGCGGGGTGCTCGGGCAGCGGGGACCTCCTGCTTGCAGACATCAGGAAGAAAGGCACCCACACCTCTTCTGCTGCAGCCCCTGGACGGCGAAGGGTAATCCGTCCTCCTTGGATGCCTCTGCCTTTGCACGAGCTGCCAGTGGGGGGGCCATCCCTGGAGACAGCAGGAGAGAGCTGTAGGTAGTTGGAGAGCCCTGCGGATGGGACAGCAGGGCTTCCCTAGGAGCCCTGGGACTGAAGGAAAGTCGTTTCTGCTCGTGGGTGGGGTGGTGGGAGCGCTGGGGTGTTAGGACTGTGCGGCTGGTGGAAGAGACTTCACCCTGCTGCGCCTCTTGGAGGTCACCGGGTGCTCTCAACGTCTGCCGAGCTGAGGGATCCTTCACAAAGGGAATATTTTTGCAGGCTGGCTGTTGGGAGGCAAGGGCCATCCTGGGCAAGGCTCTTCCCTTGAATTTGCATGCTCTTCCCCAGATGTTATGCCACAAAAATGCTTTCCATCTCTCCTTGCTTTTCTGAAAGGTTCAGTCTTAAAAACAAGACCAGAGTCTCCTGGGGACGGGCAGCTGCAGAAGTGCTGTGTTGAGTGTGCGTGGCTGCTGTCCTTGCTGTGCCTCCCCTCTCTGCCCATGTGTCTCTGAGACCTGCGAGCATCCTGGAAATGATCCCTCAACCACCTTCCCCTGGGGAAGGAGAGCCCCACTGCACAGCAAGGATGTTGGCAGCAACGGGCGATGCAACAAGGTGTTTCAGCCCCAAATCACAGCCCAGGGGGTTCAGGATGGAGGTGGAGAACCATTCTTCCCCCAGAGTGGCGAGCAGCCATGGGGGCTGGGGTGTCACCGTTTGGAGTGAGGGAGCAGTCAGGTCTCAGCTGAGCCAAGCCAGTGCCACCCCGACCTCGTACTGACGATACCCTGCTGTGAGCAGGAGGGTGGACAGGGGTGTCCCCAGGTGGGTTCCCTCCAGCAGAGCAGCAGTGCCTGTGTGATCCTCCACATATCCGCTCCAGGAACAGCAGAGGGAGCAGGGAGCCTTCTCCCCAGCTGCAAAACCACCTCCTGCAGCATATGAAGCCAGTTCCTCCAGCAAGAGAGGGGATGATGAGGGTTAGCTGGGAAGTGACAGAAATGCTCACGGTTCTCCTGTCTTGCCCCGGGAATATTCTGCAGGGAAGCACTGGGGTGGATGCAGGTTACCTGGCACTGGCATCCAGCTGCAGCCGCTGCTTCCCGCACACCCCGGCACAGGCACATGCATTCAGTGGGGATTTGGCAGGGCTCCGTGCTGTGGGCTCCACACAATTTAACTATTTAAGCATGTCAAATAAGAGTTGAGGCAGTATTCCTGTTGCAAATTTGCTGTCTCCAAGTCTCCAAATGTTAATAAGACTGTTTGTTGTAGGAACATGCTTCCTCTATGGTAGGAACAGGTACTTCAAAACCCTTCCCAGGAAGAACAGTGGGTCTTCTGGACAATCTTTCACTCAGGTTTGCAAAAACAACTCAAGTGTGTCCCAGGGTCCCTTTCAGCCATAAGGAGAGCCCAACCAAATTGCATTATCTGATTTCATACCAAGAACAAAACCTCCATTGTCCTGCAACTTAAAATTAGGTGGTTTACTCCTGATTAGTTCAGCTATCAGTTTAACCAAATAATCTATTCTTCTGACTATCCAAGACATCATTTTAAATGAATAGTCTATATTCACCCCCTTGAAAACCAGACTTGCCTAGGCACGTGTAGCTGTATGTATGTACGTTTTTCTGAATACAAGGTTCTGATGGAGAATATGTGATTAAAATGTGATAGAGTTTGGACTCTGGCATTGTTCAGGATAAGAAAAATGAGCCATTTTTAGAACTAGTTAGAACATTTGAAATTTAAAACTATTTCACCTATTGAGTGGTCAGATTGATACACAAACAGAAGCATAGTGCATGCGATCCCTGGCTTGTGTGTCAGTACAGTCAGTGTCTCTCCCACTCATCGCATTGACAATGTTTTGCAGAGCACCGTGATGTGGCTGTTTGTAACCATTGCTTATTTAATGTGCATCAATGAAAAGTCAGATGCGAGCCCCGAGGTGTCCATGGATGTTGTAAGTCTTGACTTCTCCCCCTTCTTTTCCTGCTTGGGCATGCAAGCTATCTATGCTGCCATAGTCTGGGCACAACTCATGATCTCTATGTGTGTATCTTCATGAGGGTTTGGTACCAGGATTTTATTAGAACTTTTGTCTCCCTGTGCTTATGTATGCAGAGATTTATGGCAGACATTTATGGGGGAGTTCAGTCCAAGTCAACAGGTTTGGCCAGGGCAGCCGTCTCAGGCTTGGAGCTGCACTGTCATTGCTGCCCTGCTCTTCACAACTGTTGATTGCAACATGAAAAGCAACAGTGGGTCTTTCTTTACCAGACCTGCTCAGGGAGTAAGGGAAACTCACACCTGCCAAAAATTTTAGCTGAAGTCATGACATCACCACAGCGTTGGTGGAAAAGACATTGGGAGGTCCCTACTCCACCCTCTTGCTGACAGCAGGAGTCACCACCACCAGCTCAGGGCAGCCATTGCTGGCTTTGCTCAGGAAATCCCTGACACCCTCCAGTACGAAAACCCCCATCTTCCTGGAGACCCATCCCACATTGTCCTTCCCTTCCCACAGGGTGAAATTGTTCGCTACCACGGGTACCCCTACGAGGAGCATGAAGTGGTGACAGATGACGGCTATTACCTCACCATGCAGAGAATTCCCCATGGCAGAGATGACCTGGGAAGCATGAGCACCTCCCATGAAGCAGAGGCACAGGGCTCCAGCATGTTCTGTCCCCGTAAGTGCCACAAGAAGGTCTGCCTCGTCCAGGGACCCTGACAGCTAGGCTGGGCTGGAGCAGGCCATGGTCAGGGCTGCCTCGTCATGGTCTGGGTCTCCAAGGAGACAACTCTCCCTGTAAGATTAGCCCTGGGAGCAGAAGAAATGCAGGTGACCACCATGCTGACCTTGTTCTGAGAGGATCTGCTCCAAAGAGAAAGGAAAAGATAAGGAGAATGAATGGGACAGGGAAATCTTGACTCAGGTTTTACCCCAGCTCAAAGCCAGCCAGTGGAGCAGCTAAAAGCAAACAAAAACCCATGTGTCCAATCCAGTGTCATCTCACCATTTCAGGTCCTTTTTGTTCTTCACTTGAACCCGTTTCAAAGTGGAGGGGGTGATGCCCCGCTCTTGGCAGGGTGTCCCTCTCCTGGGAAGCAGGAGCACCAGTGTATGAGCATGGCAAGTAAGCGTAAAAAGCCAGATTTCCATTCAGGATACTTTGCTTTCAGCTGTCCAGGGTGGAAATGTAAGTTGTATATTGAGGGTCTGAAAACCAACAGAAAAAAGAAGAGACAAAGGAAAAGGAAAGAAAAAGAAAAAAAGAAAGTCACTTTTATTTCAACTTTTTCATGCTGCAGCCTGTGGTCACTCTACCTTATGAGTTCAGATATCCTTGTGATGACCCTGTTGTGGCTGTGGAGTTGGACCTGCTTTGAGCAGGGGGTTGGAGGAGAGACTTCCAGAGGTCCTTTCCAAACTAAACCTTTCCATAATCTCTCTTCTACTCTCTTCCTACAGCACTTCAGGTTTCCTGGTCCTTTGTAAAAAAGATCTTAACTTTGTTCTGGGGTGCTGAGACTTGCTTATATGGCTTAAAGTGGGCAGAAGCAGGTGGAGGACATGCTCTCAATCCCTCCAGTACTGTGCCTCATAATGGGGCATCATGGTGTCACCATGCCATGGGAGGTACTTAGACTCTGCTGGGTTTTCAGTGTCTTCTGGTTGGATCCAGAGTACCTAAGCCAAACGAACGGCACTGTGAGGAGGGTAGTCTCCATGCAAAGGGCACAGTCAGTGTCCAGACAGACATGGGGCTTGGTTTCTTTTGTTCTGGGAGCACAATTTACCAAGTTCCATTCAGTTTGGAGTCCAACCATGTTTTTCAGCTTCCCTGCATCAATTTTCTCTGCCCTGGGATAGCCAAAGAGCCTACTTCAAAAACAGCTCTCCAAAGAGGCTGAGGATGTAGGTGACCATCTCCCTGCACTGGAGTCACTTCCCCAGGGGGTTGCTGCCAAACCAGTACCTGGATGTGGATGGTTTCTTTTGGTAGTGGTCAGAAAAAATGATCCTCCTTTTCTTTCTTCAGCTCCAAAGCCCGCGGTCCTCCTGCAGCATGGACTGGTGTTGGAGGGAAGCAACTGGGTTACCAACTTGCCTAACAATAGCCTGGGTTTCATCCTTGCTGATGCTGGCTACGACGTCTGGATTGGAAACAGCCGAGGGAACAGCTGGTCACGAAAGCACAAAGAGTTTGAGTTTCAGCACCAGGAATACTCAGCTTACAGGTATTTTCTGTGAAACTGAAGGGTGAACAGGTACCTGTTGCCCTCAGACGTGTCCATAGGCTGGAGGAGCAGCTTTGCTGATAGTCCCAACATCTGCCAGTGGGTGTGTAATGACACCACTAAGACGCCATAAGGGTGCCCATAACTTCCAGAGCCCTCAACTGCACCCCAAATGCCACTGCTTGCTGTGTCCTGCCCATCACTTTCAAGATTAGCAACGGTAATTCTGTCATGTGCCTGTCTCCACTGCAGCTTTCACGAGATGGCCATGTATGACCTTCCAGCAACGATCAACTATATTCTGAAGAAAACTGGACAGGAGCAGTTATACTACGTGGCTTACTCTCAAGGCACCACCACAGGTACCTAGGAGGAGATCAGACCACTGTCAGAGTTACGTTAACTGCGCACTCCTGGTTTGGGAGTGTTCTCCTGAGAGCCTGGACAGGGAGGGTAACGTCTGGGCCCATCCAAACAACAAAGGGAAAAGAGCAGGTGAAAAAACCCATTTGCATTAACAGAACAGTTTTGAGCAGTGACAGCCCAAAAATGGTTGCAGCCATGGCTTTTGGCGCACCCCATTGCTGCCGGCACCCCAGGAAGGGCTTGTGAGAGCTGCAGCTGGGCTAAACAGTCAAGAGTCAAGATGGGAGCTGAAATGCATCAGCAGCAAAGGCTTCAGGACTGTCATCAACCTGCTAGAGCCACCTCTGAGGGTCCTCTGAGATGGGCACACATGCCTAGGAGTCAATAACTCCTTCAGAAATAACAGGGCAGGGTCTGCTTCCTTCTCCCTCCTGTAGGTTTCATTGCATTTTCATCTATTCCTGAGCTGGATCGCAAAATCAAGATGTTTTTCGCCTTGGCTCCTATCACAACAAACTCAAATATGAAGTCACCCTTGGCAAGGGTGTTTGACCTTCCCGAGGGGCTGGTTAAGGTAAGTACCCACTTCACGCACATGTGGTGGGAAGGAGAAGAAGGAAACAGGAAGGTCTCATCACCTGAGACATGCAGTGCTTGTACATCACTTCCATTTCCCTGCCCTCTGTATGCCCTTTGCATTGAGCAGGTGCATTTGTGCCTACGCTCTTGAGCCTGCAGAGCACTAAACGGTGCAAAGCATCCTCCTGTCCAGCCCTAACCAGAGAAGAGCTATTTCTAGATTTTATTTTTGGGTCCACCCTAGGAGAAACCTCTTCTAGGAAGATCGAGGCTCTTCCAGGGCCATGGCCATGTCTGAAAAGCCAAAATTACAAAGCACAGCAAAGCTGTGGCAAGGAAGACAGCGGCTTTCAGGGCTGAGCAGAGAGGTGGGGAGCGAATGGAAGCAAAAGAGGAGCATGAACCACACTGATCAATGCCTTTGACTTTCACAGCTCGTTTTAGGACATACAGTGGTCTTCGATAAGGGTGAGATCTTGCATCAAGTGATTTCCAGTCTGTGCAGCTACCCCATCTTTAAAAGCTTTTGCTCCTTGGTCCTTTACTTGCCTGGTGGGTTTACCAACAGCTTAAATGTGGTATGTACACTCCAGCTTACCTTTCAAGTGATTCAGTTTCTCATTGTTTGAGCCTAAGTTATCAGCTAGCTGCCTTCACCTGGCCTTTCACATCTTCAATGTTGAAAAATGTGGCCATTGCATCGGCATTTTGCAATCTGGCCATTGCGTTAGCCATTGCGATGCTATTGCATTTGACAGCAGGGGGAAGCCCAGAGCGCACACAAGGTCATGCATACACCGGGCACATTGTCTCCCGAGCAGGGATGATGCCGGAGGGGAGAGTGCCGAAATTAACTCGGTGCTCCCAGGGTTTCTCTTTCTCTAAGTGATTTGTAATTTCACGTGTTTAATAACAAAACGGTCTCTTAGGGAACAAACTCCCCTTCGATCTACTGCTAGGACTGGTGGGTCTCAGACTCTTCAGTCTACCATCCCTTAGGAAATATTTATCCCCAAATCAGAGCCTTTCTCTGTGCTTCGCTGCACTGAACACAGTCATAGCAAAATTTCAGCTGGAGGCACCAGGGTGGGGGTCTCTGGCCCATACTTGCTTCTACCAGGGCCAACACTACAGCTACAGTAGGTCGCCTAGGGACGTGTCCAGGTGAGCTAAGTGGTCCCAGGGATGCCTTGCTCACATGGAGAAGGGCTATTTCCTTGGGGCCAGCCAAGATTGCAAGGTCCAGATCCTGTGACAAACTGCTCATAAATCAGAGTACAATTGGAGACAGGTTCAGTTAGAGAACCAAGCAATAATAGCTTGACTGTGGATGGAGTCGGGGCTGGGCCACTGTTTCTCAAGGGAAGTGTTGGTGTCATGTCTTAATATTCCAAGGAGGAAACGCATTAGAAACATGTAGAGCTACTGTGATGAGTTGCATGTTGTCTTCACAAAAGGATACTGAGCACAATATACAGAGTTTTACTTTGGTTTGAAAACCACATCGACTCAAAGCATGACCCAGCGTCCCATGGGAACTGCTTGCCTTACTGAAGGGAGCTCTACAGCACCCTTCATGCTGCTGCCTACAGGGAGTGTTCACACAGCACATAGCTGAGGTGTGCCTTCACAGAGCTAAGATGAAGAAGTTTGTACAAATGCAAGTTTTAGCTTGTGTGGCTACTGAAGAGAATCAGTTTTATTTCTAATGGGATTTCCCCCCATGCAGAGAATAAATGTCTCCAATGGTTTCTTGCAGAGCCGCATAGATGTCTACCTGTCCCGCTACCCTGATTCAACATCCCTAAAAAACATGTTACACTGGCGCCAGGTAATATTTCCTGCTGCAGAATAAGAATTGCATGCAACCAGGGCCCACGTTCTTTTCCCTCAGTTGCCAAGGAACTCTTCTCAGCGCTTGGGTATAATCCCCCATTGCTCTCTCTGCAGAGCTGTATTAGAGAGAAGCGGGAAATTTACATGAAACACCGGTGCAGATGCAGTTCTTTGGGCCATGACTTCCAACAAAAGATGGCCAAAAGTCTTTGAAGCTGGTAGGAGATAGAGTTGGAAGCAAAAACTGGTAATACACCAGCACAGGAGATGGTAGAGTAAAGGCTATGAGCTGAGGATCAGTAGACACAACTAATCATACAGCAACCCATCACTGAAAACACGCACAGACTTGTGTCCTTCTGTTGTAGACATTGACCATGACAGACAAAGGAAACTTGCCCAAAGGTCTGATTCATGTCTTCTTTGAGGCTCGCCCTCAGCTGTAAGCTGGGCACATTGTGGGTTTCTGGGGCCTCAGCCTCCAGACACCTACGTTCTGCAACTTGCAAGCCACCTGGGAGAGGGGGGTTGAAAGACGTGAGCAACGCCAGGTGGTCTTGCAGGCTGTGCTGGGATTTGCCTGGGGGGTTGAGGTCTGCTCCCAAAAGACAATATTACATGTAACAAATAGCATCCTTGAGCCTTGGTGGCAGGAGGGAGCTGTGTGGTTCCCCGGTCACCTCTTTTATTTGTCTTATGGTCCCCTCTAATGCATGGATAATAACACAGCTTTCCTCCTTTTCCAGCTCTATCAAACAGGAGAATTCAAATATTATGATTATGGCAGTGACAACATGCTTCATTACAACCAGGTAAGAGAAATTCATTCTTGTCAGTTTTAAAAGAGCAAAAAAAAGAAAAAAGAAAATGAGAATGAAAATATTGCAGTGGCTGAGACTAAATTTTAGGGGATTTATGGAATTTACCTTATACGGTCAAACAGGTTTGCACCTTTCTAACAAAAAAGAGGTCTGTGATGTTGTAGTGATGCCTTTTTGACTCTTTGGTGAAAAGCACAGGAGCCCAAGGCATAGTCAGGATCTCTGGTGATAGTTTCTGCACCATCTCAAGATAGGGGAGAAATTCCAAGCAGCAATCAAGAATAACCTGAATTTTTGACTTGTCCGTGACCTACCTCCCAGGCTTTCCTTCCTCAAGCCACACTATTTGTCTTGCAGACCACACCTCCCTTCTATCAGCTGGAAAACATGAAAGCCCCGCTTGCTGCGTGGTATGGTGGCAGGGACTGGATTTCAGCCCCCGAAGATGTAAACATCACACTGCCTCGTATAACAAATGTGACATACAAAAAGTACATTCCCGAATTTGTCCACTTTGATTTCCTTTGGGGTATGCAAGTGTATGAACAAGTATACAAAGAAATCCTTGAACTGATGGAGAAGAGTGCCTAGAGTTGGATCAGTGGCAGTAATTGTTGGTTTCTCATTTGACTTCTCGGGCTTCTTTTATTTGGGGAAAAAAAAAAGTGAAGAAAAAAGAGGGGGAAGGTCTTGTTAAACGGCTGCACTTGGTTTGGATTGATACTACTCTGGCAAGTGAGGAAAACAAGCCAATCCAATGATCGGGAAAGCACGTAGGATTTAGGTTAAATAGGCTGAGGTCCTTGCAGAAGTTGGGCATGGCCCTTGGATCCTGAGTCTCCCAGATTCCTCACTCACGTGGGTTTCCAGCAACAAGTAACTTCAGTGAAATTTGGCTCCCGGTTGCCATTGAGGGCTCTGACCTCCCTGTGTTTGGGTTCCCAGCTGCAAACACCTGGACAGCAGCTCAGCTCCCTCCTGGATGCTGATGTTTCACAAGAGTAGGTGTGCTTGGATGGGACCATATGGTGGGTTGAGCAATGAATCCTGCCAGCGTAGCTTTATCCACCTTCCGGTGACTCTTCCACAGCAAGAATCCCAACATCCTGACGTTCACTGCTTTACTTTACAGTCATAAGGAACTAGAAATTTTCTACCTGGTGACAATGAAAAGAGTTTGTGGAGTTTTTTCCATGACAACCATGCATTTTGCTAATGTAGGAAACATCTTTCTCAAATTCACGTTGATTTGGATAACCCCAGACTTGCTCATACACAAAAGTGTTCTCAGTAAGTTCTACCAGGAAACACTATTTTTCACCCTTTAAACAATATTCCCAAGGCACAAACCCAGCTGGAAAGGTCACCTTTTGCCAACCCATCGTAAATGCTTTTGTTTTCCTTATGTGGGAGAGAGAAGAGTCTGGTCAAAGCTGGTAATGAGTCCAACTCTGTTTCCAGCTTCTGGGTTACACTTCTTAATAATATATTGGTTAGGGGAGGAATTGTGAATTTGCCTGTTTGTGTAGCTATGTTCTTAAAATATGCATAGGAGCAAGCAGAGCAAAGGATGAGGCTCTATTTCCACAAAGATGTACAAATAATAATAATATAATAATAATAAAGGAAGATAGAGTCCACTGGTCTCTGTGTTTGTACTGCCTTAAACCTCTGGAGGAGTGTGGGGATTTTCAGCACAGACTTCTTGCCATGCACGGGCGAGGGAGAGCTGCTTGTCCAAAAGTCATCATGCTCAGGGATAACTTACAGTGGCTGGTAACGCTGGCAGATTCCCACCACCCACGATGCAACTAGCATCCCCTATCCTGTGTCCTGCAGGGAAGAAGTGGGTTGCAGAGGGCAGGTTGGAGGGTGAGGAGTGGTATCGAGCCCAACATGCCTGCTCTCCAGAGGCAAACTGTGGGTCTTAGTAGCGCAAGTGTCTGGAAATGGTGGGATGAGGCTGTTGGTGTACATCCTTGTAGGACAGCTGCAGTGGGCTGTTTGAGTTATCATCAAAGGGGACTGGCTGTAAAGGTGTTTTACTTTCCATCCTTACAGCTAGAATCAACCACAGAAGAAAACAGGATGGGGTGAAATAATGTCAAGATGTGAGAATTAGGGTATAGGTTAGATATGATCTATCTGGAGCAAAAGTGATTAGCCACCTCATTTAGAATATTTATAATGACATCTATTTCTATGTGAGTAGTTATTTACTGCAGGGCTCTGCCCTGGAGCAGCATACTTACAGGACTGCACTGTGTTCATGCATGGATATCAATGCAAATGCAAGAAGACTTTTCTGTCTTTGCAAATAAACACCCAAAACTTGGCAACACGTTTCCACAACAGACTTCTGAAAAGCTTACAAGAACTCATTTATGTTTAGTGAAAAAGTACTAATCTTTTACTTCTGAAAATTTAGAAGAATTGCAGGGTTTAGGCTCTTCTGTTTCTGTTCAGGTTATAATGTTTCTGCCACTTCTGTAACTATCTGATGCAATGTTTGCATTGCATTATCTTAATTCATCGGTCGTCTCCCATGACAGTGTTTTGGTGAAGTTCTCTCTAAATCAGGTTCTGGAAGCACTGTGCTCCCTATGGCACTGGTACTTGCTTCCCATCTCACATGGATCAACAATAGCTGAAACGGGGCGTTTTGAAGCAAACAGAACAGTTAATAATCTAGGTGCTTGTGGCATAAATAATGTGCTATTCTGTCACCTGGGACTGCCTTGTTCAATAAGCGGATTGAGTCACATGGCAAGCTGTGATCTTGCCAGGACCGGAGTTCTTGCGTGTCTCAAGTCTGTCAGGCAAGATAAAAGTCATCAGGCAGGTCCGTGCTGATGGCACAGGTCCAAGGTTAGGCTGGGACATCAGCTCATGATGTCAGGGTCCAGATCGACTCAGTCTCTTGCCCCTAAACTTCACAACGCAGCATAAAGCCTGCACCACCCCCATGAAGATATTCATAGCACAGCGCTGCTCCCTTTTTATTATCTGTGCGTGAGCAAACCAGCCTCAGCCATACATCTACACGTGTGCAGGATGTTGGTCATTCAGCCACTTAATTTCTTCCAGATGTGCTCATGCAAAGCCATTCTTGATCTGCTTACGCATGGTGCATAAGGCCAGAAGGGCTTAAAACTGTCACATCCCATCCAAAATACACCAGGTGCATCATGTTTTGCTGACATAATTTTCTATCATCATGGTCAAAGTAACAAAAGGCAGGACACACACGAACTGCGGAGCATATGATCAGCTCCATGAACTATGGAACGTATGGGCAGCTCCAGGCTGTGCCCATGCTGGAGAGGTGGTGAGCATGTCTACTACAGCGTCCTTCCCACTTGAGGGTTATACACAGGAACACGCTTAAAGTGAAGCTGTGCTTTTGTAAGTAACCCTAAGACTGTTTTGGTGTGTGCTTTAAGCAATGTGCTGGCCTACGCTGTTATTTAGAAATTGATTTGTACCAGGGTTAATCTGGGATAAAGTTTCATGGTTATGTCAGATGGTGTACTGCCTTTGCACGTTTTTCTGACCCTTAACAGCAAGTTTGACAATAGTTCCCAGCAGTCACTGGCATTGCTGAGTAGTTTTCAGAGCAGACTCAGAGTTTTATTTAGTTGAGGACATGTTACTTTCTTATTTCAGGAACTATGAGCAATTTCTGTGTTATTTCCTATGTTATTTCCAAATTTTCTTTTGAGATTGCTAGATGAATGCTTGGAAGAGTGACCCGGTGACTGGTTTGAGGCTTGTGTTTTCATATATCGGTACTTTAGGTAGATGGGAATGGTGTAAGGCCATGGAAAGTTACGGCTGGCCAAAATCATGATCAGATATAACTACCTCCCACACTCTTCAGAAGCTTGTGTTGATGTCCATTTCTGACCCTAGACTGTGTCATATGGAACACGTTACTGCTTCCTGAAGGTCTCTGACAGCCCAATCAGCTTTTCTCCAATACATTGGAAAAAAGCCCAAGAGCACTACAATACCAAATTTGAAAAATGTTAGTATTTCTTTATTGAGAAAGTTTGAAGTTGGCCCGGGTCTGTTCATGAACAAACCAAACTCTTTTAGCTGTAAAATACTCTTTAAAGCCAATTATACAATGAAAAAAGATCAGAGAAGAGCAAGAAGTTCAGGGTTGTTCTGGGGCCTTCTGAACAAAGAAACAGAGAAAGAATTAGCTGAGAAGAACCGCTGGTGACCACATCTCATGTATTTTGCAATCAATATTTAGGAACATTTATACTTTTGTTAATTCAGTTTCATTATTGTGAAAAAAATGATTGCATGAACAATTCTAGCAAGATGGTGTGAAAAGAATACACTGTTTCATCAAGCTTCACTGTGCAACCCTAGCATGAGTACACAACCCCTACTAAACGTGTAATCAGATGCTGCAGATACCCCAGCCTGGCTGAAGGGCTTTAAACTAGGAGAGGTACAACCAGATAAGCACTGCTTTCCTTATCTGGTTCTTTACCTTGAGCAAGGTTCTCCAAGGTTACTGCAAGGGAATCATGCTTTTATCTGGCAGGAATTACACAAGAGTTTATGTTCTCCTATTACTAAAATCAGGATGTAATTTTAGTTTCTTTTTAAAGGGTCTTTAAAACTCTCTTTCCTAGTTCAGGATGCCAAGACCAGATGACAACTAGTTAAGCATCTCCCTGCTTGTGACTGGCTTACCTTTGTGCTTGGCAAGAGGCACCAGATAAAAGGCAACAACCAGTATCTTAGGCATACGGTGTGGGGGCTTGTACATGCACGAAAGCGCCAGGAGAAACAGCAGAGCAGGAATTAGAGGAACGGTCTGCATTGATAGGCAAGGACATGATTAATACCAATGAAACTGGTAAGCACTGAGGAACGTATTGCTTGCACCGATGCACCACGGAGCAGGTGACTCATCAGCAGACCTGCACCTGTTAAGAGAAGGACAGTAGTGGGGATACAGCGCATTTCATGGGCTGTTTCTCTTCCTGTTATTCCAACAGCAGGATGAGTTACAGTCCTATGATACCTCAAACAAGAAAATTAAAGACAGCAATGTTGCCTAATATTTATGGAGCGTGAAATTAACAAGATGCAGAAGCAAAACATCACGCCACAGTAACGTGTGACTCCTAAAGGACCTTAGAGGCCAAGAAAGAGTTGGCCCTTGGGCCTCAGGCAGAACTCAGAAGGCATATGGAGGGCTCAGTAGCTGGCAATCCTTGCCTTCCATGTTACACTCAGGTGACCTTGCCAGACCACTCGGATGCACACGTTGTGGCCCCTCTCAGAATGTGTGTGTGCAAGTGCTGACCAGTACAGTCTATTTGGTTAGAAAGTTAAATAAAATACCTTTCTTTTTCTAAATGGTCTTGCATTTTCTTACGTTAGTTCCCACAATAACACTGTAAAAATATCCCATGAGTGTGATTATACAGCTTCATTCTGAGATGCCCACGATAGTCTGTCTAATATTTGGTTGTGCAACCTACCATGTATTATGGGGTCCCAACACTGTAAGTTAATATTAGTGACTACAGCTCTGTTAAGTATACAGTCACAGCAGCGTCGTGATGGTATTGCTCTTGCCACCTCAACTTGTACCTATGTGTCAAAATGCCTAACTCTGCTCTCTTAATTTCAAATAACTCAAAAGTCTTCATTTCCTCCTTTGACTAAGCTACACAAGAGCTTCTCAGTAAAAACCTAGCTGCTCTTTGTTGACCACTTGTGTCCTTCCTACCACAGGTAGGTCGGTACTGGTGCTGAATTGTACCCTAGCCTCAGCTCTGATACACTGCTCTGACAGCCTCATCCCATGGCCTGAGGATGCTGGAGAAGTCTCTGCAGCCTTTCCAACTTCTATTAGTATCTAGTACTAGCACTTAGTACCTCCACTACATAACTAGTACTCAGTGGAGGCAGAAGGCAGCAGACTTGACAGTGGATGAAGTATCTAACCATACAAGTAAAAGGTGAGGTCTGTCTTGATGCTGTTGAGGGAAACCTGATGGGAGAGTAGAAAAATACAAGCTGGGTAAGGGTTTCTCCATCCATAGGGGTTTTTTAAACTCCTTTTGGGGGACACACTGGATTTGCTTTGTACACAACCTGTAAAGTCCATCTTACGCACTGGGCTTTTTGCAGACATGGGAGTGGGAAGACATTTTCAAAAGCCCAAAGTAGACACAGGGACAGAAATAAGGTAATGAAACAATGAAGGGTGCAGCCACACCCACTGCCATAAAGATAGCACCCACACAGGCGGCCCCTTTGTATCAGTGGTTGCGGTGCTGATAGAAAATTACAGTCTGGTGGATGGAGTAACACGCATGTTTTGGGCTGTGTGTCACGACTCGCACACCGCTCATAGACAATGGCTGGTATGAACATTAGAAGTCGACCTAATCCATGACCTGTAAAGGTATACTCAAGGAGAGCACTCGGTAGCCAGCCAAAGGCTCGGTCTTTCAGGTGGCTACCAAGCAGCTACAGAAAGGCATAGGTTGTAAGGCTGGAGGTGGAGAATGAGCACCTCTACTCTGTGCAGTACCTGTCACTTCAGCCAAATGAAGGCATCGCACAAGCTCAACTCTGCTTCACCATCCATCAGCAAGATGCTCAGCTTGGTGCTTTCCCAGAAATCATTGCAGAGGTTTTGCAAATTGCCAGCTGCAAATACAAAACTGCTTAGGCATAAAGGCTATGTGGCATTTGCTTGGGCCGCTGTTAATTTTGGAGAACGGTGTCATCGCTGATTGTGTCCCATCCTGGCAGCCAGCGAAGCCTGACCTGTCCTTAGTGTGTTTATGGAGAGGTCACAGCCATGCTCCTGACGCTCTGTGAAGCTGGTGGGGCCCAGGTCCTCTCATTGCCCCAGGAGCTCTTCTACAAGGCATTCCCGAGAGGGCCCCTGGCAGTTACAAAATGACCCTTTAAAAAGAAAATCTTCTGACATTTTTTTACTGCAGCTATCAGGGGTTTAAGGTGCAACTCCATAGCTGAAATTCCTCGCCACACCACTCCAGCTGCTTACGGAAATGTAATCCTTTGCAAGCACGAAAGTCATGACCACATGGCCAAGCAGAGGAAGTTATCAAAGATATGACCAGCATGCCCATCGCTTAATTGGAGGACATGTGATGTGGTCTAGCATGGTGCCAGCGCAGCAGGGCTCTGACACAGCATGTCCTTTTTAACACTGGTGAGGACAGAGCCATCACCACTCACACCACCAGAAGGATCAGACACAACAGTGGGCTCTGCCTGGTAACGTGTTTTCCTGCTTAATTAAGATTTGCGTTGGAGCTATTCTGAGGGTGAGAAAACATTGATTGTTTTTTTTCTTGGTAATACCATAGAGTTACTGGGAATATTTCAGAAGGATGATATATCTCACGGTGTGGGAGACCGATTGGGAGGAGGAAGAAGGGATGTAACCAGATGGCTGGTGAGAAGATTTGCAACTCATGCTATCGGGTGGGAGTTAAGCTCTAACTTTTAAAAGCCTGGCAAAGCATTAAAAATCATAGATAATATTGACCGTCTATATTAAAAATCGATCTCTGCTCAGGACAGAACTCTCTACGGCAATTAAAAAGATTTCTGTTCTTTTCAGGCTATGCTGATTTAATAGTCTTCCTATAATGCTCTACAAGTTTCGGTTCATATGATCCTTCTGTTCATACAACTTCTGGGTGCAAAAACTAAGCAATAGAGTAACAGCAAAAGTATAGACACAGTCATAGCCCAGCCAACCTAAACGTGTTCCTTCTGTAGCACAAACTCTTACTTTAGATTAATTCCCTCTGTATGACAATCGGCCTGATGGTATTTTCTATCACTTCAGTTCTTGCATTATAAAGCTGTTTCTCTTCTTTTGCCCATTAAAAATATAAAAATGGGTCTTGTCTAGTACCAGATCCAGTCCATATAGAGTATGAAGAGCCTTGCGTGGACTCTAACAGCAGCTGGAATTGGGATTCCCCTCTGTTTCCCGAGCCCAGACCATGATATATGGTCTTCAGATATATAAGGAACTTAACCCATCATAATCAAGTAGAAACAGACATTCATAGCAATGTTCAATAATAATAGTAATAATAATGGTAGTAATAATAATAATAATAATAATAATAATAATTTACACAGGTGCAAGATGTGGCTGTTTATTGCAATCCTGTTTTTGACACAAGCACCTGTGAACTCAGAAGATGCCACTAAGCAGAAAAAGGCTATAAATCCTGAGACTTTCATGAATGTTGTAAGTCAGGAGAACTTCGAATTTCCACTCTGAAAGTTTGCACATGTTTAGTTGGGGAAGAGAGGGATGGAGAGTATGCGTGTGGAGGGGGCTGGGGTCACCATGTGCACTGGTTTTGTTGAGCTGTGTGATATAACGTTGCCTCCATACCATCACTAACAAACCCTGGTCCCTGAAGGATTTGTCTTCCTCCCAGCAGCCTTAAGTGCAATTATCAGCAAGTTAGTTAGAGAAGGGGGTAATCCCAGCCTCAATTTGATCAGACATCTTCCTGGAGGGTAGAAAGTTGTGCATGGCTTCCCTCCTTCAGCTGCAGCAAGTTGCTTGGGGCCATGTCCAGGTGAGTCCGAATGTCTCTGAAGGTGGGTTTAGATGGGCCTTTTAGATCGCCAAGACATGGGCAATTAAATTGCTGAAATTAATCTCTTCTGCCAACCATGTGAGTTCAGCAGTGTGTAGGCAGTATCACGGCTGGATTTCACCGGTCTTAAGCTTCCCAATCTGTGGAGTTTTCAGCATAAATAAAGCTCAGGAAGAGCATCAGGAGCCCTGCAACAAATCCTATGGGGCTTGTCCTACTGCCCTTCCAGTCAGTCCAGCCTGGCAGGTTCGATATGCCCTGCCATCTTATCTGCCCCCCGCATCAGCTCAGAGCATGACAGGACATGCCCTGCCACCAATGTCAGCTGTCTGTAAATCTGTCTGGTCTCAAATTTCTGGAAACATTTCAAATGCATTTGCTGTTGCATGCTGCAGGGGAGCCCTGCTGCTGCCGGCTCCCTGCCTGCTCACAGGCAAGAGCCCATGTCTGGCTGTCTCCTCTCCCCTTGCGCACCTCACTGGGGCAAGCATGGGATTTGGACAGAGCACCCTCTCTCAAAGAAGTTCTCAGCTGATCCAGACACCCCAGGCAAAGCAGTATCCCAGCTGCCACAGCACTTTAATTTTGCAAAGGCATCCCAGCAAATGGGGATGTGCTCTTCAGGTCAAATGAGCACCTCACCTTTGTAAATCTTTTCATCCAAATTTTCCTTTCCCCAGAGCCAAATAATCTGCCACAGAGGGTACCTGAGTGAAGAGTATGAAGTCCTGACGCGTGACGGCTACTATGTCACCCTGAACAGAATTCCTCATGGAAGAGAAAATCCTAGGAACAGAGGTACAGTTCTATTTCACAAGGAAGCCAGGAAAAAAAACCCAAAACCAAACACAAAAAAACCAAACCAAACCAACCAAACAAACAAAAAAAAGCCAAACAAAAACCCCACCTTAATATAACAAGGAAGTGAAGGGACAAACCTTACCAGGCCAGGGGAGTATTTGCTGTTAAAGCAAAAATACCAAAACCACAGTACTTCTCCAATTTACAGCCAAGGCTTTAGCAGCCAGCTTAGGAATGCACAGCAACCACCTTTCGTATCAAGCAGAGATTTGGTTTTAAAGCTTAGAGGGTGCAGGCATATCTTAAGAGAATTTCCAATTTAATTTTTCCCCATAAATTTGTGACTTTGGGGTTTGAACAATCTCAGGGCAAGCCCATACATCTGAGTTTCACATGGTTGTTGCCAGTGGCCACAGGGTACTAAGCCTGTGGGGGATGAGCCCCTGGGGTCTGAGAGGCTTAGGAGGGACATCCACAGCTCTCCAGCATGAGACAATGAGGACAACCACCACAAAACAACTATGATGAGGTTTTCTTCAGCAGCAGATGTCATTAAAATGCACATTGCATGTCCTCTATCAGGGCAACACAGAGGCTTTATTAGCCTGAATTTGTGGTGAGCGACTAGAGAAGTTCTGGTTCAGTGAAATGCGCTGTTTCTTTCACGTCCAGGGGACAAGCCAGTCGTATTTCTCCAGCACGGGTTACTTGGAGAAGGCAGCCACTGGGTGGAGAATCTGGCTAACAACAGCCTTGGCTTCATACTAGCAGACTCTGGCTATGATGTCTGGCTAGGAAACAGCCGGGGGACAAGATGGTCCCGGAGACACCAGCACCTTTCAGCTGACCAGGTTGAATTCTGGGATTTCAGGTGGGCTGGAGTGGATTACAAAAGCGCGGCAATCTTCCCTGCTTGCCACTAATCTCTAGGCAGAGGTGGGTGCCTCCAAGCAGGCAAGTCAGAACACCTAATTCCTGGGCACGGCCTCCCCCAGACCTCCCAGTGATGTGCCCAGGAAGGATGGAGGTACCTGTGCAGACCTGCCTGCTGACATGGTGCCACCACCTCCCTGCAGCTGCCTGGCCCTGTCAAGAGCGCAGGGCACTGTTGCCTGCGTGGAGACACCCATCCCGCAGAGACATTAGCCCTGTCCTGGGGCCTCTGCAGAGACTTCCCCAGCCAAGCCCCTCATCAAGGTGTCCACATCATTGTCACATCCCCTTTTGCCAGACTCTGTCCACAAAAACCCTGCCCACACGAAAAACTTTGCAAGCTGCTACTGCCTCCCCAGACCTGATCTTCAGAGCAGTCCTGGATGTCCCAAGCTCACAAACATGCTTCCAGTAAGAAAAACCTAATAAAGTAGGTCCACATTTCACCGTAGCACACTAAAAGGCACATGGGCAGGAAGCGGTGCTCCATTGCCTTCTGGGAAAGAGCATCTCTAGGAGCAGAGCTGGTACTGTAATCCTGATGAGCCAGCTCTGGATCTGCAGAGCTGCTCTGTGCTGCACCTGAAATCACAGCTGGCCAGGCTCTGCAGTTTCTTTACCACTAACCATGGTTATGGGAGAACTAAGCCCTGTCGGGCAAGGGTGAGGCTATGGCAAGGGGGATGCTTTCGGACCCTGTGCAGTTTCACCCAGCACAGGGCTCTCCTAGATCATAGGAATTTTCTCCTGGAATATCAGCCAAAGATGTTAAGCCCTTCAGCAATGCAAGGCAGCTGAAATTCACAGGTAGGTTTGCTTTCCTGATGTTACCTTATAACCAACACAGCACTCCTCTATTGCAGCTTTCATGAAATGGCAATGTACGACCTCCCAGCCATGATTCAATTTGTTCTGCAGAAGACTGGGCAGAAGCAGATCTATTACGTTGGCCACTCCCAGGGCTGCACAATTGGTGCGTTAGAAGGGGTTGTGCATGATGTTACCTGGACCACCTTGAAAACATTAGTTTTGGTGTTTATAAGCAGAAAGCAGAGAGGTCCCATCTTTGTGGGCTGCCAAGCAAGCAGGCTAGGTAGGATGTCTCTTGCAATGAGAAGTCCCACAGCAGCCGTGCTTTTCATATAAGACATCTGGAAGGACCAGCATGCTCCTAGGGTAGTAAGAAAGCTCCTGGTGACCTCAGTGCTCCTTGCTGCAACTATAATTCAACCTAGAAAATTGAATCGCAGTGTTTCACATCAAAGCCAAAGGCATTTTGCACGGAGGTCACAGCTTCTGCTTTCTCATGAACTGTGTGCTTTCCTTTCACCAGCTGGGCCATCAGAGGTATGAGAAAACCTCTGTGGTGGTGATACCCTTTAGCAGTGGTTGATGGAAGATGACAGTACTGTTCCTTTCACCTGGCGAATGGGACAGGACTTCCCATCAGTAGTAATCAGTGAAGTGCCGCATCAGCCGCTTCTAACCATAGGAATAAAGACATTGTCTCCTTTTGGACATCTCTAGCGCTAATGTTAAACAGACAAGTGGCAAGAGATCCTAGCTTTCTAATTAGAGATAATGCCTGCTAAACAGATCTGGGCTGTGGGTCCAAGCAAACCCTCGGATTAAGCACCTGAAAAAAGTTCAACCAAGTCTCAGCTTGTTTTTTCTGTTTTCTCAGCATTCATTGCATTTTCATCCATGCCAGAACTGGCTCAGAAAATCAAAATGTTTTTTGCCCTGGCTCCAGTAGTGACACTCAAGCATGCTAAAAGTCCCATCATGAAAATATCCTTCCTCCTGGACAGGCGGTTCAAGATGCTTCAGGTAGGGCATTACTCCATGCTCTCCTCTCCCGAACACCAGTGCTAGAAAAGGGATTGTGCCTAGGCAGTCTCCACCGTTATCCAGTGCAGAAGAAAACAGTTTAATTCCCACTGATTTATAAACACAGACACGATTCAGGTGCAAATCAGTCCTGCATGGTCACTTTGCGGAATGCATGCCTGCCTTCCCTCCATAGGACCTTCAGGTGTTGAAACTGTTCTTCCTATGGGGGCACTTGTTGAACCCTCAGGCAGACCACCTGGGCAGCTTTACTGCGTTGATTTTAACAACAGTGAAAAACTAATCCAGTACCTGGGGGAGGTGGAGGAAAGGAAGAGAGTCCCAAATACTGATTTCCCTGGAGTGCACTCAGTCAGCATTGCCTCCTGCAGTGAGCTGTACACATCTCAGTGGGACAGGAGGGCAAAGAAGCAGCAGGTTTGATTCCTGTGGGCACTCTGTGCTGTACATCCCCTCACTGCCCAGCTGGTGGGACAATCCACAGGGACACCGGCTGGCAGCAGGTCAGGGGAGACAGTCCGAGAGCTAGGCTGCAGGAAGGGAAACACACGAAATCAACCTTGCCCTTTGCTTCTGCAGCTTCTGCTAGGCAGAACGGACGCTTCGCTGCGGATAAGGAAGCTGTGGAGGTTTCTCCCCCAGCTGTGCAGGCACCCGCTACTGCACAAGCCCTGTGCCAACCTCTTCTTTCTGCTGGGCGGCTACAATGAGAAGAACCTCAACATGGTGGGTGCGCTGCCCCACATGGGGGTAAGGGAGCCGGAGCCCCAGGGTGCACCTTTTGGGAGCACCCAGCAGCACCCGCTGGCTCTGCCAACCCCTCTGCCTGCTGCCTGCCCCTTCTCTGCCAAACACTCTGCCCAGCTGGCTACGGCCGCTCGTCCCCAGTGCTCACGGGCAAGCAGATGCTGCAATGGCAACATGTGTCCCTCTGCCAGATCCTTCTCTCACTGCTTATCTTCCCCAGACAGGGAAAGTCCCCAGGGTCTGGTAAGTGAATGTCAGTGGCCAGGTGGCACTTGATAGCATCTCTGAGTAAGGGTTGTCTGTCACCAAGATCAGCTGTACCTCCCACCAGCATCCCTGGGGTGCAGCCCCTGCTCCTACCCACACTACATAAAGTCTGCTGAAGCAGCATCTGGGTGATCACAGGTAGTCACCAAGGTCTTGAGTACAGTCCCTGAGCCCAGATGAAGTATCTCCGGAAGCTAGGGGTACCTCATCCTTCGTCACCTCTCTTCTCCAGGAGCTGTCTCAAAGCAATTGATTTGTAATGAAAATTGTACTCCTGAAACTGACCCAACTCTCTAGGCAGCGTGACCCAGCAGTGGCTGTTTTGGGAAATGCATCATCTGGCAGCTGCTGTCCTCATTCCTATCCATTGGAAAGCTGTAACGGTTTGAATACGTTTCCTTGCAGACGCGGCTGGATGTGTACACATCCCACTATCCAGACGGGACATCTGTCAAAACCTTGATGCATTGGGGCCAGGTAGGCTCCCTGAAACACAGATGCTTCACCCCTGGGTTGGTCCCTTCACTGAGTCTGGTGTGTCCAGGGCAGATGTGAGACTTTCGGGCTCTCAGGCCTTAGCAGCTTGTGAGAAAGTAAAAGCAAGAAATTAGTGTACAGAAGAGGCACTGGATGCAGGATGAGCTGCAGGGGTGTGCGCCCTGGGCTGTGCCAGACTGGGAGGCCACAGCTGGATGTTCAGACCAGTTTGGGGACCCCAGGGATCCCCAAAGCAAAATGATCCCGGGGACACTATGGTGATGGTAGGTGGAAGTGAGGGCATATGAGGAGAGGCTGGGTGAGCTGGGCTTGCTCACCTGGAGATGAGGCAATGAAGGGGGATCCAATGGCAACTCCTTGCCAAACTGGAGGCACCAGGGCCAGACTCTGCCAGTCTGAGCAACCTCCTGCAGCTGCAGCATTGGCCCTGCCGGTAACAGGGTCAGGCTGGAGATCCCTACCCTGCTGCCTCCTTGCAGAGCCAAATTATAGGTAATGAGGAAAGAAAAAAGATCTTTTTAATCAATGCAACTATCATGCAGCTATCTGAGCTTTCACCCCCAGTATAGAAGCAACTCCTAAAATAACTGGGCTCATGATGCCTCTATACTCTGAGCCCAAAGTGTCATGAGCAGGTAAGGATGCTCTGGTTGTTGAAGGAAAACTTGCCAACATGAAGTCCTGCAGCAGCATCCTGCACACACAGGTGGTGGTGAGCAGGTTTTCAGAGGCAGGAGCGTTGCAAAGGGGCAGCCAAGGAGTCACATGCAACACCTTGGTTTGTCAACTCATAGCTAGGGACAGGCACGGAGCTGGAGATCAAAGTATCACCCTGTTAAAAAAGGTGGAAAGTCTGGCTTTGTGGAGATGCCACCTCCTCCTGCAATGTCACATGCGAGCACCCTGTCGTGATGTGGTCCTTTGAGGAGGCCAGGAGATGCCAGACCCTCATAGTGGCACTTGCTGGGCTCTCACCACAGATCTGTCCTCTCCTCCCAGGTGATGAAATCGGGACAATTCAAAGCCTTTGACTATGGCAGCAAAAACCCAGCTGTATACCACCAGGTAGGAAGCTGCAGCAGCAGTGCTGGCAGCTGGAGATGCCAAGGGTGGCAGCCGGAGATGCCAAGGGACTGTCCTGGGTGGTGTGGGGATGGGGTGGCTTGCAGGTGTTGACCACAATGGCAGTTCCTCAGAGTCTCCTGTTTCCCTCCAGGAGACACCTCCCCTCTACCGGCTGGAGGAGATGCCTGTGGCCACCGCCGTGTGGTCAGGGGGAGAAGACTGGACAGCTGACTGGAGGGATGTCCTCCTGCTGCTTCCCCGCATCACCCGCATCGTCACCTACAGCCACATCCCTGACTGGAACCACTGGGACTTCATCTGGGGCTTGGACGCCCCTGGGCGCCTCTATAGCAGCATCCTGGAGCTGATGGAGGGGTCCCAGTAGAGCAGCAGCTCCCTAGGGAGATGCCTGGCCCCTCTCCCTCAGCCACGACAGTGCAAGGAGGCAGCGGGACATCCGCTGCCGTCCCCTTCTTCCTGCTGGCCTGACACACTTGTGGTGATGGTGCTTCCCACGCATCCCTTGGTCATCAGGGTTTGTCCTCCTTGCTTGAGAGCTCCTCAAGGACCAGTAGCACTGTGCAGGCAGGGCAGCGTGGGGATCAGCCAAGGTGCTGGGGCAGGCAGGAGCCACTGGCAAGGCAGCCCTCCTGGGAGGGCCCCAGGGGGATCGTGAAACTGCATCCTGGGCTGTGTGAGGGGGCTGCTGTGACCCCCTGGTGACTGCCCAGTGGGTCAGGGATCAGAGCACCCAACCCACAAGGAGATGGGAGAGAGCTGGGCATGTTGGGTCTGGCCGTAGGGAGGCAGGGGTGTTTGAGAGCAGCCCCTGATCGCAGGACAGGAGTGATGGAGGGGAGGGAATCGATGAGGCCAAACCCTTCTGGGCGGCAACAGGCAATGCGACAAGGGGCTCCAGTCCCAGATTGCAACTCAGGGCGGTTCAGGCTGGATATGGGGAACCCTTCTTCCCCCAGACAGATCCCCAGGGAGGTGGAGGGTCTCCATCTGGAGGGGCTCAGGGCTCAACTGGGCCAAGCCAGGCACTTGCCTGCACTGTTTGGTCTGGGGGCTGAGTAGCCAGAGGTTCCTGGGGATGGCTGCGTGGCTCAACACCGACATGCCAGGAATGCTCGTCTTCCATCCCTGGGAGCCACGACCTCAAATGCTCGGGGCCAGGATGCAGGGCCACCGTCCCCCTACAAAGCTGCTGCCAGGCTGGTCCCCCGTGGCGGTGCACAGCCCCTGCTCCATGGTCCCACCCTGCTGCTTGTTGGAAAACTGGAGGAGGGGAAAATCCCTCCATAATAAATGCTCAAAGGTGATTTTAGGAGCGGGGATTCCGGGAGCCTGTACCACAGCTCTCCCCTGCCTCTTCCTTGCACGCGAACACTTTCCGGGGGAGCTGCCAGTGCCCGGGGCCAGCCGGGAGCACCCCGGCACCCACCCACGCCCCACCACCGCCGGGGTGGGCAGCAGGCGGGGGCACCCCCTGGGCAGCACCGGCGCAGGAACGACGGCTGGAAAGAACCACCGGGCAGCCTCGGGGACGGAGAGCTTTATTCCTGTCCAGGGCGGCTCGGCCATCACCGGCCACGCGGGAGCGCCGGGGCCGGCGGCCCTGGAGGGCAGCTGCCTGCGTGACCGCTGCCCGCACCCGCACCGCTCCCTGTCCGCACCCGCAGCGCTCCCCGCTGCCGCCGGGCTGCGCACGGCCAGGGCAGCGCGCTCCCGGCCCGCTGTCGGCACCCCGAGACCCCCCGGCCGCGGCCCCAGGCGGCGCACTGGGGAGGAGGGGGGTGAGGTGGTCCCGGGGCTGCCCCACACCCCAGCAAGGGCCCCCCCACCTGCGAAGCCAGCCGGCTGTTGGCCCCACTCCCTGAAGACATCGCCCGCCGCGAGAACAGACCCCGCCGAGCATCGCCCCCCGCTCCCGCTCCTGCCGAGTCGCGGCGGGGCCGGGCCGGGGCTGAGCCGGGGCGGGGCCGGGGCGGGGCTGAGCCGGGGCGGGGCCGGGGCGGGGCTGAGCCGGGGCGGGGCGAGCCGGGGCCGGGCGCCATGGAGGGCGGCGGGCGGCGGGTGGTGGCGGTGGGCGCGGGGCTGGCGGGGCTGGGGGCGGCGCAGCGGCTCCGCGGGCACGGCTCCCTCCGCCTGCTGGAGGCAGCGCCCCGCGCCGGGGGTCGCGTCTGCACCCGCCCCTTCGGTACGGGGGAGGCCCGGGGGGCGGCACGGGGGGCCAGGGCCGGGCAAGGGGGGTGGCACCGGCACGGGTCTGGCTCGGGGAGAAGGGGACGCTGCGCCGGGGACCGGATCCGGTCTCGGGGGTGGCTTTACCAGGGCAGGGCCGGGGATGGAGGAACTGCACCTGACCCCCCGCTGTGGGGCCGGTCCTGAGCGGGATGGACTCGGGGCTGAGGGTGTCCGATGGCACAGGGGGGACTGGGGCAGCGGAGGGGCTGCTGGCTCCAGCTGTTTAGGGGGCCACATGGGGCTGAGGGTCCTGCTGATCCCCGGGGGGTCCTGTCATATGTATGCCTTGGGGTGACACCCACCCACCCCCTTCCTACAGCACTGGGGCTGGTGGAGATGGGGGCGCAGTGGATCCACGGCCCCTCACCAGGGAACCCCATCTTCCGCCTGGCCACCCACTATGGCCTGCTGGGCCCAGAGGCTGCCCGGGAGGAGAACCAGCAGGCAGAGGTGGGGGGCCACCCCCCACTTCCCTCCATCACCTACTGCAGCTTGGGGAGGGCGCTGAGCCCCCAGGTGGTAAGTGAAGCCCATGACCTATTCGACACCCTCCTGGCCTCCGCCCGCGCTTTCTGGGAGACCAAGGAGCCACCAGTGCCCAGCGTGGGACAGTACCTGCGGGAGGAGATTGCCCGGAGAGTCCCCACATGGGGGGGCGGTGAGGAGGATGCCCAGCAGCTCCGGCTGGCAGTTCTCGCCACCTGCCTCAAGCTGGAGTGTTGCATCAGTGGGACCCACAGCATGGACCTGGTGGCCCTGGAGCCCTTTGGGGAGTATGTCTCCCTGCCCGGCCTGGACTGCACCTTCCCAGGGTAAGCATGGGGCTCTGGAGGGCGATGCAGAAGAGCATTTCAGGGGGCACCCCGTCCCCAATGGCACCTCTTCCTGCAGCGGCTACAGCAGTTTGCCCAATTGCATGCTCTCAGCACTGCCGGAGGGCACTGTCCTACTCAACAAGGCTGTGAGGACCATCCGGTGGCGAGGGTCCTTCCGTGAGGAAGGGGATGATGCCAGGGATTTCCCTGTTCGGGTGGAGTGTGAGGATGGAGACAGTTTCCTTGCTGACCACGTTATTGTCACTGTCCCGCTGGGTGAGTTCACCAACAACCTTTCCTTGCCCTGCCTGTCCCCTCCAACCAGCTGGCATTCTTGGAGAAGGGCAGATGGAGGGCAAGGACTTGCCCAAACTTCTTCCCAGCCTCACCTCTCCCGCTGTGGGGAGAGGGGAGGCTGGGAAGAGGGTTGGGGAGAGGAAAGTATCTCAGACCCAGTTTAGGAGCCAAATAAACAAAGCTGCCCAATCTTCTGCCTGCAGGTTTTCTCAAGGAACACCACCAGGACTTCTTCCAGCCTCCCCTGCCTGAGTGGAAAGCAGAAGCCATTCGCCACCTGGGTTTTGGCGTCAACAACAAGATCTTACTGGAGTTTGAGCAGCCTTTCTGGGAACCCCAGCAGCAGTTTATTGAATTGGTGTGGGAGGATGAGTCACCCCTCGAGAAGCCCAGCACTGACCTGGAGGCCAGCTGGTTCAAGAAGCTCATTGGATTCGTGGTCCTCCAGCCACCGGAGCAGTACGTGATCGGAGCACCAGCAAAGGGGCATCGTGGCTGGGAGGTTTGGGCATCTTCTGGGCAAAGTGAAGAAGCATCTTAGTCCTGCCTGGAGCTTCCAAGACCTTCTCTAGGTCGCTGGTGGTCCGTGATGCAGTAGCGCTCCAAGGGCAGGGAGGGCACGGTTCCTGGTGAGCAGCAGGAGGGCAATAGGCAGCTCTTGGCCTCATCTTTCTTCCCCAGGCATGGGCACGTCCTTTGCGGTTTCATTGCGGGGAAGGAGTCTGAGTACATGGAGACACTGAGTGATGCAGAGGTTCTCAGCACCATGACACGCGTCCTCCGCACACTAACAGGTACTATCGCCTCCTCTGCCCTCATCACCCCAACCCCCTGGGGAAACATGCACCCAGATTTCTGGATCCCCCACCAAAAACATGCACCTGCAGGGAATCCGCACCTGCCTGCTCCCAGGAGTGTGCTCAGGTCCCAGTGGTACAGCGCTCCCTACACCCGGGGCTCCTACAGCTACGTGGCTGTTGGCAGCTCAGGGGATGACATCGATGTGCTGGCTCAGCCTCTGCCCGAGGACCCCGAGGACCCCAGGGTAATTGCTTTAAGCCTGGGGGATGCAGTGACTGTGGGGGAAACGGGACCTCCCAGGTTTGGGCACAGACAGACCCAGGTGGGAACAGGGCACCCCAGGCCTTGAGGAGCACAGGGAGGTGGCATCATTCCTCACTCCCACTCTATTCGGGGGTCACCAACCAACCCTGCTTGGCTCTTCCCACTGAGATCCATGGGGATGGGGGGAACCCCATTTCTGGGGACACATAGCTCCTTCCAGCCATTTTCCAACACCCTCGTGCCATGGGGTGGGTCAGTAAGGAAGGGAAGGTGCCCGTTCCTCGGTCTTGACATGGCAGCAGAGCGGGTCATGCATCGATGGGGTGCCAAAGGGCAGGGAGATGGGGCTGGTTTAGTACAACCCAGTGTCCCCGCTGGGCTGGGGGGAGGTGGCAGGCCCCCAGTGCTCACCTCCCACCCTGCCACAGCCTCTGCAACTCCTCTTCGCTGGCGAAGCCACCCACCGCACCTTCTACTCCACCACCCACGGGGCCCTGCTGTCGGGCTGGCGAGAGGCCGAGCGGCTCAACCAATTCTTCGAGGCACCCAGCCCCACTCCTCGGCTCTGAGGCAGGAAAATAAAACCCGTGTTTCGCGGGCCGCTGCCGCCCAGCCTCCTTTATTGAGAAACCTCCCCGGCGGTGGGATGCAGAGCCTTCTCTCTCACCGTTGGGGGGGGGGGGATGGATGCGGCTCCTCGGCTCGGCTCAGAGGCTGCGGCGTTAGTACCAGTTGGTGCTGGCGATCAGGAAGCGGGTGTCATCCAGCGGGGCCTGCGTCGGGCCTGGCTCCGGGGCGGGCTGAGGAGCTGGGGGCGGCTGGGGGGTCGGTTGGGGACCAGGCCCCGCGGCACCGGGGGTGCTAGGCCCCGCGGCACGGGGGGTGCCGGGCCCCGCGGGGGGCGCGGCGCGCCCCCCGCGGGGCCCGGCACCCCCCGTGCCGCCAGGGCCCACCGTCGGCCCCCTCGTAGGCTCCGCCATGGCGCTGAGGAGGCCGCACCCCTCAGCGTCGCGTATCCGGCTCCCCCGCGCGTCGCGCTGGATGTGACGCGGCCGAAGGGGCGCTGCCGCCATGAGAGGATGGGCGGGAGCGCTGCGGGCGGCCGCATCCGTGTCGGTGCCCGGCAAGTTCAGGGAGCGTTTCGATTTCGGCGGCCGCGATGTGGCCTCTTGGTTCCCGGGGCACATGGTGAAAGGTGAGGGGTGGGAGTGGGGCGGGCTGGCCCTCCCCCTGCCGCCGCGCTCACCCGGCGCTGTGTTGCAGGCCTGCGGAAGATGCGGGCCTCGCTGCGGCAGGCCGACTGCCTCATCGAGGTGCACGACGCTCGCATATCCTCCGGTACGGCTTCTCATCCCCCGGCCCCGGGTGTCCCCCGGGGCAGCAGGACCCCGCCCCCTGCACCGGTGTGTCCGTCACTTCACCCACGCCTCCGTGCCCCAGCTGTCCTGTCTCCCACCAGGCCTGTCCCGTACCCCTTTACAGCTCCACACCAGCCCCCCCCAACTCCCCGACACCCTGCCCCACCCCCCACTGGTCCGCCCAGTACCTGCTCCCATGCCAGCACACGGTCACTTTCCTTAGTGGCAATTACCTCCCACTGTCGGGCCGTAACCCCATGCTGCAGGAGGTGCTGGGCATCCGCCCGCACATCCTAGTGCTGAACAAGATGGACCTGGCTGATCCCCACCGGCAGCCGGTGAGCACCGGGACACGGCGGGCGGGCTGGCTGGCTGGGAGTCTGTGGGTTGCTGCGGGCAGGTGCCAGCAGTGCCTCTGCCTGTCCCCTTCAGACAGTCTTGGAGTACCTGAAGCAGCAGGGATGCTCACACGTTGTCTTCACTGACTGCCAGCACGATAGCAACGTCAAGAAGGTAATGGGCCAGTAGCCCTGCTCCTTGCTGCCAGCAGCTGAGGGCCACGCGCTGATATCCCAGCCCCATGCAGAGGCCTCAGTGCCCCACTGTGAGGTGGTGGCACTGGTGTCCAGACCAGTCTTCACTTCCAGCTTACCCAAGGCGCCCCATCTTTTGCTTTGCCCTCATTTTGTGCATCCTCCTGGCACGGTGTCCTCTGAGCGAGTGGCTGCTACCAACTTGGGCACAGAGCCACAGTTACAGCCCTTCTCCGTGTTTCTCTGCAGATTGTTCCCCTGGTTGCCAAGCTGGTGAGCAACAACCCACGCTACCACAGGGCCGAGGTGAGATGCAGCAGTGAGAGTGACAGTGCATGAACAAGGAGTCAGGGTGGCCATCTGCAGGTCACCCCCTCTCCAGCTGAAGGGACGAGGCTGCTCACACACATACCCGAAGCGCTGGCAAAGACTGGGTTGTTTTAGTGGTGCAGCTGACCGTTGCTCCTGGGGTGGGTGGCCGGCCAATAACTAGCTGCTTTCTGCCTGTATCGTCCTCACTTCCAGAGCACTGAGTACAGCATCCTGGTGATCGGCGTGCCTAACGTGGGCAAGTCCTCACTCATCAACTCCCTGCGGAGGCTGCACCTCAAAAAGGGTATTTCTCCATGGTGCCTGGGCTTAGGAATGAGCCAGTGGCACAGCTGTGAAGCACATGGCAGGGCACAGTGTTGCTTGCATCTCTGACTGTGTCTCTCCTTTCCCCAAAGGAAAAGCCACTGCAGTCGGTGGCGAGCCAGGCATCACCAAGGCAGTACTGACCAGAATCCAGGTACCGTCCCTGCAGCACAGCCTTCTGGGTAGGTGCTGGCCTCTGCATCCCTGCGTCCTCTTGCAGGAGTTCTGGGAAACCTGGAGGCACGCAGAGCTGATCTGAAAGGGTTGCTCAGGTCCCCTTTCCAGCAAGACCTTATAACAAAAGAGCTCAACACCTGGCTCATTAGCTGTGTCAAGGGAGCCTAGCATCCTAATCACCCTGCCTCCCCCCATCCCAGGTCTGCGAGAAGCCCTTGATGTACCTGGTGGACACGCCTGGTGTGCTGCCTCCAAAGCTGGGGGATGTGGAGACGGGCATGAAGCTGGCGCTGTGTGGTGAGGTGGAGGCTGTGGCCAGGGGAACTCCCTAAACGTGGCTTCAAGCCCTGGCTGGGTCTGGTACCCAGGGCTGGGGCGGCAGTCTGCTGGCTCAGTCTTCCCAGGCTGGTGCAAGCTGCCACAGGTGGCATGTGGACGGCAGGAGGGGTGGCTGGGGCTTGAAACAGGGCTTTGGGGACCTGGGGCTTGACCCTTTTTTCCAGGAGCCATCCGTGACCACCTGGTGGGGGAGGACATCATGGCTGACTACCTCCTGTACACCCTGAACAAGTGGCAGCAGTTTGGGTGAGCTGGCAGGGAACCAGAGACAGCCCCAGGCTGTGTCCACTGCCTGTGGTTCCAAGTGGGTGGTGGAGAAGCGATCCCTGGGGAACTGGGAGGGGAGAGGTGATGCTGGCAGGGTGTAAGCCACCTCCTTCGGTAGGTACGTGCGGCGCTACGGGCTGGCCGAGGCCTGCGACAACATCGAGCTTGTGCTGAGGCGTGTGGCCCTTGCCCAGGGCAGGACGCAGAAGGTGAAAGTGCTGACGGGCACGGGTGAGCGCTCTGGGAGACCTCTGCTGCCTGGGGTGCGGGAGGCAAGGCTTTTGGGGATCCTGCAGCGGCTCCAGGCTCTGCTGACGCCTCCTGCCTCCACTGCCCCCATCTCCAGGCAATGTCAACATGACGACGCTCAACTACTCAGCAGCTGCCTATGAGTTCCTGCGGGATTTCCGGGCAGGACACCTGGGCAAAGTGACACTGGACTGAGACTTGTCCCCTGGGGGAGAGGCAGTTGCATGGGCTGAGGACACCCTGTCGTGGAGCTCCGGGATGTGATTAAAGTGGCTTTGCAGGGGCTGTCCCCAGTTTTGGACCCCAGGCTCCTGCAGGGGAGGGCAGAAGGGCAGGATCCCCGTGGTGTGTGGTGAGGGTGCGCTGTGGTGGCTGCCCTGCAGTGTCACCACACAGGGTGCTGCTCTCCTTGGGGAGTGTGGCACCCACCCAGGAGGGGCAGGGCTGCTGCCTCCAGTGGGGACAAATCCCCTGCCGGGGGAGCCATTTTCTCGCTGCAATCTGGGCCGTGTCTGGGACCTCCATCCTGAGACAAAGCCTCTGTGAGCAGGGTGCTGGGGTGACAGCCGGCCACGCCAGGGTCCCCATCCTGAGCCCCTTGCCCCGCATCCAGCCACACCTGCTTTCTGCCCATTTTTATTGCCACCTCCTCGTCCTCCAGACGCTGAGACCCACGTACAGAAGAGCGGTGCAAACGGGGTGCCCGAGCCGGCGGGGTTGGGGGTTGGGGGTGCAGGTGGTGGAGGGACTTCCCGCGGGGTCCTGCCCCACTGGCGGTGGGTGACCGGGTGAGATCGGGCGCTGGGTGGGTGCAGCCCTGGGAGCCACTGCTAGCCCAGGGGGGCGGGCTGGGCCCCGGGGGGCGGCCGGTCCTCACGGCATCGGTAGCTGCACCGGGCACGGTCAGGTTCCCCGAAGCCTTCAGCGGCGGAGGACGGCGGCCAGGGGGCAGAGCCAGGGCACGGCCCAGCCCGGCGGGTCCCGGGCCGGGGCGGCGGAGGTCCACGCGCCGGCGGCGCCCGTCCAGTTGCCGTCGCGGTACTCGACGCCGGCGCCTGACTCCAGCTCGCCGGCCAGCCGGGCCCGGCGCAGGGCCGCCCCCGCCGCCACGCCGGCCGCCGCTCCGGCCGCCGCCGCCCCCGCCACCCGCAGGGCCGCCCCGGCCGAGCCGTAGCGGGGCGGCGCCGCCCTCACCCGGCCGCGGGCGGCCCCCCGGGCCCCGCCGCGTGCGGCCCCCCGGGCTCCGCCGCGCCCGCCCTTGCCGGCCGCCGTGTCGCAGAAGGCGGCGGCCAGCAGCATCACCGCCCAGCAAGCCGCCGCGCCGCGCCGCATCCCGCCTCACCTGGGCAGAGGGAGAGCCCCGGCGCTCAGCCGCGGGTGCGCACGCGTGTGCCCCGCGCGGACGCGTGCGGGAGGGGCGGGCGGCGGTTCGCCCCCTGCGCGAGACGCGGGCACACGCGCAGGCTGAGCGCGCGTGCCTGGCTGGCACACGCGTGTCACGCCACAGCCCGCGGGTGGCATAAATGCGCTCTCGCCCCCACGCGGAAACGGCGTGCCCTCGCGCGTGCGTGCACACTCAGCCATGCACACTGGACGCGCGCCTGTGCACGCGCCTGCACGAGCTGCATGCACCTCCGCGCCCCGGCGTGCGCCCGCACCCGGCTGCAGCCCTGGGCGCCCCCGCGCAGGGCTCGCACACGCGCACGCCGTGACTGCACGTTGCTCACGCGCTCAGGCACGCTCCGGGGCACGCCGCGCACACACCGCGCACACACGCGGCCCGCATGTGTCGTGTCCGTGTCCGTCCCTCCCCCCCCCCCGTCACCACCCCCCGCCGGCACCGTGCACGCCGCCCCCGCCCGCGGGGCTCACCCGGCCCGGGGCTGCCGCTGGCTCGCTCCGCTCCGCTCCTCCCCGGCCGCGCTCCCGCCGCCGCGCGCTCAAAGCCGCCGCGCCCCCCCCTCCGCCGCCACTCCACGCGCGGGGGTGGGGGCGCGTGCTTGGGGCCGCGCGGCGGCAGGGGGCGCGCGCGGAGGGAGCGGGGCACGGCGTCCACGCCGGGCCGCCCGTGGCGGTGCGTGCAGCCGCGGGAAGCGGCGGAGGAAGCGCCCCCCCCCACCCCCAGCGGTCCCGCCCCGCGGCGCCGCTAAACGCTCCCAGCCCAGCCTGGGACCCACTCGCGTCCCGCGGCGCGGGGACGCGGGCAGGACGGCAGCGCCGCCGCCACCAGGCCCGATGGGCGCGGGCCCGGGAGCCCCTCCCCCGCGGCCTGCTCCGGCCACGGGGCCGTAGGTCCCACGGCCGCGGCCCGGCCC